>NC_086184.1:26330378-27737878 GCF_023053635.1 Elgaria multicarinata webbii | reverse complement strand
CACGCACACACCTCAAACAAGTATGTACAAGTATGTAGTTGGGGGATTTGAGTTGTTTTTGTTCTCCCTGCAAAGACAATATAGGAGATCTTACATAGCTTTTTTGTTTGTTTTTGTTTGTTCTTGTACTCTGTAGGATGCCTTACCCTATAGCTTAAAACTTTTAGATATGTTATGCATCTACATAAAACAATAGTAAGTGTCCCCAAAGCCCTTCTCACTATTTCTGCTATCATCTCCAATCTGAAAGTCAGTATTAATCATACCCCTTCTGTCATGTAACCTCAGTCACCAGCTGAGCACCCAGAGGTGTCTTAAATATGCTCAGACTGGAGCTCTAGAAAAACATCAGAGGAGGAGAATTCCCAAAACGTTAAACTGCCAAGAACTCCTCTCTGTGTGCCCTTGATCTCACCTATGATCGTCTATCAAACAGCACCTTTTAAGAAAGAATAAATAGGTTACTGTCAGAAATACTTTGCGCTTTGTCAATTGCACTCATATCAACCTAATGTTTAGAGAGAAGCTCTCCAACAAAAGCTCTTGGTTAATAGACTTGGACCCAATCCAGAGTGTCTGTTAAATAAAAATTGTATTCCACAGGTTAGGAAAGGTAGCACCAAGTCCAAAAGGTCACCAGCATGGTTAACAAGCAGTGTCAAAGAAACTATTGTAGAAAAGTGGGCTTCCTTCAAAAATGGAAGTCTTGCCCAAATGAGGAAAATAAAAGGGAGCACAAGCTGGCACAAAGGAGATGCAAGCATACAATAAGAGATGCAAAAAAGCATTTTGAAGAGCACACATCACTAATAATATCAAGTCCAACAATAAAGAATTCTTTAAATATATCAGAAGCAGGAAACCAGTTAAGGAAGCAGTTGAACCATTGGATGACAATGGAGTTAAGGGAGATCTAAAGGAGGACAGGGAGATTGCAGAGAACCTGAATGAATTCTTTGCATCAGTGTTCACTGCAGAGGCTTCAGGACAGATGCCTGTGCCTGAACTGATGTTTACAGGAAGGGAGTCTGAGGAACTGAAGCAAATAGTGGTGACAAACGATGAAGTTCTCAACCTTATTAACAAATTGAAAGCAAATAAATCACCAGGCCCAGATAGCATCCATCCTAGAGTTCTTAAAGAACTCAAATATGAAATTGTAGACCTCCTCACAAAAATATGCAACATGTCCCTAAGCTCAGCTTCTGTACCAGAGGACTGGAAGATGGCCAATGTAACAACAATTTTCAAAAAGGGATCCAGGGGGTATCCAGGAAATTACAGGCCGGTTAGCTTGACATCTTTTCTAGGTAAATTGGTTGAAAGCATTATTAAAGACAAAATTAGTACGCATATAGAAGGGCAGGTCCTGCTGAAGAAGAATCAACATGGCTTCCGCAAAGTCAAGTCCTGTCTCACTAACCTACTAGAATTCTTTGAGAGTGTCAACAAACATGTATACAGAGATGATCCGGTGGACATGGTTTACTTGGATTTCCAAAAGGCTTTTGATAAAGTCCCCCACCAAAGACTCCTGAACAAACTTAGCAGAAATGGAATAAGAGGAAAGGTCCTCTTATGGATCAGTAACTGGTTAAAGAACAGAAAGCAGAGAGTAGGAATAAATGGTCAATTCTCCCGATGGTGGGAAGTAAATAGTGGGGTCCCACAGGGATTGATATTGGGACCAATTCTTTTCAACTTGTTCATAAATGATCTGGAACTAGGAGTGAGCGGTGAAGTATCCAAGTTTGCTGACGACACCAAATTATTTAAGGTTGTTAAAACACAAAGGAATTGTGAAGAGCTCCAAAGGGTTCTGTCCAAGCTGGGAGAGTGAGCATCCAAATGGCAGATGCAGTTAAGTGTAAGCAAGTGTAAGGTAATGCACGTTGGGGCAAAAAAACCCAACTTCAAGTATAACCTAATGGGATCTGAGCTGGCGGTGACCGAACAAGAGACTGCGGAACGTGTGGCTGGGCGTTGCGGTTTGTCCTGGCTTCTCGCAGTTCCTCAGGAGCTCTGCGCCCACCGGAGGTGGCAGGAGCGGGAAATTTTTATTTTATTTTTTTAAAAGGACTTACCTTTTGCCCACAAGCGCTCATGCTCGGCTGCCTCTTAAAAAAAAAAAAAAAAAATGGCGGGCGCAACGCCTCTCCCTCTGAGGTCGTTGTGCGCCGAATGTGAACAGAGGGGGAGATCTCATGATAAAAATATCACGGGATATTCACCCCTCCGTTCCACTAGACCGCTAGGTCTAGCTGAGGCCTATGATTCTGTGTAGAAAAGTATGCATGGTGTGGAGAAAGTGGAGAGGGAAAAGTTCCCTTCCCTCTTAATACTCGAAGCCAGAAAATGATGAGAGACTCGGGGCAGACATAAGGAAGTACTGCTTCACATAACTCATAGGTCAACATTGGAATTCGCTACCACAAGATGTAGTGATGGTTGCCAACTTAGATGGGTTTTAAAAAGAGGTTAGTCAAATTCATAGAAAATAAGGTTATCAGTGGGTACTAGTCATTATGGCCATGTGCCTTCCAGTGTCCAAGAAGCAGAACATTATGCCAGATGAAGAGCTGTGTCCATCCTGGATCTCTCCCTAACCACAAAATCCAGTCATGAAGTACTGTTGTACTACTAGGGGGTTTCCTTGGCCCTAGAGAAGGAAATGCCCCTAGCACTAGAATAAGGGGGTATTTCCTTGTGTCCATAATGATATATTAGCTTATGGCCCTATGTTCTGATATTGTAGAGAATCAGGCTGATAATTAGTAAGGATTTTTGCTCTAACAATCTTTTAAAAGGGAAATTTTGATTTAGTAGCTTTTGGCAGGAAAATTCAAAACGGAAATAATCTTTTGAAATCTGGGTGTTAAATTCATTTCCTCACCTGTTCTGTAATGAAATTCTGATGCATCTGTCCATAATATAAATGTGAATCCCTTATATGCTGCTATGTTCAGATTAATTGTTTGCTTGCTTCCTGGGAGAGTGGACTGGTGCTCCAAAGGCTAATGACTCAAACCTATATCAGTGTATTAAAACCAATGAAATTCAAAACATCCATTTGCTAAATGCTCTTATTTTAGCTGAGTTTCTCCCCTCTCCCATATGGTTGTAAAGTGGAATGTTCTATATACTGAAGCCATCATTTCAACAGTTGGGTCACTCACTATTGATGTACCTAGCAACTTAAGCAAGGAAATCAATTTCTCTTCTGTGCTGTAGATAAATACACCAATGAATTTGCCCTCCCAAAGTGTAACATGGTGAACTGATTGAGAGAAAGATACAAACATATTACAGAGTACATTTATTAGATTGTAAGCCTGTGGGCAGAGGTCTTATTTATTGTCCCTTGTACATGGCCTAACCATTTTATATACTTTATATTAAATTAATTCCTTACTTATAAACATTGGAAGTGAATCAACTAGTAACTAGGAACCTTTAAACCAAGGTTCCTAAGTTATGTATATTGTTATTCTGACTTCTGAAAACATTATTGGCAATTTTCTTGTTTGATATAACTGATGGCCAAGCTCTGCCGTGGAATATTTGAACTTGTAATAAAGGACAGTTCACATTGCCTGGAAGAGGAGGAGGATGACGACAGCACCATCAGTTTTTGTGCTTTGGAATGATTTCCTCAGAAGAGGTCAGAATAGCTAGCCATTAGTATGTCTCACTGTACCAAGCACTCTTGAACAATATTGGCTAGTGATAAACCACTCTTAAATTATTCCAGGCTGTTCTATGCTGTGGGTGATGGTTGTTGTTTTTTGAGGGGGGGATTTTAGTTTAGCCAAACTACATCATTGGAAATGAGTGTTAGCATTTAGTGACTGGTATGATTCAGGGGCAGGTGGGATCAACACTCAAACTTAATTGCTGTTCTTAACAAGCAGACAAGCAGTTCACTGTGTACTTATGAATAGGGAAAGTTGTATATGATGAGACCTGGGCAATGACTCATACCTGAGTGTCTTCTACAAGAATGCATGATAGGGATGTTTGCTGGGAATATGACTGAAAACAAATTCCAATGTTGTGGTGTGTTCTTGCCTTTCTTTTTCCCTATGGTGACTGTCCATGTGCTGACTCACAAACTGATGGGTGGTGACTGGTGAACTACATGCAATCTGTTGAGGTAGAAATTATTCAATTATTTTAGAAACACGAAACAGTTCTGTGTTAACATTAAGATACTGGGATGAAGGGTAGTGCTGTCATACTGATTTCAGATGTATCTGTCCTGTCTTTCTATGGGAAATAATCAAAGCAGTTTACATATAATAGAGCTTCCAGATTAAAGTACTAGATTAAGATATTAAAATATAAAGTATATATTGACAACATTTAGACAACACAATAGTCAACAGTGGGGTAATAATCAACTCGACTGTTGTTTATCTAGGGGGTACTCCCCACACAACATGATAATAATCAACTATGGTGCGAAGTAGGATCAGCGTTGAGTTGACTATTAGTCTACACTGAGTTGACTCAATCATCCCCTGCTCTCTCTCCCCTCAGTCCTCCTGCTACTATCCCATCAGCCGTTGCTGCTGAAAATCTATCCAGCAGCTGGACTAGAGCGGCAGCCACTGCTTTGACCACTCTTGCCTTGCAACTCTGTGGTTGACAAAATAACCAAAGGTGACTGAGGAAATAACCAACGGTGCCCTCCACACAACATGATAACCAGTGGTGGTTCAAATAGCCAACTTTGCACAGCATTGGTTATTTACGTTGGTTATTTCGGCCAAATAACCAACCATTGGTTAAAAAACTCCCTCCACACAACCTGATAACCCACAGGGGCTTAAATAACCAAGCGTCAACTATTTAAACCACCATTGGTTATTGTGCTGTCTGAACCCAGTGATTGTGTATTAATAGTATTATTATTATATTTATTTGTATCCCACCCTTTTCCCAATACTGGGCCTCCTTCTTTTGAAGACTCAATAAAATGCAATTTGTTAATGCATTGCAGAGTATGTGCATAACGGGATTTGAATAAGATAAATATGCAGTCTGTAAAGTATTGTGGGGTATTATTGAGGGAGTGGAATAAGCTAGCTTTATTTAAGCATAAATTAAGAGCATCAATTTGCATGACCAAATATTGTTAAAATTGTTGAATCTTCAGTAGCGGTAAAGTCAGTGTAATTTATATCAAGTCATCTTAAACCATGGCTGCATAGTTCCAAACTGCTATCCTGCCGTGAAATGAATCTTTGCACAGCATTTCAGGCAGCTGCTTGTTAATAAATAGGCTTCTAAGAATTCAGTTTTGGTTTGTTGTTGTTCTGCTCTTGCAAGTCCTTGAAACCTTAACTGCAAAATGCACCAAGAAATGTCCCTGTTTCATTTAATAATTTTTTGTAAGATACCATCTATCCCCCACTCCATGGACAAAGGAGAATATAGAATTTAAATACTCTTTGTGTGTGTGTGTGTATTCGGACTTAAGAGAAAAACAAGTTCAATGAAAAATTGATCTTTACCTCTTAATCACGTCAGAGTCAGAGTAGCTTAGGATTCACAGAAATGAGTACTAAGAAATGAGTCAACTGTTCCAAAAGGAATTGGATCGTTGAAAGATCCAAAGACAACCTGGTAGCTCTAACGCATCCTAGGCCCTATAGAAGCAAAACCACTCTACTTGGCAGGAGAAAAGCATATAAGCCTCTACCTTCTATGTGCTTTTGCCTCAAACTCTCCCATCCTAACCTTGCAGAGGAAGTAACATATGAACTAGCATGGTACCTGGGTTCATCTGTATCCAAGATCTCCCTGAAGTAAACTCTGTATGTATCCTCTTACATTATTAACAGATGAACCTGATATTGCACAAGTTCATACCTAGATTGAGTAGGGTAGAATATGGGGTAAAGGCCTGTACAAGCCCCAAGGCCTGTCCCCTCCCCACACACACATCAAGTAGGAAAATGATTTTCTGAACATAGCCCTAGTGATTGCCAAAAGTAGTTTCCAGTATGTTTTACCTATTGTGTTCAGTATGTGAATTTAGTTCACTAAAGTTCGTATTTGACATTTGTTTTTTTTCCCCATTTTGTACTGAAAAAAGACATATATCATGTTTTTCATTTCATATTGATATGTAATATTTCTAAAACTGACCAAACCTAAATTTGCTAGTGCTAACAAAATGCTTTTCTTAACTAATTTTCATGAGGCACCAATACTGTTGATCATATTTCATATTAGCAGTAGCTCTTGTGAAGTGACATTGTTTTTAACTTTTGTAAACCTCCCAGACAGCTTTGGCTATGGGGTGGTATATAAATGTAAATAAATAAATAAATACAATGACTTGGATGTCTGTTCAGGTAATTTTATTTGAAAGCTAGTTTACTTTTAAAACATTACATTCTCTTGGTGGGTGATATAACAGCTATAAACCAAAAATAGGCTTAGAAATGGAGAGGAAACAATTTTTATCTTTAAAAAGGAAATGTGGTCAAACGACTTCAACAATAACAGCAGGCTGTTTGTACCAAAATGTGGCCCTCCACATTTTTCCCTGACAGGAAATTGCAGTAACATAATTTAAAGGAAAGTTTTGATGACGAAAAATGCCAGAGTAAGGGGCCGCAAGTGTTGTATGTACTTGCTGCAACTAATAAGAAATTTACTATACTAGGAAACATTTCAGTTAAGGATACAGCAAAGCAAGGTAAGCAAGATTTGCTGCATGATTCAAAGGCCCACTCTGCAATATATTCAGGTCTGTAGCATTGTGATCCGGTTAAATCAGAAAATATTTGTCTGTCAGACAAAGGAGTACACGAAAATGTATATAAAAATCAGTACATGAAACAAAACGTGAGTTTGTAAAATAGGATTAAAAACAGTTGTTTCAGATATTTGAAAATGCAGGCAAGACAAACTTCCTGGTTTTGTTTATTTGTTTTTTTGGCTATGCAAAAGCTAAATCAGCGTTAGTGATGACGATGACTCTAGCTTTTGGGGACTATCTAGCCTCTTTGCTGCTAAGCGCTTGCATTTTGGGCTGTGGTAAATGAAGTTTAGTTTTATTACTGCTCTGTATTTTGGGCTGTGCTTATTATATGTAGTTAACCATGTTTTGTATTCTTATTTTATTGATGTTGTGAGCAGCCCGGGGCAAAAAATGTTTTGGTAAATAATATGGTGTGAGCGTGCTCCTTATCTCACTGCGTTCTTTAAAATAAAATCTCAATCTTACCAGCCCTAAATGGTAAGTAAATGGGGTCAGTTGACCTCTGTTTAAATTAGAATGAACATACGTTGTACAGCAGAAATGTATAACTTAACCCCTAAAGTCCAATTTTGCATGTTGTTAGTTGAAGGGGAGCTATATTATTACATTTAATTGCAAGAAAGCATTTTTGGGTTTTTTTTTAAAAAAGTGTTTCTGTGTTCTTTTTTAAAATCATTGTTTGCTATCCCTCTTTACCTTTTCCATTCTGTGGTACACACCTGTTTGAACCCTCTTTGTTTTGTCATTTCTTCCTCATTACCCATCTGCAGGCTTAACCTCTGTTTGTTCCTCCTCCTCATTTTCCTACCCATATGTGTTTTCTCCCCCCCCCCCCACCACCACCACCACTTTTTTTTGTCCTCATTCTCTTTGCTCTGTCTTCTCCTATCACTTCTTCTCTTCCTCACTGAGTTTAGGAAAAAGAGCACACACAGCTTTCACTCTCCAGCAGTTCACATGCTGATATAAGTGGCCACATGCCATGGGTTGCTGACAGCAGCAGGCTATAAAAATGTGTGCTTACTCCACTACGTGTCTCTGAATATGTGAAGAGGGACAAGCAATACACAACTTAACATTGGAATTTTCCTATTTTCTTTTTCCCCCCACTGTTGATGAGCCTGTGCAAGTTGCAGGTGTTCTCACAAAGAGGTGGAAATGGACTGCAGGTAATAGTAATTTGGAATGCCCTGGTGTGGTTGTTGGCTCAAAGGCCTTAACATTCAGGCCTGCTTTACAAGCACTAGCAGAAAAATGTATTTATTACTTATTTATTTGATTTGTACCCTAGCTTTCTACCAAAAATTGCACTCAAAGTGGCTGAAGAATAATAAGTAAAGGAAGCATGGTTTCCTCTTCTTCCCGCCCCCCGCCCCCGAAAGCTTTGCTGAAAGTTCTTTAGTCATAGCATCCCTTTCTTTTTAATAATGTTCCTGTGGAGAGAAGCATTCTAAGAATGGAAAAACAGTACTGAATCCTTATCTTGGCAGAGCCTTATCCTCTCACTGGCACCATCGGTTTCAAAAACAATCGCAACTCATTCTCTAAGCTGTCCTTCACAACTGTTGGGAAACAATACAGTGCAAAACAGGGACTGAAATCCCACCCAAAGTAAATAAGCTATAATCAGTATATTATTACAGAATCTCTTTCAAACACCTTAGAGTTGTGACACTTACCTAGTTTCAAAGGCACCAGTGAGTCAGGGGAGAGCCTCAGACAGTGCAATATACTTGATATATTTCTATTTAATCATTAGACCCCCATTAATGCCACTTCATATCCCTATACAGATGTGCATCTGAGCCCACATGATTTTGAGCGGTAGTAATCACACAAATTAGGCCTATTTGTGGTGGGCTCAATACGTATTTGAATGTGACTCCAGTGCACAAATATCACCCATAATTTTTACATCCTGTGAGAGATTAGCTGTAGTGCTCTACATCTGCCATATCTTGAATAGCATGTTTTAGAAATGCATCAATATTCTTGGAGGGTTGGGTTTGATCCTGGCAAATCATTTTACAGTATTTGTATGCTACTGTTTGGCCATAATGATTTTCAGAGTGGTTCACAATAATAGAATTATTGACAACAATATTGCCGTCACAGTGATGAATGCCCTAAGACCAGGGATGTATGGGAAATTAGTTTCAGTTCATTTTTGATCAAGATTTACCCAGTTCACAGCTTTCAGACCAAACACTGATTCAAACACAATCTACAGTCAAAGTCTGTATGTTTCCAAGTTTGTAGTAGAATATGCGGACTAAACAAAATGAGGTTGACAGCATGAATACATTTGAAAATGCACATAAACATGTTTTAATGAATGAGGAAAGAATGTGTACGTTTTAAAGATACTCACAATTGCTGCACACATGAAAAAATACTTATGCATTTTCATGAGGAAAGGAAGGAACAAAGATTGCAATCTAATATGAACACATGATGAAACAAGCTTCATAGTGGAATGGAAGAACTTCAGCAAACTCAAGTTAGAGCATGGGAATTGGTCCATGGACCCCTGGATGTTGCCCACCCCCTGCCATAATACCTATACAGTAATTGGAGAAGATAATTTCTGAGTATTGTCCTACTGGTCCTGGAGAATTCTGAGGGAAGAGAAATGGGCTTCCCATTCTTTAAGCTTTCAATGGTATAAAATGAATTTGGGCTGGTGTTCAACTGCCGTTTCTCTTGGCTTGGCTTCCCTTTAAAGGGTGGTGGTTGCAAAATAGGGTTCTGCACTATCTGGTTTCTCTCCCTTTGATTCAGCCTGGTAAAAATGCAAAGTATAGAAATCGGTGTTTGAGATGCTTTTGAGAATCTACATGTGTAGAGGTAGTACATCTCTAAATACCAAGTGCTGGGGAAAAGCAGGGGATGGCTGCTGCCTTCATGTCCTGTTGTGAGAGCTTAAAGAAGCATCTGGCTGACCACTCTTTAAAGGCTGCACTCCAAAGGATTGCTTTGGTCCTTACAAGGAGCCAGTGGAATACTTGACTATTTTTATTAGACCAGCTGGTCCCAATGCTTTTTAAACAAACCAGTTTTAAATTTCCCCTTAGTTTCAAAATCATGTTTGGGGATATTGAGGAGAAACAAATCTAAAATCCTGATGGGCTCACAAAATGTATGTTTCATGGTTCCCAAGATCTTGCCAGACTGCAGGTCTGATTAAAACAAGCCAATTACGTTAAGGTGGTTTTTTTCTTTCTCTCAAAATGAAGCTTGGGTTAGCTTAGCTGTGTCACCTTGACTGTTTCTCAGCTATTTGGAGCCAGCTTAACAAGCTGTTTCTGGGAACATCATTTATTGTGCCAAAACCTCATTACAATCTCTTTCAGTATAGTAGTCTTGATCTGAACACTTTGGATGAATTTAATGTCCAAATATTCTCCCCTAACAAGCAGTTGCTTTATTTTATGATTCTTGTTTACTAGTAAAAGTTCTTTTATATTAAATCCAATGGGCAAAATTACATGAACACCTGTATGTACATTGCATAATATTTGCAAGTACAAACTGTAAAATCAAAATCTTGTTGGCTTTCAGTGTTAGGTTTTAGTGCTACCACACTTCACATATTTGAAACTGACTTAGAGTTGCTGCTTTGATGGTAGCTTTACATTTAGAATACCAATATGAAAAATTAAAGAGTTCTGTGAATCATTATGCAGGATAATTTGTTTTGATCTCTGTTTCTTGTTGGCTTTCAAAGTGAAAATACTATGTCAGGTTAAATAATATTTGGATATAGTGATAATGGGAATACCATTTTTAAGGGACGTTAAAGGACATAACCATTGTTAATGTAATGAGAATAATGCTTATTCTCTTTTCCTCCCCTGCTCCCAACAGCTGTTGCCCTCTAGCATGCAAATTCCCCCACTCTCCCTTTGCTGCCCTTAATTATGATTCATTGTTATATCTGCTCACATTTTTATAATATCTAACATTAATCTAGGATTTGAAGCCAACTTCATTGTAAATAGCAGATCAATATGTTCAAAATAATTTGACTTAAATTAGCATTCATGAAATAATATGCAGTTATGAAAGAGCTGCATTATAATGGTTGGAACAGGATGGTTGAAAGAAGACTGCCTTTCCGACTTTTGCTTCTTTCTTCCTTGTCCTCAGTTACTCTACTTTTCCTTTGCTGCTCTTCTTTCTCCCTTACCCATAATCTGGTCAAATTTATTATGTTCTTTCCCTCTGTTTGTTCATTTCTTCTCATACCTCTTTTGTTACCACCACTGCATATTTGGCAACTGAGCTAAGGTATGTCTGAAAAGTCCTCGAGGTCAGACCAGCCTTCCCCAACCTAGTGCCTTCCAGATGTTTTAGAATTCAACTCTCATCAACCCCAGCCAGCATGGCCAATGGTTAGGAATGCTGGGAGTTGAGTCAAAGGCTGCATCCAATTGGGGAAGGCTGGGCTGGACAGCTTCCTCTTGAGAGGATGCTTTCGGATGGCACCATCTTGTCCAGGATGGTCTTGCCCAAAAGCTAATTCCATAGCAAGTCAGCCATTTTCATCTTGGTTGGACTTTTCACTTGTCAGTAGAGGTGGTTAGGCTTAGCAAGGGAACTTGTACAAGGGAAGAGAAAGAATGACAGGAGAACACCAGAAAAGGAGTTGGGAACCTAGAGCTTGGTGGTCTGGCCTTGACATAAGCATGCTAGTTCCAGCTGCTGGATCTACCTCGATTGCTTCAAGCTACCATAAATCCACTAGCCCAGCCTTCCCCAACCTGGTGCCCTTCAGGTGTTTTGGACTACTACTTGCTGGCCATTGACCATGCTAACTGGGGATGATGAAAATTGTGGTCCAAAACATGTGGAGGGCACCTTGTTTTTGCTCTGAGTGTGATAAAGGGATAAAATGTTAAGAAATTACTGTTTTTATTTATTTGATTTTATAACTTACATTTCACTTGCAGCATTCGCAAGGTGTCTAGCAAAATCACAGCTGCACATATAAAGACAGCAGTGGTGTAATACATTAAATCTCTATATAGATTCATTGTTATATACAGTCTGCATTATGAGTATATGTCTTCTCATATTTCAGGTCTACTTAAAAGCGCCTATGATTCTTAATGGTGTTTGTGTTATTTGGAAAGGCTGGATAGATCTTCAAAGACTAGATGGCATGGGCTGCCTAGAATTTGATGAAGATCGGGCACAGGTAAGGAAAGCAGTTTCATACTCCTCAAATATGAGTGCTTTCATGCACTATAAAATGTGTAATTTTGGTGTATATGTCTTTATACCTTGGGAGTGCTATATAAGTAGGACCACTCTTAAGGGTTTAGCAACTTCATTCATATATGATCAGCATCTTTGGACCTGCCTTTTGATCCAAGTGAGAAGTCTCCCTGCTCTCCATTGTCTTCCTTCATTAAGAGAAAGGAAGACAGCGGCAATTGGGAAGACTTGTATCTTGTTTGCTTGTTCTTTCAGTTTCTCCTTGCTAGGGGGTCTGTCTTTGATCTTAGCTGACTTTTGAGCTTTTGACTTTGGTATTCCTTGCTCGTACTTTAAAATACCCAAAATTTAAAATACCCATCTTTGTTTTCTTGCCCTTTTGTCATTCTTCTGCTTACTCCATAGTTCAAGAGAGGGCAAGTAGTAACTTGCTTGTACTTGTTTGGGCAGCAGTGGGCTTACCTAAACTTCAGGTACTAAAGGGTTTTGATGCACTTTACTGAAATGCCCCTTTCCTGGGCTGTTATCATGACATCTTAAGCTGAAATTCTTGGTTGTTTAGGGGCAATTTTTAAAAAAACACACACGTCAGTTGCCACAAGATAAAAACGAAACCTGGCTATTAACTGAAATTATGGATTATTCTCTAATTAAAACGATAATGTTGGTTTAATCACTTACTGACCTTTTAGTTAACATCCTGCTATCGCCTGATTGGGTCTTCTTTTTTGAAAGAAATGAACTCTCCCTTCCCACCAACCCCCATTTTTTCCATAGTGGAAAGGATTTGTGTTTTGTGGCAACATAAAAATTGCTAAGGAGAGCCTGATCTACTTGAAAGCAGAACTTAATGGCAATTTTGCACATTGCTCTTTGGTGCACATTGCTGGGGATGTAGCTGACATATATTGATTGACAGATGTTTATATTAAACTAAGCAAGGCCACTGGGGGCACTCTTTCACATCATTTCACAAAATAGCTTTAGGTTACAGGAAATGCTCTAGGCAAAAAAGGCAATTTGACATTCTCACACTACAGACATTTTATTTTAAATTTAAATTTTAATGTGCTTAGTCCCTTGGTATATTAAAATGTAGCTGAATTCTTGCAGCATGTTGGAGGGGGCGGTGTTACCTGTGAATCTTAGGAAAACCTGACTATTAAAGGAATGCCATCATACTGAATGTAGTAGGTGTGGTCTTTGACTATTGTCATTTACATGTTTTGATTAGTGTAAAAGTATACTGAATGAAAAAAGGTTGTGATTCTGCCTGGAAAAAGTGCAACAGATTTGCACTTTTATCACATACAGTTAACCATTATTACTCAATATAGGCCAGTCATTCTGGGAAACTTGAGGTACCACCCTATTATAAACTTTTAGCAATAGATTTACTGAAGTGATGCATTAGATGTCTTTTCAAATTATATTAAACAATTTTCTTCTGGGAAATAGGAAACACTTCAGTTACTTGTCTGTTTAATACAGTGTAGGAGGTCAGCTTTGTGAAGAGAAACCAAGATGTTTACTTTAGAAAGTTTGCAGTTTATTTGAAAATATTATATAATTTCATGCACAATTTCCAGATTTGCTCCTTTCCCCCTTTGTTTTGTATTGTATTCCCCCTTTGTTATTGTATTTCATTTTCCAAACATATTATGCTGTCACCTTTGTAGTTTATAATATTTTCTGATGGCTCGTAGCTAAACTATATATAGACAGTTATGACAAAAGAGGATAACTAATATATATTGTTATCTATAGAACAAGAAGGTATGATATGGCTTAATAGAACCTCTCTTTCCTGCCCCCACACGGTGTAAGTTATCTCTAGTTCCCCATTAATGACTTGGTGTGGTGTATATCTTTACATCAGGTAAGGGAAGTCAGGCTTATGGGAATGCACATGTGGTTGCTGCGCCCACAGAGGAACTGGATCATGCCCATATTATATAACAATTTAATCTTACAAAACTATCTTTTAAATCAGCTTTCCCCAACTGGGTGTCCTCCAGGTGTTTTGGACTGCAACCCCTATCATCCCTGCCCATTGGCAATGTTGGCTGGGGCTGATAGGAGTTGTAGTCCAAAACATCTAGAGGACACCAGGTAACGGTTTTTAATGTACAGATAGAGTGCAGTTCTAGGCATATTTAGACAGAAAAAAGTCCTACAACTCCCACTATTTCCCCACCAGGACTTGTTTCTGTCTAAACATGCATAGGATTGCGCCATAAGAAAATATGAAGAGCCTTGCTGGATCAGACCAAGGGTCCATCTAATCCAGCATTCTGTTCACACAGTGGCCAACCAGCTGTCAACCAGGGACCCCCAAGCAGGACACGGTACAACAGCACCCTCATACCCATGTTCCCCAGCAACTAGTGTATATAGGCTTACTGCCTCTGATACTGAGGTCACCTTAAGAGGAGTCAGGTTATATGTTGTTTTCTTAGAATAATTCATTTGTTAATTTTACATTTACAAGCCATTATCTAATCTGTCAAACTTTCTAAAAACTTAAAAATCACTATGTGGTGATGGTTCTGCAATATCAGTAGTACATCTCTTCACATTGTCTTGTTTCCTCTTACCCACTTTAGTCAGCTAAACGATGACTAGAGTCAAGCAACCATTGTTTGATTCAAATGCTGCTTCCTGCATGACTCTGTGCTTCTGGTTCGTAGCAGGAAGATGCATTGGCACAACAGGCTTTTGAAGAAGCTCGGAGAAGAACTCGTGAATTTGAAGACAGAGACAGGTCTCATCGGGAGGAAATGGAGGTGAGAGTTTCACAGCTGCTGTCAGTTACTGGTTAGTACTCTATCAAAAATCTAGATTTTTTTAAATACATTTTCTGTCTAGTGCATGTTTTTAAAATTAATGTTGCCATTTTAATCAATCCTGTTTGGGCAAAAAGTATTACATTAGTACTTTTAAAAGTGCAAACCTATAAACTAGACGCACAAATGATGGACACCTATTTAACTCGCTCACTCTGCCATGGACAGGGACTATGGCCTTAGCTAGACCTACCTGAAAGTGTGGGGGAGAGGAGGGGAGACCTCGCATTGCAATTAACGCGAGATCTCACCCCCGTTTACACGTAAGGCGCCACAACCTCAAGAAGAGAGACGTCAACCCGCCATTTTTTTATTTTTAAAGGGGACGTAGCGCACAAACGCTCGTGCGCAAAAGTAAGTTTTTTTAAAAAAAATTAACTACTTTCTCTGCTCCTCACCCCACCCCCGATGGGCGCAGTGTTCCTGAGGAGCGCTGCACCCTGTGTGTGGCTCCCGGCTCAGTGCGGAGCTGGGTAAACCCGCGGAAATGGGCCACACGTTCCGTGGTCTTGGGCTCAGCCCAAGACCGCAGAAAAAACAGGCCCAAAGGGAAGGGCTGTATCCCGGGGCAAGGGAAGGATGATCCCTCCCTGATCCCAGGATCCCCTGTGCGTCATCTGGATGCACAGGGACGATCCCAGGGTTCGCGCCGGGATATAGCCTGGTCTAGCTAAGGCCCAAGAGGCCATTGGACCCAGTGGATTTCCCTCTCCCCTCCCTGCGCAGTGGCCCACCCCAACATACCCATTTCCTTCCTTCCTAAAGTCAAAATCCTGACCTCCACAGGGAGCCACTGCTGAGCTTTCCACGGTGATTGGAAGGGCAGAGTTGCGGGGAAGATCCACATTTGGATTTCCCCCTCCAAGGTCAGAGCTCTGTCCCCAGCCTTAGAGGGTGAGATCCACTGCATTAGACTCTGTCTAGGAGCCACAAATTGCACGCTAAGAGTTTGAATCCTTCTCTCAAATCAAGTTTGCCACTTGAAAATGAGAAATTCTAACTTCATGATTTCTAAGCCTTTTAAATATTTGAGTTTATGCAGATTTAATATAGCATACAGAATGCCTTTTTTCTGTATGTGCCATACTAATAGCTATATGGGGTAGAATTCTGCATTAAACTATATGTATATTATTTAGTATTAAAACTAAATTTTATCAGATTTGGCCAAATTTATCACATTTGGCCTATTGTATTGTAGATTGGCAGTGTTTTATTTGCACATGGAGCATTGGGGATAAAAAGGCAAGTGTGGTGCAGATCGGTAATTGAAATATGCATGACGTAAGGGGAGAAACTATTGTAAAGTTACGATGCTTCGTGGGAAATTGCTTATGCTGATTTGCTATTATGCTGATTTTGTTGCTGCTTTATATTCTGTGTACTGCATTTCTAAGGTAGGAGAGTTGCCATTTCTTGTTGGGAAAAGTGGGAACAAATTTCATTTAATAGCAATGAATAATAAATATCTTTCTGACTTGCATAAAAACAAACCTTTTCAATTGCTAAAACCAATCCTCATTATTTTGGAAATTATACTAGTTTTCAATAAAGGCATAATCTTGCATAATCAATAGCAATAAAATATTTGGTGACCAAACTACATGTTTTCCTCTTGTTGACTTTTGTTCAACTTACACATTTTTAAAAGTAATCTTGATCATGGAATATTTGAAAACAGGACTGCATTTAACTTCAGCTTCAGTTCCATTTTCGTAGAGGGAAGATGTAAAAAACTTGTTTGTGTTTCTTCCTAAATCCATTTTTTTTTGTATTTTCATATCACAAGCTCATTGTACAGATACAAGTAGACTGCTTAAAGATCTGAATGATGAATATTGAAAGTTTCATTGTTAGAAATGTATACCTTCAGCTGCTGCAAACTCTGCATATATATATATATATATATATATATATATATATATATATTTTAAAAAATCATGCTTAAATGGCTTTAATAGATACCACATTTATGCTCAGTAACGAGAGAGAAGTCCTTGCAGTACTTGGTCTGCCCCTACCCAAAAAAGCTTTTTGGAAACATTCAGCGAAACCTTAGCAGCATATGAAAATGATCACAGAATTTATTCTTTATTTATACAACTTTCCTAGAAGAGATGTTCCTTTATTTTAGAACATGTTGTGCAACCTTTTTTAACTATAGGAAACCAGTAGATTATTGCATGTGCAAAAAAAGAACGCAAAATCTTTATTAAAACCTTCAAACACACTCTGTATTCTTGTTTTGAATCTGCCTCTTTTGAAGCATAAAACTAAGTACTCTAAGTGGTTCTAGAAGTATTTGTAGCTACTATTAACGATGACACATCTAAAATTATTTTCATGTTCTTGCATTATTGAAAGATTTCACAAATAAAATTACTTTATATCAAGAGCATGTCTAAATAAACAACTCTATAAATTATTATATCTCTTTTTAATAAACATGACAGATATGCACTTACTTGAAAAGTGAGAAAAGAAGGTATGCAGCATCAGAAATAACCAGAATATTGAAACAAGATAAGGCATGGGATTTGAAATATCATTTGAAAAATGTTTTCTAATGGTAAACTTCGTGTACCTTTCAGGAGTTATAGGAAAGAATGGTATGTTGGAATTGTGTAGCATTCTAGCCATAGTTGGGAGGCAAAGATTTATAGGAAGAAAGGATGTTGCATACTATGTGGCAACATCTGGAAAGTGTTGCCTATGTGAATTTTTTTCTTTTTTTTTTTTGTATTGATAGTCAAGCGTCTCTTCCTGCTTGGAAGATTGTACTGATGATGTCTGCTTTAGAATCATAATTATGTTTTCAGAGTACAAAAAGTAATACATGCATTGTAATTGCTAGATCTCTAATGATTACTTTTCTTACAACATTAATTTAGGGGTATATAGGTCCTGGGGCAAGGCTCTTAATGCAAAGTTTGAATCTGTGTAATCAGTCTAAAACTATCGCGAATGGCAAGAAATGAAATAAAGTGAAGAACCAAATTCCCTCTCACCCATCTGACAGTAAGGCCTATAGGTACTCTATGTTAAAGGAATCATAATTCCATGGAAAGAAGAGCTGGGTTCTACTAAACCTAGGAAATAAGTATGAGCTATGCTGAGCCCTGACATCCTGCACGCCAGAAGTTGTACCTCTACCACCCTTTGTTGACAAAGTCAGCTACAAGGGCTAAAAAATTGTTGTAGTTGTTTTAAGAACCAGGTGAGGCTAGAATTTCATATTGTACACCTTGCCCAGGTGGGGATTTCAGTCTTTGTTTAATGTCTAATAAGAGTTCAAAAGTGGGGTGGGAAGGCTAAATAGAATTTAGAGGGCTCAACAGTGGGATGTGCTTTGCATTGCTCTCTGCTCCTTCTTATTACCAGTGTAAGCAGAATAAACCTGCAAAAAATAAACATGTTTACATTTATCTGCTTAACTTGCATAATTTATACAATTCATAGACTTGAGCTTTTCTTGATGCAGAAGGAGAAGTATTGGGTCTTTCTGCTATTTGCTACTGTTCATGACAAAAGGTTGACATTTTGAGAGTAGCTAAGAGTGATAATGACAAATGGCCAAGCAATCTTCAACAAAGCATCTTTTGGTTCTTCTTTGCTAGTCCATGCTTCAGTATGCATGATATTGCAAAATGTGCAAATCAGCTGAAACAAGAATTTTACGAAGACACAGCTTAGTAGATACACTTTGACTGATGTCATGGACAGGAGATTGCCAGTATGCTTTCTGGTATTCTTCTGGTAACTCTTGCCTCATCTACACCAATATTGCACTATGAAAGTGGTATATAAAAGGCAGGAGCCACACCAAGCAGGATATAGTGGTATGAAAGCAGTATATGGCATGTGTCAATGGGCCCCAACAGTTGTCAGTGCACTTCAGTACCGCTATAAACAGTAGTGTGGCTCCTGCCTTTTATATACTGCTTTCATATCACTTTCATAGTGAAATATCCTGCTTGGTGTAGATGAGGCCTTCGTCTCCCCAGACATTCTACCACAAAATGCGGATTGGACTAAAGGCAGTGTTCTGCATTGTTGGAAGGCAGTAAATAGGTTTTGCACTAAAGTTCCAAAAGTGTTTTCCTATGATGAACATCTTCTATAGTTTCAGAGTTTTACTTAATTAGTTTTATTGAAATAGAAATAGAATTCAGAATAGATCATATGCCTCTTTATCGGACCAACTGTGTCTCAGGGAAAATGGCAAGCTTTCAAGTTTTATAGCCCGGAGGCAGAAAAAAGAAGAAAGTTGTCCTGGGTATCAATAAAAGAAAGAGATTTGCCTTATTCCTTGATGGGTTGGTTTCTGTAGTGTCTAAAGTAGTGGAAGAGGAAGTAACTTCTAACATCAGAGTATACGGTCATGGGAAAGTTACTTTGCATGTTTTGAAGTGCTGCAATTACCAGTTAAATAATTTTGTTAAAGCCTTTCCTTTAGAAGGTAAAATAAAACTACAGCTTCCTGGCAACCCTTAAACTGGAGACTGAATCCTAAACACCTAACCCTACTTTCAGTTAGCCAAAATAATATCTCTATATATGTCTATGGAAAACAGCTCAAAATCCTAGCTTCTTATGGATTTTTCCCAATAGGGAAAGAAAAAAAGATGCTTTCAGTTGAGAAAGTATTGTTTCATGGCTGGTAGAGATGCTATAAATATATAATTACTATTGATCACTGTCAGTCAGTATCCTGCTGTTGCTCAGGCCCTTTTTAACCTGCATTGACTGAAAGAAGAGCATACTTTACAGTATTGCTTGACTTGCAAAATTGATCTGCTCTATACAACACTCAACATTGATTCTGTGCAAAACATAAAACGTTTTCTCCATGATATGTGCATTCAATGGCACTTTCATAGTGTACCATTTGCTGTGAGTGGGAGTGGTAAGTCCCAACATATTCAGTGTGACTAACTCCTAGGAAAGTGTTAATAGGATTGTGGTGTTTAACAATTTAAGACTAGGATAGTCTGTTGCCGATTACATATGAGAGAAAATAAACATTCATTCTGGTTAAATAACATGAATGCTTTATTTTCCATAGGGTTTTACAAATAAAACTGTGAATATATGTTGCTTAATATTGTATCCCCAAAGGCATTTAGACTGAAATTTCCGTTTTAAGAAATATTAAATTAAAATTTCTCATGATGCAACACTATTCAAGCTATTTGACAGCCAGCATTTCAGTCAGATTCTAGTGCTTGCATGCACCTAGAAAAAACCATCTATGGTTCTGGCATCTATCTATTCTCTTGTTTCTATTGCATTTTGAAAAAGGTTTCCTTATACGGACTGCCTTTCTAATCACTTTCTTCTTGCTGCTTCTTATGACAATTTGTATTAGGTGCCAATAGGACATGAACGGTATATCATGCAGGTCACCATTTCTTCCTTTATTTATGAAAAAAGTAACAAGACAGTAATAAATACATTTAGACTATACTTATTAACTATATTTATTGTACTTAAAATTCAAAATAGAAAAACTGAACAAAAATTATGACAAGACTTACAATAAATAATGATTAAATCATGAAAAAGAAGACATGAGGTAAAATCCTATCATGATTATTACTATTCCCAACATTTATTAGGATGCCTAAAATTATCCATTTTATTAATCAATTCTTCATATGAAATTATATGATTACCCATCGATAAACTTTTAATAATGACCAAGTCCTTCTGTCTCGATTTGATGTATCTCCTGTATTTTGTTATAAGTAAGTTGTTGTTTTCATTATGTGTAACAGATATTAATGGGGAGAACCGTGGATATAGATAAATTTGAAATTTACACATTTTTTGAGATGTTTTTATTGAGAGAGGAAAAAAGCTCATAGATGTATAACAAGCCAAGGTTGATACCAAAATGAATCATAAAGTTTTTTTAAGTATTCCTGTTCAGGTTCAATAACCTTTACCTGATTTATGCCAGTTTAAAAGTAAGTCCAGTTTAGCTATCTAATAGTAATTGTTAATATTAGTGACACTAAGCCCTCAATTTTTATTTTTCTGCCTTTTCATGAAAACTTAGGTGATTTATCTAACAAGAAAAATTTCATACTTTTTTGCCATTTATCCAAAATTACTGATATTGCCAAAGAAATATTAATAATTAAAAATAAATATGTTAGCAGGATGTTCATTATTACTGTAGATATTCATCCAATCCAAGAGAAGCCTAATGATCAATATACTATGTCTTTTTCTACAGATAACTGTAGTTTTTCATGATTAAGTTCAGCAAGAGTACCCAAGTCAGATTGGATCCAGATCCCAAGGTACTAAATTGGCTTCACCTTCCATGGAATATTACTTACACAAATGATAACTGTGTTTTCAATTCATCAGGCATATTCAGTGCTATCCCCTCTGATTTACTAAGATTATTCTGTATCCAGGAACTATACTAAATTTATCTAGGACATTTAGTTATTATATAAATTATTCACTTGGTCTTATCAAGGTTAAAGCTACATCGCCCACATAGAATGATATTTTAACTTTTCTTTTTCCAATTATAACTTGATAAGTGCTTCTATTTCTTACAGTCATAGCTAATTATTCAAAAATTATAGTAAATAATAAAAGTGAAAGTGAACATCCCTACCAAGTACATCTTTGCAAAATAATATGGTCTGGTTGATATCCATTAGTTGAAACTTCGGCTGTAAAATACCATTACATCAATGAAATTCAGTCTTTAAACTGCACCCAAAGTTCAGTTAGCCTAATAGTTTCTATAGGAAGTTCCACTCAACTTGATCAAATGCTTTATTGGTAGCCATTTGTTACAAAATATTCTGCACTATCTCTATGCCATCAATTAATCAACTGGTATTAAATGCTATATTATGCCAGTTTTATCATGAGAAATTATTATTATTATTTATTTATATACCACCATCAATGTACATGGTGCTGTACAGATTACACAGTAAATAGCAAGACCCTGCTGCAAAGTTATAAAATCCTGCTTAAGCAACCATATTGGATGGTATGACTTGTGTGTCCTCTAGTCTTTCCCAGATTTTTGTGTCACAATTATTTCAATTTCTGTCCATAATTTAGGGAAGGTTTTGATTCAAATTAACACATTAATAGCTACATTCTCCACAAAGGTTTTATAAAATTCTTAAATAAGCCATCAGTGCTTGTGGATTTATTATTTCTTTTAAAAAAAAATGTACCATTTTTGTAAATAGTGTGTCAAGAATATCTAATCTTATGTCTAACATTGATTAATTTTTGGTCATTTTAATTTGTAAAAATGAAATGTTTACTCAGTCTAACAATGGGTCTTATATCTTATTCAGAACTACATAATATAACTTAAGCTGGTTTGTTTTGTTTGTTTGTTGTACTGATTTAGTTATTTTACCCTTACGTTATTGGTTGGAATCACCTTTTTTCTGATCATCTCATAATAATTTATCCAATAATTTTGAAAATTTGCTACCAAATTCAAGCTATTTTTTCTAATAAAATGAGTAGTTCTATCCAAGTTGTAAGGCTGTTTTAATCCTAATACCTCTTTAAGTAACAATATTTTCTCATATGTTTCTCTTTTTTTGCCTCTTTATTTTTTGCTCCAAATTTAAAATTCGTTTAATTTGACATAAATTATTATTATTATTATTATTATTATTATTATTATTATTATTATTATACTGTCCCATGGCCGAAGCTCTCTGGGTGGTTTACAACAATTCATAAAAAATACAAAATACATCGTAATAAAAATAGTCTAAATTTTTAACATTAAAAAATTTAAAACAATCTAAACAGCTAAAAGCAATGTAAATAAATATTTTTTATTCAATTCTGATGATTGTTTAAGTAAAAATACCCCCTATATATGCCTTAATTGTGTTCCACTTAATGGCCAAGTTATATCAGGTGTTTTATTTAACTGGAAGAATCTAACCAATTCTTCATTGATTGGTTGATGTCCACTTCATGATATAATAACATTTTATATAAGTTTTATTTAATTTTCAGGATATTGCTTGTTCAGTATTTATTGTGAGCATGATCAGCGTACACCATAGGACGTATTTTCACTGCAGTAATGTGTTACCAAATATGGAGTAGTTCGGGGAAAATCAACTTGAGAAAAAGAAATAGGAACAGAAAGAAAAATGTATAGTTTGTTTCACGTGAATATAAAAATCCCCCTATCTCAATTTTTGTTCATAAATATCTTAAGTGATATTTTTGGACTATTTCTTTCTTATTCTGCTAGTAGCAGCTCTGTTCTCCATAGAAGGGAACACCTTTAAAATCATCTCCAATCTAACTCAGCCCTAGCTTTTAAACTAATCGGTTTTAACAGAGATCTGAGAAACAGCTTGTTTAGGTTATGGCGAGTAAACACAAATGGAAGCATATTCATATCAATATACAGAAAAATGTACTGTAATATAGTTACCTATCTCATCTACAAAGTATCTTAAATGATAAATGAAAGTTTTAAAAATATAATAGCTACGCTTTGTTTTTGATACATTGCAAGAAGCAAAAAGAATCCCACATTAAGGTGATCATTTTTAAAGTTTCCTGAATGAAATACAAATGTACTTTCTCCTGTGTTATTTATTGGTTGGTTGGTTGAGGGTTTTTTATTTGGAGAATTTAATCTTTTAACACTATTTTTTTAATTTTTAATTTAAGTTTTCACTTTCATTTCTAAGTTCAGTCAGACCAGATAAAAGTGTCTTGAAAGCATTGCTTAACTCAATAGAACTGAAAGTCAAGGTGCTTTCAGACAAAGTTTTTATCAGACACTCTTCCTGCTCATTTACCCTGCCCCATTTTATGGGGGTCCAGATGTTGTCGTCTTCATCTTGTAACCCTCTTGGTTCCATTGGCTCTTCTTTCCACACAAAAATCCAGTATGGAGGAAAAGATTGAATAGTTGCATAATATATATTAATTGGTAACACAAGGAATCGTATCTGAAAGTACCCTTAATGTGTAAATATGGTATTTGCTTAGCTAACTTGAATTGTTAAACAATGAACTCGTAATTTTTCAGTTTTGCTTTGATGTAGGTAAGGCAATTAGTATGCAGGCTGACATTTAATTTTAAAAAGCAGATCGTATGACTTTAAAAAGTGCATTCATCGTTGTCTTTAGTATATTTAGAGCATGATCCAGCAATAGCAGGGTTGTAGTTCAATTGTTACTAAGGGAATACTTAATCAAAGCTGGATTTTACTCTTCATCTTTCCCTCCTTTGTCCCCCACCAACCCTACATCCCATTTTCTAAAAACGCTAAGGACAAATTCACAGGCAGCAATTACCCTTTCTGAAACTATTTTCCTTGAGAAATTTCCAAACTGACTTAGTTCCTTTTGTATGATACATGCCACCAGACATGGGGTGAACAACTTGTTCAGCACTAAGAACCAAATTTTGTCACATATTTTAACCTTAGTCTGTGCTAATGCTGAGAGGCCTTTATTGTCTTTCTAGTGTTATAGTCCTGTCTTAATAGATTCAAAGGATGATGTACTGTATACGTGAATGTATTATTATTATTATTATTATTTCATGATACCCTCTCTTTCTTTTAGTAATTTCACATGTGTACTGTTCCCAGTAAAAACAGCTTTCATTCTGTATCTGGCTTGCACAGCTTTGGCTTAAAAATAGAAGTGTGAAACTAATTACTTCCTGGAAATTACTTTTTTCACTGAAATGGCTACTTGCCTTGGGGTTTCTGTTGGTTGTTTTTTAAAAATATGTATTGGAATAGGGCATTCAGTCAAAGCATTTTCCTTTTCTATATGCTTGCAAAATTAGAAAATACAGACTATAGCTCAGTGTTCCCTACAAGGCAGCGTCTGCTGTAGTGAAACAAATAAGGCAAATCATATAGATTTGAATGAAAACCTGTATACTTTTATCATAAGTAATAAAGATATTTTGTTTATTTGTTTTCAAATGCCTCACCATGCAAATTTTTAAAGTTTTGCATCTTACTGAAATGTGGGCTATGTTTGTGAAATGAAGAAACACTATTTGATCATACATTTCCATGATTATTGAAACACTTTACTTTGTGCAACCTATTTCCTTTTTTAAAAAAATTTAGAAGGTGCCAGTCATAATAATGTTTCATGGTTACTTGGCGTACAGTCCAATATGCTGATTTGAACATCTGCCTTAATTAGAACTCCCCATTTTGAGCAGTAGAGACAAAACATCTAAAATTAGATGGAAATATCTTGAAGGCTTCTGAGTTGAGATTAACATAAGTAGCATGAAACCTGCATAATTCACAGGATAAACTGCAGAAGAAACTCCTCCCCCAAAAGACCTCTTCTAAGGGGAAAGGAGGATTTAACTTCTTTTCGTCCCAGAGTGGGGGGCGGTATTGGAGTTTTGAGACAATACACTGAATCCAGTTCCCCCGCCCCCCTGGTCAAGTCAGAGAACAAGGGTAGACTTGACTTCTCTTCTCCCACAAAAGAGAACAGCTCTTGGGAGGAGGGATTTGCATTTCCCTGTACGAATAACCAACATTGTTTACTCTGGTAGCTAAAGAACTAGCTCTGGCCACCAGAGCTGGTGGACCCAATTAGGAAAGGGGAAATGAGCAATGTTTGAGCTCACCAAGGTTCTCTGGACCCACTGCTTGCCCTTCCTTGATTTGCACTTGCATTTGTAATCAATGTTCATTTGCGCAAATGGGAAAATTGTGCAAAATGAACAGCTATTGAATGGGAAAGTTGATGAAAACAATTCCCAAATTTGCACAAATTTCCAAAAATGTGCACATTTCCCCTATAGATTTTAGTAATTTAAAATGTGCATGTTTTGAGGAAGTTGTGCATTTTGAGAAAGTTGTGCATTTTTCAAAACACATTTTGCAAACCTGAAGGCAAGTTTGGGAAATTCCAAACATTTTGTGAGAAAATGCACTCTGGTTTTCATTCAGAATTATTTTTGTGTGGTTTGCGAGCTGAAACAAAATTTTCGTACATCCCAAGGCCCAGTTCACTTGTAACAGGAACCCAGGTTTCCAGAGAATTGTTGCTTACCGTGACCAAAGAAATGTTCTCATGAACACCTGAGAACGCCTTCCCCCTTACCAACCTGCCCAATTGCTGAGGGCATCGTTTTATCTCTCTTTTACTGCTTCAGAATCTGTTTAGATGTGGAGTGGTGTACAAATGTTGAAAATAAAATAAATAAATGAATGCTACCTGAACATTTCTACTTGGCTCCTCCTGCAAGTAGAAGCAGCTAAACAAACCACCGACCCTTCATAAGTAGTTTATCACAACGTCTAATCCAGGGATTTTCTCTGCAAACAAACCAGAGTCATAAGCTATGAGTTGTTACTGACTTACGCCATTTCTACACCTGCCTTTTTTCCAGAGATCATCCCAGGATCATCCCTGTGCAGGCAAATGACACACAGGGGATCCCACGAGCAGGCAGGGACAATCCCTCCATTTTCCTGGGATAATCCTTATGTGTAGAAAGGGCCTTAGTTATAACTGCCTTGTTTGGGGATGTGACAAGCCAAAATCCCCACTCCAGGCATCACAATAAACAACCCGCAGACAGAAGATGTTTTTAGCCACTCCTGCTTTCAGGAGGAGCCAAGCAGGAGCAATTAGTCAGCATTCACAAGCATAGTTGCTTGAGCACGATAATCAGGATTCTCCTTTCTGATTTGTGGGAAAGAGTGCCATAGTTATTGTGAGTGCCGGTGCCATGCCATAGTGGGGAAGAGCAAAGGCATTGAAGAGGAGAGGGGCTAGCAACCGTTTTGTCAGCTGTTCACAATGCTGATTTAGAATGTCATTTGAAACACTATTTTGCTTAGCTTTTAAAATACCGCAGATATTTTTTAACCCTTTTCCTTCTTCTTTTATCCCGCTTTCCCTCCCCATGTCAATTCAGGCAAGAAGACAACAAGACCCTAGCCCTGGGTCAAACCTAGGCAGTGGCGATGATCTTAAACTGCGTTAAGAGAAGCAACTGCTGTGCCATGTGTGTGCTTTTTAAACTTGGCAAACGATGGAATTAAAAGACCAGAAACTGTGATAACTGGGTATATACTATAGTCTATTCCCTGACCTGTGGCAGCCAAACTATCATGTCCTGCCGTGGTTTGCACTATGTTTGTGTTGCATTACCTGCATTTCTGTTCTTTAAGCATGTCACCAATGGGAATCTGAAATTCTTGTTTTTCTATGCAAGCTTATAATTCTGTTGGCACTATTTTAGCAAGGAAAGTTACTTTTATGCAGCTATAAAAACAGTTCCTCAACTGGTAATATTTGTTCATTTCAGAATAGGTCAAAACATTGCAGAATAAAGTTTTTTGTGACTTCTTTAAAAATCAAAACTTTCTAAAACTAATTTTTATATGGGATTTTTTCGAGGGTTAGTTTGTCATTGTGTTCTTGTGTTTTAGACATGCAGTCTTTGTGGTTTTGTCTTTTTTTGCACTTTCTTTTTTCTCTAAACTTGCAACACATTTTATCTTTCTTGCATTATGCAACCAAAAAAAAATAACAGTGTTTTCAATTGATTTATTGAATTACATGTTTTGTTTTTAAGAACTGCAATATCCCATGGTATTGTTTTGCATTTAAGTTATGTTTCTGATAGCAAAATATCTAAAGAGATTTTACTCTGTCAGCACATGGTTGTAGATTCTGTTCTGCAATTACTAGTTGGCAGTTGATATCCCCCTTATTGAAAGTCATTGCAGACTCACTTTGATTTTATTCAAGGACTGTGTAAAAAAAAAGATCTAAAACAGAACACCAAACCATTGTGGGTAAGTTTAACAGTAGGCTGTTAACAGCAGGCTAGGAAGAGTATAATAGTGTTACTTTTAATACAATTATATTGAAAATAACTGCTTCAGTTGTTAAAATAAGAACAGGATATAATAACAACTAGAAATATGAATTGAAACATTTGAATTGCATTCAGAAAGTCTCGTCCTGGCTGAAAGATACCTTGATGTTTTTATTAATTAACAATTTTGTTACAATATTTTCCAATAGGGTAAGATCTGGGGTAAAATAAATAGTCATTGTTGAGTTTTGCAGATTATTCCCTGCTTTCTTGGCTCTATTATTCTATACAGTACCCTTTGCTGTGTGTTGTATACAATAGTTCTTGTGCAGTTTATTTTGGGGAGGAAATATTTTTTAGTGATCAGTTTGAGACTTTTAAAGTGCAGTGTTCATTTTCTATTTTTGTATGACTCAGTATGGCCATCTGCTGGGGTGGGGGGAGACTTGCCTCCCCCTCCCCACCCAGATCGAGCTGTAATCCTTAGAATCCCTACTTGGATTTAATACAAAAAGTATGTATGAGCCAAAATGTGCAGGCACTATTCTGTCTATTTGTATTATGAGAAACTAGCCTCCCATCTTTCAGTGTTTTTAACCAATGAATAAAGTCATTGCTCTGGTTAATATTTTGGAAAGCAGGGTTAGCTATATATACAAAAAAGGCCACAGTGACACACCCATTATCTGGAGAAGGAACTTGAAAGTCAGTTTGGGGGTGGGGTGCCTTCCCTTCTGGCGGAGTGACTGCTGCCCCATAGCAAAACATTTAGAAAGCCAGGATTTTAGTTTGTCTGTGAATGGTCATAGTATGTCTCCCAAAAATAAAATGTAGTAATTCATGGTCTGTCTAATTCAGATCTTACTTCATATCCAAAAGAGGTGATGTTTTCTTTTTGAGTCTGTAAACACAGTAACTCAGTAGTGTATGACAACTCTGCAAGAAAACACATTGGGGAATTTGATTATAGCAGCAGTGGGGAAGGGGAGATTGCTTTCCCACCTGTGGGAAGAAAATGGGATTGATTCAGGTGGGGAGTTTGCTTGCAAAAATAGTTCAAAAGGGAAATGTTGATCTTGCATCACTCAATACCACTGCTGGCAATCAACTTTGCACCACCACCCGCCCCACATTTCCTAAATTAGCATTCCCAACCTGGTGCCCTTTGGCTTTCTTGGACTTCAGCTTCCAGCAACTACAGCTAGCATGGTCAATGATCAAGAAAGCAGAGGATTACAGTTCAAAACATCTAGAGGGCATGGTGCAGGAAGGCAGCTTTCAAACAAACCAACGCTGAAGCAGCCATGTATAGTTTGAGCCTCCAATTTGTTGAACTGTGCTTCAAAATGCTGCAGTAGAAGTTATTACCACCACCCCACCTGGTCATTTTGTCTATGGCTAGTTTGATTTTCCAGCAAATATACCCATGTACATTGATGATGCAGAATACCAAAACAACTTGAAGAAATTAAGAATGTTTGTTCAATATGATTTTTTATGCATTTAAATTTCTATTTACATATTTTGTATTTATATACTCCATCCTCCTGAAATATTCCTGCAGATGCCAATGTGACTAAGGTGCATTATTCCTAATTAATGTTAATAGTTGAACTAAAAACAATTACAAATACTTTTACATTTTTTAAATAGTTGATGAAACGTCTGCAAATGACAACCCTGAATCATCTGTATAATCTAGTGGTTGTTTATTGGTATTGTTACCAAATAGGTTGTTACCAAATAGGTTGCTGTCACATTTCATGTTTTAAATTTTAATATTCTTTCTGTGCATGTCTTCCTTCTTTAGTTAAGAAATGGTCCAAAAAGTTTTCCTGTTGCTTACCTGTTCTAACCTGGGGTGTTCTTGTATTCCCTTGTATTCTGAAAGAGTGTGGTGTTACCTGATAGTTTTATGCCTACAACACCCTTCAGCCCTCCCCATTGGCTATGCTGGCTAGGGCTGATGGGAATTTCTAGGACAAAACATCTGGAGGACAACAAGTTGCCCACCCCTGAGCTACTGGTTCCATATCAAAACTACAGAAATTATACTATTGCATATAAACTTTTGCTGTCTGTAACTTTTTTCCTATTTTCCAGAATTATGCTACTTAATGGCTATGTTCAGACAATCGTATCTTGGTTTAATAAGCTGAGATATGAACAAGTCTTTTGCCCATGCATGTAGCCCTTTCGCTCCTCCTTTGCGTTGTGAACAACGAAACCAGAAAGCATCTAACCATAATTTCCTGTTTTGTCCAAACAAGGAAGCTATGGTTACCAACTTTGAAACAAGCCAGAATTTTAAACCCACTTCAGACAGGGGTTTAATAACCTAGATTTTCTAATCTTAGTAACTATAGTTTCCTGGTTTGGATTAAATGGAAAAAATATGGTTAATAGGGGTTTCCTGATTTGATTGCTTGCAATGCAGCGCGAGAAGCCAAGAAACTGCTTCAGCAGGCAGAAGGCTTGTTCACATCTCAGTATATTGTCAAAACATGATTGTCTGAAGCAGATCACTATGTCTTAATGCTGGCATTAAGATCACAAGCCCTTTCCCTCTGCTAGCAAGTGCAGACATTTTAAACAAAACATTAAGTTATTGATGCAATTTGATATTTTTTCATAATTTCTATTTAAACTGAAGTTGCATCATCTTTGCGCTAATCTCGTAAGAGTTGCCTTAAGCTTCAAGATTGCTTTTGCTATCTTTTTCTGTTATGTTAACCGTATGTTCATAATAAACTTCTGTATAGTGAAATGAAGTGGCTGTAACTTCCTTTCCATCAGTTAGTGATCAGTGCTCATTCATGCCATTGTATGTTTAGGGATTAAGGACAATTTGGCAACTGTTCCAAAGCACTCTCCTCTTTTACAGAGTGGTGGATAGATTACTGTTCATTTTTAAGAATTATGGTGGCATCTAGGAGCTATTTTAGTCCTTTTATTCCCTTTTTATGAATACTGCCAGTGCCCTAACAGTACCCTAACTCTTAGGCCTTAGCTAGACCTAAGGTTTATCCCGGGATCATCCCTGCCTGCTCCCGGAATATCCTGTGTGTCATTTACATGAACAGAGATGATCCCAGGCTAAACCTTAGGTCTAGCTAAGGCCTTAGTCAAGAGTTCAATTATATAAATGTTATATGAAAGTTAAATGATTTCATTAGGCTCTGGAACATATAGGAACCAATTCTGACATACATTTCTAGTGAAAGTAGATAATTTCATTGATAATTTTCAGTAATATATCAAACATGATCTACTTGCATGCTCCTGACAGACTTCAGTAGAGTCCTATTCCCCTCCCCCATCTCTCCTCTTCCGTGTAGGCACACGTGCAGTGTGAATGGATAAGTGGAAATAGGTTGTCTATGCATGTGTCCCATATCCCCCTCCAGTATTCCCTTCCCATGCCTTGTAAATAATTCATGCTCAGAACATGAGTAATTTGCATCAAGCAGAGGAGCAGGGGATGGCGATATGTGATCTTACGCCCACGTATCTAGGAGTAAGTTCCATTGAATTCAATGGGTTTTTTCTGAGGCAAAATGTATAATGGGATTGGTCTTTAAGGTTATTAAAGGTCTGTGATACACATTCTTGGAGCAGAAACCAACATTGTGTGGGCGGACTTCCATTCACACAACAAGACTTCCTCCTTCTTCTCCCCCCTCCCCCCAAAAAAAATCTGTCTTGGAGGATCCTTTCTGGATAAGCAGAGTGCTATGGGGGAAGCAGAGTAAAAATGAATTAGATTTCAGCCATTCTCTGCTGCTGGTTTGTGTTAATCTAGTACAGCTCTGTTTTTCTACCTCTAGTTTCTGCTTTCCTCTTATCTTTAAAGCAATTCTTACTTTCCTTGCTACTGAGGATGATGTAAAGTGTAAAATGTTGTCTTTATGTGTCCCCACCTTCCTAATACATACATTATAAAGAAGACTATTTTATTTTAATGTCCATCTTCTGTTTGTTAAAGTTAACAATATAAAATTCTAGCAATGGTTGCTGGCTGTAGGTGATGGTAATTGTAGCCCAACACATTTAAAGGGCACCAACTTTGGGGGGAAAGCTGAATTAGAAGATTACCTTAACTTTTGGTGCCTTTAGTTGTGGTTCAGTGATCAGGTCTGCACAATGCAAGTTAATTTGCCACATTCTAGGAGGCAGAGGCTCTTTCAGGGCGGGGAGGAGGGCTGGTGAGGAGAGAACAGGATTTTTACAGTGGTTTGCAAGGACAATAAACCTACTGCTGTACTTAGATATGTCTTTTTTAACCGGGTTGAGGGACACTTATCATTTTGTACTTAAATTTAGCTGTGATGCAGCTTTTATCATTTAACAGCCCATTAAATCACAGTAAACCCAGTAAGGTGGCTTCAGATTCTGTTATTCCTATATTATAGAAGTAGTGACTGAGGATTGAGTCATAACTTACCTAAGACCATGTAATAATAGCCAAAATGAGAATTGAACTGTCCAGCTTCCTCATTCACATCTCTCAAGCTAAATTGATGCCATTTTGCACGTTCTTCAGGCATATGCCAGAGATTTCAGAAGTACAGCTGAGGCTTTTCTTCTGATTTGTGCTCCAGTGGTTCCCATAACTGGGGAGGTGGAGATGGTGCAGAGTTTATAATACTGGTTTGGGATAATATGTTGGGAATGAATCCAACTGCTTATACTTCCACAGAGAACTAATTTCATACAATACTACTTGAAAAAAATCTGTGATACTGATCTAACAATGAAAGCAGGTGAAATGGACTTCAAGGAACAAACAGGTGCAGGTGTATTTAAACTGCTTATACAAAAGCCTATTGAAAAGCATTTCTATAGATGTGTCTAGAAGAGATTTGCAAACACAGCTGCCTGTGTTTCCTTTTCCTGCTTGATGATAATACAAAAGTGTTGTCAAAAGATGGGGGAGGGATAGCTGCTACATGTTTACACTGTATGGGGTTACTGGTTCCAGTACTAGTAGGATGTGGCACCTGGTCAGAAAGATAGAATCATCCCCCAGTTCTTGCCTACTGCAACATAAAGAACCCAGGTGAGCAAGGCTGAGAACTGTTTACTTCTCCAGTCTCATCCAACAAGGTCTCTGATGCAAGGCAGGTTGGCAAGCTTATTCACAATGGCTACTGGATGGCTACTGTTTGCCCATTCACCAACCTGGCATTCAGGACTTACCTTGACCCATGGGCATCAATCAGGTTATTTGAAATGGGAGACAGCTTGGGAGCAACCAATACCCTTAAGTTCCCCATCCCCATAACTACTTAACTGCCTCCCACTGCCGTATCTCCCTCTGCCCTCTACTGTTCCAGTGGCCACCTCCCTGACTTCTTTTTTTTTTTTTGGAGAGGGATCTCTTCTGCCAGCAGGCAATAACCACAGCTCGAAGATGCCTTTTTAATGGTGTGCTGCTTTTAATGATGCACTGGTTTTAAACGTTTGAATTAGTTGTATGTATTTTATGGAGTTTTATTAGTGTTGTACCCTGCCTCGATCCAGAGGGAGAGGCGGGTAACAAAGTAGGCAGATGTACAAATAACTAGGCAGATGTACAGACAATCACTTCCATCCTCTCTATCCAGCCAAGAGATGGTCCTTGCACTCATTCATGCTGAAGTGGCTACTCAGAACTGCTCCTCTCCAGCTGATGCCCAGAGGATGGAAGTCTCTGGGGGGGACATGCAGAGTGAAGGACCTGAACCTGCAAGGTGACACCACTCTGGCCCCAGGAGTCTTTCTGGACTAGCTACAGACAGCAGGATGGTACAATACACCCACAGTCCACCTGGGCAGATGGTCTCTTGTCCCTCTCTAACTGACCTGTCCTTGTAATTTACACACTGAGAAGTATATCTTCCTGATTTAAATGCATAAGCTTCTATGTGAAGAATATGTATGAAAATTAACAGGCAGTCCCAAATTCCATCTTTTTCAGCATCCACAGTGCTGAATAAATAGGAAATGATAAGTAATTAGCAAGGGCAGTATCGTGTGAAGTCTACTGCTTTATTGGCAAGGCGATTGCAATGAGCATATGGATTACTATGGCAAATGGGCTACCTTGATCTTGTGTGCAGGCCAGGAATGGTGGCTTATACCTTTTATAACAGCCTGAGATCCAATGTGAAATAGTGGCTAAGTTAGACCAGGAAGACCTGGCTTCATAACCTACAGTTCAAAGATGCAACTCACTATATGACCTTGTGCAGTCCGTTCTCTTTGTCTAACCCTGCAAGCCTGTACAAATAAAACCGCACATCTCCTCATACTCTTCCCTGAGCTCCTTCAAAGGTTTATTCTCTGGGATAGTATTTTCCCAAACAAGGTAAATGAAATAATAACATTAAATAAAATGGGGTATTGCAAGTATACGTCATGAGGACTATCTATGAAGAGGGATCTTAAAGTCTAAATAATTATCTGAATGTGTCCTTCCATTGTGACTCACCCGTGCTTGGTGATAGGCCGTTGTCTTCTTTTTGGTTTAGAAAAGTGATAACAGTATGTTTAAAGAAAGTTTCATTTTGTGTTTTTGTTACTTTCTGTTCTTTTATTAGTCTCTCTATTCATGCAATGCTCCATATTTGTTAGTGTCAGTATGGACACATCTATTTTGACATTTGGAGCTACAGCGGCAACGAACGAATACTTATTTTATAGAAACCATCCCAAGTCATCTCTTTGACACTAGTTGCTCTGAAAGATCATGAATTGGTTGGCGATTCAGAATCTCTACATATACACTATCAGCATTATTAAAACAACTATCTTCCTTTGTGGGAACTACTTTACAAAATGTTTCCCACGCTGGAGGAAGATCCGTTTTACAATTCCTTCAGTTTGTAGGGTGCAGAAGAAAAGAAAATGTCTGTGTTTTTGTTTTCTCATACCACAGGACAACAGCATCCCTTGGTTTGAAAAGCACATGACTCATTTCCTAAAGCAGTTTTGTTTCCCACCCACCCCCACCCCAACCACTTCAGGAAAACTGATCTGAATGTGTGCTTTGGTTATGAAAACATGCTACTGTGGTTAACAGAAAAATTGGGACTAGTGTTTACATAGGAGAGGAAATAACACATTTGCATGCCATCCCATTTCTAATGTGGCACAAATACTTTATGGGTGCAATCCTGTGCCCACTAACATGGGAGTAAGCCCCATTGTACTCAGTGGGATCTATTTCTGAGTAAACATGTATCTGATTGCATTTATTCTAGCTATGCTGGCCTTCTATCCACCTTGAGTTCCTTTTTCCTTGGTGGAAAGGCAGGGTACAAATCAAATATCCATGAGTATCCATGAAAACAACAGAATGAAATTTAATAGAGATAAATGCCAAGTTCTACATTTAGGAAATAGAAACCAAATGCACAGTTACAAGATGGGGGATACTTGGCTCAGCAATACTACAAACGAGAAGGATCTTGGAATTGTTGTAGATCGCAAGCTGAATATGAGCCAACAGTGCAATATGGCTGCAAGAAAGGCAAATGCTATTTTGGGCTGCATTAATAGAAGTATAGCTTCCAAATCACGTGAGGTACTGGTTCCTCTCTATTCGGCCCTGGTTAGGCCTCATCTAGAGTATTGCATCCAGTTCTGGGCTCCACACTTCAAGAAGGACGCAGACAAGCTGGAGCGTGTTCAGAGGAGGGCAACCAGGATGATCAGGGGTCTGGAAACAAAGCCCTATGAAGAGAGACTGAAAGAACTGGGCATGTTTAGCCTGGAGAAGAGAAGATTGAGGGGAGACATGATAGCACTCTTCAAATACTTAAAAGGTTATCACACAGAGGAGGGCCAGGATCTCTTCTTGATCCTCCCAGAGTGCAGGACATGGAATAATGGGCTCAAGTTAAAGGAAGTCAGATTCTAGCTGGACATCAGGAAAAACTTCCTAACTGTTAGAGCAGTACAACAATGGAATCAGTTACCTAGGGAGGTTGTGGACTCTCCCACACTAGAGTCATTCAAGAGGCAGCTGGACAGCCATCGGTCAGGGATGCTTTAGGGTGGATTCCTGCATTGAGCAGGGGGTTGGACTCGATGGCCTTGTAGGCCCCTTCCAACTCTGCTATTCTATGATTCTATGAGTAGAGGGGAAATTTCAGTCTTTCTCTATATTAGAACTCGGTCGTAAGTGCAGTGTTTTTCAACAGTTCCATGAAACACCAGTTTGAAGCTTGCAGACCACAATTGGAGAATCTCTGATACCATAAGATATGGCAGACTTTGAGTAGGCCAGTCCTACCATTAGGCAGAGTGAAGCATTTGCTGCGGGCAACAGAAGCTGGGAGATAGCAGGTGTTGGAGGAGAAACCTGTGTGCCACGCAGCCTGTTCTGCACTCCCTAAGTTAGCCTACTGCCTTCAGGTGCAGTGGAGGATGCTGACTCTTCATCAATGCTGATATTAATCTGCCAGACCAGTCAGCTTTTGTAGGTGGGATGGGAGGAAGCTCCACCTTGTTCTTTGCAGGCAGGCTTGGGCCAGCTCTGGCACCCTTCCTCAGCCTGATGTCTTCCAGATGTTTTGTACCATAACTCCCATAATGCCTGGCCATTTCCCATGCTGGCTGGGACTGATGGGAGTTATAATCCAAAGCATCTGGATGGCACACGGTTGGGAAGGCTGAGATACAATTGCTTCAATGACAACAACAATAATAAAGTTAAATCTATAGATTATAGCGCCCTCCATTACTATTAGCATCCTCAGAGGTGGTATACCTTACCTTCTAGGTGAGGTCCTTCACCTTCATGCCCAGAGGCATCCAGCCAAACACTCTTACAAAAAAGAATTCTCAACTAAGTTCCCCTTGACCTCATTCAGGCCACACAAAGTCCTAGATACCTGTTTGGAAGGAGGCAGGACTCCCTCCTTGCTCGATGGGCCCCGAGTTCACCTTCCTCTCCACCACAGTAATAAAATATAATTGGGCAACCCACAGGAACACCCAATCATGCAGAGGCCTAGTTAAAATAAGAAAAAAGGTGGAGGGTAGGGGTAAATCTTGCAGTGCAAACCAGGGCTGGATTCATGCTACTGCTTTATAGTAGTATTGAAGTGCACTGATAACTGCTGGGGCACAATCCACATTCCATGTACCGCTTTCATAGTGTTCTATCCTGCTTTTTATTCCACATTCGTAATGATTTGACACAAGGTGTAGACTCGGCCCAGGATTCTCTGCAAATTCTATTCCCTCGAAAGTTCTCCTTTCCACTTATCTTTTATGGTTGCAGTGGAAGAGAAGGGAACAACGTCATTCCTCTCCCTTGTGACGGTGATACTGCAAACATATTGTTAACAACTCCATATTACCCCAAATGGTGAGAAGACCCAGGGCAATGCTAAAGCATTTAATTTCCTGTGGGTGAACAAGAGCATAGGAGACTAATGATCTCTTTGTCATATACATACATGTATACACACACACACACACATTCATTCATTCATTCCAGCACGGCCCCCATGGAAACAGCAAAATGCCTATTCCCAAAGAGGATCTGAATACCCTAAACTGTTTCCACCTTGGTTAACTCCAGCCCCTTAGCTCCATGTATGTGAGTATCCACATTCAATCTGCAAACATACCTAGCTCCTTCACTCTCCCTTCTTCAAATTGCGATGGGACGATGTTCCAGATGCTGAAACAGGAAGCTGTTGAGACAGACCCTTGGTCTATGTAGCCCAGAATTGTCCATGCTGACTGCCAGTAGCTCTCCTGGGTTTCAGGCAGTACTTTTTCCACCCCTACCTGGAGATTGAACCTGGGACCTTCTGCATGCAATGTAGGGACTCTGTTTTATTTATTTCAAACATTTCTTGGCCGCCTTTCTGGACAGAAGCCCTCACAAGGCGATTTACAACCATAAAATACGTAACAACAGTTAAAATATTAAAAACAATAAAAACAAACAATAAAATAGCAATTAAAAACAATAAAACCAACAAGAACAGCAATGGCAATAGCAGCAATAACAGTATTGCTCGTGAGAAGGCCACGGTAAAATAAAATGCCTGCAAGGATGGTGCATGGCAGCAGGCCCGGCCCAAGGCAATTCACCACCTAAAGTAGGATCTGCCTAGTAGGTGCAGTTCAACAATGGATCCAATTTCTCAGCAGTGAGTGGGTTCTTCCTCATTGGAGACCTTCATGTAAAAGCTGGACATTCCTGGATTTCCTCCATTGAGCAGAGAAATGGACAATATGGCCTACAAAGCCCCCTCCAAGTCTACAATCTTGTGCTTGTCTCAGCAAATCCTGGTTTGTCCGGCTATTGTGTAGCTGCAGCCTGGGTTTGCCAGTTGCTCCATCTTAAGAACTCGTTTGCTGATGCCAACATTCACAGGATCTGCCCAGAACTCTCATAAGTGCCCTTCTCAAATATCTTTACAACATTTAATTTCTCAACGATTCCAGTTCAAGTAAACAGACAAAGAAAAGAAGAAAGGGGGGGGAGAGAGCGAGAAAGAGAGAAAGAGCCCTGGTTTTCAACTTCCTGCTTGGTATATGAAACAAAACCAGCCTCTGAGGGAGATTGTTTTTCTTCCTCTTCACCTGGACCGGGTAGGGTATACCTAAGTCACCCCCATCTGGTTCCTTTTAAAGTGACCTGGATGACGGGTAACAGCACAGTTGGCTAAGTGTTCTCTCTTGAGCTTCCCGCGGTACAATACATCGTCCTCGACCCTGTGTGTGCGACGTGCTGACAGCATTGCTAAGCAAGCTGGAAAATACTGGATAAATCAAAGGCTGAGGTACAGGACTTTTCCAACTGTGATGACAACATTGCCAAGTACTGTCCCTCCCCGTCAACAGCACTGGCAAATCCCATGTGCCCTGGATGGCAGAATATGTGCAGGCAACTCGTGGGATGGAAGCAGGGAGGAGACGTGGCCCGATCTGACCCTCCCCCTCTCCACTCTGCGGAGCGAGATCCAGAGGGGTGGAGCGAGATTTTGCCCCCCTCTTCCCTACTTACTTGCCTCCACGGCAGGCGGTGGAGGCAGGTAAATGGGGAAGGGGGGCAAAATGGGGGCCAAATAAGCCCCCCTGCCCCCTTACTTGGCTCCGCCGCTGTCACTGCACAGACCGCAATGGCAGAGGAACCAGGTAAGCCCCCATTTACCTGCCTCCATCATGGTCCGGTGCCAGCTTCAACTGAGGCCTGGCCCTCAGTTGAAGCTGGCGCCGGACCGCGCTGGAGGCAGGTAAGCCCCCCTGCCCCCTTATCTGGCTCTGCCGCCGTAACCGCACAGACTGCGGCGGCAGAGCCAGGTAAGCCCCCCTCCCCCCATGGACTGCGGCGCTGCCACCAGGTGAGCCCCCCCTCCCCCCCCACTTACCTGCATTTGGAGATCCGGATGGAGGCGAACCGCTTCGCCTCAATCCGCAGCTCCCCCAACCCAATTCGGATCCGCCTTTGGCGGAGGCGGATCGGCTCGCTCCAGATTCACGAACCGAATCGGAGCGGAGCACAGCCCTACTTACCACCCTGTCTGTTTGGCTGGAAGAAAGCAGGTTGGGGGAAGAAAGCTACACTACATGAAGCGACATTTGCCACAGGTTGGGTTCTCTTCCCCCTCCCCAACATTGCTCCCCTTTTGTGGTTAAAATTGTCCATCTCCCACTTAGACATAGGGCTCCTCTAAATCAGCAATTTATTGCACACACATGATTGGCCACTCGTGGAAGTTTGCAGGTCCATTACACTACATCAATTATCAGAACATCTCATGTGCTACCCCCTGGCAACCCTGCTATTAAAAGAACCACATTTAATGTGGTAATATCTGAAAAAGTGGGATCGTCTACCACTAGATGGCGCTGCCTCAATAGAAGTGAATGGAACATGCTTCGAGGGAAAGTATTCAGTTCAAACCAAGTGGTTGCCCCTCTCCACCCATGTAACGCAGCCCACAACAAATGTGCCAAAGAGACTGGAACCACAAACCCCTGGGTAAACAACATGATTCCCCCTTAATGTAGAGACACTCACAGTTGGGGCAGACTTGGGTATAAACCAACTGTGTCTGCTGTCATTGCAACTAGTTTGAGCTCCAGAATCTTATGCATTCACAGATTTATAGACCTAGTGTGGTGTAGTGCTTCAAGTGATGGACCTGGGTTCAAATCCACACTCAGTGGTGAAGCTTACTTGTGACTTTGAGTGAGTCAAAAAACAAAAGTACCCCAAAATCAGAAAAGTGCTTTGTAATTTTATACACAAGACCACAATACAAATTGTTCCCTTGTGATTGTGTTTTGGATGGGTTTCTCCGTCCCTCTTTCTTTATAAAAATGGAAATCAAGGCTAGTTCGTGGGGTGTGAAGGATAATACTTGGGGTTTTGATTTCCGTGTGTGTCTGTAAGGTTTTAGATCCATGTGACTTAGTAGTGACAAGGAGTCAATGGACTTAGCTAGACCAGGCTTTATCACGGGGCAAACGCTGGGATCGTCCCTGTGCGTCCACATGACACACAAGGGATCCCGGGATCAGGGAGGGATCATCCCTCCCTTGCCCCGGGATAGAGCACTCCACTTTGGGCCTGGTTTTTCCACGGTCTCGGGCCCGAGACTGTGGAACGTGTGGCCTGTTGCCACGGTTTGACTTGGCTCCGTGCAATTACTCACACGGAGCCAGGAGCTGTACCCATCGGAGGTAGGGTGGGGGGAGTGGGGAAATGAAATTATTTTGAAAAAAAGCACCTACCTTTAGCGCACGAGCATTCGTGCGCTCCTCTTCCTTTAATTTTCTTTTAAATGGCGGGCGTGACGCCTCTCTTCCTGAAGTCGTCGCGCCTTGCATGTAAATGGAGGAGGGATCTCGCGTTAATCACAACGCAAGATCTTCCCTCCTCCATCGCAGACTATCAGGTAGGTCTAGCTAAGGCATTTGACTAGTGCAGGTAAGAAAGTCTTATTGTAGCGGCTTGCGTATTGTTTTTTATTGTTTATAAATAAATTAATGTATGGGTTGTTATGAGTTTTATCTGTAAATTTGCTTGTGCTGAGAGATTGTAATGTATTTGTGAATGGATGGCAATCAATTTGTCTAAATGTTGTGCTATATATTTTGGATGAATGTGTATAAATTAAAATGTGGGGGTCTTGTGTTCAGGTGGCCCCTGAATCTCTGAAACACTGGATGGTCTGGCACGCACAGGCACTTTTGTGATCTGCTCACTTGCTTTGGTGGCATTTGATGGGTTAGATGTCCTTGGGAACAGTCCATCAATCATGCATGAAGGCGGAGAAGTTGTGGTGAGGGTAAGAGAGAGTCAGGACATCGCATGCAAGTGTTTTGCTTCTCCATCTCTAGCAGTCATCTGGCATACGGCCTCTCTTCAGCTTCCTGCAACCCTCTTTTGCTTTCATGAGACTTCTGCAAATGGCCTCCTGCAAACCGTGCTGACTCAAAACTTAACCCACACAAAGAGTCTGAGTGATTTTCTTGCAAAAAAAACCAGCAACCAAAAATGCATGAAATCCTACACGTGCTGGATTTGGGGAGCTGCAGAGAAGGCTTATCAATGAACAGAGTCGGTTTGTGAGAGCTGAAAGCCGGGTGTTGTTTCAGCATCTACCAGACCTGGCCTTCCTTGGGTTCCAGTCCAGCCTTCGAGGATCCCCCTACCCTCTTCCACACAAATGCTAAATCTTTAATAATTTCCTTGCTTTTTTGCAGTTTTCCCCCACATTCTCAAAGGGTTGAACGATCTAAAACGTACTGGTATTTTTGGCCCCACCCCTTTTTGCCTTTGGCCACGCCCACCACTGGAATACACACACTGTATCATGAGTAATGGAGCTAAGTAGAGAGACTTGGGATCTAGTAAGGGAACAGGAAGTGATGGCTCAGGAAGTGGGTGGGAGGAGCACTCACCTACTGCCGAAGGCCTATACAGACAGGTTGTGCATACTTAGAACCAGGGTGTCCATAGGGAAAGGAGGACAGCAGTAGGGTGACCGTATGAAAAGGGCTCCTGTATCTTTAACAGTTGTATTGAAAAGGGAATTTCAGCAGGTGTCATTTGTATGCATGCAGCCCCTGGTGAAATTCCCTCTTCATCACAACAGTTAAACCTGCAGGTACCCTGCCCTCTTTTAAATCTGGTTACTCCAGTATAGCTCCTGCAGCTTCAACTGTTGTGATGAAGAGGGAATTTCACCAGGTTCTCCATATATACAAATGACACCTGCTGAAATTCCCTTTTCTGTGCAACTGTTAAAGATACAGGAGCCCTGTCCTCCTTTTCGTATGGTCACCCTATGGTAGAAGAGCCAGAAACTCAAGGCCTGGCCTCATCACCTAAGCCTAGGGTGACCATATGGAAAGAAGAATAGGGCTCCTGTATCTTTAACAGTTGAATAGAAAAGGGAATTCAGCAGGTGTCATTTGTATGCATGTCGCACCTGGAGAAATTCCCTCTTCATCACAACAGTTAAAGCTGCAGGAGCCCTGCCTAGTGTTACCAGATACAAAAGAGGGCAGGGCTCCTGGAGCTTTAACTGTTGTGTTGAAGAGGGAACTTCGTCAGGAGCTGCGTGCATAACAATGACACCTGCTGACGTTCCCTTTTCTAAGCAACTGTTAAAGATACAGGAGCCCTGTCCTCCTTTCCATATGGTCACCCTACCTCAACCTCACCTCTCCCCCCCTCTCCCCGAAGGCATCGCAAGCAAGACAGTGCAGCCAACTCGCCTTGATTCCAAGAGCAATCTTTTGGCCTGATCATCCCTAGCCAGTCTCAAGGGAAGCTTTAATCCCCTCTTCCCCCCTCCTGGGGTCCCCTGCTCTCAGCCCTCCCCACCCTACCCCACTACTCAGCAATACAGAGGTATTAATACAGACCTACCGTACGCGATTACAACAAGACCAAGTAAGTGCGGTACTTCAAACGCCCTACCATGCAATGTAGAAGATGCTATTTATTTATTTATTACATTTATATACCGCCCCCATAGCTAGAGCGGTTTACAGAAATTCTAAAACTGAGATAAAAATGAGTATACAAAATTTAAAATTCTAAAACACAGAACATACATAAAGCATTAAAAACCGTTAAAATAAACATGTGGGTGGTTAAGATGTGCCACCATATGCCTGAGCAAAGAGGAAAGTCTTAACCTGGCGCTGGAAAGAGAGCAGCGTTGGCGCTAGGCGAGCCTCATCAGGGAGATCGTTCCATAGTCTGGGGGCCACCACCAAAAAGGCTCTGTCCCTCGTTGCCACACTCCGAGCCTCTCTCGGAGTAGGCACCAAAAGGAGGACCTTAGATGTTGAACGTAGCGACCGGGTATATTCACGTCGGGAGAGGCGTTCCATCAGGTATTGTGGTCTCAAGCCGTGTAAGGCTTTATAGGTCAAAACCAGCACTTTGAATCCTTTTGGCAGCAGAATACAGATGTCCGGCTTGTACAGAGAAACGTGCTGTAAAGCGTTCCCACTTGGAAAAGGGCGGAGCTGTCACCCTGCTAAAGGATTCTCGGCTGACGAATCACATCCCTTGAGCTTTCATCCACGAACTGGTTAAATTTGCATATATTTGCATAAGAATAAAGATAGTTCCAAATGGGGGAAGAATCAAGCAACATCTCAGAAATGGAATTCCCTCTTGTGTGAGACAGAACGAGGGATACCGCCTTCACAATAAGAATGCAATCTGTGACAGATACAACATGCATCATTAGGCAGCACCAGTGAGCGGAAAGTGGAAAGCGTCTCCTTAGAGATTATGTCTATTGCTCCGTGCCCGTGCATTTGTAATTAAAAACGAAAACATTTTTTTAAAAAAAACAATAATCCACTGAACTCATTAATCAGGAGCACTTTTTAAAATGGATTCTCGGCATAATCCTTTCATTGAGAAGTCTCTTCAGTTGATCAAGTGAAAGCTGCCACTCTGCTAAATGGAGTTCAGTATTTGCCTGCAACTATGACCGAAAATGGAAGGTAAGATACCATAGCAAACGAGCAGGTTGTCAGAAGCTGGGAGTTACTTGGACGGAATGAAGCGTGCTCTTGGTCACCTGCCTTGTGCTGTTGTGTGATTCCGGTATTTTGAGCTGACCACAGTTGGAAATAGGATACTGGGTTACTATGGTGCTTTCTTCCGGTTTTTCATTTCATTTATTATATATCTCAACCGCCCCATCGCCGAAGCTTTCTGAGCGGTTCACAAAAACATTTAACCTGGTTAATTCAACATTGACCGTTGAGGAGAAGACTTCCATTCCTCGAAGTGGCTGAAAATAGAGATTGGGGCTGTGGAGAGGCAAGTTGAATGTGCAAAAACGTTTGATATTTTTGTATGCAAATATACGATGTTGCTTAGGGTGACCGTATGAAAAGGCGGACAAGGCTCCTGTATCTTTAACAGTTGTATTGAAAAGGGAATTTCAGCAGGTTTCATTTGTATATATGGGGAACCTGGTGAAATTCCCTCTTCATCACAACAGTTAAAGCTGCAGGTGCCCTGCCCTCTTTTAAATCTGGTCATAGTATAGCTCCTGCAGCTTTAACTGTTGTGATGAAGAGGAAATTTCACCAGGTGCTGTATGCATACCAATGACACCTACTGGAATTCCCTTTTCTATACGACCGTTAAAGATACAGGAGCCCTGTTCTCTTTTACATATAGTCACCCTAATGTTGCTATAGTGTATTGTTTTAGTTTTTGCGAACCGCCCAGAGAGACTTGGCTATTGGTTAGTATGGAAATGTAACAAATCATAGAATCATAGAATAATAGAGTTTGAAGGGTCCTAGAAGGCCATCTAGTCCAGCCCCCTGCTCAGTGCAAGAAGCCACCTTAAAGCATTCCTGACAGATGGCTGTCCAGCTGCCTCTTGAATGCCTCTAGTGTGGGAGAGCCCATCCCCTCCCTAGATCATGGGTTCCATTGTCATACTGCTCTAACAGTCAGGAGGCTTTTCCTGATGTCCAGCCAGAATCTGGCTTCCTGTAACTTCAGCCTATTATTCCATGTCCTGCACTCTGGGATGATCGAGAAGAGATCCTGGGCCTCCTCTGAGTGACAACCTTTCAAGCATTTGAAGAGTGCTCTCATTTCTGAACGAACATCAGCAGTACTACTCAGAGTAAACAGTTGGTTGCTTGATTTAATAGAAGAAGACATGCGTTTATCGGCTGCAAATCTCTCCGTGGGTGTTCGCTGAGCAATGCAGCAGCACCCGATATATTTTCACAATGTGCCGCATCTGATATCCGTGCGTGTCTTATCCACGTTCCATTCTCTCCTCTCCTGTGTGGAAACATGAGACTCTGTGTTCCTTTTACAGTACTTAAAATCGGAGATGAAATGTGGCCAGCCAAATTCTCTCTTTAATGTACAGCACAGCGAGCGATGTCTCCGATGCGACATGCAGTACATATTATCTGTAAAGTAAACCGCCTTTGAAAAATCAGAGAAAACGGGCGCATCTGTTTCTAATGAAGGGTACAAATTTAGATCTAACTCTGCATGAATCACAGCTTTAAATATATCTGGTGGGGCCAACGTTTGTTACATTCATGTAGTTGTAATGAGCTTGAATGGGGAAGCATTACAGAAGAAATGGGGTGTGCCAGGGAGCAGCCCGGAGGAACTGCTACTTTGTGGTTCACAGCCCTGCCCACGGCTATTTTATGACCTCACCATCCTTCCACTTACAGAACCAGGCCATCTCCACTCACCCCCATTTCTCTCCTGGCCCACATCTGGCCCCAGAGCCTCGGAGACATCCCAGATGGGACGGTGGATCAGCAAAGTTCCACAAGCGGCATGTCGACACCGCCGAGCTCAGTAGCGGGAGGCGTCTCCCTCTTCCTACCGCTTGATGGGTGGGACGGATTCTGCCCCAAATCAAAACCAGATTGGCAGAGTTGTTGCTGAGCCAGGCTCATGCAGTCAGTCCCCACTGGCTTTCTTCTCCCCTGCTGGCACTTTCATCAAAAGATAATTTAATAAAGCAGATTTATTTTTTATTTGATTATTTTTTTTCTCTCATTCAGGAGTCATGAAAGAGGGCCTGAAAAGCTTTTGGTTTGGCCTGGTTAGCATTTGAAGTAGTAAATGTTGCTGAAGCATTTGAGGAAGGAGGGGGTCCTCAGGACTGCTGTGACAAGAGCATTTTCCCTTTGCAAGGGGGCTCTTTGGAAATGTAAAACTTTTTTAATGGTAAAGGCAGGGGATGGAGATCAATAGCTAAAGCAGGTGTGTCAAACTTCAGGCCCATGGGCCAAATAGTCCCAGTCGAAACCCTCCTGGTTCCACAAATATAGGGTGACCATATGGAAAAGAGGACAGGACTCCTGGATCTTTAACAGTTGCATAAAAAGGGGATTTCAGCAGGTGTCATTGTTATGCATGCAGCACCTGGTGAAACTCCCTATTCATTACAACAATTAAAGCTGCGGTTGCCCTGCCATCTGGACCAGATACAAAAGAGGGCAGGGCTCCTGCAGCTTTAACTGTTGTGATGAAAACGGAACTTCACCAGGTGCTGCATGCATAACAATGCCACCTGCTGAAATTCCCTTTTCTCGACAACTGTTAAAGTTTCAGGATCCCTGTCCTCTTTTCCATATGGTCACCCTATATGTGTGGAACCCGGAGGGTTGGACTTCATATTGAAATGATCTATAATATGGAACAATGTGCAACTCCTCCTAAGTTACTTGCCGGCTTCTTGGAAATTAACACATGGTCAGCGCAGATGGGTCTTCAGGTACCTCATGACAGCCAAAAAATTTATATTGTCACGTTAGAAGAACAAATGCTCACTTCCCATAATGTAATGGACTGAGGACCTAATGACACTATCAACTCTTGAATGGGTGTTATATCGGTGCAACTTGTGAGTGGATAAATACACGGATATCTGGCCTGCTTTTCTTGAAATCTATGTATAACTCTCTCCCCCCCCCCCCTTTTATTTATTTATTTATTTATTACATTTATATACTGCCCATAGCCGAAGCTCTCTGGGCGGTTTACAAATTATGTGCTTGTGAACCCAATTGGTAGATACATAGATCTATGAACTAAAAATGATAGAAAATCTTGATCATAGTTTAGGTCTGACCTCTGGGATGCTATCCATTCACAGCTGGCTCTACCTGCAGGGATTAAAAGTGATGTTCAGAGCTGCTGTTCTTTGTAGTCCAGATGAGTCAAATGCTTCAGGATGTGATAGTTCCTACCAGTCCACAAGCTGTGGGTGTGTGGGCTGTGCAGTTCTTTGCATGGATAGTTTCCCCAAACTGAGTACGGCTAGGGTGACCCTATGAAAAGGAGGACAGGGCTCCTGTATCTTTAACATTTGCATAGAAAAGGGAATTTTAGCAGGTGTCATTTGTATATATGGAGAACCCTCCTTTTCATATGGTCATCCTATATACGGCGGTATGCGGCATAAGTTTTTCCCCGCCAGTGGCCATCTTTAATCTCGTGATGGAGGAACTAGACACACTGCTACCATTTTCAGCAGCAGCAACATTACATTTATCGTAACACTTCGCTCAGCCTTAAGCAGCTCTACAACCCTGTCTCTATTTTTTTTTTTAATGAATGAATGGTACACATGATGAAAAATGATGATATTCCTATATATGTAATGTATTTTCTTCTTCTTTACACAATATATTTTCTGTTCTGTTTTGTTGATATACACAATAAAAAGGGGGGAAATACTTCCTCTTTCCTCCCGGAGAGGAAAGAGGAAGTAAACAAAGACCACATGACCCATTCACGGGGCGTTTTTATCATGCTGCTTTCCCTGCATACAGCAGGAGATCGTGGTACATTCCGTTCCTTAAAAAGGGTCTATTTTGTGATGGGAAAAAGAGCAGAAGGAATGGGAGACACGAGGGAGGTGGACGTCATCGTCTAAAGGATGCACGGACATCCGTAAGTGGGCATACGATAAAACGCTTGTCTGAAGGTGCAGACTGAGGTGTGGAATGAGAACGTGGATATATGTTATGTCCCTGCAGCTGGAACAGAGAATTATGAAGGGGTTGGCAAACGACATCAGCGTCCCTCCTAATGAAAGAGTCCCGAGCCTGCATTCCTGTACGCCCTGACCCCGCTACATCACTTGTTCGCATATATTTGCATGATGGTTACTGCTGCCCCCATCATAGGTCACACGGCGATCCTGTGGCAAAGTCCCAACCCAACAGTTGAAGACCAATGTCCAATGCAACAAGTGCTACGTGCTTGCTAAGGAAATGAACAGACTATTTTTATTATTATTTATTTATTTATTGCATTTCTATACTATCCAAAAGCCAACGCTCTCTGGGCCATTCATAAAAAGACTAATCCACTAGGAGACTCCAACCCTATGAAAATATCACGTCCCTTCCTGCAGAACCAGAAAACCAGAGGTTTTTTTGCAGCGTGTGTTGAATTCCCCCCACGCCTAAGACATGAAAGCCTAGATCCGCCACCCAGCTCTAAACACAAATGAGCTATGGAAAGGAGCCAAAGGAGACGACGACGCTGGAAAGGGTAGGGCGCGATGCCAGCAAAACTCTTCAAAAGTTTGAGCCTGTGATGATTCAGTTCTAATATTGTGGATAACCAAAGACAAATGGCTCCAGTCTCCACTATGACAACCTTCTGTCTGATTTGAAAAGGCAGCCGGTCTTATAGGAGGAGGCTGGGATTGCTTAGCTTAGAAAGAAGGCATGTAAGGGGAGACATAATAGAGGTGTACAAGGTTACGCATAGTGGGGAGGAAGTGGATAATATAGAGGCAGTTTTCTTATGAAAAGTATGAAAAATACTAGAACCCAATGGGGTCGTCCCATGAAGCTGATTGATGGGAGATTCAGGACAGATAAAATGAAGGACTGTGTCACACAACACATAGTTAAACTATGGAACTCACTGCCACAAGATGTAGTGATGGCCACTAAATTGGGTGGCTTTAAAAGGGTGGTGGTGGATAAATTCCTGGAGGAGAAGCCTACCCATGGCTTCTAGTCCTGATGGCTATGTGCTACCTCTAGTATCAGAGGCAGGAAGCCTATGTACATCAGTTGCTGGGGAACATGGGTGGGAGGGTGCTGTTGCACTCATATCCTGCCTGTGGGACCGTTGGTCTGATCCAGTATGATTCTTCTTATGTTCTAATCCTATGCATATCTACTCAGAAGTAAATTCAGTGGGACTCCCAAGTAGATGTGTACAAGATCACAACCTCAGTGTTATAATATCATCGAAGGAGCACGCATGAGAAAGTTATCAAAACACCAATCCAACTAAAGTTAGTCATGCTGAAGTCCTACTGAAAGTAAGTCGCACAGCTAACTTAATCCCTATTGATTTCAATGGGTCTTAAGATCAACTAACTTTAGTTTCACCAAAGTGGTTTAACACAATCCTAAAAAGAATCAATAAAAGAGAGAGGGGGGGGACACCATAAAAACATCAGAACTAACTGAGACTAGAGCAGTGGACTACGGAAAGGCAGTAAAATTACAAAATCATTCACTGGAAGACACCTTAAAAGGAGCACCATATATGAATTGGACTTTTTTGTTGTTGTTGCAGGGTGGAATGCCACGTGGAATGAGAAGGCCATTCTCCATTTGGGTTTCTTTTCCTCCATTTTTTTACAGTATGCGGAGACAAATTGGTGCCCAATCACAGCCCCGTTAAAGTCTTTAATTTCGCCACTGGTGTCTGACAGCAGCTTTCACTTCCATCCCTGGAGGCATTTAAAAATACCTTCTCAATGTAATTCAGGAAATGATGTATCCAGATAATGCTTCTTTCTATGAGCTTCTCTAAATGAGCGATTTATAGCATGCTCATGATTGGCCACTCGTAGAAGTTTGCAGGTCCATTACACGAAGTCATCACCAGCACTATTCCCTGGAAATCGTGCATTTGAAAAAACACACAGATAATGTGATAATATCTGAGAAAAGTGGGATCCCTCCACCACTAGATGGCAATGTCTCATTAAAACACAGTGGGGACAGGAATAAATCAGGTGGTCATATGTGAAGGAGCACATTGTGATGATGGGATTACTGAGAGGAGGAAAGCCACAGGAAGGCATGGCATTTTTCTTGCCTGTAGAGAAGGTTTATATACGTATGTGTGAAAGACAGGGGGTGGGGAGAGAGAAACAGAGACCCTGACTGCATGTGTGTCTAGCCACTCCATTCGAGCAACCTTTCCACCCAATTGTCCCTGTAAGCCTCTGGGCAGGGACTGTCAAGAAATACTTTTGTAAGCCGCCGTGAGAGTCTTTTTTGGCTGAATGGCGGCATAAAAATCCTTAAATAAATAAATAAATAAATCATATGGAAAGGAGGACAGGGCTCCTGTATCTTTAACAGCAGGTGTCATTGGTATGCATGCAGCACCTGGTGAAATGCCCTCTTACAACAGTTAAAGCTTCATTACAACAGTTAAAGGACGCAGACAAGCTGGAGCGTGTTCAGAGGAGGGCAACCAGGATGATCAGGGGGCTGGAAACAAAGCCCTATGAAGAGAGACTGAAAGAACTGGGCATGTTTAGCCTGGAGAAGAGAAGATTGAGGAGAGACATGAGAGCACTCTTCAAATACTTAAAAGGTTGTCACACAGAGGAGGGCCAGGATCTCTTCTCGATCCTCCCAGAGTGCAGGACATGGAATAACGGGCTCAAGTTAAAGGAAGCCAGATTCCAGCTGGACATCAGGAAAAACTTCCTAACTGTTAGAGCAGTACGACAATGGAATCAGTTACCTAGGGAGGTTGTGGGCTCTCCCACACTAGAGGCCTTCAAGAGGCAGCTGGACAACCCTCTGTCAGGGATGCTTTAGGGTGGATTCCTGCATTGAGCAGGGGGTTGGACTCGATGGCCTTGTAGGCCCCTTCCAACTCTGCTATTCTATGATTCTGTGATTGAAACTAGGGATGTGCTCCGCTTCTAATCGGACCGGAGAAGCAGTAGTGGAGTGGGGGGCTTCGCCTGCCCTTAAGGCGGAGGCGAAGAGGATTGGGGGGCCGGCGGAGCGTGGCGAAGAGGATCGAGGTGAAGGTGGATCCTTCGCCTCGATCCGGAGCTCCGCCGGAAAGGTAAGTGGGGTTTACCGGGCCCTGCCGCTGTCGCTGTCGCTGTCGCCCATGCGGCGACAGCAGCAGGGCCCGGTAACGCCCCCCGCCCTCCTCTCCCTTACCTGCCTCCATCCGCGGTCCGTCAGCGTCTCCAATTGAGCCCGTGGTTCCAGCAGGAAGTCTGGGCTGCACTTGCGGCCCAGACTTCCTGGTGGAACCATGGGCTCAATTGAAGACGGCGACGGACCGTGGACGGAGGCAGGTAAGGCCCCCCTCCCCCTTGGTCCCTTACCGGGCTCTGCCGCCGTCGCCGCATGGGCGGCGATGGCGGCAGGGCCCGGTAACCCCCCCCCCCCGCCCTCCTCTCCCTTACCTGCCTCTGTCCGCGGTCCGTCAGCGTCTCCAATTGAGCCCGTGGTTCCAGCAGGAAGTCTGGGCCGCACTTGCGGCCCAGACTTCCTGGTGGAACCGCGGGCTCAATTGAAGACGGCGACGGACCGCGGACAGAGGCAGGTAAGGCCCCCCTCCTCCTTACCGGGCTCTGCCGCCATCGCCGCATGGGCGGCGATGGCGGCAGGGCCCGGTAACCCCCCCCCATGGGGGGGGACCGGAGCTCCGATCCAGATCCGGAGCTCCGAGCGGAGCGGAGTGGGCACAGGCGGAGTGGGGGCGGGGCGGAGCGGGCCGATCCGAAAATGGCGGATCTTAAAGTGAAGCGGAGTGGGGGGTCCGTGCACACCCCTAATTGAAACCTGCTGGAATTCCCTCTTCTATACGACCATTAAAGATGCAGGAGCCCTGTCCTCCTTTTCATATGGTCACCCTATCCCTTACTCAGTCTACATTCCATGCCATGTGTTATCTGGGCCTGTTTGAGGGTATTGAATAGGGACTTTCTAAAGATTTTTTGGTCTTCTGCAAACCTCAGTATTATTCCAAGCCTGCCAATATCTGGCTCTTGTGTGGAGGTGGTGGGGTTTTCGCTACATCAGCATGAAAGCAGCAAGACTCAGTATTAGTATAGATACTTTGGGGGCTGCCTGTCTGCAAGCCTTTCTACACAAGGCATTTATTGAGTGCTCATAATTCCTCACTTTCAGTAGTTTAACAACAACAACAACAAGAATAATAATAATAATAAATGTATTCGTTACCCGCCTCTCCCTCTGGATCGAGGTGGGATACAACACAGATGCAAACACCATAAAATACATAAAACTAATTAAAACATTTAAAACTGATACATTATTAAAAGCAGCACATTATTAAAAAGGCATCTTAGTTTGAATGATGTCAGTCCATTACACAAAGGTGTCATCCTCCAGGGCTTTGCAACTGTTTTTGCAGGGGGCGGGGGGTGTTCAAGCGAGGCAAGTATGGTATTATTTGCAAGTGGTTGGATAAAGCCTAGTGTAATTGCACAGTTTCACTTTGCTGCAGCGCCACCTAGTGCTTGTGTAATGGGAGGAAGAGAATAATGATAGGAAGAGAAAGAAAATCCCCAGGAAAAAACACATGTAAAGGAGCCGACCTCAAGCCGGAAATAGAAGAATCTGGAAAGAGAAGCCTCTGTATAGTGGTGGGTTAAAAGCCTCATGTAGAAAAGTCCTCCATGTGTTTCTGCCTGCATATTAGGCTCTTTAGTAGCGGACCTTCTACTGGTGCCCTTGACGTCTGAAATGATAGCCTTCTTAGTGGTGGCACCCCAGTTATGGAATGCTCTCCCCACAGCAGTCTGCCTGCAGCCTGCTCTGTATCGTTTAGGTGTCTTTCTGTTTTCCCAGACCTTTTAGCTGTTGATTGATTTTTACCTGCCTTTTAAGGCTTCGGCAGCTTTTAGACCTTGCGTTTCTTCTGATCCTTGACTTCGATTGTTTCTATTTTACTTGTGTGGAGGGGGATCGCTGTAATATTTTAAAATGTAAATCACCCAAGGAATATTTAATATCTTAAATAAATAAAAGGAGTGGTGGAATTCCCCACTTTATCTTGTTGGGTGATTCTGGCGCAGTCATTCCTTCTCAGCTGCCAGGACCCCGCAGGGTTGTTGCAAGGATAACACGTGTGCCACCCAGGTGTGCTACCTTTGAGCCATGCGCTTCCATCTTTGGACCTTTGGGTGAGCTGTTGCTGCAGCCTTCCTCAACCTGGGGTGCTCCAGATGTGTTGGACTGCATCTCCCAGAATGCCCCAGCCAGCTGGCTGGGGCATTCTGGGAGTTGTAGTCCAACACATCTGGAGCGCCCCAGGTTGAGGAAGGCTGTGTTGCTGTAATAAAATAAGGGTGCAATCCTATGCATGTTTAGGCAGAAAAACGTGCTACAGCTCTCAGCGTTCCCCAGCCAGACAGCTGTAGGACTTTTTCTGCCTAAACATGCATAGGATTGAAACAGCGAAAAGAAAATTCACATGCAAACGTCATGATCCCAAATGGCCACTAGATGTCACCCTTCTTCTAACTTTTAGATCTTTGCAGCAAAAAGGGGGGGGAAAGCAGATCGCTTGACAGGATTTATAGCATTTCTGCACATTGTGGCCTTTTCCAATCATTTTTACGATGCGTAAACACTTCAGCCTTGCCTTCAAAGCCCGGCATGGCCCTTGCCCCCTATATCTCTCTACTTAGAACAAGACCTTCACTCCTGCATCACTCCCATCTTCAGCTACCCTTAAAATATTCTTCCCTTGTTCCTTTTATGCCCCTGATGCCTGGAATGGCACTTCCCTTACTTATTTCAAGCCCCTCCTCAAAAATCACCTTTTTAAAAAAAAGCCTTAAGCACAACCTTCCTGAACCAGATGTATTGGATTACAACTCCCATCATCCGCCAGCCAGGTTGGGGAAGACGGCTTTAGCACAACCTCCTAGATCCTGTGCCCTGCTGCCAAGGGTAGCAAGCCGATGCCTACCACTTGTCTTGGACTACAAATCCCATCAGCCTCAGCCAGCATGGCCAATGGCCAGGGGTTACGGGAGCTGTAGTCCAAAGCAGTTGGAGGGTACTCTTTGTGAGACCTCTTTTTGAAGTGCTGTCCAGTCCCAAGATAAAAGAACCGAAGGGAGGAACAGGAACATGGGCCTTGGAGTTGCTCATCAACTGTCACACTGAGCAAGCGTCACCTGGAGACTGTTCGTACACCCTGTTTACCCCGTGGTTTGACACGGACGTGGAGAGTGAGCTGCCAGAGCAAACTCATCCCACCCCACCCCCGACATTACGTATTGCAACTACTACAATGTGCTTTATGTGGGGCTGCCCTTAAGGCTGGATCGAAACCTGCAGCTAGTGCAGAAGACTTTGGCTGGAGTTGCTGAGTGGGGGTGACCCAGAGCGTCATCACACAGGGGGAAATCGCGTTTCCTTACTGTCGCTTCTCCATCTGCACATTTGTCCCTCATTACTTCCTCTTCTGAAAGAGGAAGTAAACAACGTACCCGTGGCCCATTCAGTGGGTGGTTTTGATCCCGCTCCTTCTCCTGCACACAGCAGGAGATAGCAGCAACTTCCGTTTTTAAAAATAAGTTGGATTTTCTGGGGGTGGGGTTGTGGCGTGGAGATGTCTAGAAGGGCAGGAGGCGCACGGGAGGCAGACAACGTCGTGAGAGGGACCCACGAAAATCTGTGAGTGCCCAGTAACAACTGTGCAATAAACGCATGTCTGATAGAGCTCTGATTGGCAGCATTTTTTTTTATTTGTGGCATTTATATACCACTAAATATAATAAAATCTCTAAAATCCCTAACATTTAAAATACAATATTAAAAACACAGCATTAAAAACCATTCCAATATTATGCCTGTAGTGAAGGGAACTGCACGGGCTACCTATTGCCTAGCAGGCCAGATTTAAGGTTCTGTTGCTAGCGTACGAAGCCCTCAACAACCTGGGACCTGGTTAGCTGAGAGACAGCCTTTCCCTCTATAAAACCCATGAAGTCCTTGAGGTGGTGTGGATCCCCTGATGGCACCACAGTCTCTTGAGGTCCGCTCCACACGCCTTCGGAGCAGGACCGTTAGCACAGTGGCACACGTGATGTGAAATAACCTTCCCTCTGAGATTAGACACGTGCCAACATTTTTTATCTTTAGGTGCATGAAGATGACCCACGAGTGTGCAATCACTGCGAATTGCATGCAAAGGACTCAGAAGCTTTCCACCTTATAATCTGCTTTGATTGTGAAGTATTCCCATGTATCCTGCCTTAATTTTGCTATAAAGCCAAAAGATTCGCCGTATTTAGCCCCTACTTTTTGAGCGCATCTTCCGTGCAGGAAGTTCCTGGGGTGCAGGAACAGGATTTTAAAGAAATGCTTACATCTGCGTAAGCTTTAAAGATAAAGACTCCAAAATTGGCACAGTAATAGATATTAGGGAGAGCTTTAAGCACACCAAATTTGAATTGAATTGGGTCATCCATTGATTTTTTAATGATTTTTTTACATTTCCCCCCTTAAACTCATTTCCTGATATGCAAAGGATCGCTGCCGCCCGGGAGCAAAACCAACAACAACAGCGAAAGCTTAGCACTATGGGGATAATCCGAGGGAAGCAGGTACATGGGATGAAGCTCTATGTCTACCCCCTTATACATATGTAGATACGATACATTCTCTGATTTCCATCTTTTTATGTTTTTATGATTTGTGTACAAGGCTTTGAAGCGTGCAGACGCAAGTGGATTATAAATACACATCACTGCATTAACAAATGTCTATTAATTATTTTATTTGTTACATTTATAGCCCAGCCTTCCTCCAAGGAATCCACAGCGATGTGCAGGGTCCTCCTCCTCCTCCTCTCCATTTTATCGTCACAACGACCCTGTGAGGTAGGTTCAGCGGAGAGTCAGGGACTGGCCCAAAGTCACCCCAATGAGCTTCATGGCTGAGCGGGGACTAGAACCCAGATCTTCTGAGTCCCAGTCCAACACTCTAACCCCTACACCACTTGAGGTTCAAGCCACATAAGAGCAGCACTGGGGTGGCTTCCCTCTCTGTTCCTGGCTACCTGCTGCCTGGCAGTTCTCAGACATCTGTGATCCTTTGAGTTTTCTTGTTTGCTTGTTTCCACTGTGGATCAATTGGAGGCCACAACTTTTCCTCATCCCATGTCAGCAGGTTTGGGGGGAGACACCTGCCGCTGCTGTTGTTTTACCTCCTCAAATAGGTTGCAAGCTTCGACTCAAACTGCAAACACTAAAAAGAAGCCACGAAAGCTCGTCTATCAGGCAACGTGGCACGCAGATGATTTCCCTCCATCACGATCCGTCTCGCTCCCTTGCTTTGGGAAAGGGTTTCAGGCCCGGGCCCAGCTGGACATCACAATGACAGCTCCGCTAATCGCTTTAATCGCCCACTCGACACGACACATGTGGGGCGCCGGTAGAGCGCGCGCCCATTAATCTTGCGGCCATCTGGGCCGCAGGAGGCTCCGATTCTCGGCAGCTGTACTCAGACACATTGCCGGTAAAGCAGGAGTGGAGCTGGACGGGGCTCTGTGCTGCTACCCAACCCACGGTAGACCATCTGTTGCAGGCGTGCTGAACCTCTGCCAGCCCAAGGACCCAATCCCATTTTGGAGAAGCTCTCGGGGGCCACATCCCAGCGGCGGGAGGGGCCAATGGCAAAAGGGGAGGGGCTAAAAGGGGAAGGGGCAGGCCCAAATACCAAAAATTAGGGTGACCATAGGGAAAGGAAAACAGGGCTCCTGTATCTTTAACAGCAGGCGTCATTTGTCTGCATGCAGCACCTGGCGAAATTCCCTCTTCATCACAACAGTTACAGCTGCAGGAGCCCTGCCCTCTTGACCAGATCCAAAAGAGGGCAGGGCTCCTGCAGCTTTTACTGTTGTGACGAAGAGGGAATTTCGCCAGGTTCTGCATGCCTACAAGTGACGCCTGCTGAAATTCTCTTTTCTATGTTAAAGACAAAGGAGCCCCCTGTCCTCCTTTCCATATGGCCACCCTACAAAAACAGCAGCCCATTTTAGCTTCAAGCTCTTACTGCCAGTAACTAAGCCTTCGGAGAGGCATTTTGACCTTTCAGAAGAAGGGGAGAAATACTCAGAAGCTGGAAAACTAACAAATGATTGTTGGTCGAGGAGAAAGGGTTGGGTGTCCCCAATCCAGCCCTCTGGTCCTCTCCACCTAGCCACGACCCCTTTTCCTGGCATCCACCCCTTCCCCATCACCCCATACACCAACATTTATTTATTATTTATTATTTATTTATTTATTGCATTTATATACCAAATCATAGCTGAAGCTCTCTGGGCAGTTCTCTTTGGCTTGTCTGCAAGTTTTCCCCCATTCCCAAAAATTGAGATGCCTCTCCTAAGGTTTAGTGACGGTCAGTCAGAGCTGGAACCTAAAATATGTTGGGATTTGTTTTTGCAGGTGTTTTTTTTTTTTTTTTTTAACATTTTGGCTGCACCTCCTTTGCCTCCCTCTCACACTCACACCCCGCCCCCTGAATGCAGCTCTGAGATCTTCCCCAAAACTGGATTCATCCCTCAGGCTGAAAGAGTTTTCACACCTCTGATGTAAGAAGTCTCTCCACATAAGAACCAACTACATCTCCCTTAGCTTTGTAAATCATTCGGATGTTTCGGCAAATATTAATGACGTGTGTCATTATCTGTTCAATTTCAATATTACTTTATAGACCTGTTAGAACAGAACTCCCATCTTCCAAGAAATGAGGTTGCTATAGCAAGGCCAATAAGGAATAACCATATGAGCTGCTTGTTCCCATAATTCAGAAACCAACTGCTAATAATGAAGGAGCGAAATTAATCCCTAATGCACGGTTATTGGAATCGTTCGTTCTGCTTTCATTTCCTTATAAAAAAAAATACAACCCACAAAAAAACACCGATGTTTCTTCTGCGGCTTTCACACGGTTCTCAACTCAGAAATGGAATAATGAATAATGAATGGAGTTACGGTGCAGCACGGAAGCTCTCCCCCCCCCCCCCATTTCGTCTCTCTCTTCAAATTGTGCACAGTGCGGAGAAGGAGACATTTTTCTTCCTCTCTCATAATACTAGAACCCAATGGGGTCGTCCCATGATGAAGCTCCTTGGTGGGAGATTTCTTCACAAAGTGCATAGTTAAACTGTGGAATCATAGAATCATAGAACAGTAGAGTTGGAAGGGGCCTACAAGGCCATCGAGTCCAACCCCCTGCTCAATGCAGGAATCCACCCTAAAGAATCCCTGACAGATGGTTGTTCAGCTGCCTCTTGAAGGCCTCTAGTGTGGGAGAGCCCACCACCTCCCTAGGTCACTGATTCCATTGTCGTACTGCTCTAACAGTCAGGAAGTTTTCCTGATGTCCATCCAGAATCTGGCTTCCTGTGACTTGAGCCCATTATTCCGTGTCCTGCAGTCTGGGAGGATCGAGAAGAGATCCTGGCCCTCTTCTGTGTGACAACCTTTCAAGCATTTGAAGAGTGCTCTCATGTATCCCCTCAATCTTCCCTTCTCCAGGCTAAACATGCCCAGTTCTTTCAGCCTCTCCCCATAGGGCTTTGTTTCCAGACCCCCGATTGTCCCCCTTGCCCTCCTCTGAACAAGCTCCAGCTTGTGGAACTCACTACCACAAGATGTGGTCATGGCCACTAATTTGGATGGCTTTAAAAAGGGGGTGGATAAATTCCTGGAGGCGAAGGCTATCAATGGCTGTTAATCCTGGTGGCTATGTGCTACCTCCACTATGGGCACACCAGTTGCAGGGAACATAAAGCTTCATCCCACAGACCTGCTTCCCTCGGATTATCCCCGTAGCGCTAAGCTTTCGCGATTGTTGTTGTTTTTGCTACTGGGCAACAGCAAACCTTTGCATACCAGGAAGTGAGTTTAAGGGGGGAAATGTAAAAAAATCGTAAAAAATCAACAGATGACCCAATTCAATTCAAATTTGGTATGCTTAAAGCTCTCCCTAATATCTATTACTCTGCCAATTTTGGTGTCTTTATCTTTAAAGCTTACGCAGATGTAAGCATTTCTTTAAAATCCTGCTCCTGCGCCCCAGCGGTGGCTCGGAAGATACGCTCAAAATGTAGGGGCTAAATACGGCAAATCTTTTTGCTTAGTTGCACAATTAAGGGAGCACTTCACAACCATAGCAGATTATAAGGTGGAAAACTTCTGCGTCCTTTGCATGCAATTCGCAATGATTGCACAGTATAACGCTGGTGTGATAAAGCTCTTAGGTAGGAGGGCGCTGTTGCACTCATGCGCTGCTTATGGGTTTCCTGTGAGCAGCTGGTTGGCCACTGTGTGAACAGAATACTGAACTAAATGGATCCAGAGTGGTTCTTCTTATGTTCTTTTGTACATGCCCTCTACATTCCGTTCAGTCTTTCACCTCTTCTGACAGCCATGCACACTTGATGGGGCCTTAATAGAGCACCAATACACCGTTGTTCACACAAATAACAGAACCCCCTTTCAAGAATTAGCCTTGCAAGCGAGCCACACCCCAACAGTGCTGCACCCCTCCAGCCACACATCTCAACATCCTCACATTCATTTGGATGGGTGAAACAGACCCTATGCACATGCAGCACATCGTGATCCTTTTCATGCATACAATGGAGCGTGTGGGCATTGGGGACAAGGCCAGATGGCCTCAGTAGCATTGGAACTTGTTGGAACACTTGAAGGGGGTCTGTTCCACATCAGATTTTTGAGATCAGCTCACTAGGCTGAATGTTCCTCCATACAAAAACTAAATGTTGGGAATAACCTCATCTGCAACTTCCTGGAAGGGGGCAATGTTGCAGTTAGTGAGCTCCTGGGAATTTTGACCACAGGTAGCCTAAGGATCTCTATAGCTTACAGTGTGGTTTCCTGTGATTTCTTCCTTTTTGCTCCTCCCCTTCCTCCCCTCCCTCTCTGACCTCCACCATTGCTGGGAGAACGTGTGTTTGTTCTCTCGCTCCTGCCTGTGTAATGGAACACAAAATGGACTTAACAAACTCTTCTTTTGAGATTCTATTCTGTACCTGCATTTTATATGCAATAACATTTGTGAGTAAAACCATTTTACCTTTTCGACACCAAAGAGGGGTGTGATCTCCTTTTATTGTTATAAGATAGCTTGTGTGCACGTGGGACTGGTAAATGTTCCTTCTGCTTTGCTTTTTTGTTTTCTCTGCTAATTGCCTTTCTAACAGGAGGCATTACCAAATAATCCCGTGAAAATAAAAAAAAATGGGGAGGAGAGGATTCCCTCCCCCTGTTAGCCAGTACCCAGAATCTAGAGGAGACTGTTCCAGTTCTGCTTTCACAAAAACCTGCTCAGGATATTTTGCTGCCTGAATTGGAGCACCAGATTCCTCAGTCATAGCCCCCTGGTAGGTCCAACATTATAAAAAGTCTCGTTGCACCATTATTATTATTATTATTATTATTATTATTATTATTATTTTATTTATATAGCACCATCAATGTACATGATGGTGCTATATAAATAGCACCATCCAGACATCGCCTCCTGCATTGATCTAAATTCCGCCTGAAATCTGCTTCACCTTGCATCATGGTACGGCCGGCCCAGTCTCTTTCTCATACTATTTTCAAGAATGTTTTTCACACATGAGGCTTAAATCCCTTTGCATTTATATCAGTCCACAATGCAGTGGTGTAGCTATGCTGGGAGAATTAGGGCACCTGACATGGAATCCCCCACATGGGACACAAAATGGGCATCAAAGATTGTGTAATACGTTGATTAAAATTCAAGCTGAGGGGAAATTTAAGTGCTCTATGTAAAGGAAGCACGCCCCAGCAAAGCTGGCCTTTCCACTGGATTTTGCACAGATCCCCAGAACATATGCACACAGCTCACAATTTAGAGGTTTAAGACCATTTTATTTCAGGATAAGGGGTAGGTTACATGGGATTAGCATACTAAAAACTATAAAAACATGCATATATATAAGAACCCAGAAAAAGCAAGCCAGAAACTAAGTTACAACTCATACATCACCCAACCTTGGTGTCAGCCAGCTCAGACCAACCCCCCTTCCCAAGAATAGGCTTTATAGTTTCTTTTTCCAACTCCATCCCCCCTCCCCTTGGCTTTCCATACAAAGATCTTTCACACCTCCGCCTGAGATGTTAATTTCTCTCAAGGCCGGCCGGACCTTGCCCCAAGCGGTTCCTGGATTCGCCACAACTCCCCCATGCAGCTGGCCGCTTATCTCCCAGTTCCTAGGAACCATAATAAAATTTAACATATTAAAAGACAGGCCATTCCCAGTACCATTCACCCATCCCTTACACTCTATTCCACCAATAGCTTCGGCTATTGGGCAGTATAAAAATGCAATAAATATAGGGTGACCATATGTAAAGGAGGACAGGCTCCTGTATCTTTAACAGTTGTGTAGAAAAGTGAATTTCAGCAGGTGTCCTTTGTATGCACGTAGCACCTGGTGAAATGCCCTCTTCACAACAGTTAAAACTGCAGGAACCCTGCCCTCTTTTGTATCTGGTCACTCTAGTATAGCTCCTGAGACTTTTAACGGTTGTGATGAAGCAGGAATTTCACCAGGTGCTGCATCCATACAAACGACACCTGCTGAAATTCCCCTTTCAATACAACTGTTAAAGATACAGGAGCCCTGTCCTCCTTTACATAGAGTCACCCTAATATATAAATAAATAAATTACATTTCCCGCATTATTGACACTTGACTCTTGCAACCATGTGCCATGTCCTCTTTTGGGGGTGATGCACAAGTGGCCACCCTAGGCTCAAAATCCAGGTTGAAATTAAAGCCTGCTTTTGAACTTGCTCAGATGTGCTTGCATCATACTACAACACAAACTCTGCTGAAACAGGGCGGCATTTTCTCCTCTTTAGAAGAGATCCGAATGGTCTCCCCACATTTTCAAAGAGATTTGGGTTTGCAGCAATGCCCCTCTTTAAACTGGTACAGCTTCCAGGCCCATGCCTGCACACATTCCCAGATGTTTTCAAACAAATGCTGGCAGAATGCCAGATGTTTGGGTCACCCATCTCTTTTTTTGCTGCTCCTGTTCCTGTGCCTTTAATAGCAGCATAACACAGACACATTAAGCAGGTCAAGCCATTCCCACCGTGGCAGTAAGTGATGAGAGAGACTTACCTCTTCAATCTGCCACCCTGAAATTTTGGTACGATAAGGTAAGATAAGATATACCGTATTTCTTCAATTCTAAGACACACTTTTTTCCTCATATAAACATCTCTAAAAATGGAAGGGTGTGTCTTAGGGTGTTTTTTTTCCTGTTGGTGGTACTGAAATTAGTATGCGTCTTACAATCGATGGCGTCTTACAATCGAAGAAATACGGTAATTGATTAATTTATTTCTATTCATCAAGCTGCTGTTTAAGACACAGGAGCCGGGTTAGGAAGAAACGTGGCAACCCAAGTCAAACATGCTTTTCATACGCCTCAAATAACCACTGGCCACTAATCAAAACTCAGTGGAATCAAAGCCTAATGGGAGTTTTCTTGGGGGTTAGGCTTAATTCTCCATTTATCCCCATTGAATACCTTATTTATACTTCACAAAGAACTTAGCAAAGTTGTACCACAGACTCAAGGAAATCACTGCAAAGTCTTATAAGAGCTTTCTCGGAGCAATCTGTTCTTTTCCAACTGCTCCCATTTTAAATACAAAAACGGGCTCTTTGTTTTTCTTTTTTTCTTTTGGAATGCTTCCGCAAAACCCTCGTTCCTTCTGGTCTTTCCTGCCACATCCCTGGAGAGATCGAGGAAGACACAGTGAAAACAAACAAAATGTGGGAAGTCAGTTCCATGACAACACTGTGAAAACTAGTGCTGTGAAATTGCAGGGTCAGCAGTGGGGAAAAAAGTCCCCAGCAAAGATCTCTGTCTTGGAGGAAAGAGTCAATGTTTACAGCTAGGAAGCATGGTTTGTTCTCATCAGAGAGCTCAAAAAATGGAGAATCCAGATGACATTACTGCCAACCTAACACATACCCAGTGTTTTCCGATCTCCCCCTCCTCCCAAAAATCGATTTCTGTCAATTAAAAAGGAAAAAGCAATGGCAGGACCAGCTTGCCCAGTGTAAATTGGCAAGATGCTATTATAATTTTACTTCAAACCACTATGGAAATACTTACATTAAAGGACAGCATGTAAATTCTTTCAATAAATTAAACATGGATCCTTCTCTTTGGAACTGGTCCTTTAGTAGTTTTGTCTTCGCCCCCTTACTTTTATAACACAATTTCTGTTTCTTTCTTGGCTTCTACCCCTTTAATTAATTTCTTCCTGTGCACTGTTGTGGTAATGCCATTCCTGAATAGGTCCTTTAATTAGTTAGTTCCTGTTCCCTGCCTAGGAGAAGTGCTTTAATTACTGGTCTCCTCAGTGGCTCATTACTTTGTTTCCTTGTATTTTTGTGATTGTAGGTGCACCGTGTGAAGGCATCCCTTTATGATATTGTCCGTGTCAATGGCTTTTGGGTGTAGAGCAATAAAGTGGCCCTCTCCTACCAATTTAATAAGGTAAGGAAAGTTGGGCAGGAAACCCAAGACCTTGTGCTTGCAAAGCATGTGGAACATAGGACCACAGGAAGCTGCTTTATACTGAGTCAGACTCTTTGTCCACCTAGCCCAATATTGTCGACACTGACTGGCAGCAGCGCTCCAAGGTTTCAGGCAGGACTCTTACCTAGACCTACTGGGAGCTCCCAGGGATCAAACCTGGGACCTTCTGGTTGCAAAGGAGCTGCTCTGCCAGATGATCACTCTATATTCTATATTAGCGTTGTGTTGTATATCACTGGTCTTTTCAACTGATGGGCTAGGACCAAGATCGGCGGATGAGTCTAAAGTGGAGACAACCACCATTCTCTTTTGTCTGAGGTCTGAGCAGGTTAGGCTAAAAGTGAGACCCGGGTCTGAAGCAGTTAAAAGCCACTGCAGTAGCTGAAGGAAACACCATGACCCTGGCCCAAAATGCCTTTGGACATGGAGCGTGTTCAGAGGAGGGCAACCAGGATGATCAGGGGTCTGGAAACAAAGCCCTATGAAGGGAGACTGAAAGAACTGAGCATGTTTAGCCTGGAGAAGAGAAGATTGAGGGGAGACATGAGAGCACTCTTCAAAGACTTAAAAGGTTGTCACACAGAGGAGGGCCAGGATCTCTTCTCGATCCTCCCAGAGTGCAGGACACGGAATAACGGGCTCAAGTTAAAGGAAGCCAGATTCCAGCTGGACATCAGGAAAAACTACCTGACTGTTAGAGCAGTACGACAATGGAATCAGTTACCTAGGGAGGTTGTGGGCTCTCCCACACTAGAGGCATTCAAGAGGCAGCTGGACAACCCTCTGTCAGGGATGCTTTAGGGTGGATTCCTGCATTGAGCAGGGGGTTGGATGTGATGGCCTTGTAGGTCCCTTCCAACTCTGCTATTCTATGATTCTATGTTTGACTATTTCGCAGAGCCATTCAGTTTGCTGTGCTCTTTGTTTAAATTATTTGGGGGCAGCCTTGAAGGGCAAATCCCTCTCATGCATGTGATGTTGGGACCATCACTCTAGTAAGAACATTCCCAGTTTTGCATTTCTCTGCTTCTTCCAACCACTTGTCTTTTGCATATGAATTTCACCATCAGTTGCTATTTCACCGACAGCACAGCCTCACAACCGCTTCTTAAAAAATAAGGCCTGCAAGAGGAAGCAAATTACAGTGTAATCTTATACATATCTATTCAGAAGAAAGTACTGTTATGTTTAACGGGACTTACTCCCAGCTAAGTGTGTACAGGATTGCAGCCTTCTTCTATTTAATTGTGTGGTTCATTCAGCAATATTTCTCTCTAGTGTAATAATTTAGATGCAGGCTTGGAGATCTTCTGGAATTCCATGCATGAAAGCCCTGGGCAAAGGATAGACAGCTTTTGTGGGGGGGGGGCATGGGCACATTCAGCAATTCGAGGAACTGTCCTGGGCACCTCCACAAAATAGCTGCCATTGAAGGCATGGCTAATCACAAAGGGCAGGTAACTAGTCTGCTTGAAAGGTGAGTTCAAGGTGAGAGGGGTCTGGCACTTTAGTGGGCACCAAAGTTCCTAGGGAGGCATTAGTGCCTGCAGGGACCATGTTGACCAGCAATGGAGGAGACCAGAGAGAGAGGGGGAGAAGAAGGAAACACTGTAGGCTCTAGAGACCCTAAGGCTAGCTGTGCCGAACTTCCCATGAACGAACTGCAACACTGTCCCCCATCCTGTAACGTGCAAACAGGGTTGCAATATTGCCTACATAAAATACACATGGCTTGGCTCTATCATATCTAGTTTGGCCCTGACTCTCGGTCTAATCTACCTCCCAGAACTGTTAAGGGATATAAAATAGTGACAGCCCATATAAAACCTTAGCTCTGGAAGTCCTTCCAAAATCTGTTTGTTTAGCACCTATGTATTTTGCGTAGTATTGTTGTGTATCGACTAGTTTTATTTTTCGCATTGTTTTAATGGGTGGGAGTAAATTGCCTTGGAGACTATGGGAGAGGGATGGGATGTCTGTTGCAGAATAAATAAGTAAATAATTTATTTACAGCATTTTTATCTCACTCTTCAGCCAAAATGGGTTCCGAAAGTGGCTTACACAGATTAATATTAAGACAGTTCCTGCCCATAGGCTTACAATCTAAAAGACATGACACGAAAGGAAAAGAGATTAGGAGGGAGAAGGGAAAAAAAGCAAAACTCAGTGGCCTTTTCTTAGTTTTCAAGTTCTTATCAATGTTCTTTCTGGCAGAGAAGGGCGAAACAAGCTGTCTACAGCTGTTCCTTCTCTGGTAGGTGTATGAATAAATACTGCAATTGATGGTCTAAAATGAGCAGGACTGAATTTTAGTCACAGCCCAGCTGTCAAAACTATCTTCAGTTGCTGGCTTGAAACTTCCCGATGCCTTTGCATGTATCTGTTCTACTCTAGCGGGAAAATCTCACTGCTTCTGTTTTTGCCCACATACTGAGTGTTCATTTCCCATCGGCGTAGAAGATCGTTATGTTGATATACAGGACAAGATTGGCATTCGTATTTGCCCCTGATATATATGCTTTATTGATTTGTGCTTGCGTCGTAATGATCTATAGTAGACACAAGGGATTCCTGTTCTGCGCTCTCCTGTAGGGATGATAATATTACCCAGGTTAAATTTATCTGTCACTGGAGAAAAAAGAAAGAAGGGTCAGCCTCAGCAGTTTGGGATGAAGGTGTTGGCAGTTTTCGCCCTCCCTACATGCTGTTTTCCTGATTAAAATCACGCCTTCCTAAACTATTTGTTCTGCGGGGCAAAACATCCAGGTAGCCATTAGACCGAGAAGTCAAGCGTGGAATCCAAGTACAAAGATCCCAAATGTAATGGCAATTAGAAGGTCAAGGACATCAGCCTGTCACTCATTAACCCTTGCATGCCCTTTGCAATAATTATAACCCCCCAGAGCAATCAGGCAAGTCACTTAGAGACAGTCAGAACACAAGAAGGTTGGTCCCTGTTTTATTTGGACGGCCGTAGGCAGGAAGCCTACAAAAATCTACTGATGCTCATGGCAGAGAACCCAAACGTCCAGCTTTAATGAAGGGATGCTTCTGCATCAACAGGGATTGCCTAAAATAGCCCAGCTGTCTTCTTACCACACCAGCATGAGCCTGGGAGAATGCATCACTGCATGGGATGGCTGTATGGAAAGAGGGAAGGGCTCCTGCAGGTTTAACTGTTGTGATGAAGAGGGAACTTCACCAGGTGCTGCATGCATTCAAATGACACCTGCTGAAATTCCCTTTTCTATGCAACTGTTAAAGATCCAGCAGCCCTGTCGTCCTTTCCGTATGGTCACCCTAGCTCTGCAGAATATTGCCAGGTGTTGGAATAAAGGTAAGAAGTGACCCTCGTGCATCAGGCCGCAGTCCATGTAGTCCAGAATTCTGCTCCCCAAAGCAACCGGACCGATGCTTCTGGGACCTGCAAACTTCCATGAACGGACGATCTGAAAAAATGAAGCGCCAATCTCCAGGACTACCTTTATTTCCAAGAATTCCTCTCGGCCCCCAAATGGCGTTTTTGGCCAGGTTGCTGTTTCTGAGCCTCATCATTTTGTGTAAGAGATGGTGCGTACAAATGGGAATGGTTTTGTTATGGAGCACAGCCCCCACTTCTGCCTTGTAAGTTACTTTTCTTTTAACCTCAGCAGTTTGGCTTCTAGGAAATGGCAGCCATTTTGTAAGCGTGCCCATGACACACTCTTAAAATTCCAAATGTGCCCACTGATCCAAAAGAATTGGAGAACCCTACGTTACATCCTGGGTTATGTTTTATTATTATTTAATGTTACAGAAGCATTTTTTTTTCAAACTGGGCAAGATATTGGGGAAATCCCATCTTCCTATATTATTATTATTATTATTATTATTATTATTATTATTATTTCTATTCTGCCCCATAGCCGAAGCTCTCTGGGCAGTTTACAAAAGAGAAAAACATCAAACATTAAAAACTGATATACAGTATTTGAAACTATAAAAACAGACAGCATACAAAGACATATAATATCATGTTAAGAGCTTGCAAAAATGGATAAGCTAGCAGAAGAAGGTCACAGGGAAGAAAGTACTCAGATAAATGGTCATTTTTATTGTTTATTGTTTATGCATATTGGAACGTACTTTGCGGCCACATAAGGCTGGATCATAGTAGCTTTTGTAGCTTTCAAATGTATGACTGAAGATCCATCGAGTTTGCTGTTTTGTTATGGATTTTAAATAAACGTTTAAAAAAAGGAAGATTTTTTTTTGTCAGCCATTAGAAACGTGAGACACACGGCCTCAGCCCATCTTTCATTCTCAGTTTCGTTTGCCAAGCCTCATCTACGTAAAACAAACAAACAAAAACGTTTCCCTCCCTGCAAGCTCACACACAGAAACGCATCTAAAGCAAAAGAGATGCACAAAATTATAAGCTTCATTTGATTTTAAAATCCATTACCTAAGACCATCTGGGTTTGGTAGTGTGGGAAATTTGTTTGGGTAGTTTGGGTCATGTATGTGAGTGTCTTTCGCTCATGTCTGGGCACAGGTTTCTTTTTAGCCCCAGGAAAAGGCACAAGGCCAAGTCTGCAAAGAGATCAGTAGCAACCCAGAGTCTTGCCTGGTTCAGTGCAAAACGCAGTCAACAGCATCCTGGGCTAAATAGTATTTATTTATTACATTTTTATACCGCCCAATAGCCGAAGCACTCTGGGCTGTACACGGACCCCCCGATCTGATCCGCACCCAATCCACAAATTCCAGATTGGGTCCGCTCTGCCCTGCATCGATCCGCCTATGGTCTGCTCCGCTGCGGAGCTCCACAGCAGCAGCAGGTAAGGCCCCCCTCCCTCCTCACTTGCATCCGTCACTGTCTGGCAGCTGCTTCAACTGAACCCAAGGACTCAAACCGGAAGACCAGGCCGAAAGTCCTCGGGCTCACTTGAAGTCGCCGCCGGAGCGCGACAGAGGCAGGTAAGCCCCCCTCCCCTCTGCCCCTTTACCTGGCTCTGCTGCCGTCTCCACACAGACTGCAGCAGCGCCAGGTAAGCCCCCACTTACCTTTTTTTCACAGTTCTGGATCGAGGCGAAGGATCCACTTGGTCTCGATCCTCTTCGCCTCGATCCGCAGCCCCCCCCGACCCGCTTCGTCTCCGCCTTTGTCAGAGGCAAATCAGGCCGCCTCGCTATTGCTTCTACGCTCCGAAGCGGAGCACAGCCCTACTAAATAGCCCATTCAGAAATACAGTCCAGGGCACATAGGTGGGATTACGGTGCGGGGAGATTGGAGGCAGCAAACCAACGCAGGAGGCGCCTGGATCACAAAGTGACGGAGGGCAGAGGAGAAACCTGCTAAGGTCACTATTTTTCACTATCCACCTTGTCCAGCGGCAAGTGGAATAGCAAACACCTGAAGCAGCTTCTCCAACCTGAAGCCCCCCAGATGTGTTGGAGTGCAATCCTATGCTGACCGGGAATGATGGGAGTTGTAGTCCAACACAGCTGGAAGGTACCAGGTTGGCCTAGAATGTTGCCAAGGCTCAGTCAATCACTCAAGATTCAACACAGTTTCTTGTATCACATTAAGTGCAGCATTGCAATGATACCGCTAAGGGTTACTGTCCCTCATCTGAGGTGGGCTTGGAGGTGCCTGCGTGCAGAGCCAACAAATCAAAAACCTACACCTCTTTGGCTCTGCGGGTGTGTTTTTAATGGGCCTCCTTGGAACTGACGTTCCAGAAAGCCGCGTAACTCTGCAGCAGCAGCAGAAAGATAAAGCGGATTGAGGCTCCTCAGAGACTGATTCATTGCGGCACAGAGGATTTTCAGACAAGGGCCGACGCTTGTCAAGTGCATGGAAAGCAGGCGTGGGCGAGGGATGGGCAGGTGGAGGCCCCAGGGCCAAATCCGCTTCCCCAACACTTTCAACTTAGCCCTGAGCGCAGGCCTTGACCCCAAGGACTCTCGCTCCTCTGTCCCAAACTAACACACAGCCGAAGGGCGCTTTCATCCTTTCTCCGTCAGTCCGAACAGCAAGAGAGGCTTTGGCAGGCAGAGAGCTCTTCGCACTATCATAAAACGAAACAAAAACAAAGGTAGCCGTGCTGGTCCGGGGGGGGGGGAATAATCCAAAGTCCATGATTAGACAATACTTTTATTAGGACCAAATTTCCACAAAAAATGTGCAGGCTTTTAGGTTCTCTGAAACTCTTCAAAGGGCTAAACCACCCTCGCTCAATCCGGCACACTGAACCCTAGTCCCCACCCGGCCATGGAAGCTCACCGGATGATTTTGGCTCTCAGCCTAGCCTATCCCACAGGGTTGTTGTGAGGATGAAATGGAAAGAAGGAGGCTGGTCATGAACCTTGGAGGAAAGGCATGATATCACTGCAACACATACATCAAACAAACACATTTCTATTATCGCCCTTGCTAGGGATGATCAAAACTACAGCCCAACCCATTTAGAGGGCATCGATTTGGAGCAGCGGCAGAGCAGAAGAGGCAAGCTGTGCTGCCAAAGCCTCTTCTGCCATTCCCTCCTGAGGGAGAAGAGGGTTAAGCAGCTCTTTTTCTCCATCTCAGCTTGAGTGGAACCAATGTGGCCGGATGAAGGTCTGTCAAGAAGTAGTTGCTGACCAGACTAATAGGTTGGCTAAAATACTAAAGGACTAAAGCCCAGCAGGGAATAAATGTACATTTCTAAGGAGAGCCAGTGTGGTGTAGTGGCTGGAGTGTTGGACTGCGAGTCGAGAGATCTGAGTTCTAATCCCCACTCAACCATGGGAGCTCACTGGGTGACTTTGGGCCAGTCACAGACTCTCTCACCCCAAGCTACCTCACAGGGTGGTTGTTGTGAAGATAAAATGGAGAGGAGAATTGCATATGCCACCTCGGGCTCCTTGGAGGAAAAAAGGCCGGATATAAATACAAGAAATAAATAGATAGATAAATAAAGGTGGCATAAAAAAGCCACCAACCACCTGATACTGTTTCTCATCTGCATTTTAAACACGCACACGCCGTGTCTTCTAAACCAGGGGTGGGCAGAAGGTAGTTCTCCAGCTCTTTTGGACTTCAGCTCCCAGAAGCCCCTACCAGAATATGCAGGAATGCTGGGAGTTAGTCCGCAACATCTGGAGATCTATTTTCTGTCCATCACAATCTAAAGTAAGGATGGTCAACTGGCAGCTCACACTCACACACGCACACACACACACACACACGTCAATTTTTGCAGGCCTGTCGCTATTCTGTAAGACAATAATAAAGATATGTGCCCTTGCTTCTGAGCATGGCAGGCATCAAAGGTAGACATGGTGGGGCACCCACCGAGGGCCCACACCTCAGCAGCGGCCCACTGGCAAAAGGCCTCTGGAGTTGTTCCTCCTCTTGACACTTGCAGCCTGCTTGTTCACCAGCCTCTCGCTGCAGCCCAAACAGTGGTAATGGTGGTGGTGGAAAGGAAAGAGGAACAGCAGGTATTTGCTTGCTCCCTGACTCTCTGCCTGTCAAGCGAAGATCCACTGTGGTGTAGTGGCTAGAGTGTTGGGAAGGAAGTTTAAAGGTCTGGGTTCTAGTCTCCACTTGGCCATGAAGCTCACTGGGCGACTTTGGGCCAGGCATGGACTCTCAGCCTATCCTACCTCACAGGGTTGTTGTTCTTGTGAGGATTGGGTTCCTTAGGGAAGAAAAAAAGTGGGATATATTATATTATTATTTATTGCATTTCTATACCGCCCTATAGCCAAACTCTCTGGGCAGTTTATGAAGATTAATAAATGTAATAATAAAATAAATCTACATAAATAAAGATGAGAAAGGGGATAAGGAGCAATAGCGGTTGGAGACAATGGCGGTGAGAAGGGGAGCGTGTCCACTGAGGGTGTCTTGTCCATGGGGCCTCCAAAACCTGCAGCCAGCATTGCTTCTGAGCATGTGCAGATTGCCTTGTGCATTTCTGAGACTGAGTGGCAGGGAAGAAAGGTGGCTGTGAACAGGAGGGCTGGCTGAAGCCTTGTCCCTGGGAAATACACAGCGTGCGTTTTCCTCCTGACATCTCTGAGATTTGGGGTGGGGGGAGGCGAGAGAGGAGAGCGTGGGGCTATCTTAAGCCCTGCAATTCTTGCACCATAAGAAGTAAAACAATGGAAGCGGTGGGTCATCTCTGAGCGGTGTGTGCAGTGCCTTCAAGGTGAGGGGGTGGGGTGAAAGAGGGAGCAGAGTGGGGTTGGCTGGAGCCCTGGCAGCTCACAAGAGGTGAGGAAACAACACATAAGGCAGGAGTGCCTCTGAGCTCATGTAGAGAGCCTTCCCCACGCCACCGAGAGAGACTGGAGGAAGAGAAAGACATCACTAGGCAAGGCAGGGAGGGAAATGGGCTGGCTTGAGCCCGGCATCCATTGTGCATTAATAAGTAAAACAGTGAACGTGGGGGATACCTCTGAGCATGTGCAGAGTGCCCTCCCCCCATGATCCAAGAGTTGGAGTACGAAGGAGGGAAGAGAGCGAGAGAGAGCGAAAGAAGAGGGGGCTGACTTGAGCAAGAGAAAACAACAAAGAAGGAGGCTGGGGCATCTCTGAGCGCGTGCAGAGCGCCTCCTCAACGAAGCGTAAGGAGGGAGGGAGGGAAATGGAGCCAAGAGGGAAGAGAACTGCCTTTTGCCCAGAGAAAACGGCGGCCAGGATGAGGGTGCAGCCTCTGAGCGCGTGCAGAGCGCCTCCTCAGCGAGCAGGGTAAGGAAGGAGGAAGGGAAATGAAGCCAGGAGAGAAAGCGAGCTGCCTTTTGCCCAGAGAAAACGGCGGCCAGGGTGGGGGTGGGTGTGCAGCCTCTGAGCGCATGCAGAGCGCCTGTCCTCCAGAGGTGGGCGGAGAAGAAGGCCGGGGCGACGGGGAAGCTTGAGCCCCGGCATCTCTTGGCGGGCGGGCGGGCGCCTGCCTGGCTCCGCCTCTCCCCGCCCGGGCCGGGCCCCTCCCTCCCTCCCTCCCTCCGTACGCCGCCTGCTCCGCCTCCGCCTCCTGCTCCTCCTCGCCTGACGGCCGCCGCGGCTGCAAAAGGCATTTCGGGCTCGCTTCTTTTTTTACAGCAGCCGCAAGTGAGGTGAGTCGCGGCCCCGCAAGCCCCCTCCCCCCCCCAGCCCGGTGGGGGCCCTCGACGCCCCCAGAGAGAGGGGAGGGGGCGCAGAGAAACGGCCTCCCGCCGGTCCTCTCTCGGGGGGGGGGGGAAAGAGATGGCCTGAGGGTGCGTGGGGAGGGGCGAGGGCGCCTTCCGTGGGGAGGGGGCGACTTCTTCTTTGTGGGCCACTTTTTACCCGCGGAGGGGGGCGAAGAGGGAAGGTGCTGCTTTGGGGGAGAATTCCTCCCCATGTCTTTCTCTCCTTCTCCCCCCCTCCCCTTGTTATTTTTGTAAGGGGGGCGCACAATAATCCCTTGGGTCTCTTCTCCCCCCCCCCCCCGAGACCATCCAAAGGGAGGGGGAAAGGGCTGAGAGGGTGTGGGTGTCCCCCTCCCCAGGGGGAAAAAATGGTCCCAGGGGTGGAGTAGAAGTCTCTTCTCTTATTATTGTGCTTAGTGAAGGTGGGAGATATTGGGGGGATGGGGGGCGCTTGCGAAATATCTACTGCTGAAGAGGAGTGGGGGGCTGCCTTCCTCTGCCCCCTGTTTGCAACTGGGGAGAGGGGGTCGCTGTTGTGCTGGTGGGGGCGGGGAGAAAATGGGGCAAGGTATCACTCCCCACAGTATGATTTGGTACAGGGCTGGTGGTGTTTACTCCTAAGGGGTGGTGGTCCCCAAGTTGGAATTGGGGAGGGGCACGTTTTTGGTATGTGGGGGACACACACACACACAGGTTAATTCTCTCCAAGGGTCGTGGGGTATCATAAATACCCATGGGGAAGGGGTACCAGCTGAGCTGTTGGTCCCTAGGAAAATAGGAGTATTATTTGGGGGTGGGGATAGGGGTGTTATTTGGGGGTGGGGATAGGGGTGTTATTTGGGGGTGGGGATAGGAGTATTATTTGCCTTGCTTATTCTGCTTACGGGGAGATGTATTAGCCCTGAGGCTGCCTGTGTTGGGGGGGGGTGAGTTAACAGAAGATGGGATATTTTGGGGTATCTCTTATTGAAGTGTCTCCCTGGCCTGGGTGACTTTGCCTTTTTGTTTTTGCACTCCATGGGGAGATAACTCTTTATCTTTGAAAGTAGTGGCAGGGGAGGGGGGGAGCTTTATTGAGGATAGAAACCTCTGCTCCCAATAGTTGAGATTTCTCTTATTTGGTGGGATCTTCCTCACCTGCTTGTGTATCATAGTTTGGGTGGGGGTGGGGGCGAGGAACGAAGTGGAGTTTTTGTTGCAGAGTTTCTATTGCAGGGAGTTGCTGCATGGGCTGGAAGGGAGGGGTCTTTCTAGACTCTCTATGCAAATCCCCCCCTTCCCTGTGAGTAATTTTTACTCATGGCCGGGGTGGTGGTTGATATTTGTGAGAGATTGGCGGGGTGGGGGCAGAGCGCATGAGCTTGTTCTCTGGTCACTTTGACAGAGCACATATCTCTTGGACTCTGGGTGTGCACAAGCACACTGTATCCAAGGGGGTGAATTTCTTGCCCATAATGGGGAGAAGGCCAAATATTTCCATTTTTAAAAACCTGGATCTCTTGTCTGAGGCAGTGCAAAGAGACTACCTTGCATATGTCTTAGAGCTGAAAGGTTATTTGCCTCCCAGATTGCCTATTCTGGATAATGTGGATACATAATATGAAATTTTGGCCCATATATATAGGGGTGTAGGTGTGGTTGGTCCCCAATGATGACTCCTCTTGGCTGACCCTGCTAAGAGAAAATTCTTGTGGGGTGGTGTTACTACTATGGCAGAGAGTGTCTCTAAGGAAGGAATGGCATGTCCACTGGCCCTTGTTGAGTGTTTAAGAACACTAGGGGTATTTGCAAAGTATTTGGATTTTTTCCAGAGGAAGCCCCCCCTCTATCCCTCCCCCCACTCATTATGGTGAGGGAGGAGAGGCAAAAGCACTGTCCCAAAGTTTTGGCACTGAGGGAATCAGTATAACTCACTTTTGTTCCTGGCAGAGAGACACAGCAGGGTAAAAACAGGCCAGCTTGTATTCCTATCACTTCTCTGAGCACTTATCCTGCATATCTGTTGTTGAATATGGATGTAGCCTCCAAGTGAGTGTGATTGGAGGGAAAGATGCAAGCCTAAAGTAGCCTGATCCTGCCAGTCCTTGCATTATACAATGTGTGTGTGTGATTAAAGCTTTCAATGTTTAGGGAGTTGATGAATTTTTTAAAAAACTTTTGTTGAACATCTATATTATTATCTGTTTATTAAAAGTATTCATTAATCACTTTTTTGCCCACCAAGGCTCCCAAAGGGATGCACAATGGTATAAAATCCAATTTAAAACAGAATAAAACCAAAATGTTCTTTAAAACAGGCCCAAGCAATTTTACAAGCCAAAGCCCTGGCGAAATAGGACAGTTTTCACTGCCTGTCTAAAGCCCAATAAGGATGAAGCCAACCTGACCTCCTTGGAGAGGGAGTTCCAGAGTCAGGGTGCTGCTTTAGAAAAGGCCCTGTAATGTATAGCCAACAACCTAGCCTCTCTTGGTGGTGCGACATTCAGCAGACTCTCTGATGAAGATTGCAAAGTGCATCCAGGCTCATATGGGAGGCTGTTGTCTGTCAGATATCCTAGCCTCTAGCCATTTAGAGTTTTAAAGGTCAAAACTAGCACCATGAATTGGGCTCAGAAACAAATGGAAGCCAGTACAGTTGGTTCAAGACCAGTGGTGTATGGTGTCTAAAGCACACACCAGTCAATAGTCCGACCATCGCGTTTTTCGTTAGTGTAGTTTTCGAACACTTTTCCAAGGCAATCCCACATAGAACGCTTGACATTACTGTAAATGTATTGCACTGTAATTAAGATGTAGATCACATGGGCAAAAGGGAGACGGTACAGTGTATTATTATTAATGACATTATTAACAATAGCATAAGGCCAGCTTTGCGGAGCAGTGGTTTTCCTCATCAGAGTTTGCGCAAGAGGGAGTGTTTACATGTTGCTTTGGGTTATGACCTGAGATTAGAAGGATGACACATAAGCTTGGGTGTGTGTTCTCTCCCTGTTCAGGTCAAACTACAGTAACGTTGTGAACCTGCTGTGTGATAACTGGGCCGTTCTGCCTGGGCCAATGCTAGATCTGGAAGTCGTTCCCGAGCGATCTCTTGGGAATGAACAATGGGAATTCACCTTGGGTAAGTGCTTTGGTGCCTTCGTCAACATCTTGTTTAGCATGAGAAGTGATGCAGAGAGGTGGACCCTGACAAAAGGACTGTCCTTCCCCTCCTGTTCTGAGAGTGAGAATTAGGTTGGAATAAACTTCAAATTTGGCTGTTGTGTTGGAAGTGTGATGATTGTAAGGAAGAATTTTTTTGAGAGCCATTGCATTGGGGGGGGGTTGGACTCAGTGACCTTGTAGGCCTCTTCCAACTCTGCTATTCTATGATTCTATAAGTGGTAGTTTGAGGGGTTAAAATTCTGGACTGGACTCTTTCAGCAAGCTGAAGATGTGAGGCCATATTTTGACCTCCCCCATATTAAAAGCTCCTTGCATGTAATAAGTTAGCACCTTGGTGAGAGATTTAGGATATAGCTAGCTTACTACCTTGCAAGGATTTTTACTGTGTTGGAAGTATTAAAGTTTCATATCTAAAGTCTTCTGAAGTGGTATAGTCCACCACATAATTACACCACCTAATTCTGCATTACTTGTTAAATGGCTCCTAGTCTACACACAGAAGCCTCTCTGGCTGCCCTTAAACAGGGTCATGTTTTGTTTATGCTTTACTTTGGCACTTCCTCCTCTTGTAATTCTAGCATGTTTAGCAACATCCATCAGAAATCACATGGCTATTGCTGAGAACAGCTGGCATTTAGCCTTGCTGGAAGCAGGATTCTTGAAAGGTATGGAGTTTTCTTCCAGACAAATATTCAGTCCACATACATATTTGAGTGAAGTTTGGAACATGAATGCAGCAATCACTTCTAGAAGAAGAAACTGAAGCTGTTTTTGAAGTGCTTTGATATCTAATAGTCGTATCTGGAGGATTCTTCAGTGAAAAAGAGGACTGATTCGTGTTTTGTTTCCGAGGCAGAAAATTTGGTTTGATTGATTGACGTAGGCTCAGTTCAGACAACACATTTCTCAGCGGTGGCTTTAGAAGTCCACGGTGGAGTTTTTACACCACCGTTGAGAAATGTGTCGTCTGGCGGGTAAACTCCACCCCACAGTGGAGGTTTTTTTTTGGAAAACACTCCATGCAGAATATCTACTCTGTGCAGAGGAGAGTTCCTGCACAACCATTGTGTTGTGTGGTGGGCTCCATGGAGTTTTCCGTTGCGTTGAGTTGACTTTTCCCACTGGCAACAGAGTTCCCTGGCAAGAGCAGCGAAAGTAGCGAGCGCCGCTCTAGGAGAGCCACCGGGATTGGTTTTTTTGTTTGTTTGTTTTGTTTTGCAGCAATGGCTGATGGGATACCATCAGGAGGACCGGAGAAGGAGAGAGGGTGGAGGAACAGTCAATAAAACATTGCCTTGCCTTTTACTCAACTCCACTGTAGCCCTCAGGCACCCGAAGGTGGAGTCAAAAAATGTTGTGTGGGGAGTACCGCCCTAAAAACTCAACAGTTGAATGGAGTTTTCACACTGCGTTGACTAATGTGTTGTCTGGACTGAGCCATTGATTGCATGATCAGAGAGAGGCAGTGCAGCATAGAAGACAGGGTGTTGGGCATGGGCCAGGATATATGAGTTCAAATCCTACCTAATGCTGGGTGATCTTGGGCCGATCAATAAATTCTCAGCCTATCCTACCTCACAGGACGCTTGTATAACTCTGTGTTTACAACTGTGAACTGCTTGGAGAAAAGACAGGAACAAATGTGATCAATAGAACAATCCATAGCTCACTAAAGAATTTGTTGCATTCTTATCTTGGTTTTTATAGTGGATTTGCATTACCAGACTTTCACATTGTGCTGGATCTCTTCCAATGCTTCACTGCTTCCAACACCTGGTAATAGTGGTTAAGTCAGCTTATTTATTTATTTTAGTATGGTTATACAACACAAAACTTGTGTGGAATTGGTTTAAGGCTTAAAATTTAACTAATGGGAGATACCAGTGACCTTTCTGTGTGTTTTATAAGAAATATGGGTGTTTATAAGTGTTCACAGGAACAGAAAAAGCTGCCGAGTCGGACCATTGGTATGTCTTAGCTCAGTATTGTCAATGCTGACTTGCAGTGACTGTCCAGGGTTTCAGGCAGGAGTTTTTCAGCCTTTCCCGGACATGCTGGGGATTGAACTGCTTTGCTTGTGGAAGGTCCCAAGTACCAAGTGTTTTACTCAATGCAGCTGATCCACATGGGAAAATCTGTCTCTATGTGGTGGTAGGATTTTCTGGATCAGGAAACGTTTAGTTACCACTGTATACACAATTCAGAGGTGGGCACAGTACGCCTCAAAACATGGGTCAGACCAGGTATACCGTCCCCAGAACCCGGGCACGTGTTGTGCCTGCATGCTTCCTCCACTCCTCCTTTCTCATGCATAGTCATTTAAAAAGAAGCCCTCAGTTTTGTTAAACCATGGTTTCCTGTTAGAGATTACAGTACAGTTTCTCTGTATGTAATGGGAAACGGTGGTTTAACAAACCCAGGACGTTTTCCATTGCGGTGTCCAAGAGGAGGGAGGGTGTGGACTCAATGTTCTTTCTTGATCCAATAAACCTGCCTTCCCCAACCCAGCCTTGCAGATGGGTTGGGCTACAACCCCATCTTCCCCAGCCATCATGGCAGTGGCCGCACTGGCTGGGGATAGTAGGAGTTGTAGTCCAACACATCTAGGCAGCAGAATGATTAAAGGAAGTTAAAGGAAGCCAGATTCCAGCTGGACATCAGGAAAAACTTCCTGACGGTTAGAGCAGTATGACAATGGAACCAGTTACCTAGGGAGGTTGTGGGCTCTCCCACACTGGAGGCCTTCAAGAGGCAGCTGGAGAACCATCTGTCAGGGATGCTTTAGGGTGGATTCCTGCATTGAGCAGGAGGTTGGACTCGATGGCCTTGTAGGCCCCTTCCAACCCTGCTATTCTATGATTCTGTGATTCTTCGAAGAGGTTGTAATAAACCACGGTATATTGGGGGAACTTAGCTATCTCTTGCTCTAGCCTTGGCTAGCTGGTGTGAGATTAAGATATTAACAGGTGTCCTGGTAAGAGGAGGAGGGCTCATAGAAAGTATTCCCATCAGAGTACCTCTCCACAGCTACTGCAGTTGCCTTCTTCTCTTCTGTTGGCCCACCTGCTGGGGTGCTCCTTTTCCTTCCTGACATAAAAGTCGGTTGTATGAACTTCAGCTGCTAAGCACCTCACACTTCTTGGGCCGTATTCTGGAATGAGCTTTATACAAATTGTTCAGAGCACAACAGAATTTAGTCAGGGTCTTCTAGCTTGGCATAGGGACATGTGTGCGGGTTGAGCCAGACCTGATAACTGTGTTGGAAGATCCTAGATGTAGGCTTCAAGGTTTTTTTTAAAGAATGCACTGTCTGTTAAGAAGTGGTTCTGAGGTCTGATGGAATTGCAGGCCTATGCTTTTCCCCTGCCCAAACCCACCAGTAGAGGCTCCTTGAATTTGTTACAATCATTTATTTATTTATTGCATTTCTATACTGCCCAATAGCCGAAGCTCTCTGGGTGGTTTACAAATATATTTATTGCATATATTCTGCATTAACTGGTAGGGGCGCTTTCAGATGAATTGGGATGGAGTAGTTGTAATGAGCAGAAAAGCTTAAGTAAAACCTAGTGGTTGTTTGTGAGTCAACAATATTCTGAAAAAGTATGCAGTAAGTAGCCTATTTCTTAAAATGTTAGAGGCCCAGAGACTAACTTTAATCAAATGCCACTCTTCCTGTCTTTTCTTGTATTCACACACTAATTCTTAATTCATAATCTCATGAAGAGGAAATGCTGTGTAGTTTGGTGAAAATTTCAAACTATGATTTGAAATCGGGTTGGGGGCCACAAGTTGCCCACCCTGCCTTTACCATGATGGATATTTAAAAACTCATTCCTAAATTTAGCAGTGTGGTGGTCTTCAGATTCCATAAGCAAGCTCTATCCACATCGATTTGTCTTCTGAGGAATGCTTGTATGTTTGCCACAGGTTTCTAGAGGGCATTCTAGATGCACACTCACAGTTCACACAGGTACCAGGAACACCCACAATAGGGCTGTGACCCTCCCGATGTTGTTGGACTGTTGTATATAGGACTTTTTGTTGTATATAGGACAGCATATAGGACTTTTTCTGTCTATACATCCATATTTATTTATTTATTTATTTTATTACATTTATATACCGCCCCACAGCCGAAGCTCTCTGGGCGGTTTACAACAATTAAGAATAGTAAACATTAAAAGTATACAAAATTTTAAAAAACATAAACAGTATAAAAACAGCAACAGTATAAAAACAGCAACAAGCATAGGGTTGCTCCCTAAGTCATAACTAGATTTGTGTCTGAACTAGAGATGTGAAGGCCCAAGGATAAAACTTGGAAACATTTGGGATTGAGAGAGACAGTTCCCACCCCCACCCCGCCCGCCCCAGTTTCTTTCATGGACTCATTGGGAAAAAATGGAAATTTGGGGAACACTAGAAAAAAACTTCAATGAAGTATTTTTTTGAATATTTAAGACAAGGTTTTACTCTAAATGTGTGATACCAGAGAGGGAGGAAGCAGCAGCCAGGCACCCCTCCACCGTGCCTGGGTCCAGCTCCAGCTCAGAGCCCCCTCCCTCCTGCTACCAAGTGTCTCTGCAGAGGCCACCAGTGAGGGAGGAAGCAGCAGCCAGGCACCTCTCCACCGTGCCTGGGTTCAGTTCCAGCTGAGAGCCCCCTCCCTCCTGCTGTCACCTGTAACTGCTGAACTTTGCAACTAAGATTGTAGTGCCTGAATTTGCTTTCCTTTCCCCCCTCCTCCTCCTCCCTCCCAATCCCCTTTCCTTTTGTGTCATGTCTTTTAGATTGTAAGCCTGTGGGCAGGGACTGTCAAGAAATACTTTTGTAAGCCGCCGTGAGAGCCTTTTTTGGCTGAATGGCGGCATAAAAATCCTTAAATAAATAAATAAATAAATAAATATGATTTCTTTTTAATGTAAGGCAATCCGTACTATGCATACTGAAGAGTTCAGTGTTGTTATAAAGTTTAACTTGATATCCAAATATGTTACTAGTCCTAAATGTTTGACACATTGAGATGTTTGTATCTAGATAAGCCTTCCCCAACCTTGTGCTCTCCAGATGTGCTGAATCACAATTCCCAGCGTCCCTAGCCAGCAATGGCAGTACTGGCTGAGGATGATGAAAATTCTGACCCGACACATCTGGAGGGTGCTAGGTTGGGGAAGGCAATGCACTTTACACAATGCACTTTATTTTACTTACTACAAAACTTGTGGTTTCTACTTTCGGTGTTCATTTTTTTCCTACTTCTCTCATGGCAGAAACTAAGATACATGTGTTTAAGTAGCATAGGGTGTACCAGTTTGCATCTCTCTCTCTCTCTATTAAACAGACATAGGGATATTTTATATAAGCTGCCTGGAGTAGGTTTGTACCGTAAAATGCAGCCTAAAAATATTGAGATAAATAAGCAAATAAAATTGCTCCATAAACTTCATAAATATGCCAAATAGGAAACTTTTATGTACTAAGTTATAAGTGGTGTATTGTATGTTAAAGCAGTACAATAAGTTTAGGTTTGATAAGAAAATAAATACTGAATATATTTTAATTTCCTCCAAGATTTCCATTTTCCACCCTGAAAAATTGGGGTGGGGGAGGAAAGTTATTTATTCCATCGCTTCAAAAGTTCTTGAAAGTTTACACCTCTGGTCTAAACATTCAGTTTAGGATTAAAAATACCAATCTTGCAGCTTCTATAAGCCAAACTTTCCTGAAGCTACGCTCCTTGCAACTGAGAAAAGATCATTGATCTGCTTCTGGAGAATCCACCACGTTGCTCTGAGTTGCCAATCGACTTTCCAGATGTTGATCTTCAGTTAAATTCCATCACTCTTCCGTTGTACAAAACTATACAGTGGATATTAAATAATTAGATGACCCCAGTTTAGACCAAAGAGTGGCTGAAGGGCACATACATTTCATTTTCTGAAGTGAAGGGGATTTGATCCTGAAAAGTAAATGGATAAAGGACTGCCTTAAAATTAGGGGTGTGCACGGAACCCCCGCTCTGCCCCGCGGGCCGATCTGAAAATTTCGGGTCGGCCCGCTCCGCGCCGCCCATACTCCGCTCCTCTTCGCCGCGGAGCTCCGGCTCCGAATCGGAGCTCCACAGTGGAGGGGAGTGGCGCCAGGTAAGGCCGGGAGAGGAGGGCGGGAGGTTTACTGGGCCCTGCCGCCATTGCTGCCCGTGCGGCGATGGCGGCACAGCCCGGTAAGGGACCAAGGGGGAGGGGGGGCCTTACCTGCCTCCGTCCGCGGTCCGTCGGCATCTTCAATTGAGCCCGTGGTTCAACCAGGAAGTCTGGGCCACAAGCGGCCCAGACTTCCTGGTTGAACCGCGGGCTCAATTGAAGACGCCAACGGACCGCGGACGGAGGCAGGTAAGGGGGAGGAGGGCGGGGGGGGTTACCGGGCCCTGCCGCTGTCGCCGCATGGGCGACAGCGACAGCGGCAGGGCCCGGTAAACCCCACTTACCTTTCCGGCGGAGCTCCGGATCGAGGCGAAAGATCTGCCTTCACCTCGATCCTCTTCGCCACGCTCCGCCGGCCCCCCAATCCTCTTTGCCTCCGCCTTAAGGGCAGGCGAAGCCCCCTGCTCTGCTTCTCATTCGCCGGTCCGATTAGAAGCGGAGCACATCCCTACTTAAAATCACATGTAAGTGACTAGGGTTGTCTGTTGTTTTGTATGCTTAGCTCCTGAAGGAGTTTTTAACTCCGAAATGCTTAGAGCTACATTAAAGCTTTCTACCATTACTCAACACCAGGGATGTTGGCTCAGTTCAGACAACACGTTTCTCAACGGTAGTTTTAGAACTCCATGGTGAAGCTTTTACACCACCATTGAGAAACCTGATGTCTGGCAGGAAAACTCCACGCAACGTTGGAGTCTTTTTTGGAAAACCCTCCACGCTGAATATCCATGCTGTGCAGGGGAGAGTTCCTGCACAACAATTGTGTTGCGTGTTTCTTCTGTCCAGGACCACTTCTTATACTACTGGATTTCATTGGCTGGGCAATGTGAAAGCATCCCATTTATTGATGTATCTTTTGTAGGCATGTGAACTGTATTTATAGCTAGAAATGTGAAGGCCTGGTGTGTGTGTGGGTGGGTGGGGAGATGACAGGGGAAATGCCCCCCCCCATTTTTTAAAACCTGGGGAAGGGGGAAATGTTATTTCCCCCAAAAAATTCTCTGTTTTCCCTCCAGTTTTTTCCAGGTTTCCCCCTAGGCCTTCACATCTCTATTTATATTCCTTCTCTATATATTTATGCTATATTCAGCATTATTGGATTATTTATTTGAAGCATTTATACCCACTCTTCAGCCCGGAAAGTCTCCCAGATCAACCTAAAACAAAAATAAAAACAAAACAGCCCCTGCTCTGAGGCTAAAAAGACATGACCCAAAAGGGAGGGGGAGGGAAACAGAAAATAAAATCACTCAGGCATCAATTCTTAAATCTTATAAGGGTCTTAGAACAACCAGCTGTAATGTTGCTGTCGTGTAGCTGGATGTTGTTGTTCTCCTTATCGTGAGTCATGATTCGTGACCACTGAAATGGAATGAAAATGGCTGGTCTCTCCCCTGAAGCCAATTGAATGGGCCTGCTTCCCTCCTCTCCAGGGAATGGCTGCTGGGCAGAGGCAGAACCTGATGAAAATGGCCTTGATGTGCTACAGCTTTTAAAGGCCTATGAAGTCCCAACTGACCTAAGGCTAGACATTTCTAGTCCTGCTTGCTGTAAGCCTTGCAGCAGCCTTCCACAACTTGGTACCATCCAGTTGTGTTGGATTGCTACTTGCAGTCTAGCATACAACTCCTCTGTTAAAACAGCTCCACTGACTTCCAGTCTGTTTCCGGGCACAATTCAAAGTGTTGGTTATGACCTAGAAAGCCCTATACGGCTCGGGTCCAGGTTATCTGAAAGACCGTATTCTCCCTTACGAGCCTGCCCGTCCCCTTCAGGGGAGGCCCTTCTCTCAGTCCCACCACCATCACAGGCACGCCTGGTGGGAACGCGGGAGAGGGCCTTCTCAGTGGCTGCCCCAGAGCTCTGGAACTCCCTTCCCAGAGCAGCTAGACTGGCTCCCTCCTTGGTGTGCTTTCGGAGGCAGCCTAAAACGTTTCTGTTTCAGCAGGCCTTTGGGGAGTAGTCTGGACCTCTGTTGATGTGTTCTTTATATATTGGATTTTTAAAAAATATTCGTATTTAAAGTGTTTTTAAATATTTTAAAATTGTACCATGTTTAATTATATCTTTAATTTTTGTACATCTCAATCCGTTTTTAACTGTACATATTTTAATCTTGTAAACCGCCTTGAGTCCCAGTATTGGGGAAAAGGCGGGATATAAATAAATATAATAATAAATAAATGATCTGGCGGGCAACGGGTTGGGGAAAGCTGGCTAATGGGATACTAGAAGCTTCTTTCAAGCAGACACGTTGTTCTACTGTCTGTTGCAATCGAAGTTTGCTTTAAGTTGGAGGTTGACTTAGTAAAAGCGAACAAAGAGAGTATTCTAGCCATTCTTACAAAATGCCACCTCCATCCAGAGGTGGTGAAACTATGAGTTGAGAAACCGGGACGTTTCGTGGAAAACTAGTGAGCTCAGAAGTTAGAACTGACAGGATGCCTTGGGATGGTTGGGAAAGATGCTTCTCTCAACTTTTGAGTTGTGGTTTGGTTAGCATGTGTTGCGTACATGTTTTCCTCAATGTGCAAATCAGTCAGGGGCATTTGCTAACCCTTGAAGAGTTTTGTTTGTTTCCTGCAAGTTCACTGTGTAAATTTAATACGTAACTTGAAAAGTGACTCAGGTTCTCCAAACCAGGCTATAATTGATGATGCCAGAAATGATGATTATAATTGATGATGCCAGAAACATGGAAAACTCAGTTTTCTCCCTCTTCAATGTAACCTTCTGAAAAAAGATAAACAAGCTGGCTGACATCACTCAGCTAGCCCACCCAACGTGGGTTGTTGCTGAACTGTGGGTTATCGTGTTGTCTGAATGCAGCGCGTTTTCCACAGGGTTGCTCCTTAATCAAGCAGTGTGGCTTAAACCCTGACCAACCCAACAGTAAGCCATGAATTCTCAAGGTGGCTAGTTCGAGAAAATAAGCCACACTGCACGATTAACAAGCCAGCCTGCAGAAAATGTGCTGCATTCAGACAACTGGATAATGAGCTGCGTTTAGCCCACCGAACATGGTGGGCTGTCTGAACTCTGCCGCTTTATCTTTACCCTCAAAAGTCTGTATGTCTGCCTTTTATAAGGAAGGCAACTTGTAGCTGAGTTAAGCAGTCTCAAGAACCTTGGACCAGGGGTGCAGAACCTCAGTTTCAGGGGCTAAATCTGGCCCTCTGAGGTGTTCATGCTCCTTTCCCCAACCACTGGTCGTTTGCTGTTTTACCGGGCTTTTGTGCTAAAGGCTTAGTTACTGACAAGAGCTTTACACTAAAATAGGCTGGTGTTTGGGGGGGGGGGCTTTCACCCTGCTCCTGTGCCCACCCACCACTGGAATGCAGCCCCCAAGAACTTCTCCTAAATGGAATTTGATCATTGGGCTGAAAGAGGTTAGACCACAGGACAGCTTCCCCCCAAGCTGCCCCTTCTAGATGTCTTGGACTACAATTCCAAGCATCTCCAGTCAGCATGGATGTGTTGGCTGTGGATGATAGGCATTGCAATTCAACACGTCTCGAAGGTGCTGGCTTTGGGGGAAGCTGCCTTAAAGGACATGACAGGCTCTTCGTTCTATGACCTCAGCCCTGGATTCACCTTTAAGCAGTATCAGCACTAAGGGAAGGGGGCACCACAGAGTACCGGTACCATAGCCGTAGCCATCTAATTTTAAGGAATCCCAGATTCATAGAAAGGGCCTAGTGGCATATTCTAAGAGCGGCAATTTTTTATTATTATTTGTGCTTTATTTTATTACACCAAATCAACCAGCTTTAGGCTCTATGTGTCCCACGACGTCAACTGAGATAACTTTCTGTCAATCTTTGTCTCAGCATATACCTAGAGTTCAGTATGTTTGACTGTGCCAATGTTTTCCGCATGGATTTCAGTGTTTTTTTTATAAGCATTATAAATAAATAAATATGATCCATATTATTTTGTGTGTGTGTGTGTGTTTATTTTTGCTTCTGTACTTTTCCAGGCCCCAAGATGAAACGTGTTCAATTAAGTGGTGCACAAAAGAGAAAACTTCAGCACTTATTGAGTCTTAACGTCTTGCCGGCTAAGCAATGGAAGGGCCAAGGAGCACCATTATTGGGCTGTGCTAAGGGCACCAGCTGGCCTTACTCCAGCCCTGCCCCTGTGTGCCTCAAAAAGCTTATTTCGCGAATGATTGGGAAGCGCTTGAAATGTAATAGCATCTCTTGCTCATGTGGTTTTAGGTTATAATTTACTGGTGCTCTTTATTTGTAAGATAATAGCCCTTAAAATAGTAGTGCAAATGAACAGCATAATAAGAGGCTTCCCTCAAATTGCTTCTATCTTCACCAATAGGTTCAACCCAGCCTCTCTCATTCTTCACTTTGGGCTTAGTCCAAGCCTATTCTTCGATCCCTCTACCTGTAAAATGATTTGAATAGTATGGGTATGAAAAGCATGTTCCCTTCCTGGCTTTATTACACTGTCACTTGAGCATACCTGATGCATGATAAGCAAGAAATGTTGAACTGAATACGGATAGGTTACCCAGTGCTGATAGAATTCTGTTGCTGGATCAGCTGATAGGAGTTTATTGGCAATAGTTTAACCCCACTCCAAAAGAAAAGAAAAGAAAAAAGAAAAGTTGCCCTGTTGCTTTCACAGAGTTTGCCATTTATCAAAATTCTTATTTGCCCTCTGAGAAGTACTTGAGGGAGCAAGGGTGCACCAAAGATCTCTGTTCTTCATTTATATTTGATCAGTTACGCTGTAAATCTGACAGGGAGTTTGCAGCTTATAATGTGTGTGGTATGTTTTGTTTTTCCTCTGACAAACTGCAGTGTAGACCAGGCCTAGATGATAAAGCCATAAAACATACTGGCTTCCTGGGGATATACCAATTTCCACCGCTGCTATAAAACCTATACAGTAATGGATTTCATGCTTGACATACGCTTACCTGCTGTCTTCTAGGAGTAGTGACTTGGGTACAGCATATGGTCAATGACATTGATCTCTATATAGCTCTTTATACATATTTGTTTTTGATAGACTCTAGTCCACAAGAGATTATGCCATAATAAATTTGATAGTTTGAGGGTGCCACAATGACTCTTGTTCTGGCTGCAACAGAACTAACGTAGCTAGCCCTTTGGAAGTTTTATATGTGGAGGGGTTAGACCTCTGATGTAATTGGGCGTCACAAAAGGCCATTTCTTACTGCAGCTTAACTCAAGAAAATTGGGATACTAAATAGTTTCCCTAATAGTGATAAACACTTGAGAGTGCTCTAAGCGATTTGCATGTATTATTTTGCAGTTGTTACAATGCTCCTGTAAAGTAGCCCAGTATTATTATCCCAATATTGAAGAATCATAGAATAGTTGAGTTGGAAGGGGCCTACAAGGCCATCGAGTCCAACCCCCTGTTCATTGCAGGAATCCAACTCAAAGCATACCTGAAAGATGGCTGTCCAGCTGCCCCTTGAATGCCTCTAGTGTGGGAGAGCCCATGACCTCCCTAGGTAATTGGTCCCATTGTTGTACTGCTCAAACAGTCAGGAAGTTTTTCCTGATGTCCAGTTGGAATCTGGCTTCCTTTAACTTGAGCTCGTTATTCCTTGTCCTGCGCTCTGGGAGGATCGAGAAGAGATCCTGGCCTTCCTCTGTGTGACAACCATTCAAATATTTGAAGAGTGCTATCATGTCTCCCTTCAATCTTCTCTTCTCTAGGCTAAACATGCCCAGTTCTTTCAGTCTCTCTTTATTATCCCAATATTGAAAGTGGACTGAAGCTGAAAAATGCTCGTTTGCCTAATGAGGTGAAATTTGAACAGAGGGCTCCCTGGCCCATTCTTGTAGCCACAATGTCATGCCAAAACAAGTAGAAACAAATTGGAATCTGAATGTCTAAATTGACTTGCAGAAGTCTTCTTGTTATGGACTTACTTTCTGTTAGACTACAAGGAGAAGAATGAGGCAGGGATATAAGAATGTATGTTTTTCACAGAGGGTTATTTTTCTGTTTTGACAACAAAGATTTTGTCTGATCCCATATAAATAATCTGGTGATGGTTGTGAAGTTGGAATTGCTAGCTTTAGGACAAGAGTTGAAGGCTGTAATTAGCATGCCCTAGAATATGACAGAGACAAAGCCACAGTGTTTGAATATGTTGAAGAAAGTTTCCTAGAATCCCGTGTGTATGGGTGAAGATGTAGGGCCTTCCAGATGAGGCTTTTACGGCACCATTTCCCTGCCTTATTCACAGAATTTTAGCAGGGAGGGAATCCAGAGCAAGTTATATTCTACTTGTAACCCTGCCATGTTAGGATGCACCCTTATACCACATCAGACTATTGGTCAAGCTAGACCAGTATTGTCAACACGGACTGGCAGCAGTTTCAGGCAGGATTCTCCCAGGCAGATTTCAGGCCAGGGATCAAACTTGGGATCTTCTGTATGCAAAGCATGTGCTCTGCCACTGAGCCAGTCTTTTTCCAATGTATTCCGCAGAAAATCTGATCAGGAAAAAAAGGTGTGATCACTGTACAATGACTTTTGATTGGTAGTCTTAGGACCCCTTTTTTTGGAAGCCCCCGAACCATTCTTTGCGTTAATCCATCCCTTTAGATTTGTGGCAAATATGTGTTTTACCTCAAAGACTTCAAGCAATGTAAACTCAGACAAATGAACATATTAGGTAAGAAGTGAGCTTGCTTTCAGATTCATTAGGGCAGATAATTACAATTGTGCGTTGGTCAAATAATGATAATTCTAGACGTTCTTCCTCCTTCTCTTTGCCTGCTTTTGACAAGCTCCTTGTCAACACTGAAAATCTGGAAGAGGGAGCACATGGCTGTGAACGTGGTGACATCCTGGAGGCTTCTTTGCGTGTTATATTTTTAAGTGTATGCCTAAAATTGTGGTATACTCAAGAGCAATCCCGGTTTTGTTGCTGGGTAATGTGTTGAAATGAATGAGCAGAACTAGCTGGCTGTATGCCAGATACAAATCCTTACTTTACTACTGAGTGAAGGGATGTTAAAGTGGAATTTATTAGATTTGGTTCAGTATGTAAATTTTTGTGTGTGGGGGGGTAGAAATTGCACCATTTCCATGGATCACTCTTGGCGACACTTTCTTGTGTCCAGTTTCTTAGAAAATGGACTGGCTTGATGGCTAAGCGTGGCTGGTTTTGTTCTGGAAGCTCAGGTCTCTTCTACTTCGATGGAAGACCGCTGGAAATGCTTATGATTTCAACTTGTTTTTGGCCTGTGAGTGTGTATTGCCACATGTTGACACTTCTGAGCAAACACGTTTTCTGCCAACATGGCAAAGTGGGAGCAACGTCTCTTAACTGCTGTTGTTTTCTTCTTGCAGGAATGCCATTGGCTCAGGCTGTAGCAATTCTTCAGAAACACTGTCGTATCATCAAAAATGTCCAGGTTCTCTACAGTGAGCAGGTATGTCAAGGTCTAGCTTGCTTGCTGCAGTTTACTCTGTGTGATAAATAGCCTACGAGGGAAAAGAGAATGTGTCAATATTGTGGAATACCATTGTGTGTGTTGCCACGTGACATCCAGTCATCCCTCACAGTTGCCACATCCTGGATCATGTGGCTTTCTAAAAATTACATGCTACTTCAAATATAGGGTAACCGGCAATATTTGCTTTACATCTAAAGGTGTCGCCTTATGACCCAACATTATCGTGGCTTGCAGTTTCAAGTGACCTATGAACTCTTTCGCCTTTCACAAAAGCTGTGTTTTATTGTAAGGTAGGAAGTTGAGGGCAAGTGATGTGGTGCTAGGAAAGAAGGCCTGCCATTTGTCCCTCTTAATGGGAAGAGATTAAATAGATTAATTCTGTTCTAAAACTGAGGTGTGGGGAAAGGTCTTTTGCATTGTTCAGTTATTCTCCCTGTCTTGAAACTCAGCACACGCTCAGGGGGAAATGGCCTGCTCTTCTTCCCAGCTGTGGGCTGGGCCACTTTGAAGCTCTGTTGTGATTGCTTCAATATATTATAAACCTGTGTCCTTTGGAAGCTGTTTTTGCCTGGCTGTGAGATTTGCCGAGGAGGGAAGTCAGCTACAGGCAACGTTAATGATCAAGCATTACTTCAAAGCTCTTCTGCTTTCCTTTTGGCTCTGGCATCATTTCATAATCATTCTGTGCAGGAACCCTTCTAACAAGGCTGGTGTCACCGCATCGACGATACAGTACTAAAACCCATTGCCTGCTAACACTTTTCTTGCGTCAAGGCCAGTGTCATTGAAATGTTTGCTGACAGCTTAAAGAGAACTCCTATGTCTTCATGAGATGAGCTGCAAAGCAAGAAGTGTTCCCAAGGAAGGCATTTCCTTGCTATTGACGAGAATCCCCACAGAGATAATATTTATTTTTTGCTTGTATTGCTTCATGACCATAATATTCTTTATTTCAATAGCTTCGGCAATTAACACCATATTAAACTATAGTGTCTATCTTTGTGCCTTGTTTCTAGGAGAGGAAAAAACAACATAGAGACTAGAAACAAGAGAGCTACTTCAGGTGTACTAAATCACCATCCTGTGCATTCATGTAGCAGCTTGGAGGAACGCCGGAGCCTTAAGGCAGCCTTCCCCAACGTGGCGCTGCGTGGATAATGCTGGGAATTGTAGTCCAACTCTTCTGAGGGCACCAGGTTGTGGATGGCTGGGTTTAAGGATTTGGGGGCATGCAGAGCTCCCCAACCTTTCATGCCACAGCACGGGGGTTGGCAGTGCAACCCCCGTGGGCACTCTGGTGCTTGCCAACATTGCCGACTGTGTCCGCCAGACCCCACCCCGCCCACGCCTCTCCCACTTTCCCCCATTGCTGCTTCTCTCTCACTACATGCTCACCCCAAGGAAACAGGGAGATAGGAGACTTTGCGCATGATCTGCCAATTTCCTGCTTCTTTGGTGGCGGCTGGGGTGAGGGTGGGGAGATAAGAAATCTGGAGGAGGAGGAGGCAGAAGCGGCGGCAGGGAGAAACAAGGAGAAAGGAGAGGTAGGGGCAGGAAGAAGGAAAACAGGAGGAGGAGGAGGAGGAAGGGCACAAGGAAAGAAGGGACACAGCGGAAGGGCGGAAACCTACCTCACAGGGTTGTTGTTGTTGTAAGGATAACATAGAGAGGAGGACGATTATTTATTTTATTTTTATTTAGTACATTTATATCCCACCTTTTTTCCTCCAAGGAGCCCAAGGCGGCATACATAAACCTCCTCCTCCTCTCCATTTTTATCCTCACAGCAACATTCCTGTGAGGTAGGTTGGGCTGAGAGGCTGTGACTGGCTCAAAGTCACCCAATGGGTTTCCATGGCCGAGTGGAAACTAGAACTCGGATCTCCCGACTCCCAGGACCAACACTTTAGCCACTGCACCGCACTGGTATATGTGCGCCTCCTTGGGGGAAAAAAGGCGGAAAAGAAATGTAATAAATAAATAAATAAATAAAAAGGAATCGCAGAAATAAATACCTGCAAGACAGATGTGTCTGCAGGCCCAGGAAAACCCCCCGACCAAAGTCTCTCCCTCCCTTGAGGCCCAAAGGATTGCCTGTCTCTATAGCACAAACTGCTTTGGAGACTTCCCTAAATTTCAAAAGCCGTTTCCTGTGTGGCCTTGTGTATGGGGAGCTGAGTGCATGAAAAGCAGAAGACAAAGAACTAGTTGCATAGTTGTTTCAATCCCAACAGGACTCGTTTAATCAGTTGGGGTGGTCAAGAATGCACATTTGTTCTGTGAGCATTGATTGTTCAAAACAAGGTTTTTAAAAAAGTCAGAGAATCATGAGCTAAGATCTGAAAATGAGGGCTGGCTTTGGAAATCTAATTGAAATCCTAATATTTATCAGCTGTATGTTCTTAATCCTGTGACGGGGACTCAATTTTTTTTTAATGAAAAACATTAAAAGATATAATGAAAGGTATGCAAGTTACACAGTACATCATTTCACAGCTTGCTCACTCCACATGCACAAGAAAATTGCTTCATTAATGCTTCATCAGTCATGAGTGACTTGCAGAGTTTTTGCCTTTTGATATAAGATGTGCTTGGCTCATTTACTTGAGCTATCTATGCGCTAGTAAACCTTTCTGTAGTACACCTGCTCCCTGGTCTGGGAAAACTGGGTCTGCACTGATCTGTAGAGGGCTGGTATGCATTAACTAATTATTCTACACTTGAGTAGTGTTCATTTGATATCTGCATGTATGCAGTTACTGCACTGAAACACTTTTTTTTTTTTTTGACATGACGTGAAAGATTTGTCGTTTGTGGTAGAGTTGTCATGGTTCACACTCACACACAGGTCATCCCTGGATGTACAGGTTGTCAAACAGTGAGCATGTGTGAATCCTGGATTCATGGGGCTGACAGGTTGAATTGAGAGTTAGAAGAATTTGATTGAAGAATATTTTATTTATGTCAGTAAGCTTTGAGTTTGTTGTTTTTATTAACATTTTATTTGAAAGCTTTCATTAATTTTATAACATGAACAACACCTCGCCCCCACCCCAATCCCTGATTCAGAAAATGCAAACTGTTGACATATTCTTATTGATTACAGCTTGGTTTTATAAAGAGCTAAGGAACTGCAGAAGGTTCTGAAAACCTTCTTTTGCAATAAACATTTCTGGATTTACAGATCTGCGAAGTATGCAACAGATATGAGTTATAATATGCTCGTGGTGCAGAGGGGATGTTTTCTGCCTTTCTTTTCCCTCAAAGCACTCATTTCCATTTGCACTGACAGTGTGATAACACTCTTTCCTCTGAGATGCATCTCAGTTGTTCAGCCTAAGCCAGAAATACCAACTCTGACTGATTTTTCCCCCCTGCCAAAGCGATGGGCTTTGAGTTCACGCGGCATGTGAATCTTGCCCAAAGCCATTGAGTTTCATTTAAACAGGTAAGTGGGAGAGGATTGAGCAACTGCAGCTCTTTTTTTCTGGCAGTTTTCTGGAAACTTTTATTTATGGAACAATCAACAGTTCCTTGTGCCAACCGAGAGGAAGGAGTGTCAAGGTTTTCTTGCTCAGCTTTCTGTTACAGAGAACATAGCTTCATAAGTACCCCATCAGCCATTAAAATGCTAATTTCTCCTTTTCTTTTCCAGTCTCCTCTTAGCCATGACCTCATCCTTAACTTGACTCAGGACGGAATCAAACTTCTGTTTGATGCTTTCAATCAAAGACTTAAGGTAAACATTTAAATTGGGAAATGCCATTCCTTCCCCCACCTTAAATGTGTGCTTACGCACCGCCAAGGTTGGTCACGACAAAAACAACACCGACAGTGTTCTGAGTAACAACTGTGGAACTCTTATCTCCATGGCTACTGCTTCTGTCATTTGTTTTGCTCTTGTGTGTGACTGGCTGAATATAAGGGGGTTATTTCTGTTGAAGTGTAGGGTGACCATACGGAAAGGAGGACAGGGCTCCTGTACCTTTACCTTTACATAGACAAGAGAATTTCAACAGGTGTCATTTGTATGCCTGCAGCACCTGATGAAATTCCCTCTTCATCACAACAATTAAAGCTGCAGGAGCCCTGCCCTCTTTTGTATCTGGAATTCCCTGCTGGAATTCCCTTTTCTATACAACTGTTAAAGTTACAGGAGCCCTGTCCTCCTCTCCATATGATCACCCTATTGAGGTGAGACGAGGCTGATATCAAACTATTTTTTTTAAAAAAAAAATCGTGGATAAAATAATTGCATTTTGGTATTCTTGATGTGATGTGTCAGTGGCCCACAAACAGGGAAAGTGGACAGAAAACAGAACACATGTTTTGAATATATGAGGTTCCAGGTATGATCCCTGGTATCTTTCAGACCTCTGTTTAAGTAGCCCTGGAAAGCGTTATTGGTTTACTAGCAAGATGCCTAACAAATGGTACAGGTGGTAGTGATGGGGTGGGGTGGGGGGGTGGGGGTGTATGCCTGCTCTGACTTCCCTTCTCAGTCTTCTTTCCTTATCCCTTTTCTTAGCCCTTGTTCTGCTTTCCTTAGCCCTTCTCAGTCTTCTTTCCTTAGCCGCTAGTATTCTCTCTCCATGGCTTGAGCTGCTTGCCTGTGGCTACCATTTTATTTGCACCTTACCTTAGGCATTTGCCCTGGACGTACCTAGTCCATTTCTGTGGCCTTGTTTTTGTGACCTAAGCAGTCATTAATCAACCTGTCTTTCCCCCAGCCTTTATTTTGGGACTCTTTGCCTATTTCCTTACCACAACCCCCTTGTATTGGTTGCTACGTATGACCTTGAAGGTTGAAGAAAGGTTTAATTGATATTCAAGGCACAAAAACCTTCCTGTTTCTCCAAAGCAGGAAACTGTGTCTTATTTCCCCTTTGCAGTTCCTGCTTGTTCTGTTCAGGTACCTTCTGGCTCAAGTATATTAGGGATGGGCTACAGATGGCCCCTGGGGTGGTCTCCACCACCAAAAAAGTGTAGTTTTAGCAGTGCTTGTTCTCAAGCTAAATTTGACCCAAATTCCGGTGGCAAATCACTGTTTCCCCTATATTACCCTTCAGAGTGCAGCAAAAAGTGTCCACCCCTGATGTATATCTTCTAGTTCATGTACATCATCCAATCTCTATTTATTATATTTATTTGTTTTATTTATTTATTACATTTTTATCCTACTTTTTTCCTCCTTAAGAAACTCAAGGCAGTGTACATAATCCTCCTCCTCCTCTCTATTTTATCCTCACAACAACAACCCTGTGAGGTGGGTTGGGCTGAGAGTCTGTGACTGGCCCAAAGTCACCCAGTGGGTTTCCATGGCTGAGTGGGGACAAGAACCCAGATCTCCCGACTCCCAGTCCAATACTCTGACCTGTGCAGTACTTTTTGAAAAGATTTTATTATTTCCAAAACAAAATCAACAAAGAGAGAGAGAGCAAAAAATAAAGAGTGAAAAAAGGAAATAAGTAAATGAAAAGAAATACATTGAATTTAAATCAAATTATTGATTAATAATAATCAATTATTAAGCTCTATTCATATTTTCACTATTACTTTACAATCCAAGACATCCATGAGTTGCTTGAAAGTTTTCTTTATAATTCTTCTGTAAGTCAAATTTACGTTTAGTTTCTTTCCCATAATCTGAGGAAAGGGTTTGATAAATACTGCTGTGTATCCACAATCTGTATATAGAATAAAATCCAGACATGTTTTATAAGTCAGGTGTTTTTTTTATTTTTATTTTTTTATTTATTTAAGGATTTTTATGCCGCCATTCAGCCAAAAAAGGCTCTCACGGCGGCTTACAAAAGTATTTCTTGACAAAGGTTTGACTTTGCTTTTAGCTAGTTTCAGTTGGTAGGTCAATTTTTTTTGCCACGTGCCATGATTTCACTGTTAGAAGTTCTGCAGTTTTCCAACTTTTGGCTATGAGTCCTCGAGTTCCATGCACTGTTGAGATTGAGATATTATATATATATATATTATATGAAACAGAAGCTTTTGAATGAGCCTCCATGTAGCAAGGAACTTCCAGGTGGCTGCAGTAGCTCTTGGTTCTGACAGCATCAGACACCCTTAGAAAGATCCTTCAATGCTGTTGTAGGTTCTCCTTCTGGTAGCACATGGCAGCTAAGTCAGCAGCAGTATAAAATTAATTAGCATACCTTCTCTCCTCAAATACCTTAACCAAAATCTAGCCACAGAAAATGTAAGGTAATTCTGGTGGGTTGTTTTTTTAAAACCCACAATAACTCATTCAATAGAGAAGCATTTTTCACTGATAGTGGTTTCTATTCTGGTTTTGCCCGCACATTAATTTGCTCAGTTCCCATCTCTTTTTCGTGAGAGGCTTTCCCTCCTAATATTCATAACTCTGCTTTTCTAGCAGACTCTAAAGTGCTTTGGTGAACTTTCAATTGTGCATGAATCAATAGCATGCCATTAAACATCCACAGTTGATTTCTTATGCAAGTCCATCATGTATAGCTTTGCTTGGTAAATGTTCCTAGTATTGAGTCTAGGGTGGAAAAACCTCTCCCCTGATTATGGGACTATCAATGTTAGGGTGATGACTATAAGGCTGTATTCACACATCACGATAAGCCATGGTGGGTGGCAAACAAGCTACAAATACAACTCACTAACACATCATGAATAAAATAACTCTTACTACAATCCGTGGATTCTCAGGGTGGCTTATTTGGGGGAAATAACCTACCGCTGGGAGGCAGGAACATCCCCACAGACAACACATTAACCCGTCATGGGTTGTTCTGAAAAATAAACCCTCATGGGTTAGTGTGTTGTGTGAACCCAGTCCAAGTCTTTCAGATGTGATAATTTTGGTAATGGTTGCGTCTAGCTTTTGCACTTCCAAGAGCAAGAAAACGTAATAGGAAAACAGAAAGCTGCCTTATACGGAGTCAGGCTATTGGTCCATCTAGTCTAGTATTGTCGACACTGACTGGCAGCGATGGCTCTCCAGGTTTTCGGTTAGGAATTTTTCTAACCCTGCTTGGAGTTACCGGGGATCAAATCTAGGGCCTTCTGCATGCAAAGGATGTGCTCTACTACTGTCCCACATGAAGTATCCATTAACCACTTCAAGGGAAATGTCCTCTAATAAAGAGGAAGCTTATAAAAACTAACATACTCAATAATTGCAGACCAGTTCCCTGAGAACGCACTTTAGGCAAATAATGATGTTGACTGCCCAGAATTTAGTAAATGGGCATTGAACTGAAAGAACAGGTTTATAGTAGAAATGATTCCTGTGTTTTATTTTAGAAACCACTTCGATTCACATCTCCCATTTAATTTGATTTCAAACTTATACTTGGTCTAAAAGGTTAAAAAAGGGGAGACACCTGGGGTTCTTGAATTCCATCTGGGACGGAGCTCCTATTCTATCTGGGACGGAGCTCCTATTCTATCTGGGACGGAGCTTCTATTCCCATTTTCTCACATTGCAGAGTTGTTGTGATCAGAAATGTTGAGTTTTGTGGAATAGTGCCTTGTTTCAGAGCCCAAACAGATGGGCATCCTATTTTGGATGTAGTAGCAACCTAGCAGCATACTTTCTAGACCAGTGGTCCCCAACCTTTTTCGCACCAGGGACCAGTTTCGTGGAAGACAATTTTTCCACGGACTGGGTGTGTGTGTGTTGAGGGGTTAGGGAGGCACCAAGGGGTGGGCCGCCATTTTCCTTGCCAGCGGCAGCCACCCTCCCTCCCTCCTCCTCCCACCAAGCATCTGCCCAAGCTGCAACCTGCTCCACGTTCGGAGTGCTGACAGCGCCGTGTGCCTCCAGCCCATCCACGCGCAAGGCCCGCTCCTGCCTGCAAGCGGCGGCCAGGGTCCCGCCCGCCTGCTCCCCAGGAGGGAGGAGCAGAGCTGTGGCAACCTCCCCACTCTCGCTGCCGCACCCAGAAGCCACGCTCCCACAGCGGCTCTGAGAGATGCTGGAGTGGGGGTGGGTGGGCATGGCTTTGCTTCGGCTGGGTGAGCGCCCAGCTGAAGCAAAGCCAGGACGCTGGTGCGGGTGGGCGGCTTCGGAACGGCGCGCCCGGAAGTCGCTCTCCCAGAGCGGCTTCCGGCCGGGCACACTGTTCCGAAGCCGCCCAACCCTACCCCAGCATCCTAGCTTCACTTCGACTGGGCAGGCGAGATGGCGCCCCACGCCCAGGTGCACTGGGATGGGGGTGGGAGTGGATAGGTGAAAACAGCTCACCTGTGCGGCCCAGTTCCTAACAAGCCACGGACCGGTCCCGGTCCGTGGACCGGGGGGTTAGGGACCCCTGTTCTAGACAATTTGACATTCCAAAGAGAGATAACATTATGCCATTTTGCAGATCTTCAAGACTGCTGTGTAAAAATAAAACTGTTCCTTAGGTAGGCTGTTTACCCAACAAAATCAGATGTGCCTACAAATGGAGAGCGCTATTGTGAACGTGTGAAGCAGTGTTGTGTACTTTAGGTGATACTGTGCATCGCTTACACTAAATTTGACGATGCGCAGCTGCCAAGATGTGGGCCGCAACAATCTGTACTAGCAACTACGTTGGAACCATCAGCAAGAACCGCATCATGCAGAACATGTTACAGTAGCGTAGTCTCGTGATTGCAAAAGAAATGGTCACAGCTCACTCAGTGGAATCTACATTTTACTCTCTGTATGCGACCACCAGCTGAAGTCATCTAGAGATGCTGGCTGAAGTGTCATCAGTATGCTGATGATCTCTCTCTTCTTCACTGGATCCTAGGGAGTTCTGGTGGAAACTGATCCTGTCTCAGATGGTGGCGAGGGCTGCATGTAAAGGGAACAAGGAAAGGAAAGGAACCTCTCGTGCAAGCACTGAGTCCTTACTGACTCTTGGAGGGACGCCAGTTTTCGCTGACGTTTTCTTGGCAGGCCTTATAGCGGGGTGTGGTTTGCCGTTGCCTTCCCCAGCCATTATTACCTTTCCCCCAGCTAACTGGGTCTCATTTTACCAACCTCGGGAGGATGGAAGGCTGAGTCGACCCCAGCCGGCTGCCTGAAACCAGCTTCCGCTGGGATCGAACTCAGGCCGTGGGGAGAGTTTCGGCTGCAGAAACTGCTGCTTTACCGCTCTGCGCCACACAAGGCTCTGTAAAGGGAACAAACTGAAACTTAATTCAGATAGATGGAAATGCTACCAGCTGGGGCACCAGTCAATCGAGGCAAAGGTACACAGCCTGTGTCGGAAGAGGATGCATTCCCTCTTAAGAAGCTGGCCCGCAGCTTGATCCTTGAACTGGTGCTGCATTTGGATGCTGCCTTGGCTTTAGCTGGTATACTATGTACCCTTTCCTCAAGGAGAAAGTCCTGTTCATGGTCACGCTTTTAATAACCTCCCAACTGGACTATTACAACATTCTGTCTGTGAGGCCGTCCTTGAAAAGCCTCCAGAAACTAAATTCGTTGCAAGAGGGGGACCGCTAGTCTTTTGGCCAAACAGAGGTGGAGCACCTAAACCCAATGTTATTCTGCCTATCTTGGCTGCCGGTTTGTTTCCAGGCTCCATTCAAGGTGCTGATTCTTACTTTTTTTAAAAAGCCCTAAACGTTCTCTCCCGTGCTCTCTGAACAAACAGTTGATCTCCTGTTCTGGGTTCCCTCGGCTTCTGAGGTGCAGAGGGCAGGTACAAACGACAGGGACTTATCAGTCGTGGCGATGCCTTTCCCAGGAAAGCCTGCCTTGGCCCGTTTTTATAGTCATGGTGCTCCTTTGTCAAGAAGTGCCATCTCGAGAGGCCGTTTTGGGGAGTCCGGATTTTCTCCTGCTGCTTTGATTGGGACTCCTTCCTCTGTTTGTTCTGCTGCCTCTTTTTAACTGGTTCCTGCTTTTGCTTGGTTTTGCTGCCTGTTTTTGCTTGCTGTTTTTAATTGGTTTATTGAGTTTATTGTGTGTGTGTTGCAAGTCTTGAAGAAAGGCTGCGTTTTGTTTTGAATTTTTAAAGAGAAAGAAGGATGGAACGTCTAGGAGCGCTGCACCGAAAACCCTGGGGAACTGGAACAGTCATGCTTCACCACCCTCTGCCACTTCCATGCCAGGAATAAATTGGGCTCCCCAAGAACAGTCCTGCAAACACCTGCCAAGCCTCAGGGTTACAACAAACAACAACACGCCTCTGATCAGTTGTGCCAAGCACATGTCTAGCACTCTAGTTTCTTCCCTCGTTCTCTAGGAGAAGATGGTTGATTCAGCTTATAGACATAATTGTCTGTACAATAATCCATCAATTGTCAGATTGGCCTGGGCTCAAGCAAGTTAGAAATCTAGAGCAGTCCCTACTCAAAAATCTGTCCCCATAAAGCGAAATCAGGGACTATCAGTATTTTAGCTCTTGTGCATCACCCATATACAAGAGGGAGAAATCAGCAAGCTTGCAGGAAACCCAAGATTTGCAGAAGTACTAAAGAATCTTTTGTGGGGGGGGGGGCTCTTAAAGCCATCCAACCCGCCCAAAAAACCACAGCAAAATGAGGACTGAGCAAACTCAGTAGGCACAGGATGCTAACTGGGAGGAAAAATAGAAGGGAAGAATGGAACGGAGTACCTTGGAAGAAGGCATGGCTGGCTGGAACTCTGAACAGGAAGACTGCAATGTTTTGTTGCAAGTCCCAGTTGTTAGTAATGTAACTAAGAGATGACTTCCTCATCTACGACTGATGTGTTGGCTTATCACTGCAGAGTCTATCCTTGGTTGGTTGCGTGGCAAAAATTATTTATTAAACATACACATTTACAATCTGATTGTTACTAGAGCAGAGCAGTCTCTTAGAAAGTGGATGCTGTTGCTGAAGGCATCGTTGTGAGCACATCTGTGTTCATCTTGAGTCAACGTATTTAAGGTTTTGTCCCAGGCAATCATTATATTTCTGCATTTTCTTTGCCCAAGGAAAACTGTTGGCTCCATTAAATCCCTTCAAAATGTCATCTGTTCTGAGATGCTGTAATGCTCATTTTAATTGGTCAATTAAACGTGTTGTAAGCCTGAAAATTAATGTGATTAATAAATGGATGATAGCCGCAGTGAGATCGTCAACGCAGTTTGCTTCTTCCCCGTTTTTGTCCTTCCTTATATTACATTTCTTTGTTTTCTTCTCTGTCAGATCCATGCATTCCTTCCCCTTGTTCTTGCTATTCTATTCTCTGCAGTCCTGTACTGGGACTTATTTGTACTTGTATTCATCAAGTGCATATGCCTACTTTCTTTCTCATTCCCTTGACCCTTTATTCTATGGCCTCTGGGCTCGCATGCTCCCTGCTCCACCATTAGCTGCGAGGAGAAGATTCGAAGCTTTCACTTCTGTTTTCAACTAACCATAGTTATTTACTATGTCCAGATCCAGACAAACTACAGTTAGTGTTAACTATGGTTTGTGGAAACAAGAAGGTGCAACAGTAGCAGAAAATAAGGTTACTTCCCCACAGAATAGGCCTTAATATGGAGTCCAGGCTGCATTTGATAAGATTTGCCCCGGGTTTTCTTCCCTCATTCTTGCCTCTTCATTGCTCCAAGCTCCCTGGAGAACCAAAGGGACTGTCTAGCTCCATCAGCAGGGAGAGGGCGCACAGGAGCCATTGTATCCGCTTCCTCTGCCGTTTCCCTAACCCAGAGATCCACCAGAGATTCAACAGAATCACCAGCTTAGGTGGCAGGAAAACCCAAGAGCAGTCAGGAAAATATTCAGATCCATCATGCTCTGAGAGTGGACTTTTCTAATAGATCCCCCACCCCTGCAAAAGTTAGAGGAGTTTCTGTAAATCTAAACTCATCCAGATAGTGATCTGCCCATGACCACATACTGTCCCTCCATACCCAGATTGCCACCATTCCATCCAGTATAAAACATACAGATCTAGGGTGTGTTCTGCTACACGAGGTAGGCCTGGTATCATCCAAGACACCCCTGTGCTTGCTATCAACACTGTGAAGTCTTGAGCTATTCACATCAGGGCAGCCTCTGCATAAATGACTGAAGTTGCCCAACACAGTCAGTTTAGGAGACTTCAACACCACACCTGAAACCGCCCCAGCTACCTCAGGTCTGTCTATATAGGGCTAGATATTACTCAGACCCTCTGCCCCCAAGGTCCCCTGTTACATCCAAATGAAGTCTGTTTTGTATTCTTTTCATTGGGCAGTATCCAATGTTGCTGCTGCACACCCAAGTTGAGCCAGCGGGATCCACAATTGGTATAACAGGACTTTAGTACTTCCTAGAGCAACCTTGGAAACAAGGCGAAATGCTTGTTTCCAGAATGGGACAGCTAAGCAGGAGTGTTTCAGCTTGTCTTCTGCTTCTTTAGGAAGCCCTAGCTTTCTGTCGTACCGACAGTGGGCCCCACTGGCACATGGGCAGCATTAGATATTGTGCTTTGGCTTGACATCCCTAAAATCACAAGTCATTATAGGGACAAGATAGCACTGCTCTTCCTCCTGATTTTTTTTTTTAAAGTCTGATCTCATTACTGTTTTTTCATGCTTTTGAAATATTTTTCTTTTTTGTTTTTTAGGTGATTGAAGTTTATGACTTGACTAAAGTGAAGTTAAAATATTGGTAAGTGGCTAGTCAAAGAAATGTGTCCTCCCCATTCCCTTTTGCAGCTAGATATTTGTTTAGATTTACTGCTTAGCTCAGCTTAATTAGCGTGTACACGCTGTCCTCTCGCTCTGCCCTCTGCATCATTATTGAGCAAACTAAGGAGTCCCTAATTAACCACAGTTTCCCATTTGTGAGAACCGGGAAACCGCGATTATCAGCATCAAAACAAGCCAGGATATTAAACTACAGTTTGAAATTGGTTTATAATCCTGGCTTGTTCCGAAGCTGGTAACCATAGTTTCCCAGTCAGATCCTGCTCAGCCATGAAACTCACTGAATGACTTTGGGCCAGTCGTTCTCTTTGAGCCTTAGCTACACCGCAGGGTTAGCGTGAAGCTAAAATGAGGCGGAGGTGGGGAGAGAAACCACTTACGCTCCTAAGACAGGGGTGCCAAACTTCTTTCAACCAGAGAGCTGAATTCCAGGGGGCTGCATTCTGGTGGTGGGCGGGGCCGAAGGCAAAAGGGGCGGGGCCAAATATATGGACATATTGTAGCTTTTACTGCCAGTCACTTAAGCCTTAGAAGAGGCTTTTTCTGTCTTTTAGAACGGTGTAGGGTGGGGTACAAATTCACCAAATGTTCAGTGGATGGGAGGAAAGGGGCATGGCCCTCTGGAGAACCCCAGCAGGGCTGGGTTTGGCCTCCAGGAGGGCTGGATTCACCCTGTCCCCCCCCCCCCAAGCCTGAGTTTCTGGAAAGTATAAATAAATTCTGCTTCAAGGTATGTCTATCCATCCATCCATCCCACCCCGTTCTTCTTCCCACGTGTGTAACTAGAACTGTGCCCTCCTGGCTGTTTTCTAGAGATTGCAACTTAAAAATCTGAACCCCAAACAGTGGGAAAGGAGTCCATATACTTTTGTGGAACAATCCTGGCTTACTATGAAAAGTATTTTTATATCTTTACAGCTAGTCATAAGACCTGTGCTACAATGCCCCAAGCGTGACAAGTCTGTGCAGTTCGTGTCTCAAGCAAGAGAGAACTGAGCAAATCCCCACAAATTTTTATCAGTTTATACCAGTTCAGCTACCATGGCTTGCCCCAAAGAATCCTGCACCTTAAGAGTTTGGTGGGAGTGCGGGGAATTCTTTATTGGAGATCTCAAGCAACCATCCCTTTACAGTCCCTGGGGAAGGGAATTACTATTAAACCAGTTTAAATCTATTCTGAGGATATAGCCTCAGCTTATCTTAATGTTTTGTGTTTGGTCTTCTAAAAAATTCCCACTGTTTATTTATTATCGCAATGTGTGCTCACACACGCACTATGTGACAATGCAGTAGAACGGCTGAAAATAAGAAAAAGTAGAACTTGGCTTTTTTTAAAAAATGGTTTCATTTCTGTCCCTGAGAATACCTTGCCTTACTCAGTGACGCGAGTAATTGAAGCAAGGGCCTCTTACCTGTGATTAAAAATGTATCATCAAGTATATTTTTGACCGTGTTTTTCTCGGTGGCGTTCCGAAAGACCATTCAAACATTCCACAAGAAGATTCATGGTCATATTTGTGTGCATCTGGTGAAGACTGAACATTTGACTAAGGACGCCACATCACTGAGTCGGTTTGGGCCATGCGTTGTGTTTTGCCCTCAAACTCCCGATCTACAAAATGGGAGTAATGATCTACCTTTCTAGATGTCTGGGAAGATTGTTGAGATCATAATAAACTGTGAAGTTGAAGGAATCTTGAAGCACTTTGCTGTTTTAGCACCAGCTTTGAACAAATATAGCATTTTTTTGTGTATTGATTCAGAGGCTTTCATTTTCTTTCCTTCTTTCCAGTGGTGTTCATTTTAACTCTCAGGCTATTGCTCCAACCATAGAACAAATTGATCAGTCTTTCGGAGCAACACATCCAGGAGGTGAGTTGCAGGTTTGGGCACTGTGTGGAAACTTGCCTTGATGGCTACGTGCATAAGAACCAAAAAGTCTCTTCCCTAAGCTTCCGCGGGATTTGGAAGCCCGGTAGACCAGAGGGCTACAGCCTCGTTCACCAGAGTTGCATCTTCTCACTGTTCCTGTGCCCTCGTTGCCCTCTCACCCCGCGAAGGCCCCATCGAAATGCTCAACAGGCCTAGTCCACAAAAATGCTTTAATTTAAAATGGCATCATGTAGGCTTGAGGAGCTGCTGGCTCAACGCGTTCCATTGGCAGCGGTGTGGCAAGAAGAGCAGAAGCCACCCACTGTTGGGGATGCTTGGGGGCCCTCCCAGGCTGCAGGGGCCGGTACTTGCACTGCTGCCCCCAGATGTTGGACTGCAATTCCCATCGTCACCACCCATTGCGGGTGATGAGATTTGCAGCCCCATCAACGTCTCGGGATCCAGGATGGGGGACGGCTGGTGTAGCCATTGCTATCTCTGCTGAGCATTTGCAGCGATCTTGCTGCCAGTTTCCACGTCCGTCCGTTTGTGTGAAGTGCGATAAAGTCTTGTAATGAGTCTATTGAGGCTGGAGACGGACAGCGAGCTGAAGATGGAATGATACGTCATTGCTGCTTGTGACAGATGTACTCATTTCTGTCCTCTGGCATATATACTCCTCTTTTTTCTTCTTTAGCCCCAGTGTGTGATCTCTAGTTAAACAGGTTTTACAGGTCACTGTACTGCTTTAGAAACATGCAAATCCTGTTTGACCAGAGGCACAGGAAACAGTGACGAGGGAAAAGCAGTTCTGTGCTGTCGGTGCAATTTCTTCTGTTGTTCTTAGTTTTTGTGGGTGCCCTGCCCTGGTTCCCCAGTTGATTGGAACTACTGAACCCTGGCAGTATGTTTTTCTTCCGAAGACACAAAATCCGTCTTCCTTCCCACCCACGCAATTCCTTGGCTGTAGACCATATTTACTAAAAGCTGGCAGGGCGAACCTTTCCCACCGCTTTGTATAATTTCATGTAGGCTATTCTGTGTTTTCTTGAGTTACAAAAGAGAAAAGGAGACTCAGGCAAACATGACGGTGTTCTTTAAACTTTAGCAGGTGTTCCCATAAATGTAAGCCATATAATCAGATGTCAAACAAGGTTTGGCAGTATTAGTAAAGCTCTTCTCAGATGCAGAGGCTAAAGTAACTCGCTTTTTGCCGGTCTAAACAAAACTGTCAGCAGCGAGACTTTTGAATGGCTGGAAGGCAAATGTAAATGGTTTAAAACTTTCTCCAGGGGATGCAGTCTTCAGGAGTAATGTGTTCTGACTTCCCATTTCTGGATGAGTAAGATCTCATACTGAATTTGTTTCCAAGGGTAACTGATTATACTTCACCTTTACATAACACTTTTCCTGTGTGCCGAAACATATTACCACACTGATCCTTACAACAACCTTGTAAAATAGGTCAGTGTTATCCCCCTTAGGGAATAGGCCTCAGCCTCCTCAGAGTAAGCCAATAAATAGTGGTTTGCCTAAGACCACCCAGTGAAGTATTTATTACCTATAGGGATTACCTATTATTATTATTAACATTTTTATACTGCCCCATAGCCTAAGCTCTTTGGGCGGCTTACATAAGATTAAAACAAGAGAGAAAAACTGGCAACAAAGCTTTGTGGCTGAGCTTAAGTGTTGAATGAAGATGTCTAGCCCCTAGGTTATGGTCTTAACCACTGTGCTAAAGCATAACCTGCACTTGGATTTTAAAGAGGGTCAACAGCAGGGGTGGACTTTCAGGTGGGTCCAGCCCACTTAGTTATTGGTATCTTGGGGTCTCAGTATTTAAACTTCTACTTATAGAATCATAGAATAGCAGAGTTGGAAGAGGCCTACAAGGCCATCGAGTCCAACCCCCTGCTCAATGCAGGAATCCACCTTAAAGCATCCCTGACAGAGGGCTGTCCAGCTGCCTCTTGAAGGCCTCTAGTGTGGGAGAGCCCACAACCTCACCAGGCAACTGATTCCATTGTCGTACTGCTCTAACAGTCAGGTCAACAGAAAGCAACAGAAATACAACATGTAGTGGCATTTTCACTCCCAATCTACCCATCTTTGCATCTGCAATGGGGCCTGTGCTGGATTTTTAAAAGTAGGTAGTATGATGTGTTTGTAGGTAGTATGCTGTGTTTGTGGTCATTCCTCCTCCAATCCTACAGATACCATAAAGCCATTGAGGAAAAACAGCGCAAAATTATTTCTCCAAAGGAACAAGATATTAGTTCATGTATCACGTTTACACATTTTGAAAACATCATTTGTGGTCTTCTACTTTTCCTCCCTCCCAGTTTTTTTTCCAGTACTTATTTTTTTATTGTCCTAAGACACGTTGACGACCCAACTGCTGTCACCGTATTTTATGGAAGTTTTGGGCATGCTTTCATGAAGGGCTGAACTGCTTTGACAGTGATGCCGGATAGGAACGCGAGATATTTACTGTTTTTATATGTGTGTGTGTGTGTTTCTCCAGTGTACAACTCTGCTGAGCAACTTTTCCACCTCAACTTCAGAGGACTGTCTTTTTCCTTTCAATTGGACTCATGGACTGAAACTCCAAAGTATGAGGTCAGACATCTTAGTTAATCAATACAATGCTCAATAAAATAGTTATTGTGTTTTGTAAAACTTCATTCATTCATTTCATTTATTATATTTTTATGCCACCCCCATAGCTGAAGCGCTTTTGGGCGGTTTACAACTATTTATTTATTTATTTATTTATTACATTTCTATATCGCCCAATAGCCGGAGCTCTCTGGGCGGTTCACAAAAATGAAAAACATTCAAAGTATAAAACAACAGTATAAAACCGTAATATAAAATACAATATAAAAGCTCAACCAGATAAAAACAGCAGCAATGCAAAATTACAAATTTAAACACCAAGTTAAAATTTATTTATAGACTGTTAAAATGCTGGGAGAATAAAAAGGTCTTCACCTGGCGTCTAAAAGCATATAATGTAGGTGCCAAGCGAACCTCCTTAGGGAGCTCATTCCACAGCCGGGGTGCCACAGCAGAGAAGGCCCTGCTCCTCCTGGTAGCCACCTGCCTCACTTCCTTTGGCAGGGGCTTGTGGAGAAGGACCCCTGAGGATGACCTTAGGGGAGGCGTTCCTTCAGATAACCTGGCCCCAAGCCGTTTAAGGCTTTAAATGTTAATACCAGCACTTTGAACTTAGCAGTTTTCTTCTTGTTCCTTACAATAATGGCTTGTCAGATATGTGTCTTCCTCTGAGGCCCGATTCAGCTGTCATGGGGCCAGATTGCTTCTGATTCCCAAACTGTAGTTTGGCAATCTGCTTCCATTTACACTCCTGCCCCATCCCATCCCCCCCTCAGTTTGCCTTCTCCCTCCCTCCATTGTTTCCTGGTTAGCAATAACTAGTAAACTGTGGTTTTCTGTGACAACTGAACTGCTATTCCCATAATTATTGCTAACCACAATTTGATCTCAAATCAGATTTTGAAATCTGGATGATTTCAAATGGTGGTTAGTGGTAACTATGACAGTACCGCTTCAGATGTCACAGTAAACGAGGAAACAGGGCAGGAGGGTGTTCAGTTGACACTTCGGGCTCTGTGGTGAGTGGAACGGTGGTTCTCTGGGGTTAGCACTAGCCACAAGCCGTGCTGTCGCACACAGTACTTTAAGCCATGGTTAGAGCCGCTAACCCTGCTGCAGACGGTTTGACTGTGATGAGTGAGTGACCAGGGTTTAGCAAAACACGTTACACAAGACACCTTAAACCCTGCTGCTTAACCAAGAGCCTTAACCAGCAGGGTTTAAAGGGTCTTCTGAACAGACCCAGAGAGATGCACGAGTGTGCAAGGGGTTCCCAATCTCTAAATCATGATTCGGTGATCAGGCCCTGTGACTTCTGAACCAGGCGTTTGTGTTTGTAATCTGAGTGTTTTCAGAGGGCTTATTCCATTGAACAAAATACATGTTATGTGGCCGTAGGCTCCCCAAATCCGTACTTGTTGGCAAATAAAATTTCATATAGCGTTTTTTATGGAAGAAAGGATTTGCTGTCTCCTGGCTATGCAAGCTGAAGGCTGCATTTACGCTAACTGCACTGCAGTGTGTGACACGGGTTACGTTGGGGACACTGCCATGGGGTAACATTCTAGGATCATACCGGGGGCATGTCTAGACGAGGGGAGTGGAGGGGTATGATCTCGTGATTTTATGATCGCGAGATCATCCCCCTCGCCTACACGTGCACGCGATGTCCCCGGAGGAAGAGGACGTTGTGGCCGCCATTTTGTTTTTTAATTGAAAATGAGTGCAGGAGTGCTCTTGCGCAAAAAGTAAGTTTATTTAAAAAAAAAAAAAACCCCACTACCCCCACCCCACCCCGATGGGCACAGAGCTCCTGGAGAGCTCCGTGCCCAGGTCCCAACTCCTCGCGATTACTTGCGAGGAGTCGGATGAAAACAAGATGGGTGCCCACACATCCCACGGTCTCGAGATGAGCCCGAGACCGCGGGAAAAAACAGAATTAAACTATAGGGCCATATCCCGGGGCATGGGAGGAATCATCCCTCCCTGGCCCCCAGATCCTCTGTGCGTCATGTCGATGTACAGGGATGATCCCAGGGCGATCCCTGGGATATCGCCCCATCGAAACATGCCCCAGTTCAGGGCAAGTTACCATCCTGTTGCATGTACTGGCTTCCTTTTAAAATTCAGAATACCGTATTTCTTCGATTGTAAGACGCCACGGATTGTAAGACGCACACTAATTTCAGTACCACCAACAGAAAAAAAATCCCTAAGAAACACCCACGATTCTGAGATGCACCCCATTTTTAGAGAGGTTTATATGGGGGGGGGGGGAAGTGCATCTTAGAATCGAAGAAATAGGGTATATTGTAAGGTGAGAAAGCAACAACCATGTTCCTATTTGGAAGACGTTTAGCAAACTATTAGCCTGCCAGCATGAGGTACAGAAATCACTCAACTCGAAAGCAGGAGAGGAGGAGAATATGATTTTTTTAAAAAAAGTGTGTTCATACACCACAGAGAAGAAACAACTTGTGAATCCCCAGGTAATACACTGGCATTGGATCCACACCTGGTTTTACCATGGGCAGCCTTAACTTTCTGAAAGGTACTTTGTGATGGTTTTAAAGTTAGTTTTACAGTGTGGAGAAATAATGTTTCATTGGTCTTTCTAAATCGTCTTAAATTCTCCATTTGCAGTTGGTTAAAAGATACAGCACTTTTTTTGTTATAGTTGTTCATTGCGTAATCAAAATAACTTTTTATTTTTTATCTCCACAGCCAAACTTTGCCCATGGTTTAGCTTCTCTGCAGATTCCCCATGGTGCAACTGTGAAACGCATGTACATCTATAGTGGAAACAGTCTGCAAGATACCAAGTACGTAACGCTTGCATGGTGGAAAATATCCCCAAGTAGATAATGAATATCGGGTCTTGCCTTCTTGTATGCACACAATTGTATAAATGGAGATGCGGGAGAAATTTATTCAGTTCGCATTTTCATGTGAACCAATCTAATTATTGGGGCTGTGCACCGCCTCGGTTCCGAACCCCAAAACCGAAGCGGATCGGGGTGATTTGGAGCGCCAGATCACGGATCTGAGGCGGTTTGGGCGAAGGCCAAGGCGGCCCAAAGCCAATTGGCTCCGAAGCATTGGACCGCCTCAGTGCTTCGCAGCAGCTGCCCCCACCAGTCTCCTTACCTGTTGTCTCCGTCTGCATCTTTCTTCTGGCGGCTTCTGGTGCCGCTGCCGGAAATGAAAGGGAGTAGCCCATGCGATTTTAAGATATCGTGCGGCCTCTCCTGATTAGTACCGTAATTTCTGCTGGCGGTGGCACCAGAAGCCTCCAGAAGAAAGATGGCGGTGGCGACAATGGAGGCAGCAGGTAAGCCCCACTTCCCCACTTACCTGCCGCCACCAGCAGCTTGCGTCTGTCGGCTTCCACTGCCGACGACGCAGAAGCCCGGAAGTAGGCCGCGGCCTACTTCCGGGCTTCTGCGTCGTCGGGAGTGGAAGCCGACAGACGCAAGCCACCACCGACGGACTCAGGTAAGTGGGGAAGGGGGGCTTACCTGGTGCCTCCGCCATCCATGGCGGCAGACGGCAGAGGCACCAGGTAAGTGGGGAGGCTTCTGGGTGTCAGCTGTGCAGCCAGCACCCAGAAAAGTCCAAGTCGCCTCGGAGGGCCTGAATTTCGCCTTGGATTCAGCCCCGAGGTGGGTCAGGAACCCCCAAGGCGGATCGGGGCTGCTTCGGAGGCTCCAGATCGGCCTCCAAGGCGGATCGGGGGTGGGTGCACAGCCCTGCTAATTATACTTCTCAAAGCAATACGTGAACTGAAACAAAGTTATCCTTCAACACTCATGTTTTTCCAAATTGCAATGCAGTTCTCCAGTGAAAACATGCATAGAAAAATTAATGTATAATGGGAAAGTCCACACAAAAATGCATATGGTGAAAATAATGTTTAGAAATAAATAAATAAATAAATAAATATAATAATTTTATTAGGGGAAATTGCTTTCATAATGCATGTATGAGGAGAAATGTGCACAAAAAATGTATGTACGTGTTTGTGCAGATTTTTTTTAAAAAATTATTTGCTGATATGGAAAGTGGATAACATGAACTTGATATTGGAAAAATTAGAAACCGCGAAACTGAATGTGACAGACCCTTCTAGCCATAATGCTAGCTATATTTAGCGTTGTTAGCATCCTTATTGTATTTCTGTATATGCAGATTTACTTATCACTCATTTTACGCTTTAGCTTTTTCCCATGCTTTAAATGTAGGGTCTTTTCACACAATTAGTTTCTGGAATTTAAAATATACCAATCAATCCTAAATTATTTCTAACTTCGGTTAACACGTTAAAGGGTATTACCCTGAAGTTGAATTGAATTGAGACAAGCTCAATTCAAACATCACATCAAACCGTAACTTGAACTTTCAAATGTACAGGTAAAGTACTCACTGTTCCATTCTCTGGTCTCTAGAGGCAGGGTGATGGCCATAACTGTGATTTATCATTTCAGACATCACACCAAGTTATGATTTGCAAATCTACTTCAAACCATGGTTTCTGATTCTGGTTTGCCAGCCAGCTACAAACTATGGTCTGTCAATTCAGCTTTTGTTAAACTTTCTTAACCGTGCTTTAGCATCTGGATTGATCCATAGTCTGCTAACCTCCTGGAAGTACTTTCAGTTTGAAATCCAGTTATTTAAAAGCATATAGATTGCAACTCTGAGATATTTTGTCTGATAGTTAATTAAAATGTTAACAATGGAAAAAGTATTCTGTTTACCTGCAGAATATAGCAGTTTTATATCTCTGTTTGGAAGATGCTTAATAAATGATATAGTTCTTTTCAAAAATTGAATCTTTGTCTTAATGCTTCCTTTGTCTGACAAACGTGTCTGTGTCACCATTGTTGAGATACTGTTACTTGCTCCACTATTGGGATAGGAAGTTAACATGAAACCATTTGTTTCTGTGTCCTGTTTTGTGTACATGTTGTTGTTGTTGTTGTTATTGTTATTATTATTATGTATGATTTTACTGTTTCAGGGCTCCTATGATGCCTCTCAGCTGTTTCCTTGGAAATGTGTATGCAGAGAACATTGATGTTCTGAGAGATGGATCTGGACCCTCAGGTTTACGGCTTCGCTTACTCACTGCAGGTATAATTACTGAGCGGTGGTATTTGTGCTCTCGTTTCCTTTCCAAAGCATGAAGGTGAATTGGCCATTCATAGCCGTTGCATGTGACACTGTAATCGGAGAGTATCAAGGCATCTCAAATACTTCTCTCTTAATTTCTCCATTTCCTCTTCTGTTTTGGAGAAGACTCTTAACATTCCAGGAAATACTGCTTCAGTGGATTAAAAACTCTCCGGGCAGTATCCCATTTCATTGCGCCAACAGGACCGAACACTGGCGCAACAAGCAATTAGCGGTTCTGAAAGCAACCTCAGGAACTAGCAGAAGCACTAATTTCCCGATCAGGACAGGTCAGCGTAGCGCCTTTTGCTGAGCTCTGCTGACTGCCCCGTTCTGGAAACAAGTGTTTCCACGCATTTTGGGTTGCTTTTACAGGTGACAGCTCCTTACTGTACTATTTTATTTATTTATTTTAGCACTTTTATCCCGCCCTTTAGCAATAGAAGGCTCTCAAGGCAGCTTACAAAAATAATTCTTAAGACAGTCCCTGCCCACAGCCTTACAATCTAAAAAAAACATCACACAAAAGGAAACGGCATTGAGAGGGAAGAGGGGAAAAGCAAATTTAGGCACTGGATTCTCAGTTGCAAAGTTCAGAATGCCATGGGCACAGTGGAAGGGCTGTCGCTTCCTCTCCCTCTGATGCCCTCATTGGCGACAGTTAGTAGCAGGAGGGAGGGGGGCTCTTAGCTGGAGATGGGTCCAGGCACAATGGAGGGGGTGCCTGGCTACTGCTTCCTCTCCCTCTGATGGCCTCAGCAGTGACATTGGTGGGTTCTACTTGCATTATGGGCAATGTAGGATACTGCCCATTGCAGTACCCTTCTTGGAAAAGATTTCAAGTATGGGAATTCCTTTTGAGTACTAAATCGTGTTTGTCAAGACAGGGATACCTGTAAAACTTCACACAATCAGAGCCCTTGACAGTGGGGAAAAGGTCCCCAGGAACCCTTACAGTTTAGCAGGGTTGAAAACACAATTGGGCGGTACTCCTGTAAGTTAAATCAAGTCCCGAGATATGCATAGTGGGGATGCTTACAGGTGTAACGTGCCTCCTCCCACTCCTAGCTTAAAACACAGAAGGACAGAAGCTGGCTGGCAGCGATGTAGTCTGAGAAGAGGTTTGTGAGTATTAGAGATAATTCAATCATTACACCATTGTGATTTGCATTTAGCCAATCCATGGTTTGTTTTGAAGTTGACTGATTTATTTATTTTCCAAAAACTTCTGAGGAAAATATGAAATAATAAGACTATGGCCCAGTTTGTACGTAACAGTGGCAAATCCTGGGTTAATCCTGCCAACATCATGTTGAATATGCAACCTCCAATCGAAGGTTATTCTGTGACGTCTGAACTCCAGAAAGTATTGGTTAATCATGGGTTAAACAGCCCACCGTTTACCTAAGGATTAATTGTAGGTTAACTGTGGGGGTTTTAACCCATGATTAACCCATAGTGTCCTAGTTCACACATTACAGAATAATATGCAACCCCGGCAAATTAACCCACGATTTTCCGCCATTATGTGTGAATGGACTCTGTGTTAGACTGTGACCAGGAAGACCTAAATTAAAATCCCTGCATAGCCATTTTTACATTTTTTAGAATGTAAGCCTGAGGGTAGGGACTGTCTTCTTTATTGATACATTGTAAGCCGCTCCGAGAGCCTTTTGGCTGAGGTGCGGGATAAAAATACTCTAAATAAATAAATAAATAAATAGCCATAAAGTTCATGGGGTGACTCAGGACCAGTCACTGTCTCTCAGCCTAATAAGGGATAGAACCTCCTCTTTTCATTGTACCCTGACTCCCGAGGGTACAATGCCCAGTGACATTCATTTGGCTTCTTTCATTATTGCTTTCTGTCTGAATTTGAAAACTTCTTTATTCTGACAAGATTTCTGCCTGCCAGAGATTTGAGTATGTTTCTCTTGACTTATATAGTGTTCTTTGTGCATTGGAGGCAAATAGTATTATCTGCTGTTTTTATTTCAAACTGTTTTACATTTTAATTTTTTACTTTAATTTTTTGGTGTGCGTGTGTGTGTGTGTGTTTCTTTGGTCATTTGCGAGCAACCTTGAGTGCCCCAATTGAGCTCTATTACCATGTTCTTTTGCAGTTAAGTGTCACATAATTCAGGATTTTAATTGTTTAGAATAAGAGAGGTGAATAAAACCCTAAGTGAATTTTGCTTCTATTTTTACAGAACAGGAGAAAGGAGAGCCGCCTAGGACAGGGACCATATATCCTGGTATAGTAGGAAGGAGTTAGCTATTATCCAGATAATATAAATGGTTTTGAAAAGACACTGTCTCAAGGTAGAGTGTGAAGTGTAGATAACGTGCATGCCTGAGATGTAAAGAGAGAGAGAGAAAGATGTTGGGTGTATTCGCTGCTCGTTAGCTTTATACACTGCAGGTTAATACGAGCACGTGAAACCTGAATCTGTCGAAGAAGCTAGGCATCTCTTAAAGATTTAGAAGTGAATGTACTTCGGGAGGGGGATTCGTAATGGGCAGAAATGTCTTTATTGTGTTACATTTATGTAAAATGTGTGTACTCATTAATAACAACAACAATTATAATAATCCTATTTCTTACCCGCCTCTCCATCTGGATCGAGGCAGGGAACAACAATAAATATAAAATACATAAAACTGAATTAAACACATAGTATACATTAATAAAACATCCTAAAATTCCACTGGATAGGCCTGCCGGAAGGGATCAGTCTTTATAGCTTTCTTGGATGCTAATAGGCTGTTAAGTTGACGAGTCTCCTCCGGCAGGCCGTTCCACAGTCTGGGAGCAGCAGAAGAGAAGGTCCTCTGGGTAATACTTGTCAGCCTAATTTTGGCAGACTGAAGTAGATTCTTCCCAGAGGACCTGAGTGTGCAGAGCAGATTTTTGTGAACTGCCCAGAGAGCTCCGGCTATTGGGCAGTATAGAAATGTAATAAATAAATAAATAAATAAGATTGTACGGGAGAAGGTGAACCCGCAGGTAGCCTGGACCCAAACCACGTAGGGCTTTAAAGGTAATAACCAACAATTAAGTATGACTGTATCAATCTACGACATTTATAGGATGCATTAAATTACTTTTTATTGCAGTGTAATGTCTTTAAAACATTATGCCTTTTAATATGGTTTAATATTTTATTTTATGTATTGCTTTAAAATGCTTTTTAGGCTGCCTGTAAAGGTAGAACTCTTAAAACATTGTTGGTACATTGTTCATCTTGTTTTTAAGGTGCTTATTTTGTGAGCCGCTTTGATCCTACCTGATGGGGGAAAGCGGGGCGTAAGCTTTTAAAATAAAATAAATAAATCATGGATATCCAATAAAGGATAAGAGTTCTGATAGGAATTCAGTATAATGTGTCCACTGTAGTGGTAATACAACACGGCCAGTATAGTATAAAACTAGGACCGGGGAGATTTCAGCTCAAAACCTGACTCAGCCCCAAGCCCACTGGATGACCTTGAGACAGTCACACACTCTCAGCCTAACCTGCCTTCTACCATGAGTTTGTTGTGAGGAATAAAAGGGAAAGACCCCAGCTCAACTTGCGCGCCACGCTAATCCCCAAACCCTAGTTTCGATAAGCCAGGATACGCACAAGTGGTGTGCACCCAGCTTTATACCTCCCTTTATACAAGCGAGCTAACAAGCCAGGATTGAGCATTTCAACATAGCTTCCCATGACATTCAAATTGGGACTAATGGCTCCCAAACACCCTAGAATTCACAAGCCAGCCTTGGGAGCTAGCTGGGTTTAAGGGCTAAATCCTGGCTTGTTTTGCCACACATGCAAAGGGAGAAGCAAAGCAGCAGGAAGGTGCTGCTCAGGCATATCCTGGTTTAATAAGCCAGGATTTTTAACTTAGCATGACATGCAAACGTGACCCATGTGTGTTGCCCTGAATTCCCTAGAAGAAGGGTGGGATAGTAATTAGAGTCATTAGTAATTATTCCTAATAGTATGATACTATGGAGTAACTTTTACAGAAGGGTATAACTTGTGTATAACTTTTGTTCCCATTTGTTTGACCTCCAACTCAAACCTCATGCAATAAATAGCATTGCACTGCATTGGGCCCTTTTTCAGCATCAAAAGAGCACAGTTCCTCACCTCAGGAGTACATCTGCTATATGCAGCTCCAGCTCAAATAGAAGGGAAAAAATGAGCTAGATTGGCTCAGTTTAGCTTGCACTAAACTGGAGTGAATGATCTGTCTTCTGCAGATCAACTTTAAGACCGTTCCGGTGTGGCAGGTGTATTTTGTTTGCTTTTATATCCTATTGTACATTTTTTTCTGATTTGGCTGTAGTCATGTAACTTGGCATTCTGGACTGCATCTCAGAAGTCTTCCATTCTGACTGTTATTTCTTTGAAGACTCTTAATCTGCCTTCTCAAATTGGGGCCCTGCTGATGGGTCAGTCTGCAGCCCACCGTCATTCCTAGCCAGTACAGTTGTCCAAGTGGCCATGCTGGCTGAGGGTGGTGGGAGGTGTAATCTAACACATCTAGAGTGTGCCAGGTTGAGGAAGACTAGCGCAGCTGCTGTGGATATTTTTCAAGTTCCACTTATTTAGTTAGCCAGGCTTCAGGCCACAGAGATGCCCAGAAAGTGTTTTATCACATGAGTCAGGAACAACCCACTTCCGCTTTCTCTTCTCCTCCAGGTTGTGGCCTTGGCGTATTAGCGGATGCCAAGATGCGGGTATTTGAGCGCTGCGTGTATTTTGGTGATTCGTGCCAAGACGTTCTGAGCACTTTGGGGTCGCCTCACAAAGTTTTCTACAAGTCAGAAGACAAGGTTGGACAACAAAATAAGAAGTTAATATAGATTATCTTTTTATTAGTGTCGTGTTTCTCGAAAACCTCCTGCCTTCTTGGGAGACAATGACGAGGCCTGCTAAGTAATCCACAAAGCTTTATTTAAGCAATAAACATCTCTTCCCACCTGAAGAGAGTCTGATCTCTAGGAACTTTCCCCTAGGCAAAACTATGCAAACTAAGCGAGACAGTTGTCCATTCAAGAAGAATGGAAAGCCTTTTCCCAAGACACAACTTCAGAGAGACTAGTTCTGAGGCGGCTTCTGACGCGATGCAAGCCAGACCGACTTTCTCTCGCCTTCCTTTTGCTCCGCCCATTTTAGTCTGCGGCGTATTCTAGGACTGGCTAGCCTGTTGGTGCTCTCTCCTTCAGAAGAATGTTGGCTTCCCACAGGCTGTGTATTATTTGCCCTCGAGGAGATAAGCTCTGGAGAGGGTTCACTCCCAGCTGGTGAAGAGCCCGTGAGAGCTTTCTCCCCCACTGGTACAGGCTGGCCTGTGTCTGGCGCCGACTCCTTTACTGATTCTGATTGATTACCTGAAACACCTTCCAACCCAGGGGGAGCAGGGCTAGACATGACAATTAGACTATTAAACCAGTCTGTTCACACTACAGTATCCTCAAATGCTTGAGGTTCCCTAGCAAATCCTGAGCCATCCAAGTGTCCTGTGCCTTCTAAACCACCTCAGGGCCCTGTTTCCACTTCTTGCCTAACCCAGATAGGTTCTTGCTCCGAGAATGCCTGCTTGGTGAATGCCTGCTCTCCCACTATAACCCATTTATTCTGTGGTACAGTTGTCACAAACAGCAAGAAGACATGGCAAACAGTTTTCTCTTTTTCAACATTTTTTTTAATTATAAGTTTCAACAAAACAAACAAAATTGCAAGTGTAACAACGTACATTAAAGGCCTCAATTTCAAACATTACAATAAGGAGTAAATTACACATAAACTTCAGTAAGAGCAGACCAAATATCCAAATATACGTCTGTGGCGTTAAACCCCACAAGTCAGTTCCCAAATGTATGTCTGCAGTTTGTAAGTCTGTGGTTTTTAGAATGTTGGCCTGAGTGGGCGGAGTTAGAATGTCTTGGGAGGGGGGAGGAGTGATATATAAGGGAAGGACTGGGGGGATTGTGGGGGGACTTTTTAGGTACTTTTAGAGTCTTTAGTGCTCTCTGTGTTTAGAGTACTTAAGTTCTGGGAAATTTGAGGGTCAGTGTAGAGAGTGGTGTCTTTGGAGTGTGGTGTGCACGTAGTTTATGTATATTAATCAATACTGATAATAAAGTTCAAGAGTGATTGTGTGAGAAAAAGGAAAGCGCGTATGTGAATGAGTGAAAGGATTGTATGAAAGGTTTCAAAAAGGTTTTTAAATGTTTTATTTGAAACAAAGCTTGTGAACTTTTAAACATAAATTTTGATTGTTTTGTTTTTAACTACCATAAAAATCCCACGTGTCTATTTGACATTTATCATCTAAAGTTTACTTATTTAATACCCACTCTGACAATCATTCACCTCAGCACATATAACTCACAGTGTTTTATTTTATATATATTAAAATCCATTCTCCATTTTAAACCCCTTTCTCCACATAGTTTGGAGGAAGGTGGGTTTTATCCCTTGCCTCAGGCGTATCAAGCGGTGGTGCTTGGCTTGAGCAGGGAGCAGGCCGCGGCAACGTCCTTTAGCGAATGGTGCCTATATTCCACACTTTCAAATGCTGCTAGTGTCGTTAGGCCTTCAATCCATTGTGTCATAGGTGGTGAGCTCTTATTTTTCCAGTATTGTAGTATCAGTCTTTTTTCAGTGAAGAGGGTGCGAAAAATCCATTTACGCTGACCATATGTTACATTCTAAGAAGCCGGTAAATAATATTAAGCAGCGTTCCAATACAAAGTTTATTCATATGATAACTTTCTAACAGGTTTCTGAGATGTACTGCATCGGACTTTGTAAGGAGGCTCACATCCCATAACCCACACATGGAAAATGAGCATATCAGGGAGAATGCTGATCTAAAGCCCTTTTTCCTGACATGTTCACTCTCTCTGTGCAGGGATTATTTTACATATGTAGCTATTCATTTATATCCCACCCATCCACACAGGGAGCCCAGGTTGGCTAACAAATCTCAAAAAAGCAATACGACACACAGACAACATTAAATTATTTTATTTATTTATTTATTTATTTATTGCATTTGCATACCGCCTCATAGCCGAAGCGCTCTGGGTGGTTCACATAAGATAAAACATTTAAAAACAATATGCAAAAATTAAAAACCATAAAAACATGCAAAATTCACATACATTTGAAACCACAATATCAACTTTAGAAACAATGAGCCAAATAAACCAGACCCAGGCTGTTTTAGATAACTCTAAAACTACAAATACATGATGCAATAAATTAAAACCATCACAACAACACCAGAAAACAGATAAAACACTTGCCTATACCCCCAAAACTTGTACAAATAAGTCTTTAACTGGTGTCTGACAGCTGAGTTCCTCCAGGAATGGAGTTCCATAATTGGGGTGCCTCCACGGAGCAGGTTCTGACATGTGTGGTAGCGCTACAGCGGCCCTCCTCAAGGACACCACAAGCAAAGTCTCCCTGGCCGATCTGAAAACCTAGGTTGGTCATTACTGAGGAAGGTGATCCTTCAAGTACGTGAGTGCTGAAGGACTAGCACCTTAAATTGGGCCCAGTAGCTCACTGGCAGCCAGTGCTGAGATTTCAAAACTGCTGTGATATGCTCATATCTCATTGCCCTGTCAGCAAAGGACAGCAGCACTGCCGCACCACCTGCAGCTTCTGGGGATGCTCCATGTAGAAAGCATTGCAACCGTCCAGTCAGGAAGTCATCAGACCCTGGACTACTATTGCCAGGTGATCCCAGAGCTGGCATGCCAACTGTAGCTGGTAGAATGGAGGAGCTTTCAGTCATTAGACTCCCCCCCCCCCCCCGCCCCAACTAGTTTCCCCAGAGTCTTGGCTGTTGTGAAGGAAAAATGAGGGGAGGGTAAGAATAGGAAGTCTTTTTCGTGGGGAAAAAGGAAAGCGCAAAAGATGGGACTGAGAACACGATGGGCTGAGGAGATTGCCCGTGCTGAGGGAGAGATGATAAAGAGGGGAGGGGTCTGCACAAATGCCCTCAAATTATGCAGCTTAAGGTTTATGCTGTGTGCCCCCCCCCCCGCATGTTCAGTTACTCAGTGGCAAGAATGGGTGCAGGGGCTCAACACATTTCTCATTTCTGCCACAGAAGTAACTTAGTCCAGTTAAACCATGTTTACGAAATGGGAGGGCAACTGTTGAGTTTGAGAAGTGTCTTTGTTTCCCTCCCCCCACAAAAAACTGAAGCTTCATGTGGTGGCGATTTTGTTTTTTTTTGTTTTTTTGGACAGATGAAAATTCATTCGCCCTCCCCTCACAAGCAGGTTCCATCAAAGTGCAATGACTACTTCTTCAACTACTTCACGCTGGGAGTGGTGAGTTACAAAGTCTGAAAGCAGTCGTGTTTTCCTTCTGTCTAAGCTCACTGGGTGACTTGGGGCCCATCACTGATGCTCAGCCTAACCAACAACACCTGTTGAGAGGATAAAACGGGGGAAGAGGAACATCACGTACCCCGCCTTGGGCTCCTTAAGGAAAGGCAGAAAACGTAGCAAATGAATAAATGCCATAATGCCCGCATTGTGTTAATTGGGTGGCATGGGAGTCAATATAGTCCAAATTCTCCAGAGCTCCTTTGCTGGAATATTTGAACCATACATTTTTATTCTTGCTTAGTGTCTCATGAAGCCCATTCCATATATTTGATATTCAGTATTTTCAAAATACTATATTCCTTCAGAATCATATATGCTCTGGAGAAAAGCCAGGGCAAATGCCTGGACAGAGCAGAGAAATTGCACTCCTTATAAATACAAACAAGGAACATCAGGTCTTAGTTTGGGTATAACATTTTCTTCACCAGCTTCCAATTAAAAATAAGTCCTAAAATAATTGCCAGAAGGGAACAAGGTCTTACCTGCACACACATTGAAAATGTGCCCAGGACTTTCCATTCACGTACGGGACATTGTTTCATCATTTTAATTTAGTGTTGACTCACTTTTTTTCTTTCCCATTTTCACACACAGGACATCCTTTTTGATGCAAATACTCACAAAGTGAAGAAATTTGTTTTGCACACTAACTACCCCGGTCATTACAACTTCAACATGTGAGTAGTGAGAGTTGCCCAAGTCCTACTTCAAGTTCTCCGGGCTAGTAGGCGTACAGGAGAAAGCTAAGAAGCACTGTGATGTGCTGAATATCCAATAACTGTAAAGATTTACTTTGCAACCCCTTTCTAGTTTTTAAGACTTCATCAAACATCAATTACATTTTCCCAGACTTACCTAGGTGGCCACAACTTGTTAGAAAAAATGTGAAATTCCCAGTGTTTCAAATCTCATGCAATATAATGGACCGTGCATTTGTGTTTACCTATAGTAACTCCTTTTCCACAGGAGATGCCTGCTTCAGAGCTTGTAATGTATAGATTCCAAGGATCCCCAGTACAAAATGTGCTTCTATAATTTGGCAAACCCAGTTTTTCAGGAGATGGAATTAATGTGTGCCCAGCCCATCATTCATAAGGCTAGATTTTACAACTTAGGTCCACACAGAGATCGCTCCCCACCCCACCCCACCCCACCAAGATCACCTTCACCCAGATGTGCTGTAGCACGCACCTGATTAATTTAAGTTTTCTGTGTAGCTATGTTATTTGTGAGCAGCCAGGAGGAATTCTGTGGCCTTAGAAGATGGGCAGGTGTAGTGATATCTGGAATTACCTATAAACTCAGCACCTGCTACAGCACCGTAGGTTTTAGCTGACACTAGAAAGAATGAATGCCGAGCTTGTTTTTCAGTGAACTGACTGTAAAATTAAGGTGGTAGAACAAAATCCAAACCTATTTCCAAAATGAACTTTCACTTGCCCTTCTGCATTGGTAATTGGCCAACTTGCTCTGAATTTTAGGAAATTCCCCTACCCCCGTCATCTTTCTCAATGGTTGTTTTCCAGAAACAATAGTTTTGTGCTTAATTGCCTTACTATGTAGACAAGATGCAGGCAGTTAATTATCTATAAGCAATCCAGACCTTTTTCTTTCCAGGTATCAGTGTGACTTTACCATAGATGCGGGGAGTAATGAAGAGAAAGTTAGACATGCTTGATTTCTTGTGGTTCCAGGCAGGGTTGAGTGCAGTGGCCATGTTTTTGCTGGCCTGTGTGCAATAGAGTGCAACCTAGTGTACAAGCCTACATTTGGTGTGGTTTGTGCACATTTTGGGTGTTGCAGAGGTGTCGTAGAACTCAGCGGCAGAGCACATGTTTGCGCAATGCAGTCCACGGGATCCATTGCTTGCAGAAGGGAATTTGCAAGATGGAAAAGAATCAGTGGGGCTTAAGCACCTTGTTGGATTGGGGCCGCTGGGTCCTGAACTTGTTGTCTGCTTCTGTTGTGCAGTATTTCACATTTAGTTTAGAATGAACCACCGTCGAAATAGTACAGTTCATTTATACTTCCTCATAATAACTCTTCAATTTCAATGTTTCTAGTTACCACCGTTGTGAATTCAAGATTCCGCTAGCTATTAAACGAGGTAAGAGGGAAACATATTGACGAAAAGGCATACGTCTGAATGTAGGCTGGAGTAACTGGGAAGTAAAAAGACTAACAGGAATGAGTGGAAGCTTTTGATGCGTGCTTGTAGTAAAACATTAATATTCTCAGCAACCAGAACGAGAACTGGGCCCAAAGTTGTACCATGGCAAATAATTAAGAAAACTTCAGGCTAGCGTGTTCCCGCAATGTCAGTGAATAAACACTTGGTACAGAAAAAGAAAAGCCGTGAACGCTTCCGAGCGATGCCAGGAATTGTGGAGTGCTCACACCCCCACACACCCCATAGATTATAGTATAAAGAGAAAATATTTATCCGTCCATAATGTGGAGCAGTTACAGAATGCCAGCACAACTCAGCTGACAGGAATGCAAGACTTGGGTTTAGGTCAACTTTCAACAGGTTGCAGTTTTTCCTGTTGGGCTCTCTGAAACGAGAGGGATTGAGAGAACTGACCTGGGCATATGAATGGGAAGAAAATCACATTCATTTAGAGACAGAGCAGGTTAATAGCACATAAGTCTGCTATTTTTTTTAATTAAGAATAGGACTGACACCCTTCGGATATTGTTAAGAAAAAGAGTCAAAATTAATACATTGCAAACAGTGAACACAGTGAAATAAGTTTCAGTTCAGATTCTACCCCTCTGGCACCATTCTAAATGTGTTTTGGCTTTATATGTGAGCACAGAGAGTACGTGCTCTGTTGCATCCTCATTGGCCTCCATGTGTGAACGGCTACTAAGTGCCGTGGGGGCCTTCCTCTATTCATGGAGACTCTCCACGCAATTGCGAACCCTGCTTTTCCACACAGAGAGGAGTCCTGCCTTCCGCTGTAGAGAGCCATGAGGTTGCAGTGTGTATATAGCTAGCACTCCCTTCCCTGCTTCCCCTCCCTGCATGTAGAGGCAACGTTGTTTTAGAACGTCTGAAATGGGCTTCTTTCTAGAAAACATCAGCGTTAAGGATCATCAAAGGCCCTGGACTCAAAATGGTGGTAGGTGGACTTCTTGTCCTGATTCAAGAAGCTGCTTAAGTACTTTTGCAGACCTTATATAAGCCTGGGAGCAGTCAGTAAAAATTAAAAAAAGATCACTGGATACAAAAGCAACCCCTTATCTGAATTGCAGTTTGAGATGCTGTCCTGTTCTTGCACTTGTTATGATGTGTGTGTGTGTGTGTGTGTGTGTGTGTGTGTGACACTAATTGTTTAGCCTCATTTCACCCTAATTCCTATATAAAGAAACCTGTTATGAAAACCTGAGTGCATGTAGAAAGGAGAGACAGAATTCGTTTATCTCTGTATGCCCGGCTAGGTTTCCCTAAAGTGTCTCAAACGGTGTTTCAAGTTCTCTCATCTGTGAATATTTTTACTCAGCAACAGCTCCTTATTTCAAAGCCAGTTTCATGGAAATTATTAAATATGCAACGGCCCTGAGGGCAGAACAGCTCTAATTAATTCCAGGTTTTATGTAAAGTGCTCTTTAGAAATCCACAGCCAAGCCGTGCTGTTACTTGCCGAGATAATAAACCTCAGGACGTTGTCCCGTTCTTGCGCTCGTGATTTGTGTGTGTGTTACTAACAGTTTCTGGGGAAATACGGGCCGGGGAGAATAGTGCCATCTTGATCACTCCGTTAAAATGGGTCTTTTTAAATTTCCTCCCTTTAGGATATATTTCCCCGGCTATGTCTCCTCTCTGAGTCTCTTCTCCTTTTTGCTATTCCTTCCTCGGTCCGCTTTGCTGTCCCTTTCCTTCCATTCAAGGTTCTTCACTTGTACTTTCATTGCTTCTCAAACTCCCTCACCCTCATACTTGCATCCTCTGCTCAGTACAAACAGATCTGCAATCGCCAGGGCCATGTGTGCTAAAATTTAAGATGTGCTCAGGCAAACTAAATTCTGTGCCAAGAAAAACTGAACTCTGCAACTTGTATGAACTGATCAGCTTTCCCTGGGTTTTTTTAAACATGGTTTATTCATCATTTATTTCCTAATTTGTGTAATTTAATCTGGTTTTGCCGGTTGCATCCCCACCACTGGAAATCTTAATTCATTCGCCCCCTCTGGCTTCTTAGACTTCAGCAGGCATTGTCCACACATTTGCAAGCATCTCTTCACAGGGCTTGAAACTGACTTTTAAAAATGAAATCTGAGATTCTCAGGAAGCTGAGCTTCGCATCCATTTTTGAGTATAAAGAAGTGGGCGGTGGCAGCGAAGGAGAGGTCTTAGTAGACATCACTGAGGCTGGTGACGCCACAGATATAACAAAATAAGATTGTACTTTATTCATAAAGTAAAAGATTTTAAAAGACACTTTAAGTGGCAGCCAGGCATCTCTCCATCATGCCTTGATCTGTATGAGGCTATTAGAGGGAGAGGAAGCAGCTGCTGAACTTTGCAGTGAAGAATCTAGTGCCTGAACTAGCTTTTGCTTTTTGCTTTTTTTTTTTTTTTTTTGCTTTTTTTCCTCCTCCCGCCCAATCCCTTTTCCTTTTGTGTCATGTTTTTTAGACTGTAAGCCTGTGGGCAGGGACTGTCTTAAGAAATATTTTTGTAAGCTGTCTTGACAGCCAATTTTAGCTGACGGGCGGGATAGAAGTGCTATAATAATGAATTATTATAACTTCTGACAATGTTAGGTAAGGTTTCTACAAATGTGAACAATACACTGAATGGTTCTTTTCTTCTGCTTTTAGTCTCGAACAGAAATATCAACTTTTTAAAAAGATTTTTTAAAAAAGCTATTAAAATATAAACCGTGGGCCAGAGAGAGCTTGCTTCCACTTTGCTAAATCATTGGTTAAAACTCTTGCTTTTCCATCAACAAACCAGAGTTCTGGGTTCCAACACCACAGAGAACAACCTAGGAAGGGATTAACAACAGCCAGAGCTGGTGCAGGCCAGCATACTCGCTTGCTCCTGTGCACTCTCAAACAACCCATGTTTAATAAACCATGGGTTGTCCAAGCATCTTAACCAGGTCCATGACATAAACATCAAATCAGCCCCCCTTGCTTTTTGTCACATCTTGCTTGAAGAAGAGCGCTAAAGAATCTCAAACGTTTGCACATTTATTGCAATATTTTTGGTTGGCCTAACATAGGTATTACATACCGTATTTCTTCGATTCTAAGACACACTTTTTCCCCTCCATATAAACATCTCTAGAAACGGGGTGCGTCTTAGAATCGCGGGTGCATTTATTATTTCTTTGATTCGAAGCTTTTTTTCTGTTGGTGGTACTGAAATTAGTGTGCGTCTTACAATCGATGGTGTCTTACAATCGAAGAAATACGGTAATTATGGATTTTGGAAATTTGATTAAATAAAGACTCCTGTGAGCCCAAGGATCCCATCTCTAGAATAAGCTCCCTGCTGCAACTCTGCACGATGTATTGCTCTGCCTTTGCGCCTTTCCAATCTTTTTCCACTGGGGGTGATTAATTCTAACCCATCTCTGTGTTGGATTCAATTGGAGAATTCAGTCTCTGCCATGCAAAAAAACAGATGTGTTCCCTGCCCTCAGAGAAGATGGCTTATTGGTTTGGCTCCTCCCAATGAGGAGCTGTGCCCAGAATAGTTGGGTGTGGGGTATGGGGTGGGGTGAGCCATTCTTACTCCCACACATTCCAAATCTTTTTTTGTGGGGTGTGGGTGGTTCAAGAGTTAAACGTACCTCAGCTTGAACAGAAGCTCAGGAAACACTGGTCTAAAGAGACCCTTACAAGCTTTCTGTAGACCGCACTTAAGGCATTAGGTATTAGTAGGAGTGAAATGGATTGCTGAAATGGCACTCTTACAGATGATTTGTTCTGTTCTTCCCCCAAACAGAGAGTGCCGATTCACAGACAGAAACCTGCACAACCTACAGCAAGGTAAATCACAACCCAAGTCATGCTTGCTAGAACAGCCCTTAGACTGCAAGAAAGGTACGCCCCGTTGGTGCCACATGAATAAAAGGAGTTGTTATTTTGCTTAGGTGGACTCTTTTAGGAGGCATTTGGGCTCATGGAGTGGGAGTCAGGCCAGAAAAATGTTTTTGAAAAGGAGAGGAAGGAAGGGAAGGAAAAAAGACCTGGTTGTTTTTACACTGTGCTGTTTTCATCAGAATTTTTCAGGCTTCACCACAATCACAGCCATTAAGTAAACCCGTCTCCCTGACTACAGGTGATTTTCTCATGTAGGTAAATTGTTTACCAGATGTACTCAAGCAACTAATGAGTGACTTATCAAGCTGCCTATTAATCATTTCTGAACTAAAAGAATAAGACATTTGTCAGTGATAACCTAATAATGCGAAGCCACTTTAAATTAAATTGCTTCTCTTCGGTAGGGGAAGTAGCATTTTACCTAGATAAAAGATGGCTTCATGTTATACAGGTCCCAAGTTCTTATCAATACTCTCCTCCTATCAGTTTGATGTCTATGTATATATCTTTATGTTATTAAAGTATTTATATCTTGTCTTTCTGCTCTCAAAATGGGGATTCCACCATCTCCAGGCAGCCAACAAACTAGGTTTTTTTTTTTAAAAAAAATTGAATGTAAATTGAAACATATTTGTTTTTTTTTAAAAAAAGCAGCAGCAGAAAACTTTGAGCCAGTCCCATTTGCAAAGAATGTTCTCATACAGGCCATAGGCCTGATGGCACAAGGCACTCAGATATCAACAGAGAAAGAGCCGGATGTGACTCCCAAGGGAGGGAATTCTATGACAGTCTGTGTGGCACACCCAAGAAGGCCCTGTCCTACATATGTAGCCACCACACCTCCAGTGGTGGTAGGTCATGAAACAGGGCCTCCACCGGAGATTTAAGTGGGCAGGCAGGTTCATGTGGAAGAAGGCAGCCCTTTTACGTAACCAAACCGAAATCGTACGTATTTATTTAGCAGGCTGCTGTTCTCTGGGCAACGTACAACCGTATTAAAACAATTTAGAATGGCAAAATCCACAAAGAATACCATTCGATAAGGCAGCGCTAAAACAAATATTGCGTAGGAGAGAGAAGCTAAGAAACAAGAGAGTAAACTAGCCTCATTAAAACAAAGAGCACTACAGGATTGCCATGTCAGAGTTTGAAAGTCTGAGAGAATCGAATGATCTTTGCAGGGCACTGGAAAGATACTGAGGGTGAGCCTCTTGGGGAGGGAATTTCATAATTTATTTGTTTATTTATTTAAAACTTTTCTTGGCTGCTTTTCAGGGCCCTCACAAGGCGGCTTACAACAATAAAATGCATAAAATATTGAAAGCAATAAAATACTAAAGTATTGAAAGCCATAAAAACATGATCACTATACAATAGCAATTGAAACAATAAAACCACCAGATTATTGCAATAGCGGCAGTAACAGTATTCATCATGGGAAGACCATGGAAAAATAAAATGTTTTTACGGCCTTCTTAAAAGCCTGCAAGGATGGTGCATGGGCGGACCTCCAATAGGAGTTTGTTCCAGAGTTTTGGGACCACCGTAGAGAAGGCCCTCTCCTGTGTAAACAAGAGGCCACTGCTAAGAAGGTCCTTCCTCTTGTCACTGCTGAATTTTAGGAGCAGAAAAGCAAAGCACAGACCCAGCTTTACAACACACCTGCACATGTATATGAGAAAATATTTAGGGTGCTTCATTCCTTGAAGACATTTTCATTTGCTTACAGTGGGACAACATTCAGGACCTTCTTGGGCATCCAGTAGAGAAGCCGGTAGTACTTCACAGGTAAAGATTTTGTCTCTTTTGTCACTTGGATAGGAATTGATTGGGTTTCAGGTGGCAACTAGGAGGAGAGTCCTAACAACACTCACCAGCAGCAGTTGTGTCATCCTCATGGCGCTAGACATAATCAGTAGTTAAAGGACATTCATAGTGCAAAAGGGGGCCCTTGGTCACTGCCAAATTCTGCTTTTTATTCATCGCTCCTTGGAGATTACGGGCCTTTAGAACTAGAAACCCTGGCTTAGCTTTCTAAGCTAATCAGTTATTTGGAGGAGGTGCATAAGGAGACACCACTCAGCCGTGCTTGCCACCTTGCAAGTAGGAGAAGCGGGGAATCTATCTTCATCATTCTTTGCGTGCTGAACATGTGGTGCCGAATACGTGATGTTTTCCTTGGCCACGGCGAAGTATTAGGAGTTTGCCGCAAACCAGGATGTGAAGCTATGATGAAGTTTCAGCCTTTCGCCACCTGGTGCCCTTCAGATGTGTTGGACGACGACTCCAATCATCCCCAGCTAATGGCCACGCTGGCTGGTGGATCGTTAGAGTTGTAGTCCAAGACTTCTGGAGGACACAAGATTGGAAAAGGCTGTTGCAAAAGTTCACCATGGTTTCCCATCCTGGTTTGCAGCAACCTCCTACTTTGCCAGGGCCAAGGAAAACAAACGGTGGTTAAGCCTGCATGATGCTTCCATGGTGAAAGATTCTGTTGGAATCCCTATGAAGATGAGTTCTGTTTTTCATGCCGATCTTATTCAATATTTTCTGCTGTACCTTTTTTTAACTCTCAGTCTTGCTGGCAGCATTTGGTGTTTTAGTCTTGCCTTCTCTTCTTCAGGTCGTCCTCTCCGAACAACACAAACCCTTTTGGATCAACGTTTTGTTTTGGACTGCAGCGGATGATCTTTGAGGTTAGGAAAACAAGTACATTTAACTAGAAGAAGTGAGGGAGCACTGGGTTATGTCTTGTTGAAGTACTTAGCTTTCTTTTTCCATGTGCCTTTAATGCTAAAATTGAAAACAAGGCAGTGAAAAGGCGTGAGAACCGGCGAGTCCATTGTGTGCTGGACCAGTTCAGCAAACTCACCTGAATCCCAAGATGTACATGGTTTAGAAATCTCACTCTTGGATGTTAATGCTAAATGTTTATGGTCTAAATAATCCACTGAAAAGGTAGCAAACATGTTGATTAAAAATAGGGTTGTTTTATGAAGTCAGAGCCTCGTGTGGCGCAGAGCGGTAAAGCAGCAGTTTCTGCAGCTGAAACTCTCCCCACGGCCTGAGTTCGATCCCAGCGGAAGCTGGTTTCAGGCAGGCGGCTCGGGTCGACTTAGCCTTCCATCCTCCCGAGGTCGGTAAAATGAGTACCCAGCTAGCTGGGGGAAAGGTAATAACGGCCGGGGAAGGCAACGGCAAACCACCCCGCTATAAGGCCTGCCAAGAAAATGTCATCGAAAGCTGGCGTCCCTCCAAGCGTCAGTAATGACTCAGTGCTTGCACGAGAGGTTCCTTTCCTTTCCTTCCTTATGAAGTCACCCAGCAAATCCACAGCTGGTCTGCGGGTGACACTGGTGCTCTCTTGCTGCTAATGTATCTGGATGCTTTTTGGAGGAGTTTAACGTCCGTATTCTTTCTGCCTCTTGCTCCAGGTGATGCAGAATAACCACATAGCATCTGTTACTCTGTATGGCCCAGCAAGGCCAAGCAGCCAGTTGAAAACGTTGGATCTTCCCCAGTGAGCAATATCAGCCGAACGAAATGCTACAAAATTAGTACAGCGTGCCTTGATTTGCTGCCACTTGTAATATGGAAAAGCACGGTATGATGGGATTCTTGTGTGTGCGTGTGTTCAAAAAAACCTGTCCCTTGCCACCTGTGCATGAGGCAGGATGAAACAAAAATCCTCTTGACTGTTCGTCACAGGGCATGGAACTAGTGGTGGAGGTGAGCAGTTAGGTGCCTGCTGCCCTTGGTTTTCCTCTTCTGGGCTGCCCTCCTCCTTTACAGTGTGGGTATATACAGACTGGTCTCTTTCCTGAGCTGGAAGAAGGATGCGCTCAAGAAGAGAGAGAGCACATAAATGACTGCACGACTTAGAAGCACAAACTTTTTGAGCCTTGGAGCATCTGGAAATAGGTATTGGATATATATATATAAATATATATATATATTTTCCAGTCTGTGTTTATGTTAACTGTATTGATAATGGTGGTCATGTTTTTTTAAAAGACAGCGGTGTAGGTGTGGGTGGGTGTGTATATATATATATAATACACACACACACACACAGAACTTATATATAGGTGTATATATAAAGTAAAGTACATGAGTATTTCTGTGGCTTAGGACATCCGTACCAAATGTGACAAGTATGTATATACATGTCCATGATTTCAGGCACCACATGTTTGTCTAACGTTGAAACAAGCGCAAAAGCAGCATGTGCATAAGACTTGGTTGTAACATTTTTGCACTACATACACTTTAATTACTTGACAAGACATTTTAATCTTCTCTGAGGAGCATCTGTGTACTGGGTGTGAGTGGGGGTGCGATGGTTTATTTAAGGGTTTGCCCTGCATAAAGCTTATTTATACAGTGGGGAAGAATCCCCTCCCCTCTTTTCTGCACTAATATTTACTTGACTTGCTGAAACAACTTACTTTCTGCCATGCCTGGTTAACTGACTTGTTTTTTTAAATAGTTTCCAGAAGGGAAGGGAAAAAAAGTCAAATGGATTCTTCTTACGAATTACGTTTTTCTTAAGGGTTTTGCTACCATTTTTCTTTACCCTTAAAACAGGGGGGAATTATTCAGTCCTGTTAAGAGTAAACGCAGTTGTCTTGTCTTGCAACTGTATGAAATGTATCAGATTAGAATTTCTTACTGTCCTGTAGAGAAGCGTAGTTGGAGAACTGGGGTGCAGCCACTGGGAACCACTTCCACCTAAGTTGCATTGAATTGAAGCGGACGTTGCACGGCCTTAATGCAAGAGAGGTCTCCCTGGAGGCCTCTATGGAACACGGGCTTGGCGGTTTGCGTTCTGGATTGTGATATATGTAGCACATTGGAGCGGGAGAGAAATTACCTCTTCCCTCACTCATGTCTCTCTGTCTCTCTCTCTCTCTCTTTTAATTTAATGCCAAATTGTTAGCCAAAGAGATCCTTAATCTAGTTTCAACATTTCTGTACATATATAACGACACTGCACACCCAGCTCTTCCACCCCCAGCAGACATGATTTCAGCTGCTTCAAATTAAAGGGATGCTGCTTATCGGTCATTATCCCAAGCAGAAGCTAACTGGAGTGTGCAGCTCTCTTTCCAGTCTTATTGTGGGGAAGGTAGATTGTCTGTCTGTCTCAGTCACCTTTGAACTATTAACCCTTTTTAAAACAATGGAGAGGAGAGAAAAAAGAGAAATGTATACTTTTTCCCATTTTTAATATTTTGGTGTAGCAACTTGTGATATATATATCAGAGATGATTTTTTGTGAGTTTTGCAAATGTGTGTACAGATTTTGTAAATACAAAAACCTTTTTGTAATTTCAACTCCATGTACAGTGTAATCTTGTATAGTTTATCAATGAATGAGGGATAGGAAATTTTAGAACGTTAGCGAAGAGTTTCGGATCTTGGACCAGTAGCAGGGATAAATGTGATGAGTGGGGTGGGTGTGTTGCGTATATATGTGAGTATGTGTGACCTCCTTTTTGCCATTTAGTCTTCCTGTATACTGTGACATTCTATCCTGTTTTACTTAAGAAGAAATAAAGGAAGCCCCACTGAAAATTTAACGGATAATGAGGGGAAAACGTTTTATGGTTTACCTGTATTCCTAGATGTTACTCCTTTTCTTCATAATGTGCTGTTTTCCCTATGATCATTGCTTGCTGAGAAAATTCCCCGATTCTCTTTTTCTTTCTAATATGGATTCTGTTTTTCATAACCCTCCTGTAAATTATACAAAATACCTAATTAGCATGTACATTGAAAGGACAAATAAAACAAGACTCAGTTACTGTGTTGTAAAAAAATACAGTTGCTGGGTGTGTGTATTTTGCAATTAATGGTGAGTCTTTGATCTGTTTCCCTCTGATGGTCTTTCATTATATTCATTCAATTTAAAAAACCCTACGGTTTTGTTTTGTTTTAAAGTTAAAGCTCTACAGCTTTCAACCAAGCACCCAAAAGTAGGGAAATTGGGAGTTAAGGCTCACCAGGCTTAACACCACATCCTCCCTAAGGAGGCAGAAAGTGCAAGTGGAATTCTCATTCTCCCAAAGCAGATAAATCAGGAGGACAGGATGGAGGATAGGATATGCAGAGGTGACTGTGGTGATGCGGTAAAACTGATGATGAACTACTTAGGGCCACCTACTTCTCTCTTTTTTAGAGCAGCCCTTCCCCAACCTAGTGTACCATGGTCAGGAATGCTGGGACTTGTTATCTCAAACATCTGGAGGGCAGCAGGTTGGGGAACGCTGTTCTATATTCTTACCAAAACACAGAGACTGCCCAATATTTTTTTTCCTCACAGACATCTGCCATTTAGCAGCCATTAGCAGCCATCTCCAGGAATTTATCCAGCCGCCTTTTAAAGCTATCCAAATTGGCTGCCATCACCAAATCAGGGGCATCTTCAGAAGGGGCATTTTCTCCTGCAATTTCCCGCTTCTTCCTGTTCGGGATTTAAATGGGGTCTTTATACAGCCAGGTTTTGTTTTTATGCACAACGCTATCTGACGTTTGCAAGGGTGAATATACCCGGTCACTACGTTCAACATCTAAGGTCCTCCTCCGGGTGTCTACTCCGAGAGAGGCTCGGAGTGTGGCAACGAGGGATAGGGCCTTTTCGGTGGTGGCCCCCAGACTATGGAACGATCTCCCTGACGAGGCTCGCCTGGCGCCAACGCTGCTCTCTTTCCAGCGCCAGGTTAAGACTTTCCTCTTTGCCCAGGCATATGGCGGCACATCTTAATCACCCACATGTTTAGTTTTTTTAACTTTTTTTAATGCTTTATGTGTGTATGTTCTGCGTTTTAGAATTTTAAATTACGTATACTCGTTTTTATCTTAATATTAGAATTTCTGTAAACCGCCCAGAGAGCCCTGGCTATGGGGGTGGTATATAAGTGTAATAAATAAATAAATCAAATAAATAAGGGTGGGTGGAACCTTGCAGGATGTTATTGATTGTTATTTTACCCTACCTTCCCTCAGCATAAAATGAAACACTTCCTCACAAGTTCAGAAATCTGCATCATTGGAGAAACACTCACACAATTCAAGTCAGTGTTGTCAGTTTAGAAGTCTGCCTCCCCCAAGCCCACATGCAAATCAGTATTGTCTCCGTAAGAGCATCAGCATCAATTTATTTCTTACCCGCCTCTCCGTTTGGATCAAGACGGGGAATAATAAGTATAAAATACATAAAACTGAATTAAAAACATGGTATACATTATCAAAACATCTCAAAATTCCACTGGATAGGCCTGCCGGAATAGATCAGTCTTTATAGCTTTCTTAAATGCTAAAAGACTGTTAAGTTGACAAGTCTCTTTGGCCACGCTTCCCAGCTGTGCAATTTCCTTCCCGTCTGAAAAGACTCTTAAAGCAACAGTAACACTTTTCTCGTTTGAGTAGGGGGGTTAAATGGGAACTGATTGCATCTCCTCACGTCTGTTGCAACCCCCGTCCCCACTGGCCATCTGCTTAGCCATTCCTGAAAAACAGCGCAGGAGCGGGAGGAGACACTCCCAACTGTTCCTTGTCAGTACTGGCGTCAACGCTGCACCGCCCAACACCCGCCCACACAAGGCAGGATACGGCGCAGGGAAGGATCACATGGGGAAACGGCAGCGGTTTTGTTGCAGGGCCGCCAGAAATACCGTATTTTCCCCATAGCAAAATAACCCGCAAAAAGGGGGTGAAGACATGAGACAACAACTGCATGGCGATGGCAACGTGTAAAAGCTTGCAGGAAAACCAATAACCGAACCATGATGATCTCCTGAAAAAGCGCCCATCTGAAGACACCCCTTGTGGTAGCGAATCCCATAGTTTTAACTATGTGCCGTGTGAAGAAGTAGGTGGCCTTTGTTTATAAAGATTTGTAAAATTAACACTCTGTGTGATTTTAAGGCAGCTTTGAAGACTAGCCTTTTATTATTTATTTATTTATTTATTTATTTATTTATTTATATAGCACCATCAATGTACATGGTGCTGTACAGAGTAAAACAGTAAATAGCAAGACCCTGCCGCATAGGCTTACATTCTAATAAAACCATAATAAAACAATAAGGAGGGGAAGAGAAAGCAAACAGGCACAGGGTAGGCCTACCCAGATCAATGTAAAATCAAGAATTTTTAAGATGTGTTGATTCCTGTACTAATGTTGTTTCCCGCCTCGATCCAAAAGGAGAGGTGGGTAAGAAATAAATATATTATTACTGTATTTCTTCGTTTCTAAGACACACATTTTCCCCATATAAACATCTCTAAAAACAGGGTGCATCTTAGAATCATGGGTGCGGATATTATTCTTAGAATCAAAGCTTTTTTTCTGTTGGTGGTACTGAAATTAGTGTGCATCTTACAATCGATGGTTTTTTACAATCTAAGAAATACGGTATTAGTAGTAGTAGTAGTAGTAGTCAGGTTGGCTTTTTCTGCCACCAGGGGGTGCACTTCCTTATCATAGACACTCTTCCCCCCCCCCCTCCAGCCCCCAGTGGCATTTTCATCACCGAATTATTTACTTGGGAATTTTTCCCTGGACTGAAGGCCTCATTGTTTACGTCCCTGATTTACAAATAATAATAATAATAATAATAATAACAACAACAACAACAACAACCAGCCTCTCCCTCTGGATTGAGACGGGGGACAACAGTAAATACAATATAATACATAGAATTAGTTAAAAGAGCATATAAAACTAATACAATATTAAAATAATCACAGCATTTTAGAATTCTTAGGTTTAAAATTCATCTGGGTAGGCCTGCTGGAAGAGACTCGACTTTAGGGCTGTCTTAAACTCAGAGAGAGCATTAAGCTGACGAATCTCCTCCGGCAGGCCATTCCACAGTCTGGGGGCGGCACAAGAAAAGGTCTTCTGGGTAACAGTTGCCAGCCTAGTTGTGTCTGACTGAAACAAACCCTTCCCAGAGGACCTGAGTGTGCGGGGCGGATTGTACGGGAGAAGCCGATCCCGCAGGTAGCCTGGACCCAAACCATGTAGGGCTTTAAAGGTGATAACCAACACTTTATACTTTGCTCGGAAACTAAACGGCAGCCAGTGAAGAGATTTTAAAGTTCGTGTAATGTGGACCCTGTGGTGTTACACCCCACAAGTCAATTCCAAATGTATGTCTGCAGTTTGTAAGTCTGTGGTTTTTAGAATGTTGGCCTGAGTGGGCGGAGTTAGAATGTCTTCGGAGGGGGGAGGAGTCATATATAAGGGAAGGACGGAGGGGATTGAGTAGAACTTTTCTGGGGGACTTGTTAGGTACTCTTAGAGTCTGTAGTGCTCTCTGTGTTTAGGGTACTTAAGTTCTGGGAAATTTGAGGGTCAGTGTAGTGAGTGGTGTCTTTAGGGTGTGGTGTGCACGTAGTGGATGTATATTAATCAATACTGAATAAAGAAAGTTCAAGAGTGATTGTGTGAGAAAAAGGAAAGCCGTATGTGAATGAGTGACAGGATTGTATGAAAGGTTTCAAAAAGGTTTTTAAATGTTATTTAAAACAAAGCTTGTGAACTTTTAAAAATAAATTTTGATTGTTTTGTTTTTAAACTACCACAAAAATCCCACGTGTCTGTTTGTCATTTATCATCTTAAGTTTACACATTCAGCACCCACTCTGACAATCATTCACCTAAGCAGATATAACTCACAGCGCATTATTATATATATTAAAATCCTTCTCCACTTTAAACCCCTTTCTCCACATAGTTTGGAGGAAGGTGGTTTTTATCCCTCGCCTCAGGCGTATCAAGCGGTGGGGCTTGGCTTGAGCAGGGAGCAGCCGCGGCCGGGCCTGGTGTTCAGAGCCTGTGTCGTGGCAGACACCCCCCCCCCCCAGGTGTACCGGTGACCGGCCTGGCTGCCATATTTTGAACTACTGTATTTCTTCGATTCTAAGACGCCATCAATTGTAAGACGCACACTAATTTCAGTACCACCAACAGAAAAAAAGCTTTGATTCTAAGAAATAATAAATGACCTGCGATTCTAAGACGCACCCCGTTTTTAGAGATGTTTATATGGGTGAAAAAGTGTGTCTTAGAATCGAAGAAATACAGTAGTTGAAGTTTCCAGACTAGGCACAAAGTCTGGAAACTTTGTGCCTAGGCACAATGTACCGCACCATCCTGCCCTGTTTGCCCACCTGCCTCCACTTCCTCTGTCGAATTCTAGATTGTAAGTTCCTTGGGGCAGGAGACGCTCTTCATATGGGTAACAACAGCAACCTAGCCAAGAGGGAGGGCTGGGTTCTGTGTCCTCACATCCGGGGCAAGCAGCCACCTGCCGTCCCAGTGTTGTTCAATCACATGTAAAGTGTCTAATAAGTGCCGTACAGAGTCTAAAAGAAAGGATTGCACTCCCCCTGAAGGAGCAGGTTCATAGCTTGGGGGTTCTTTTAGATCAGTGGTTCTCAACCTTCCTAATGCCGCGACCCTTTAATACAGTTCCTCATGTTGTGGTGACCCCCAACCATAAAATTATTTTCGTTCTTCTCTACACGATCCATTGTCATGGGATGGTTTGCTAATGAAAATAATACATAACAATAGCTTTAATAATACAAAAGATGATACATGACATAGTTCAGTCAATACAGTTTCCTAAGACCATCGGAAATTTGTGTTTTCCGATGGTCTTAGGCGACCCCTGTGAAAGGGTCATTCGACCCCCAAAGGGGTCCCAACCCACAGGTTGAGAACCGCTGTTTTAGATCCATCATTGTCACTTGAGGCTCAGGTGACCTCAGTGGCACGGAGTGCCTTCTACAAACTCTGGTTGGTGGCCCAGCTACGCCCCTATCTAGACAGGGATAACCTAGGTTCAGTTGTCCATGCTCTGGTAACCTCCAAGTTAGATTACTGCAATGCGTTCTACGTAGGGCTGCCTTTGAAGATGGTTCGGAAGCTGCAGCTCGTGCAAAATGCAGCGGCCAGATTGATTTCGGGAACCAGAAGGTTTGACTATATAACACCTGCTCTGGTCCGCTTGCACTGGCTGCCTGTATGTTTCTGAGCCCAATTCAAGGTGCTGGTTTTGACCTATAAAGCCTTACATGGCTTGGGACCACAATACCTGACAGAACGCCTCTCCCGACGTGAATATACCTGGTCACTACGTTCAACATCTAAGGTCCTCCTCCGGGTGCATACTCCGAGAGAGGCTCGGAGTGCGGCAACGAGGGATAGGGCCTTTTTGGTGGTGGCCCCCAGACTGTGGAATGATCTCCCTGATGAGGCTCACCTGGCACCAATGCTGCTATCTTTCCAGCGCCAGGTTAAGACTTTCCTCTTTGCCCAGGCATATGGCGGCACATCTTAATCACCCACATGTTTAGGTTTTTTTAACGGTTTTTAATGCTTTATGTGTGTATGTTCTGTGTTTTAGAGTTTTAATTTTTGCATACTTGTTTTTATCTCAATTTTAGAATTTCTGTAAACCACCCAGAGAGCCCTGGCTATGGGAGCAGTATATAAGTGCAATAAATATATAATAGAAGACCCTGTCCGCAAATTCCCAATCTAGTAGACATGGCATAAAAGTGTTATTGCTGCTTGTTTAACTTTATATCCTGAATAGCCCTGGGTTTTTCAGGATGGCTTCCACATAGTAAGTGATGCTACAATGTGCACAAGAAATTATAACGGTCTGTAAAAGCTAAACTGACCTGCATTAGGAAATTGACCTGTACTCTTATCTGCTCATGGACAAAAATCCAGTGCAATCTTTCAATTTCCTAACCACTGGGTGGCTGGCAAAAGGCTTAGAACTTTAATGGTGCTTTCTCAGCAGGGGATGGAAGGATGAAAGATTGGGATGGAGCCCCTTCCAAGATTCTTGGGATTCACAGATTTAAGATTAAAACTGCACCACCAACACACACACACACACACAAAAAGCTGTGAGTTTAAGAGCACTTGCTTGAACAGTAATCATACAGCAATACAGAAGTTCATGAAAAATAGTCACGTGATCTGAAAAGCAGAGAGAAGTAATGCCCCGTAAGTATATTATGATTTCTTTCACATACACACACCCAGTTCAGCTAGATTGGTTCTGTAAGTCAAAAGCTTTCTCTGCTCTTTCGCTGTCATCTATATCCCACCCCCATCCGCAGTGCTCTTACCGACAGCATAGCTCAATAATCTTGTGCCAGGATCCACATCGCCTCTAATTCGAAACAGATTTCTCTGTGCAGGGAAATAATCAAGTTACGTGATCAGATTTTCAACTGTTGATTTGAGCCTTCCTTCCTCCATCTTTCTCCTCCCTGCTGAAATCAACCCTTGGCTGCCGGTTCAGTATTCATAGAATCAGTTTCGAGGATTTGTCACTTTCGAAGTGAAGGTTGAATGACTGTGTAGGTTTTCCTTTTGTTAAATGCTTCTGGCCATGAACACATGATGAATTCTTTAAAGGTTCGGATGCAGAGAGGACAACGACGGGTTGCAAAATGGCGTGCTCTTTCTCAGGGTGGCCACCGTCCTCTCTTCCAGGAAACCCTCTGGTTTCCCATAGTTTCTCCCCCCCCGCCCCGCCCCGCCCCCCCTTGTTCTTTTGACATAAAAATGTTTTATTATTTCAAAACACAACTAACTTACAAACACACAATGCAAAAGAAAGAGGAAAAAAACATATAGAAAGATAAAACACACACATAAAAACAAGGGCTCTAACCTAGGTTTGGAGGTGTGTCAACCAGTTCTGGATGGGGCTACACTCCCCCTGAAAGACTGTTCGCAGTTTGGGGGTGCTCCTGGATCCGTCGCTCCAAATGACAGCCCAGATAGACGCGATGGCCAGGAGTGCCTACTATCAGCTTCAGCTGATACGCCAGCTGCGCCCCTTCTTAGCGTCAGAAGATCTAAAGACAGTAGCGCACACGCTGGTAACCTCAAGGCTTGACTTCTGCAATGCACTCTACATAGGGCTACCATTGTACCTAGTTCGGAAACTTCAACTAGTTCAAAATATGGCAGCCAGGTTGGTCACCGGTACATCTAGGGGTGAACATATTATCCCAACATTAAAATCACTCCACTGGCTGCCAATTAGTTTCCGGGCAAAGTACAAAGTGTTGGTCATTACCTTTAAAGCCCTAAATGGTTTGGGTCCAGGTTACCTGCGGGATCGCCTTCTCCCATACAGTCCGCCCCGCACACTCAAGTCCTCTGGGGTGAACTTACTTCAGTCAGCTAAAACTAGGCTGAAATCAGTTTCTCAGAGGACTTTTTCTTCTGTCGCCCCCAGATTGTGGAATGGCCTGCCGGAGGAGATTCGTAAAATTAACTCTCTGTGTGATTTTAAGGCAGCCTTAAAGACTAGCCTTTTCCAGCAGTCCTACCCAGATCAATGTAAAATCAAGAATTTTTAAGATGTATTGATTCCTGTTCTAATGTTGTTCCCCACCTCGATCCAAAGGGAGAGGCAGGTAAGAAATAAATTATTATTATTATTATTATTATTATTATTATTATTATTATTATTATTATTATTATAAACATACAAAGTTAAGATGGACTTCAGATTTTCTCCGCAGCAAAAATAAGTGACCATAACTTCTCTTACTGTATAATTACAATAATCAAAATTCCCCTCTTTCTTTTATCTTAAACTTTTCTTCTTAATCATTGAATCCACAGATAAACAGATCATTTTTTTTCTAGTCCCTGCAAAAAGTCTATTAGAGGTTTCCATTCAGTTAAAAACATAGATGTTGACTTTTCTCTAATTATTGACGTAAGTTTTGCTACCTCCGCCAACTCCACCATCTTCAGCAGCCATTCATCCGTTGTAGGCAATATTGAGCCTTTCCATTTTTGTGCATATAATAACCTTGCTGCCGTTGTCATATATAAGAATAAAGTCCCATAGTTCCTCTTCATCTGATCGTCCATTAATCCCAAAAGGAAATATTCCAGCTTCCTTTAATATCTTTAATATTTTCTGAATTAGAGAATGAATTTGAATCCAAAAGTTTTTAGCATTTTTGCAAGTCCACCATATATGGTAAAATGTTCCTTCTTGGTCTTCACATTTCCAACAGGTTCCCGAGACACCTTTATACATTTTGGCCAATTTCAAAGGAGACATATACCATCTATACATCATCTTATAAAAAAATTCTTTAAGACTAGAACTTAATGTAAATTGTAGGCCTTTTAACCACATATTTTCCCATTGTTCCGTTGTTATATTATATCTAAAGTTTTGGCTCTATTATTATTATTATTTATTTATTTATTTATTTATTTATTTATTTATTTATATAGAACCAACAATGTACTTGGTGCTGAACAAAATATACAAATAAAACAGTGACACCCTGCCTAGAGGCTTAAAATCTAAAATCACATTAAAACATATGAAGGGGGGGAAGGGGTTCACAAAGCAGAAATGAGAGAATAATCATAGTAATAAGAACAGCAGATCAAGCTAAAATACCAAAAGCTATTGAAAACAAATGAGTTTTCAAACACGTTTTTTTTTATCATATAATCCTTTAATCGCTCTTCCTCCGTCTCAAACTTCAACAAAAGTTTATATATATTTGCAATAACATGCTAATCATTTGTACACAATGCCCTTTCAAATACAAACTTCGTTTGTTCAAAACCACAAGTTTTCTTATCTAATTTAAACCTTCCCCGTGTCCTCTGGCCACTGAGCATACTCAGTTCTCATACCCACCCTCCTCTAGGCTGTCCCCAAGTCTTTTTTTTAGTACTTCTGCTGTTTCCCCAAGCCTGGTGATAAACCATTGTGCATCAATGATGCTGTATTGGCTACATAAGGATCCACACTCAGAGAATGAATTCACTATTTAGTATTGCTGTGCCGAAAATGCCACTTCTTTCATTTTCGGCATTTTGTGCAAGGGTGGGGACGAAACGAAAACTCTGGCTAAAGAGTCTAGGGAGATGAGAATTTCAAATAACTTTCTCCTTGGGGAAGAGGACAAGAGGAGAAGAGAAGATTGAGGGGAGACATGATAGCACTCTTCAAATACTTAAAAGGTTGTCACAGAGAGGAGGGCCAGGATTTCTTCTCGATCCTCCCAGAGTGCAGGACACGGAATAATGGGCTCAAGTTAAAGGAAGCCAGATTCCAGCTGGACATCAGGAAAAACTTCCTGACTGTTAGAGCAGTACGACAATGGAATCAGTTACCTAGGGAGGTTGTGGGCTCTCCCACACTAGAGGCCTTCAAGAGGCAGCTGGACAGCCACCTGTCAGGGATGCTTTAGGGTGGATTCCTGCATTGAGCAGGGGGTTGGACTCGATGGCCTTGTAGGCCCCTTCCGCTATTCTATGATTCTATGATTTCCTCTTACTTTTTAAATCATAGGTGGTGGCTAGGATCTTTCTATTTTTTAAATTTTACTTTAAATATGCTCACACACACACACACACACACACTTGCAGGGGCCCAGGATTCTTCACCTGCCCAGCAGTTCTTTCTGAATTCCCAGGAGAACACATGACCGTACCCTCTCCTATAAAAACAATTCAAGAAATTTATTGGAGCCAATTCAAGAAATTTTGATCAAAAGTTTTAGTCAATTATGAACCGCCCAATTTAGCCAGTGATTAACGCCCGGAGAGCTTCGGCTGTTGGGTGGTATAGAAATGTCATTTAGCAATTAATTTATTAAATAAACTTGCGTACTGGGTGGGGAATCTGCACCCAATATGCAACAACCCAATATGTGGTGCTCCACATGTTGTTGGACTCTTAACTCCCATCAGCCCCAGACAGCATGACCAATGCACAGGGGATGATGGGGGTTGTAATCCCAACGACATCTGGAGGACTACAGGTTCCCATCCCTGTTTTAGATGATGTGTTACTAGCAAGCATCATTCAGAAAACCATCCACCCCTTTCAGCAGGGGAAACTGAAAGCACCAGTCTTCCATGAGGCTCAACAGTTCACAAAATCCACAATTTTATTGTGGCGCCTCTCTCCTGTTCATCTTGTTGGGGATAAGCCAGCCTTGTCTTGTTGGAGGACCCAAGCTGAACTGGTGGATGCAAGTGGCATCTTTGAGGCCCTCTTTGCCCACAAGTTCTCTTGCTCCTCTTTTGGTACACTGTCAGCTTGTGACACTTGCGATTCATTTGCATCTGGCCTCTTCTCCTTTGGGAGTGCCTGTATTATAAGTGCATCCAGTTGTCCTCATAAATTGTGCAAGCGGAGTACTAGAAAAAGATGCTTGGCAACCAGGAGTGTTAAGAAGAAATGGGGTTGTTGCTGGAGTTGGGTGCTGTCTAGAGTGATTTTGGGAGTGGGATCACTCAAGTGCACATGAGACCAGCAGAGAGGCTTGTGGCTCTGATGTCCCTGGGTGGTGCATCCTCTCTGGGTTTCAGTTGAAACTCTGGATAGCTCCTTTAGAGTTCTGACTGAACCCCCCGAGTGGATGCCCAGCCCCACTGACTTTGGAGCTACCACCCTCCACTGTGTGAGACCCACAGAACACCTTATGATCACATGAAACCCACTGTACCCCCAACCCAGCCACACAACAACTCCAAGCGTTTGGAGGGGGTGAGCACAGGGGTCAACGGCCTGCAGCTGAGTAGAGCAGAGCAGAAATGAAATTTAGAATGAATTGGAAATTTTGTAAGATGATGAAAAAAAATATCAGAACTGGACTTTAGGACTTCAAAACACACACACGATTGACTTTTGCGTTTTAAACCTTCTGTGTTCAAAATGCAAATTTTAAGAACTTAAACCCTTAAACTCAAACTCCCTGGTGGCAAATTTTAAGGTAGTTAAGTATCAGTGTGCTAAATTCGATACTTTTACACCGGCGCGTATTTTCTAAATTGCCTGTATCAAATGTAACAGAGAAAAACTTGTGGTTTTTTAATTGAAAACTTTGGAAACAAATTGAAGCGAAGAAAATTTGCTTGAAAATAACCGCCCCTCCCCCCCCAACACCAATGTGTTGATTCCTTCCTGAAAACAGAACAGCCGGAGTCAATGCATCCTAATTCTCTTTCTCCAGCAAAATTCCCTCTTCTGACTCTGGATGGGATCCAATGTCGTGGCTCCATTCACAGGGGAGGAAAAAAAAAGCCCTTCCGTTCATAGAAGAAGAGTTGCACTCATGAAAGGACTCCTTCTGTGGGCCAGGGCTGGCCCTACCATTAGGCAGAGGGAGGCAGCTGCCTGAGGCTGAAGATGCTAGAGCAGGGGTTGGACTCAATGGCCTTGTAGGCCCCTTCCAACTCTGCTATTCTATGATTCTATGAAACTTTCCTTCTGCAAACAGTCCAGCTAAGTTGGATCCTACCCCCTATATTTCCTCCCTCTACACATAACTAGTTCAAACAAGTGTGTCCATCACTAGATCTCCCTACTTGAAAACGACTGGGTCTTAGGTGACGTCGGGTGATGTCTACGCTCCACCTGTAGTCTTTCAACGGTGTGCTTCATGCGCCCGCGCAAGTCAAGTCATCGCTGGATGACCGTGTGTGTGTCGTCAGCCTTATAACCCTTCGTGGTCCCTCTCGGGATCATTTTCCACCGGAAAGCCTTCTTCACTTGCTTCTTTTGCGTGCATGAAAGCCGTGCATTGTGCAGCAAGTTCCACATCAGCCAAATTTCAGCTACCTTCAGGCTGTGGACTACCATGAGGTCTTTGTAAAAACAGGGATCGAACGTCTGCAAGTTTGGGGCAGCTGAGGGCTTGGTTATTCCGAACGTCTTGAACCCTTCGTGCAAAACAGGTTTCAGGTTGATCCTTTGCAAGCACATGCCGAGGAAAACGTCGTCAATAGGGAAGAGGTCTACCTGGCCGCAGGCCTGGGAGAGTTTCTTCATGGTACTGCTGGATAATAGGAAGCCGCCACCTCCAGCGTAAGTTGGATATGTGCCCAGGCCATACATTGTCTCGGGGATGTAGTATTTGCTCTTGCGGGTTCGGATCGGTTGCGCGTTGTAGATGATGTCGCCGACAAACAGGTCTTCCGAGGGATCTTGACTATCAAGGAAGTGGACAATGTTTTCCACGTTGACGAAAACATCGGCATCCCCTTTGAAGATGAACTTGGTACTGGAACAAAATTCGTCAGCCCAGCTTAGGAAATGTATCTCTTTCAAGGTCAGATTGAAGAAAGTGTCGAGGAAGTCCCACAACAAGATGTCCCGGTACATCTGGCTTTCCTGATGGACAAGGGTCTCCCACGTTGGCAACGCCGTCTTGTTCTTTGGGATGCCCAGGAGGAAAACCCTTTGCACCTGTGCCCCGTTCACCGCTCCTTCTCTCCCCCATGTTTTCCGCACGATCTCTCGGCGGTCAAAGTCTTCCACCAGCGATTTGATGGCAATGAGCAAGAAGGGCCCCGCGGGCGTCCTCTTGCACTTCTTGGGCTGATTAATGAGAAGGTCGAATTTCCTGTGGTCTTTGTTTCGAAGGTAATGTCTAAAGTCAAACGTGGAAGGCGTCAAAGGCGGGGGAGTGTGGAGCTGCCCGTCTTGACTTGCCACCTTGATGCGTTTCACAGCAGACGTCATCCTGGGCTCTTCTGCCGTCGCCTGCGCGTTCGGCTGTTCCTGGAGGACACTGGGAACGTGGAAGAGCCCCCGGGTGGCCGCTGGCGGCTTCTTCCGGCCTTCCGCCTTTTCTTCTCTCTGGGAAGTGTGGCCCAGCTGGGAATAGAGCATGGTAAAAAGGGCTACCACCAGGAAGAGAGTGCAAATGGCATCGCCCTTGAGTTGAACTCTCATTGTTTCCACAAATTTCTAGGAGACATCCGGTGCGGTATTATGGGAATTGCCTCCTGGCTGTTTCCATCTGCAAATAAAGAAATCATAGGTAAGGGTAGAGTTTGGAGCATCATTTTCATAATCTATCAAGAGAATCGGCTATTGGGCGGAATAAAAATGCAATAAATAAATAAATAAACAAATAATGACGGCAAAGTGGAAATGGAAAAAGAAACGTACTTTCAAGCTAACTGAAGGAAGATCACTGTTGTAGTTCGTACCCAAACAGCTGGTAGAACCTTGCAAGGGAGGCTGCAGACACATTCTTCAGCCCCGCTAGCTCGCTGCAGACAGCGCGTTCCAAAAACGCAGCCACTGAGCTCAGCTTGGCAGCGCCACACCTCTGGCAACTGCCTAGGTCGCCCATCCCTGAGGCTGGCTCTGCTCTCCCTGGTGGACAAGTCACCTTGTGGGGTGCCCCCCATGAAGCCAGGGACCCGGCTGCTACTGAGGAGAGGGCCTTCTCCGCTGTGGCACCCCGGCTGTGGAATGAGCTCCCCAGAGAGGTCCGCCTGGCGCCGACACTGTACTCCTTTCGTCGCCAGCTGAAGACCTTTTTATTTTCCCAGTATTTTAACACTTAATTTTAACTTACATTTAAATTTTACTGTTTTAACTCTGTATTTTAATTTTATATCAATTTTGCTGCGTGGTTTTTATTCTGGTGGTGCTTTTTATATTGTATTGTGTATTTGTGCTTTTAACCTGTTGATTGTCTTGCTATGATTTTAATTTTTGTGAACCGCCCAGAGAGCTTCGGCTATTGGGCGGTATAGAAATGTAATAAATAAATAAATAAGAGCAGCTGCTGTTTGAGTCCCGTTCTCCAACGAGGCAGGGAACTTTGGTCCACGCCCAGCACAGACAAATCCTTAAATGGCTGCAGGGGGGTGGGTGGGTGGAGTGATGAGGTCAGTGGTCCAGGCCACACCCCCAACACCACCCAGCATGAGGAGGGCAATCTGACCATTCCCCTTTAAACTATTCTGCATGCCCAGTGTAGACAATACGGGCCCAGAAGATCCACTCATCTCAGTATAAGACAGCTCCCAATGGGCTAGGACTTTTTGAAGGTCTCTGTGGCAGTTCAGTTGCGTGTGCATGTATGTGGATGCATGTGGTGACTGCATGTACCATAAGGTGGCATTTAATGAACAGATTTTTAGGACCACCATGTTGGGTCATTGGCCATCATGGTCATATACAGGCGGGGGGGGGGCAGGAAAGAAGCCCTGCCGCTGGAGAGGTGTGAAACCAGGCCCCTGTGGGGCTGCCCCAGAGGGAACAGGGACTAAGGAGAGAGATGGGAACGTGGAGGGTATAAAGTTTGGAGGATTCCCTCCCCACCCAGCCACCCACTCCAGTCTTTGTCTTGTGTTTTCTTACGGTGTGGAGGAAGGCGTCCGTGGCTGGCTCAGACTGCAAGGTCCTACTGTGGAGTCAGTAGATTGTCTAGCTCAGTGGTTCCCAATTAGTTAAGTACTGTGGACCCCTTGTTTTTCAAATGCCAAGCCAGGGCCCCCCTACTTTCGAAAGTTTTGTTACCTCTTTGGTAGTTACCTGTGCGAAGCAATTTTTTTGAGAAAATAAGGAGTAGCCCCTAATAAGCAAAGGATTTTAGGTATACTAAAAAAACAGACCATAAAATTTGTGATATTACCACGCAAAAATGACAATGATTTAGTTAGGAATAAAAAAAAGAATTTAATACTAACGTCTCGTTTACAATTGAACAAATTACGACATGTCTAGCAGCTACTAAACCTAAATGTGATGGGAGAAATCATGCCTCTTTTTGTCCCGAACAATCCCTTCCACATCCGGTTCAATATTTCCTACTTTTAATCTCAAATCTGGATCAACATCGAGCCGATTTCTATGCTTGTTCTTCATATAACGAAATGTCGAAAATGTTTGTTCACAAAGATATGTGGAACAAAGGGGAACTAGATGTTTCAAAGCTTTTTCACCTAACTTCTTATAATCAGGAGAAACCTTCACCCAGAATTGGTCCAGTCTATTATTCTTTGAAAAATGATTTCAATGGACCATCACGAGTCATGTCAACAAGTGCATCTTGCTCTTCCGCAGAGAGAGTTGTTACTTGTTGTACATCACCACATTCAAAAGGATTCCTTAGCCATGAGTTTCCAGGATTAGGTGCAGGGAAGTAACCTCTGAAGCTAGTCGCTAAATCACGCAGGTGCTTTCGCGCATGACATCACCGTCGAAGCAAACGGAGCGCGGGAGACGGCGTATTTTCTTTTATTAAAATGCAGACCTTGCAGAGCTAATATATGAATGGTGCCATGGACCCCCTGGATGGGTTACGCAGACCCCCTGGGGTCCACAGACCTCCAATTGGGAACCACTGGTCTAGCTAGTTATAATTGTTTTAAGGTTACTGCATTTCCTACGTTATGCCTGCCTAAATGTGTGTTTTGCCTTTTTGGTCTTCCCACAACCCCTACCCTTACATGTAAGTAGATTCTTTCTACCTCAACTGCTTGTGTGCTGCTTCCTTCTTGCTACTTGGGTCAGTGCTAAATCCAGAGCTCCTGTGCCAGGATTCTGGTGTTCTTTCCCACAGGTTTCTGGAGCTCGGAGGCTTCTGGAAGGTGGTGGCAGCAGACACGAGGAGGTCAGCCAACTAACACCCTCCCCTCGGGCCACCCTTACACCGCCTTCCCAATGTGATGCCCAGGGCCGATGCTACCATAGAGGCCACTCAGGCAGCCGCCTAGAGCGCCAAAGCTAAGAGGGGCGCCGGGCACAGCGCAGCACTCACGCGCGTTGGCTGTGAGCCGGCCCGGCCCGAGGATTCAGCTGGGCTTGGGCGGGTGAGATGGCGCCCAGCGCCCACCCAGCCGAAGCGAAGCCAGGGACGCTGGGGTGGGGGTGGGGCGGCTCCATGTTCGGACTTCCGGAACACACCTGGGAGAGAGAGAGAGAGAATGTTGGGGTGCATGGGGTCTTTGAGTGAATGCATGTGTTCATGTGTGTGTTTGTTTGGAGTGAGTGATGCTGAGTGTGTGTGTGTGCACGCGTGTGTGAGTTGGGGGGCGATGATTTGGAGGTGATGTTCCTATTAAATAATGCATTTTAGACCCATAGACATTCCTTTCCAATTTGTTTGCTATAATTGGCATGACGTATTTCTTGCACTTTAAAATAAATTTAGCAGTTTCAAGTTTTGTGCTTCTTATTTTTTCCAGGAAACATAGGTTCTTAAAAACCAAAGTTGGCATATGTGTGTGAAAGTAGCTCACCATGCCTAGGGCACAAAATAGTCTGGCACCGGCCCTGGTGATGCCCTCCAGATGTGTTGGACTGCAATTTCCATCATACCCAGCCATGCTGGCTGGGAACCATGGACATTGCTGTCGGACACATCTGGAGAGCAACGGGTTGGGGAAGGCTGCATTAGAAGCGAACGTGACGCCCTTGGACAGTGTTTCTGACCCTTTTTCTTTGTTTAGTTTTAGAGGCTCATGCCTCGGGAATAAACTTTGCGCAAGATGGGAACACACATTTTCCATGACTTACAGATTGAGCCTGCCAATATCTTGGAGACGGTGGGAAAGCCGACGAAATCCTGGAACCGCCAATGTTTGGGTCAAAGCCCAGACTGCCTTTCGTGGCCAGGAAGGAAGGCCCTTAGAAGGATCACGCGACCAGCTAGAAATGTATAGTTGGAAAACGTTCAGTAGAAATATCCAATTCTATGTAAAATTATAAATAGATAACGGCTGCAAATCTGTGCTCATTTTCCTGAGAATAAGCCCCATGGATTGCAGTGGGACTTTTGAGTAATCTTGGATAATATTGTTCCATAAATCTTTGTTTCTTCTTGTAAGGACCTCCTTCACACCTTTGCTCCCTTGCTAGTTCTTTTAGTTTCATTTTCCTTCTTTTTTTGTTGCAAGTCTGTTCACACAACCATTTTGTTTGTGGTCAAAATGCCACCCAAGTTTATATCCAAGTTCCAGGTAACGTGCATGGTTCTCTCCACCCCATCCCGTCCCACCCCATTTTATCTCACAACACCCCTAAGAGATACTTAGGCTGATAGCCGGTGACTTTATGGCCACCATAAAGCCAGCTTTATGGCCAAGTGAAGGCTTGAACTCGGCTCTCCCCAGTCCTAGTCCAAAATCCTTTCTTTCTCCTTCCTGCATGGTTTAAACATGAATGGGAGAGGGGGATGTTGCAGGAGGCACAATGCCCTGTAGGGCGTCCCATGGCTTTGGATCTCATAGAATCATAGAATAGTAGAGTTGGAAGGGACCTCTAAGGCCGTTGAGTCCAATCCCTTGCTCAATGCAGGAATCCACCTTAAAGCATCCCTGACTGGTTGCTGTCCAGCTGCCTCTTGAAGGCCTCTAGTGTGGGAGAGCCCACAACCTCCCTAGGTAACTGGTTCCATTCTCATACTGCTCTAACAGTCAATAATGTTTTCCTGATGTCCAGTTGCAATCTGACTTCCTGAAAGTTGAGCCCATGTAAAGAGTTTTTAAGGTATACACACAACATATGCACACATGTGCATCTTCTGTCCTGATAATAGATCCGGGGCATACTTCCACACATAGGATGCAGCCCATGGATTAAGAACAAAGATTGCCTGGCCTCAATTCTCTAAGGTCTGGTAACCTTGAGGTTAGACTACTCTTGAAGATTGAAACTACAGGCTGCTCTTGAAGATTGAAACTACAGTGAGTTCAGCATAGAATGATTAGTCTGGTAACTAGGACTGGACAATATAACCATATATGCTTCATCAGCTGCACTGGCTGATGGCCCATTTCCAGGCTCAGTTCAAAGTTCTAGTTTTGATTCCTAAAGACCTTTACAGTTTTGGGACCAGGACACCAAAAGGATCGGCAATTTCCACATGTGGAAGCCCAGACTCTAAAATCTCCATAGGAGGCCACGTACCTCTGCCATCCAAGATGCAGGAGACGATTACTGGCAAAAGGGCCTTTTTGGTGGTGGTTCCCCAATTATAGAATGCTCTTCCCAGTTAGGCTTGCCTGGCACCTGCCTTAATGTCATTTTGGTGCCAGGCAAAACCATTTTTTCCCCTGGGCCTTTAAACGTTTTATATCTTGTACTTCAGTTTGATCAGCTGTTTTTCTGTTGAGTTACCTTATGTGCCTTCGCTACGTTGCTATTCTTGTGCTTTCTTTTTCAATTGTTCATTGTACTTGGACTATATGAATTGCCCTGGGACTGAGTTGGAAGGGTGGGATATTAATAAAATTAAATAGAAGGCTGGGCTGCAGCATTTTTCATCTCCTACAAACTGGCTCTGATTTGACAGCCTGCCTGAGAATCGTGACAAACGATTTAAAACTGGAGCAAGATTATGTATACGGCTTCATGACAACCCCAAAAGAGAACTCCAGAGATAAAGGGCAGGCCAAGCAGAGCATCAAACAACTTAGTCCTTGCCTCCGACTGCAACGTCTCTTCACAGGCATCCACAATTCTCATCGCACGACAAAAGATGTGGACGCTTGCCTTGGAATCCGTTGCCTTTGCAAAGAAGAAAGATGCAAGGCGGCCGGTTTGGCTCTCCTGCATGCAGCAGGAAAAGAGAGAGAGAGAGAGAGAGAGAGAGAGGAGAATTAAATGAAGCAGACAAATAAACAGTTTTCTCTGATCCAGATGTTCTTCTCTGCTATGACTCTGCATATCTGGCTCAGAACAGAAGGAGAGTTGGGGGCCTGCCCAGATCTGGGAAGGGGGTGTGCAGGGAGATCAGAAAACAACAATGATTGTGGATTTTACACTTTAGGAGAAATCCTGGGGTTAGGTCCCATGGATACCTGCTGCGTTCACTGCCACCCTGGACCTTTTGCCTCCTTCCACTTTGAGATTTGCTTCAAAAACTCCAGGCCTTAAGGTTCAAGTACACACTCCTCTCTCTCTCTCTCTCTCTCTCTCTCTCCTGGTTTAGCTCAACGGAACAGCAAATTCTTTCTGACGTGCCCCTTGGGTGGAAGCCAGATTCTCTAAAGTACCCATGCACAGGATGTCCCATCGCGAGAGCGCTCTGCGTGGCAAGGTCCTCGCAGAAAAGCTGAATTGATCATGCAAAAGAAAAAGAGAAAAGGAAGCCCGCTCCTAGCAAAGGCCCGTCCCCTGGCCTTTTCTGACTGCCAGGCCAGAACTACAAATAAGCCACGTTGGAGAAATATCTGACTGTGTAGAGTGTTGCGAATAACCTATTTCTCGTTCCACCTTTTCCTGGCAGGGCTGCGTGAGCAGCTGTAGGACAGGGCAGACATTCCACCAGTGCAGTAACTCCAGCATTATCACAGCCCCAAGCAGGCTGGGTGGTGGTGGAGGAAGCTCACCTGTTTAAATCCTGCATGACAGGCAGATGTAGAAGGCGCAAGAGCCCTGCCAGGAAAAAAAATGTCTGAGATAAACCAACACCCCACCCCATCCCAAATTGCCTTTAATGCTCCCACAGCTTGTGTTTGCTGAGGAGGACAGAAATCCCAAGGTAAGTGCATAGGCTTATTCAGTGAGCACTCTGCACACACTCAGAGGGATAGCCTAACTGATTTTTGAACATGCTCCAGAGTCAAACACTGGACCTGAACATAGGTTCCAAGGCTGAGCCCTGGCACAAATTGAACTCTTAAGTGCCTTCACCCATCTCGGCCTGCGGGCTCTTTTAGAGAGGCCCTTCTCGTTTGCCTGCTTGTGAGAACAATGAGGTGGGTGTCCGCGCAGGAGAGGGAGGGCACGGTCCCAGAGGTGGCGGGGCACACACAAAACCCAAGCCTGCACCTTTTCACTGCTCTTTTCTTGCATATATTAACTGGAACAAATGTATTTATTTATTTAAAACATTTATATCCCGCCCTATATCACTAGGATCTCAGGGTGGCATATCACACAATATAAAACAACATACAGAACTAAAAAATAAATTAAACCATTAATCAAGTTAAAACCAGTATATAATTTAAAAGCAGTAAAAACAATTAAAACAGTTAAAACAATATGCCATCTCAGTGAATTTAACCATTAAAGGCTTTGTTAAAAAGCCATGTTTTCACTTGGCGCCAAAATAAAGTCAGCGTTGGCGCCAGTCGGGCCTCCAAGGGCAAGAAGAAGCATTCCACAGTTGGGGTGCCACGGCAGAGAAAGCCCTCTCCCTTGTCCCATCATAGCGTATATGTTGCATTGGTGGGATGCGGAGAAGGGCTCCTCCAACAGATCTCAGGTCTCGGGCAGGCATATATAAGGAGAGGCGTTCCTTCAAGTATTGAGGTCCCAAGCCGGGCTTTAAACGTCATTACCAGCACCTTGAATTCCGATCGGAAGTGTATAGGAAGCCAGTGCAGTTCCTTTAAGACCGGTGTTATGTGGTCTCTGTATGATGTACCCGCCAGCAGCCTAGCTGCTGCATTTTGCACTAGCTGCAACTTCCGTGTCGTCTTCAAGGGCAGCCCCACGTAGAGTGCATTGCAGACATGTTGCACACATGAGTCTCCGCTGGAACATCTCATGGGCTGAAATTGCACTGAACGTGTCAGGATCTCAGTGTAATTTAGAATGCAGCCTTCCTAGGCCCAGGGTTGGTTTGGTTGGTTGGTTTTTGCATGTTTAGGCTTTGCGCTTGTATTTATTTGTGGGGGGCATTTGGGTTGCGCACGCTGGCCTTCTCACAGTTTGGAAGCACTCCGCAAATACACTGCCATTCCTTTGTCCCATTGGAAGGCTGGCTGATCCCTGCGGACCCTTCCTTGAAGTAATGCGCAAGTGGTGCGATGGGATGGGTGGGCGGGGAGGCAGGCCTGAGCTTGTGCGCAACTGGGTCGGCTGCTTGTGAATGGCAGCGCATTGAGCCGAAAGCCTGCAGGAAAAGAACGCTTAGGGGAGACTTCCCCCACCTGGTGCCCTCCACATCTGGGAGGCGCCAGGTTGGGGAACGCGGGCGTAGGGTAGAGCTGGGGGCAAGGCCGCCTGCTTCTTGCAAACGCATCTGCCTATAGTGCACTCCCCGACCAAAGAGAACGGCGCGGTACTTACATCCAGTGCAATCGCGTCAGTCCTGCATCCCTTCGGTAATGTTTGGACGAAAGACTGCCAAGTAGGCACATCTGGAGCCACTTAGTTCTGGCATTCCTCAGCCCTGCAACATATAGCCCAGGAAACCCAAGCCGAGTCCAGCAATGCCGGCTCGCCTTCTCCCGAGCTAATGTTCATCAGCAGCGATGCTTCTGTGCGGAGAACCGCAGCTGAACATGGCTTAGCCCTTCTTCTCCCTCCCCCAGCCTGCACCCCCAATTATCTTCTCTCCAAATTCTGCCTTGTTGCGTGTGCTGATAAAAAGAAGCCCTCGACCCTGTGCTGAAAGGAGCTCAGCTCTCCTCCAAGTCCTGGTCACGTGCCCCAAGCAGATGTTTCAGTCCAAGGGACTGGGGGGAGCAGCGGAGCTCTCTCGATACAGATGTTTGCCAGAAAGGGAAGGCGTTGGCTGTGCGAGCAGGCACATGTGAGGGGCCGGGCCTGTGCCTCCACGCAGCACCAGGCGGCCCAGTGGAATCTGGAGAGAGCACCGCACGATGTCTTGTTCCAAAAAACGAACAAGCAATAAAGTTAGCACCTTGTAAAAGAGGAAATGGCTGCCGCTTTAAAGTTTGGCTCCAATAATCTGATTTCCTTATAACAGATTAGTATAGTTTTAGGGAATGACAGCTCATCTGTTGGTCATAGACACTTATGTCTTTTTTGAAAATACATATACTTATATTTTAGATTATACATAGACTGGGACATATAATTATAACTTCAGTAACTGACTGTATGGCAGGAGTACGGCAGGGTTGTATACTCTCACCTTACCTATTCAACTTGTATGCAGAACACATCATGCGACGTGCTGGGCTTGACGAATCCAAGGCTGGAGTTAAAATCGCAGGAACAAACATTAACAATCTCAGATATGCAGATGACACCACTTTGATGGCTGAAAGCGAGGAGGAGCTGAGGAGCCTTATGACGAAGGTGAAAGAAGAAAGTGCAAAAGCCGGGTTGCAGTTAAACCTCAAAAAAACCAAGATTATGGCGACCAGCTTGATTGATAACTGGCAAATAGAGGGAGAAAACGTGGAGGCAGTGACAGACTCTGTATTTCTGGGCGCAAAGATTACTGCAGACGCTGACTGCAGCCAGGAAATCAGAAGACGTTTACTTCTTGGGAGGAGAGCAATGACAAATCTTGATAAAATAGTTAAGAGCAGAGACACCACACTGACAACAAAGGTCCGCATAGCTAAAGCAATGGTATTCTCCGTAGTAACCTATGGCTGCGAGAACTGGACCATAAGGAAAGCTGAGCGAAGGAAGATAGATGCTTTTGAACTGTGGTGTTGGAGGAAAATTCTGAGAGTGCCTTGGACTGCAAGAAGATCAAACCAGTCCATACTCCAGGAAATAAAGCCAGACTGCTCACTTGAGGGAATGGTATTAAAGGCAAAACTGAAGTACTTTGGCCACATAATGAGAAGACAGGAGACCCTGGAGAAGAGGCTGATGCTAGGGAAAGTGGAAGGCAAAAGGAAGAGGGGCCGACCAAGGGCAAGAGGGATGGATGATATTCTGGAGGTGACAGACTTGACCTTGGGGGGGAGCTGGGGGTGGCGACAGCCGACAGAAAGCTCTGGCGTGGGCTGGTCCATGAAGTCACGAAGAGTCGGAAGCGAATGAACAAATAAACAACAACAAAGTGACTGTCTCAATAAATCAGAGGTGCAGATCCTCAGGTCCCAATCTGTCCTCCTGGGGTTCCTGAGATGCCCCGCCCCTTTCCGAAACAGGTCTGCTCAAAAATAAGTCCATTTGACATCTTAGGGACTTAACACCCTAATCAGTGCGTTTTAAGTTTACAGCTTAATCGATATATCGTCAGCCAAGCTTCTGCCAGCAAGAGCTGTGAGTCTTTAACGGGGTCCACAGAAATCCCGGTGGTCCGTGGACTGCTTTCAAGTGATCTGTGTTACCATGATGAAAATGAGTGCCTTTCCAGGTCCAAAAATGTAAACACCACCTCAAAACCCGTCCCCTGCACTACAGTGCAAATGTAGCGATGCTGCAAGTTGAAGAGAAAGAAGCATTACTTTGAGGTTCACCAAGGGAAAGCATTGTGAGGTTCACACATACCGCCACATGACTGAAACGTGTCAACCAAGACCTTAATGACAGCTTGACAACCCCCTCCTGTCATGTCTAGCTCAGCTCAACTCAACTTTACCACGGGAGCTGGACTGAAACAGTTGTACTTACTAGAAGGGCAAGGAAGAATCAAGTCTGGTGATTCAGGAGAGCCAGGCTTATAGATCTGTCCAGGGTTCTGAGAAGCCTGGCTCTCCTGCATGACCAGACTTGCCGCTGGCCAGAACTCACTCAGGAAGAGCTGTCGTTTCAGCAACATGCAGAGGCCTCCTGAGGTTTTATGAAGGCTAGCCCAACCTTCTCGGAGGAGCTGTCTGGCTCTTAAAGGACCATTGGCTGATTCTGCAGCTGCTGGCTCCCCCAGCAGGAGTGTGTGAATGTGAACATTTCATGGTGCTGGTGGTGGACATTCCAAGTCCAGTAAAGCCACAACCTCGGAGCTGGAAGATCTCAGGGTAGCAGAGGACAATGAGTCACTGGATGATGCCTTCTTCACCTCAGAATCCTGCAGCCAGAGAACATGTCTCCGCCCACCCACCAGGAAGGCTGCCTGAGAACACACATGAGGATTCCTATGGGCATAGTGAACCTCCATCGGATACAAGTCTTGCGGTAACAAGAGCAACTTCAGGTTTTCCCACCATGCTCAAGGTGGATAAATATTAAAAATAATTTTTTAAAATCCACACCAGTAAATCCTTTGGCTCAGTTTTGCTAAGACAAATGTGTGGGTTACAGCAGGGATTAATGTCTTCTTCCTATGGCCAACCAGAGACTGAGAACATTCTACGCACTCAGTCCTGCTAAAACTATTAAAAACACCACACGAAACTCCTTTGACAAGCTCTTGAGAGGTATCTCCAGGACACACCGAAATCAATTTCTTTTAAACATTGAACCGCATGTTTATTTGATTTTTGCCTTGTCTGGCGCAAGTTTAAAAATAACAGCTTTTTGAAACTTGACACAAATCAGTTCTACTATTGCCAGTGCATGTGTGTTAAGGTTAAGTGTTATCACGTCAAGCAAAACAATCAAAGGATGCAAGTTACAGTATTAAAAATTAGTGCCTATTAGAAAGATCATGTAGTAATATATTGCTTTTCCCATTAATGTGGCACTGTACCATGTCAACCTACATTTCAAATGCAAGGCAAGTACAAAAAGTGCTTTGCAAATGTATTGGCTTATATGAAATTTATTGCAATGTAATGGTCGTTTTTCAGGTAGGCACTGTGTCTTCCTAAAGCTAGGCAGATCTGCTTAGAGCCTAGATGGGAGGCATGTTGGGGACTCCACACCCATAGGCCTTGGAACGCGGGTTTCCCACTGTAGCGTTTCCCACAATGCATTAAGTCAGACTTCCCCAAGTGGGCGCCCTCCAGAAGTGTAAAGATGATTTGAGTCTTCACATTAAGTGAATTTTACTTTTCAAGGATGGCTTCCAGGAGTGTGTATGTATGTAATAGTGCCAATATACTCATGAACATGACAATGTATAGGTATTACTATATCACAAGGATGCATGAGCAAAGATCAAATGCAAGAAAAAGACACATGCTAGTTTCAAAAGGCAAAAAGGCTGGCACCAGCAGCAGCAAAAGGTGCCCCCAATAAACAAAAGGCACAGCAAACCTCATATTGAGGACTGATGACAAATTTAGCAACCGTGTGCTTTGAATAATGAATTCTCCATCAGGCGTTGGCTCAGTTTAGTCAACATGTTCTGTTTCTAGGGGGTGCATCCCCACCCAACATGTTCTAACTCCACCGTTGTGTGACTGTGGGCTACAGTGGAGTTGAGTAAAATCCATCGTGACATTTGATTGACAGTTTCTCTGCCCTCTCTCCTCCCCTGGTTCTCCCGATGATGAATCAGCCATTGCTGGGGGAAAAATCAATCCCGGCAGCTCTCCTAGAGCTGCACTCGCTTCTTTCACTGTTCTTGCCAGCATACTCTGTAGCTAGTGAGAAGAGTCAACTCAACGCAACGGAAAACTCCATGCAGCCCTCCACACAACACAATGGTTGTGCAGGAACTCTCCTCTGCACAGTGTATATATTCTGCATGGAGTGTTTCCCCAAAAATCTCCACTGTGGGGTGGAGTTTTCCCACCGGACAACATATTTCTCAACGATGGTGTAAAAACTCCACCGTGGACTTCTAAAGCCACCGCTGAGAAACGTGTCTGAACTAAGCCACTGATCTGGGGCTCACCTCTCCTTTTGCAATTTTTTACTTTTTTAAAAGGTAACAGGGTTGCATATGCACGCTTCTACCCTGTGCTTGGTTTGAGTAAAATGCAAATTGCAGCACTAACTCTCACCTGCCCTCCCCAAAGCGTTCAGGCTTCTAACATCCTAAAATATGTATCGCGAGATGGCTGTGTCCAAGAGTTCGGGGCTTCCCCTAAATGCTGCATCCTCGTTAATGGCTAAGCTGGCAGAAGCTCGGCCAATTCCGAGAAATTCTATTTTAAACCTCTCAGTCATTATGAACGCAAGTCCCATTGATTTCAATGGGCCTACTCTAAGTCTGGATCCATAGTGATTATGAATACTAAAACAAGGGCTGTATTCTGATTGAATTAACCCTGAGCACAAGGGTGGAATGTTGTATATGCAGCTTGGAACGCTGAATGAATATTCATTATTCAAGCCCTTAAAGAAATGATTGCAGGATCCGAGGGAAACAGTTGTCATCAGCAACCTTCCTGCTTCCAGGCAGGCAGCTGCTAGCACTAAATCACTGCTTTATTGCTGTAAGTTACATGGAGGATTGCAACTTTACCCACACACTTCTCAGGGACATTGTCCTTTTCTTGTACGGTCATCCTGCTATATTCTGTACATACCAGTGACGTGATGCAGATGCTAAAGGCCAAGAAGGTCCCGTGTGGATGACCTGTGAAAAGCGAATGAACGGAGCATGGCAATTCTAGAATAAATGCCTAGTGTGGAAGCACGCTGGAGTGCAGAAACAGCGTCACGAAGGCTGATCCTTTCTGCAAGGCGATGCGGGTGACCTAAACGCCACGTAAATGCAGATTAGGTATGACACTCCTGAATAACCCCATGAGGTGCAAAATGTCGATGCAGTCTGTTCGTATGAATGCCACCTAGAGCTAGTGGACACAAACATTTTCAGTTGTGGTATCACAGCATCAGGTGAGGACTCGCAGGTAAAAATGATCCCTCACAGGTATAATATCATCCTCCGCAAAAGTCTTCCCAGCACCTCAAACACAAACTTTCCCAGGGGACTCACTTCCCCCTTTCAGCAGCAAGTCAGTTTAGGACATGTTGATCACTCAATGACTCACCACTGAACGTGTGAAATGGATCCACTGGAAAGCGCTGTGTTTGAGGTTGTGTTCACACTGGATAGGAGCCATATGCAGCCGTTGCAAAACGAAAACGTGAAGAGGGCATGTGTGAGGGCCCAGAAGACAGAAAAGAGCAACCAAAGTGGTCGAGGGGCTGGAGCAATGTCCCTGTGAGGGAAGTTACAACAGCTGGGATTGTTGAGCTTGGAGAAAAAGGCGAGACATGATAGGGTATGCACAGTGTGGAGAAAGCGGACAGAGAGACATTTTTCTCCCTCTCCCACAATACTTGAACTCAGTGGGGTCACTCCCATGAAGCTACTTGGTGGAGGGTTCAGGGCTGACAAAATGAAGGACTTCTTCACACATCATGTAGTTAAACCAAGGAATTGGCCACCATAAGAAGTAAGGATGGCCACCCACTTGGTTGGCTTTAAAAGAGGATGAGGCAAATTCCTGGAGAAGGCGTTCAATGGCTACTGATGACCATACGCTACCTCAGAGGCAGTACGCCTTTGTGCAGCAGACGCTGAGGAACATGGGCGGGAGGGTGCTACTGCAGTGAAGGCCTACTTACGGGTCTCCCACAGGGAGCTGTGTAGACAGAGTACTGGACTCGATAGACCCTTGGTCTGATCCAGCATGGCTCTTCTTATATTCATGTCAGGACTGTAACCTGGTTCAACCAAACATGATTACAGTCTTCCAGATTTTCCTGGTCAACACGGGGAAGTCGGGGTGGAGGGGTGGGTCCGGCGTGGGCCTCTCCGTAGCCCCTCCAGGCTTTCCATTTTGTAATGCCTGCATAAGGCTGATAAGGATGGCTCATTCCCACCCATGTCATTGGTTGATGCTGCAGCCAATGAGGGATGAAAGTGAAGTCTGAAGAGGCCTTCATTAAGTAGGCCTTTTCTGACAGTTACTTAGTTACTCAGACGGTCTCCCAGTTTCCCACATCATCCTGTTCTTATACCCTCCATCCTTGGGGGCAAAGGTGTGTGTGCAATTATGCTGCATTCTGAAACTGCTGAGACCTGACTGGGCCATCTTCCTCAAGATCCTATTGGAAGATGAGAGACGACTGAGAACATCCACATTTCAGCGCTGATGCAGGATACGGCCTTTTGGTCCATTTCTGCCATGGGTTCTTCTGGGGCGCCTGCTGCTGGTGAGGCAACGTCGTTGATCTGGCAACGAATGACTAAGGTGCAGTCAACAGATTTGTAAGTGCACGGGAGCGCGCGACGGCAAGGCCATGCAGCTAGTAGTCTCGAGGGAAGACCCTTGCCGGGTTTCCCCCTACGACTTGTCATTTTGCTGGAGCCCCAGAAGTTCCTCGGCTAAGCTGATGAGGCTGTTCTCCTCCAAGGCAGCGATGAGTCTCTGGATGGTGGCTTTCTTGCCCTCCGAGTCGATAAACCTGCGGAGCAACTGGTACGCTTGCTCGTAGAGGCCCTCCCGTTCGTACTCCAGGGCTAAGTTGTCAATGACAGGATCGCGAAGGGCCCGGCAATTGGCCTGCAGAGACCGGCCCACCTGCTTCCATTTCTTCGAGACGAGTTTGGCAAACTTCTGATGGTCGTCTGGGGTGATCTTTCGGTTGGCTTGGAAAAGATAAGCAGAAAACAAAACTAACTAATCGGGATGCCTTCGTGCATTCATTTCACACGATGAATATACTGTATCTTTGGGCTGCAATCTTATACACCAGACTTCCCTAACGGGGTGCCCTCCAGATGTGCTGGATTGCAGCTACCGAGCCGGCAGGGCCATGGGTGGTCCCCCCCCGCTCCTATTACCCCCACCCCACCACCAGCCTGCAATAGTTTGCCTTGAAGATATCTGGAGACCTTGAAAGCTTGCATAGTTTTTGGTGATCTTTGAGCCAGCCTAATAAAAGTATTATACGATATGGACTTTAAAATATTCAGTCGATGTGTCTCATTGGGAGCCAAGATATCCAGGAAGACATTGGAGATGAACTGGCAATCCCCTTCCCAAGTGGGGTGGGGATGAGTCAGGTCTGTGTGTAAACAGGAAACCAAAGGACAAGCCTGCAGTTTCTGGAGTGGGACTAGAAGAGACACACAGGACCCGAGTTGCTCTCTGCAAGAATCCTACGGCCTTGATGGTCCCCCGAGAAATCCGGCAGGGGAACAGTACCCACTGGGGTGTCAATGTGGTGAACTGTTCAAGCTCTATATTTGTAAATAAATGCAGATATTATAAGATTCCTGGGACCTCATTCAAAAGGAACCAAACCCAAGAGTAAGCACTGAAGCCCATGAAATCTCATCACTTGGAGAATTGGGGTGCACATAACGTTATATTATTATTGTTGTTGTTGTTTTTGTTGCTTCACATGTGGGTTTACTAGTGCACACACTAAAACGGTAACGTGGGATGCGCTGATTTTGGACAATGCATACACAGATAGAAAAGGTGTGCAAAAGACCGGCGCCCCGTCCTCTATGTAAACATCAACTTTTTAAAACTAGTATTTAATTCCCATAAACAATTTTAATCATTATTTTATATTGCATTATAAATGGGGGAGAAGTTTTATAAATAAAATAAAATAATAATAAATTGGGAGGATTATTGTAAGGCGAGGCATTTCTAGGAAATTTATATTTATGCACAGAAAATGTTTCCAGAGTGCCCCCTTGAGGTGACTGAGACAAATGCATTTGCCTAATTATCTTCTTTTAGGATAGACAGGTATTGATAGACACCCACACACCCACCATTTTTGTCTTGCACCTCGTCCTCTTTCACGATAGGGTTGCTTCACATTCTTCCTTGAAACACTCACCAAATTGCTGGTCTTGGAATGTGAAAATGTCCCCCTGCAGCAAAGACCTTGAAATCTCTAAAGAACTGTAAGATGGAGGCAAAGAATCCAAAGATGGCGGTGAAGAATCCAAAGATGGACGTGAAGAATCCAAAGATGAATAAGTGCTGTCAACGTTGCTTTCTTGATAACAACTCAGTCTCTTCAGGGATTCCTCCAACTCTGCAATTTCTTCATCCCTGAGACGGTTAGGCTGAAATAATAATTTTAAAAACATACAAACCATCCGCCTCTGGTCTAATTTCCCCCTAAACTAGCTCTTTTCCTTTCCTGGTTCTGAGGGCCAAACTAAATATTCTTCTAATTGGATTGGGACCATGGTGATCCAGGAGGAGTAGATTTTGGTTTCTCCCACTCATGTTTTCATACTGAAATTCCACTCTGGCCCTCCCAGGGTGAGGATATTTTTTAAAAAGAAAAACATCTCCACTGGAATCCAAATTGCATGAGGTACTGGTTCCCCTCTATTCGGCCCTGGTTAGGCCTCATCTAGAGTATTGCGTTCAGTTCTGGGCACCACACTTCAAGAAGGATGCAGACAAGCTAGAGGGGGTTCAGAAGAGGGCAACCAGGATGATCAGGGGTCTGGAAACAAAGCCCTATGAAGAGAGGCTGAAAGAACTGGGCATGTTTAGCCTGGAGAAGAGAAGATGGAGGGGAGACATGAGAGCACTCTTCAAATACTTAAAAGGTTGTCACACAGAGGAGGGCCAAGATCTCTTCTCGATCCTCCCAGAGTGCAGGACACGGAATAACGGGCTCAAGTGACAGGAAGCCAGATTCCAGCTGGACATCAGGAAAAATATCCTGACTGTTACAGCAGTACGACCTAGGGAGGTTGTGGGCTCTCCCACCCTTGAGGCCTTCAAGAGGCAGCTGGACAACCATCAGTCAGGGATGCTTCAGGGTGGATTCCTGCATTGAGCAGGGGGTTGGACTCAACGGCCTTAGAGGCCCCTTCCAACTCTATTATTCTATGAATCCAATGCCTTCATCAACCAAATAGAGGGTGTTTTTTTCTAGTGGTGGGTAGGGATGAAGGCCAAAGGAGGTTTGCCAAATGCAAAATGGGTGTGGCCGAAAATACCAGCCTATTATGTCATCCTGACATAGTTTTAAGTATTTACGAATCTATGGCTAGCAGGCTTCTTCTCAGAACAGACATTCTTCCTTTCCTCTTACCGTTAACTATCTTGGGAAGGGGGGGATTGTATTCTGAACAATGGTGAAAGGGGGGAATGGAGCAAAAATGGTTGAGAACCACTGGACTAGAAACTTGCTTCTTCATTTTTTAAGTGAAAGCTGGCATTTTCAAGAAGTTACCACAGTAGAAGTCATGAATTTTCTTTCTCTGTAGGACTATAACAGGATCAAAGAGATCTTAGTTGATGAATTGCATGAGCTCTTTTCTATCAGATCTGGAAAAATTCACTGAGTGCTCTTTGTTTTTGGATGATGCATCCAAAACACTCAGCAAATTTATCCAGATCTGGTAGAAAAGAGCTCATGCAATTCATCAACTAAGTTCTCTTTGATCCTGTAATAGTTCTACAGAGAAAGAAAATTCATGACTTCTACTGTGGTAACTTCTTGAAAATGCCAGCTTTCACTTAAAAAATGAAGAAGCAAGTTTCTAGTCCTTATGATTGTGAAAACAGGCTTGAAAGTGACGGCTGCTGAACAGTAAGAAGGCTGCCTTCTTAGATTTCAGTGTTCTCCGTAGTTCCCTGGGAATGAGGTTTTAGCGCTCCACATAATTCCTTGCCTTTCCCCGGAATGATGCAAAACCAGAACCATGCAAAATACTAAATACCCGCAGAACAAATTATGCAAATTTCTCTCTCCAGTGGCAGAATCCAGCTTTTCTGGATGCAGAAATGGGGTCTCCCCAAATTTTAAGTCCCAAATGTGACTGGTGCCCTGGAGCCAAGCGCAACCCTGACCCATCCCAAGTTTTGGGGCGTTACCTTTTCATGGTAGATGCAATCCAGGCACCGCTCCTCTTCCCGGATCATGGCGTCCAGCTTCTCGGCGCCAGCTTTCAGCTCCATCTCAACAGGGACGGCGCTGCCCGTGGAGACTTTGAGGTGCCTCTGGAGAGAGTCCCGGAGGGCTCCGGCACGGTAACTTTGCAGAAATTTCCGGCAGTTTTCCTCCTTGCAGAATTTGAGTTGGATGATCAGGTGCGGGTCGCTGCGGTGCACCTTCAGTACGTCCACCCCATTTAGGCTCCCGGTGGAGTCTGGGGAAGAATGGGGGGAGAAATGGGGGGAGAGAAATCAGTGCCGATTCAGACATGACTTCGAGGAAGAAGAACACCAGATAGAGGATTTACAGCAGGGTTACATTCTGACCTGTGGAGGCTGGTGGCTCCGGTTCCAGTTTGGGTTTCAATCAGAAACAGACACAACTCTAAAGGAGCTATGGCAAGTGCTAGGCCTATTTTGGGGGTAGGATTTTGCACCTTGGAGAGCACCTTCAGAGGACTGACAGGTCCTGACTGAAACCCAAAGTGGATTGACAGCCCCACCGAAATCGGAGCCACCAGCCCTCACTCATTCTGCCCTCCCCCACCTGCTGAATCACAGGCCGAAGAGTGCTGATCTCTGATTCTATGCCCCGTGCCACCAATTCATATAACCCTGGGTAGAAGCACTGGGAAAGACACCTACGGGGTCCAAAGCTGTGGAGGAGCTGCCAGTCAAAGTAGGCGATATCAGACTAGATGGACAAATAGTCTGACTCTGTCGTGTTTCTCAGAAAACTCCTGCTTTCGATGGGAGGCAAATGACGAGGCTTGCTAAGTAATCCACAAAGCTTTTATTAAGCGACGAACGTCTCTTCTACCTGAAGAGACTCTAACTTCTCGGAACCGTCCCTCTAGGCAAAACTATGCAAACTAAGCAAGACAATTGTCCGCTCAAGAAGAATAGGAAGCTACTTCCCAAATGCCCGTAACTTCAGAGAACCTGGTGCGGAGGCTGGTTCTGGCGTAATCGAACCGACTTTCTCACGCCTTCCTTCGCTCCATGCGTTTGAGCTTCCGGCGGACCCTAGCATCAGCTAGCTTGTCAGGACGCTCACCTCTGGAAGAAACCTCACTTCCCACTCAGTGTGTAGGATTTGGCCTTGAGGAGATAAGCTCTGGAGAGGGCTGACTCCCTGCTGGGGCATTGCCCGTGAGAGCTTCCTCCCCCACTGGTTCAAGCTGGCTGGTGTCCGGTGCTGCATCTTCTAGTTCTGATTCTGACTGATTACCTGAAACATCTTCTCCCAAAACAGGGGCAGCAGAGTTAGACATGGCACTCTAAGTCCGCTTCATTGAGGGAGAGGCCATGAGCCAGAGGTAGGACATAGGTAGAAAGTGCCATGTTCAATCCCAGGCATCTCTTGAAAGAAAGTACGGTGCAGTGGTTAGAACAACTTTCCCCAACCAGGTGCCCTCCAGATGTGCCAGCTGGCTGGGGAACATGGGAGTTGTAGTCCAATGCATATGTATATTGGATATTTGACTGTGGCCACGCTAGAAGTAGGTTTCTCCTTGCACACCGCATAGATGAGGGAGGGACTCAGAGGATGAGTTTTCCCAGCTGCCTGATCTCATGTTCTGAGATAAGGATGTTGTTTTACTGTCCTGTGAGAAACTGGAGCGGAGCCCTTTCTCCTGAGGGGAGTAATTTGTTTCCCAGCTTGCATTTCTCATGGCACACTGTGGAGCTGAGGAGAGAAACCTATACAATCCGCAAAGCCGGCCTGCTCTTATTCTTATTCCGGGAGGAGGCAGGCCCTCGGAATGGCAGGCCGTTGCATCCAGGGAACCAAAGCAACACCCATCGAGGGAATTGTGATCTCCAACGGAAGGCTGGGTGTAATCTTTCTATTGCATTCACCTTCTTCTATATAGAAATAAAAGGAAGTGTTTGTTTCTATGTCCTCGAGGGACTCGCAAACCGTGCATCCGATTATTATGAGACTTTTAGGATTTGTTCTCCCTCTATCTGGGATGGTTTCAGGCAGAGTGAAAAATCTGACCGCCATCTTGAACCCAAAAGGCGGCAAATCAAAACGTTTAAAGATATACTGCCTCAATGCCATCTTGATCGATTTCAATCCAACTTCTCATCATGACTTGGCACTCCAGCGAGCAGATTTTAACCATACAACAATCACGTTTTTTAGACATTTAAAAAAAAGCCCCAGATATTGGAGGGGAAATATGTTAAAGTATGAAAAAAAGAACAAGCACAGTTTGTAGAAAGAGAAAGTTAGTAGGCCGAGGGATAGGCCCGCCCCCTTCCCTCTGCTGTGCAGCAGCTCTGTCTAAGGGGCATGGAGTGGACACCACACAGCTAACCGTTCTTGGCTCCTGCCTACCTCAGTGCCATTCCATGTTTTACAGAGAAACTGGCATCACCCACCTACCCATGAGCAGAGATTTTGTGGCAAATAGCGAGGGAGGTGAATGGCTACATTTTAAACCTGCGGGAACATTTTGGACATGGAAGAAGATGAAATTCCAAGGGAAGCTCGGACACAGAATCATAGAAATGTGGAGTTGGAAGGGACCTCAAGGATCACCTAGCCCAACCCTCTGCAATGGGCAGGAAAACCAATTAAACCATCCATGAGAGGTAGCTATCCATCCTCTTCTTAAAAAACCCCAGAGATGGAGAACCCACAACCTTTTTAGGTAGACCATTCCAGATCTTACCGTCAGGAAGTTTTTCCTTATATTTAATTGAAATCTAGGTAGCTGGAACTTTTACCCATTATTTATTGTCCTAATTTCTGTGGCAATGGAAAATAGTTCTTGACCACCTTCCCTGTGGCACCCTTTTATGTGCCTGAACACTGCTAACATGTCTCCCCTCACTCTCCTTTTCTCCAGACTGAACATCCCAAGTTCCTTCAGCCTGTCCTCAAGTCCCTTTATCATCTTCGTTGCCCTCCTCTGAACCTGTTCTAACCTGCCAATGTCCTTCTAGAAATGTGGTGGCCAGGATCTTACACGATACTCCAGGTGTGGTAACCTTCCTGAGCAACGACTGGCAAGCCGTGTTGCATTTACGCAGTTTCCGGCTAGGCAAACTTAATACCCAACACAAAATACGTACCTGCGAATGCCAATTTGAATGCCTTGAACACACTCTGCTTATTCTGGGGGTTTCCATAGAGAGCGGGCAGAAGGACCTTTTCCGACGTCGACTGCACAAAGAGGAAAGCGCTTCCCACCCAGACATTAGAGTTGTCGCCCATTGTTCTGCGAGTCTAACTGAAAACGAAACAGAAAACAGAGTAGACGTTTTATTTTAAAAAAACACCCTACATTTACATTACCCCTGCCCATGTGGGAACTGCATCGCATTGAGAGGAGGAGGATTATGTTTTCCACCTTAGGTTCCTTGGAGGAATAAAAAGGCGGGACATAAATGCAATAAGTAACTTTTCAACATCCTGCACTAGCATCACGCTAGCTGGGGATGGTGGACATTGTAGTCCAACACAACCGGAGGATGGTGGAAGTCTCTAAGAATTACGCTGCACCAGCTCATACACAGAATATTAAGAACATAACAAAAGCACAGACAAGGTACAATTTAAACTGGGTAGGTTTGTTTGAATAAAGTTGATTTTAAATCCGCTATTTAAAATCATGATTTAAATGTCCAAGAAAAAGAAAGATTGGATTTTAGATCAAGTCCCCCCCACCTTTTTTAAAAAAATCTACACATCTCCTAAAAAAGTACATACTAATCAGTTGCTTCACAACTAAGGCACATGGTATCAACCAATCACCAGAACTGTCTTCCTCTCTGGGTCTTTTGTCCTTATTTACAGATACTAACACATTGCTACTGCATAAAGACCTGATCAGTTTTTGTTTAGCAGCAAGACTAAGTATGTTTCCTTTGCAGTTTCCACTTTGCTGTCAGCGGGAAAATCAATGGAAAATAATTTTGAGGCACTTAGCACTTCCAATACTGTTTTCAGGACCTTCTTAAAAGCCGGCTAGGATGATGCTTGGCGGACCTCCGACGGGAGTTTGTAATTACAGTTATGCTCTTCCTTTCTAAAACTTATGTAATAAGACTAGAGATGCAAAATGCCTGGAAATAATGAAACGGTGAAGAAAAATGTTTTTTAAACCTCATGTCCTCCAGATGTGTTGGATTACCTGGCCCATGCTGAGGGTGCGCACAGTCAGGCCCTGGCTGAGGGCAGGGCCGGTGCCAGACTATTTTGCGCCCCAGGCAAGGTGAGCTACTTTCACACATACCCCCCCCCCCAAAAAAAAAATGCCAACTTTTATTTTTTAGAACGTATGTTTCCTGGAAAAAATAAGAAGCACACAACTTGAAACTGCTAAATTTATTTTAAAGTGCAAGAAATACGTCATGCCAATTAGAGCAAACAAATTGGAAAAGAACATCTATGGGTCTAAAATGTATTATTTAATAGGAATATCACCTCCAAATCATCCCCCCCAACTCACAAGCATGCGCGCACACACACACTCAGCATCACTCACTCCAAACAAACAAACGCATGAACACATGCATTCACTCAAAGACCCCCATTCACCCATACATTCTCTCTCTCTCTCTCTCTCTCTCTCCCCCAGGTGTGTTCCGGAAGTCCGAACGTGGAGCTGCCCCACCCCCACCCCAGCGTCCCTGGCTTCGCTTCGGCTGGGCGGGTATGGGGCGCCATCTTGCCCGCCCAGGCCCAGCTGAATCCTCAGGCCGGGCTGGCTCACAGCCAACGCGTGTGAGTGCTGCGCTGTGCCCGGCGCCCCTCTTAGCTTTGGTGCTCTAGGCGGCCGCCTGAGTGGCCTCTATGGTAGCACCGGCCCTGGCTGAGGGCCCACCAGACTGAAGAAGGGTTGTACTAAAGCAACAAAGCCCAGATCCACACCAAGCAGGATACGACACTTTGAAAACATTTTGGAAACTGTCTATGCAGCCTGTCCTGGGCCCCAACAATTGTCACTACTGTTATAAACGGTTTTAAGGCAGTAGTGTAGATGCTGCCAACGTGCCTTTAGATCTGTAAAGCATGCTTAAAAATTAAGTATTGCTTATTTTTCAATTTCCCCCCAAAATTCTGGTTTTCCCTCAAAAAACAGGGGGGAAATAGGTTTTTCCTCCAATGTCGTCAAAATTTCCAGAAACATTACATCTTTGCTCCATCTACAGCTCTGGAGGCAGGGAAATGCTGTGATCAGCAGCACACACCCAGGATCCAAATGTCCACACCAGACTGGTGGCCATGGAGGGAGAGGATCAGTGGCAGCAATGAGGCTCTCCCGGTGGCCACTGGCACGGCCGGCATGACCAATAGGCCGGCTGTGAATTTAAGCATTACCTTGGTAACTACAGACAAGAAGTTACTGCACATGAGTGAGTGGTCTTGGTAAAAGAGGAGGAAAGACAGTGCTATCCATCTCTCCTCCTCCTCCTCCTCCTCCTCCTCCTCCTCCTCCTCCTCCTCCTCCTCCTCCTCTTCTTCTTCTTCTTCTTCTTCTTCTTCTTCATCATCATCATCATCATCATCATCATCATCTTTTTTCTCCCTCTTAGCAATTTTTCTAGATGAACATGACAGGCTTTGCCAAGCCATGCTGTCTTTTACTGATTTAGGAATTTCCTGACTACTGAACATGTTTTAAGTATGACTGCTTTCTGGATGTTGGTGTGGATGTCTTTCAGTAGGCCCAATTTCTGAAGATTTTCTGTAAGAAATATATTGATGTGATGCCAGTGTGACTAACGTGATAATGGTCACTTTTTCCTGTTGTCATAGTTCTTTAACTTTCCTAGCCAGTGGTGTATATTTCTCTTTTCTTCTTCCATTTCTACGTTTCTGTCGATAGGCATTGCTATTTCAATGAGGTTGGTGTGTTTTTCTTTTTTGTCTATAACTGTTATGTCTCGACGATTGCAAAGTATTGTCTTGTCTGAATGAATTGTTCTGTCCCAGTATATTTTATGGTCTGCATTTTCCAAGATTGTTTCGGGTGAGTATGTATTGTATGGTGCATTATTATCATCTATTTTTCTTTTTGAAAGTATAGAATCATAGAATAGTAGAGTTGGAAGGGGCCTATAAGGCCATCGAATCCACCCCCTGCTCATTGCAGGAATCTACCTTAAAGCATCCCTGACAGGTGGTTTTCCAGCTGCCTTTTGAAAGCCTCTAGCGTGGGAGAGCCCACAACCCTCCTAGGTAACTGGTTCCATTGTTGTACTGCTCTAACAGTCAGGAAGTTTTTCCTGATGTCCAGCCGGAATCTGGCTTCCTGTAACTTGAGCCTGTTATTCCATACCCCAAGGTGGCTTATGTGGTCCTCCTCCCCTCTATTTTATTCTCACAACAACCCTGTGAGGTTGGTTAGATTGAGAATCAGTGCCTGGCCGAAAGTCACCCCATGAGCTTCATAGCCGAGTGCGGACTAGAAATAGAATCTCAATCCAACACTCTAACCACTACACCACACCGGATCACACACAGAAATGCAGCTGGCGACTGGAGAAGTGACAGAACTCTCTGTCCTGCTTCTGAGCTTTCTGCCAGCCCTCAGGAGAAGGCCAGACAAAATGCGAGCAGGCCAGTGACTGCTGTGGATCCATTTTACAACTCTGCACTAGCAGGGCGAGGCAGACACTTCAGGCGTTATGAAAAGGAGGTGAACTGTTCGCTATTTCGTTTATTATTGCTGGATTTTCACTGCCGGTAGGGGGAGAAGTGTCTGTTGGATTTTCTGCCTCAGGTGTCAGCAGAACTTGATGGATCTATACTGGGAGGGGGGTGTCGCAGAAATGCACCATTTGCGGCTCTGCCTCGGACAGCAAAATGTCTCCGAGTGGCGCTGGCATGCCAAACACAAAGGGGGGGGGTCCCCCCCCGAAAACAAGACCACCACAGACCAAAATAATCTGTAGCAAGTGAACAAAGTTATTAACTAGTGAACAAAGTTATTATTAGTATTATTGGAACATGACAGCACAATGTATTACAGCACTGGTTCCCAATTAGCTAAGTACTGTGGACCCCTTGTTTTTCAAATGCCAAGCCATGGACCCCCTACTTTTGAAAGTTTTGTTACCTCTATGGTAGTTACCTGTGCGAAGCAAATTTTTTTGTAGAAAATAAGGGGCGGCCCCTAATAAGCAAAGGATTTTAGGTATACTAAAAATCAGACCATAAAATGTGATATTACCACACAAAAATGTTCATGCATTGGTTATTTCTCGGTTAGACTACTGCAACCTTCTTCTCACCGGCCTTCCTTCTTCTCACATCAGTCCATTGGTTTCTGTTCACCACTCTGCTGCTAAGATCATCTTCCTGGCTCGCCGCTCTGACCATGTTACTCCACTTCTGAAATCTCTTCATTGGCTTCCAATTCACTCCAGAATCCAATATAAACTCCTGTTGACCTACAAAGCTTTTCACTATCTAGCTCCTTCCTATCTCTCCTCTCTCATCTCACACTATTGCCCCGCTCGTGCGCTTCGCTCCTCTGATGCCATGTTTCTCGCCTGCCCAAGGGTCTCTACTTCCCTTGCCCGGCTTCGTTCATTTTCTTCTGCTGCCCCTTACGCCTGGAACGCTCTTCCAGAACATTTGAGAACTACAAGTTCAACCGCAGGTTTTAAAGCTCAGCTAAAAACTTTTCTTTTTCCTAAAGCTTTTAAAACTTGATTTTGTTCTGACTTTATACTGTTAGTTTTACCCTACCCAGTGCCTCTTTACCCTACCCTGTGCCTGTTTGCATTCTCTTCCCCTCCTTATTGTTTTATTATGGTTTTATTAGAATGTAAGCCTATGCGGCAGGGTCTTGCTATTTACTGTTTTACTCTGTACAGCACCATGTACATTGATGGTGCTATATAAATAAATAAATAATAATAATAATAATAAAAATGACAATGATTTAGTTAGGAATATAAAGATGAATTTAATTTTACTAACGTCTAGTTTACAATTGAACAAATTGTGACATGTCTAGCAGCTACTAAACCTAAATGTGATGGGAGAAATCATTCCTCTTTTTGTCCTGAACAATCCCTTCCACATCTGGTTCAATATTTCCTACTTTTAATCTCAAATCTGGATCAACATCGAGCCGATTTCTATGCTTGTTCTTCATATAACGAAATGTCGAAAATGTTTGTTCACAAAGATATGTGGAACAAAAGGGAACTAGATGTTTCAAAGCTTTTTCACCTAACTTCTTATAATCAGGAGAAACCTTCACCCAGAATTGGTCCAGTCTATATTCTTTGAAAAATGATTTCAATGAACCATCACAAGTCACATCAACAAGTGCATCTTGCTCTTCCACAGAGAGAGTTGTTAGTTGTACATCACCATATTCAAAAGGATTCTTTATCCATGAGTTTTCAGGATTAGGTGCAGGGAAGTAATCTCTGAAGCTAGTCGCTAAATCATGCAGGTGCTCAGTGATGTTATATTTTAATTCTGGTAGGAATTTGTCATCAGTGGACTCCAGAAATGAATGGTGAATATGTGAAAGGTGTCACTGACCCCCTGGGTGGGTTACGCGGACCCCCAATTGGGAACCACTGTATTACAGTGATATACATGAAAAACACATGTTGTAACTCAGGGAGTGCGAGTTGCAGCACTCCAGATTTTGGGCCTACAACCCCTCATCACCATTAGCTATGCCGGCAAAGGGTGGCAGGAGTTGTAGGCCCCCCCCCGGTGTTTGGGGGCCTATAAGCTTCCCCCACCCCACCCCCTGCCCCCCACTGCTGTAGCTGAAAACCAAGCAGCCATCTGGTTGTTTTCAGCTGTCTTTCATGAGAAAATTTCCTTAAGGCTGTTTCGATGAAATGGGATAGCACTAACCACAGAGGCCTGTTTGCTGGGCATGTGTGAAAAAGGGTCTTTTTTTCCTCGTTGCCCCCAAACTATGGGGTGCAATGCCTTAAGAACTACGATTGCCCTCCCCTTGGGTTTCAGCAAGGAACTTTGTCCAGCTTGTGGATTTATCTCTACCTCCAAGGAGCATGCTGAAATTAGCTTGTACGACTGATATACGTAACTTATGCCAAAGCATTTGTATCATGAAAGAGGAAAACAATCTGACCGGTAATAATTTGTCCCTGCTAACGGTTCAAAAGTCATGTGCCAGATAGATAGGTGGAGGAGCTGGCACAGACAAATTATCAGCGACATACTCAGCTCGAACACAGAATGCTGATAAGTAGGGCTGTGCATGGACCCCCCCCGCTCCGCTCCTGATCCGCAAATTCCGGATTGGGCCCGCTCCGCCCCACGTCGATCCGCCTATGGTCTGCTCCGCTGCGGAGCTCCGGATCCGAATCGGAGCTCCGCAGCAGCGCCAGGTAAGCCCCCCTCCCTCCTTACCTGCGTCCGTCGCGATCCGATGGCGGCTTCAACTGAGCCCAAGGACTCAAACCGGAAGACCAGGCCGCATTTGCGGCCTGGTCTTCCGGTTTGAGCCTCAGCCTCAGTTGAAGCCGCCGGCGGATCGTGACAGAGGCAGGTAAGCCCCCCTCCCCTCTGCCCCTTTACCTGGCTCTGCTGCTGTCGCCACACGGACTGCAGCAGTACCAGGTAAGCCCCCATTTACCTTTTTTTCGGAGCTCCGGATTGAGGCAAGAATCCGCTTGGTCTTGATCCTCTTCGCCTCAATCCGCAGCCCCCCTGACCTGCTTTGTCTCCACCTTTGTCGGAGGCGAATCAGGCCACCTCACTATTGCTTCTACTCTCTGAAGCGAAGCAGAGCACAGCCCTACTGATAAGACACTTTGAACTTAGTATACAACAGCAGCTTTGGACATCTTACCAACCTATTCCAGACCAGATTGTTTTCCTCTTTCATGAGACAAATGCTTCCGGATAAGTTATGGAGTATATCAGTCTTACACGCTAATTTCAGCATGCTCCTTGGAGGTAGAGATAAACCCACAAGCTGGATCAAGTTCCTTGCTAATTACACTACAACGTTCAGTGTCCGTAAAGATAAATACAACCTCAGACTCAGTGATCAGCTAAAAGCAACACATGCAGTAGCTTGTTATAAACAAACCTGTTTGTTCAAAATTTCCTTGTTTAAAATTTCCTCGGTATGTGCATCGACTTCCTATATATGGACAACGATATCTCGGGCGTTGTCCTCTTCTTCCTTTTAACGGTGTGATTTTTAATTGTTGTAGCTCCTGACGAAGGATTTGGCAATCCAAAACGTTGAGCTTCTTGGATATCAATACAAGCCTTTCCTAAATCTGACAGCACCAGAGCTTGTCTCTCTTCCGCACCCGGCGTTTGAAGTCCAACACCATCCGGAGGGCCCTCTGTTCCTGACCAGGGCTCTATATACAAACCCTAAATATTATTTTGAAGCGGTGGCATTGGTTTTCTTTTTCTTTACAAAGCGGAAGGCACACAAACACCCCTCCAATTTCCCGCGTGTGATTCTTAAATGAGAAAAACCTGTTGCAGAGGATGCCTTTATTCCGGATTAACTATTCCTGAGCATTTCCCGCGGTTCTGTACACAGGCGGTCCCGGCCGCGGCTTAGTCCTCTCGCTTATTTCGGGCAGCGTGCGCTGGGAGACTCTCTCCGTTGTACCGCTCGTGAATACGCTCCCCGGCCACCCCCACCCCCACCCCTAAAAAACCCCCGCTTTGTTACAAAAGCGTGGTTGAAGCGTGGTCAGAGGGAGCGGGTTCTCCTGCCCGATCCGTCACGCAAAGCCAACGCAACAGCGGAACAGCCGGGCGGCCTTTTTCACGCCTTCAACATGGAGCCGCCGCCGCCGCCGCCGCCAGTTCCCGGAACGGCGCCGTGGCACAGCGGCTTCCCGGAATGCGCCAAGGCGGCACTCTCCCCCCCCACACACACACCCCTCGCCTTTTCGTGAAAGCGGAGGGAGGCTTCGGATCTCGCCCTCCCATGAAACAAACCCCTCGCGCGCACAAGATCCATCCCTTTCGGGTTGGATACAACAAACTCCTTCGCCGCGCCGCTCGGGCTGCTTTGCGCCTCTCTCCGGTGCGCGGGCACGTTGCGCTTTGAGCCAACGGGGGATCGGGGATCGCGACCCCCCCCCGGTATTTCAGACTCCCCGCAGCCGCAGCCTGCGCTCGCCCCCCGACTCCTCCCGGAAGCCGAGCTCGGCCCCTTACCTCCCCTCGCCGGGCTCCTCTCCGCTCTTTACGCGCTCCCAGCCGAGCCGCCTTCCGCCTTTGCGCATTAGCAGCGCCGCGGGAGGAGAGCTCAGGCGCCCAACCAGGCACTCCCGTGATCATGTGGCTCTTAGAGGACGCTGACCCGATCCCTTAAAGAGGGATCCCCCTGGAATCCGCCAGTGCCGGCTCCTCTCCGCCGTGACTTCCAAGCCTGGAGCGAATTCACGGGACTCCCCCGCCTGCCAGGGAGCATGGTTCGAACTTGGTGGAGTTTAGGATTGTGTTATTCTCCACCCCCCCCTCTCTCCCTCTCCCCTCCCCTCCCTCCATTCATGGTTTGCAAGAATAAATTCTTACTGGCCAGGAGATCTGCCAATCCAAACGAAGCTCCGCTTTCCCATTGGGTTGGGTGCAAAAAAATGATCCCGCCCCGTTCCAAGGAGGCCCCAAAACACCAGGCTAGAAAGGGGCCGAAAGTGCGCGCGGGCGAGTGGGGTCATCGGATCTCAGGTAAGTGGGATAGAAATCGCGCAACGGAAAGGGCAGGAGGGGACAGCTTGGGTTGCCTTCAGCGGCCGGAATAATTCGAACATTGCTTTGGGGAGGGGTGGGGGGACAAGGAAGAGAGAGGTCCTCCTGAGCGTGAGCAGAGTGCCCGATACGTACCACCGATGACTCCCAACCCAGCTGGGACTAGAGATCGTAGCTTTGTTTGAGCCGCTGGCGCTCTGGTGGGAGAAGATGGGCAAATCCATCAGATGGGAGTTGCACTAAGAGCAGGGGCGGAGAAGAATTTGTTTTTATTTTATTTATTTATTTTATTTTATTACATTTTTATACCGCCCAATAGCCGAAGCTCTCTGGGCGGCTCACAAAAATTAAAACCATCATAAAACAACCAACAGGTTAAAAACACAAAATACAAAGTACAATATAAAAAGCACAACCAGGATAAAACCACGCAGCAAAATAGATATAAGGTTAAAATACAGAGTTAGAACAGTAACATTTAAATTTAAGTTAAAATTAAGTGTTAAAATACTGAGAGAATAAAGGAAGAGACCTCTGAATTCCCCCTCTAGTGCCACACACAGACATACATTGGCCCGCTTCATATGATCATAGAAGGGGCGAATAAGCCATGGTGCTGGTTGTGTGCCAGGGAAGGATTTGCGTCATTACTGTTAAAGGAGTATCTTGCTGTGCCCATGGAGCGTGGCTTGTTGCTGTGGTTAAGCCACCCACAACCCAGGGATCTCAGCTGAGCAGGTGGTTGGAAAGGAGCCACACTTAGGAACCTAGGAAGCTGTGTTATATTGACCCAGTTCGCACAGTTAGAGCAGTCCACCATGGCTAGCATAAGCCACGGTAGGTTGTGGTTCATGCGGGTGCACGCGGGGCGACTTTTGAATATTCAAGCCGCAACCATGGTTTCTCATGTCATTCAAACCTAGCGAGAATGGGTTGATGGTTTGGTCAACAAAACACCCAGAATCCATGGGCTGATTTAGGGTTGTGTGTGGGTTTTTTCAACCATGACAACAACCTGTCTTCGCCAGGTTCGGATGACACGACTGGCGACCTGCGTAGGCTGCTTGATTGGCGAACCAGCCCACTGGGTCAGAATCTAGCCCAGGATCATTCATGCTGACTGGTCCCAATAGCTGTCCAAAGTTTCAGGCAGGAGTTTTTTTCCTAGTCCTATCGGGAGTTGCTGGGGATTGAACCTGGGACCTCCTGCATGCAGAGCAGGTGCTCTGCCGCTGAGCTATGACTCTATGTGTTCAATCGTTGCCCCGAGTCAGACTAATAAAGAGAACAAAGAGCCTGGCAGCAGTGGCACCTGAAACACTGCTTCAGCCTTCCCCAATGTGAAGCCCTCCATCCGTATTGGACTACAATTCCCACCATCCCCAGCCAAAGTTGCCCAGTGGGGCTGATGGGGGGTGTAATCTGAGGTCAGGCATCTTCTGCGGTCAGGCATCTTCTGTCCCGTTGTAAGTCCAAGGTCGGGCATCTTCTGCGGTCCAAGGTAGGGCATCTTCTGTCCCGTTGTAAGTCCGAGGTCAGGCATCTTCTGTGGTCTGTCGGTCATCTTCTGTCCCGTTGTAAGTCCGAGGTCGGGCATCTTCTGCGGTCCTAGGTAGGGCATCTTCTGTCCCGTTGTAAGTCCAAGGTCGGGCATCTTCTGCGGTCCAAGGTAGGGCATCTTCTGTCCCGTTGTAAGTCCAAGGTCGGGCATCTTCTGCGGTCCAAGGTAGGGCATCTTCTGTCCTGTTGTAAGTCCGAGGTCGGGCATCTTCTGCGGTCCAAGGTAGGGCATCTTCTGTCCCGTTGTAAGTCCGAGGTCGGGCATCTTCTGCGGTCCAAGGTAGGGCATCTTGTGTCCCGTTGTAAGTCCGAGGTCGGGCATCTTCTGCGGTCCAAGGTAGGGCATCTTCTGTTCCGTTGTAAGTCCGAGGTCGGGTATCTTCTGCGGTCTGAGGTCGGGCGTCTTCTGTCCCATTGTAAGTCCGAGGTCGGGCATCTTCTGCGGTCTGAGGTCGGGCATCTTCTGCGGTCCAAGGTAGGATATCTTCTGTTCCATTGTAAGTCTGAGGTCGGGCATCTTCTGCGGTCTAAGGTAGGGCATCTTCTGTCCCTGGCGTCACCTGCTGCTTCCTGGCAGACAGCAGATGAATCTTGTAGCATCTTACAGGACATGCTCTATCTTTTTCTTTTTTTCTGCCACAGACAAACATGGCGACCCCTTGGAAAGTTTTCCTTGGGGCACACAGTAAAATGATGCGTTCATTAGGGCCCATCAAGGGTTCAGTCAGATTGTTTTGTATGCAGAGTTGGCCCAAGACATTTTGGTACTTTTGTCAGAAAATCCAAATGGCACCCTTGCCCCATCCCAGTGAGGAACATGGAGCAAATCTACGATGAAATTTTCCCCGTGAAAGCACTGTTATGTTTAACCCGGTCTGATAATTTTGTTAAACTCCCATCAGTCATCTATCTATAAATCTGTTTGTCTGTCTGTCTTAAGGATGAGCCAAAGGTACAATATATTTATTTTAAATTTATTACATTTATGTCCTGCCATATTTCCTCCAAGGAACTCAAGACGGTGTAAATAATCCTCCTCCTCTCTGTTTTATCCTCACAACAACCCTGTGAGATAGGTTGAGCTGAGAGTCTGTGACTGGCCCAAAGTCACCCAGTGAGCTTCCCTGGCTGAGTGGGGACTAGAACCCGGATCTCCCAACTCCCAGCCCAAGACTCTGGCCACTACACCACACTGGCTCTATGGGAACTATTGTAGATCAGCAGGGATTTCTGTCTAGCAATAGCAACAACTAAAAATATTTGGGGGGAATTCAGGGGTTGTATCCAGTGTTAGTTTAACTTTCATTGGGTCTACTCTATGTTCCTAGTTAACTCTGCCCCTGGCTATGTGCTATATTTAACTTCTGTAAACCGCCCAGAGAGCTTCGGCTACGGGGCGGTATATAAATTTAATAAATAAATTAAAAGCCCCTGTCCCGATAGGAAACTCCAGCAGCTGCTACTTCCCATTGTAAAAAGGCTGTTTTGTGTTATGTGAACAGAATCGCCTTTTATCAGCTGCAACACTATCTGGACAGAGATAATCCGGTAACGTCCATACTCTGCTACTTCCCAGATGGACTACTGCAATGCATTGTACGTGGGGCTACCTTTGAAGACTGCTCAGAAACTTCAGGCAGTACAAAACAGAGTTGCTTGGCTGGGACTGGTCGATATGATCATGTGATACCAGCTGCACTGGCATTCATTCAAAGTGTTGGTGTTGACCATTAAAGCTTGGGAGCAGAGTAACTCAAGGAACATCTCCTGCCAGATGTTCACGTTGGGAGCTCTTCATCTTAGATCACCCTCAGAGGCCCTCTTCTGGGTGCTGAAGGAAGTTAGGCAGGTAACTACAAGAGAGAGGGTCTTCTCAGTTGTGGCACCCTGTTAATGGAATGCCTCCTGAAGGAGCTCACCTGGCGCCAAATTGTCATATTCTTGGTGCCAGGCAAATGCCTTTCCTTTCTCCCAGGAAGTTTAGAATTTAGTTGTTATTATTATTATTATTATTATTTACATTTATATACCACCCCACAGCTGAAGCTCTCTGGGTGGTTTACAAAGATTAAAACATGAAATATTAAAAACAAATACACAAAATTAAAAACCTTAAAAAGCATAAAAACAGATTACATACAATATCCATCTATTCTGGGTCAGCTAAAAATGCCTGGGAGAAGAGAAAAGTCTAGACCTGGCGCCGAAATGATAACAATGTTGGCACCAGGTGAGCCTCATCGGGAAGATTCTTCGACAATTGGGGGGCCACCACTGAAAAGGCCCTCTCCCTTGTTGCTGTCCTCTGAGCTTCCCTCGGAGTAGGCACCTGGAAGAGGACTTTAGATGTTTTTTAGGGTCAATGGCTGTCATATGTATTCATGTGCTGTTTGTTTGTTTATGTATTTTTATTCTTTTGGTTTTTATGGCTTTATATTGTATTTTATTATTTCGGTTTTTTGGTAACCTGACCAGAGAACATCTATTTCAAAAATAAATACGTAAAATAAGAAAATGTAGTGTTTAAGAGTAACCGTGAATTTTCCAGCCTTCATGGAAGGGGCAACATAACGCACCCCGCCCCTCTCCAATTCTTACTTGTACTCTAAGATTCTACCTTTCTGTTGGGAACAAAACCTGCTGAAGCACTGATAACTTGTTGTGACGTGGTTGGAGTTGCCAAATGCAATAATTTTAACTGATAGTGTTAACGAGCTAAACATTAACTTACTGGGGGAGTGGAGGGGAAGTCAAGCTGCTCATATCTCACCAGTAGTGTAATAAACTCACTGGGGATGTGGTGGGTGAATGGGGAAAACAATGTAAATGTGTCCTGAACATTTCTGACTCATCTTTGTGATTCGGGACAGTTTTGTTCAGGCTGGGGCATATTTAATCCAACGGAAGGCAGATCTATTTTTTTTTCATATGCAAAGTATCCTATCTACTTCTTTTTTTCTTATTTCTTTTAAAAGTATAGACATCTAACACCCCTGATGTTTTGAAGATGGGGAGCGAATTCACTTTTCCATCCGGTGGATCTGTAATTGTCACCACTCATGGGTTCAGGAACCTAGACTTGATAGCACTCTGATTTCAGACATTGGGTCAAATCCAACAGGAATCCTACTTAGAGTAGACCTATTGAAATGAATGGGACTTAAGCTAGTCATGACTAACTTGTATTCATTTCAATGGTTCTCCTCTAAGTAGGACTTACGTATGATTTTACCCATAAAGTTAAGTCTATTGGACACAATCCAGCGCGGCATTCTTTTGTGCAAGCCCTGTTTAATGAGAATTGCTAAAGTTGGACTGGATGTTTACCACTCTAGGCAGACAAACATAGGAAGCTGCCTTAGATTGAGGCACACCAGTGGTCCATCTAGCTCAGTGTTACCTGCAACTCTATGCTGTTTGGCAGTGGCTCTCCAGGGTTTTAGAGAGGAATCTTTTCCAGACCGACCTGGAGATGGGAGGCATTGACTTTCAACATGGAGAGCACTTGCTCTGCTCCTGAGCAATGATACTTCATCAAGCGTATGATGCTCAGAAATTAACAGGGATCTTCAGCCACAGTGCTTACTTTGGGGGATGGATATTCTTGTGAATTCAGTTCGATCCCTGCTGTTCACACATTTTAATTTTTTTTTTTTATTAAAACATTTGTATCCCACATTATATTATTGGGATCTCAGGGTGGTGTACAGATAAAATCAGAACACTGTAAAACAGTAAATATACATGGCTAAAAATGTATTAAGTTATTAACAAACTAAAACCAGTAGAAAAATGCGGAGGCCTGCACCTGTCCATCCAGGGTGATTTGGTAGACCTGCCACTATCTGGCTGTGCCACTGATAAGCAAACCATGATTCTGAGAGCTTAAAAAAAAAATCTCGCTGCCTTACCAGGACTTTCTGCTTTTGCTTTCTTTCTGGGATTACGACTAGCACCATTACATGGGTGGCCATGTGGTTTGAATCAAATACTTCCTCTCTCTGCGTGCTTCATTCACTTCAATGAAACAGCACCACCGTCTAGTAGCGGAATTATAGCACAATGCCAACTTTACACAGGACCGATTTTATGCATTAGCTGATTATCTCTGTGTTATTTTAAAGTGGGATAAAGTAGGAGGGGAAGCGTGGGAGACATCCTGGAGGTTGACGACATTATCTAAAGGACCCGTAAACTCCCGTGAGTGGCCATCATGAGGGTGGAATAAATTGCTCATGTTTTTTTTAAGTGTTAAGGGAGGAAAAAAGTACACCAACATCCTTTGATAGGAGAGCTCAATATCTCTTTCACGCCCTCTAAACATCTTTCTTCTCTGTTTAACCTTTCTTTTGGATTGCTGTCCAGTCTCAGGCGGAGTTCTGTATAACTCCAAAACACAGCACATTGCCTGGTCCTTTATTATTATTATTTATTTATATAGCACCATCAATGTACATGGTGCTGTACAGAGTAAAACAGTAAATAGCAAGACTCTGCCGCAGAGGCTTACATCCTTCTTGAATCACAAGTGGAACCTGCAATAAAATGTTGCAGTGTGGACTGCTCCTGTGCCTAGTTCCAGCAAGCCATGCCCTTTCTGAGGACACTCCATTATATCTGCCCTCCTCTCCCCTGCCCCCAGTTTTCTGTCGTTGCCCACAACTAACGTTTAGCATTCTGTGACCCTCAGAATAGCCCTCAGGAGGTTATTTTGCTTCCCCTACAATTTCTTTCCAGCACTTCTGAAAACCTTGGGTTTCCCCCAGTCTTCCTTGCAAGAGAGAAAAAGGCGGGATATAAATGCAAACACGGATAACTTATAAACAATAGAAAATGATGATGACTGGGATAATGACGAGGATTATGATGATAATCTATAGCACCATCATGAACACAGGGAGAAAACAGAGAAGAGAAAAAGGCATAAAAGTAATAATGCATAACTTAAAAGCAATAAAAGCAATGACTGATGGCCTCTGGCACTGATGCCTGCCCTGCAGTGACCTCCACCCGGTAGTAAACTTTTCGCAGTGCTCTGAGGCATTGTGGGAAATTTAAAATGGCACCTGCCTGGGTTTAATTGGAGAAGCATTGCCACTGGATAAGTCCTCGAGGAAAGGGCACCACACAGCGTAAGCTTGCTGGAGGTGTGCCAGGGAAGACTGGTGTGGGTGTGTGGGTGGGTGTGTATTATTTATTTATTAGTTATTTATTGCATTTCTCTACCGCCCAACAGCCGAAGCTCTGTGGGCGCTATGCCAAGGGCACCCTCAAACCTGGAGTCTCACCACTACTACAGATGGCGAGAGGGGGTTGGACTTGATGGCCTTATAGGCCCCTTCCAACTCTACGTTTCTATGATTCTATGGTGACTAGGATAATGAATATAATGATGATCCTCTGAGCATTTGCAATTTTGAATTTAAGCTCATTTGAATCGTAGTGCCATCATGAACACAGGGAGAAAACGGAGTGTGCTTCCCCGACGCCCTCAACACCTCCTGCTCTTTGCATGATCTTTTGGGGTCTCCCCAACGTAGCCCAGGTTGCACTGCTGACAGAAACTTCAGTCCGTCAGATCTGGTCTCCTGCCCTCTGGGGTAACAGAGAGCCAACCTCTGCCCTCTTGCTCTCCTTGCGCAATCCAGTCGGGCATGCTGATCGTGACCCAGGACACATCCTGCCCGCTGGGTGAGACAATCTATGTTTTTATGACTTGAGTGGCAAGAAAAGTGGGTCAGGGCAAACAAAGAGCGGTTATTACTTCCTTTTGCGTAAAGCTGCTGTAAACGGCAAAGCGATAGAATAAAACGAAAGCCCCAGCACCGAGTGCCAGGAAAGCGTCATTTCTGAGAAGCAAACGGCCATCACTAGGTCCTCCTCCTGTCTACTGTGGTGTGACAGCCAGAAGAGGAGCTGATCTCTCTGAGACGTAGAGGAAACGAGAGCTGGTGCCTTAAGTGGGCAGAAGAGGACGGATTCTGCCGATACTGGGAGGTAGGACACAAAATGCCCTAACGGGCCATCTAGTTAGAGAGGAGCAGAGTTTCTATCGCCAAGGTGTCTAAAAATAGCGCTGGCACAGAGCTTTGCTTTTTCTATAGCATTAGCTCACTTTTCCATTCTGCTAAACGGAGCCAGCCGGTGACAAGAACACAGGGGAACTGTTTTATACAGAATCAGAACATTGCCCCGTCTAGCTCCCTACTGTCTCCATGGTCTGACAGGGCCTTGCCGGGGGTTCCCCTAGCCCTACCTGAAGGCACTGGGGATTGATCTGTGACTTTCTCACGTCTCTGGCAGTGTCACAGAAGTTGTTCAGATGCTGCTGTTGGACTGCACACGCTCCGTTCAGCTTGGGCGGCTTACTCAGCCTTGACTAAGCCATGCTGCGTGGCTCCAAAGCTTGCATATTTTTATGCCAGCCATCTCCGATCCAAAGGAGAACCCAACTTTACCCGCATGCTTTCCGTTTTTGTCAATTAGGAGCAGGGAAATAATTATATCCCACAATAAAGCTTCCGCGTTTTCTCTGTGTAACCTCCACCCTGTCTGTGTGGCTGACACGGTGGAGGAGATTCCAAGGTGTGTGTGTTTTTTTTAAGTGATCCATCTGTGTTTATGTCAGATGAGCAGGATCAAAACTTCCATCAGAAATGTCAGCCCTGGACTTCTGTGAGTTCTGTTCCAAGGAATACTGTATGGAGCTGGAAGTAACCTTTAAGTAGAGAAGTTTCCTTAAATACAGGGATGTCAGCTGCTGTTTGCATTGCGCTGGAGGGCAGGAAATGTTTCTTGATCAGGGTGGAGCAGAATGAGTAAAGCTGTAGTACTTCAGAAGATTCCCCTAAACTGATTCATATTCTTATATCTGTTCTTTATATTTGCAACACACGGGCAGTTGGTGGGGATTGTGTAATGGCATAATCTCTGTTTGACTAGCTGTATAACCTGCTTTTTAATTTTTTTTTAGCAGTTTAGTGGAAAGAGGGCAGATCAAGAACCAGGGAGGGAAAATAAGTACTCTAAACTTCGTTTTAATTTTACAGACAAGAGCAAGTAAGGCATACCATCCAACGTTATCTACTTAGTAGACTTACAGTGCAGTCCTACACATGTCTACTCAAAGGTAGTTTAATAGGGCTTACTCCTAAGAAACTGGGTATAGCATTGCAACCTCACAGTGCAATCCTATGTGTGTGTTCTCAGAATTAAGCCCTGCCAAGTAAGTGTGTATAAGATTTGCCATTTAAAGCACAAGCCTGTGCGTGTCTACTCAGAAGTAAGTCCTACTGGGCTTAGTGGGATTTACTCCCAGGTAGAGCCCCGTGTGGCGCAGGGTGGTAAAGCAGCAGTTTCTGCAGCTGAAACTGTCCCCACGGCCTGAGTTTGATCCCAGCGGAAGCTGGTTTCAGGCAGCCGGCTTGGGTCGACTTAGCCTTCCATCCTCCTGAGGTCGGTAAAATGAGTACCCAGTTAGCTGGGGGAAATGTAATAACGGCCAGGGAAGGCAACGGCAAACCACCCCGCTATAAGGCCTGCCAAGAAAACGTCAGCGAAAGCTGGCGTCTCTCCAAGAGTCAGTAAGGGCTCAGTGCTTGCACGAGAGGTGCCTTTCCTTTTCCAAGTGTATATAGATCCACTGACATAGAGGTAAGGCTCATTGTAGTCAGTAGGATTTCTACATGCAAAGCTTCTCCTCCACCACTGAGCTACAGTATAATCCCATCTCCTTCAGAGTTTGAGCATTTATATTTTGAATCTGGGAATTTAGTAGTTCTTCAAAATTTCATTTGACCTCATCTTAGGACAGTGGCAGGTGAATCCCACAACAACAAAGAAAAACTGATTGGTGGTTTCCTTTAAGGGAGCCTGGGGGATACTGGGAGTTGTAGTCCAACACATCTGGAGGGCACCTGGTTGGGGAAGGCTGCGTTAAAGTCAGCCAACCTGGCACATTAAATATGGAACATGCCTGGCTATTCATATAGCTTCCCCTCACCCTGACTTTTTCTTGATATCCACTGCTGACCACCTCCAAGGCTCAATTCACACAACCATCTTGGAGGTTGAAGAGGTCCTGTCCCTGCCTGGATATCCATAGGATGAAGTGGTCTTATGAAAGAGCCCACCCACAACAAATTCGCAATTTACCATGCTAGCATTTTTCACAACGTGTGATTCCCCCCCCCCCCCCCGGTGCATGGCCCCCTTTACACAAGTCCGCTTCGTTGTGTGACTGTTTGCATGTGAGAATTGGCAAGGTTGCCCATCTCAGGAGTGACCATGTGCAGAGTCCTTTGATCTCTGGACATTTATCCTGGGCTTGGTCTGCTTATTTCATTGTTACACCACGAAGGCTGTTACACCACGAAGAGAAACAAGTTCTCAGGACGCAACAATGAATTTATTAAGAAAAAGCCCAATGCCAATAGAATCATAATACAGGAGACAATCTTTTTGCTGTGAGAAACTTTTCTCTACTCTTTGAAGAAGGCTTCAAAACGAGGGACAGGCCGAAACGCGTCGGGCTTTTTGCTAATAAATCTATCCTTGCATCCTGAGAGCTTGTTTCTCTTCTTGGTGTACCTACTTCAGATGCTCACCTTTTCTCTTTTTCTTTCATAGGTTGACATTTCCTTTTGGTGGTGGTAGTCAATTGTTTTTCAGTGAGGAAACGCTGCCCCAAGACCATGTCTATGCCAACGCCAACCGCAGACGTTTGGAACTACATCCCTGAAGAAATTCTGGCCCACATATTTTACTACTTGTCTCTGAGAGACAGGCACGTCGCCTACCAAGTTTGCCAGCACTGGGCTGCGGCAGTTTCTTCTAGCATCGTCTGGGGATATACAGAGATCAGGTAAGAAGAGAGAACGTTGGTGGTGGACAGTTATGGAGTCAAGCAGGCGTTACCGGCCCTTGAAAGGTACACCGCAGGGGGCGCGGGCAGAGTCTCTTTCAGCCCAAGATCCGATTTCGATTTTGGTGAAGCTTTCAGGGGCCAGATTCCAGTAGTGGGCAAAAGGGGCAGGGGCAAAAATGCCCCCAAATATCAGCTTATTTTAGCTTAAAGCTATTCTCGCCAGTAACTATGCCTTAGGAGAGGCATTTTGCCTTTTAGAATGGGGAGGGGGGACTGCATAAAAAGATGGGGGAGTGGTTGGGGAAAAGAGGGTGTGGCCATGGAAAAGAGGCGTGGCTTTCTGAAGAACCCTGGAGGGCTGGATTGAGATGCCAGAGGGTGCCTGGTTCTGAGGCTCTGCAACCCCAGTTGGTGTTACCAAGCCAAGTCTGGCCCCCGTGCAGCTGCGAAGAGGAGTTTGGAAGCTTTTGCTTTTGATTAACCACAGCTTGTGGCATCTTCCAAACCCAGACAAACTGAGGTTAATTGTAACTATGGCCGTAGCTAGACCTAAGGTTTATCCCAGGATCATCCCTGCCTGAGCGCTGGATGCCCTGTGTGGCACTTAGATGAACAGGTTTGACCCCAGGACAATCCTGGGATAAACCTTAGGTCCAGCTACGGCCTATGTTTAGTAGAAAGAAGCTAATTTCAAACCACAGTTTATGAAGCATAGTTAAAATGGGACCTTCTGCTTCTGTTTAACCACAGCCTGCTGCATCCTCCGAACTCCAAAACTGTGGTTAATTTTAGCTATGGTTAGGGAAATATTCTAACTTCAAACCACAGTTTATGAACCATAGTTAAAATTAACCAGTTTGTTCTGATTCAGATAATACAGAAACTTATAGTTAATCTAAAATGGAAGCAAAACCTTCCTATCTCTTCATGGGCATGCCAGGGGAGCAAGGGGCACACAAGCCCAGTGGGAGGATTGGGTCATGCTTGTACTGTTTCACAATGATTTAGCCACTCCGGGTTTCAGTCAGAACTTTAAAGCACCTTGGATAGCTCCTTTGGAATTCTGAATGAAACCCAGAGCCGAGTCACCGCCCCACTGACATCGGAGCCACCAGCCTCCACTGCATTTAGCATTATGCCTGAATACAGCCACTGACGACTAGTAAAGGGAGACATTTGTGGCTCTTCCTAGAAAGGGAGGGGGCCAAGCAGTATACCTCAACATTGTTAAGGTACTTCTAGACCACCATGGGAATGCTGGGTTGTGGGTCTTCCATTGCCCCATCACACACTTGAGACACACTTTGATTTTGCCGGACTGGGAGAGGGATGTAGAAGCAGCGAGAAACCCCATTTGCAAAATTCAATCCTTATTTGCTCATTTATAGCAGACATCCCCAATCCAGTGCCATTTTGGACTTCAACTCCCATCAGCCACAGCCAGCATAGCCAATGGTCAGGAATGCTGGGACTTGTAATCCAAAATATCTGAAGGGTGCCCAGTTGGACAAGGCTGAGACATAGGATTGCCACTGGTTCCGTGTAAAAATGGTTGCTGCCATCCGAGAAAGTCTTTCCCCAGCCAGGTGTTCTCCAGATTGGAGTCATGTGCTGGCTGGGAATTCTGGGAGTTGTAGTCCAACACGTCTGGAGGGCCCTAAGTTGTGGGAGGTTCTCCTAGAAGGACTGAGGACTGCCCCTTGCATCCATGTTCATTTTCTTGAAGACTGTGATCTCAGGTGACGGCTTGCATGCATGAAATGGGCCGTCACTAATACGACATCCAGAACAGATGTGATAGCAGCAGATGGAGCCGTTTTCAGTTATGCATCGGCTGAACCAAAATGCCAACACAGGGTTGCCCTTGTTAAATTCCTTTTGTCAATCTTTAAGACAGGTGTGGCGCAGGGTCCTTTGCTTCACTTAATCCTTTTTTAAAAAACATGTCAGCAGCATCACGCCTCCAATCTAAGAACCATGCTGGAGAAGACACCAATAGATCACTAGAGGGTGATCTTTCACTCTTTATTTCACAGGCAGATTTTGCGCTGGCTGAGATTTTACATCTCATTCAAACAGCAAAGTGCAACTAAAACCAAATGCAAGCAGAAACACATCTTTCCAAGTTAGTAGGAGGTTTTAATTGACAAAAGGTCGTCCCCCACCCCGCCCAACCGGAGATAACGTATTCATCATATCTTGTAGTCTTGCTCTACTCATTGGGGAATCATAGTGAGTTACAACTGCCATTTTACACACAGCAACCTGGGAGTAAGTGTCATTGATGTAAGTGGGACTTAGCTCCAGCAAATAAGCTTGCATAGGAAAAAGCGGCACGAGGTTTGAAAACCATTTTTCCTTTTTTGCTGTTAGCAAGCAAAACTTGTTAGTGCTAGAGTTTGTAACGGCACCTTTATGCCAACAGTGGCATTCCAGCCTTTCCTCTGTGAGAATTCCCCTCCTGTAAGGCCTTTCTCACCCCAAGCCGGGACCACCTGTCCTTGCCCACACTTGGTTCCACTGCCACCAGGACATTTAAGGCTCAGGCTCAACTCTTACTCATTTCTCTCTCTGTGAGGACACGCAGACTTTACACTTTAACGTTATTACCACCCCCTTACACAGCCACGAGCAGGAGGCGTAGGATTTTATTAACAAAGAAACCTTTATTATTAACTACAATAATAAGTTGTTGAATAATAAACAAGTAACCCTTAAATGGCTCTATCAATATTAGTTCTTTCATACATAATACTCCAAAATTTCTCTCTCAAATAATCCCCAATGACCACAGACTTCTCTCTCTCTCTCTCTCTCTCTCTCTCTCTGCCCTAAAATCCTAACTCTGATCTACAAGATGTGGTGAAGGCCACCAATTTGGGTGGCTTTGAAAGGGGGTTGGATAATTTCCCAGAGAAGAAGGCTAGCAATGGCTATTAGTTTTGATGGCCATGTGCTCTACCTTCAGTATCGGAGGCAGTAAGCCTATATACACCAGTTGCTGGGGAACATGGGCGGTAGGGTGTTGTTTCACCTGTATCCTGCATGTGGGTTCCTGGTCAACAGCTAGTTGGCCACTGTGTGAACAGAATGCTGGACTAGATGGTTGATCCAGCATGGGCCCAGTGCTCTTCAACATTTTTATTAATGATTTGGACGAGGAGGTGCAGGGAACGCTGATCAAATTTGCAGATGACACAAAATTGGCTGGGATAGCTAATACCCTGGAAGACAGAAAAAAACTTCAAAGTGATCTTGATAGGCTGGAGTGCTGGGCTGAAACCCACAGGATGAAATTTAATAGGGATAAATGCCAAGTTCTACACCTAGGAAAAAGAAACCACATGCACAGTTACAAGATGGGGGATACTTGGCTCTGCAATACTACAAATGAGAAGGATCTTGGAATTGTTGTAGATTGCAAGCTGAATATGAGCCAACAGTGCGATATGGCTGCAAGAAAGGCCAATGCTATTTTGGGCTGCATTAATAGAAGTATAGCTTCCAAATCACGTGAGGTACTGGTTCCTCTCTATTCGGCCCTGGTTAGGCCTCATCTAGAGTATTGCGTCCAGTTCTGGGCTCCACAATTCAAGAAGGATGCAGCTGGAGCGTGTTCAGAGGAGGGCAACCAGGATGATCAGGGGGTCTGGAAACAAAGCCCTATGAAGAGAGACTGAAAGAACTGGGCATGTTTAGCCTGGAGAAGAGAAGATTGAGGGGAGACATGATAGCACTCTTCAAATGCTTAAAAGGTTGTCACAAAGAGGAGGGCCAGGATCCCTTCTCGATCCTGCCAGAGTGCAGGACACGGAATAACGGGCTCAAGTTAAAGGAAGTCAGATTCCAGCTGGACATCAGGAAAAACTTCCTAACTGTTAGAGCAGTACGACAATGGAATCAGTTACCTAGGGAGGTGGTGGGCTCTCCCACACTAGAGGCCTTCAAGAGGCAGCTGGAAAACCACCTGTCAGGGATGCTTTAGGGTGGATTCCTGCATTGAGCAGGAGGTTGGACTCGATGGCCTTGTAGGCCCCTTCCAACTCTGCTATTCTATGATTCTATGGCACTACTTATGTTCTCATGTTGGTCTGATCCAGCATGGCTCTTCTTACGTTCATATGATCTAAACCCAATCTCAACAAATCCCTGACTGCCTCACATAGGTACAGCACCCAGTTTATATAGCATATCCACACTGCAACCCCTCCTTCTCACTCTCTCAGCCAATCAGCTCACACATGCAAATCCACTGTTCTCACCCCAGAGAGACATAGCAAACCATAGATCTATAACAAGAATGCACATTTATTAACCTAAACTCAAAATGGACAGACATGTAACGTCACACCAACATACAGTATAAAGAAGATAGACAATTCATGGGAGCATATGATAACAGAAAAATAGGAAGCAACATTGGTCTTTCTCCCCAGTATTGCCTTCCCCTACCTGGTACCCTCCTAACTGAAGCTGCCACAAGATGTAAGAATAGCTACTGAGTAGTTTGTCTTTAAAAGGGGATTGGACAAATCCATAGCGGATGAGGCACTCTGATGGCTATGTGCTACCTCCAGTATCAGAGGCAGCATGTGGTGTAGTGGCTAAAGTGTCAGACTGGGAGTCTGGAGATCCGGGTTCTAGTCCCCACTCGGCCATGGAAACCCGCTGCGTGACTCTGGGCTAGTCACAGACTATCAGCCCAACCTACCTCATAGGGTTGTTGTTGTGAGGACAGACTGGAGGAGAGGAGGATTATGTTTGCTGCCTTGGGTTCTTTGGAGGAAAAAAGGTGGGATATAAATGCAATAATAAATGAATAAATAAATAAATGCCTATGTACACCAGTTGTTGGGGAACATGGGTGGGGTGGTGCTTTTGCATTTATGCCCTACTTCGGTGTTTCTCACAGGCAGCTGGTGGGCCAGTGTATGAACAGAATGCTGGACTAGAGATTCCCTTGGTGTGATTCATCATGGCTCTTCCCATGTTCTTAGATTTGTTTGCTGCCGCTCCAGCTATGCTGCAGTGGTGATTTTTTCATTCTCCCCCTCCCTGCTCTTTCAGTTGCGATGCTGAGGAAGGTTCGTTGCAGGCTTTGCACCAGTTCCTGGGCCACATCAAGCACCTGAAGATTGTGTTTGATCAGTCCGAGGAGGCCATCCGGCAGAAGGTCACCCAGATCTTGGACCTGCTGGCCAAGCAGAACCACAAGTTGCAGGGGCTTTGCGTTGAATGCCGAGGGAAAAACCCATTCTTCTATTCTGGCCAAGACATCCTGAGGAGCGTCCAGAAAATCTGCCAGAGCGAGAACGACATTGACCTCCAGTGCGTCGATTTCAGGAAGATGCCGTTCACGCTGGACGACGGGATTGTCCGTCTGATCGCCTTCAGCTCCCCCAATTTGCACACCTTGTTCATCAACAACGGCACCCTGGTTTGCAACGTCCGACCTGAGACGGTCGTGGAGGTGCTGAGAGCTTGCCCGAAACTCTCTACCTTGGGGGTTTATTATGCCAGTCTGTCTAAGGACGTCTTTCAGGAGGTGGTGAAGCCAAACAGAGGAAGCTTCAAGTGCCTGCACATTTTCTGCGAGCGCCTGGACAAGTACATCCCTGTGATCCCCAAAGAGCTTTGGGCTGCAGTGAGCGAGAAATATCCGCAGCTCCACGTTGAACTAGAGTTTGACCACACCATCCCTGCATGGAAGATCCCTCGGATCCTACAGCCAAATATCCCTATCACCACTTTGCAACTGAATACCTTTACGTACATGGTGAACCAGATTAGATTTGTCACCAGCAACTATAGCAAGACTTTGGAGGTGCTGGTCCTACGCACCACCTCATCAGATGACCTCGACGCCTCACTAATAGATTTGGCCCGAAAGTGTGTGCGTTTGAAAGAGATTCATTGCTACTGTGTGGTTAGCTCAGCCGTGGTAGAGGCCTTCCTGTTAAACGCCGCAGGTCTGAAACGTTATACTCTAAAGACCACCAAAGAACGCCACCCCTGGCAAGCAACAAGCATCCAGTGATCTGCAATTTAACCCTCTGAAACTGCCGTTTACTCCAGCAGTAACTCTGATGGAAATTCCGTTCTTACTTTCTGTGCTACCAACTCAGTTTACTCCCTACTGAGCCGGCAGTGTGGACAACCCACTTCGCTTTGTGTTTCTGTTCCTGTTTCTGTGCCTTATGCCTGTGGTTTCTAATAAAATGCCTGCAGACGCTTCTTGGGGCCCACCAGACTCTCTATCCATCCTGACTTGTATTTTATTACATTAAAAAAACAACAACAGAGTAAAACAGGGAGGCTGGTATGCTGCAAAGTGAAGCGTTGCCCTCCAGCACCATCACTATTTGGGTTCAAAAGTGTGGTTTGAAGGTTTTGGAGCTTTGTCTTGTAATTAGGTTCTTGGACAAGAAACTTTTCTTTTAGTCTCATCAGTTTGCCTTTGGGGAAAGGAGTGTTCTGTGTCCGGGCCATGGCCACCATTAGGTTTGTCACCAGCCACTGTAGCAGGATTTTGGAGATGCTGGTCCTTCTCACCACCTCGTCTGATGACCTCAAGGCCTCACTGATAGATTTGGCACAAAAGTGTGTGCGGTTGAACGAGAGATCCGTTTTTACTGTGTGGGTAGCCCAGCCATGTTAAGAGGCTTCATGCTGCATTTCACAGGTTTGAAAACGTTATACTCTAAAACCCACCAAAGAATGCAACCCTTGGCAAACAACGACCATCCAGTGACCTGCAATTTGACCCTCTGAAACAGCAGGAGTTTACTCCAGCTGTAACTCTGGTGGAAATTCAATTTATCACTAACTGCCATACCAACTCAGTTTACTCTCTACTGGGTTGGCAGGAGAGAGAAAACACCCTATTCACATTTTGTGCCTGTTCCTGTTTCCATGCCTTATGCCTAGTATAATATCTGTTGACACCTCTTAATGGCTGTCAGATTATCAGCGCTACTAACTCAGGGCTCATCTACACCAAGCAGGATATTCCACTATGAAAGCGGTATATAAAAGGCAGGAGCCACACCAAGCAGGATATGGCGGTATGAAAGCAGTAGATGGTCTATGTCAATGGGCCCCAACAGTTGTTGGTGCACTTCAATACTGCCATAAAGCAGCCTTGTGGCTCCTGCCTTTTCTATACCGCTTTCATGGTGGAATATCCTGCTTGGTGTAAATGTGCCTTCTGTTTATTCCCCACTGAGCTGGTAGTGTGCAAAGTACAGAACTAAAGTTCAGGGCCAGTGTCAAGGGTTGGCATGAATGGGCACCTGCCGAGGGTCCAGCCCCCATGGGGGGCCCACTAACAAGACCCCCTTGGAGTTCTCTTCCCCATTGCAAACTGCTTGTTCACCCTCTTCTCACTCTGGCCCAGACAACGGTGGTGGTGAGAATTGCTAACTTGCCATTGCTAACTTACTCGCTGGCTCTCTGCCTGCCAAGCGAGCAGGCAATAGCAATGGTGCTGAGGAGGAACAGCAGCAGAAATTGGCAATAATGCCGGAAAGGAAAGAGACTTCTTGAGAGAGGGCGACGCACTGAAGATGTCTTGCCCATGGAGCCTGCAGGACTAAAGTACTTTACTGTGGAGTGTTTTCTTGGAGGAAGCAGGTGGTGTTTTGGAACATGCTAAAATCAGGAGTGGAATCAGGTGCGTAAATAGATTCTAGACGCACAATTCAAATAGCATTAAGCGCACTTAAAACCATCATTTCACAGCATTATTTCTCTTCCTTTATTCTGGATACAGATTATTAAAAATATATCACCAGAGCTCTAGATTTGTATATTTTCACAACCCTTGTGCAGTTATTAAAAATTCGTAAATATGGTGATATTTTATGATCAATCATAATTCACAATAAATATTTGGAGGTGAAAACAATATCATATGGAAGTAAAAAAAAAACTATGCAAAAATATATAGATTGCGATGGATACCCTGATGTAAATAATTTGTGGAATTGGCCTTGCAGGAACAAGATGTAGTGACAGCCATCGGTGAAAGGAGATTCGATAAATGAGCCTTCCCCAACCTGGTGCATTACAGATGTGTTGAGTTACAACCAGTGGTGCAGTGGTCAGTTTTGAAGGGAAGGCGCTCATCGTGATCGTCCCCACAGCCAAACCCAGAAGGAGAGTCCAGAAATGCAGGCAACTGTGCTGACCCACATCCATAGACTAGGTCTAGCAGTTTTCGGCCATAGCTAGACCTAAGGTTTATCCCTGGATCGTCCAGGGGTCAAACCTGTTCATCTAGGTGACACACAGGGGATCCAGTGCTCAGGCAGGGGCGAACCCTGGATGATCCCAGGATAAACCTTAGGTCTAGCTGTGGCCTTCATCTCCACCAGGAGTAGGGCTTTTGTAAAAGCAAGTGGGTCTTAATTGTACATTCAAAACCGGGCCGCCCAACATACGTTGCATTACAATAGGAAAAATATATTTGGGGGGCAATTCATCCCTCCCCCCCTCCTCCTGTCCCTCCCACCCAAGGCTTCAGTGAGGACAGTAGCTGAGCTCAGAGGGAACAGGGAATTCTCAGCAGGGCGGCAGATGATGTCAGTATCCCTGCTAAAAGGTGCTGGGGCTGTGGCCCTGAGAGCCCCGACTCCACTACAACCTCCATGCTGTCTGGGGATGCTAGGAGTTGTAGTCCAACACACCTGGAGGCCACTAGCTAGGGGAATGCTGAGAAATTCATGGAAGAGAGGTATCAATGTCCCACTACTCGTGATGGCAATATGGATCCTCCAAGTACAGAGGCAGTATACCTCTAAGAAAAAGATTTAAATGGGAACAATGGTAGAGGGGGCTATTGACTTAATGCCCTGCTTATGGGCTTCCCGGAGCTATCTGGTGTTGGCTACAATGGGAAACAGGTGCTAGACTAGAAGGATTTTTGCCCTGCTTCAGCAGGACTTTTCTCATTATTTATATGTTTATTACATATTATTTATTTATAATATATTTTATTTATTTGAGCACTGATAGCATGCCTTCCTATGAGAACACTCAACTTTAAACAATAAATAAAAATCATCAACATTAAAAACAAAACATTAAACAAAACCAATAATAATTACTGAAATCCATCCTGCTGAAAATGAAATACCTTTATTAGGGCAATCGAAAGATCACCATAAATGCGTGCAAGCTTTTGAGATCCACAGATCTTTTCATCAGGGAGGTGGTAGTGTTGAAGGGAGGCGGAAGGTGACTAGATGGTGAAGTCTCGTTCGGGTTTTTTTTTGCTAGGCACTTAACAGTGCAATCCTATGCAAGTTTAGACAGAAAAAAACGCCGAAATTATAACTCCTGCCCTGCCCTATACAGCCATATGGGAGCACCGGATACAGATAAATGAAGAATCGAGCAATCTTACTGGGCATGGACATGTTTAGACAGAAAAAAAGCCCCACAATTCCCAGCATGGCTGGATGGGGGCATGCTGTAAGCTGTAGGAAACCCCCCCCCCCCACGTCTAAACATGCATAGGATCGCGCCCTAAAAGATTTTGGGCTTAAGCCCCTAGGGCACAACCCTGCATAAAATGCGCACATGCCAGTTTATATGAATGAATGAATGAATGAATACCTTTATTGAATAAGTCTTCTGACCATTTCAAAAAATCACATAATCATTAAAAACAAACAGACATTACTTAAAATTTATGAGTTTATAGCATTACATGCAACTGTACAGACGAGTGTTAGGATTTATGTATTTAAATTTCATGGGAGGCAAAGTCAGCCAATTATTTCCCCACCAAATAACCTCAAATCCAACCCCTACCCCCGTTGATTTGCACCCTGGCCCAAATCATCCCCAGATTTTTAAAATATACTTAATTTCCATGTAGCGAGAAAGGTAGGTGTTGCAGCCTGTGGCTGCCATCCCCCTTGAAGGAGGCGCCTTCTCCCCACCCCCGCTGCATTTCTTTTTCCTCCCATCGCCTTCTCCTGGACCCTAAAAAGCTCCTTCTCCTCCGGGCGTGAAGGAGTTAACTGCCAGGGCAAGCGCTTCCCCGGGCTCACGCCTGCGCAGTCCAGGCTGCCTTCCGCGGCTCGCTGCTAATTGCACGCAGGTGCTCCCGGGGCGCCACGTGGAGCAGGGGCAGAAAAGGAGCGCGCGGCGGGTGCGCACGAGGCCGGTCTGCACCGGGCTGGTTTTGCAGCTGCGGCGGTAGCAGCAGCAAACCCCAAGAATCGCTCCTGCTGGTGCTGAGACCTGCTTTTTGCCTCGTGCTGGTCTGCGCAGCACCCGTCTAAGGTGAAGAACAGCTGAAGAGGTTTGGGCGTTGCTCGTGGCTTGTAAGTGCCCCTGGCAACCTTGCTTGCTTCTTATGTCCCTCTTGGGTTGCCAACTGATTGTGCGGAGCTCTTGCTCCTGTGCCTCTAGGAGAGGCTAGCCCAGCAGGGATCAACCCGTGAAGGTGCTCAGGGCTGGTCTTCTGGTTAAGCTCGCTTTCCCCAACCTGATGCCCTCTACAGGTGTTGCACTACAGTTCCCGGCATCTTCTAGGGCAGTGGTTCCCAAAGTAGGCAGTACTGCCCCCTTGGGGGCAGTGGGATTGCATAGGGGGGTGTTAAGAGGCAAGGGGGTGGCAGGGGGGCACTCGAGGTGGTCTTTTCTGAGAAGCGCCTCTCCAGAAGGTCATAAAACCAAGGATATTCAAGCCATAGAGTCCTTTTAACGGTGAATTGAAATGTTTCAAAAGCACCAAAATGCTAAGGAGACATACCTGCTTGGTGTGCCCTGCCACGCTGGCTGCAAAACAGAGGTGTTTACTCTCTTTTCCCTCCCTCCCTCGGCAAGCCTGCGGCGGGTGCTTCCTACTATTCTGAATAATGTTTTTTATAGTGTAGGGTAGGGGGCACTGGGCATGAGTTTGTGGAACCAAGGGGGTGGTTACCTGAAAAAGTTTGGGAACCACTGCTCTAGGGGATGCTAGGAGCTGTAGTCCCAATATACCTGGAGGGCAAAAAGTTGGGGAAGGTTTTAATTACGTCACCAACCTTGAGGGTCATGGAAGGTGAAATTCCCTCTTCATCCCAACAGTTAAAGCTTCAGGAGCCCTGCCCTCTTTTGTATCTGGTCAAGAGCACAGGGCCTTTGCAGCTTTAACTGTTGCGATGAAGAGGCAATTTCACCAGGCGCTGCATGCATACAAATGACCCCTGCTGAAATTCCCCTTTTTATTCAACTGTTAAAGATACAGGAGCCCTGTCCTCCTTTCCACATGGTCACCCTAGGCCAGCCTTAAAGGTGAGAAATTTATTTCATTTCTATACTGCCCAATAGCTGGAGCTCTCTGGGTAGTTCACAGAAATTAAAACCATAAGGTACAAGGTAAAATATAAAATATGAAAGCTTAAAATGATGATATAAAACTGCAATATAAAAGTACATCCAGAATAAAACTGAGCAGCAGCGCAGAGATTTAAAATACAGATTTAAAACAGGTGAACTAAAAGATTAGGATGGTAAAATGGTTATTTAATTTATTGTTACTGCATCTTTGTTGACTGTTTTCTCCTCTTTCCCCTTCTTCTCTTCAACTTCTACTTGACGTTTCCCCAAACCTTGCCTTCTATGTGGAGTTTGCTCTTCTACCCTTTCTAATGCCTTTAGCCAGAAGTTTTATTTCTGGCCTGTAAACTAAAAGTGTGGGCAGACCTCAGGTTAATGGGATCTACTTCTCTTTCTGTTTCAAATACGTAATGCAGCCTGCTTTCCAGCCCTGGGAGGCTTTCAAACTGATTTGCAAAAGCTTCTCAAATAAAATTGAGCTCAACTTTGCTACAGCTGGGCGGAAGGCAGATCCCTGAGTGCTTTGCTGTAGCTTGGCAAAAGTTTCTGCCTTGCTATTGTCTAACATGCAATTGTTTAACAATGGCAACAAATGAAAAAAAATGGTTCCTCCACCTCAGATTAGGCCACTGAAATGAAAAATGCTTGTGGGGGAAACCAGGTGCGAGTTAGTGTGTGCGTGGGAAAACTGAGTGTTCAGTTCTACTACTGAAAACGAATTCCTGGCCTGAACATCTCCTCATTGGTTGCTTGTTCCTTAATTCTATGTGCATGTCTGGACCTTATTTTTTCATTTAGATCTGCTTTGGGGATATTATTATTGTTGTTGTTATTATTATTATTCATTACTACTACTACTACTATTACATTTATATCCCACCTTTTTTTCTCTTGCAACCCAAAGTGGCTAACATGGTTGTCTTCCTCCTCCTCCTCCTCTTCCTCTCCATTTTATCTTTGCAACATCCCTGTGAGGTAGGAGAGGCTGAGAGTCAATGGCTGGCCCAAAGTTACCCAGTGCGCTTCATGGCCAAGTGGGGACTAGAAACTGGATTTCCCAAGTCCCAGTCCAACCCTCTAACCACTACACCAGGGGTCCCCAACCTTTTTTTTTTTTTTTTTGGAGCCATGGCCACATTTGGCAGTTTGAGAAACGGCTGTGGGCACCACCACAAAATGGCTCCCATGGAGGGTGTGGCTAATTTCATAATAGCTGCTGTGAGGGTCTAATTAAAAGTGAACATTTCTATACCGCCTAGGGCAGCCTTCCTCAACCTGGGGCGCTTCAGATGTGTTGGAGTGCACCTCCCAGAATGCCCCAGCCAGCTAGCTGGGGCATTCTGGGAGTTGTAGTCCAACACATCTGGAGCGCCCCAGGTTGAGGAAGGCTGCCCTAGGGTGACCATGTGGAAAGGAGGACAGGGCTCCTGTATCTTTAACAGTTGAACAGAAAGGGGAAATTCAGCAGGGGTCATTTGTATGCATGCAGCACCTGATGAAATTGCCTCTTCATGACAACAGTTAAAGCTGCAAGGGCCCTGTGCTCTTGACCATATACAAAAGAGGGCAGGACTCCTGAAGCTTTAACTGTTGGAATGAAGAGGGAATTTCCCCAGGTGCTGCAGGCATACAAATGGCACCTGCTGAAATTCCCTTTTCTATACAACTGTTAAAAATGCAGGAGCCCTGTCCTCCTTTTCATATGGTCACCCTAATATCGCCCACTAGCCAAAAACGCTCACAGCAGTTTGTGCTATGATAAAATATAATGTAAAACCTTTCAAAAATATAAAACTGTTTAAAAACAAGTCAGTTGACAGTAAAACTACCAGGATTGGATTTATTTATTTATTACATTTCTATACCGCCCAATAGCCGGAGCTCTCTGGGCGGTTCACAAACGAAATAAAACCTAAAACACCTCATCATGTGCTGTCAAATGCCTGAGAGTAGAAGAAAGCCCTTAATCTTGTGCTGGATGCCTTAGGAGAGGCATTTCATTGTTCAGAATGGCGCCTGGGTGGGGAGGGAGCCCCATGCAAAAGCCAGGAAAGCACAAATGATTGGCAGTTGGGGAAAAAGAAGATGACACCAAAGGAAAGAAGTACTCTCTGGAAAGCCGGATTGGTACTTCATTCAGGTGGGTCGGCTTTCGACTGAAGTTCAACAACACCCTAGTCTGTTTCATGGGCCTGGCCTCACTCCACCCACTGTACTGCTGTCTACTCCTTTGTGCTACATATCCCCTCTTCTGGCTCCTTTCAGCTGCTCCTTCTCCACTCTCTGTGTCCTCTTTGCCCCGCAACCAGAAGACCTAGGGAAGAGGGCTCCCACCTTTGAGCTGTAAACTCAGAACGTCACGAGGGGACTTCCCCTCCTGATCGCATGGTAAACGTGGCCCTGGGAAAGAGTCTCCTTGTAGTAAATTCACTGATTTCCTTATCATTGCGTGTCGAGATATTTCTTAGTGTGGTCTAGTACTAGTGGTGGCCCAAGATGTTTTGCTGCAAGATGGCGGCCCTCACATTCCATGTACAAAAGCCTACTGGACTGTCAGTTGACTCTTATCTCAACACTGACAATGGGGCAGCTCACTTAGGGGGCAGAGGGCAGCCTACATGTCATACAGTACCTTGCTGGCATCTCACACCATCTGCTACCATTAGGCTTCACTCTGCCTAATGGTAGGGCCGGCTCTGTCCCTTACACAAGACCACTTCAACTTTTGGGAGAATTTCTTGCTTTTCGACTGGGAAATGGCCCTGCGGGCATCGCCCTTCGGAATGTGATCCTTGGAATTCACTTCATAAGCTGATGGTCTTTCATCTGTGGTGGCAAATTGTGTTTCAGTGAGGAGAGAGTCACAGCCGATGGCACAGAGGATGCTCAGCGCAACCAGAGACGTTTGGAACTACATCCCGGCAGAAATTCTGGTTTACATCTTTTCCTTCCTGCCTGTCCGAGGTCGGCTAGCCGCCTCACATGTGTGCAAGCACTGGGATGCTGTTGTTTGTACTGGTCCTGTCTGGACCTTTACAGAGATCAAGTAAGGAGAAGGTTGTTGTGTGGATAAAATGGAGAGGAGGAAGGGGGGGGGCATGTGAGCTACCCTGCCAGAGGGAAAAGGGTGGGATATAAATAGGGTGACCATATTTTGGAAACCAAAAAGGAGGACAACATCGTCGGCCCCCGAGGGGCATGTCTAGTACCAAGGGGGCGTGCCCACCCGAACATAGCCTTGGTCATATGTCTGATTTTACAGCACACATTTAAGACAAATCTGTTCTACAAAATAATTTTAAAACCTCAATTATTAAAAAATTCCTAAAAAATCAATGGATGAACGGATCTGTTTCAAATTTGGTATGGCTAAAGCTCTACCTAAAACCTATCATAGTGCAAAGTTTCATCTCTTTATCTTTAAAAATGACAATTTTAAAAATAATAATGTTAAAACCTCAATTATTAAAAAAATTCCTAAAAAATCAATGGATGAACGGATCTGTTTCACATTTGGTATGGCTAAATCTCTACCTAAAACCTATCATGGTGCAAAGTTTCATCTGTTTATTTTTAAAAATGACGATTTTAAAAATAATAATTTTAAAACCTCAATTATTAAAAAATTCCTAAAAAATCAATGGATGAATAGATCTGTTTCAAATTTGGTATGACTAAAGCCTTTCCTAAGAGCTACCATCGTGCCAAGTTTCATGTCTTTATCTTTAAAAATGACGGAGTTAGAAGCATTTTTGTTAATTCCCATTAGAGCTGCTCTTTGGCTGGGGAAGATTGGAAAAATCCGGATTTCCCCTCCCCCTCCCGGATTTGTCACCAAAAACCCGGACAAATCCAGGCAAATCCGGTCATATGGTCACCCTAATATAAATGTAATAATAAATAAATAATAATGTTAAATGGGTTTAAGGAACAACCCCAGCCCACCCAGCTGTTAATGCGAAAATGTCAATGTGGTGTGGTAGTTAGTGTGTTCAAGCGGAACTCAGGCGACCCGGGTTCTAGTCCCGACTCAGTCATGGAAACCCACTGGGTGACTTTGGGCCAGTTGCTGACTCTCAGCTTAACCTACCTCACAGGATTGTTGTCGTGAGGATAAAATGGAGGAGGATCATGAACACTGCCTTGGGCTCCTTGGAGGAAGGGCAGGCTATAAACGTAACGAATAAATAAATCGTTTCGCTGTCTGCATTTTCAAGACTGGACCATTGTGATGAGGTTGGACGCTTCAGGCTATGGGTCTGAGAATGCAAAAGCTGGCTGCCCTTGACCTAAATGCCGGCAACGGGTATGGGCCCAGAAACGCTACGGTCGTGTTGAGAAGCAACAAAGCTTGGTTTTATTCATGTCACCGCAAAGGGGCGCTCAAGGAAAATCTACATCAGGGGCGGAGAACCTCATTCCTGGGGGTTTCCCCAAATGCCAGGTCCTTTTCCCACACCACGGATCATTTGTTGTTTTCCCGCCTCTGGCCCATTTCCCCCCTACGTTGCAAAACTTGAGTTGTCTCTCTTGATGCTTAGGTACTGGCAGCAAGGGCCTTAAGCTAAAACACTCTCGTATGTTTGGTATTGGCCCCACCCACCACGGAATGGAGACGGCACAGCGGCCACGTTTGCTGGTTTGTGCCATCTCGGCTTGTGCCTTCAAAGGCTCTGGGACTCCCTTCCCAGGGAGGCTAGACTGGCTCCCTCCTTGCTACACTTTTGGAGCCAGGCAGAAACTTTTTTGTTCTGGCAGGCTTTTGGAAATACTCTGGGCCTGTGTTAATGTATTGGATTTTATTTTACATTGCTACTGCTTTAATTTTTTTTTTAAAAAAAATGTTTTTAATTTTACTGGGAGTTTAATTCTACCTTAACTTTTGTAAATTTATTATATGTTTTAATTTTGTAAACCGTGTTGAGTCCCAGTATTGGGGGTGGGGGAAGGCGGGATATAATAACGATAAATTCAGAATGGCTATAAATGAGTCCTAGCAGCTTTGCAGGGAACGGGTGCAAAGCTTTCCTTGCCTGAAACTTGGTCAGTGCTGTAGATGTGACTTCTTCCCCCGCCCAATCCTCTTCCAGTTTTAACTCAGAGGACGAAGAAGACGAACGTTACAACAGGTTGTTGAGGTTGCAGCTGTTCCTGGGCCACATCAGACGCCTGAAAGTTGTACTCGATCTGTCCCTGGAGTTAAACCGGAAGTGCGTCATCAACTTCCTGGATATGATGGCTTGGAAGAGCCGCAAGTTACAGGCCTTGATTATAGTGTGTTTTGGAAAAAGCCCCTTCTTTTATTCGGGCCAAGATCTCCTGCGCAGTGTCTGGGGGCTTTGCCAAGGCACAGACAAGATGGACCTTCAGTATATCGACTTGCGGAAAATGCCTTTCACTCTCGACAACAAGATCATTGCAATGATCGCCTGCAGCAGCCCAAACTTGCGCACCTTGTTCATCAACAGCCGCGCCCCAGGGGTCATCATCCTCAGGCAGGAGCCGGTCGTCGAGGTGCTGAGGGCCTGCCCAAAGCTCTCGACCTTGGGCATCTCTTACACCAGCCTGTCGAAGGATGTGTTTCAGGAACTGGGGAACCCAAACAGGGGACCCTTCAAGTGCCTGGAGCTCTTCTACGAAGGGCTGGACACCGACATCCCCGAAGAGCTGTGGATTAAGCTGAGAGAGAGACATCCGCAGCTCCGAGTGGAGCTGGAGTTTGCTCCTACAGTCACTACCAGAAAGATGCTTGAAATCCTAAAGCCCAGCGTGCCCATCTTTGTGCTGCAGTTTAACACCTTCACGCACGCGCCGGATTTGGTGAGGCTGATTACCAAAAGCTACAGCCGGACTTTAGAGAAGCTGGTCCTTTACACAGCTCCCTCGGCCCTGCTCAACTCCTTGCTCGTAGAAATAGCCAAAGCATGCACGCGCTTGAAGGAGATCCATTGCAACTGTGTGGTTAGCCCAGACGTGATCAGCGCTTTCCTCCGGCACTGCCCGGGTTTGAGAAGGTACACGCTGTCGCCGCTGGTGCTTTTCCGTGACGCTCCCATGACGGTGGTCAGGTGACTTGGCCGCTCGGTGTGGCTGCCTCCCGCCATTTTGGAGCTCAAGCCTGCCATGTTCTTTGGGGTACTGCTGTTGACTCTTTGCTTAGCATAAGGAAGTGATAGAATTTATCTACGGATGGGGCAACTTACTACTTCTGGAGGAAACACGGCTGTTTTGGATCTGTGGTGTGTGGACACATCTTAAAATAAGCCCGAGCGGGGGGCAGCGATATGGCCTACTGAATTCCAAATCCACAATCCCACAAGGTGAGAGCACAAGCCGATTTACTTAAAACCAGTGTCTTTCTTTTCCGTGAACACTGGTTGTTTTAAAACGTTTTATATGCTGCCGATGTTAACATTCTGCAGCTTTTTTAGAGTAATTCAGAGATCATGGAGACTTATCACAATAAAGATTTGCATATAATATGCACATTATTTCATGGCTTTGCTGATTGTGGGGGTAAAAAGCTTATGCAAATACACCCCAAACTTATTTTACAGCATATTCTTAACTGCCGTGAGTCAAGGTTGTGGGGATGTGATGGGAAGATGGGCTGGAGGCTAATTTCTCCAGATTGCTTATGGATGTTGGTTAACTTGTTAGTTCTCCTTTTAGGGTTTTTGCAGTTTCGCCAGTAGGGATCCTGCAAGGGCCCCACGCAGTCTGTGAGGGCAGGGGACGCCCTGCATCCAGACCTCACGGATCCATTTGGATGCATTCGTTGCGAGGGCGGGCCTGCGCTCATGAGCCCCCCTCGGGCGTGGGTCTGCCATGGCTTCCGCCCCCCCGCTACGTTAATGGTGCCCACTGTTAACACAGCAGGGGCAAGCGTGCGATTTCCTGAGGCTCCTGAAATGCGCGATTTCCAGTGGTGCTGGAAATTGCCCCTTCCCCAAGCCTACGAGGGCCTTAAAGGCCCTATTAACATTCTCCCCCATTGGTGCAGTGTGTGTGTGTATGATTTCCAGAGCCTCTGGAAATTGCTCATTTCTCCCTTTCACGCCATTAATGCAGCAGGGGGAAGGGCCGGAAGCCAGGGTGGGCTGTTGCCAAGCGCCTGTGAGCTTTGCGAGCACTCGGCTGCTGCCCGCCCTGGCTTCTGGCCCTTTCCTCACGAGTGCCCAGCGGAGGCTCGCACAGCCCGGTTCGTGGGGGCGGCGGAGCGAGTTCTTGCCTGTTTGGCCACCCCTACTCACCAGCCTAAAACTATTCTATATATATATATAAAATGCTTAGGTATGTTTCCGTAAAGGCTTCAGCTGATACAGGTTGCTAAGCAACAGTAATAATGTGTAACATCAGTGGATACAGGTTGCTAAGACACTCGCCCGACTCCTCCGGGCTTTCCAAGGTAATCCTACCCCCATTTCTGCGTCTTCGCCCCCCCCCCCAAACGAAGGGGCAGCACCACTGTCTGGAGCATGAGCGAGGCGCGACTGGGGCCCTTGGTGGCCAGGTGGGAGGCTGCTCATCTGCTGCGAGCCCAGGCCTCGGCCTAACCTCATGCAAGCTGGGCAGGTGGCCCAAGGCTGACAGGAACCCCAGGGAGAGGGGGACACCTGCTCGATCTCCCTGCCCCCCAGGTCTGCCAGAAGGCGCTGTATCGGAGGCCTCCAAGCAGCCGGCGCCCCTGCGATGATATTTAATTAAACTTTAAGATATGCTACAATGGCGCATGTTACGTCGGGTACAGCTAGTTGTACTTTTAAAGCACTTGCTGAGAAGGAAACTTTCCAGTCTCCTGATTTAGTTCTGCAGCAGATACATGGGGATATGACAGAAGTTGGTAGGGAAAGATTCCTTTTTTTTAACTTCCGCTCACTTGGGGATGGGGGCAATTTATTTAGAATACTTTTTAGCCTACTTAGTCATCAAAGGGTCCCAGGGCGCCTTGCTACAGTTAAACAAGGCGTTCCTTCCCTGCAAGCTTACCGTCTTAAAAGGACATGACATACAAGTGAAGGGATGGGGAAGGAGGAGGAAAAAAGGAAGCAGGGCTGGTAGAACGGCCCTGCTCTCCCTCTCACCCGCCGCCATAAAAGCTGCTGGCATTGGCTGTAGGTGGTGAGAATCGGTGGAGGAGGAACCCTTACGGAGGAGGTTCTCAGGAGGGCTGGTGGCTTGCTGCGTCTCCTTGCCTCTCCAGTTATTTACATTTTCAGTTCTTGATCTCAGTACCCACCCCTACTTAAACACCCACACACCCACTTCAGGTTTCGGCCATGACTCATGGGACTCTACCACTTGCCTGTTGGTTCTTCCCAGGGTCACCTAAATGAGTTTCCTAAGATTGCAACTGGCCCTGTCAGCGCAGGAACCCTGCCTTCCAGAAGCGGCCTTGTCGCACGGTAGTCAAATTCTCACGTCGCTGTTCCTTTCTTGAGAATTACTATCTCCGCCAGGAGACGGTGGGCATTCTTCTCGAAGAGTATCCCTCTAACGGCAGCATCACAGGCAGAAGTAATATAGGAGCAACTCTGTCCTATAGATGGGGATTTGAGGGCAAGTAGCACCTCTAGGATTCCTACCAGGCAACTTTTGGTGCCAAGTGTGTGGGTCCTATCACTCGCTCTAGATCAGGGGTGGGGAACTTCAAGCCCAGGTGCCAAATCCGGCCTTCCTGAGATCCCAATCCACCCCCTCTCAGTCTCTCTGCCCCACCTCCTTTGGCCCTGATCACTGGATAGTTTCCCAACTTTTATGCACTCCTCCCTCCCGTCTAAAAGGATGAAATTCCTCTCCTAAGGCTTACTGACTGCAGCAAGAGCATTAAGTTAAAACGGGGTTGTATTTTGGCCCCGCCCCTTTTGCCTTTGGCCCCGCCCACTACCAGAATGTGGCCCCCGAGAGCTTCTCCGGCATGGAATTCGGACCGAGAGAGACTCGACGCCCTTGCTCTTCATGGCCTAACCTGTGGCGTACTGACTGGCGTTGACACATATAGCCTCCACCCATGGATGTTGTCCCGGGTGTGGATGCCAACTGCTCTGATGGGTGTGGGAGGAGAAACACAATCATGACGTTCTCCTGCCTCTTGCATTTAATTAGGAATGCCTACTTGGGGAGCATAGCTTTGGGACCATCTTGCTTTATAAGGCTGTTTCAGTCATCAGCTGGCTGGCTGGGGAGGACCTGTAGTAGGTTCCAGGAAGGGCCATCGGAGAGAGCCCCCCCAAGCTGGCACGAGCCCTGGGATGATGCTAGCTGCCCTTGGCCATTGACTGTCCCACACATCAGCCCTCGGCACCAGGTGGCACGCTTATAGAATCATAGAATAGTAGAGCTGGAAGGGGCCTACAAGGCCATCGAGTCCAACCCCCTACTCAATGCAGGAATCCGCCCTCAAGCATCCCTGACAGATGGCTGTCCAGCTGCCTCTTGAATGCCTCTAGTGTGGGAGAGCCCACAACCCTCCTAGGTAACTGGTTCCATTGTCGTACTGCTCTAACAGTCAGGAAGTTTTTCCTGATGTCCAGCTGGAATCTGACTTCCTGTAACTTGAGCCCGTTATTCCGTTGTTAACTCTGCTACTGTCACTTGACGGGCATTAGGCCTACTGTAAGGCTTGTATTTAATTGCTTGACCTCTTCAGGCTGCATGCCTTCTGCTGGAAACACCCCTGGTCTGGTTCAGGTGCAGGCTAGAAGCCGAATAAACGGAAGCAACGGGAGCCTGAAGGGCTTGGAGCAGGCATTTCCTTCAGGTTGTGTATGTGAAAGACAGCTAGCTCTTCCCCATGGTTTGCTGACCTCCCCAGCCCACTGTGTTTGTGCAAGCAAGGGTATTCTCTTTGCATGATGCTGCATCTTTATTCACGGCATTGTGTGATCAAATGCGGTGCGCTTTCACTCCGTGGCATTGTTCCCTGCCATTGGCCATGCCCCCACATTGTGCTGAGCTTGGAAGGGAGCCAGGAGCTCTGCTGACGTGACTGGTTGGAGGGTGTTTTCTCCTCGCTGCCTGGATCACTAAATGGCTCTTTTCTCCCTCTGACACTTGCGGGAGGGAGAAAGAGAGGGGAAGGTATGGGACTTGGGTAGTCAGCCCATTGCAAAAACTATGCAGGATTCATCCACTTCCTTGGCTATGGATGGCTACTCCAGTAACGTGCCAGCGTTCCTCACCAAGCTGTGGACGCTGGTGGAAGATCCAGAGACCAACCATCTTATCTGCTGGAGCATAGTGAGTACAGCTGATGTTAGAGGCTGCTGGTTTGAAGTTGAAAAGGATGAGAAAATCAACTTCTAAGCACATTTGAGGGTGTTGTGTATTGTCAAGTCCATCGTCGAAGCAACTTCTAGGTGCTATGTTAGAAATCAAACTTCCGTCTTTTTAGGCTAGTGAGAGAGAGCGGCTCTGTTCACACAATGCACTAAACCCCGGTGGCTAAGTGTTTTGAGCTAAACATTATGTCTTAGCATCTCATGTGAACCATGACTTGGGGTGTGTGTGTAAACCATTCCTAACTATGGTGGCTGCATAACCATGGTTTAACCACGCTTACTAACCACTTGCTGCCAACGGGTTAGTGGACTAACCATGGCTTAGCGTGCTGTCTGAACAGGCTCAAAGGGTGAGTGGTTTTACAGATACATACCAGACTGATCCTATGCATGTTTTCTTAGAAGAATGAAGTTCCATTACTTTCAATGGGGCTCACTCCGTGGTAAAACCCTATCTACAGATCAGATTACAGTGTCAGAGGTTGGGATTGTGACCTGTAGCTCTTCAGAGTGCAGGTGTGTGGGCGTTCATGTGTTCCACCTGGAGAAGAGTGCATTAAAAGGCAAAAACATGCCCATATTGAAATCTATGGAGCTCTATTACTTAGGCAGGATCTACACTACTGCTTTAAAGCGCTTTATAACAGTTATAAAGTGCTTTTACTGCTTTAAAGTACTATAAAACTGTTATAAAGCGCTTTAAAGCAATAGTGTAGATCCAGCCCTAGATGATGGAGCAAATTTGTTTTCCGTTGCTCCACATGGAAGTGTCTAGACTGCTCAGTTCAAAATGGCAAGAAAGGCGTTTTCTTCTCAACTTTATGAAGAACCCCCTGATGGTGTGAGCTTTTTAACAGTGGAGCAGCCTGTCTCGAAAGGTGGTGAATGTTCATTTGGAGGTTTTTTAAACAGGAGCTGGCTGTCCAGCTGAAAATTTTTGTTTCGGTTTTATGAGAATTTATCAAAATTTGGAAAGTTCTCCATTTTTGAGGTTAAAATGATTTGTTCATCAAGGCCCAGGGTTTTGAGTGCTTAAAAGCCTGGGTTTGAATCCCTGTGTGTTCAACCATGTTAGTGCTTAATTGGGGTTGCCACCTCTCTCTTTTTTTCCTGACAAGCTGCTCATGTTTGACAGCTACATCACGGTCCTCTCCCTGCTGGGAAGAGCTGAACCTATTGAATTTGGCTGGTCCAGATGGGGGAGAATTCTGTGTTGTTTTTGTTTTTAAAACAAGTGCTTGGGAAGATTCAGAAAGTTCTTCACTTTCAGGAGAAGTAGAACTTGAGATTTTTTAAAAAAATCAAATGCTGGAAAAAGCAAAAACCACGAATTCTCCCCTCCCTATGGATGGCCAGTCATCAAAGATGATGTAGCTGTGGATTTCTCTGCATTGGCAGGGGGTTGGACAAAATGTCTGCGTCCCTTCCGACTCTCAAGATCCTATGAAAAGCTTACTGTATGTAGTTGTGTAGTACACTGAAGAAAGAGGAACTTTCTAAACCATTGGGGGACGAGGCCCTGAATCTGATGTAGTAACCTAGCACAGGTGGGGAACTTTTTATGTTGGGAACACATGGCAGTATGACTCCTCTACTGCAGCCCACGCTCCTACCACTTTTTGATAATGATTAAGAACATAAGAAGAGCCCTGATGCTGGATCAGACCAAGGGTCCATCTAGTCCAGCACTCTGTTCCCACAGAGGCCAACCAGCCACCGGCCATGGATGAACAAGCAGGACATGGGGCAACAGCACCCTCCCGCCCATGTTCCCCAGCAACTGGTGCACACAGGCTTATTGCCTCGAATACTGGAGATAACACTTAACCATCAGGGCTAGTAGCTATTGATAGCCTTTGCCTCCAGGATTACATTTACATCCCATCTTTTTTCCTCTTGCAAGGAAGCTAAAGCAGCTGACATGGTGCTTTATTTTATCCTCACAACAGCCCTGTGAGATAGGTTAGGCTGAGATTCAGTGACTGGCCCAAAGTCACCCAGTGATATCCTGTGTCTCAGTCCAACACTCTCCAGCACACTGGCCTTCACAATGTATCAGTTGGTCTGTATGCGTAGAATCCCAGACTCCATTTTCCTAAAGAGTTGCTCCTGCAGTTGTTTGAGCCATGCAGTCAAATCAAAAGAATATTTACACTTGGGCCATAGCTAGACCTAAGGTTTATCCCTGGATCGTCCAGGGGTCAAATCTGTTCATCTAGGTGACACACAGGGGATCCAGTGCTCAGGCAGGGGCGAACCCTGGATGATCCCGGGATAAACCTTCGGTCTAGCTGTGGCCTGAGAGAAGGAAATGGAACCCCCCGCCCCAATACATGGTTTTTAGATTACACAGGGAGCATAGACGGAAAATACAAAGGTGATTCCCCCCCCCCATAGTGGTTTTAAAAAAATAGTATTTATTTATTTAAAACATTTATATCCTGCCCTATATCAATAAGTTCTCAGGGCGGCGTACAGATACAACCAGGTGGTGTTATATCTTCTGGGTAACTTATAAAACGTACCTGTTTTATCACAGGAGGAACTGTTTATGGGCGTTAAGCACGCCTGGACATCTGCCGAAAATATTTATGAATGCTTCAGAGTTTGGAGTTAGAAGCAGAAATCAATAAAATGCGGTTATGTTTCGTTGTCTTCTGGGTTTATTTTTGTTTTATGCATTCCTTAGCCGCCTCCCAAGCCTTAGAATGTAAAACATATAATCACAAATCTGTTTTAAATGAATTTAAGAATGAACCAGTTAAAACAAGCCAAATACAAAAAAATTAAATAAAAACGCCTTTTTGAATTACAAGCCAAATAAATTGAATAAGGTTTTAAAACTCTCTTAAAAGCAACCAGCGTGGAGCCAATGTGGTGTAGTGGCTAAAGTGTTGGACTCTTGAGTCAGGAGATCCCGGTTCTAGTCCTCATTTGGCCATGGAAACCCACTGGGTGACTTTGGGCCAGTCATAGGCTCTCAGCCCAACCCACCTCACAGGGTTGTTGTTGTGAGGATAAAATGGAGAGGAGGAGGATTATGTATGCTGCCTTGGGTTCCTCGGAGGGAGAAAGGCGGGATATAAATGCAAAAATAATAATCATTAAAAACCTGCCATATATTTCTTGGTAGGGAATGCCATAGGGATGTCTCTGAGAAGGCCCTCTCTCTAGTGACCGCCAACCTTACAGATCCTAATGGTGGTCCAGGAAACAGGGCTTCAGCAGGGTCCTAAGTGTTGATGTGAATGGACATTATGCTTAAAAAATAAATCTTTTTTAAATGGTGGGCAGCACACCTGGGACTTCCACTACAATTAGACAGGTGCAACCCTTCTGGGTTTTTGGCACCCTACTGAAAACACACTTCTTCTTCCAGCAAGCGTCCCCAGGGGAGTAATCGTGTGGTCCGTGTACAGTATTCAATTACTATCTCATTCTGTGTTGTTTTGTACATTGCTTAGAAATTCATTTTAATGTAAGTGGTCCGTAAATCTTTAGCATTGAAATTGTGAAGCAGAAAAACAAAATCTGCATTGTGTAGAATCCATCTGAAGCCCTACTTTGTGTAGACCGATTGAAATGAATGGGACTTAAGATAGTCATGACTAGGGTGACCCTATGGAAAGGAGGACCGGGCTCCTGTATCTTTAACAGTTCCATAGAAAAGGGAGTTTCAGCAGGTGTCATTTGCATGCATGCAGCGCCTGGTGAAATTTCCTCTTCAAAACATCAGTTAAAGCTGCAGGAGCCCTGCCCTCTTGACCAGATACAAAACAGGGCAGTGTAATGTTTTAGGTTTCTCTATCTAGGTTGAGGAGGGGCAGATTGCAATCACTCCAAAGACAAGCAAAATAGATATTTAGCAGAACTTACTGAATTTTAGAGTGTTTGGTAAATAACAATATTAGGAAAATGATAAACCAAGAACTCCAGCTTCAGGCCACAGTTCACTGTAAAGTTCAGTGCTACTCCTGCCATGCCATCAACAGTTCCTTGTCCCAGTTCATTCAGGTTTTTTTTTGGGGGGGGGGGGTTCCAGCCTCTGTTGTGGAGGTTCACTCTTCTTCTAGCTGCTGGCTGCTTTATGTGAGTCTTGTTTACCACACCCCTGGTTTTCCTGAATCTCATTCTCCATCGATCCTCTCCTACTGCCTTCACCTCTTCTATCCACCCACTGCCTTCACCTGTCCAACTGGCATTTTGCTCTCTCCTTCCATTCCGTGCCCTTCCCACTTTATATAAGCTAGGGTAACCATAGGAAAAAGAGGACAGGGGCTGACTGTGCATAGAAAAGGGAATTTCAGCCCGTGTCTTTTGTATGCATGCAGTACCTGCTGAAATTCCCTCTTCATCACAACAGTTAAAGCTGCAGGAGCCCTGCCTAGCGTCATCAGATACAAAAGACGGCAGGGCACCTGCAGCTTTGACTCTTGTGCTGAAGAGGGTGTTTCGCCAGGTGGTGCATGCATACAAATGACACCCGCTGAAATTCCCCTTTCAGTACAACTGTTAAAGATGCAGGAGCCCTGTTTCCCTTTTCATATGGCCACCCTATATAAACCACATTGCAAGGCCCTTAGAGGCAGGCATTACAGCAGCACAGGCATTTCTAAACATGTATAAAAATGAAATATGTGCAATTTGATAAGCTACTTTTCAAGGACCATGCTGAAATTGTCATCAAACTCTTTGGGGAAGGGCAATAGCTGAGTGCTGTTGCCCGGCTTTTCACGCACAGTGTCCCAGGTTCAATTCCCGGCATCTCCGGACAGGTCTGGGAGTGACTTCTGTCTGCTGCCAGTCAGTGTGTAGGTAATGCTCAACAGCATGGACCAATGGTTTGACTCCGTAGAAGGCAGCTTCTTATATATCTGAGTGATCTTGCAATGTCCTTTTCTACTACGGAATAAATGTCACGGTTTTCCCCCCTCTAGGTGCAACGAATTTCATAGCTAAGTTTGCCATATTTCAGGATTTTAGTTGCGTTCTCCAGATTTATTTATGTATTTAGAATATGTATATACCGCTCCCCATTGAAAAAATTCAGAGCGCAGAATAAAACAGTTAAAACAAAATTTAAAAAGAAGCAAAAACAGAGATTCAAGGCTGCATGTTAAAGAAAGGCTTCTTGGAATAAAGATGTTTTCAGGAGGCGCCGAAAGGAGTACAAGGTTGGCGCCTGCCTGACCTCCAGAGGCAGGGAGTTCCACAGGAGGGGCGCCACCACGCTGAAGGCTCTTCCCCTGGTGGATTCCAATCGGAGGATGGATCTATGTGGAACCACCAGGAGCAGGCCCTCGGATGACCTCAGTGACCGGGCAGGTTGGTAAGGGAGAAGGCGCACATCAGATTTCCACATCAAGGGGTAAAATATTAGGGTATGAAACAAGAAGCCAGAATTGCAGGCTTATTTCCAAGATCTTTTCTCCACCCTAAAGTGTTAAAAGCTATGTTTCTTGCAGGATGTTTTCTCTCTGTGGTTGTGCTTTTTATACTGTATTTTGTAATTGTGCTTTTAACATGTTGGTTGTTTTATTATGGTTTTAACTTTTGTGAACCGCCCAGAGAGCTTCGGCCATTGGGCGGTATAAAAATGTAATAAATAAATAAATAAATAAATAAATAAAATAAAAAAATGGTTACCAATGGAGTAATAATAAAATACATGTTGGAAACGTGTGGGATAGTAATACCGTACTGTAGATCAGTTAGAAAGAAAATCTTTTAAATATCATCCCCACAATCAGCGGCTCTGCCTTTCAAGGTTTGCCTCTCAAGGACTGAATCTTGGGAGATCCATAATTGTATCTGTAGCAGTTTCCATTATAATGGTGTTGAAAAAAGTGTGTGTGTGTGTAATCAATTAAATTTGGAGGTATTTATTTTTATTTTATTTAAAAACATTTTTATAGTGCCACCTCGCCGTTTCTGGCATTGTGGCGCATTACAATAAAACATAAAACAATTTCCATTAAAAACCCTCAACCCATGTTAAAATTTAAACCATCCCTCCCCCAAACTCTTGTGAAAGTAAAAATTCCTTACAGAGGTGTTTAAAACAATTGACAGTAGGAATCTGGCAAATTGTTCCACAACTGGGGACCAGCCACTGAAAAGACCCTGGCTCCTGCACATTCCAAATTGTAGCGGGGGACCATAGGCCCCCTGCCCCTGAGAGCGAGTCTGCCAATGGTGGGACACAGGAGTGAGGCGAGCACTCAAGTAAGCAGGGCCCAGGCAGGGCAGGGCTTTATACGTAGTTAACAAAACATTGTCGCGCACCTAGCAGCCACCGGCAGCCCATGAAGCTCTTGAGGCACCGAAGTGATGGAAGACCACTTTGGAAGCCCCTTGGCTAACCTGGCCCTGCTGCATTTTGAACAGCCGGTAGGTGCTGAATTTGCTTCAGGGGAAGCCCTGTGTACAACAAGTTGCAGTAGTCAAGCCTGGAGATGACCAGGGCATGAACTGTGGTGGTGAGATCGGCCTCTGATGAAAAGGGGCGAACTTGGCGGAGCAGATGCAATTGAAAAAAGCAGCTCCAGACAACAGCCCCCCACCTGTGATGACATAGTCAGGGAATGGTCAAGAATGACACCCAGGTCTCGTGCCTCAGTCACAAACCAGCCTTCCCTACCTGGTGCTCTCCAGATGTTTTGAACTTCACCCCCCAGAATTACTGACCACAGTCTATGCTGGCTGGGGGTGATGGGAGTTGAAGTCCAGAACATCTGGAGGGCATCAGGATGGGAAAGCTGGCATAAGCCTTCAAGATGGGGGCAAGTATAAGGATTATGTCATGGCTGGCTGGCTGGGAAGAGAGGGAGAGGGTGTCCATGTTGAAAGGGTCTATATTGACCCTATATACTGGAGCGTGTTCAGAGGAGGGAACCAGGATGATCAGGGGTCTGGAAACAAAGTCCTATGAAGAGAGACGGAAAGAACTGGGCATGTTTAGCCTGGAGAAGAGAAGATTGAAGGGAAACATGATAGCACTCTTCAAATACTTAAAAGGTTGTCACGCAGAATTGGGCCAGGATCTCTTCTCGATCCTCCCAGAGTGCAGGACACGGAATAATGGGCTCAAGTTAAAGGAAGCCAGATTCCAGCTGGACATCAGGAAAAACTTCCTGACCGTTAGAGCAGTACGACAATGGAATCAGTTACCTAGGGAGGTGGTGGGCTCTCCCACACTAGAGGCTTTCAAGAGGCAGCTGGACAACCATCTGTCAGGGATGCTTTAGGGTGGATTCCTGCATTGAGCAGGGGGTTGGACTCGATGGCCTTGTAGGCCCCTTCCAACTCTGCTATTCTATGATTCAATGAGTTGTTGCCTAGCTCTCTTCCAGGGTCGAGCAATGAGAGGTCTGGGGGAGACAGCTAAATTTTCCCTCAGAGCGCTTGGGGTGCGAGTGAGAATGAGCGTCTCCTGACACTCTGGGCAGCCTCCATCACAGGAGCAATTTCAAGATCCCACCTGTGCGGAGGAGTTTGTTTTGACCATAAGGTCTCCAAAATAGGCTACAAACTGAAACACAAACGATAATGAAAAAGCAAAAAATATTCTGATGTGACTCAGAGACCACAAAACAAGAGTCAGCATTAATATGACAAAGTTAATAACTCAAATTACCATTAAATGCCTTTGGGGTGGCAGTGGTGGAAGCAAAGTTTTACCCTGGCACCCGACAAATTCTTCTGGGGAGGATGTTTGACAGCCAGCAGACAGACCTACCTCTGGTAGTGATCTATCTGTCCTTACTTCGTAAGGTATCAGTATTCTGATGGTACCCAGCACTTAGTATGGCCTCTTATGCATCACTCAAAAAGAGGAAATGCATCACCAAAAAAGAGGGCACCAATTTGTTGGACATCACATCAAATAAAGTTCACTTTCAAATAGGGGGCTGTCTCCTGATAGCTCCAAAACAGAGGACTGCCCTCTGTAAAGTAATAGATCTGGCCACCCTACAGCACTTTGCTAAGAACACCATTGCTGGGAAGGGTGAGGGCCTTTAAATACCTAGACCCACAGTTGCCCTTTGGGGATATTTTCTGGTTGAGGTGCCCTCTGAAATAGTGAGCATCCTGGTTCCTTGTGGAATGGTGAGAAGGACCCAGTGACACATCTACACACAGAGAGAGACTCTAGAAGGGACTTTGTACTCTTAGTCTAGCCTTTAACCCTCAGCATCGCTATGAGTCAGTTTCCATATCATGCAAAACCATTGTTTAGCGTGACGTGAATGAGCTGTAATGAGCCTCAGGCTCATGTGCTCCCTTCGGCCTGCTTCTAGAGTTGATTAACCAAAGCTTGCTGTATTGTCTGGACCCAGAACTGAGGTTAGCCTTAACTATACTTTATTTATTTTATTAATTACATTTCTATACCGCCCAATAGCCGGAGCTCTCTGGGCGGTTCACAAAAATTAAAACCATTCAAAGTATAAAACAACAGTATAAAACCATAATATAAAATACAATATAAACGCTCAACCAGATAAAAACAGCAGCAATGCAAAATTACAAATTTAAAACACCGAGTTAAAATTTATTTATAGACTGTTAAAATGCTGGGAGAATAAAAAGGTCTTCACCTGGCGTCTAAAAGCATATAATGTAGGGGCCAAGCGAACCTCCTTAGGGAGCTCATTCCACAGCCGGGGTGTCACAGCAGAGAAGGCCCTGCTCCTCCTGATAGTCAGGCTTTGTTTAAACAAGCCGGCTTTAGAAACAATGGCTTGAAGTTGGCTTGTTTGAAACTAACCATAGTTAACACTGATTGCAGTTTGTCAGTCCGGATGACACAACAAACTGCAGTTAAGCAAAAGTGGAAGCGAGACCCTTCCTGTCCACGGGGGTGGGAACCATGTGAATGTGATGGTTTAGCACAACGTGCAAATACTGCCTGTTTTCCTCCTAATATCAACTGTTGAAATCGAAGTCATTATCCAGGTGATTACTTTTCCCACTTTTTTGTGAACCGCCCAGAGAACTTCGTCTATCGAGTGGTACAGAAATGCAGTAAATAAATAAAAGCATTTTTTTCTTTCCCCTGTCACAGGTCAAGCAAAATGGCTACTTTTACAAATCAAAATAATTTCATCAGTGACCATAAAATGTCGCTTGCTAACCCAAAGCTTTGAGAACGTTTTTAAATTAAATTCCAACAAAACAAAAAAGAGGAAAAAAGAAAGAAGTGTAGCTACATAGATTTGAATCAATTTCAACACATGCATATGAAATGTGAATACATGTGTATGTGCTTTCTAAGAATTCATCAGCTTCAACAGAAGCATACAAAATATCCATATAAGTATCCAATTGCAAGTTGACCCTGATATACCACTTGTACAATTGCATTATAGGAGGTGAGTGTTTATCTTTCCAATGTAATATCTTTTAGCTGTCAAAAAGGCACAGAAAATCTATTTGCATTAACTTCCAGGTAGATATTTTAAGAAGACAGGCACATCAGTAAATATTAAAAAGTGTTCCAATGCAAGGAATTTTACAAGGTCTTGGGTGGATTTCTTTTTCTGATTAATTGTATGTGGCAGTAATCAAACAGTGTATCCCACAGTTCGTTTGGGCAAGCCACTTTGTAATTACTTTGGTTTCACATTTTGGAAGAATCTCAGTTTAGCTGTAGAGCCTTGTAATAATGTGCAGGTAGAGGGAACGTAATCCTGTTTAACTCCTTTTTTCTTTTAGAATGGCACCAGCTTCCATGTTTTCGATCAGGGTCAATTTGCAAAGGAAGTATTACCCAAGTATTTCAAACACAACAACATGGCCAGTTTTGTCCGGCAGCTGAATATGTGTAAGTAACTCTCGAAATGTAGAGCTGGGGAAACTCTGGATTTTGGATTGCAACTCCCATTATCTCTGACCATTGGTTATGCTGGCTGGGACTGATGGGAATTGGAGTCCAGCAATACCTGGACAGGCCCACAGGCTTCCAATCCCTGATGGAGAGTAGGGGGAAAAGGAGAGGAATGTATGAGGAAGTGATGTTTGTGCACGGGCGCTGGTGTTGAGAAAAAAATATGACCACGTTGCTATCTGATATGGTGGTGGCTATTGGCATAATTTGAACTTTGAGAGGAACATATTTGGCATCCATATTTGGGTGTTGACAAAGTACCTTCTCTCCCTAGCCTCTGGATAGGGGTGCTTTGGTCTAGATGGAGGATCCTAACGCTAATGGTCAAAATGCATTGTGCAGCTATTCTGTCTTTTTTCTTCTTCCTTTAACTGATTTATTTTTTGGTGGTGGGGTGGAGGTAAGAAAAATGATTGAAGAAGCGGTGAGAAAACCTGAGAGGTGACAGTGTCTGGATGCTCTGTAAAATTCTGTGAATGCAACAGTGCGATTGCACAAAAGCCTTGTCTAGAAGCACCCATCATTGGCCGAAACAGAATAAACTATACAGAATGAAAAGTATACAGAATGTGCGTAGAATACACCAGTTATACATCATGACCCTGTTCAGACGACATGCTAAGACACGGTGGTTAAGCAGATGACGCTATTGGATGCAATCGATTTTCCGGAGAATACACAACCTCCAACTTCGCAAACGAAGAGTTTGAGAGAACAGATCTGCTTCAGCTCTTGGTTTTATTATATCCCAGTCATCCAGGGCTTGCCCTAAGATAAATGTTAAGCTTGATGGATCCTTAGTCTGGTCTAGCGGGGGTGGGTGAGTGGGTTCCTATGGACTGGACCGTGGTATTTACCAAGGTGGGGAACTTGATCAGTGCGTGTTTTTCCTATCCTTCCCATCGCCATTTCACACACGTTGACTCCAGAAAGGTCTGCAACCAATCACGTCTCCCTGATGAGAGTACCAGTGTGACACAAAGGTTTGCAACAGTGCCAGCTCCAGGATTTTTTGGGCCCACAGGCAAGGGCCCCTGAGTGTACCCCTTGACCTGGAAGATGTAGAATGTGTAAACTGGGAATTCTCTTGCCTACTTTGGAAGCTCCAAGCAAAGTGGGAATAATACTGCTGTCTTTGCTGGTCTTGGGCCCTGGCAAATGCCTAAACTTCGTGCCTATAGAGCTGGCCCTGGTTTGCAAACACACGTTTTTCGCATTCACACCTTTGACATTCTTAGGTGTATACCTCATGTGCGAATCGGCCCTCAGTCTCACCAGTTTTCTGCTTGTCCATTTAGATGGCTTTCGGAAAGTGGTGAATATTGAGCAGGGCGGCCTTGTCAAGCCTGAACGAGATGACACGGAGTTCCAGCACCTTTATTTCCTACAAGGCCATGAGCATCTCTTGGAGCACATCAAAAGGAAGGTAAGGAGATGCAAGTAAATGGAATTATGAGCTACTGTAAAATCCACATACACGGAGCTGCTCTTATACTATCAGCTTGTTAATTCATTAATTCGTCTACCAACATCTTGCTGCTGCCAGTCAAAACATTAGGGAGAGCTGTTTAGTTTCCATTTGATTAACATGGTTTTGCACAGAGAAACAGGGTGCAGAAAATGCAGGCTTTGGAGGGCAGTGGTTTCGTATTGAGTAGCAGTTTTTGTTTTGCAAAAAAAAACCTGCTATTCAAGCTACAATCTTTACAAGGAACCCCAAAATTAGGAGAAACTTCCTGAAAGCGAGAGCCCTGCCCCTTCTATTGTGTGTGTCCTCCTCCTCCTCTTTCTCCTCCTCCAGTTCCTTCCTTCTGTTGTTCCTGCAGGTATCGGTTGTGAAAAGCGAAGAAACCAAGATGCGCCAGGAAGACCTCAGCCGGTTATTATATGAGATCCAGGTCCTCAGGAGCCAGCAAGAGACGATGGAATGCCAAATGCAGGACATGAAACAGTAAGCGAAAACTGCCTCACGCTTCTTGGGGAAACCCTATATACCTGCAACAGGGGTGTTGCTTTGAGCTTGTGTGGATAGAAGATAACACCTGAACCAGAAGATCCTGCAGCTGTCTGACCATCCATATTCCGTTCTCCATCATCCGTGCTCAGCATATCAAACCCATGATTTCAGTGTCCAGGCTAAGGGAGATCTGGCATTGAACTGTATACCCCAATTTGGGTGTTAAATTCTTCACTCATTGAAGGAGGAAAGAAGCATATGAGCCGAAGGCCTGTTCCCAGTCTTGCCGTGTGTTAGAGGGGACCTTAGAAGGCGCCAAAGGGGACCTTAGAAGGAAGGCCTACAGCAGCCTTCCTCAACCTGGGGCGCTCCAGCTGGCTGGGGCATTCTGGGAGATGCAGTCCAACACATCTGGAGCGCCCCAGGTTGAGGAAGGCTGGCCTACAGCAACGTTTTTTACGTAAGGTGCAGTCCTGTGCATGTTTAGACAGAAAAAAGTCCTACAACTCCAAGCATGGGGGATGCGGGCAGTTGTAGGACTTTTTTCCTGTCTAAACATGTATAGGATTGCACGCTTAAACTGTGATTGGTTATGCAATCTGATGGTTATACTTCTCTACTGCCAATCATTCTTGAAGTCCAAAGTACTATAAAAGAGTAGTGACTCCAACTTCTCTTTCACTTTACTGGTAATTCCACCTCTTTGCCAAATTCACTGGCTCTTATGATAATTTTTAATGGCCGGAGCACTCCTATAAATCAGAGGTATGGAAACTTTGGCCTATGGACAAGATGTAGAACAGTGGTTCCCAACCTTTTTTGCCCCATTCCCCCCTTTCACCATTGTTCAGAATATAATTCCCCCCCTTCCCAAGATAGTCTAACTCAAAAGGTGCATTCCAAATAATATGCATATAATATTGAAAATCTTTTTTTTTTCTTTTCTATATTAGTCCCATTTAAAGGGGCAACGCAAAGCATGGCCCCTTTTACATTCTCAGCTCCCATGCTTTGCGTTGCCCCTTTAAATGGGAAGCTTGAAACTTGTAGGATTGCGAGGGAGGGAGGGAAAAGAGAGCAAAGGCCTGGCTTTTGCAGACGACATGACACTTTTCTGGGACGTTTTTAATAACATGTGTAGGAAGACAATCTACAGGACATCATACTTTGCTGAATAGTGGTCCCAATTCCCCCCCGGAACCCTAAAATCCCCCCCGGGGGGGAAATTCCCCCCTTGTTGAGAACCCATGATATAGACCAATGGGCTTCCCTGTCTGGCCCACAGCCTCCCTTCTTGCCTGAGAAGAGGAGGCAGCTGGGAAAAGAAGGGGGTGGGGAAGAAAAGAACGGGAGGGAGAGAATGGGACACACGGGGGGTGGGTAGGTTTAAAATGAAACACACAGTGCCTCTGGCCTTGCGCACCACTGGCTTATGGAACCCTGAAGGTTTCTCATGAGGGCATGCGGGCTCTCAGGCCACATGTGGCTGTGTAGTGGCCCCATTTCTTTGGAACTCCCTGCCACTGGAAGTCATGCAGGCACCAACCCTATGTTCTTTTTGGTGCCTCCTTTTTGCAGGAAGCATTCCTTAATTGATGAGCCATGGTTTTTTATTGGTATTTTATTGGCACTCTGTTTTAAAAGGAACAACTTTAACATGGTGTTTTAATCTTTTTATCTTTTTGATGTTTTACTCTCCAGAATGTTCACCACTCCAGAATCTTTCTTAGCTGTGGAGCGGTGTAGAAGTTTTGTAAAATAAATATGGTTCCCCACTCCTGCTGTAAATGTTAACTCAGAAATAAGTCTCACTGTGTTCCATGGGGGCTTACTGTTTGCTACAGGGTTGGGCAACATCTGGGTTCCAGATGTTTTAACCTACAACTCCTGTGATTCCTCACCTTTGGCTATGCTGGCTAAGGCAGATGGGAGCTATGGGCCAAAACATCTGGAGGGACACGAATTGCCCTTCCCTGCCCTAGTAAGTGTCTTTAAGCCCGGGTGCACTCTGTATAACTAAAGTGTACAAGTTCCCGCGTCAGTGTTTCTTGGGGTTCGTTAAAAGATCATGAACTCAGCATATGTTTTTTGGTTCCTTTCAGGCAGAACGAAGTTTTGTGGAGGGAAGTTGTGTGCCTCAGGCAGAATCATTCTCAACACCAGAAAGTGATCAATAAGGTAATGTGCAGTTTATTGGTGCCAAAATAGAAATCTGATGGAGCACGCATGTCCTGCCTTGTTGGTCCCTGGCCGATGGCTGGTGGGCCACTGTGTGAACAGAGTGCTGGGCTAGGTGGACCCTTGGTCTGATCCAGCAGGGCTCTTCCTGTGTTCTTACTCACACACAAAAGATGGATGAATTTGTCAATTTCGGTTTTTCTGAGGCCTAATCTGCACCAGCCATTCATTCCGGTATAATATAGAGGTCATCCCTACCGCGCCACATGACGTTCACCTACTCCTGCAGTGATCTAGGGATGACCCCTCAGTTATTCAGGAATATCACTGACTGCTTTTGCTATGGTTTTTCCTGCTCTCTCGCTACGATCCCGAAGTCCGGGATCCCAAAGTGCCGCCCCTTCCCAAAGCTGTTGCTGTTCGGCATGAGCTTCCAGCTCAGCAAACAGCCATCCCGGTGTCACGGGCGTGTCCAGCGGTCTCAGACGTGTGCGGGAGTGGGCGGCCGCCCTTTCCGGCACAGTTTTTGATTGGTTATGAGTGTGTTTTGGCTCTGACCATGTGTTGTTCTTTTTTTAACACGAACATATTGATGTGCAGGAGTGCATCTTTGACGCAGTACTTATCCCTACCCCTGTGTATTTACGCTGATGTGCATCTCAGAGGTATTAAAAAAAATAACTGTGTACCGTACCCATCTGTCCAGTCCCGCCCACTTCTCCCAATACACCTTTGGAAGCGCCATCACGGGGCGCACGTCCTCCTGCAACGGCTCTCCTTTACTCCTGGGAAACTTCCCTCCCCTGTGTCCCGTGAGGGATGATCTCGGAAGCTGGAAACCCCACAATCATCCCTCCCCCCTCTCGAAAGGGCTCTAGGTGTAGATGAGCCCTCAGTTTCTTGTTTTGAGAATTTTTCCAGGCTTAATTCTAGTCCGTCCGCAACTTTGAGATTTTTTTAAAAAAAGTTCACATGAAAATTTGTAAGCACTTTTGTGTACATTTATCCTAATATGCACATCCGTGTCTGAATTGTTCCCCAATATACACATTTTTGGAAGCAGTTTTCCTAACATAATATAATGCATGTTCGAATGTTACTTTTGTGTTGTTTTTTGTTTTGATTTTTTGACTGGAGAGCTCCATTGCAAAATTCGGAAAACTGCGAATTTTGAAGGATTAGTGAGTTTCGGTTTGCATAGTGGTTCAAAAGTGTGAAATTAGGAAAGTTTGCATTGAAATGCGATCTGAACAAATTTCTTCCCCTCCCTCTGTATTCATAGAAGAGAGAGAGAGAGAGAGCATGCACATGCTTTTGGTGTGAGCTTATGGTCATGTTCAATAAGATGGCCGCATCCTGTTTACCCCCATGCTCTCATCCCACTGTGACTGGGGAAGGGCCGTGGCTCAGTGGTAGAGCACATACTTTATATGTAGAAAGTCTCTGGCTCAATCCCAGGCTTCTCCAGTTAGCGCTGGAAAAATTCCTGCCTGAATCCTGGAACATCAGAACATCAGAAGAGATGCTGGATCAGACCAAGGGTCCATCTAGTCCAGCACTCTGATCATACAGTGGCCAACCAGCTGTCGGCCAGGGACCCACAAAGCAGGACATGGTGCAACAGCACCCTCCCACCCATGTTCCCTAGCAACTGGTGTGTATAGCTGCCAGTCAGTGTTGACAACACTGGGCTAGATGGACCAATGGTCTGTTCTCAGTATAAGGCCTGTTCCTATGTTCCCCATTGGCAAAAGGCGAGCTCCTTGTGTTAACAGAACGGGTGGCGTGGAGTGCTGAATCACAGTGCTGCCTGACAAACACCCGGCCTTGATTTCCCCTGACAGCTGATTCAGTTTCTGTTCGGCCAGCTCCAATCAAACCCCAGCACGGCCGGAATAAAGAGAAAACTGTAAGTACCCTCATGTGACACATGCGTGGGCAAGGAGCGCGTTGGGGCTCACTCGCCCTTCATTGAAAAACGCCAGAGCTCAGCTCCGAGTGGCGTGGCAGGTCACCGGACCTGGGGACCATGGTGATAGTAAAATGAATGGGGACGAAGTGATGAGTCAGAGCTGCTGACACGGCCCGTTCGGTGCCCTTGGAGAACCACCCTGTCAGCTTGCTGGGACCTTTGTGTTGGTAGCATGCAGGGGATTGAAAGAGGGACATCTGAAGAGAAAGGGGTGTGGGAGGCAGGCTCCCCCGTGTGAAAACCACAGAGGGATTTTCTAGTAAATATCAGTGGATGGGGCGCGGGGCGGGGGGGCATGCTGGTGTCAGAAGCCACTTGGTCATGAGTGGGGTTAGGGGCAGAGGAAGAGGGGGGTTCCTCATGCAGAAGGTTCAACAGCCTGCATCATTGGCTTGCTGTATCAACAAGCTAAGAACATAAGAATTGCCTTTCTAGAGCAGACCGCAAGCTCATATAGCCCATCAACAGTCAGGCAGATGCTTCTGAGACAATTACAAACAGGGATAGCCGTCCCCGTTGATTTGTCCCCAGTATCTGATTATTTATTTATTTATTTATTTATTTATTATTATTTAAGCGACTCATATGCTGCTTGATATTATTGTTATTACATTCATATCCCACCTTTTAGCCCGCAAGGAACCCAAAGCGGTGTTCATAATCCTCCTCCTCCTCTCCGTTTTATCCTCACAACAACAACCCTGTGAGGTAGGCTGGGCTGAGAGCCTGTGCCTGGCCCAAAGTCACCCAGTGGGTTTCCAGGTCCGAGTGGGGACTAGCACCTGGATCTCCCGACTCCCAGTCCAACACTTTAGCCACTACACCACACTGGAGTAAGATCATAAGATCTCTAAGCGGATTACGTAAGAAATATATAAAATAGAATAGAAAAGCAATATGAAATAAGATTTTTTAAAAATAATAATAATACAGAAACAGTAAAACAGAGCAGTGCAATCACATGTCAGAGGAAGCATGAGTAAAGAGGTACATCTTCAAGAGGTGTCTAAAGTTTCCTGTGGTTTCCTTCTCCTGGACCACACAAGCTTGGCCTCCGAGTAGAAATCTTATTCTCAATCAGAGAAGATCGGTGCTCAGGAATTTACAGATGAGGGAGAGGTGGGGAGAGAGAAGGGACACATAATACATTGGATAGCCTTTGTTCAGATTTTGGAGCCGCTGAGTTGTAGTGCTGAACAGGAGACACAAGAAGAGGAAGTTCGGCTATTCTGAAATTGGCAAAACGACTTGCTTGGTGAAAATCCCTTCCTTCTCATTGAAATTCCCACCACCAAATTACATTTCGCTCCATCTGCCAACACTGGGGTGACTTTCTTGTTTCTCTTTCACGATTGGTTGCTCCTGCCCCCTAGTGGTGACCTCTTGTCCTCTCTCCCCCCCCCTTTTTTTTTAGGAATTAGAAATATAGCACATGCAGATAATAGGAAACTCTGTATGGCAAAGTGCCACCTGAACTCTCCGCAACCTGCTACAATAGTTGGATTGCCCTGACTTGTGTTTTTGACAGCGTTTGTGCTTCCTACAGCCTCGGCAAATAGCCCCGGTTGAGCTGAGCGCAGGGTTTCTCGGCTTTGTCAGAATGACACTTGCCGTTGGGTTTAGAGACTGATCTCGAACCTGCTACTTTAAGATCTGTTCTCCAGACTCTGCTCATGTCCTGCTTGGGGCTTTCTTGTAGGCTGCTGGTTGGAACTATGTGAACAGGATGCTGGACTAGATGGACCTTAGTCTGATCTAGCACAACACTAAAACTAGGGTGACCATCTGAAAAGGAGGACAGGGCTCCTGTATCTTTAACAGTTGCATAGAAAAGGGAATTTCAGGAGATGTCATTTGTATATATGGAGAAACTGGTGAAATTCCCTCTTCATCACAACAGTTAAAGCTGCGGGTGCCCTGCCTTCTTTTAAATCTGGTCACTCTAGTATAGCTCCTGCACTTTAACTGTTGTGATGAAGAGGAAATTTCCCCAGGTTCCCCATATATACAAAGGACACCTGCTGAAATTCCCTTTTCTATGCAACTGTTAAAGATACAGGAGCCCTGTCCTCCTTTTCATATGGTCAACCTACTAAAACATTTGCCGGCTTAAAAGATATTCAAATAATTATGCAGGACCACTTAAATGCAAGCGTGTTATAGTGCTCTACTCCTTTCATTTTATAATATATACAGTTTTAAAAGGTGTGTATGGGGGCGGGGGGAATCCTCTCTATTCACTGCCATTTTAGCACAGTGCTATACCTCTATGATGATGCTTTTTTAAAAAAGGTACTACCGTATTTCTTCGATTGTAAGACGTCATCGATTGTAAGACGCACACTAATTTCAGTACCACCAACAGAAAAAACCACTAAGACACACCCCATTTTTAGAGATGTTTGTATGGGGGGGAAAGTGTGTCTTAGAATCGAAGAAATAGGGTACTGAAAAATCCTGGTAACAAGCTCAAAATCCTGGGAGCTGGATTCAAACAGCCAAAACACAAGCCTGGCCCATTCTTTTTTGCACTCCTCTACCGGTTGGCTGGCAACCTGCTCCAAAAAGAGTCACTGAGCCGTTGGGCTTGTAATAATCATGTTCTTGTGACTCGCGTGGCAGAAAGACTGGGATGAAGTGTTTCATCTTCCTTCTTTCAACAGACCTCTTATGCTGGATGATGGGAATTCTGCTCCTCAAACGTCTAAGTTCAGGAGGCATTTGTCTCTGGATCCTCTTCATGATTCCTATTTCATTCAGTCGGTAAGTTTGGATTTGAGCTGGCAATCTTATTTATTCTTGCAGCTTGCTCTGGGAGTTTCAGTTCAGTTCACAAATCGCTCACAAATCCCCATTCACCACTCCAAATGTGAGCTCATGTTCTCAGACAATGTTTGCAACTTGAGGCCGTGTTCAAAAAATGTTCACTTTAAAAAAAATGTGCACTTTAAAAAAATGTGCACCTTAAAAAAATGTGCACTTTTTTTTAAAAAAATGTGCACTTCTAAAAATGCACTTCCATGTTTTAGTGAATGGAAGAAATGTACACACTTCTGAAAAATGAGCACAGAAGTGCATGCTTTTCTATTTGAAATGTGCACTTCTCTTGATCAAATGAAAAAAAGAAAAGAAAAGAAAAAAACAGGTTGCAAACAAGAATGGGAGTGAGCTGACCTGAGCTTTGAAGTTGAGAGAATGGTGAAAATCCTGAGCGTTCCTGGTTGGCGGCTGCAGTAAAGTGAGTTTAGCATTTCCATTAGGGCTGGCTGCAAGATTTAGTAGGTTAAAACCATCTGATCAGTATAAAAGCTGCCACCAATTGATTACCGTTTTTTTTTTAAAAAAGATTATTTTTTAATATGCATATACTGAGTCAGGCCACAGGTCCATCAAGCTCAATATTAGCTACATCACGATGGTAGAGGCCTTCCCAGGATTTCTCAGCCAAAGAGAAAATATTCTCAGGTGTGTGAAAAATCTAACTACGTTTCAGAACGGACTTACCTTCCTCACAGGTTGCTTACCGAAATGTGTCAGTGGCCCCTGAGGAAGAAAAGTCCTTCTGAAACGCATTGGGTATAATCAACGTTTTTTCAAGCACGTGAAATTATTTTTCTCTTCTGTTTTGGGACACATACGTGCCCTTTCCCTGTTCCCCAGGGTTTCAGAGGAGTCTTTCGTACCTCTACCTGGAGACGCCAGGGAATGAACAAGGGAGTGGCAGATCTTTCAAGCCCGTTTCTGCCGGCAGCAGATTTTGGCTGTGATGAAAAGGCAGCAGATTGTTAGCTATTTAAGGGCAAAACTCTGTGCATGTTTAGACAGAAAAAAGGCCTACAACTCCCAGCATGTCCCAGCCATGCTTGGAGTTGTAGGCCTTTTTTTCTGTCTAAACATGCATAGGATTACACCTTAAGAAGTTGTTGTTTTTATTTTTATTTTCTTCTTTTTGTATGGTATGTTAAACTGTTATGTTGGTTTGTATTTTATGTAGTAGTTTAATAATAATAATAAAAAAAGAAGTTGTTGTTGGGTTGGTGGTGTTTTTACTGTCAGGGAGCAGCAGGGTGGATAAAAATCAATGATTTTTTTTAAAAAAATAATAATCGGATTTTTAAAAATTTAAATTGGATTTTTTTAATAAAATGCTTTTTAGTTTTCTATTTAAGATACATTCTAGCCCAAAGGTTATTCATCATGAAATAAGGATTAGTTTTTAATTATGTAGCATGAGGCTGTATATTCATGCAATGTTTAATTTTTTGGTAAACGAATTCCATTAATCCATTCACAATGTCATGCTCTTCCAGAGGTTTCTGTAAGATTATTGGGCAATTTTTCTATCTAGAAGATATTATCACAGATGCTTGGTTTTACAGTTCTCAAAACTGTGAATGTGTGTCCGCAGAGATCACAATCCCGTTGTTCCTTTGCAAATCTATGTACACAGAATCAACCCCTTACCTCTTTAAGTGCTAAGTTTCAAAAAATTCAATGAATAGAGTGCACTTTTTGGGGAGGGGGGAAGTCACATGATTAAATCGAGTCTTTCTGAGTAGTGATTTAAATCGTGATTTAAATCATGATTTAAATCAAATTGTTTTAAATCAAATCTACCCTGCCAGGGAGGGATAAGAGATGCTTGTGGGATTTTCTGCCTTGGGTGGAAAAAATAGCTTGTTTACTTCATACCTTGATGTATGTGTGTATTTGTTACTTCCCTAAGGCAGCCTAATGTCATGGTTGGTTTTCCCCACCCCAAGCGTTTTGTGCCATTTTGGGTTATTTCCTGTCTTGGAGCTGGGTGCTGAGGGGGGCAGGGAGAGGTTTAAAATGGCTAGAGGGAGCAGGGGAAGTGTTGGGCACTCTTTCCTGCCTACTGATTCTCCCCTTCAAATGTCCTGGCCATAGTGTTCCACGGCAGTCCCATGTTGGGAACGTGCCACATGTCAATGTCCCGGCTCGAGCCATGCCCAGGGAAGCCTCTTCAGAGGAGGAGGATTGGGATTCCCCAGCAAACCCCAATCCCACAGAAAATGTGGGGCGGCCTGAGGAGTTCTGTCAGAGGGATGCTCTTGCCTGAGGTCCTGAAGAACCGCTTCGCCACATGCTGACCCAATTTGCCCCCCTTGTCTTGTGGCGCTCCAGAGTACTTGTGGGAAATCCGGAGTTGTAATCAGGGTTTGTGGTTGGCAGAAGACTCTTTCACCCAGGGTGTACTCAGGAGTAAGGGTGGACTCATGAGGAAGGGAAGTCACAGCTGCAGACAGTGAGGAAGGAGACCCATCTGTGAATCAAGAAGCATGGTAGCTGACAGCATGTATCTAAACATTGGTAGCTGACGGCATATTTCGACGTATCCCAGACCTTTGCTGGGTTAACAGCATCCTTTGAGCCATCGCTCCAGCTTAGAACACCACATGATGTGTAATCCCCCCTGAAGTAGGACTTCCTTCCAAGCCAAGCTGGTCATGCTGGCTTGGGGTGATGGAGTTGTAGTCGGACACCAGCTTGCAGAGGCTAGATGTATAGATTTAAGTGGGCAGCTGGGGTAGCACAATACAAATCTCTCTTCCCACCCCCCGCCCCCTGCCTCCAGCCATCTGCAGAACCTGCCTCGTGTCTAAACAACAGCCCTGCTGTCGCCGGAGGGCCGATCATATCGGACGTTACTGAAGCATTGCAGTCTAATGCCGTGGTCATGCAGCCTCCTGCCAGCGGTGAAAGGTACACGAACGAACAAGCAAATGTTGTGTTGGGTAGTACGGTCTCCTGGGGAGTGCAACTAGCAAAAGCATAACTAGTATGTGCTTGTCACAAAGGGAAGATCTATGCTTTTGTACACTGGTCTGAGGAAGGTCACGTAATAGATTCTTCTGGGTTTATGATGGTCAGATTTGGGACTTATTCTAGCTCATAGCAGCAACAGCTAGGGAGAAATTGGGCTTTTCATGGGAGTATCTAGGCTAGTTGGAGTCATTGGTGAAGGTGAAGCTTACTCAGGAGAGTCTATTAATTTGCAGACAGAGAGAGATTGAGAGGGTTTTTACATGAGACATTTATCATGTGCTCGTGATGGTTCACTCACAGAAGTTCACAGGTCCTTTTCACAACATTGTCAATCTCCAGTGCCTCCCTTGATGTATTTTAGGTTTATTACGCAATTTTATAAACTGACGAAAATGCAGTAATAAAAAAAAAAAACGCCACGTAATTCAAGAATCCTGTGATATATTAGAATTCCCGCAGCGCCATTGAATGAAGCATATGAAACATGCCCAGAAAGGAACTGGGAAAAACTGAAGGGTGGGGGTGTGGAAGCACATGTAATGGCCCCACCATGAAACTGGAAAGACACAGTAAGGCAGTGGGATTGTCCCTTAATGTATAGAAGCTCTTCGGTTGCTGGACTTTGTATTGCTAGCTGAGCTGTAGCCTCCACCATCCTCACCTATTGCCCCCATCGCCCACCCCTAATTTCCCCAGAAACCCCCAGGAATACAAGGTCACAGAAGTCTGGTTCTCTCACTGAAGTGGTAAAACTCTGCCAAGGCTGTACGACTGGAGACTGTAGGTCAGCATACAAATGTATGCAATAAAATAATAATAATAATGTTGCAGTTAGAAAGCCAGGATGCCGGGGAGAAGGCCTTAGAAATCACTGAATTTGTGACTATGCGCAAATCCATAAGAGTTTGAAGGTCTTACAGATGTGGGAACTGTGCAATTTATCAGGGCAGGGAATGGATTTAGTATACAGGAATTTGCTTCAATCAAAGTAACTCATGGTCGCGTTACGAATTTCCAATGTAATGGGATCATGTGGAACATTTGAATTTTTGTAAGTAAATCATGAATATCAAAACAGGAAGGGAAAATCCAAAGGACATACAGAAAATATTGCAGCAGTATTGGAAGATAACTATGCATTTTTAAAAGGCTCAGTTTACAAGTTTTGTACAAAAGATGTGCAATTCATTTGGTAAAACCAAGAAGGATTTAGAAAGCAAATAACGATATTTAAAAATGCCAATTAGATTTTGAAGAGGCCGAAGAAAAAATAGTTCAGCACTTTTAAAGAAGTACTGAATTTTTAAAAAATATGGATAAGATCTTCTATAATGTAATGAGAAGCCTCTAATATAAGATGTTAAATTAAAGTTCAGAATCTTGAACTTATTTATTTATTTATTTCATTTCATTTCATTTCTATACTGCCCAATAGCCGAAGCTCTCTGGGCAGTTCACAAAAATTAAAACCATGAAGAGTATAATAAAACAACCAACAATTTAAAAACACAAATACAAAATACAATATAAAAAGCACGACCAGGATAAAACCACACAGCAAAAATTGATATAGGTTGAAATATGAGATTAAAACAGCAGAGTTTAAATTTAAGTTAAATTAGGTGTTAAAATACTGAGAAAATAAAAAGGTCTTCAGCTGGCGACGAAAGGAAAACAATGTAGGCGCCAAGCGAACCTCTCTGGGGAGCTCATTCCACAGCCGGGGTGCCACAGCAGAGAAAGCCCTTCTTCTAGTAGCCACCTGCCTCACTTCCTTCGGCAAGGCGTGTCCTTTACCATTTTCCCTGCTCCTGACTGCCATTCCATGCTTTACAACTACTTCTACATTCTTTATATGTTAAAATGTTTACCAACCCTGATATCATCATCATCATCATCATCATCATCTGAACATGTGCATAATGTAGAAGATTGAGGGGAGACATGAGAGCACTCTTCAAATACTTAAAAGGTTGTCACACAGAGGAGGGCCAGGATCTCTTCTCGATCCTCCCAGAGTGCAGGACACGGAATAATGGGCTCCAGTTAAAGGAAGCCAGATTCCAGCTGGACATCAGGAAAAACTTCCTGACTGTTAGAGCAGTACGACAATGGAATCAGTTACCTAGGGAGGTTGTGGACTCTCCCACACTAGAGGCCTTCAAGAGGCAGCTGGACAACCATCTGTCAGGGATGCTGTAGGGTGGATTCCTGCATTGAGCAGAGGATTGGACTCGATGGCCTTGTAGGCCCCTTCCAACTCTGCTATTCTATGATTCTATGATCAGTTGAAAACTGATGATGTAATGGACAGATTGCAGGACTTGGGTTCAAACGTTGGCTCAGCCATGAAGTAGATTCATGACTGTCATCTCTCAGCCTAACCTACTTCACGGGGTCATTGTGAGGATAAAATGAGTGTGGGGGACAAGATGTACTTGCTTTTTGCTTCTTGGAGACCTGGTAGGAGAGAGAGAGAGAGAGATGATAGGGGGGTATTTTTCTCCCTCTCTTGTAATACTAGAACCCAAAGGGGTCATCCTATGAAGCTGATTGGGGGGAGATTCAGGACAGATTAAAGGAAGTACTTCTTCACACAGCGCAAACTATGACATTCACTACTAGAAGGCATAGTGATGACCATGGATGGTTTGAAAAGGGGACTAAACAAATTCCTGGAGGAGAAGGCTATCAATGGCTACTAGCCTTGATGCCGTCATGCTACCTCCAATATCGGAGGCAATATACCTATATACGGCAGTTGCTGGGGAACATGGGTTGGAGGGTGCTGTTGCACTCATGTCCTGCTTGTGACTTCTTTTCCGTTGGCCACTGTGTGAACAGAATGCTGGACTAGATGTCCCTTGGTCTGATGCAGTATGGCTCTTCTCATGTTCCACATACTGGGCTCCTCTAACCAAGCGATTTATTGCATGCTTGTGATTGGTGAGCCTGTTATGTGGAACATAAGAGAGCTGAGTATGTGGAACTCACAGAACTTTGCGGGTCCAATACACAACGTCGTCAACTATCAGGAGCTCTTCTGCCCTATCCCCTGGAAATCCCACTATTAGAAGAACCACTTTTAATGTGGTAATATCAGGGAGGGGGGGAAGCGGAATCTTCAGCCACTAGATGGTGCTGTCTCAACAGAAGTGGGAGCACACTTAGAGGGGAAGTATTCAATTCAAACTGTGTGGTCGCCCCTCTCCGCCCATGTAATGCAGCCCATAACAATCGTGCCAAAGAAGCAGGAAGCACAAATCTCTGGGTAGACAGTGTGATTTCCCCTTAATGTAGAGATGCTCACTATCTTTATGAACTTGTATGTTAAATCTTTGTGGGCAACTTTTCCCCTTGTATTTCCTCAGAGCAGAAATGTCTGATCCCTTGGATGGTGCTGACTTGAATCTGGAAGGCCTTCAGATCCTGCTGAGAAACCAGCAGTACAATCTGGAAGCTGGTAACACTTTGGATGTAAGTTTTTTAAATCTATGTTTACATATCACCATTCTTATTCGTATACCTTATAACGGCCACCATCAGAGCAGACATCATTCTCTGAATTCCTCGGCTCACATGTCTTGATTTGTGATGTGGAAACATCAAAAGCCAAGCATCGAGAATCTCATGTTTTGCTGGCTGAGTCCTGGCTGATTCGGATGTCCGCCGTCACCTTGTGTTCACTAGCTGGCTGCATAAAGGCTTGACTGAAATTCATGAAATAAAAATAAATGCATACTTTCTCATTCCAACAGGACAGAATTGGGAGCACAGAATTTTGCCTAAAGAAACTTGGTTATGCAAAATATGGTAGCTATTTTTTAAGAGATATCAGGCGGAAGAAAAAAAAACCTTCCCCCAACGCAGTTAACTTACGGAACTCACCGGTCCAAGATGTGGCAAAGGCCTGCCCTTAAAGAGGGGTTGGAGACATTCATGGAGGATAGGTCTGTCATAGTTGTTGACTATGAACGTTGTATGGAATCGCCAGATTCATAGCCGCTCTACTTTTGAATACCTGTAAAGGAGAACTGTTGCCTTTGTTCTCTTCTAGTGGGTTCCCAGAGGTGTTTGGTTGACCACTGTAGGAAGCGGAAGCTGCGGCCTGACTTGGGGTGTATCCAACTGTGTCATTCCATTAGCACTAAAGATGTTGCACCAGCGGAAACTGGATACTGAGCTATGTGCAAGAGAAGACTCCAACTAAAGTTACGTTTGCACAAGCACAGCTGCACAAATGGGCGTGCGTTATGCTTGTGCATTCCGTTGTGCATAACTCTGTGTGGCGTAGTGGCTAAGGCGTTGGACTGGGAGTCGGGAGATCCGGGTTCTAGACCCCACTTGGCCATGGAAACCCACTGGGTGACTTTGGGCTAGTCACGGACTCTCAGCCCAACCTACCTCACAGGGTTGTTGTTGTGAGGATAAAATGGAGAGGAGGGGGAGGATTATGAACCGCCCAGAGAGCTTTGGCTATTGGGCGGTATAAAAATGTAATAAATAAATAAATAAATAAATATGTACACCTTGGGTTCCTTGGAAGAAAAAAAGTGGGATATAAATGAAATAAATAAATAAGCTCTTGTGCAACCATTGCACCACCTGTTGCACAAAACTCTTGGCCAACCTGTTGTGCAACTCATTGCCCAACTGGTTGCCCATGTGCAATGGGCATCTGCCTGCACAACAGAAAGACTCAGCAGAACTCGGCTAGTGCTATTTGAGTTTGTAGAATGAAACTGTTGGACCCTGCCTTTTGTGTTTGCTTTCCTCTTTCTTTGGTTGCTTTCTTTGCCTTACAAAACCCCTAAAGGTTAAAAACAAGGAATTGGTAGAAACGGATACCTACCATCTGAATGACGGAAATCACAGTGGCTGAGATCCCACCTGTAGAATTATTTAAACACTTTTGGTTGGGGAATCTCAACAGTGCCTACCACCTTGACGGTTAGTTTGTTGCTGTTCATTTTTTTCTTTTCTTTTTTTATTAATTTTCAAAATACATAGACAAACAAAAACATACAAACAAAGAATTTTCATTGTTGACTGCTGGCAAATGGTAGTACATTTAGCATATTTTATCTATTTCTTTGCATGTGTAGTTAGGATTAGGTTCTATTAATTAATTGGAGATTACGTAATTCTTCATAGCTGTACGTTATAATTGGTCTCTCTTCCATAGTTTCAAAAAGGGCTGTGACAAGTTCTGCCCTTGACTTGTAAATGATATAAAGCCGTGCCATATAGTGTAAAAATCAGGAGTCTTAGCTTTGCCTTTGGCTAGTTTGAGTTGGTGTGTCTTGCTATTCATTTTCTAAGAAGAACGTGTGCCTTGTTTCCATCAGGTCTTCAACCCTACTGTAGCTGCAAGTGAATGGAATTTGAGTGATGTGGAGGCTAATTTGTCCTCGGTAAGAGATATGTGTGTAAGATGGGAAGGGGACACATGCGCGCGCACACACACACACACTTGTGGGCTATTCTCTGACCAAAGTAGGGTTGCTTCCACACTGTTTTATTTATTTATTACATTACTAATCTCCCCAATAACTAATGTTCTCTAGCCATTTCTTGCCACAATGAACCTGCTTAACAGCACCATCCTATAATTGTCTACATAAACGTAAGCCCTCCTTATTGAACTCAACAGCTACAGGTAAGTGGATATAAAATGGTGGCCTAATTCATTCAGGGTGCAATCCTATGCTTGTTTAGACAGATAATCCTATGCTTGTTCATGCTGGGAATTGTCGGTAAATCCAGACATTACCACCAAAGCCAGTTCTTGGTATCTCATGGCCATACTTGGCCCTCAGGTAGGGTGGCCGTATGAAAAGGAGGACAGTGTTCCTGTGTCTTTAACAGTTACGGTATATTGGAACGGACAGGTGTCATTTGTCTGCATGCAGCACCTGGTGAAATTCCCTCTTCATCACAACAGTTAAAGCTCCAGGAGCCCTGCCCTCTTTTGTATCTGGTCCAGATGGCAGGGCTCCTACAGCTTTAACTGTTGTAATGAAGAGGGAGTTTCACCAGGTGTTGCATGCATACAAATGACACGGGCTGAAATTCCCTTTTCTATGCAACTGTTAAAGATACAGGATCCCTGTCCTCCTTTTCATATGATCACCCTATATTTGCAGTCCAAATAAGTACCGCTGTTCTCTGGTTAATCATTTTACTTCTTCATCATCACTGTTGTGCAAATGATAGTGGCGGGGAAAGGAGACCTTTACTGAATGGAATTTCCTTCTGAGTAAACATGTATCTAGGTTTTGTCTTTTGGGATGGGCTTTGGCAGGATTCGTATGGGGGGACGTTGCACTATATGCAAACACCTTGCGGAACCAGTGTTTTGATTGCCCTTCTAGCTGACTGCGGAAGACAAATGCCTTGGCAGCAAAGCACCCTTAGGAGATACGCTGCGTAGGGTGAGGGTGCCCTCCGAGGACAGTCCAAGTCTGCAGGAACAGCCTAGCTCAATCTGACACCCTCGGATGTATGGGCCCAGTAACGGGCATGCTGGCTGGGGACGATGGTAGTTATATTACAAGACATCTGGAGAGCATGAGCTTGGGGAAGGCTGCTGTATAGAATGCAATTGCAACTTTTTTTTATGTAGTGTGGATAAAACTTTAGCGTAAACCCTTTGAAATGAATGGGGTTTAAGTTACTCCTGGCAAATTTAAGTCCTATTCATTTCAGTTAGTTTTTTGCTAAATAGGACGTATGTTGGATTTTACCCTATGATTCCCATCCGCTCCGCTGGAGGAATAAACCCCTCACGTAGTTTTCTGTTGTTGTTGTGTTGATTATACTTTCACTGACAGCTTGCTAGGGAAACCTGCTCACATGGTTTGTGAATAGCTTAGCTCAAGCCAGATGCAGAATTTAAAATCTACTCCACAGTAGGGATGGCTGTCACAGGGAAATCTGACCCAGCCTGGCTGGGGAATTCTGGGAGTTGTAGTCCAACACATCTGGAGGGCCCCAGGTTGAGGAAGGCTGCTTTGGAGGCTGGGGGGGATTCCACACGTCGTACTGAGGGCGCTTCCATGCGCCCCCAGTGCGCACCCAAAGCGATCGTGTAACTTGCCTGTTCGAAGAGACGAGGAAGAGGCATCCTTGCCTTGCCGCTGCCACCCACCTCCTCGCTGGCCGGGTCGGAGAGCTCGGCAGAAGAAGGTGGGGTGGAGAGCTCCACCCCGCCTTCTTCGGCCGAGCTCTCCGACCCGGCCGGCGAGGAGGTAGGTGGGTGGCGGAGGCGGCGGCAAGGACTCCTCTTCCTCGTCTCTTCCAGGCAAGCTACACGATCGCTTTGGGGGCGCAATAGGGGCGCATGGAAGCGTCCTCAGTACGACCTGTGGAATCCCCCTTGTTGGATTTTTCTAGAGCCCCTGGCTTGGCTTGATTTGCGATCTGAGCCACAGGCTTTTTGTTGTTGTTGTTTTGTACAAAATCCAGGATTTCCCCCCCTAAAATCACCATTTCCCCAGATATTCCACAGGTGCCATTTGCACAAACTGCACCTGTAATTGGCACAAATTTGTGCAGATTTCACCAGTAAATTACACGTGATTTGCGCAGATCACTCACTAACCATTTGCTGCAAAAGGTTTAGTGGCCTAACCAAGGCTTAGCGTGTTGTCTGAACAGGCGCAATATGAACTTAGGCTGCCATTTTTGGCCCTTCCCCCTGTGACTTCAGTCCTGCCCACTACTGGAATGTGGCACTTGAGTTTGAGCCAGCCCTCAGGCTGAAAAACATTGAACACCCCTGCTATATGCACGATTGGGCAGGCCACATACATAAAACCCACATGGGGGACAACCTATGTCTAGTCTGAGCCTTCATCAAGCCACTTTTACATCAACCTCCATCCTCCACGTACACTTGTTGATAATAATGATCTGCTCTGCGGGGTTGTTGCCGGGATAACTGAGACCATGTTCTTGCTTGACCAATTTTCTAACCCTCATCACCCCCTCCTATTTCTCTCTGTCTTTGTATAATCATGCATTTTGTATTTTGTAGTTTGTATTTTTGCATCAAGACGCAGAAGCCCGCTGTGGATCTGGTGAAGACTGCAAATAAGATGCTCTTCTGAGTGTTACCCTCAATTTAATGCCTCTTGCCCAGGTACAGCCTGAAGCTGACATTTCACACGTAGAAAGTACGGATTATGAAGTGCCTGTCTGCCGTTCAGAGGCTGGTTTTGCTCAGGAGGGGCTCTTTCCCCAGCAAAGTATGGCAGGAGTCCCCTCCAATGGCACCCACAACGTTCTACACTCCCTGCCCCCTTAAAAAAGAGTTTTAATTTAAAAAAAAAACACTGAAAAGCTTTAGGGCACCAGGTTCTCTCCTTGTTCTTTAATCCGCCGCAGATCAAGGCAAAGGAGGAGAAAGGAAGCCAGGTAAAGAGTTACAGGAGAGAGAAGGAGCAAGGCCAGGAGGTGGAAGAGACAGCTAGCTGAAGAGGTTACAGGGAGAGAAATTGCAAAACTGTAGAGGCTGGAAGTGGAAAGTGGAAAGAAGCAGCAAGATACAGTGGTGAGTGGGAGAGAAAGGGCAAGGCTAGGAGCAAGGAGGGGGAGAAACAGTGAACTACAGACGGGGTAAGGAAAATAGCAAAGCTAGATGGTGCGAGGGAGAAATAGCAAGGTAGAGAGGAGAGAAGAAGTAGGGTTAGGCGCAGGGTGACCCTATGGAAAGGAGGACAGGGCTCCTGTATAGAAAAGGGAATTTCAGCAGGTGTCCTTTGCATGCATGCAGCACCTTGGGAAATCCCCTCTTCATCACAACAGTTAAAGCTGCAGGAGCCCTGCCTTGCATGACCAGATACAAAAGAGGGCAGGGCTCCTGCAGCTTTAACTGTTGTGATGAAGAGGGGATTTCGCCAGGTGCTGCAGGCATACAAATGTGCAGCATTTTCTGTGCAGCTGTTAAAGATGCAGGAGCCCCTGTCCTCCTTTCCATAGGGTTACCCTAGGTTAGGGATTCCGAAGGAAGAGACAGAAGGCGGCTAGGGACAGGGAAGGGAGAGAAATAGCAAAGAAAGGGACTGGCGGAGAGAAATGGCAGGGATAGAGTCTGGGAGTGGAGGGAGAGAGCAAAGGGGAAAGGTCTGTGAGGACGGCAGGCCAGGAACCAGCTCTTTCCATTTCCCCCTCCCTCCCAGCCTCTAGACTCACTATTTCTCTCCCCCCTCACAATCTGGCCCACTGTACTTTCTCCAAACGCTCATTTCATTTACAACCCTGACAGCTCACATTAGCATCTTTGTCCAACTCATGTGCTGAAGGAGATGTTCTTCACTTTCTGTGTTCCTAGGGAGAGTTGTCATTCTGGAAGGCACCTCGTCGGTCACCAAAGCCTTTGGGGAGCAACTTTATGAATGTACCTAAAAGTTCTTTACGCTCGGTCCGGAACTGCAGCTTCCTTCTGGTCCCTTGTGGCCCTAGAAAGTCACAATCACGTCCCATTAAACCTGACATCACCACATGAGAACGACGAGTGATCTTTTGCTTAGCTTTATAAGACTGTATGTGCCTTCTCGTTTCTCCTGTGGGAACACCTACCTGTCTGAATGTCAAGAAGTCAGTCAGTCACAACAGATGCACAAATGGAATGTCACTATGGTTGTTTGTCAAAGTCATCACAGGCAGCCACCATCCTTTCTTCACTGCCCAACTTCTCCAGTGATTAAAGTTTTGGGGAATTCCTGCCATTTTACAAAGGAACCATCCTCCCTCTCCTCCTGACAATTGCTGGGGAACATGGGTGTTAAGAGTGCTGTTGTACCTGTGTCCTGCTTGTGGCTTTCTGGTCGACAGCTGGTTGGCCACTGTCAACTAGATGGACCCTTGGTCTGATCCAGCATCAGGGCTCTTCTTATGGTCTTACGATGGCACAATCAGTAAAGAGGTACAAACCCTTACCATAATGGATCTGGAAAGATACCTCACGCTGTCCTTTTTCTTGTGCATTATCCTATACCTTTGCCTCATTATTAGAGCTCAAAAGAGTATCTCTTACACGGGCCAGATCCACATCAGATGTTCCATCATTATATAAGTGCAGTTTTGACCACTGTGTCCAAATTTGACTTTAGTCACATCAGCTTTGGCAAATAGAATCATAGAATAGCAGAGTTGGAAGGGTCTACAAGGCCATCAGGTCCAACCCCCTGCTCAATGCAGGAATCCACCCTAAAGCATCCCTGACATATGGTTGAAGGCCTCTAGTGTGGGAGAGCCCACAACCTCCCTAGGTCACTGATTCCATTGTCGTACTGCTCTAACAGTCAGGACGTTTTTCCTGATGTCCAGCTGGAATCTGGTTTCCTTTAACTTGAGCCCGTTATTCCGTGTCCTGAACTCTGGGAGGATCGAGAAGAGATCCTGGCAAATTGAGTTTGTTGCTGGTTGAGTCTGTTACTTGTTCACAGAAAACAATTGCATTCAATCTAAAATGAATTTGGAGCGAGGAGGTCTAATGCAAATGTGGTTATGCTTTGCAAGTATTCTAATGCATATTTTTTTTGAATCTGACTTATTTCACCATTCCCAGTTATGGACACTGTTGATTTTTGGTGTGTTTTTAAGCTTGTGTATAGTTCATTGATGTAACTTTATATTTATTTTTAAAATAAGTTATCCTGCAAAAAGTTGAATTTCAAAAAGCAAAATTGTGAACATTTGATTGTATGTGATTTTTTTGTTACAGCTCCAATTTGCACCCATCTTTGAAGATTTGGGGCAGCATTTAGGGAGTTTTCACATGCCTTTAAATTGCAGTATGAGAAGAAATCTCCAGAAATCTGTAGGTTCCATTCATTGGAGATTCATAGAATCATAGAAACATAGAATAGCAGAGTTGGAAGGGGCCTACAAGGCCATCGAGTCCAACCCCCTGCTCAATGCAGGAATCCACCCTAAAGCATCCCTGACATGTGGTTGTCCAGCTGCCTCTTGAAGGCCTCTAGGGTGGGAGAGCCCACCACCTCCCTAGGTAACTGATTCCATTGTCATACTGCTCTAACAGTCAAGAAGTTTTTCCTGATGTCCAGCTGGAATCTGGCTTCCTTTAACTTGAGCCTGTTATTCCGTGTCCTGCACTCTGGGAGGATCGAGAAGAGATCCTGGCCCTCCTCTTTGAGACAACCTTTTAAGCATTTGAAGAGTGCTATCATGTCTCCCCTCAATCTTCTCTTCTCCAGGCTAAACATGCCCAGTTCTTTCAGTCTCTCCTCATAGGGCTTTGTTTCCAGACCCCTGATCATCCTGGTTGCCCTCCTCTGAACACACTCCAACTTGTCTGCATCCTTCTTGAATTGTGGCGCCCAGAACTGGACGCAATACTCTAGATGAGGCCTAAGCAGGGCCGAATAGAGAGGAACCAGTACCTCACGCGATTTGGAAGCTATACTTCTATTAATGCAGCCCAAAATAGCATTTGCTTTTTTTGCAGCCACATCACACTGTTGGCTCATATTCAGCTTGTGATCTACAACAATTCCAAGATCCTTCTTGTTTGTAGTATTGCTGAGCCAAGTATCCCCCATCTTGTAACTGTGCATGTGGTTTCTATTTCCTAGATGTAGAACTTGGCATTTATCTCTATTAAATTTCACTCTGTTGCTTTCAGCCCAGCACTCCAGCTTATCAAGATCACTTTGAAGTTTATTTCCGTCTTCCAGGGTATTCGCTATCCCACCCAAGCCTTAGGATGCAGAAAGCCTGGCTTTCTGCCTCCTAAGGCAACCACATTTCCCTTCTTTCGTCACCTTACCCTGGACCATAAGCTACCAGGTTACCACAAAATACCAAGAGTCAGTCTTCAGGGGTACACACTCCCCTTCCTCTCCTTACCTTATTTGGTTGCATAGATACCATGGTTAGTGCTAATAAGAGTTCCTTTCAGCTAACGTTTGAAACTAGGGTTCCTCATTAGTTTGCAGCTTACAATTCAAAGGGATTCTAGTCAGTGTTAACCTTGGTTAGTGTTGGTGCAGAAGATATGTGCTGAACCATGGTTAAGGCAAACCGAGGGAGGGAGGGAGGGGTGAATTTGCATCAGAGAGGAGAGATGGTGAGTGAGCACATGTTGCTAAGTTTCCTTATATCCAAACCGTGGTTTGCTGGATCTGGCTGTTATTTTTAGTCATAGCCTAATTGTATTCTGCAGAGTGTTCCAAAACATATCTATTTAGGGAGATTTACATACAAGGTTACCCCAATGTTATCTTGGGTAACATGGTGGTTAATTGACCCAATGTAACATGATCATGATGAATTCAAGGGTGAATTCAAGCAGCTCTCCCCAGATAGGAGACTGATGTGATTTAGCACTGAAACAAAAGCACAGGATTTAGCAACTTCCAAGAAGGGATGTGAAAATTCCTGGGCAATCCTTGTTTTGGGCTGTCATCCGTTTGCTCCTAGCTGGCTCCTTTGCATGCCATTCGAACCACTGGAGGTGAATGTGGCTATCAGCTGAGTTCCTGGTTGGCATGGAAGAATTTGATGTGCTAGATCAGGATGGTTGGAAAAAAATCCTCCTGTCCTGGAAGCATCCATAAATGGGGGTTCTGTTACCTCAGAGAAAGCATGTGCCTGTAAAATGTTCCTACTGAGGCAGCTGCGGAGAAGGCATTCCAAAATTACTCTTATCAACTGGAGATTTGTACATACTCCACTTCTTCATAAAGTCCCTCTGGGGTATTTCAAATTGCATGTGACTGAAACTCTAGGGAAAGCGCTACAGGTGTTCTAGATCCTGCAGAATGGGAATGTATTACTTGGCTTTCTTAGTATTCACAAAACTTAGCAGAGTCATATTTTTACATTAAAACTATATCAGGCTTTATACCAATTTGCCATGGCTTCCTGAAGAATCCTGTGACTTGCAGTTTGGTGAAGGTACTAAGAATTCTCTATTAAGAGACCTCTAACCTCCCCCTCTTCCAGGTGGAGAGGGAGTGACTGATAAACCAGTTCAGTAGTGTGCTACATCTATAGGGGCAGAGAAGGAAAGGACTTCAGACAGGATTAATTTGAGACCAGGTCCATCAATGCTACATCCTGAAATACTGCATTCAAAGCAAGGACTTAAACCTAGAACATGGTACCTCATAACCTCTGAACATAGGCAGAGTGCTTTGATTACTGAATAAGCACACCAGCAGACCCCTGCCACATGTTTTAAGAAGGCATTGACTTCTAAGGAGACTTTATTCCTGGCAACTCTTGAGTTTAGAAATTAAGCACAGCTTGAATGGTGGTGGTAATACATGTGTGGGGGGGAAAGGGCTGCTTGAATGCTTTGCTTGCTGCAACTTTTCTGCATCTTAAATAATTATCTGGACTTGATGTCGCATCTGTCAACTTTTCCTTATGGCAGAAGGTTGAATTCTTAACAATGTAGAGCTTTGTTTGCAATAAGGATAGTGTTTATGGCTGCCATCCTATGCACACTTACTAGGGAATAATCTTGATTGGACACAGTGTTAATCAGGGAGAATTAGAGAATTTATAGGCTTATTGTTCATTAGATGTATTTCCTAAACCTCTCTTGTGTATGGAAACTACTGATCTATCCATCCATAGTTGTAAAAGGAAGGGGCAGGACAATAAAAATGGTGGCAATAAAGGGTATATGCCCAGGTTTATTGTATGTCACATCCTGACTTAGTAATCTGTTTTTTTTTATATTAGAATCTAGTATCTTACACATTTTTTAGGTCAGTAAGGCACTGCTTCCGATGATACAGTTGCACAATTTTCTTTTTATGTTATAGATTAAGATTTAAACTTCTTGATTATGAAAACTATTTAGTAGAGAACCCATCCTTATTTGTATAATTTTCTTTGGAAAAAGTGAAAGGGAGAAGAGAAAAGCCTGTTTCAATGCATTTTTCTTGAAAGGCAGTGTATGATTGTATTTATTGGCTGTTTTATGCTTTGATACTTGAAGTTGATGTGAGGCTGCAATTTTGCATGATGTACATTTGTAAAGTTTTACAAGGTATGCTAATTAAAGGGTTTTTCCTGTCCTAATTAAGTTCTGCTTCAGCAAGAACTTATTTGATTCATTTCTCTCTATATAAATATAATCGCATTATGTATCAGAAATAGGCTTGTCTGTCTGTTTTCACTGTAATCCTGCTCTTCCTTTAAGTTGGTTTTGGGGTATATATTATCAATTTTATCTTAACAACCCTGTGAGGTGGTTTACACCATCTTGATGGGGGCCAGACCACCCAAGTTTGGGGATGGTTATTCCACTCCCCCCCATATTGTCCCACTTTAGGCATAAATGGTAGGCATTCACTTGCGTTTGTGTGTGCATACCTCACCTGCCGTGTGCAAGGAGCCATTCTGGCAACATCCAGGGCATCACTACATGCTTTTACAATTTTATCTACCTGTAAGATCGGGGTTGTGGTGAGCACCCTCCTACACATGCCACAAATATTTTTTTGGTCTGCAATGATGTGTGCTACAGAAACAACCGAGATATGAAGCCTTCCATTAATTAAGCATTTGCCGAGTTATAATTTGCAGGCAATGTACAACCAGATAGATCCCTGGCTTGTTCCCATGTAGCATAGCTGGCCTTGCAACACATCCCATCTTCAGGTTAACAAATTGGGAATGGTCCTTGTGACCTGGGTAGGGCCAGGAGCCACATAATTAATACAGATGTGAATTACCTGTGGGGCAGTCAGTGATTGGCAACCTGGCCACGAGGCTGCACTGCTTCCCTGGGCTGGGGCTTACGGCAGTCAATGTAAAATCGTTTGAAGAGCTCGGTAAAGAGAGCGGATTCTCCCCCAAAGGCTCTGCAAGACTTGCATGGTAGCTTTAAAAGGGATGAAAGCAAGCCTCTGCTTCCTCTCTATGAAGCCTTCCTTGCTGGCCTTGAAGGGCAAATGAGGCTGGAGAGGGAGCAGTAATTCTCACGCTACCTTGGAGAATGAAAGGCTGAGATGGTGGGTGTCTCTGCCTAGCTGATGCTAGAGGACGATTCAATACCCCCACCCCCACCCCCACCCTTTAACAAGGAAAATAACAAATGGCACAAGAAGCTAAGAACAACAAAAACTTTACTTGGGCTGCATAACAAATTAGAACAAACATGTAGTTGTAATAAGCAAAGTAAATGCAAGGACTTACTACAAACTTTGGGTATGACCCAGCAGAGCCGAAGCTGTTTGATTTCAGTGGGAGAAGCACATGCTCAATTTTTCTCACTGAAAACAGACTCCGATTCAATTCACTTTGGATGGATCATGCTAACCTAAATCATATGTCTTCAAAGATGCAAGAAAATAACTGAAAGAGAACTGAATTAATATTTTAAGTGTTGGTCATCCAGCTTGGCAGCAACGCGCCTTCAGAGCTGCCGTGGAAGAATTCTTGATGTTTTGCACCCGCAGAAGTGAAATGTTTACACCATGACACTACCTGCAGCCTGATAAGGGAAATGCACAATTGCTGGAAACTGACCTGCTCACTAGCTAGGACTGACTGACGTGCAAGTCTTGTTGTTTGACAGAATGTTTGAAGCTAATTTTGCCAAATAATGTTACTGTGAAGATGGCATTACAAAATCGCACTGCGCACAAATGACTGCAGGCATCTCAGCTTTATTCATTCCTCAGTCCAGTTCATCCTCGGTCTCGTCACTTCTTTTCTGGCACGTGCCGCTCTGTATCTGCACCTCACAGCTATTCCCTGTTTAAAAGGTGAAATGACAGTTAGTTACCATTTGAAAGAGAAGCTACATTCTCCCCAAATACCTGTGTGAGGAAGAGGACCAGTCACTAGGCCAGAATTAATGCCAAAGGCAGGGTGGACGGTTGAGACAGTTCGGTCTGAATTGGACTGCCTCCCACCTGTGGCAGTTTGTTCCCTGAGTAGTCCTCAGGAGAGAAAGCAAAGGGCACGGGCCTTTCAGCAGCATTGGGCCTTTCGTTTCCCTGGATCTTTGGTTAAGGGAAAGTTGTGGGGCCTGCTGGGATACAAGGGTTCAGTTAAGCTTTGGAATCAGTTACTTCCTCAGAGCTTTAATAAGTCCTGTAGAGCAGGGATGGGCAACTTCTGCCCTGGCAGATGTTTTGGCCTACAACTTTCATGATCCTTAGCCAGTGACAGTGCTGGCTAGGGATGATGGAGTTGTAGGCAAAAACATTTGAAGGGCCACACGTTGCTCACCCCCGCTGTAGGGCCTCAATCTGGCCATTTCTTACAGCCAGAATCTAGAATCCACTACTGAGTCTCCAGGCCCCGTTTTAGATTAACTTCTCTGTGATGGGGAATCATGTCCACCATCTATCCAGTGGATATGCCTCTTCCCTTCCTACACCCACCAATTCCCATCCGTAGCCTTCATGGTTGTGACCTTGTGGCCACTGATTTTATGTGGATAAGGATTATGAGGCTTGGGCCTAGATAATATTGGATTCTAAGTGCCTAGGTCCTGTGCAAAGCTGACATACACAACTGCCTGGCTCTTAGCTGGGAAAGTCTCACAAAGTGAGTGGGCAGAGTTCTACTGCCCCACCTCTACACACACACACACAAGCTCATCCAAACTGGGCCCTCGCTCAAAGTAAACGCTTGACATGAAGTAAATGCACTGAAATCAACAAGACCTTTTTCCAAAATGAAGATGGTTCATATGCTGTGATTGCGAGCCAGCCATATTTCAAAATGTCGTGGAAAGAGGTGAAGCTACTACAACTGACTTAAGAATAAATGGTAGTGACAATGTAGTCCCCATAAACTGACAAGGGTATGCCGTTTTGTTATTAAAATAAAAATCAAACAAATGGATCCAATATCAGGTCTTTGCCTTATATGTGGTAAATTTACCTAGGGAAGGAGATATCCTGTTTCCCACAGCATCGAGGTTTAGTTCATCTGCCTCATTGTGTGGTGAGGCCTTCAGTGATGAATCCAAAGGTTCTGGAGTAATCTCTTCAATCAAGGGTCTCGGAGGTTTTGCTGGGTGTACTCTGGTTTCCACAATTTCCTCTTCTTGTGCTAGAAGGTCTGCTACAATGGGTCTTAGGGCTTCCTTTGTACCCAGTTCAAGTGTCTTACACCCATTTGAAAAGATGGAGATGGGGATATCTTCTGTTGCGACGTTCCCAGAAGTGTCTGCGTTTCCTGCGACTATGTAGTCTCCATCAACACTTACTTCAGAAATCACTTCGATCTTTGGAGGAGACTTTTGCTATAAAGGTAAAACAAACAGCTTGAAACCTTGATGTGTTCTCAGGCGTTTTGCTTCCCAAAGTACACGCAAAATTTAACTACAGTAACCAGGATGTTCAGTTTTGCCGAGCACAGAATATTTATTTATTTATTACATTTCTATACCGCCCAATAGCCGAAGCTCTCTGGGCAGTTCACATAGCTACAATTCAAACTCGTATTATATTGATATCAGTTTAAATGCTATGGCTTTTCCAAATGAATTCTGGGAATAGTGCTCAGATCTCTTTACTAAAGATTACACCTCTCTTAGAACTATGGTTACCTGTGGAGAGGGAACAACTGTTAAGCCAGTTTGTATGGAGTGTAGATATTCTCCTGCCCACCACAAAATCAAGTTTTTTTAAAAAATTGATCTTGCAATTTAGCTTCTATGAAAACCTTGTGTGTGAATCTTATGCACACTCATGCAGGAGCAGGTTCCATTGAATTCACTAGCACTTACTCCTGAGTAGCCATGCACAAGATTATGCTGCATGCCAGGAAAAAATAGGATTGTTCAATTCTGCCTACTCGGTAGATGTTATAAGCACAGGAAGAAACGGTTGCTGTAGAAAATGGGTGCACAGAGAGAAAATAAGGAGGTGATTCCTTTCTTCACATTTTCCTTTTGCTTGGCTTAGGGGAAAATATTTCTATTCCAATGCTTCTTGTGACATACTAAAAAGCAAGATGCATGCATCTACTCTCATGCACAAGATGTAGCTTAGAACAGACTGCAAGCCAATGTGCTCAGGCTTCTGCCCTTTCCCAAAAAACATCACATGTGCTGTGTCTGTATGAACACTCTTGTACGCACAGAGTATATCAGGCACATACATGCACAGGCATGCACAGACAAAGCCCATTCAAACGTGCCATAAAAGCACATGGTAAAATCTTTTCAAGGTTATACCACCAGAAGGCAGCTGAGAGCGCACTTCAAACCTAATTGCATATTCCTGCTTGTCAGAGCAAGTGGGATGAGTAACCTATCCAAGGATGGCCTTCACTGCAGGCAAATCACTCTTTTCCATATGCAGAGAATTAGTGGAGAAACATCTGTAAACGCATATGCACAAAAGGATTCTGAAATTTTACAATCCGGGTGAAGTATAACACACATTGACTTGGTTTGCACGACACACCGGGCTCACCGTGGTTGCTCAACCCCTCCATGAGCTCTGGTGTATGCCAGGCACCATTTTGAATATGCAACCCTTGATCAGGGTGTTGTGTCATCTGAACAAGGCCACCATGGGTTATTCAAGGATTAAACAACACTTGCATAACCCACAGTTTGTAGTAGGGTTATGGGAGGGTTGTTTAAACTGCAAATAACCAACAGTGGCCAGGTTCGGATGACACACCAATCCCCCAATTGCCCTGAGGATAAATAATCAAAATTGCACTCGGCATGCAACCCACAGTGAGCCCGCTGTGTCATGCACATCAGGCCACCTTGTCAAAATTGGCTCTTTTACCCCCTTCATTAGGATACAGTAGAAAGGAACAAAGGAGAATTTTGTATTTTTCTGTCTATTGTGATGGATGTGCACAATCATGGACTGGCAGCCAACATGAACGGCCTTTCATATGGCTATTAGATGCCCAGATACTCATTCATTTTATTTACTCATTCATTCATTTTATTTAAAAGTATTTAACCCTAACCCTTAGCCACCTTTCAGGGCAGAAGCCCTTCCAAGGCAGCTTACAGCAATAAAACATATAAATGTACATGTACACTCACAAAATCCTAAGAGTAGGTACGTGTATGCGTATGCCATACAGGGGGATATCTGCAAAGCATCTGTGGAACACATGCGACTTCAGTGTGACCCACTGGCCAATATTAATGTCTGACATAAGCAAATAAAATAAGATTTAAAAATCCATTGTTCTGTTAGGAACATACCCAAGTTCACTATGTAAACATAGGACTAGGGAAGCAATGATTTGTGAAAATAACTTAGAAAAAAATTCACCTTTCTGCTGAAGATCTCCCCTGGTGAGGCCTCACTGACATCTATATCTTCCAAATCAGGCAGTTCCTAAAAATTGAAGTTATCCTGGGGTTTATTGAAGAAAGTGGCTTTTAAAAAGTAAGAAATAAAAGAGCTTGTGGAAGTGTGACATAACCCAATGCTGGCATTCTTCAGCCTGACACAACCCAGCCTTTCCCCCTCCTCAGTTAATACATACATCAAGGAAAAGCGTCTCTGGTATATCCAGCTTAATTTGTTCCATATCTGCTGGGTCAGCAAGTTCAGTAAGCAGTGGCCCCTGTGCTGGTATCTCTAAAGAAAGAGACAAAATGCTTAGTAGCTCTAGATTCAATGACACGGGAGGCCTATACTGAATTATATTCTTGGTCTTAACACCCACGCACAGGGTGAAGTTCTTTGCTGACTGTTACATTCAACTATCTAGAAGGGAGCCTGGAACGATGCACCTTTTTTGCAATCATTCTATTGTTGGAATGGGGTCACACTTACACCATTCCTACCCATTCTTCCATACAAACACCTCTCCTAAGTTTCCTTGGCTAACTTGTGATAACTTGTATTTGCCCTCAATTCTAGCAAAGTCAGGATTATGTTTGGCACAGAATCACCATGTCTCTTCTGCTTGTCTCCAGGTGCCATTACCTTCTTCAGCAGCTGTCAGGTTTGGACCCATGTCAGTGCCTGGTTCTTGTGTTCCCTTTTGGCCGTTATCTGGAGGACAACTCTCTGGACTATCCAACTGGTCTCCTGAGCTTGCTGTTGCAGCCAGTACCTCCTCATGGGCATTCATGGTTTCCGTCACAAATTCCTCAATCTTTTGCTTTGTTTCCAACTCTTCCAAAGTACTAGAAGCCTCTACTGTATTGTCTGTCATAATAGTATTGCTTGAAGGTGGGATTTCTCCTAGAACAGCCCAATGAAAACAAAAGAGTTCACCTGCAAGTAGTACTAATTCCTCTGTTTATATTGAGCGACATTTCATCAAAAAGATACACAAAATGGGGAAGCATCATCTCTCCTGATCCATGTTTTGACGTTGGGGAAACTCTTTCAGACCATCTTTTGGCTTCTCCAACAGGAGCAAAGAGAAAAAATCTGCCATTCCAAAGACGCAAACGAACCGAGCCCAGATTTCTGCCTTTTAAAGTCACTCCAAGGTGACCTTTCCCTTATTTCTCTTTAAGTTGGGCTGCTATGGTACAAAATGCAGAGGTTAAATATTCCTCAATAGACAATAGCATTTCAAAAAAAAAAAAAAAAGAAGGAAAGGTGGCTGCATTGGCCATAACAAAAAAAAAAACCCAAAATTTGTATTTGTGCAATACCTTTATTTATGCCAACCAAAAGAAAACAAAAAGCAGGTTGGGTGCGGGAGAAGAGGGAGTGGGGGAAAGTGGATTGAATGCTGAAGACATGGTGTCGGCATGATCATGGGCTTGGAATGGGGGAGGAAGGATCCAGACACTCAAATGAGGCTCTTGCATGTGATACGGTGGTTTCAGGTTACACCTGGAGCTGCCCCTAGGACTGCAAAGAGCAAGAAAGGTAGAAAACTTTGACTGCCCCCCCCCCATTTTTAAAAGTTTAAAATCCAGCTGTTGTTCATTCCACCACAAGAGTTTGATCATGCAGACACCATGATTTCAACATCCAATCAGGGTGTTCCCCCCCCACCCGCCCCTGCTTTTTGTAACATCTTGCCTGATGGAAGTGACTTTGGAAATCCTGTAAATTTGCACCGTTCTGTATCCAGGAGTGTCTATCTCAAACGACTTCCTCGCACATCTAGAGAAGCCCTGCTCTGTGTGCCATCACCGTTGGAGGTTAGGTTGGCAGCTACAAGGATCTGGTGTCCCAGCGGTGGCACTCCCCCCCGCCCCGCCCCGCCCCCTAGTGCTTTGCTTGATCTAATCATTCATTTCTTTCCAAAAGGTTGCGACAATTTTCCTTTTTGGGAAGGCATTTAGAATGTTCTCTTTCAAACTTGTTTTATTGTGACTATTAAGACCTCTCAAAAAATTGGAGTTGCTCAAAGCCGCTCGTAAAACAGACAAACTATTAAAAACAATAATCAATCAGATATCGAGTTTGCTGACTGCAGCACGATTGATGGTAGCTAGGAACTGGAAGATTCAGGGGGAATATTCTATTGAAGAATGGTATAAAGAAGTTTGGGATATAGCTATTAATGATAAATTGATTTGTGATATTAAGTGGAGGAAAGGTATAACGAAAATAAATGAATTTGAAGGAATTTGGAAACAGTTCCTAATATTTGTGTTTTCTAAGGGAAGTGGAAAACCGCCACCGGAAGAAAACATGAGATTTTGGAAGCAGGAATAGATCCCGAGGTGGAGGGTGCACTTATATGTCAAGAATGATTATATTTGTAATGATAGGATAGGTTATAGTTAATATTTACTCAATATATATGTAATCAACATTTATTCACAATGTATGTAGTATGTTGTGTTGTTGTTTCTTTTTTGTAAGATGTTTATTTTGTGTGTTAAAATAAAAATAATTTAAAAAAAACAATAATCAATCATTAAAATGTGTTGCAACAAATTAACAGCAGAATAGACAAAAGCAAAGAACACAAACTAGCAACAATGCTATAGAAATTTACGATTGTGTTATTGGTGATGCTTTTGGTTTATTAATTTATAACTTGCTAGATCTTACAAAAAGGTAGACAAGAAACGTTAAGAAGTTTCTTTTAAAAATCTTAACTCACCAAAGCTTTACTTAGTTACTGGCACTGTACTTTTGCTCAAGTGCGTAACACAAACCTTCTGGCTGGCCAGCTAAAGTTCCAGCATTTCCTTCCATTTCCCACTGTCTTCTCTTCTCTTCAGCTCTTTGCCGGACTGCAGCAAGAGCGTCAAAACTTTCCTGGATCTTCTTTCTTTCTTTGGAGTCCCACGCGTCCCTTTCATTTTTTTCAGCTTCACGGCCACCTGTAGCCCAGGCTTCTGCACAGGCTCTGATGAGAACAGGGAAGATTTCCATCAGAAACCTGGAAGTTTGTTCCCCTGGTTTTTGTGGAACTTATTTCCACACAGTCGACTGGTCCATCCATTTTACTGCTCTCATAGTCTGAGAGCATGCAGTGCTGCCGTTGGACATGTCATCTGGCTAGACTTTCAGGAGTGAACAGGGTAAAAATGCAACAAGATTTCAGGAGAGGCTACCTCTGTGGATATAAACAGTGCCTCCATGTGAATCCAACCACAAGCTCACTCTCCTGAAGTGATTGCTCGGACATGGTCATATGCATAAACTGGCCCTATTTGTTTAGGATCGGTGTTTTGGTGTTTTGCAGGCTATTCTGTTTTGTTTTTAAAATCTTGTAACAACTCCATGAGGTTAGTTGTTAATATTCCCTTTTTACAGATGAAGTAACCAGAAATGATGAGATTATCAATATTCTATCAAACCAGAGATGAAAGATGAAACCTCTCGCTTGGATTACTGCAATGCATTATACGTGGGGCTGCCTTTGAAAACGGTCCGGAAGCTTCAGCTGGTACAAAATAGGGCAGCCCGTTTACTAACAGGGACTGGCCGGCGAGATCACATTACGCCAGTCCTTTTCCAGCTTCATTGGCTGCCAGTCCAGGTCCGAGCCCGATTCAAAGTGCTGGTATTGACATTTAAAGCCCTAAACGGTTTGGGTCCAGGTTATTTGAAGGAACGCCTCCTCCCATATGTACCTACCCGGACCTTAAGATCATCTACAGGGGCCCTTCTCTGTGAGCCCCTGCCAAAGGAAGTGAGGCAGGTGGCTACTAGGAGGAGGGCTTTCTCCGCTGTGGCACCCCGGTTGTGGAACGAGCTCCCCAGAGAGGTCCACCTGGCGCCTACACTGTACTGCTTTCGTCGCCAGCTGAAGACCTTTTTATTCACTCAGTATTTTAACACTTAATTTTAACTTAAATTTTACTGTTTTAACTCTGTATTTTAATCTTATAATCAACTTTGCTGTGTGGTTTTATTCTGGTTGCGCTTTTTATACTGTATTTCGAAATTGTGTTTTTAACCTGTTGGATGTTTTTTGTGGTTTTAATTTTTGTGAACCGCCCAGAGAGCTTCGGCTATTGGGCGGTATAAAAATGTAATAAATAAATAAATAAATAAGGACAACCCTCCATCCCTATTTTACCTGTCCTTTGGAAAAACTGGTCTATCATCCAAATATGTCAGGTGTTTTAATCGGATGGTAAGTGTCCTCCTATAGTTAGCAATTTTCTTAATTACTTCATTTCCCATTAGGTTCAATACACGCTGCAAAAAAAAAGAGCAAAATAATGTTAATGTTAAAAAGTAGAAGAGAATAGGAATGATGTGAATCCAAGGTAAAACAAAAGGTATTTAAATAAATCAATAAAATCAGAGGAATCAGCTGAGTAAAACCATCAATCCTTTAATCCACAATTCCTTACTGTATATGAAATAATACCCCTGCCTGTTGGCTCCTTTGTGAGATTTTCCCGGTTATAAGCCCCTTGGGACAGGGACCTGTTTTCTCATTTTTTGAAAAATGTCACATACGTAGATAGTGCTATTATACATAATAGTAATATCCAAAGAAAGAATATCCAAAGAAAATTTTTTGAGACATAAGATTGTTAGCTTGGTTTCTTCTGCTGCTTATGTTAGGGTGCAATCCTAATCAGTCCGGCCTGGGTACTTGCAAGCTTCCAAACTCAGAGGCTTACGAGCATCCTATGCAGAGTGGGAGGCATGCATTTAAGCCAGGGCAAGGGGAGGGAAGGAGGCTGGGGCGGCCATTGGATTTATCAGTCTCCTCCACTCCTTGTCCCCATCTCCGCGCTTTGTTTTCTGAGCCTGGAGAGGTAGTTGACGTGGTTCTCTCTGCGCTGGCTCCGAGGGGGAGGGGTGGGGAGTGAGGTTTCCTGGCTCCAAGGTTGGAGCCCTGTTTCTGACCTCAGGGCCAGGAAACTAAACAATCATATGCCCACCAGACACTGTTTGGTGGGCATAGGATTGCTCTCTTACTCTGTGACAGACCATATATATTGATGGTGCAATTCGTTTTTCAGGAACTTGATGGGAGGCAAGAATTTCTACATTTTGAGATAAATTACAATTTAAAAAACGAGTTAAAGAAAATATGATCTCTTTTTCATCTACTGTCCAGAATAGTGATTCCCCTTCAAATGAGAAAAGCTGTTGGTGTTTCTTGACCCACTCATTCATGAGGTGCTAAATTTTACTCTGTGGTTAGTCAATGAGAGGTGCAAAACTATGCATATTTCGACAGAATATTTAGACATTTAAAGGTAGTATGAATTACCATTTTATCAGTAGATTTAAGGTAGATTTCACCTTCATTTAAGGTAAAATCTTATACATGTTTAAACAGAAAAAAGTCCTACAACATGTAGCATTCCCCAGCCAGCATTTGTATTACCTATAAATGCTAACAATAAGCATTGACAATAATTAAGATACTACGAGAGCATGTCAAATTACGACATGTGTTCCTATGACTGATAGCACACACCAGAATGTGAGATTTCTCCATGGGAGTTGATGAAAGGCAGGACTGGATCAACCACTTCAGAGAGTTACTATTTATAAAATAGCAAAATCAATTGTCACTATGTTGTGTGTTCTGTTCAGCAGGATGGGTGTGTTTGTGGAGGAAGAGCTTTTATATTATATTGCAAATGAAGGGGAGGAATACTCTCTGTTCCTGCATTGAGACCTACCAAATTTTCACACACAGGAAATTCTGAGGCAAAAGCAGGTTTTTGGATGCACGGACCCATTACATTTTTTTCCTTTTCTGTTGCAGTGTCACTTCCCCTGTCCGCTTCTGTTCAGGTGTCACTTTTCTCTCTGGGCTTCGTCCCCGAGTGATCCTCACAATCAGGAAACAAACCAGGAATACAATCCTATCACAGCACCACTTCGCCAATCAGATCTGGTCATGTGATAATATCACTAAGGACAAGCAAGGTTGTGTTTTGGCCTTAGTTTGAATCTTTGCAGAGAACGCTTTTGCACCCTTTTGAGATGCCCCTCACTGCCAAAAGGAGAAGGCGGAGGATGCAAAGGTGTTTACACAAGCACATCTCAGATCTATTTCTCTCCACTCTACATATAAAGATGTGCTGCATCCCACCACAGGATTCCTGTAAGTGACACATGGTGTGCCATGGCTCAGAGAGAAAGGGGACGGGGTTTACTCTTCAAGGCCAGTTTTCTCTACAGGCGTGGACGGCATCCATTCTCTCATATGGAAGAAAGTAGAAGGACACCCTCAGGAACACTATTGGGCCAGGATCTAAACCTCTTGCCTGCCTCTTGCCACTCCATTAAGCATGTATGATTCACCCCACAATCAAACGTGCTCATATCTGCATAGCCTCATTTGGGGTTCTGTGCTTTGAACATGCTAGAATGTTGTAGTACTTTGTATCCCCGTAGTATCATATATACAATATATTTATTATTATTATTATTATTATTATTTATTTATACAGCACCATCAATGTACATGGTGCTGTACAGAGTAAAACAGTAAACAGCAAGACCCTGCCGCATAGGCTTACATTTAGATGCCAGGTGAAGACCTTTTTATTTTCCCAGCATTTTAACAGTCTATAAATAAATTTTAACTTGGTGTTTTAAAGTCGTAATTTTGCATTGCTGCTGTTTTTATCTGGTTGAGTTTTATATTGTATTTTATATTATGGTTTTATGCTGCTGTTTTATACTTTGAATGGTTTTAATTTTTGTGAACCGCCCAGAGAGCTCTGGCTATTGGGCGGTATAGAAATGTAATTAATTAATAAATAAATAAATCACAAGCCTTTCCTCTGTTCAACAAGGTAACAGTGGAAGAGGGTCATTGTGTGCCTTAGAAACTGTGGATCAGATGATGTAACCCCAGAGCTATATTCTGCTTACCAAATCAGGCATGGTCTCCAGAACATCTAAGACATTTGGATCATCTATCTTGTTGTGAGAAAGGTCAAGAACACTAATACTTGGGCAATCCTGTAAGTGCTGTATGTCTTCGACTGTTTGTAACATATTGTGAGCCATCTGCAGAGTGTGCAGAACTTTCAAGCAAGCTGTTGAAAAATAATGATAGTTAGAAAAAAATAAAGTCTGACAATCTTCTTTGCAAAATGCCTCAAATGGCAACCCTTGTGGGCTCTAAAAGATCTTAATAGTATGGTCATATTGTCTTTGCGATGACACTGCAATCCTACATTTCTTTGGGAGTTCTATCCATAGGATAGGCAAGGACAATGAGATTAGCTAAGTCAGGGTTGCCAATTTCAGACATGTGAGTAAGGTTTTCAACACATTTTATAATCCTGATTGTGAACATTCAAGATTAAAATGCAAAAAATAAAATACTGTACTGTAAGTTTATCTGTTGTGGCTATCTCCACATTTTAAATACTTATTAGTGATTATAGAAGCAAAGACATTTCCCTTTAAACAAGCATTTGACTTTACTGTTGCTTGATGCTATTTGATTTTTGGTTTTGCTACTGCTTTTAATTTGTCAAAGACTTTTAATGATCTGCTATTGTTTATTTGCTTTTATCATTTGTAAGCCACTTTGAGAGTCTTATGTTTAAGAAAGAAAAAGCAGGATAAAAATATCTTAAATAAGTGCCAGCAGAAATCAAAAAACCCCTTTCCCCTGCAAAGTCAATTTGTGCTTTAATATGTGGGTCAGTTTAGAACTGGAAAAAGGTTCCTCTGTGAATAATCATATATAGACCTCTGTAATATGGAGGAGGGACTGTTTAGCCCTAAGCAGAACCCCAAGCTCCAGTTCAGTCCTGTACACGGAGTGAATAGTCTCCAATCCAGGCTGCATGAAAATAAAACTGAAATTAGAAGCATTTGTTAGATAAATGCAAGTATAGAGGTTATGCCTGCAAATAACAGGGCAAGAGACAATGGGTCTAAATTTCAGGAAAGAGAATTTAGATTAGCTATCAGGAAAATAGAATAGGCTGCATAAAGAAGCTGTAGCATTGCTTTTCTTGGACTTTTAAAAGCACATGGCTGTATTGATTATCTTCCTTGGTTCTTGTAGGCCAAATTATCCTTCTGATATAGAGTCCGAAAGATAATTTAGTCTACAAGAACCAAGGAGGACAACATATAATTTTGAGTGCTTGTCTCTACAGAAGTCATCCAGAAATTGCTGTGGAAATGTCTTGCTCTGATTTGTAACATAGAGCCACCCCTACACGTCTGACAATAACGACACTAAATGTACACTACATATACTATCTTGAGTCCCAGTACTGGGAAAAAGGCAGGATATAAATATAATAATAATATATAATAATCATAATCATGCAGTGTTTAGATAAAACATCCTAGTTCAGCAAGGGTAGAGATTCTTACAGAGGTTTTCAATGGTCTTGACGTAATTGTTGCTGAGGTTGAGAGAGTCTAGCTTTTTCAAGGGTTCAAGGTTCTCAATTTTATGAATCAAATTGAGCTGCAGGTAAAGGCAACGCAAATCTGTCTGTGCAGTCAGGTTTTCAATCTTTGTCAGGCCGTTGCATTCCAGCCACAGACACTTCAATCCTGTATATTCTTCCAGGTTCTCTAGACGATCAAATCCTACAGGGAGAAAAATTGAGGAGGGGATTCAGAAAGGGCCCCTCAGTAGACACAATGAAAGCACAACCCATGTCTTGGAACGGGGTTGTGTTGTAAAAGGAGGGTGGGGTGCAATTTTAAAATGGAGGAGAAGTAGGCAAGACAATGGTGCTGAACCCCTATCACATTTCTCTTCCCACCACATTTCTCCTCCGCCAGCACTCTCACCAGCCAGTTTTCTCCTGGCTGGGATTATTTCTGCTTTTGGAGCCTGGCTGGTTGGAGAGGTAACATGAGGGGCAAAAAAGAACCCACTCCTTGACTGCTGCTCCTCCCATTTACATCACTACCACACTCCTTATCGCTGTGTATCACAAGATACATTTATTTAAGCATTTTTATGCCGCCATTCAGCCAAAAAAGGCCCTCACGGTGGCTTACAAAAGTATTTCTTGACAGTCCCTGCCCACAGGCTTACAATCTAAAAGACATGACACAAAAGGAAAGGGGATTGGGAGGGAGGAGGAAAAGGAAAGCAAATTCAGGCACTACAATCTTAGTAGTAGTACAATCTTTAATGTTTACTGTTTTTAATGTTTACTGTTTTTAACTTTTGTAAACCACCCAGAGAGCTTCGGCTATGGGGCGGTATATAAATGCAATAAATCAATAAATCATGCATGACCTATCACTGACCAGAAAGCATGTAATAGAGACTGCTGTACTTCAGGCAAAACCTTTTGGAACCAAACAAACATTTTAATGAGGGTAAACAGAAAAATATATCAACTTGTGCCTGATGCAACCATTTTTAATGACAGAAGAGCGTTTTAAGAGAAGTAACTGGTGGTGACTAGGGTTGCCAGGGCCTCACCCAGAGAGAGTCCATATGCCTCTATATGAGGTCCAGGCAACTTGTGGCCCTCCAGATGTTTTGGCCTACAAATCTGATCATCCTCACTGTTGGCAATGCTGAGCTGATGGGAATTGTGGGCCAAAACATCTGCAGGGCCACTAATTGCTTTAAATGCATCAAGGCATGGAGAACGGCTGCAATTGATACGCCACCTTTGCTTTTCCTCCACTAGTGTTCTTACTCAGCCTTTCCCCCCATATTGGGGTCAGCAGGATTCTAATTTTGTCTCACAGCATGTGGGGAAGGTGGAGGAATGGGGTGAGTGGTGCAGCAGCTGCAACCTCCTGCAGCACACTTCAAGGTACTTGATTTTGCGACAGTCATTCAAATATTAATATACACTGACCCAGATCCATTTGGTACATTATTTCAACAAACTGCATTCCTACATTCCCACAGCTCTGCTTTTTTAAAAGGTCCATTCCCTTAGCTATATTATAGCTTGCAGCAATTGGCCCTTACCTTTGTAATGGAGATAGAGGGTGTCGTTCAAGCATGGGGTCACATATAACTTATGCTGTTTGCAGAGATCTCTCAGTAGCTTTTTGGTCATTCTAAAACATTAAGAAATGTAAGTCTCTGGGGAAAAATTCATTTATAAAAACACATACTCCAGAAGTTTGAGCTGGTCCTAGGACTATTCAAGAACTGTTTATCAGACATTGAACCAGCTTCAAACTTTGGTTAAAAGTTAACCTAGGTTAACCATGGTCAGGGCCAGTGTAGACCCATGGTTAACCCACTGCACCATGGTTAATTTTGGGCTGGATTCAGATTTAGTCCTATTCATGGTAAAGCAATTCAAATTAATGGGCCTCATATAAGTCATACTTAAGTCCCATTGATTTCAATGGGTCTACTCTAAGTAGGAATAAATCTGGATCAACCCTCCATCAAAGGAAAGACTGGGGAACTCATGTAGGGAGAGAGTCTATTTCTAATCTTTCAACTTTGATTCAGAGATTGACAACATTAGTCTGTTAAAAAAAGAATACTAATAGAAAATAAATACCTCATACCACCTCGGTTTAATTCTGATTGTTTGCAGGATGAGTCACTCATTGGCATATTTTTACCACTTGAATTCTTCTCATTCTGTTGATGTGTATCAGTCACAGAGTCGTCTTTCTTCTGTGGTGCTTGAGCATCATATGTGAAAATTAAACATTTGGATTCTTGAGGATCCAAGAAATGTAGTTTAGTAACAGAAACTAAAATTCAGGCTGGAATCTAGTGGATAAGCTAATTGTTATATGACATCTAGTCTACAAATGCAGTGTAACTGATAAATATCCTGAGTTCCTTGGAGGAAAAGTTGTCCTGGATTTTAAAGAAATAGCCGATTTTGCTTTGTTGGACTTGCTGGGAACACTATTGAGAAATTACTAACCCACCTCTCTTAAAACAATATAGAATGACTTATTATGAAATGCAAATGCCAAATGTTAATAAAAAATAAGAATTTTAAAACGTAAATCAGTAAAAAGTAATTATTATGTTAAAGGGAGAACACACAAGCAAGTTTACAATGAATTCTGGGTAACTGGTATAAAAATAGTTGTCAAGATGACCTGGATGGTTTCCAAAGAGAAAATGCTGAGTTAAATCTCAGGCTTATTTGAGTAATGAACAGATGTGAGACTGTATTTTTCCAGGCCAAAAATGTACTTAAAGTTTTTGCTTATGAATTAGAGGGCAAAAAAATATCGTGTAAAGTATACACATCAAAAATCTTGATATATAGATGGCTAGAAAAAACAGACTTAGATTCAACAGGAAACTTTTGAGTAAGGAGTTTTCTTGTTAAAGGTATGATTCAAAACTGATCTCATCTAGCCTGAAAGGTGTATGTGTAAGCTTTTTGGGGGGTTGGGGGTATATACTTTTTTCTAAATTTATTTTAGGAGCCTCGTGTGGCGCAGAGCGGTAAAGCAGCAGTTACTGCAGCTGAAACTCTCCCCACAGTCTGAGTTCGATCCCAGCGGAAGCTGGTTTCAGGCAACCGGCTCGGCTCGGCTCGGCTTGACTCAGCCTTCCATCCTTCCGAGGTCGGTAAAATGAGTACCCAGCTAGCTGGGGGAAAGGTAATAACGGCCAGGGAAGGCAACGGCAAACCACCCCGCTATAAGGCCTGCCAAGAAAACGTCAGCGAAATCTGGCATCCCTCCAAGAGTCAGTAATGACTCAGTGCTTGCACGAGAGGTTCCTTTCTTTCCTTTCCTTAGTAACAATTAGATAATTAAGACAATGACCCCTAATTTATAAGATAGTAGATAATATTAGGTATGAGGTAATTTCATCAGGCCTGTGTAGCTGTCAGCTGAATAGCCAATTCAGAATTAAATGGAGAACTTGGTTCTTAAAATGAGCTCTCTTTTTTAAGCTATTAAGATTAGAAGGCTAAGAACAAGGGATGTTTATGGAATTCTATCTTTTTTGGACATGTAGAAAAAATGAGCAAGGGGAAAACTCTCATCACTTCCCCTCCCTTATCTCTATGACAAAAAATCTGAAGCCTCTCATGATCACAAACTATATTGCTAGAAACTGAGGACTAACTGCTAGGTCCTAAGGAAAATTACCAGGGGTTGGCCGCTGCATCATACCCTCTAGCTGGCCACACTTGGAGACAGAACACTGGATTTAATGGACCCTTTGTCCAATCCAGAAAAGCAGTTCTTATGTTCTTAAAAGAACCTGCTAAATTTCTGCACAGCAAGCTGCTCTTAAAGGCACAGAAGCAAAGCCAGTAAAAAGTGACAATAGTATATGGCCCTAATGGAAACTTAATGTGGCAAGTTAGTTCATAGCTTGGAAACTTAGTTATTGTTGCTTGTCCATGTAATTACCTGGTTCTCCATTGCTGTAATCGTTCTCAACCATTTCCAACTTTAGTTCCTTATGATTTATTCCCTTTTCTCTGCCTTGTTCTCCTTCTGGCAGTTTAGTCTGTAGTTCTAAAATTTAGAGATGGGAATCAGCTCAACAGATGTTTAATTATGCTAACTAAGAAAAAAATGGGCATTCCCAGAAGCTTCTAGATTCATATTGTTGCATGCATCTAGGGCTTTCCAACATGAGATTTTTAACCTACTACTTTACTGAGGTTTTTGCTTCCGGATTCTTTGCGAGATTAAGACTTTTTTCCCCCTGGGTTTTTTTCCTTCTCTGCCCTTCTATGTTGTTGTTGTTTATTCGTTCAGTCGTTTCCGACTCTTCGTGACTTCATGGACCAGCCCACGCCAGAGCTTTCTGTCAGCTGTCGCCACCCCCAGCTTCCCCAAGGTCAAGTCTGTCACCTCCAGAATATCATCCCTCCATCTTGCCCTTGGTCGGCCCCTCTTCCTTTTATAATGGCCCTTCTATACGTTCCATTATAAAACCACTAAGTGGCACTGTGGTATAGCAGAAATGCCAGCTGCGGGGTGGGTGGGTGGGAGATCTCCAATTCCCCCCCCCCCCAAGGTTTGACCTCGGATTGGGGAATCCAAACTATTTTATGGCCCCTCAGACGCTGTCTAAGGGCCATAGATTGCTCCCTTCCTTCATGTTCAAAACTCACATGTATATACCGCATTTCCTGGCAACAATTACCTGCGTTTATTAAGCTGTCCCCATTGTTGGAGAGGGCATCTGCCTGTTCACAATCTTTCATCTCTTGGTCATTCCCAACAGCCTCGCCTGATGTGGGTTCTTCATTGAGTGGACGCATTCTGAAGTGCTCCTACTGAAACAGAAAACACGAAATGTGCAGTATGTGCTATTTACCTGTATGTCCTGTTTACCCAGAAGGGCCCCATTGAACTTATGAAACTTCAAGTACTGGCAAGATGCCTCTGGGCATGTACAGAGAGCATTTCCTTCCAGCCGTATTCTTGATGCCACTTTGGCCATGGAAAGTAGCGGCAAGGTGCCTCTGGGCATGTGCAGAGAGTATTTCCTTCCAGCCCTAGTCTGATGCCACCTTGGCCACAGAAAGTAGTGGCAAGGTGCATCTGGGCTTGTGCAGAGTGCATTTCCTTCCAGCCCTAGTCTGATGCCACCTTGGCCACGGAAAGTAGTGGCAAGGTGCCTCTGGTCATGTGCAGAGAGTATTTCCTTCCAGCCCTAGCCTGATGCCACTTTGGCCACGGAAAGTAGTGGCAAGGTGCATCTGGGCTTGTGCAGAGTGCATTTCCTTCCAGCCCTAGTCTGATGCCACCTTGGCCACAGAAAGTAGTGGCAAGGTGCATCTGGGCTTGTGCAGAGTGCATTTCCTTCCAGCCCTAGTCTGATGCCACCTTGGCCACGGAAAGTAGTGGCAAGGTGCATCTGGGCTTGTGCAGAGTGCATTTCCTTCCAGCCCTAGTCTGATGCCACCTTGGCCACGGAAAGTAGTGGCAAGGTGCATCTGGGCTTGTGCAGAGAGCATTTCCTTCCAGCCCTAGTCTGATGCCACCTTGGCCACAGAAAGTAGTGGCAAGGTGCATCTGGGCTTGTGCAGAGTGCATTTCCTTCCAGCCCTAGTCTGATGCCACCTTGGCCACGGAAAGTAGTGGCAAGGTGCATCTGGGCTTGTGCAGAGTGCATTTCCTTCCAGCCCTAGTCTGATGCCACCTTGGCCACGGAAAGTAGTGGCAAGGTGCATCTGGGCTTGTGCAGAGAGCATTTCCTTCCAGCCCTAGTCTGATGCCACCTAACTAAGCGGGGGCGTCCTAGGAAGCTTCAACTCCAGCAGCTCTTTCATTAGAACCACCCCCGCCTCGTCCCAGCGTACCACTTAATACCCACAGCCTCGTTGCCCCCTCAGGTCAACGCCGCCCCTTCTTCACCCCACACGGCCGGCTCGCTCCCCAGCTCAACGGCTCCTTCCCAACGGCTTCTCCCCGTTACCATGGTGACGGCGCAAGCCCGCGCACAGCGGCATGTTTGGAGACGTCACTTAGCCCCGCCCCCATAGCAAACCCGTCGTCATCTCCGGCTCCACCCCCCACCTCTCCCTCCAAATCGAGGCTAGGCTAACAGAGATATGAAAAATGAAGAGGCATCCCACTCTCTCTCTCTCTTTATATAGATTTCCGGGTTCGAATTCCAGAACACATGCCTGTAGTAATCAATGGAACGATTTTATGCCACGTGGTAACTGTTTTTGTAGTATGTTGATCTTCTGATCATCATCATCATTTCTAGACCGTCCAATAGCCAAAGCTCTCTGGGCAGTTCAAAAACACAAGACAATGAAAACATAATATGAAACATCTAACATACAACGTTTAAGACAGTTACTATAAAATACTGGACCTGACCGAAACAACTGACATAAATGCCCCATCATATGCCACTATATGCCTGTGAGTCGAGGACAGTCTTAACCGGGCCGAAAAGGTGACAGGCCTCAATGGGGAGATTGTTACATAATCAGTGGACCCACCACTGAGAAGGCCCTGTCCCTTCTGAGAAGGCCCTGTCCCTTCTTGCCACTTTCCAAGTTGTGTTTTGAGATCTTTCCCCACTGCGATTTTTTTTTTTACTCATTTATTTTAGGGTTTTAATTTTTGTGAACTGCCCAGAGACATTTGGCAATTGGGTGGTATAGAAATGTAATAAATAATAATACAAAATAATAAATACATCCCAGACTCAACCACCTTCAGATCATTATAAGTCTTTTGCCCAATTCAAGACAAATATGCTGTTTATAGAGAGACTCACTCTATAATATTATCCCGAGAGGAATTTCATAGGGGAAACGAACAGAAGGGGGAAAGGGATTCTTCTGTTTCCTTTCAATAACGGGAAAGTACACTATAATCCTCATCAGAAACACTTTTTCAGTTAAAGGCACAGTCTTATGCATGTTTAATCAGAAAAAAGTCCTATAATTCCTCATGCTTCTTGGGGAAGGCTGGGAGTTGTAGGACTTTTTCTGGGTAAAAATGCATAGAATTGCGCCCTTAAGGGGGTTATGCGTTAGCATTAATATAAAAAACCGTAGATTTTCCCTGCCCAAATATATACAAACGGTGTGCCCATATAAAGATCAGAAGCAAGAGAAATATTTGATTCTGTTTTTTATTTTTTTACAACATGTTCAAGACCTGTTCTGAGAATAGCTGGTCTTCTCTGGCTAGCAACACAAAAACCCGGATCTTGGATCTCCATGACTTGACAGTTCAGCTGTTAATACCTTTGCCAGGCAATTTTGAAAATCCACTCTCCAGGTTTTCCACAGAACTCGAGGTTAGGTTAATGGAGAGAGAGGTTTTCCTTCCTGGTTTAACCAATGAGAATGTTCGGCTATGGAAATACACACACAATCACACCGTAGAGGCTTCATTATTTATGTTCTGATGCAAAGGCTGCCTGCGTAAGCGAAGAAAACCAGGTAAAAGAAATAAGGCTTGTCTGTTTGTTTTTTTCTTGCTTAAAAAGATGGTTGATGAGCAGCTTATTTTAAAATCATTTATAAAGGTGCTCAGCAGCATCAATCGAGGATCATAAAAAAAGAAGAAATAACCAATGCCACGTTTGAATAATTTTCTTGTTTTCCTCCGCTCTGAAGTTTAGAACATATGCATGGATTTATTAGGAATTTAAAGGTGACAGATTATTTCTAGAGCAACAGAAGAGAGAGAGAGAAAAATCAGTATGCTTATTTTTTTCATTAAAGGATGTAAATTGTATGCTCAATTCCTTGGAAGTAAATCTCAGTGGGACGTCTTTCTGGGTAAATATGCCTAAGATCAAGCTGTAAGACCTGCTTTATTTCTCTGCATCTAATATGCCTGGCAGTTCAAGTTTTGTGGTGCAAAGTGCATTAGGCTCTGGGACAAATGAATGAAGGATGACATGAAATGTGCTTTAGAATTTTAAATTTTGTATACTCGTTTTTATCTTAATTTTCGAATTTCTGTAAACCGCCCAGAGAGCCCTGGCTATGGGAGCGGTATATAAGTGCAATAAATAAATCAATAAAATAAATAAATGGCACCGCTTAGGTTTTATGACTATCTCTTGAAATAGACTCCTGCTAAATAGGGCTAAATGCTTTCATGTGTGGATGAAAAGCATGAGCCTATGTATGCTTATTCAGTGGTGTTTGTGGGATTTGTTTTTTCAGTAAGTGTGGCTAGAATAACAGCCTTAAACTTTTATTTTAATTAGATTTAATGGCAAATTTAATGGCAAATTTTAATTAGAGCAGTAACTAAGTTTGCTTGTTTTTGAAGCCATTTTGACTTTCAGTGGGTTGCAAAAGAACATTGGGAAAGCAATGCCGGATCAGACCAAAGGCTTCCCTGAGCATTATTATTATTATTTATATAGCACCATCAATGTACATGGTGCTGTACAGAGTAAAACAGTAAATAGCAAGACCCTGCTGCATAGGCTTACACTCTAATAGCATGCTCAGTGATGAAGGAATGCCGATTTTCTGTTGGGGGGTGGAAAGAAAACTAGAGCGGAGTATCTTGGGGGGTGTTGCTGCTGAAGGGGAACATGCCCCGCTGCAAAAATTTGTTGCAGTTTTTAATGACAGATTGTTTTACTGCTCTTTGAATGTTGCCATTTGTCTTGAGTGCTACTGGGGCAAGTAGAGAGGTGGGATATAAATTTTTCTAATAAAGTCATCACAAGAACAAGTAATATACGTGGTAGATGCTATTAGACCCTTCCTGCTCCTTTATTCTTGCTCTAGAATCAAAGGACCCAGCTCTGGAACGGGCACCGGGGGTGCCGCCCACTGCCTCTGTGCCGTGCCGCTCTCTTCGGGCCTCACACAGCAGCCCAGCCCAGCACCCTAAACTTCCACCTTCCCTTCCGCTGCCACCGATTGAACCTGCACCCCACCAAGGTACCTCATAAACCACACCAATGTGAATTGAATAAAGATTTATTAAGAAGACGTAAGTTGCAGTTGTGAAGCATACTGGTTTCCTCAGGTGAACGCATGATGGTTACAATAGGCACAAAGCGTAATGGTTTCAGTTCAGTGTTTTAAAACGTTTGAAATATTGCTTCAGATTCAACTTCAGTTTCGATATCAACCCTGCCTGGCCTATCCTCTAGGCTATTCTGTCACTCCTCCCTCTCTTTGGCTGCCTCTTTTGCTTGGAATGCTCTCCCAGAACATCTACAAACTACCAGTTCTATCCTAGATTTTAAAAAGCATTTGAAATCTTATCTCTTTTCCATAGCTTTTGGAACACTAGTCTGATTTAACGTTCACAGTGCTTCAATTCTGTCTTTGTGTAACCTCTCCCCCTCATAAGTTTTAACATGATTTTAGATTGTAAGCCTCTGGTAGGATATTGTTGCTGTTTTATTCGTACATGTGCTAAACCGATGTCTGTTGGCAGTGATGGATTGGATGAGGGCAAACAAATTGAAGCTTAATCCAGATAAGACAGAGATGCTCCTGGTCAGTCGAAAGGCAGATCAGGGAATAGGGATTCAGCTTGTGCCGGATGGGGTTACACACACACATCTGAAGACACAGGTCCGCAGCTTGGGTGTACTTCTGGATTCAGCCCTGAGCCTGGATGCCCAGGTTTTGGCGGTGGCCAGGAGTGCATTTGCACAGTTAAAGCTAGTGCGCCAGCTGTGCCTGTTCCTAGAGATGTCGGACTTGGCCATGGTGACACATGCTTTAGTTACATCCCGATTGGAATACTGTAACGCGCTCTACGTGGGGCTGCCTTTGAAGAGTGTTCGGAAACTCCAGCTGGTTCAAAGAGCTGCAGCCGGATTGTTGACCGGGGCTGGTTACAGGGAGCATACAACTCCCCTGTTAAAACAGCTCCACTGGCTTCCAGTCTGTTTCCGGGCACAATTCAAAGTGCTGGTTATGACATATAAAGCCCTATATGGCTCGGGTCCAGGTTATTTGAAAGACTGTATTCTCCCTTATGAGCCTGCCCGTGCTTTGAGATCTTCTGGAGAAGCCCTTCTTTCAGTCCCACCTTCTTCACAGGCGTGCTTGGTGGGAACATGGGAGAGGGCCTTCTCGGTGGCTGCTCCGGTGCTCTGGAACGCTCTTCCCGAGGAAGCTAGGCTGGCTCCCTCCTTGATGGGCTTTCGGAAGCAGGCAAAAACTTGTTTGTTCCAACAGGCCTTTGGAGAGTAATTTGGACTAATCTATGTTAATGACTCACAATTTTGTTGTGTATTTTAAACATTTTTTTTTTACATTTCTTTTCCTAGGTTTTTACAATGTATGTTTTAAACTTTGTAAGGCCGCCTTGAGTTCAGTATTGGGCAAAAGGCGGGATACAAATAAATATAATACCGTATTTCTTCAATTCTAAGACACACTTTTTCCCCCCATATAAACATCTCTCAAAACAGGGTCCGTCTTAGAATCGCGGGTGTGTCTTAGGGTGTTTTTTTTCTGTTGGTAGTACTGAAATTAGTGTGCGTCTTACAATTGATGGCATCTTACAATCGAAGAAATACGGTAATAATAATAATACTGTGCAGCACCAAGTACATTGTTGGTGCTATAGATATTATTATTATTATTATTATTATTATTATTATTAATAATAATAATAATAATAATAATAAGCTACTCCCCCAAAATGATAAAACATGTAGTCCTACTCTCACATCTAATCTTCATAGACCTAAACCCAAATCTCTCTTCCTCTCTCTCTCACAGCACTTCAGTATTGCCCCCACTCAGCTAACTCCTCCCATTCCTTGCTATCTACCAATCCGGCCATTCCATCCACCAGCCAATCAGCACATACTCTCACTCACTCCCCCTCCCTCTGGGACTAACCTCTTACCATCCTGGTTCCTGCTGCATTAACCCAGTAAGTACAGTCGTGTGAAAAAGAAGTACACCCTCTTGCAATTGTATGATTTTACATATCAGGACATAATAACAATCATCTGTTCCTTAGCAGGTCTAAAAATTAGGTAAATACAACCTCAGATGAACAACAACACATGACATATTATACCGTGTCATGATTTATTTAACAGAAATAAAGCCAAAATGGAGAAGCCATGTGTGAAAAAGGAAGTACACCCTTACTGCTTCCATAGGAATTAAGATGCTAAGTAGCAGACAGGTGCTGCTAATCAAATGCCCGTGATTAATTGATCATCAGCAAGTATGACCACCTCTATAAAAGCCAAAGTTTTTTCAGTTTGCTGGTCTGGAGCATTCAGGTGTGTGTTAACACAATGCAAAGGAGGAAAGACATCAGCAATGATCTTAGAGAAGCAATTGCTGCTGCCCATCAATCTGGGAAGGGTTATAAGGCCATTTCCGAACAATTTAAAGTCCATCATTCTACAGTGAGAAAGATGATTCAAAAGTGGAAAACATTTAAGACAGTTGCCAATCTTCCCAGGAGAGGACGTCCCAGCAAAATCAGCCCAAGGTCAGACTATGCAATGCTCAGAGAAATTGCAAAAAAACCAAGAGTTACATCTCAGACTCTACAAGCCTCAGTGAGCATGTTAAATGTTAAAGTTCATGACAGTACAATTAGAAAAAGACTGAACAAGTATGGTTTGTTTGGAAGGGCTGCCAGGAGAAAGCCTCTTCTCTCTAAAAAGAATGTGGCAGCATGGCTTAGGTTTGCAAAGTTGCATCTAAACAAACCACAAGACTTCTGGAACAATGTCCTTTGGACAGACGAGACCAAAGTGGAGATGTTTGGCCATAATGCACAGCGCCACGTTTGGCGAAAACCAAACGCAGCATATCAGCACAAACACCTCATACCAACTGTCAAGCACGGTGGTGGAGGGATGATGATTTGGGCTTGTTTTGCAGCCACAGGACCTGGGAACCTTGCAGTCATTGAGTCGACCATGAACTCCTCTGTATACCAAAGTATTCTAGAGTCAAATGTGAGGCCGTCTGTCCGACAGCTAAAGCTTGGACGAAATTGGGTCATGCAACAGGACAATGCTCCCAAGCACACCAGCAAATCTACAACAGAATGGCAGAAAAGGAAAGAATCAAGGTGTTGCAATGGCCCAGTCAAAGTCCAGACCTCAACCCAATTGAAATACTGTGGTGGAACCTTAAGAAAGTTGTGCATAAACAAATGCCCTCAAACCTCAATGAACTGAAGCAACATTGTAAAGAAGAGTGGGCCAAAATTCCTCCACAACGATATGAGGGACTGATAAAGTCATACAGGAAATGATTACTTCAAGTTATTGCTGCTAAAGGTGGTTCTACAAGCTATTGAATCATAAGGTGTACTTACTTTTTCACACATGGCTTCTCCATTTTGGCTTTATTTCTGTTAAATAAATCATGACACGTTGTAATATGTCATGTGGTGTTGTTCATCTGAGGTTGTATTTACCTAATTTTTAGACCTGCTAAGGAACAGATGATTGTTATTATGTCCTGATATGTAAAATCATACAATTCCAAGAGAGTGTACTTTCTTTTTCACACGACTGTATATATGTATTAAACTATACACATCATTCACAACAGTAAACCTTTTCAACATATTCTAACTACTTACATTACAGAATAGGCATGAAACAGCAAAACATCACAGATCCCCCTGAAAGAAATGGAATAGTTGTTATGTGTAGCACTTTGTACAGCATTTAGCATATGAAACCAAGTAATTGGTTTAACCCAGTAATTCTTGGGATTGCAAGCTGTGCACGCACTCTTCCCCCACCTTTTTTTAAAAAACAGAAAAGCTCATTAGTTAGTGTAGGAAGTAGGGTGATGTTCCTGAGGTCTATGATGAAAAGTTACTTGTAAGAGGATCTCTCTTTGAGGAGAGAGCAGCCCAGTGACTGTGTGTGGCAGCTGAAGAGGCCCTCGAAAGAGAGTTGGGCTGCTTTGAGAACTGGCAAGTCATATTTATTTAAAATAATTTTGTGTTGGAAGCTAAATCGAGGGCGTTAGAGGTAGGCTTGGTCGGGCACCTGCCGAGGGACCATATCCTGGCTGTGTATGCTACCCTGAGATGCTTGGAGGAAGGATGGGATACAAATGCAAAGGCCCAGGAAGCAGCAAAAGCCAGGATGGATGCAGGAGTGATGACCAGCATGGATGCTGGTGGATGTTCAGCAGGGCTGGCATTGAGGGTAGGCTGATATACCAACTGCGCCCTTATCTGGACAGAGATAGCCTAGCTACAGTTATCCATGCTCTGATAACCTCTCGTTTGGATTACTGCAATGCATTATACGTGGGGCTGCCTTTGAAAACGGTCCGGAAACTTCAACTGGTACAAAACAGGGCAGCCCGTTTACTAACAGGGACTGGTCGGCGAGGCCACATCACGCCAGTCCTTTTACAATTTCATTGGCTGCCAGTCCAGGTCCGGGCCCAATTCAAAGTGCTGGTATTAACATTTAAAGCCCTAAACGGCTTAGGGCCAGGCTATCTGAAGGAACGCCTCCTCCCATATGTACCTGCCCGGACCCTAAGGTCATCCTCAGGGGTCCTTCTCGGCAAGCCCCTGCCAAAGGAAGTGAGGCAGGTGGCTACCAGGAGCAGGGCCTTCTCTGCTGTGGCACCCCGGCTGTGGAATGAGCTCCCTAAGGAGGTTCGCTTGGCACCTACATTATATGCCAGGTGAAGACCTTTTTATTCTCCCAGCATTTTAACAGTCTATAAATAAATTTTAACTTGGTGTTTTAAATTCGTAATTTTGCATTGCTGCTGTTTTTATCTGGTTGAGCTTTTATATTGTATTTTATATTATGGTTTTATGCTGTTGTTTTATACTTTGAATGGTTTTAGTTTTTGTGAACTGCCCAGAGATCTCCGGCTATTGGGTGGTATAGAAATGCAATAAATAAATGAATAAATAAGCGTGGTTGTGCACTGCCAAGGCCTAAACCCCAGCAGGGCCCCACTGTCAAGGTCCCCCTAGGCTTGCTTTCTCTCCTCCTCTTCAGCACTGCAACGTACATGTTTCCCTGCCTCTCACCCTGGCCCTCACAACGTGAGAAGGAGGAGCAGGAGATGCCCCTGCCTACTTGCTCACTGGATCTCTCCCTGTCTTCACCACAACAGTTGAAGCTGCAGGTGCCCTTCCCTCCTGACTAGATAGAAAAGAGGGCAGGGCTCCTGCAGCGTTAGCTGTTGTGATGAAGAGGGGATTTCATCCGGTGCTGCAGGCATACAAATGACACCTGCTGAAATTCCCTTTTCAATACAACTGTATTGCATTGAGCCCTGTCCTCCTTTTCATATGGCCGCCGTATAACTGGGAGTTGATGTGTAGCAATTAATGGAGCATGTGCCGACCTGGCCTGTGTTACTGAAACCTGGATGGATGAATGGGGAGGAAGCCTTTGTCCATAGGGCGCCTCCTTCTATCAATTGTTCCCTGGCCGTTCCATAAAGGTTGCCACAGAGGGAGAGAAGGAAAGCAAAACCACTCTGTCGGCACTGTTGAGAGATCACTAGTATTTGACTCCTTCTCCATGAGCTGTTCGCAGCCTTCCTCAACTGGGGCGCTCCAGATGTGTTGGACTGCAACTCCCAGAATGCCCCAGCCAGCAGCTGGCTGGGGCATTCTGGGAGTTGCAGTCCAACACATCTGGAGCGCCCCAGGTTGAGGAAGGCTGCGTATTCCAGGTGGTTATTTGATAAGAATTTTGTAACTATGAATGGGTTCCTGAATTTGCTTTTTTTCCTCTCCTCCCTCCATTTTGCAGTGTGTGTGTGTCTCTCTCTCTCTCTCTCTCTCTGTGTGTGTGTGTGTTTAGCGACAGGGCAGAGACTGTTTTGCTGATACAGCTCTAAATAAAAACAACAACCCAGGTCTATGTGTCCCTCTGTAAAAGGGATCAAGACAGCCTCTGTTTTTTGTTTGTTTTTGAAAGAAATGCACAGAGAGAATGTGAAAATTTTGTGGGGGCTGCAAGCGAACAGCACCAGGGATGGAGGGTTGCCTTTATTTATTTATTTATTTACATTTATATACCTCCCCACAGCCGAAGCTCTCTGGGCGGTTTGCAACAATTAAAAATAGTAAACGTTAAAAGTATACAAAAATTTAAAAACGTAATTTAAAAAACATAATCCCACATCTCTGGAGATGTGGGAACTGTGGCCTTTGGGTACCCATTGGAATGTTTCCCACCTATCCGTCCACAAATAATCTCAAATATTACAAAACGCCATTAACTTCGAGTGACCTCCTTTCAAAGGAAACTGAAGCCAGGTAATATTACAAAACGCCATTAACCTCCAGCGACCTCCTTTCAAAGGAAACGGAAGCCAGGAACTTCTCACTACTTGGGCCACTCACTCTTTTTTCAACGGGATCTATCTCACCGGGTTGTTGTGAGGATAAAATGCTGGGCAAGAAACCTAAGCTCCTTGGAAGAAGGGCGGAATAAAATGGGATTGATTGAGTAATATTTTCTTCCATACCTTTATCTCTTCCTTTTTCTCTTTCAGACACCTGGTTGCCATGGCTGCGGTGGACAGCTTCTCCCTCTTGCTCAGGGAGCTTGGCCGGTCCTGCAATTGTTACATAGAGACGCTGGCTTTTATCGGAGCTTTCTATACAGTCAAGACATGCTTTAATGTTCTGAATGGCACGTACACCCTGATCAGGTTACATTTCATTCCCAGGCTGGTCAGCAGGGCTGATCTCGTCAAGCTGTATGGAAAATGGGCGATTGTCACAGGTGAGAGACTGAAACTACTGCGTTTAATGGCCTCCCCCAAAACAACGCGACGAGAATCTTGGGTTTTGAAGGGGCTCGTGTTACTTTCCAAGCAAAAATCTGGGTTGGGATTTTGCATTTTACATAGGCAACAGGTTAACAGTCTGCTGTTGCCTATAGCTTATTGCCGCCCATCATCATTGGCTGAGCTGCTCTGATGTCATGCAGTGTTCTCGGACATCCAAGCTGCTGAAATTTAGAATGGTGGAAAATACTGGATCTTTGGTGAATGAAGTGGTAGGAGGGAGACGGAAGGAAAGAGGGAGGAAGGGGAGGAAAAGGACAAGATAGTCACTGCACAGTTGCAAGGAGAGAGTGGGGAGGAAAATCAGCTTAGAGGGTGGCTATTGTGGGGCTGACAGTCACGAAGGTAAGAAGGCTGCTGTGGAGAGCTGGTAGTGAGCGAAAAAGTGCATATTGATTTGACTTGCTTGGACTTCAGTTGATGGATTTGAAATTCTCTACAGTGGTGTACATTTTTGTGGCAGATTTTTTTTTTAAAGAAAGTTGGATTTGAACAGAAGACAAGAGCTGGTGCATTGTAAGAGGTGAAAAAAAAGGAATTGTCCAGCAATAAATATTTTACAAGTAGCTCTTAGTTCTTTCCTGAGCTGTTTTGTGTTCCAATGTGGCCCATATCCTCTGTTGCTGGCTGCCTTTGAGCTTCTGCCTCTGGCCTCTTGAACTGATTCCTGGACTCTTAGCCTCACCTTTCCCTGGCTTCTGTCTCGGCGCTTTCCTTTAGCTGCACCTTTGCCTGGTACCTCTCTTTGCCCTCAGCTTCAGCCAGGATATCCACAACAACCCTGTGAGGTAGGTTAGGCTGAGAGTCAGTGACTGTTTCAGTGTTACCCACTGAGCTTCATGGCCGAGTGGGGACTAGAATCCAAATTCCTCAAGACCAAGACTCTTAACCACTAAACCACACTGGCCTGGTTCAGACAACATGCTAAAACATGCTGCTTAACCACAAAATGGTTAAGGGAATTCCCTTAACCATTTTGTGGTTAAGCAGCATGGTTTAACGTGTCGTCTGAACAAGGCCAATGGCTCTTAGAAACTAACAGGCAGCCAATGGAAATGACACAAAAGAGGAGTAACATGATCCGATTGCCTTGCTCCCACAAGCATTCTAGCTGCCGCATTCTGTCCTTGTTTCAGTTTCAGAACTGTCTTCAAGGGCAGCCCCACATAGAGCACATTACAGTATTGGCATGTAACACTGTGAGAGAGATAAAGAGCCAACTAGATGGCCAGGTCTGCATTCCTAAATGTAGTAACTCCTGCAATACTTTGTGGCATGATTTTTTTCACTGCAATAAGTAAGGGGGGAAAGCCCTGAAATGAATATGCATAAAACCCAGACTGAAGCTTCCATCCTGTTCCATTTGAATGGAAGTAAACGCTCTCCTGCAGTAGTGGGTAGACATCACGTTAGTTAAGGAAAGGAACCTCTCGTGCAAGCACTGAGTCATTACTGACTCTTGGAGGGACATCAGCTTTCGCTGCCGTTTTCTTGGCAGCCCTTATAGCAGGGTGGTTTGCCGTTGCCTTCCCCGGCCATTATTACCTTTCCCCCAGCTAGCTGGGTACTCATTTTACCGACCTCGGAAGGATGGAAGGCTGAGTCGACCCGAGCCGGCTGCCTGAAATCAGCTTCCGCTGGGATCGAACTCAGGCCATGGGGAGAGTTTCAGCTGCAGAAACTGCTGCTTTACCGCTCTGCGCCACAGAGGCTGCTATCACGTTGGTTGTTGTTTATTCGTTCAGTCGCTTCCGACTCTTCGTGACTTCACGGACCAGCCCACGCCAGAGCTTTCTGTTGTCCGTTGCCACCCATAGCTCCCCCAAGGTCAAGTCTGTCACCTCCAGAATATCATCCATCCATCTTGCCCTTGATCGGCCCCTCTTCCTTTTGCCTTCCACTTTCCCTAGCATCAGCCTCTTCTCCAGGGTATCCTGTCTTCTCATTATGTGGCCAAAGTACTTCAGTTTTGCCTTTAATGCCATTCCCTCAAGTGAGCAGTCTGGCTTTATTTCCTGGAGTATGAACTGGTTTGATCTTCTTGCAGTCCAAGGCACTCTCAGAATTTTCCTCCAACACCACAGTTCAAAAGCGTCTATCTTCCTTCGCTCAGCTTTCCTTATGGTCCAGCTCTCGCAGCCATAGGTTACTACGGGGAATACCATTGCTTTAACTATGCGGACCTTTGTTGTCAGTGTGGTGTCTCTGCTCTTAACTATTTTATCAAGATTTGTCATTGCTCTCCTCCCAAGAAGTAAACGTCTTCTGATTTCCTGGCTGCAGTCAGCGTCTGCAGTAATCTTTGCGCCCAGAAATACAGAGTCTGTCACTGCCTCCACGTTTTCTCCCTCTATTTGCCAGTTATCAATCAAGCTGGTTGCCATAATCTTGGTTTTTTTTTGAGGTTTAACTGCAACCCAGCTTTTGCACTTTCTTCTTTCACCTTCGTCATAAGGCTCCTCAGCTCCTCCTCGCTTTCAGCCATCATAGTGGTGTCATCTGCATATCTGAGATTGTTAATGTTTCTTCCTGAGATTTTAACTCCAGCCTTGGATTCGTCAAGCCCAGCACGTCGCATGATGTGTTCTGCATACAAGTTGAATAGATAAGGTGAGAGTATACAACCCTGCCGTACTCCTTTCCCAATCTTAAACCAGTCCGTTGTTCCGTGGTCTGTTCTTACCGTTGCTACTTCTTTGTTATACAGATTCCTCAGGAGGCAGACAAGATGACTTGGTATCCCCATACCCCCAAGAACTTGTCACAGTTTGTTATGGTCCACACAGTCAAAGGCTTTAGAATAGTCAATAAAACAGAAATAGATGTTTTTCTGGAACTCCCTGGCTTTCTCCATTATCCAGCGGATATTGGCAATTTGGTCTCTAGTTCCTCTGCCTTTTCTAAACCCAGCTTGTACATCTGGCAATTCTCACTCCATGAATTGCTGGAGTCTACCTTGCAGGATCTTGAGCATTACCTTGCTGGTATGTGAAATAAGTGCCACTGTCCGATAGTTTGAACATTCTTTCGTGTTTCCCTTTTTTGGTATGGGGATATAAGTTGATTTTTTCCAGTCTGATGGCCATTCTTGTGTTTTCCAAATTTGCTGGCATATGGCATGCATCACTTTGACAGCATCATCTTGCAATATTTTAAACAGTTCAGCTGGGATACCGTCGTCTCCTGCTGCCTTGTTATTAGCAATGCTTCTTAAGGCCCATTCAACCTCACTCTTCAGGATGTCTGGCTCTAACTCACTGACCACGCCATCTGAGCTATCCCCGATATTATTATCCTTCCTATATAGATCTTCCGTATATTCTTGCCACCTTTTCTTGATCTCTTCTGTTTCTGTTAGGTCCTTGCAATCTTTGTTTTTGATCATACCCATTTTTGCCTGGAATTTACCTCCGATGTTTCTAATTTTCTGGAAGAGGTCTCTTGTCCTTCCTATTTTATTGTCTTCTTCCACTTCCGCACATTGCTTGTTTAAAAATAATTCCTTATCTCTTCTGGCTAACCTCTGGAATTTTGCATTTAATTGGGCACTGTTTCCTATCGCTGTTGCTTTTTGCTTTCCTTCTTTCTTGGGCTACTTCCAGTGTCTCAGCAGACAGCCATCTTGCCTTCTTGGTTTTCTTTTTCTTTGGGACGTTTTTTGTTGCCACCTCTTGGACAATGTTGCGAACTTCTGTCCATAGTTCTTCCGGGACCCTATCTACTAAATCTAGTCCCTTAAATCTATTCTTCACTTCCACTGCATATTCATTGGATCTACTTTAATTTTTATTTTTACTAGAGGTCCAACTTACCATAGATCCACCAACCAGGAACATGTCCAAAATAATCTCTTGAGTGGGATGGAACCAGATTCAAAATCAGTGACCAGCTGCACGCCTCCTGCGAGCAGAACCCTTCCAGTGAAATTCGAGAATGTTTTTAGGATGTTTTAAGGATGTTTTAATCATGTATGCTATGTTTTTAATCTGTTTTTAATGCGTTTTATATTCACTGTTGTTCCCTGCCTCAATCCAAACGGAGAGGCAGGTAAGAAATAAATTATTATTATTATTATTATTCCTTCCTGGATCAAACAATAAAATTGGACAATATTGCTACACAAAAATCTGCTCAAAGAAAGCCAACTGATGACTTATTTTACAGGTGAGGAACACTGAGGCCGAGGAAGTTCTCATTTGTACAAGGTCACCCATGCTTTTTTTTTAAAATGCAGTTTTACTTACAATTTTTAAGTTTGCAGTAGATTCTTGGGAATCTACTGCAAATCACTCATAGATCTACCAGCAAATCCTTCTGCCTTTGCCCACCTGCCCCTCTCAACTGAAATCTGTTGTCTGGACTTCTTAGTAAGCGTGTTTAGGACTGGAGTGTTCTGGCTTCCATTGCTCTCTTGGTTTGTTGCAGGTTGCACCTCCGGCGTTGGCAAGTCCTATGCTAAAGAGTTGGCAAGTCGTGGGGTGAACATCGTCTTAATTAGCCTGGACAAGGCAAAGATGGAGGCTCTTGCCAAAGAGATAGCGGATTCCTACAGGGTTGAAACGGCAGTGATTGTGGCGGACTTCAGCAAGGGCCGTGGGGCTTACCCTGCCATCGAGAAGGCCCTGGCGGGCAAAGAGATTGGCATCTTAGTGAACAACGCAGGGGTGTTCTACGCTTGCCCAGATTATTTCACCAATTTGACAGAGGATAAAGTTTGGGATCTCATCAATGTGAATATTGGGGCAGTTAACATGATGGTGCATATGGTGTTGCCAGGGATGGTGCAGAGAAAGAAAGGCGCTATTATAAATGTTTCGTCTGTATTCTGCTGCCAGCCCACCCCGAAGATCACCGCATATTCAGCCTCCAAGGTAAATGTCAAAATGCATGTGGTGTAGTATTAGTATTGTTCCTAAAAGGCAGGTTTCCTTTCCCCATGGAAATGTATTTTCTGTTTCTATGGATAAGGACTTTGTGAACTAGTGAACTGGTACGTTATAAAGGCTTGAATAGGATCATCTTATATAACAGTACTTGCTTTTTGTGAACCACCCAGGGAGCTTCGGCTATTGGGCGGTATAAAAATCCAATTAATAATAATAATAATAATAATAATAATAATACGGTACTGTAAGCATTATTCCTAGAGACCTACCAGACCGATTTCGCTCATTCTTGTTTTAAACTGAAGTTTAAGCAGTGTAGATGTGCAGAAAAAAATGGAAACTTTTTTAAAAAGTTCAAAGCTTGAGCTTTACTAGCAATTAATTTTCTCTGCACCAGGCAGCTGCCAGCGGGATGATGGGCAACCCTGCTCGGCCAATCAGTGTGGCACGAAGGCCGGCCCAGCCACGTGGTTAGGTTGTCGCCGCCAGTGGGGAGAGGGAGGGAGACAGAGACGAGCAGTTGGGGCGGGGCGGGGCCATGCTGCATGCAAATTTTGGAGGGAGGATTCACTATGCATGACCCACATTTGCATTATTCATGAGCCCCTCCATGGTTCGGGGACTGAGGGACAAAATAGCCGGAAAGGAACAGGACTACTAGCGCCTATGGCAACATGGGCTTCATGAGAATGGGAGTCAGGCTGCAAAAAGAAAATTCAAAGGATACGCAAGCTGTAATGGCTGCCCATCAAAAGGGCAAAAAACATGTTGGGTTCACCATTCTAATCAACTGCTGCTGCTGTGAAGGCAGCTTTAGAAATCTGGGCCCCAATCCTATACACCAGGGTTGAGGAACCTGCAGCCCTCGAGGTGACGTTGGACTCCCAATCTCCATCATCCCCAGCCAGCATGGCCAGTGGTTGGGGGATGATGGTAGTTGTAGTACAACATCCGGAAGGCCACTCCTGCAAGTACACCCACTTACCTGGGAGTAAGCGCCACTGAGGCTAATGGGACTTGCTTTTGAGTAGATGTGTAGGATTTCATGGTTGGCTGAATTGTAAAGGACTAGTTTACATTTGTAAAAGAGACTAAGGGTCCAATCCTATTGGGATGCCAGTCAGCTGCCGAATTCTTCCCGCTCTGCATTTTTGCTAGATGGGCTTTTCACCCATCTAGCTGGGGCTCTGCGGAGTGGGAGGGAAGGAGGCTGGGGAGGCCGGGGGATTCTTCGTAAGGTGGCCTCCAGAGTCTCCTCCCCTCTCCGCCCACAGACCTGCCGCCTTCCCCTTCTCTCCGAGGTCACCTTTGTGACCTCAAGAGAGGCAACTGTCCTGGTTCTCCATGCCAGATCAGACTCCTGGGTCTGAGGTCGGAGCGCTGCCTCTGACCTCGAATCCAGGAATCTGAAGTATCCTATGCCCCCACCCCCCACATGCTGCCTAGAGGCCACAGGATTGACTACTAGAAAAATTATTAAGAACTAGCAAATGGCCAGCCAATTTGACTAACAGAACTAGGTTGGGTGGGTGGGTATTTGTTGAGTGAGATGTGGTTCCTTATCTGCCCTTCAGTTACCTGCATGCATCTCAGTTGAGTGGTGTGATTTAAGCTGCTAAGCTCTGTCCTTTCTCCATGGAAAAGCCCCAAAGAATCTTACTTGTCTGCCCTTAACCTTGATAGGCATACCTGGACCATTTCAGCAGAGCGCTTCATTATGAATATGCTCCCCAAGGCATCTTTGTTCAGAGCTTAATTCCATTCTACATCTCCACCGACGTGACGAAGTTTAGTGACGCGCCCTCCAAAAGCAGTTACTTTGCGCCTTCCGCTGACGAGTTTGCCCACCACGCCATCACCACCCTTGGAATATCCAGAAGGACTACAGGATACTGGCCGCACTCGATCATGGTAATATGATTGATTCAGTTGCTCCTTTATTAAATTTTCTCTTGACTTTATCAGGAGGGCTGTTGAACCAAAAGCTAGCGCAGGGTTTTGAACATGTGCACTAAGTGTGAGCCAATGTCCTCCGTCAGTGTTGCCTGGCTATTTCTTTATTTTATTGCAGTACGACTGAAAACAGGAAGCAAAGTCCTGATCGTACGTAGCCATGCAGTTGTTCAAAAGCAGTGTTCAAACTGTTCAAAGAATTATTCAAAGGAACTTTTTGCATGTTATGAACCTGCATACTTCTCTTTTCTGAAACGTGCTTGGCTTAGGGCCTAGGGAATTGGGGCTTTTTGTGTCACGTTTCGTTTCTTTGGAGGGAACATGCAGTTTTCCCCTTGGCTCATCTAATGCTAGGATTAGTTCTGTGTTGTGTACAGTTGTCATGAGCTGCCTTTGAAGAGGGTTCAGAAGCTGCAGCTTGTGCAAAATGCATCAGCCAGATTGATAACGGGAAGAAGAGCTTTGACCGATAAAGCCTTACTTGGCTTGAGACTGCAATACCTGATGGAGCGCCTCTCCAGGCATGAACCTACCTGTACACTATGCTGGTCATCTAAGGCCCTCTTTCAAGTGCCTCCTCCAAGGGATGCAAGAAGGGAGAGGGCCTTCTTGGTGGTGGCCTCCCAATTCTGGAACTATCCCCCCAACAAGGCCTGCCTGGTGCCAACATTGTTATCTTTTCAGCAACAGGCTAAGAGCTTCCTCTACTCTCAGGCATTTGGCTGCAGATGATGTTGTTTTAATCAGGACCTGGATTTTTTTCTTATTGTTTAAAATTAATTGTGTGTGTGTGTGTATGCTGTCTCTTCATATTTCGTATGTAAGTATTTTTATACTATGTATAATATTGTCTTTTTAAGATTCTGATCTTTTTTAAACTGCCCAGAGAGCTTCAGCTACTGGGCAGTATAGAAATGTAATAAACGAAATTACAGAAGTGAGTGCCATAAGCACTACTGGCTAGCATCAGCTGCTGCTTGCATAATTTTGCACATCTTTATTGTTTTAATGTTTTACAGGTGCAAAAATGCCGACCCATCTTCTGCCTGGACATGGCACTTCCTTAACCTTTGATAGCCCCTCTCCCACCCCGATAGAATTGCCCTGCCCCTTTCGTTGTCTTTCTTCCTCCCAAGTATTTTTATCCCGCTCCTCGGCCCCCCAAAAAGCTCCTGGAGCATCTTATAATTAGTCAGTAAAAGAAATCAACCCACGCCCACAGGCTTACAATCTATAAAACTCATGACACACAAGGAAAGTGGGATGAGGAGGGAAGAGGAAAAATTAAGTAGAGTTTCAGCCTTGGAGTTGGGACAGTCCAACTGGGGCAGGCCCTGAACTTCCCTGTGCCTGATCCTGTCTCACTTGTTTTACATCTCAGAATGTTGTGATGGCCACCAGTTTGGATGGCTTTAAAAGGGGGTTGGATAAATTCCTGGAGGAAAAGGCTATCAATGGCTTCTAATCCTGATGGCTATGTGCAACCTCCAGTATCAGAAGCAGTAAGCCTATGTACACTAGTTGCTGGGGAACATGGGTGGTAGGGTACTGTTGTACCTGTGTCCTGCTTGTGGGTTCCTGGTCAACAGCTAGTTGGCCACTGTGTGAACAGAATGCTGGACTAGATGGACCCTTGGTCTGATCCAGCGTGGCTCTTCTTATGTTCTTATGCTCTTGCAATTCTTTTGAAGGGTGTGTGTTCTCCTAATTGCAGCCTTCCTCAACCTGGGGCGCTCCAGATGTGTTGGACTGCATCTCCAGATGTGTTGGACTGCCGGCTGGGGCATTCTGGGAGTTGTAGTCCAACACATCTGGAGCGCCCCAGGTTGAGGAAGGCTGCGCCTAATGGAATGTCTTTTTTTTTTTTTTTTAAAAAAGCAGTTAACAGAATATTGTTGGGGAGTGAAATAAGGAAAGGGCAGCTGAGACAAACTTTTAATTCAAATGGCTCTTGGTTGTTGTTGGTTTTAATGTTGATATTTTTAATATTGTTATTGCTGATCGCCAAAGAAATACACTGACTTGTGCTTTGGTAAGTGAAAAGATGTAGGGCAATCATTTTTTTTTAAAAAAAAAAAGTTTTAATAAATACACGAATCTAATTTGTATTTCATGCTTTTGCCTTGTAGTTAATGTTTGGACAGTACCTACCAGACTGGCTCTGGGCTAGGGGATTGAACAGAATTTTCTCCAGTTTTCATGAAAAGTGACTGCTTTGAAAAACGACATAAAAAACCTGCAAAGACCGTCCGCTGGAGGACTCAGAACACCTAGCAGCCCTGTATGACCATTGCTACAGAACTCCTAGCTTCTTTGGATGTATTTTTTTCTCGCCTGCTAAAAAAGAAACGAAACAGAGAAGATCTATGTACCTAAACTTTGGGTCATGATTCTACCTTGCAAGATTGATGGGCAATGACAAATCTGTTTAGGTAGTTGGCTTTCTTCGTATGATGTCTGTGGTGGACCGAGTTCTATAAAGTACTAAGCGTGCAATCCTATGCACGTTAACACAGAAAAAAGTCCTGCAACTCTCAAGATGTGCTGGGAGTTGCAGGACTTTTTTCTGTCTAAATATGCATGGGATTGCACCCTAAGTCAGCTTCATTAAGTGATTCATACAAGAGTGGAGAATGGTGCAGGGCTATTAATATAAAACATTGGGAGTTTAGGGGATTGAACCATGTGAGAGCAGGAGGCACAGAGATAGCCTGCTGTGAATATACTAACATTGGGTAGTGCTTTCCAAGTGGAAGATGCTAGGTTTCTTCTTTATCAATAATTTTACTGCAGGACTTCTATTTTAAGTGGAAGCTGTAGAGTGAAACATCACAATCCGTTTCCTGAATTGAAGGCAAATACTTCTCAGTGGTACAGCAGCTTGCTTTAGTGGTCTGTGTTGTATAGCTCTGCCTGTATGTCTGTCATACTCGGGTTTTAGAGCTGTGAAATTACAACTGAAAAGTGTTTACTTCTCTGTATCAAGATAACGCTCTGGTTGGTCTAGAAATATTGAAATAATATGTGATGTAGCTCTGTAGCGTGTCTGTGAGGTCCTCTAGAGTATCTGAATTATATTGAATCCCCAAATATTGTTGACCTCCTGTATTCAGTGTGTTGCGGAAATGTATTTGTGATTTTAAAAAATATATTAATAGTACTAGTAGGATTCATTTGCTGTCTCATTTAAGTATATATATTAGTCATTTTTATAATCTACCCGGGTGGTTTTGGAGGTTGTTCACACACGCACCCCTTAAGAGAAAAATGAAGGTGTCCAACATGCTATAAAATACCATTTGTCATGAGAGGATGATTAAAAGAGCCTTACATTGTCCTGGTTCTCACATAATGGCAATTCATAGGTTGTTTAACTCATGAGTTATTGGGGCTGTGTTTAAGTGAACACCCTGCTTCGCCGCCTCCTGGGTTGAGAAACTAGGTGCAAAGCGGAGCGCCCCGTTCCTGCATTGTTTGATGCAATGTCCGAATCTGGATCTCTGGTTTGTTGAAGGACAAGCAACCCAGAGCTTTAATCCAACATCAAAACATAGATTCAAACTCCGGGTTCTTTGTCCCTCAACAGCTCAGTCTTCTGGGTCCAGATGAGAAACTGGATGCAAAGTGGAAGTGGCAAACGGGTGTGAGGCGTTCCCGGCCTGTTTGAGAAATTGAACGGAAAACGAAAGTGGCATGCTCGCTTGTAGCCCTATTAACCCATGGTTTAAACAACCCATGGGTTGTCCTTATGTGCAAATTGAGCCTTCTCAATTTGTCCTCCTGCCAACTGCAGGCTTGTTGGCCACAGGTGGGCTTTTTTTCAGAAAAGGAGAAGAACCCAAATGGTCATTTGACTTAAAGGCAAGTGAAATTAGCCTCATCATGTCTCCTGCCAGCTGTGATTTTTCTTTTTCTTTTCCTAGATAGAAATCTCTTTGCTACATTCCTTACTTGGCTTAATGTCATAGCACTATAGTGTTGATTTATTTATTTACTGTATTTTTATCCTCTTCAGAATTTTTTGGCTTCCTATGGATGCAACGATAAGCCGAATCTCTGAGAATTCTAGTTTATCATTTATGAACGGCATGCTACCTGAACACCCCACACACACACACTTGGGTCCTTCCACCAGCAGGAGCAGCTAAACCAAGGATGCATAAACCCCAGCCTGCAGGTTTAATCTAGAGTTCTTTGGAATCCCTTTTTGCTTTAAAAAAACCCAAAGAATTCAGCAAAATCACCAAACTGGACCTCTTCACTGCTCAATTCTAATTCCAGATCATGTGTGAACTAGTTAAATAGCACAGGTCCCAATACAGACCCTGTTTACATCCCTCCACTGAGAGAACTGACCATTTATTCCTACTTTCTCTGCTTTAACCAATTACTTTTCCATAAGAGGGAAAAAGGAAAGGAAAGAAACCTCTTGTGCAAAGCACTTGAGTCATTGCTGACTCCTAGAGAGACGCCTGCTTTCGCTGACGTTTTCTTGGCAGACTTTGTAGCGGGGTGGTTCGCCATTGCCTTCCCCAGTCACAGTTACCTTTCCCCCAGCTAGCTGGGTCCTCATTTTACCGACCTCGGAAGGATGGAAGGCTGAGTCGACCTGAGCCGGCTGCTTGAGAACCAGCTTCTGCTGGGATCGAACTCAGGCCGTGGGGAGTTTCGGCTGCAGTAACTGCCACTTACCACTCTACATCACACGAGGCGTAAGAGGACCTCTCTGCTGATCTCATGACTGCTAAGTTTGCTTAAGGCCCAATCTTATGCATGTTTAGACAGGAAAAAAATCCTGAACTCCCACCATTCCAAGCAGTTGGCTGGGGAATGCCGGGACAGAAGACAGAAAAAAGTCTTATTTTTTTCTGTCTAAACATGCATAAGATTGAGCCCTGAGAAAAAAAAAAATCCTACATCTCACAAGCATGTGATTTTTTTTAATGTCTAAACATCCATAAGATTGCACCCTTTAAAAACCTACAAAATTTGTAATTCAATGAAAACCAAGAAACCTCCAGCCAAATTAGTGTTGATGTTAAGTGTGTCTTTGCACAAATTATAAAAACGAATTAGCACTAATAAAAATCATGATCATACATATGTTTAATTTGGAAGTCTCACTGTGGTCAATGGGATTTACTCCCAAATTTAGTGCACACAGTAGGATTATATCACACATACTTGAGAGTAACCCCCCTTGAGTTCAGAGACTCTTCTAAGTAGAAGAGTCACAGGAGTCAAGCTGCTGTTGTCTTCTCTGTTTTATCCTGGCTAGTGGCCAGTAGTCCACCTGTAAGGCTATGCACCCCACAATGCAGTGCAAGCACCGAAAAGCGAAAAAGGGGGGAAACCCAACCATTTCTGTTTATATGTACAGCAGCCTTCTTCAACTGGGCACCCTCTAGGTATTGTTGGACTACAACCCCCAGCCAGCATAGCTAGTGGCCATGCTGCCAGGGGATCATGAGAGTTGTACTCCAATCCAGTGGAGGCTGGTGGTTCCGATTTTGGTGGGGCTGTGAATCCATTCTGGGTTTCAGTCAGAACCAGCCAGGACTCTAAAGGAGCTGTGCAAGGTAGTATCCCCAAAATAGTTCAGCACCTTGGGCAGCTTCTTTAGAGTTTGGTTGGTTCTGACTGAAACCCAGAATGGATTCATAGCCCCACCGAAATCGGAGCCACCAGCCTCCGCTGTTCCAACCCCTCTAGGAGGCACATGGTTGGTTTTCAGTGACAAGACTTCTTCGATGGACCCAGCGCGGCCACCGTCCCTCAGACTCACAACAAACTAGGACTATGCCCGCTTAGGCTCGTTGACGGCGCAATGGCCTCTGGGAAATGTCGTTCTTCCCGTCGGGCAGTTCCCCGAAGGCAGCGCCGGCGGAGACTACGCGTCCCAGCATGCGCCGCGCCCGGCCCTCGCCGATAGCTCATGGAAGAAGAAGGCTTCTCAGCACCCCAGGCCAGCTGCTCGGTGCGGGTTACGGGGCTGCAGGACGCGAGGAGCTCCGGACCCGGCCGCCAGGGGAGGCCGCTCGTCCCGTGGCCCTGAGGCGGGCCCGAAGTGCCAGCAGCCGGTGGGTCGAAGCGGACGGGGGAGCGGCTCGAGGGGGCTTCGCCGCTGGCTGAGGCCTCCGGTCTCTGCTTCGTGCCTCACGACCGGCTCCCCCAATTTGTGACTCCAACACGGAGGGGGGGGTGGGGGGCGGCCGGCCTGAGCCTTCCCTCTCCGGTGGGGGCGATGGGGTGTGTGTTGAGGGGATCGAGCGCTTCTCCTCTGGGAAAGTTCCCTGCACGTAGAAAGCTAGCATGGCAGGGAGAAGGCTTTTGGAGCAGCCCTCCCCTGCCCCCTGCCCCCGTTTGCTAGTTTCCATTACGTGGGGAATTTGAACGTGCCACAAATAAATAAATTTGGCAGCTTACGGAAGGAAGGGGCTGTGGCTCAGCGACAGAGCCCATGCTTTGCATCTCCAGGTAGGGCTGGGAAAGGATCCTGCTTGAAACCCCGGAGAGCCACTTCCAGTCAGTGTTGGCGATACTGGCCTAGAGGGACCAAGGGGTCGGACTCAGGAGAAGGCAGCTTCCAATGTTGCTTACAGAGTTCGTGCGTTAGCCAGTGTGGGGTAGCAGCTAACTGATGTAAACCGCCCAGAGAGCTTCGGCTATGGGGCGGTATATAAATGTAATAAATATAAATAAATAAATAGATTAGTAATGGCAAGTCCTGGATTCAAATCCCCACTCAGTCTTGAAGTTCACTGGGTGACGATGGGACTGTCACTATCAGCGTATCCTACCTTACAGGGCTGTTGTGAGGCTAATAGGTAGGGGTCTGGGACAAGCTATGTATTTTCCCTTAAGCTCCTTGGGGGAAGAATGGGTTGTGAACGCAATGAATTAGTGTAGCGTTCTTTCTTGCCTCCTAGTTTTTGATGTGCAGGGATTTTTATTGTTTGCACGGAAGGCCTTTCAAATAATATTGAGCCCCACCATCTGTCTAAAGCTGCACAGCCTGCATATGGAATTAACACTGCAGTGAGAAATTGGATCCTATCAGTCAGCGTTTATAAGATTTCTTTGATCACGTTGAATGGAGGGAGATGAGGGGAAATGATGGCCAAATTATTGAAACAGGTTTCTGTGTACCTGTTAAATGCTACCTCCGCCCCCACCCCCTAAAGCAGATTAAAATCTCCCAATACTAGTCAGCTGCCTGTTCAGCTTTCTAGAAGGGTGTGATGTAGAGAGCAGGCAATGCTGGTGGTGGTCATTTTGCAATCAGGGATTCTGAGCATTATATTGCATAGACATTGAATGTGTGTGAATGATAGTATATGACAGAGGATGTTTGAAGGAAAATCTCAAAACAACACATTGTGACTCAGAAACAGCATTCACTAGAGTATATTTTGGAGCCACTTCAAGATAACTTAAGTCTACACGTAGCAGACCTTCTCCAGATGTTGCTGAATTAGAGCTCCCATTATTCCTGACCATTGGTCATGCTGGCCGGAGGTGATGAGAAATGTCATCTGACAACATCTGGGACCTTAAATTGGGAAAGGCTGCATTAAAACATAATGCGTGAAGTAGTCCTTAAGAGGGGTCAAAATTCAAGGAAATAGGAAGAAGAAAAACAATATTTCCTCTTCTTGCCCTTTCCCCCTGACCCTTTCTCACTTATCAGATGTTACTGGGAATCCTGTGGTTTTGTTTCCACTGAGATTGTAATCGTGTGGGCTTCACTATTTCAGATTTCAAGTGGAGGCTCACAGGACTAGATACTTCTCTGTACAAATTTTCTGCAAGTATCAAACTGGCATGTTGTGGAGAAAGCTAGATTAGGGTCCTTCTCTCTTGACATTTATTTTTCTCCGTGAAGGGTTTTGTCTTGGTTTTTCTTTTCTTTTTCTTTTTTACAGTCCAGATACATGAGACCTGAACCTTGTTCATTAACTTCTTACAGCTGATAGCTCTTCCTAATGGTTGAATAAAACCCCTACTTTCTCGCTGTGTCCTACAAGTCTCCTCCCCAGCAAAATTGAAGGCTCCTGCAGTTTCTATAGTTAAAAAGAAACTTTTCCCACTTTCTTTCATATATATACATATGCGTTTGCATGCACACACTTTCCAGTCTCTCTACTACATAAAGACAGATCACATTCTAGGTTTATATTTCCAAATATTAACAAGTGTTAGAAATTCCCATAACGCTCAGAAGGATGCATTAAAGGGGTGTGGGCGGATATTCTGTTTTGTTGCTGTTTATCCATCCTGACTGGAAATCTGATAACAAAATCAAAACCTTGTGTTAAAGAGAAATTAGCCAGTGTTCCTGAGGTATACCCCCTTGATTGCCAGTGTTCCCTGCTTCCTGGCATTTAATAGTATGTCATCAGCTTTTTTCTTGTTTAGTGCAGGCTTGCAAACCTGTATGCTGTTACCTTCACCTGCATAGCGATTTGGTTCATTTGTTTTGTAGTATTTCAATTGTGCTGAGACCCTTCCTTGCCTAATGTTTTCTTGTATGTGCTTCATTTGAATTTGTTAATGTGAAATGGATTTTTAAATCAACTTGTATTGCATGAGTTGGACATCTGCAACTAGTTGACATATTTATGGCCTGATCTTATGCATGTTTTACTTGAAAATAGGAAGCTGAACTTAATAGAAAACAATAACAAGAAAATAGTTTGCAGAAGTCGTGTGTCTCCCCCCCCCCCCCCCCCCCACGAACTGGAACTGAAACTAAACTTAAAATATCTTGCTTTTCATGAATCGGAACCAAAACTTAACCCCTGAACAACCCATACACTAATTCAAAAGAAGAATCCCAATAAAACAGAAGCTAGGAAGCTCTTCTGGAGTTCTTTAGAAAAAGGCTTCTCTTTCTCTGTCCTCCTACTTTAGAGAGGAAGGCAAAAAGAGAGAGAAAACTATTGAAAAAGAGGCAGGAGCAGAAGAAAGGGTTCTGAGATTGGTAGTTTTCCTGTCTCCTACGTTCACTTTGACCCAAGTACAAATTGCTTTTCTCAGATGAAGAAAAAGTTACTCTAGCAAAATTGTGGGGTAGCTTGAAATTTCTAGAGGTATTTCAGAATATGTGATTTACTCTTTCCTGTCTGAAATATCTGGCTTATTCAGATTTAATTATTCCTTGGAGTTTTTAGAATTGAAGGTAGCAAGAGACATTGGGGACTTAGCTGGACCTAAGGTTTATCCCAGGATCATCCCAGGGTTATCCCTGTTCATGTAAATGACACACAGGGGATCCCGGGAGCAGGCAGGGACGACACTGGGTCGATCCCGGGATAAACCTTAGGTCTAGCTAAGGCCTTGGTCAAAGCACAGCACAGAAACATATTGACTAGGTTCGTGCAACATGCTAACCCATACCCTGAACCCAGGACATTTTCTGCAAGGTGGCTTGAAACAACCCAGAACAAGCCAACAACAAACCATGGGTTCTCAAGGTGGATTGTTTGAGAAAAATAAACCTGTTGATCCCTGCCTGCATTCCTTTATCAGTAAGCCTCTCCATAAAACTGAAAATAAGTACACAAATTAGTGTGCTAGATAAAGTATGCCATTTTCAGCTTTCTGGTTTCTTCAACTGCAAGGCAAATCCCTCTGGAAACTCACAAGCAGAACATGGTGTAATACCCTGTTTCCCCGAAAGTAAGACATCCCCTGAAAATAAGACCTACTTCCAGTTTTGCCTCTTGCTGTAATATAAGGCATCCCCCCGAAAATAAGACCCTTTTTTGTTGTTCAACAGTAAATGTGTACCGTATTCTTCTTCATGGAAAAATAAGACATCCCCTGAAAATAAGACCTAGCGCATCTTTGGGAGCAAAAATTAATAAAAGACACTGTCTTATTTTCGGGGAAACATGGTAGCTTTTATTCCCAACATCTGATACGTAGAGGTATGCTTCCTCTGGACTTAATGGTTCAGTTCAGCTGCAATGACTAATAACTTTTGTTAGACCTCTCCTTCATGCATTTGTCTAATCATATTTTTTTTTAAAAAAAATCCATTGTTATATATACTAATAGTGAACTCTGGTTGAGTTATGAGGGTTTTGTAGCCGATGCAGGGCCACAAGAGGGAGGTATCAGCATGTTCAGAGCAACCCCACATTTCGCAGATACACACACACACCACAGAGCAGGAACATTGCAAGCTACAACATTTTGTTGCAGGTCCCACTTATCCTATCTATTGATAGTGAACTCATTTCCCTGATGCTCCTCTTTAGATAACACAAACAGTCCCATCCATGCACAACAGGGAGGAATCAGCAAGCTTTGGCAAACCTCACGATTTGAAGAAGTACCCCCCCCACACACACACAAACACCTCTTAAGGGTGTGTGTCTCAAAACAGTCCAACAAGAACTGAGCTTCTTCAATGGTGACAGAATGCTGAGTTTTGATGCACTTAACTCTGCAACCTTGTATGAGCTGGTGTTTATCATCACATCTTTTACTTCCGTCTCTGAATGCTGTAATCTCACTTTTCTTGGGTATCTTTTAACAGTTTAATTTCCTTTAGCCCATCCTTGGTATGTTTTTGAGCAAGCCCTCTTTCACTTCACAATTACCCCATTCCTGATATTTGAGTTTCACATTTTCTGAGCAAGGACCTGCAGATTTTATGAACCTTGTAAATAACTCCATGAAAGTTGCTCATCTAGCTGTCCGGAGTAAAGACACGGTGACACCTTGTCAGCTTGGATTGAAGGGAAGAGCCATCACCTTTCAGTTTCCAGCAGCTTCCTTGTCTGATTGCCTATAGGCAATTCTATAGGTACTCTAGTTAGTGGTATTTTTGCATGGTCATACTGGACCTAATACACCAATTTTAATTGTAATAGTGTTGCAGACAAACACAACCTGTGTTGTTGAAGGTAAAGGATGTTTTATGTCCACTTTATTTATATGTATTCATCTATACTACAGTTATATATCACCTTTCTGCCAATGCACTCCTTATAGTTCATAAGTTTAAAATTACAATTTAATAGACGTGACGCAAACGGGACAGGGAGTGAGGAGTAAAACAAATTCAGAGATCCAGCTGTTTTATATTATGATAGAGTTGCAGGAGCTTGTTGATCCCAGCAGAGTTGATGGTGGGAGATCTCACCGTCTTGCCTCTGCCTCAGAAACAGCCGATGGAATAGCTGCTGCTGTGACACTTTTTTTTTTAATATGCAGGATGGTGGTGATGCAGGGATACATTCCACTAGCTGTCAGGAGAGTTTTACTTGAGTAACTGGTGACTGTAGTTTATAGGACTGTCAATATCTTTTTCAAGATTTTAATCCCAGAATGTCTGCCTTATTCATTGCATGGGATCTGGGCTTATATGTGTGGGGAATTGTGTTGCTATGTATAAATGTACTAGTTCCTAGTGGCTGAAGATTTAATGAAGCCCCAGATGTTCTACTAGTTCATAAAGAATTCCTGCTATACCTTGAATTCCTGCTATACAAGCAGGATTGCATTGCAGATTGTTATCAGCTAGCAGTTTGTCAGTATATTAACTTAGAAAATGTTTGATTTATGTAATCATTGTATGTTTCTCTTTACAGACTTCATTGGTTCTTTTCTTCTTTTAACCAGCAAAAAACGAATCTTGGCTAAATCAGCTTTGGCCTTATTTTGTCTATCCAAAATGGAGTACAGGACACAGCTATTGAATCCTGAGTGACGGCATCCTTTACTCAAAAATGGAGAAAAAACGTAGAAAGAAATGAGCCTGTTTACTAGGCTTCAGCGGAAAAGACCATGAAGGCAAGACTTCTGCTTATCTTGGACAAAATATTAAGACTGTCCACTTAAAAAGGCACCATTTTCTGAAACCAAAAAAAAAAAGCATGAGAGAGAACTGATTCATGGAGAGGCAACATATGAATTGAATCCATGGAATTTGGGGGATGAAACCATATTCTTTCATGACCATGAGGCTTGCAAACATCTGGTTGTTTCTGACTGCAGTCTTACTCTGTGGCAAACAGCACCTGGGGACCAGACTGGGGAATTCTTCTCACGAAAGCCACCTTTGTCCTGAATGCTCTCGTCTCTCACTGAAAGTGGAATTCTCTTCAACAGTAGTGGAGCACGGTAATGAATCTATAATTCATGTTGGATTTTACTCTAGTCCTTGGAAAGTGCTGAAGCCTTCCGTTCTGCCTTGAAAAAATAAAAGTACAGTAGAAGGTTGGCTGTTAGTGTTATTTATTTATTTGATTTATGTTCTGCCATTCCTCGCAAGGAACCCAGAGTGAAGTGGCTGCCTCAGGAAGCTGGCTTTGCTTTTCCTGAAAGTGCAGCGATTTGTTAACTATTTAATTGTGTTGTATTTTTACTCCCAGGCTGAGGTGTTTGTTGGATTTTATGACAAAATAACTTGGGTAGCGCTATGACAAAATAACGTGGCGCTATGACCTTGACGTGCGTGTTGGATGCCATTTGCTATTCTGCCTCAGGTAGCAGCATGTCTTGAACCCACCTTGGCTCTATTGTGGTACATTGGAAGGCACCACTGCAAGCCATTGTGATGAATATGAACTAGAGTAGTTCCTAACCATGGAGAACATTCTGTACTGAAGTCTCTGCTGACACTCTGAGCATTTGCTGCAGAGCCGTGTGTGTCATGGAGTGTTCTGCAGCATGCTTGAGAGCACACATTCTGTTCATGTGGAGTCCGGCTCACTGTTAGGTTTCACCATCATATCATGTGAACTGAGAACATGGCCTGGAACACACCCAGCACTCCCCTGCATCAGCACATTGTAGCAAAATTATTATTATTATTATTATTAGTAGTAGTAGTAGTAGCAGCAGGGTGGATTTGATTTAACTCATGATTTAAATCACAATTTAAATCACTACTCAGAAAGACTCAATTTAATCATGTGACTTCCCCCCCTCCCCAAAAAGTGCACTCTGTTCATTGAATTTTTTGAAACTTAGCACTTAAGAGGTAAGGGGTTGGTTCTGTGTACATAGATTTGCAAAGGAACAATGGGATTGTGATCTCTGCGGACACAAATGCACAGTTTTGAGAACTGAAACCAAGCATCTGTGATAATATCTTCTAGATAGAAAAATTGCCCAGTAATCTTTCAGAAACCTCTGGAAGAGCATGACATTGTGAATGGATTAATGGAATTCATTTACCCAAAAATTTAAACAGTGCATGAATATACAGCCTCATGCTACATAATTAAAAACTAATCCTTATTTCATGATGAATAACCTTTGGACTATAATGTATCTTAAATAGAAAACTATCTTTAGTTAGATTTTCCCCCTCAAAAAGCATTTTATTAAAAAAACCGATTTAAATTTTAAAAAAATCCGATTTAAATTTTAAAAAATCCGATTTAAATTTAAAAAAAATCTGATTTAAATTTAAAAAACTGTTTTCTTTAAAAATAATCAATTGATTTTTATCCACCCTGAGTAGTAGTAGCAGTAGTAGTAGTGGTGTTATCATTTTTGAAGCCATTTGTGTGTATTAACAGAACAGTGGGATAGAAATTATAAATAAAAAGAATTAGATCCATTGCTACCCTCCCTTTTTGTTTAGGGTGGTATATTAGATTTCCCCCTACCACTTCATTTTTATATCCACAAAAACCCTGTGAGGTAAGTTAGGCTGAAATATAGCGACTGGCCACGTTTATCCAGTAAGTATCCTGGCTGAGGAAGGATTTGAACCTGGGTCTCTCCAGTCCACTGACCACCGCACGTTACTGAAGTCTCCAGCCTCAGATGCTCTGAAGTAGAGGAGCAGATTCAAAATGTGAATTCAAGCTAATAAGTTAATATTGTCTTGATCAGCAATAGTTTATATATAGTAATAGCAAACTCATTCTCCGATTGCCTTTCCTCATGGACCCAACCAACCACACCCATAAACAAACGGGAGGTAACCTCATGCCAGAGGTATATAGAAGAATAAAACCTATTTAGAAAAAATACCTAAGGGAGCAAAAAGAGAGAGCCCCGGACAACCCATGAGCATGACCAGGGAAAGCAATTGCTGACAGTCTGCAAGGAGGGGAGGCAGGCACCCCAAAAATTTAGCAGGATGCAGAATGGAATATCCTGGAAAAAGGCAGGGCTGATTGACTGCAACACTGAACTGGAGAACTCCACACTACAGTGTTTAGTGGCTGGTCCCACTTCTTTGTCTGCAGAATTTAGAACATGCTTTCCCTCCAGCTGAGTGCCTTATAGTCATTCAAACACATAATCATAAAACCACATTAAAAATACACACTTTTAAGAATGTTTACAATGAAGCACTGATTCATTGCTGCCTTTTCATTTAAAATGCAAGAATAACAATTCCAGCATCTGAAGGCTATCTGTAGGATTGCTGGAAAAGAAGCATGTCTATCCCTTTTTTTTAAAAAAAGCAATTATTACAACAATGTCTGGCTGAATTCTTGGAAGTTCCAGAGGTGTAGTTGTATTTGATTACTGCAGCAAAAACAACACCGTGTCTTGTGGTACCTTAAAGTGGACTATAATCCTATATAGTTGTATATAGTTGTATATATAGTCAACATCAGGTTGAGTAACAAAACCTCTCCAAGTGAGCCAGAGGACTGCAGTGGGCGGTTGCTGTGGTGGGAGCAGGTGGAAAATAGAGGGTCTTGGATCAAGAGCACTACTGTGATGCAATTGCATCTGCATTTGCTGCTGCTCCAACTTTTGCTAAATCTACCAAGAAGGTATCAGCCAGTCTTTCGGATGAAATATGGGCCCTTTGCCCAGGGAGATGGTTGTCATTCAGCCCAGCTTTGTGTGCAGCAGTGATAGGCTTTCATTTTTGTTCCTAAATGGCCAAAGAGGTGTTGCGGGATTAGGCAAGGAACTTGTAACACCCAAATTGTGAGACTAATTATTTCTACACACCTCTGAATCTTTTATAGCAGGCCTTGTTTAAAAGTTTTTTGAGACTGTTTTAAAGTATGGTAGAATTGGAAATATATTTTGAAGCTTGGTTACTTTTTTTTTTAAGAGTTTATATCTTGCCTCCTTGAAAGCTTGAGTCAATTTATATCTTTTTGCTGGGTGAATTAACTATGGGATTATTAGCAACCTGTGAGATTCTATCATCTGTGAATTCACCCTGTTGTCTCTGATCACATCCTGTATGACGTGCATGCTCTGTGTTTCATTAGCCAAAGCTTCTGAATGCTCATCTTTTAAATCTATTTTACATTTTCTTTTCTTTATTATTTTGTTATATATTTCCTTTGAACTTGCCTTATCTAATGTGTGTTGATCCTTCTTGCAGAATATATTGTAGCTTTCAATGGCTACTTTTCAGCCCAAGCAAGAAGCAAATTTATTTCAAGGGCACTGAAGAGTAGTGACATCGAGAACTGGAGGATTGTACCCCGTAACAACCCAGCCAGTGACTACCCCAGCGATTTTGAGGTGATCCAAATCAACGAGAAACAGAAAGATGGAGTGCAGACACTTGAAGACCATCCCAACATCAAACGAGTTACCCCCCAAAGGAAAGTCTTTCGCTCGCTCAAGTATACTGAAAGTAAGTCCATTCATTCATTTCTGCCAAAAATTGGGCAATCATTATATTACTGAAACCTTTCTGGTATTCTGCTGCTTCTCAATTACTCTAATTTTCAAGAAAAAAAATTTGTTGGCTTTGTTCACACACAGTGGTAGCCCAGGGTAAAGAACTAATGGGTGAGCGGATGTGGCTCAATTGCTGACTCTGGTTCAAACTACCAGCAGGGGCAGCTAAACAAGCCAGAAACACTCCATCCATGGTTTGTTTAGCAACCGGAAACTTCAACTGGTACAAAACAGGGCAACACGTTTACTAACAGGGATTGGACAACGAGATCGCATTACGCCCGTACTTTTCCACTTCACTGGCTGCCAGGCCAGGTCCAGGCCCAATTCAAAGTGCTGGTATTAACATTTAAAGCCCTAAACGGCTTGGGGCCAGGCTATCTGAAGGAACGTCTCCTCCCATATGTACCTGCCTGGACCCTAAGGTCATGCTCAGGGTTCCTTCTTCGTGAGCCCCTGCCAAAGGAAGTAAGGCAGGTGGCTACCAGGAGGAGGGCCTTCTCTGCTGTGGCACCCCAGCAGTGAACCTCCCAGGGAGCTTCGGCTATTGGGCGGTATAAAAATGCAATAAATAAGTTACATCTGAGCCCAGAATTCTGGCTTATTTCTCCCCCCCACTGCCTCCATCCCACACCCCGACAAACCATACTTGAAACCCAGGGTTTATTCTGGGGTCCCAACTCTTTCTTGTCTTTCCATGATGCTGGCTTGCTCTTGGTAACCCAGTGCAAATTAGGCCTTTGTCCTTTCATTATGCTCTGAGCATCCTGAAGAACCACACTGCAGGCAACCTGTACTCCAGATTGTGATCCATTTACTCGTTAAAGTTCCCCACTCCTGCAGTAAACCATTAGGAACCACGGACAGCTGAATCTGGCCCTATCTGCATTGCCCATCCTCATTCCATTTCTTGGTCACACTGGAGTGCAGCAGAATGTTGATTATATATTTATAATTTTATATTTATATATGTCTATATATGTGTGTGTATCTGTGCGAGCGCATGCGCGTACATGAGATGCTGCTTAGTACATGAATAACATGATTTGTTAACACTTAAAAAAATATTTCCAAATACCTAGCCGATCCGGCATTTCCCTGCAATGATACCCGATGGACACAAAAATGGCAGTCATCTCGTCCCCTGAGAAGAGCAAGTTTGTCATTGGGATCTGGATTTTGGCATGCGACAGGCAGGCACTCAAGCAGGCGTTTGCTGAGAGCCATACCTCGGCAGGTCGCTCAAACACTTCAGGCGGACGTGCTCTGGCAAATGGGTTTTACAGGTATTCTTGAATTTGTGGAAATTATGAATAGCATTCATAACCATGGAGAGAATATGGCTGATCCCTTGAGTAGATCACCACACGGCTTGGCATAAGTTGTTTTTTCCAACATGATGATTTGGTTATGCGAATGACAGTTCTATGAACAGAAAGTATATGCCCAAAGTCGCCTTCAGAGGCTTAAGATAGCATATACCATAAACTTAAACTGGTTAAATAGTTATCTCTCCATAGAGAACCCAAGGAATTGCAGATCTTGTAATATTAAAATTGAAATTCCTGAGATTCCATATGGAAGCCGTGACAGTTGACATAAAATCACTATATTTCAGCTTTCTCCAACCAGATGTGTTGGACTGCAACTCCTCTAATTAGCAGCCAACATGGCCATGTCTGGAAGTTATGGGAGTTGCAGTCCCACATATGTGGGGGCACCAGATTGGAAAAGGGTGCCTCCAGAAATCAATTCTTGTGAAATATTACCTGGGGGAAATATTTTGATCTTTGATGGAGCTACAAAGTTGCTCAAGTATTTAAGCTGTAATGCACACATCAGAAAGCAAAATCAGAAAGCGTCAGAAAGTCAAAATCAAAGAATCACAAAGTTAATTTATCTTAGCATGACATTTGACTGTTTATCCTGTATAGATATTTATACTCTTTTCAAAAATACTAGCACTTAACATGGAAAGAGAGTTTAATATTTAATTATGTTCACACTATGAAACAGTAATAATCCCTTAAATTAGAATTTACTGAACTGTTTGTAATACGCTTGTTTTTGTAGACTCAGTGAAATTATGTAAATTTATTATTCCTTTGCATTAGTAAGCTTCATTATTATTATTATTATTATTTATTTATATAGCACCATCAATGTACATGTTACTTGCTAGACCGTTAGGAAGAATAAATATTTTAATGAGCATTTTGCAGCTTCTGTATCCATGTGCATGCAGGAATATGTCTTAAGCATATGTCTTATGCACACGCTTGTCTATAATTTAATAAACCACTTTCTGTGCACATAGGTGCTGGGGTAAGAGTGGCTGTCTTTGATACTGGACTGAGCGAGAAACATCCACACTTCAAAAATGTAAAAGAGAGGACAAACTGGACTAATGAGAGAACCTTGGATGATGGTGAATTTCATGCTTTCATTTACAGGGTTTGCTTTGCTCAAACTGAATTCTCAGTTGTGTGTTGCAGCACATAATTGATCTAATCCTGCAAGGCCTTGAGGACTTTCAAATTTCCTTCAGCCCAAAGACTGTGATTAGGCCCTGGTGTTTTAAATTAGATTTTTGTATCATAATCTATTTCTCTGTGCAGTTAATTTTGTAGCTCAGTTTTGGATGCACATGCATCTATTTGTGAATATTTAAGTCATTATCCAACCATTAGTGGAACCTTAAATGTATGTAAATCCAGGAGTTTATCACAACACTTTTAAACTCTCTTGCTTCTTCCTCCCTCCCTGGTTTGGGCCAATCTGAGATTTTCCTTTAAACCTGATTGAAACTATGGTTTGTAGTTGCCCTGCAAACCAGGATTAGAAACTATGGTTTAATCCTGGTTCGCAGAAGAAGTGCAAACCATAGTTTGCTGGTTCAGATGCAATGACAATTTAGGACTTGGTGCAAACCAGAAAGAGAGGAAGTTGCAATATGCAAGGGGAGGTTCAAGCCCTAAACCTTGGCTTGGATTTACTGCTGTAATAGCTGTGTTCCAGCCTTAGATCAGTAGGATTTTTTTCTGGTTGATATCAGTATGGTAATATTTTGTTGAAACATTTGAACCATCCTTGCAATTAAAAAAGCAGATGACTATCAACCCTTTCACTTGAGCAAGCCACTTATTTTTTTTTTTATTAAATTTTTATTCATTTTCAACACTATATAAACATAGATAAACATTACCAAAATATAACTGAAACAAAACACAATAAGAAAAAGAAAAACATCAAATATCTGCTGCATACATATTGAATGATTGTTGAGTACAAATATCAAAAACTATTACATATACCTTATCATACTACAACATCTTCGTTCTTAACATAAAAGTGCACCCCCCACCTCGGGATCATTCTTGAGTCCAAAATCTAATCGTTTCTTCTGCTGGTGGTTTCCCACTTCCCTTAGTAAACACAAACACTAGGAACTGTTTCCAAATTCCTTCGAACTCATTTATTTTAGTTACGCCTTTTCTCCACTTAATATTACATGTCAGTTTATCATTAATGGCTATGTCCCATACTTCTTTGTACCATTCCTCAATAGAATATTCCCCTTGAATCTTCCAGTTCCTAGCTACCATCAGTCGTGCTGCAACCAACAAATTCGATATCAGCTCTATAGTTCCTTTTCCACACTTTATATCTTCAAATAGTGACAGCAATGCTATTTTTGGTGTTTGTTCTATTTTCATTCCCACTATTTCTTCAATTTCTGAGAACACCATCTTCCATAATCTTTGTACATATTTGCATTGCCACCACATATGTAAATACGTTCCTTTTTCCCCACAACCTCTCCAACAATTTGCTGAATGTTGATCACTTATCTTATTCAATCTAACCGGGGTTAGGTACCACCTCCATAGGATTTTAAAATAATTCTCCTTTATTCTTACTGATAAACTTCTCAACACTCTTTGTTTCCATAGTCCCTCCCAGCTCTGTCGCCCTATTTGTATCTTCAAATCTGATTCCCAAACCATTTTCTCTGTATTCTCTCTAAACTCCTTCTCTAACAATATTTTATATATTTCACTCATTAATCCTTTTGAAACTATACTCCCTCCTTTCCCTTCCTCCTTACTTACTACTAATTCTTCAAACCTCGTCATCTTTCTGCACATTCTATTATCTTTAATCCACTTTTTATTCCATTGCTCTAATTGACCATATTCTAGCCAAGATAGCTTCTTCTCCTTTAACAAATTTTCCATATCCTCTCTTGTTTTAATATCTCTTACCCAATCCTTTAATCTTATTTTATTTTTCTCTTTTAATATTTTACATAATCTACCCTTTAGATCCTCTGGGAAATTCTTTAACATTATTATCGGTGCTAAGGGAGAGTTGCTCGGAAGCAGCTTCCCTTTAAATTTACTCCAAATTTCCCATTGAGTCCTCAGGAGTGGATTATCTATACTTCCAACCCACTTTCTTCCTCCGTCTTTAAAAAAAACATTCTCCAAATTCATCTCTACCTTATTTATGGTTTTTTCTTCCATCCAATATAAATCTCCTACTCCCATAATTGCTTCTACAACATGTCTTAATCTATTTGCTACGTAGTATAATTTTATGTTTGGGAGACCCATTCCCCCCTTTTTTTGGCTTAGGTACCAATTATTTTTATTCACTCTTGCTCTCTTTTCTCCATTACAATATTTATTAATAATATTTTGCCAACTTTTTATCTCGGTTTCTGATATTTTTATAGGTAACATTCTAAATACAAAATTAATTTTAGCTAATATCTTCATTTTTATTAAGGCTATTCTTCCGAACCAAGATAAATTTAATCTTTTATATTTCTCCAATTTCTCTAATACCTCTTTCTTTAACCTCGTTAAATTTTCCTTTTCAAGATTCTCTAAATTTTTTGTAATTTTAATTCCCAAATATTTAATCTCATTCTTAACTTTCAATTCCATTCCCTTAAATTCCCAATCCTTTTCTTCCTTCTTGGTATAGTTAAACAACATCATCTCTGATTTAGACCAATTTATTTTTAACCCTGTAATTTCCTCAAATTCCCTCAACTGATATTTAATTCTTTCTAACTTTCTTAATGGATTCTTAATGGTCAATAAAGTGTCATCCGCAAACATGTTTAACTTTATTTCCCTTACCTCTCCAATTCCTTCTAACTCTTCATCCTCCCTTAGTGCCTTCGCCAAAACTTCCATAACCATTACAAACAGGACCGGCGAGAGCGGACATCCTTGTCTTGTTCCTCTGGCTAGTCGTATCTTTTCAGTAAGTCCGTCATTTACCACCACTACCGCCGTATTTTGGGAATATAGCTGTTCTATTACATTTTTAAATTTATTTCCAAATCCCAATTTATCTATAATACTCTTTAGTGCCTGCCAGCTCACACAATCAAAAGCTTTAAAAATATCTAATGCCATAATACCTGCCTTAATATTTGCTTTTTTTATTACATTTATTACATTTAAAACTCTACCCACTAAATTATGCATATGCCTTCCTACCACAAACCCACATTGATCTGCTCCTATATATTCTGCCAAAAATTTATTTAGCCGTTTGGCCATAATAGATGTAAAAATTTTAGCATCCTGATTTATTAAAGAAATAGGTCTATAAGAATCGGGATTAGTCAAATCTTTATCTGGTTTTGGGATCAGAATTATCACTGAATGTTCCCATGATTCAGGTATCTTCTCTCCTGATAATATCCTATTATAAAGTTCCATTAATTTTGGAACTAAACAGTCTTTGAAGACCTTATAATATTCTGGACCCAAACCATCTGCTCCCGGTGATTTACCAACTTTTAACTTATCAATAACCTCTTCAACTTCTCTTTGAGTTATTACTGACTCCATTAACTCCTTATATTCTAATTTTATTCCCTTCTTTATAAACCTTCCAATATACTCCTCCACCTTTTCTTGTTGACTTTCTTTACCCTTATACAATTCCTGATAGAATTCCTGAAAAATTTTTATTTTAGCTTTCATTGCATGACAATAATTCCCTCGGCTATCTTTCAACGTTTCTATCCCATTCCTCCCTTTTTCTTTTTGTGTGAGCTTGGCAAGCAACCTCGAGTTCTTATCACTGTTTTCAAAATATTCCCTTTTCATATACATTAAATTCTTTTGAATCTCTTCTATATTTAAATTTTCTAATTGTTTCTTCTTAGCTTGTATTTCCACTAATTTATATTTATCTTTAACTCGCCAATATCTTTCCTCCAAGTTTTTAATTTCTATCTCTAACTTTTCCTGTTCTGCACGTTGTTGTCTTTTTAAACTACATGTTTCTCTAATACAGATTCCTCTTGCTACAGCCTTCATGGTGTCCCAAATGACTGACCCAGCTGTTCCTCCTTTTTCATTAATTTCCCATGACTCCGACAGTTCCTTCCGAATTTTATCTACTATTTTATTATATTTCAATATCTTTGTATTCAGCTTCCATCTATATGCCTCTTTATAATCTTTCTTAACTGTAAATTCTAGACTTAACAAGGCATGATCAGTTACTTTTATTACCCCCATTTCCATTTTACAAATCCTCGTTGCAAAATCTTTTGAAACAAATATATAATCTATCCTGGAGTATGTATGATGAACTGGGGAAAAGTATGAAAATCCAGGCCTATTCCCGTTAAGTAAACGCCACGAATCTAAATAATCATTTTCTTTTACTAATTTATTCAATATAGTCATATTGTTCCTCTTTTCAGCATTAGTGGGATTTGACCTGTCCCGTTTATTATCCATAACCATATTAAAATCCCCAGCTAATATAGCATACCCCTCCTTAAATTCTTCTATTTCTTTAAACAACTTTATAAAAAACTCTCTATGCCTCTCATTTGGGGCATAAACATTAATCAAAGTATAGACCTTTCCCTCAATTTTACCTTTTAACATAAGATATCTGCCCTTATCATCCTTTTTTACTTCTTCTAATATAAACCCACTTTTTTTTGAAATCAAAGTGGCCACTCCATTTTTTTTCGATGTCCCTAATGACTTTTCATAATAGGCTAACCACTTTAATTTTATCATATTCGAATTCTCGGAGCCTTGGTGTGTCTCTTGGACCATTATAATATCTGATCCCTCTTTATTAAGCATTTGTTCTATTCTCTTCCTTTTCACGACTGCCCCCAAACCTTTAACATTGAGTGTTGATACCTTTATCTTTTTATCCATAATCACCCTTTTGAAATCTCTTCCGATCCCTTGTGCTCAGCAGTTCAAACTTGCTTACATAAAAAAACAAACTCCATACATAAAACCCCCACCCTCCTACCCCAATCCCTCCTCTCCTACCTTCCCCCCTCCCCACCCCCCCACTCTAATCCCCCCCCCATATCCCCGTGAGTCTAGTACTCCAGCCATCTACTTTAAAGGGGGGGGGGAGGCAGTGCTGCGCCTGGCCGGCAGGTTTCTATATTAGCATTTCTATTTGCAATTATCTCCAAACATAATTAACAATTCTCTTACTCTCCAGATGTCCCAGCCTCATTCCCTCCCCCACCCACTCCAGCCCCATTTGCTTCCCCATCCAGACCCAGCCTCTTCAGCAATTCTTTACCTTGATCCAATGAGGTTACTCTGTGTTCCCTCCTCCCATATGTAAATCTTAAGAAAACCGGGTAACCCCATGCGTATGGAATTTTGTTCTGCATTAACATTCCAGTTATTGGTTTAATACTCCGTCTCCAATTTAATGTATGTTGAGAAAGATCATTATAAATTTGCACTGCTTTGCCTTTATATTGTAACTGGGTCAAAGATCTCAATTCTTTCATGATTTGCTCTTTTTTATAATAGTTACCAAATTTCACCAAAATATCTCTAGTCCCTTTGTAGTTTTGCCCCCCCACGCGGTGGACTCGGTCCAGATCCGATCCATCTATTGGTATGTCAGGCATCAGCTCTTTGAACCAGTTCAGAATGATTTCTCTAAGATCTTCTCCTTGTATCTGCTTCAGCTGCTTTATTCGAATTGAAGATCTACGAGATTGGTCTTCCAAGGCGATCAGACGTAATTCCCATTCCTTAAATTGAATATTTGTTGATTTTTCAAAAGCCTCTTGCTTCTTCTGGCCCAATTCCGCTTTTGCCTCTATCTCTTTGATCTTATCCGAGTTTTCTGCGGTCTTATCCGAAAGAACACGCATTTGTTGTCTAAATTCATTCATTTGCAGATCCATTTTTTTAAAAATGATGATATTATTCTCTACAATAACTGCCTTAATTTCTGCTAGGGAGGGAAAGTTGCTGTCCATTGCTTTTCCCCCTTCAGCCATATTCTTTTCTTTATTTGGTACTGTATCCAAAGAAACTGGGTCTATAACTTTGTCTTCCTGGTCTGTTCCAGGGGCTGTATCTTCCAGGTGGGAGAGGTGGGTTAAATTATGATTTGAAGGTTTCTTTTTTTGTATATTCAACTTTTCCCACTTCTTAATCTTTTTTTTAATGTTGGACATAGGACCCTTCTGAGTAGGGCATAAATCTTAGAGCCCCCACTTCCTTAGCAACTTTTACTGGCTTCTCTTCTATGTGCCAATCACACCACCTTCTTCCCGAGGGGGAGGAAATATATTCAGTTCACAACAGCATTCACTAGAGGGGATCAGATCCAATCATTCACAGTTTCTCAAAATCCCACATCTCCCTCACAGAATGCTGTTTCTTCCCCTTCACCCCCCCCCCTTCTCGGCACACCGCAAACAGCTTCCACTTTCCACTTTACAAAGATTACAGCAAACAACTTCAAAGCCAGTATTTCAATCTTTCCAACTTAAGATAAAGGATGAGAAGTGAGGATCGCTGTAAATCAGATCAACGTCTAACAAGCATAAGTTCTTTCTTTTCAAACTGCGACATCAATCATGTTACTTTACTTTCGGTTTTGCCTCTGCAGTTTATAAAGACATTCCGTCAAGCTCACCTCATCCCATCGGCTCTTCTCAACACTTTCCAGCTCCGATAGCTTTTATAATCATTTCCTGTCGTTTGCTCAAAGATTTATGCCCATTAAAAAATAGATAATTGCTTTTTCCGGCAACGCCGCTCAGAGCCTCAGAAGAAACCTGCCACCGCCATGGCTGCCAAGCTCCGCCCCCCGAGCAAGCCACTTATAAGTGTTTTATATATCTGTGAAAATTGAAGCATTGAGCTTTATTTTAACCTACTGCTTCTGTTCAACAGGCCTGGGTCATGGGACTTTCGTAGCAGGTGTGATAGCTAGCATGAGAGAATGCCAAGGGTTTGCTCCAGACTCCGAACTGCACATATTTAGAGTCTTCACTAACAACCAGGTATGCTGCCTAAGTTAATGTCAGTGCACGTTTTATGGAACAAGACGCTACATTACGCACGGTGTTTAACTGGATAACTGTCGACGGCTTTCATTCTGGAACTTTCGGATTAATTTATTTTGAAATCGCCTGCTGCAGTTCTCAGATGGGATTCTTTTTTTTTAAGTTTGGCTCCAACTAGTGGCATGAAATCGTAACTCCAAGCTTGTTCTTTTTAAAGGTAAAATTGTGATTTTAAAATACAATCGTCAAAGAGAAAATATGCTTTTCTTGAGCGCTCTGTTTGGGCAGGTAACTGGGGAGGGGGTGTCTGTTTTTAAAGTGTTTTCTTGCATTAGTTAGTGTTAAAACGAATTTCCCTTATAAATAGGTTTCATATACGTCTTGGTTTCTGGATGCCTTTAACTATGCCATCTTAAAGAAGATAGATGTATTAAACCTTAGCATCGGAGGCCCAGACTTCATGGATCATCCTTTTGTTGACAAGGTTTGTAAAGTGGGAAAAGGATAAATATTCTGGATGGTGGCTGTTCTAAGTTTTTCCACTTGCCTTTGAAATGTTTAATTTAAGACCTACCTTACAGCAGTGGTACATACTATTGAGATTATCTGTGTGAAGCCCATGGGGCGTTTTACAGCATTCTTCAAATGTTACAAATGATTATTCACTGGCTTCTATGCTTTAGATGGTAGTTTGTCACCAGCTTTCCAAAATCTGAATTTCTTAATTTTCCAGGTATGGGAGCTGACAGCTAACAATGTGATCATGGTTTCTGCTATTGGAAATGACGGCCCTTTATATGGGTAAGTGTTTTGAGGATATTTGGCCAATGTTGTGTTCATTCAAAATAAGTTCTGGCAATTAATAATAATTTTTCCTTCAGAAGTCGTGTAAAAACTGTTTTGTCATCATCCTTTTTTAAGAACAATCATGGCAGGAGTGTCCCTTACCCTAAAATAAATTGGCTTTCTCACTCTTCCCTTCAGTTAGAGCTCACATAAAAGTATGAATGTGATCACTGGGTTTACAAAATGTTTGCTAGTAAAAAAATTGTTTTGAACCTGGAGAAAATTAGTTGTGCTCAAGTCCCATTGAAATATGTGGCACAAATTAATCCTGACTGACTGAAGTCCCATTGCTTTCAATAGGATTTAACATGACTATATCACTTTAATCCTAAACACACTTATTTATTTATTTATTTTATTTAAGCATTTTTATGCCGCCATTCAGCCAAAAAAGGCTCTCACGGCGGCTTACAAAAGTATTTCTTGACAGTCCCTGCCCACAGGCTTACAATCTAAAAGACATGACACAAAAGGAAAGGGGATTGGGAGGGAGGAGGAGGAGTTAGTAACTTATTATGGAGTTAGTCCCATTGAACAAAGTAAATTTGAGTAAATCTGCATGAGATTGCACTGTACATTTTACTCGATTCAATCCATTTAGTTTCGTGGGAAATACAAAACCAGTCTGTCTTAATTTTTTTGCTAGATTATTTTATGAGCTTGCTTGTTTTTGAAATACTCATATAGGTGTTTTTATCTTTTGTGAGAGCTGGTTTGTTGTTGGCAGATGTAGCGATGGCCACCAATTTGGATGACTTTAAAAGGGGGCTAGGCAAATAGCTGGATGGGGAGGCTATCAGTGGCTACCAGTCCTGATGGCGCTTTGCTTCCTCCAGTATCAGAGCCAGTAGGCCTATGTACACCAGTTGTGGGGGACATGGGCGGGAAAGTGCTGTTGTACTCATGTCCTGCATGTGGGTTTCCCATGGACAGCTGGTTGGCCACTGTGTGAACAGAACGTTGGCCTAGAAGGACCTTTGGTCTGATCCACCATGGCTCTTCTTATGTTCTTAGACTAGGGTGGGAAGACCCAGGTTCAAGTCCTTACCAAGCTGTGAAACTCAATAGGTGGCCTTGGGCCATTCACACACATTCAGCCTAACTTTCCTCACAGGATTAAAAAACACATGATTGGGGCAGTGAGAACTAGGTTTCCCGTCTTCATTTCCTTGGGGAAAGATGGGGCAGAAATGTAATAAATAAATAACAAATATAAATATTCCTTTCAGTACACTCAACAACCCTGCTGATCAAATGGATGTGATTGGAGTAGGTGGCATTGACTTTGAAGATAACATTGCTCGGTTCTCATCCAGGGGGATGACCACATGGGTAAGCATCTTTAGAGAGCACCGTTGGTCTGAGTGACGGCAGTGCATTGGAAGGATGGGATAGATATAGGTACTCCTAATAAACTACGTGTTGTTGTTTTTAAATGTGTGTCGCCAAGCACAACAAACATTTCTTACTGGTTTGTGCAATGAATGCGAGGTTTAATTAATTGATTAATAAACAGAAGCCCTTGCAAAGGCCAAGCGTGAGCCGTCTTTTCAGGATTTTTAAAAATTGTGACAAATGCTGAGTCAGTTAAGGGACATGGAGTATTTATGTGTTGTGTTAGAAGTCATTATGTTGGTATAAATGACATGAAGATGGTTCTCTTATTTTGCTTTCTTCCAAAGGAACTGCCTGGTGGTTATGGTAGGGTCAAGCCTGACATTGTTACTTATGGCTCCGGAGTGAGAGGCTCTGGCATGAAGGGCGGGTGCCGCTCTCTCTCCGGGACCAGCGTGGCCTCCCCTGTGGTGGCAGGTGCCGTCACTCTGCTAGTAAGGTAAGTGTTCAGTGAAAATGCAAGTGCCAGAAGAGTTTGCTTAAATAACGGCATTTTGGTTTATGATCAGGAAGCTTCAGATTAGCCAGGGAAATGTTATTCGTACCCTGGGGAAGCTGTTCTGGAAACAGAGCAAGCTTCAGAATTTCAAGGGAAACTGATGCAAATCCCACAGCTAAGCAATGCCTTAGGGCTAAGCAAACTGCCACAAAAGAGCGTGCAAGCTTTTGTGTTCTTCAGAATTCTTCATCAGGCTTCGTGGTACAAAAAAGTAAGGGATGGATGAAGAAGCAGAAAAGTCCTCAAATTAAGCCAGATGTTGTGGCCATGAGGTCTGTAGTTGAGACTCAGGGTTGTATCCAGTTTTCTCCTACTTAGAGTAGACCCATTGAAATGCATGGGACTTCAGTTAGACTAACATTGGATACAACTCTCAGTCTCGGACTTGATTGCAGACTGAATGATTTCGTCACTGGTAAGTGTTGCAGGTATAGGATAACACGTAGCGTTCTGGCACAAAGTGTCTGTCCCCCATTTCTGAAAACATAGTTTACAAGCAGCCTTGATGGCTTTTAGCAAATGCAGTGGTATAATATACCAGATACATAAATGTTAACAATGTGATACGTATTATGATTTGTGATATAAATAAGCAGTGCTAGTTATTTTGAGTGCTGAAAGCATCTCACATATACTATTGCAGTAATCCTTAAAACATTCCTGTAAGATAGGTCAACATCATCCTTATAATGCGGATTGGAGGGGAGGGGAGGCTGAAGCTGAGAGATTGTGTCTTGCTGAATGACACTGAGCTGTGGCTGAAGTGAGTTTTGAACTGGGGATATCCTGGCTGGTAGCCACGGCTTATACTCTGAGCTACTGCACTACATTGTACAAACGCAAAGGAGTTCTTGAGTATTTTAGTCCATTTAAGGTGCTTTGCTTATTCAGTGCCTAGTTCAAGGGAGGCTTGCTCTCTGAATTAATTGCCTGTTTCGTGCTTTGCCCTATAGATGAAATTGTTTTTTTAAATTGCATGTTCATTACTTTGACCATTTCATGCCATGTTATGTTCTTCCAAGTTTTACAGTTTTTAACATGGAGCAGCTAACACAATCCTTATGTGATTTACAGAGAGAGACTTTGATATTTTGGGGACAAAAGATATCCAGATCTAGAACTCTTGTAAAAAGTTTGGATATTGAACCTTTGAACTCATTCAGCGAATATCTATACGATCAGACTAAAGGGCAAAATTGTCTGGCCCCAAGTAGAAGCTGCATAGTCTGAAATTAACGCATTAGATGGTACCGCTTGGGGAAGGCTGATTTCGTGCTGAAGTTATATCGGCTAAGTATAGCACCTGCTGAATAATAATAACATCACGATGATTTCTCATTTTTAGCACAGTTCAGAAGCGTGAAATGGTGAATCCAGCTAGTATGAAACAGGCTCTGATCGCATCTGCACGCCGGCTTCCTGGAGTCAACATGTTTGAGCAAGGGCATGGCAAACTGGATCTCCTCAGAGCCTACCAGATTCTCAACAGTTATAAACCACAGGCCAGGTGAGGTTGCTTAAAAACCAACAACAATCTCAAATTGGATGCATTCAGTTTAGAGGATAACTGCAGTTTTGCCCAGCCAGGATAACTTAGCTTAAACTGTCCTGCTTTTTCCAGTTCTGAACCGATTTTGTAATTAAGAGAGCTTTCTGCTAATGCAAATGTATCTGAGAGCTTTAAAGAAGATGCAAAGTAATTTGATTTTTAATCAAGATTGTAAAATTGTGGGCAAGGGGCCTGTGATTTTTATTTGTTGCTTAGTGTCTTTAGGTACTGGTGATGATGAAATCAATCTGACAAAAACCTTTTAAAAAGGGCTAGGAAGTGTTGATACTGGCTCAGTTCGGACAACACATTTGTCAACGCAGTGTGAAAACTCCACTCAACGGTTGAGTTTTTAGGCAGTACCCCCGGCACAATGTGTTCTAACTCCGCCATTGTGTGACTGTGGGCTATCGTGGAGTTGAGTAAAATCCATCGTGATGTTTGATTGACAATTCCTCCACCCTCTCTCCTCCCCGGTCCTCCCAACGGTATCCCATCAGCCATTGCTGCAAAAAACAATCCTGGCGGTTCTCCTAGAGCGGCACTCGCTCCTTTTGCCAGGGAGTTAACTCTGTAACTAGTGAGAAAAGTCAACTCAACATAATGGAAAACTCCATAGAGCCCGCCACACAACACGCAACACAACCGTTGTGCAGGAACTTGCCTCTGCACAGTGTTGATATACTGCATGGAGTGTTTTCCAAACCCCCCCCCCTCCATCATTGTGTGGAGTTTTCCCATCAGAAAACACATTTCTCAACAGTGGTGTAAAACCACCATTGAGAAATGTGTTGTCTGAATTGAGCCACACTGTCTTGCTATAGTTTCCCATCCCCTCTAAACCAGAAATAGCCCGTATCTGTATTCTTGGGGTTTACCTTGTTCTCTAGGCTGTGGAAACTGACCCTCTGGCAAGTAGTCAGGCTCAATGATAACCTGCTGCCATGTAGCAGTTAGGCTCAGGGTCACCACCTGGTATTCTTGGGCAGCTGCTGCTGCTGCCCGCTGTGGATGCTGACACTGACCCTAGAGGTCACAGTTGTGGCCATCTTCTCAGTTTTCCCAAAAAGCAGTGCCAGGAAAATTCTGTCATTTGGTGGTATTGTTGCGTAAAAGACATAGCCATTGTGTGTTTTTACCCACAGTACCCTGGAACAGTGGAACCTCTGAGACTGACCTGGTTTTCATCACATGGTGCAGCTCATCATGGGTTACTTAACCCATGACGACGTTGACTGTGGACCATCAGTTGACGATTCATGTTCTATACAGTCCTTCTAAAAACATGTTCTATTCGTGTTAATGTTCTTTCCAAGACCGTATTCGTTCAAAATAATAATAATATCTTTGATCCTGCCTGATTTGTTTTCAAATTTAATTTCAATTTCAAAACCCTAAGGTTTATGGAGGAGGAAACAGAGTATTCTTTTATGCAGGTTTTAGCTCTCGTAACATATTTATGTGGTGTTTCTCTCCCTGACTGCTTAGCTTGAGTCCCAGCTACATCGACTTGACGGAATGCCCTTACATGTGGCCCTATTGCTCCCAACCGATCTACTATGGAGGCATGCCAACGATTGTCAATGTGACTATTCTCAATGGAATGGGGGTCACTGGAAGAATCGTAGACAAGGTAGGATTTGAAAGGGTTGAGCCCTAGCCAAACCCAAGGATAGATGCCATTGTTCTTCAATAGGCATGATGATTGAGGTTTATGCCAACAGCATTCTCTCTAGTCTTAACCTGGGTTTGCCATCCCCTTTGAAGCCCTCGTTAAGATGTGAATGCTATTTATTGCATTTATATCCTGACTTTTTTCCTCCAACGAACCCCAAGGTGGTGTACATAATCCTCTTCCTCTCCATTTTATCCTCACAACAACCCTATGAGACGGGTTGAGCTGAGAGTCTGTGACTGGCCCAAAGTCACCCAGTCGGTTTCCATGGCCGGGTAGGGACTAGAACCAGATCTCCCAACTCCCAGTCCAACACTTTAGCCACTACACCACACCGGCTTTCCAGTCTGTGGAGATACTAACACTAAATCATTGCTAAGTTCATATCAGAGAGGGGGAGGGAGCACCCATTCCCAAGTTTGGTTCCTGATTGGAAATCCACAATATAACCCCTGGGTTATATGCATAAAAGACTTCAAAGAAGCCTCTATGATCTGCAATGGCTATTTGTTTACCTTTCCTACTCTTAAATATATGTCCATCAGTGTTTTAACTAATCCACTTTCTGCTCTTCAGCCTGACTGGCAACCCTACTTGCCACAGAACGGAGATCACATTGAGGTGGCTTTCTCCTATTCCCCCGTGTTATGGCCTTGGTCAGGCTACCTAGCCATTTCCATCTCCGTAGCAAAGAAAGCAGCCTCGTGGGAAGGCATTGCACAAGGACACGTCATGATCACCATCTCCTCCCCTGCAGAAAACGAGGTACGTTTGACTCATTTTGCTGCTGTTTAATGAACTGCATGCTCTGATAACCTCTCATTTGGATTACTGCAATGCATTATATGTGGGGCTGCCTTTGAAAACGGTCTGGAAACTTCAGCTGGTACAAAACAGGGTAGCACGGTTACTAACAGGGACTGGCTGACGAGACCACATCACGCCAGTCCTTTTCCAGCTTCGTTGGCTGCCAGTCCAGGTCCGGGCCTGATTCAAAATGAACAAAGTATTAACATTTAAAGTCCTAAACGGCTTGGGGCCAGGCTATCTGAAGGAATGCCTCCTCCCATATGTACCTGCCCGGACCCTAAGGTCATCCTTGGGGTCCTTCTCCGTGAGCCCCTGCCAAAGGAAGTGAGGCAGGTGGCTACCAGGAGGAGGGCCTTCTCTGCTGTGGCCCCCCCGGCTGTGGAATGAGCTCCCTAAGGAGGTTCGCTTGGCACCTACATTATATGCTTTTAGACGCCAGGTGAAGACCTTTTTATTCTCCCAGCATTTTAACAGTCTATAAATACATTTTAACTTGGTATTTTAAATTTGTAATTTTGCATTGCTGCTCTTTTTATCTGGTTGAGCTTTTATATTGTATTTTATATTATGGTTTTATACTGTGGTTTTATGCTTTGAATGCTTTTAATTTTTGTGAACCACCCAGAGAGCTCCGGCTATTGGGCGGTATAGAAATGTAATAAATAAATAAATAAATGAATGAATAAATAAACAAACTCTTGTTGGATACTGTGACCCTTTTGAAGGGAACTGATTCACCGTTAGCTGGCTTTGGTTTATGCAGTCATTGATATTGTAGGCAAAAACTACTGTTGGCAGACAAGCATATTCCAGCCGTAGCGTGTTTTATTGCTGTGGGCAATATGTAACTTGACAATTGAATTGAAGAATCAAAAGGCAAAGGCTTTCTCTTTCCCATTCTGAAAACCAATGTAGACTTTTGGTCACTTGTGCGTTGCTTCGGAATATGCTACTCCTGTTAGATTTCCAAAAAAATCAATATCTTCAGTAAAATAATGTAAGATTTACTGTACATGTTGGGCTTTCCCTGTGGATTTGCATAAATGTATTTCTTAATTCTTATCTTGCAGGGCTGGACTTGAAATCTAAATATGGTGCGTTCTCTGTATCAGTCATACTGGTTTAGGTGGCATATTTGAGTACTCTTGGCTCATGAACAAATTATTCTTGAGACAGTTTTGTTTCCTCAGTCATTGCTTCTTTAGAAACCCTTTAAGAAACATTGACAATTTTGTTGCACATCGAACTGCTGTTACCTGTTCAGAGCTCTTAGGGTACGGTGGGCTTTAAATCAAAAGAAATAAGCATTTTAAATTGCAGAACAACACAGTTTTTAAAATTGCTGTGTAACAACTTGATGCTGTTCATGCCAGGAGTGGGCAACTCCCAAGGTCCTAGGGGCCTCACCACTGCCATGCCCCCCAGAAAGAAAGTCTGCTTGCCACCAAAATTAACCTGCAAACCCACTTTTTTTGATGCATGTTGCTCACCACTGGTATATGCCAAAGTAGAAGGTTTCTGGTTCTGTCAAAGTGCTTTGAATTTGCCTTGTTATTTGAGTCATAATGAAACAGCTCTTTGCAAACATGCAGAACCTTGATATTAAGTTGGCATACAAAGCCTTTCATTGTCATTTTTTTTTTTTAAAAAATGTACTAATTTATTTCCCATTTGTTTCAGTTTGAGTTTTCGATATTTTTTTCTTTGGGCAGCTGATGACCCCCCCCCCTCCACTTTCATTACAGTATGCTGTGGAGAATTGGAGTTGAGAGTGGCATAATTAAATGTTATTCAACAGACATGAATACAAAAATTCAGCGGACGTGCAAAAGTACTTGTCTGGTAGCTTAGATCCCAGCCATAATTCAACCACTTCTATCCTGCTGTTTGTCCAGGAGATGCAGAGTTAATCTCAGAACAAGCCTTGGAGATCACTGTCCTGTGAGTTTCAAAGCTATGTGAGGATCTATGTGAGGAAACCTATGTGAGGTTTCCCATATCGAAGCCATTGCACTATGGTGTGACATTGGGGACAGTGTAGGTGCAGAATGGGATACAATGGATTTAATTAGTTACTGTAATCAAAATCATTATCAGCAGAATGTGTTCTAAAATAGGTTCTGTTTGTGGACAGAATTTCGGGCTGCTTTAAGTTCCTTTTGGTTTCCTTTTCTTTCAGTCGAAAGCTGGTGCTGAACAGACCTCAACCGTGAAACTCCCAATAAAAGTGAAGGTTATCCCGACACCCCCTCGTAGTAAGCGAGTCCTGTGGGATCAGTATCACAATCTCCGCTATCCGCCAGGATATTTTCCAAGAGATAATTTGAGGATGAAAAATGATCCTTTAGATTGGTGTGTTTATTTTTATGCAAAGCTTTGATCATTAAGGAAGTGCAATAACCTTGACAAAGGAGAAAGTACAATTCTGTTCTCAACATAACTTGGGATTGTGCTTATTTTTCCTGTAGTTTTGTGGGAAATGATAAACTTGTGGCTGAGACTCATAAATATCTGATTCATTTATACATTATAATATTTCAGCCTTAGTAAAAAAGAAAATAACGATAATGCATCATTATCACTAGACTAGTTTCCATTTTTATGAATTGTTGTAAACCGTCCAGAGAGCATTGGCTATGGGGCAGAATAGAAATCAAATAAAGAACAATGATAATATTCCTGAGGTGAAAGCGTAAATAAATTACTTGCAGAATTTGTGTTTTCCTTTTTGTTTTTCAGTACTCCCAATTATGGGATTTAGTCCCCCACCCTTTCCTTAAACAAGTTATACAAGTATTAAATGGGGCAACTTGATTGCTATACATCACTGTCTTAAACTGATTCAGTAGACTGAAGATTTAGTTCCTGAAAAAAAAAAATCTTAATGTAGAATTTCAGAAGTGCAATTTATTATCAATAGTTGTATATTTTAACATAATGATTTACTTAGTTAACAGTGGAATTCTATACATGGTTACCCAGAAGTATGTCCCATTGAGTTCAGTACTTCTTACTCCCGGGTAATTGAATATTGGATTGCACCCTAGAAAAAACAAACATTTAGAAAATGAATATATCTTGGTCCATCTTTGCATACAGTTTCCCGCTGAATATACATCTTTGTATGCATTTCCCCCCCCCCAAAAAAAATATGCATTTCCCTCTACAATATATATATTGTGCACATGTTTTGAGCTGGGAACTGTACCACAAAAATCTGTAAACTGTGGAAGCCAAAGGATAAATCCACATAATAGTTCAGAAAGTGTGGATTGTGTTGGTTTGCTTAAAAACGTGGACTGAACAAAATTCTTCCCCCAGCCCTTCTCTCAGTATCGTTCCTTTACACCTCTGAATCCATCTTTTGTGGTGAGCTGAGGGTAAGAAGGAGTGCAAACAAGAGGCACGTAGGATACTGTGAGGATCACAAGATTTAGGTTTTCTTCCTTGTGTTGAAGCCAGTTCCTTTCAGAATCCACAGATACCCTATATAGCATAATTCAGGATTTCAAACACCCCACATAAATTTATCTTAGTCCTAACAACAACCCTTTATAGTAGGCTGGGATTATTATTGCCATATTGGAGCTGGCTGAGAGAATAGTGGCTGCCCAAAGACCACCTACTCAATTGTATGAGCCAGGACCGTTCCAGCTCACACTTCACAGTCTCGATGCTACACCAACACTTGCATGTACTCTCTTAGGATGTGGCTTACTGCTGTTGTGGTTACTCAGTGCTGCAAATCATGCTTTTTGAAAGGCACTGGAGGCATCTATCCAAAGTTGTTGCCTTCTCTGGCTTTTTTCAGGGTGGAGGAATATAAGCTAGGCATAGTATTCCACACTGGTGTGATATGTGTTTAGTTTGTAAGACGTGAAGCAATTGTAGGACATGAAGCAATTTTTTTTTCAATATTTGAAAATCAATTCAGGGGGAGGAATGGGATTATGAGACGGCGGGACAGAAACTCATATTAAAAGACTGTGGGTTTTATGCGACAGAGATGCATAATTTGTTCTTTGCATGCTGTGCTTAATACCACTCCTATCTCTTTAAATTAAAAGGGAATGTTTGCACTCTACCTGGGCTATAACCATCCATCCCCCCTTCTTTCTGTCTGTTTCTGCATCCAATGAAGCTCAAGTTTCAGTATTCTATGAAAACTCATTTGGAAAGCTGAAACTATTAGTCTAAATCAGCGGTGGGCAACGTTTGCCCCTCCAGATGTGTTGGACTGCATGGTCTGTGACCATTGGCCATGCTGACTGGGGTCAATGGCAGTTGCAGTCCAACCACATCTAGAGGAACACATATTGTCCACCCCAGTCTAAAAGATACAATACACAGATCTGAGTATCATTCAGATACAAAGACTTGTATTTATATTACATACAGCAATTCAAACTCCTTTACTCCAGATTTGCCTCTGGGCTTCATGGCACACAAGTGATAGGATTTGTAGACAACTATTTACAGAGGATCATTAGATATGGAAACCAGAGAAATTTAAACATGTGGCCTTTTAAAAACATGATAAAAACAATCTGACAGAAATTCGAGTTACGTATTTCACATGGTTTATCTTAGGAATGGTGACCACATCCACACAAACTTCAGGGACATGTACCAACATCTGAGAAGTATGGGATATTTTGTGGAAGTTCTTGGTTCACCATTTACGTGCTTTGATGCCAGTCAGTATGGTAAGTAATTGTGAGCTTGCTTGCTTGCTTGTATCATTTGACTTAATGTTCAGTAGCTTAATGTTCAGCCTCTTTGTTTAGGACTGCAAAGTTTAGACAATTGCTAGAATGTAAAATAGGTCATGATTTTGAGTTCATCATAACAAACGAATGCCCAGCTGTAAGTCTATATGGCTGAAATAACAGCATATTCTTTCGAGATAGGGCCCAGGCTCCCTGGTTTGGTTTCAGATTCTGAGTCAGACTTGGACGCATAGCTAGAAGAAGCTCAATCAAAACAGAGACTGGGGAAGGAAATTCCCCAGGGCTCTTCAGGAGTCAAGGAGGAATCTTCCCAGGAGCTTATCGAACAGGCAGCCCAGGTTCGGAGACTGTCTCTCCCCCCCCCACTTGGGAACTCAGCCTTTGTCAGAGGGGGAGGGAGCACCAGAATTGACAGATCCCAGAGTCTGCCATAGGGTTAAGCGGATGGAGTTGAGAGGAGATGTGAGGCAGTCTGCTGGACTGGCAGCACATCAGAAGTTGGGTCAAGAGGACCCTCCAGCAAAATCCTGTCAGGCATGGCGGCAAACTGTCCATTTAGTTGATAGGCAACTGTCTTGCTTTGTTTGGCTAATTAGGCTTAGAGGACCGCTCTTAGCCTTCACAGACCCTACAGGTATGAAGAAGTGTTTTCTACTGAATAAAGGCTTTGTGGATTGCACAGTGCATCTCCATTCCCTCACATTTTGGTGGCAGGGCTTGGGATCTTGACATATTCTTCCCCTGCCTCCATTTCTCTCTTGTCTATTTTAGATGGTAAAGATATGAAAATGTATTAGGGGGCTATTGTCTATAGTACTGGGGCCTAATTGTATTGTATTTTAATGTTTTATTTATTTATTTATACTATTTTAAATGTCTTTTTAAAGCTTCCCTGAGTGCCATTTTTGAGTAGAAAGACAGGTTATTAATTAATTAATTGTACAGCAGGAATGTCAAATTCTTTTCATTCTGTTTTGGAGAAGCTCTCGGGTGGTGGGTGTGGCCTAAGGCAAAGGGGCGGGGCAGGGCAAAAAGGGTGGGACCAAAAATGCCAGCCTGTTTCATCCTAAAGCTCTTGCTGCCAGTAACTCAGCCTTAGGAGGGGCCTTGAAACCTCTTAGAATGGGGGGGAGCGGAGGAAGAAACTGCTCAAAATCCAAGAAACTGCCAAATGATGTAGATCCAAGAGAAGGGTTGTGGCTTTTTAAGAAGTCTGGGTTTTCCTTCTTTGTCTTTTAGGATGAAATGTTATGTTGACACTTTCATTTTTCATTTTACAAAAACAAAAAAACTCCTTCCTGTTCGAAAATAACTTTGTTTCACATTAATTTGAGGGATTTTCTTTTCTCCTCCATTTCTGCTATTTCTTAAGAGCTGGCAAATGTCACTATAAAAAAAAGGAGCGAGGGCCTGAGGTGATTTGATAAGTAACACTCAATTTAAAAGCTAAGCTTTTTAATTCCAGAAAACAGAAGGTCTGTGTGTAGTCCGAATTAGTAACTACATTGCTAAAAGGACAAAAAAGTAGATAATTTTGTTTTGTTTTCTAGTGGTGTTAAGACAATACACCCTAAGGACATGTGAAAAGAAATGAAGAGACTTCTGCTAATTTAAGGCTGAATAAAAAAAATGAGATTAATTCTTCATGGCTGTGTGCTTAAATTTCTCAAGCAGCAGCGCCGGATGCTGCATGGCAAACCATTTTTTGAAAACCAAGGAAAACTTGTAAATTAGTTTGTAATCTGGTGTTGAGTGTGAGGATGACAATCGGTTAAACACAAACAGTCAAAAAAACCCACTGGGAATGTCCAAGCCTTTGCCCACACTCACCTAGAGTCCCTCTTTAGGTCACGTTTAGAGATACATTTGAATGCTAAAAAGAGAACATTTGACAAGGGTTTAGGCCATCTTCTGACCCTCCAGGTATTTTGGTCTGTAAACCGGGGCTGGTTACAGGGAGCACACAACTCCCCTGTTACAACAGCTCCACTGGCTTCCGGTCTGTTTCCAGGCACAATTCAAAGTGCTGGTTATGACCTATAAAGCCAAATATGGCTCCGGTCCAGGTTATCTGAAAGAGCCTGCCCATGCTCTGAGATCTTGAGGCCTTTCTCTTGATCCCACCATCATCAGAGGCACATCTGATGGGTATGAAGGAGAGGGCCTCAGGCTCTGGAACTCCCTTCCCAGGGAGGCTACACAGGCTCCCTCCTTGTTACACTTTCGGAGGCAGGCAAAAACGTTTTTGTTCCGGCAGGCCTTTCGGGTTTACATTACCTGTGTTAATGTATTGGATTTTCTAATTGTGATTTGCTTTTAATTTTTTTAAAAAATGTTTTTAATATTACAGGGTTTTTTTTTAATATTACAGGGTGTGTTGTTAAAGCCCCCAGGAAGAGGATTCATGACAGGGGTGACAGAAAAAGATGGGCAGGCCAAGAAGGGAGGGGAGCCGCATTGAAAGCCACAGTCCTGCCACGGAGGCTGCTGGTTAAATAAATAATAATAATAATAATAATAATAATAATAATAATGTCTCCTTATAAGCGAAGGCCAGCTTGGGAGTAAGAGAGGCTGGAAGCAGGGATGGTGGAAAAGCTGCAGATAATAAGCAGAGGAAGGAGGAGGCCATGGAGGAAGGAGCTCTGTGGCTCTCTCTGTTCAAAGAGAGCACCAAGTGATCAGGATGTGAGGAACTCCTCTTTCGCCAGCTGAGACCAAAGAGGTGCCCAGGGCCCAGGGATTGGCCCAACTCCCTTTCTCACTTTATCAAAATTCCTGGTACTTTATGGAAGCCAGGTGAGGGGCAAAATAATATCGTCCAGTGCTTGATCATTCTGACTAGTCTCCTTATTTATGCAGGGACCTTATTGATGGTGGACAGCGAGGAAGAGTATTTTCCAGAAGAAATCACTAAGCTGAGGAGGGATGTCGACAATGGGCTATCACTCGTAGTGTTCAGTGACTGGTACAACACCTCAGTGATGAGGAAAGTCAAGTTTTACGATGAAAACACCAGGTATGAGTATCTGAGCACTACTGCAAGCTTTTGGCATTTCTAGAGTGGGAGGGTGGTCTAAAAGTAATTCTTTAAAAGTAAAATAAAGTTAGGTACCGTATCCAAGCTATACAAATCGCTGATTGAATTATTTTGTGGGTCATTTGAAGCATTAAAAGCATGTTAGGAAGTGGATTTTGGGATATAACGCAAACTGAAAAATTTCCACTGCAAATTAGCCTAATTTGCAAAGGGAAATAATCAGGAAAACCCAAATCAAATGAACCAACTTCCACAAAATTGGCTCATTTGAAGCACCAATTGTGGTTTAAAACAAATTCTGATCAGTTTTCAAACAAACCAGTTTCGAACTCTGGATTATTTTGCTAGTTTGTGTAACCAGGGTTTGTTTTAAACCATGATGTCTAGTTCGAAAATAATGACCGACCAAACACCTTTTGTGGAAAGTGAAAGAGTTAGCAGTAGTACTTCTCCCAATTGCATGGGATGAGGGGAAAGGAGGGGGATTCACATGAGCCTGAAGCTTCACTTGGGCTCATTCCAGCTTGTGCACAAGGTGCGAAATCCTGGCTTAGTGCTATGTGAGAACCAGCCTAGAATGTCCTGTACTTAAGATGTCAGAAATACCCAGCTATGGACTCCTGGAGTCTCCTTGCTGAGCTATATACCTCAAAGTGCTCTGTTGTGTCTTCTGGTGATCTTACTGTTTTTAAGGACTAAAAAGTCAGTGCAAAAATAGAAACATAAAGCATCCTAATTCTTTAATTAACTTAAGATGGGATTTTGAAAACTGCCAGGAGGGGCATTTATTCAATCAATGGTTAGGTGTGCATAGGTGGGTTTGTTTTTTTTTAAGCTTCTGAAAACCTGAAGATTGAGTAGGCTTCTTCTGTAATATAAATATGAATGCTGTTGACCTTAGTGACTGCTCTTGTCCTTGGTGATTTCTGTCTCAGCGTGGATGTTAGGTGTGGGGGATTGCTATTTGCCATAAAAGAAATGGCAGGGCCTTCTGGGTTGTAACTTCCTGTGTTGTGCGGCTCTTTTCGTAGGCAATGGTGGATGCCTGATACTGGAGGCGCTAATATTCCAGCTCTAAATGATCTTCTGTCTATCTGGGGCATGGCCTTTAGCGATGGTCTATATGAAGGGGATTTTACCATGGCAAGCCACGAAAGTGAGTAAACAGGACTTCATCAATACCTGACAGCTAATCAGGGAGAGAGGTTCTAGAAAAGGGATGGCCCTCCAGATGTGTTTTGGCCTACGGCTCCCATGATCCTTCACCATTGGGCTATGCTGGCTGGGGCTGATGGAAGTTGTTGCCTGCCAGATGTTTCAGCCTACAAGTTTCCATCCCTGTTGTAGAGCAACCTTTCCCAGCCTTGGGTCTCTAGAGGTTGCTGGATTACAACTCCCATTATTCCTGACCATTGGCCCTTACGGTCTATCAACATCTAGGGACCCAAGGTAGGGAAAAACTGCTCTAGATTATCCCTGACCTGCTAGGCTTCCAGCTATGTGGAGTTCTCCTCTTGCGCCCTGGGAGAGCAGTCCCCGATCTTCAGTCTGAAGGGGTTCAGTGCCTGCACACCTTTATGATGTGATCAGTTGTTTGTTTAGACTGGGCTTTGATATTGGGTGACATCATCTCTGGGGGAATAGATGACCACAGCGTTGTCACCATCATCCTGTTTTGTTGATAAAATATGGCACCCAATCCTAAGCATGCTTACTCAGAAGTAAATCCCACGGTGTTTGAAGGGGTTTACTCCCAAGTAAGTAACCCATAGGGTTGCAGCTGAAGAGTGCTAGGCGCTGTACCAAATTCATACTGGAACATTCTACATTTTTCCTGTTCAAAAAGTCAATTGAGATTGTCACTTTTCTCCCCCTCCTGATATCGCTGTAACTTTTCAGTTACCATACCATTCATGGGAAAGTGGGCTACCTGTAATATGTGAAGGACTAGCTCAGTTCTTGTAGTTTGCTGAAATCATGATGGCACGTAGAAGAACCTCCATCACCCAGTTCCATGAGGATCCCCCCCGCCCCCCAAGTTATTCACTGCAGACATATCTGCTGACGGGGACCAGGAGCTGTCATTGCCCCATAGCCCTCCCCCTTTCCCCCAATATTTTTAGACGTCAGGATGGATGTAATTCTTGAGGCCCTAATCAACTTGCTATAATCATGACACTTCCGTGTTCCTACTGTTATCATTACTGGGTGGCTAAAACATTGCAAATGTGTTATTTATACAGCACAGTGTGAGTATACACCGTGCTTCCTTTTCTCACCCATATTCCAATAGCCCTCTAATAGGTCATTATTATCACCATTTTACAGATGGGAAGCTATGTCAGAGAGAAGGAAGAAGGAGGAGGGAGGGAAACTTCTCCATGGCTAAATTGAAACCACAAAGGAGGAGAGTATCCAAGTCAGGTCAGGAAAAAAGGAGAAACAAATTCTCGGGGTGCAAACGTTTGTCTCGCTAGAGAGAATTCTGCAGTCATCCTCTCACAACTCCCTGAAGAAGGCCTTTGAGAGAACACAGGCCGAAACGCGTTGGGCTTTGTAATCAAAACGTTTGCAGCCTGAGAATTTGTTTCTCCTTTTTTCCTGACATGGCGAAATTGGGTATAAGATCCAGGACGTAGAGTAGCTGAACGACATACAGCCTAAAAGAAGGAGGGTAGAGCTGGGGGCAGAGGAGGGTGAAGGAAGCACAGAGGTGAAGCGGAGGAGAAAGTAGGAGGAACCGCTCACGTTAGGGCCTATGAGCGGGGAAACCATTTCTCTTGGCAGGAATGGGGCGGGACAGAAGGAAGTGATGGCCCCAGGGAGAGATTCCATCTCTCTGATGAATGTAATGTGCCAAGAGTTAAAAGATGGCTTCTCTGCCAAAGGGTGGCTATAGGTGGCTACATGCCAGATTTGCATTCCTTAATGGTGGACATCATGTCCTAGCAGACAAAGGGGAAAACTTTCGACCAATAGAGCATCGAATGTAACCTATGACTCATTGAGATTGTGCACCTTAACTTGAAAATGGAATGTAACTTAACTTGCTAATCCAGAAATGGCCAATAGAAGGGTTAGAAAGAGACTAACACCCTCTTGTAGCCAGGGCCTATATATACTGTGAGATTCCTTTGTTCTGGGCGCCTCCATTTTATGGAACCAGAGAGCGCCCCCATACTGCAGTATCGGAAGTAAATGGATTAAGTGTATTCTCCAGCCTCGTGTGTTTGATTGGCTATTAACGTGCCGGGAAAGTGGGCCTTTAAATCCCTGGTTAAGGGACAACAGAAGGAGCCAGATAGCCAGGTGGAGAGAGTTGTGCCTGATGTTGAGTCTGCCCTCGCTGCAGCCCTGTGGTAGGGAAAGCTACCTTTAGCCAAAAAAGCAAAGAAAAAAAGTGTTAGGTAGGGTCACCTTATGAAAAGGAGGACAGGGCTCCTGTATCTTTAACAGATGTATTGAAAAGGGAATTTCAGCAGGTGTCATTTGTACATATGGGGAACCTGTGAAATTCCCTCTTCATCACCACAGTTAAAGCTGCAGGTGCCCTGCCCTCTTTTAAATCTGGTCTCTCTAGTATAGTTCCTGCAGCTTTAACTGTTGTGATAAAGAGGAAATTTCACCAGGTTCTCCATATATACAAATGATACCTGCTGAAATTCCCCTTTCTATGCAACTGTTAAGGATACAGGAGCCCTGTCCTCCTTTTCATATGGTCACCCTATGTTAGGCCCCAATCCTATGCACTCTGCTCCATTGAACTGAATGAGACTTACCTCTGAGTCAACATGCATGGGATCAAATAGTTCAGGGTGCAAAGAGCTTTCCCCACATTGTGCCCCAATGACTCTCAAGAGGGCTGGGGAGGGGGCAGCTGATTAGAACGCATTGTGTCCATTCTTTGGCTGCAGGTTTCTACTTAAAATATAACTACTAGAATTGGTGAACGTACGTCTTTTTTTGTTTTATTTTTAGTGAACTATGCCTCGGGATGTAGTATTGCAAAGTTTCCAGAAGATGGCATTGTAATTGCACAGACTTTTAAGGATCAAGGTACAGTGTTGCATTTCTTTTTATATTCCTCTAAGTATAGTCCTGGATCTGCCCTTGACCTCTGTAAAAATAAATAAATAGTAGATGCACAGAAAATCTTGATGCACGTATAGTTGCATGTTTAACTTGGGTAGACATTCCCATTCTGTGATATTGATTCCGTTTACAGACTCAGCTGGAGCAGGCTTCACGGGGAGGTCTCCCACCCTAGAACAAATGAACAGACTCCCTCACTGTATGCCTGATATCTGTTCAGGTCTGACAGTCTTAATTTTGGCGGTGGGGCAAAGAACAACTCCACCCAAGGAATGCCCCACCCCCAACCCTGACCATACCTGGGAGGAGAGCGGATGAAAAGTGTGTGTGTGTGTGTGTGTGTGTGTGTGTGTGTGTATTTTACTGACTGCAAACCTGCATCAGAAGGCTGCATAGCAATTTAAAAAGCACTTGTAATGGCTTGGTTTGCACATAATGCCTACCCAGTATTGGCCGCCTTGAGGCCCAGTATTGGGCAAAAGGCAGGATACTACTACTACTACTACTACTACTACTACTACTAGTTTATTTAACCATAACTTAATGGTTAACCCATGGTATGTTGCCCTACTTAGGGTTTGACTTGCAGACAATGTATGCTTTGTTCGCTCAATCCCTGGGTTTGTATTTTAATTAAAATACTTCTAAATTGTTTGTTTTGCTCCTCCTTCTCCTGCTCCCTCCCTGTATTCCAAATGCCTTACTCCTCTTGCCCACCACCTCTGTAGCCTGGCAAAACAACCCATGAACAACCCACAGTTTTGGATTCACACATAAAAACAAGCCAGAGTTCACAATCTAACAACAAACCATGGCTTCTTTTGTGGGGGGTGGTTTGTGATGAACAAACCATGGTTTGTAAGCACGGCAACCCAGAATACAACAAATCACAAGTTAGAGTCCTGTCTTTCATGAGTAGAGATGGACAAATCCATCAGTTTCAGATTCTTTTATTTTTGTCTTTTTCCAGTCTCATCACTTCTCAAAATGTTTGCTAGTGTCCGCAGGAACATTTGTACTTGTTTTCATGCACATTTCTCCTATAATATATGTGCAGTTTTATCCAAAAGTTGCATTTTTGCAATCAAATTTCCCTACTATTATGAGGGATGGTGGAGAATTTCAATAGGCCTGCATTTTTAAGCAAACCATTCTAATTCATACTTACCAGACCTATGTGCAGAACGGAATTCAGTTGTCCTTTGGATTCCACACCTCTGAATTTTGCAATGCCGTTCTTGGGTCAATAACTGTGTATGTCAGGGAAAGATGCTTTTAAAATGCGTATGTTAGGGAAAGTTGCACGGAAATTGGGCAGAATGGATTTGAACACATACAGAACTGACACAGAACAGATATAGTCTCAGTTCAGACAACACATTAGTCAACACAGTCCGAAAACTCCACTCAATGATTCAGTTTCTAGGGGGTGCCCCCCACACAGCGTGTTCTAACTCCACTGTTGTGGGACTGTGGGCTACTGTGGAGTTGAGTAAAATCCATCACAGTGTTTGATTGACAGTTCCTCCACCCTCTCTCCTCCCCCAGTCCTCCCAATGATATCCCATCAGCCATTGCTGCAAAAAAAGAATCTTGGCGGGTCTCCTAGAGTGGCACTCCCTCCTTTCACCATTCTTGCCAGGGAACTCTGTAGCTAGTGGGAAAAGTCAACGCAACGGGAAACTCCACAGAGCCCTCCTCACAACACACAACACAACAGTTATACAGGAACTCTCCTCTGCACAGTGTGGATATTCAGCATGGGGTGTTTTCTAAAAAAAACCCACCTCCACTGTGGGTGGAGTTTTCCCTCCAGACAACACATTTCTCAATGGTGGTGTAAAAACTCCACCGTGGAGGTCTAAAACTACCATTGAGAAACATGTTGTCTAAACTGAGCCATAGACAGATTCATACATCCGTAACTAGGTGTATGTTATTTTGTGTTATTATTATTATTTATTTATTTATTTATATAGCACCATCAATGTACATGGTGCTGTACAGATTACACAGTAAATAGCAAGACCCTGCCGCATAGGCTTACAATCTAATAAAGTTGCAGTAAACAATAAGGAGGGAAAGAGAATGCAAACAGGCACAGGGTAGGGTAAACAGGCACCGGGTAGGGTGAAGCTAAACAGTATAGAGTCAGAACAAACTCAATATTTAAAAGCTATAGGGAAAAGAAAAGTTTTTAGCTGAGTTTTAAAAGCTGTGATTGAGTTGGTAGTTCTCAAGTGTTCTGGAAGAGCGTTCCAGGCGTAAGGGGCAGCAGAAGAGAATGGACGAAGCCGAGCAAGGGAAGTGGAGGCCCTTGGGCAGGCAAGAAGCATGGCATCAGAGGAGCGGAGAGCACGAGCGGGGCAATAGTGTGAGATGAGAGAGGAGAGATAGGCAGGAGCTAGACCGTGAAAAGCTTTGAAGGTCAACAGGAGAAGTTTATATTGGATTCTGGAGTGAATTGGAAGCCAATGAAGAGATTTCAGAAGTGGAGTGACATGGTCAGAGTGAACACCTTCTTTGTGAACACCTTCTGTTAATGTGTGCATTCTCATATGACATTGTTGATCAGTTAAGTGTGAAAATCAAAGGATGACAGCATTTTGGTACACATGTTGGTTCAGGAAGTGGATATTAGGTAGGCTCAAATTAAAATGCCAACCAAATGCATGTCTTCCCCATCCCTAGTCGTGACAGAAGAAAGGAGCTGCTTCTCAGTTAAGAACTCTTCTCCCAACGCAGTTTCTAGTTGCAACTTTGGAGCAGGGCCTTTGTTAGAATCCTTTTAATAGTGAAGGGAGGGTGATGTAAGTTTGCCCCCTTTAATGTTTCTCCAAAATGAGCCTACTAATCTTCTTTCATTTATGCTGAACCATTAACATGACTGTTGATAAACCAGAAAGTTGTGGTCGTAATGAACAGCACTTACTAATGAAAAAAAAAAAAGATATGTTTTTCCTCCTCACTTTCATTCATTCGCTGCACATTATTTGACCTTATCATCCACTGCAACAAAAGGAAGAATGCTGGCAATTTGGTGGTATTGTATTCTGCCTTCCAGCCCTATTGAAGCCAATTTAAATCCTGATGAACCATTTACAAAGTTTTGTTTCAAAATATTTAAGCTTATATAAAGCTTTGGTTGCCATGTTTTACACAACACACATACACACACACATACAGAGAGAGAGAACGTATACAATGGTGTATATTCTCATAGAATCATAGAATAGCAGAATTCGAAGGGGCCTATAAGGCCATCGAGTCCAACCCCCTGCTCAATGCAGGAATCCACCCTAAAGCATCCCTGACAGAGGGTTGTCCAGCTGCCTCTTGAATGCCTCTACTATGGGAGAGCCCACAACCTCCCTAGGTAACTGATTCCATTGTCATACTGCTCTAACAGTCAGGAAGTTTTTCCTGATGTCCAGCTGGAATCTGGCTTCCTTTAACTTGAGCCCGTTATTCCGTGTCCTGCACTCTGGGAGGATCGAGAAGAGATCCTGGCCCTCCTCTGTGTGACAACCTTTCAAGTCTTTGAAGAGTGCTATCATGTCTCCCCTCAATCTTCTCCAGGTTAAACATGCCGAGTTCTTTCAGTCTCTCTTTATAGGGCTTTGTTTCCAGATCCCTGATCATCCTTGTTGCCCTCCTCTGAATACGCTAACCCTTCCCTTCTCTATCCAGTGGAGAAGGGAAGCCCACTCTGGCTTCTGAGAAGCTGCACTTCCTGCTTTCCAGGAACAACATCAAGCCAAGGGGGTGACCATCCATTGTCCATCAAGCCAAGAGGCTGACCATCCATTGTCCATCAAGCCAAGGGGGTGACCAGCCTGGCCCATCCATTGTCCAGAGAAGGAGCAGTTGCAGGGCTCTCACTTTCCCCTCCCTGCCAGAAAGAACATTTGGTCCCAACTGACAGTTGCCCTGCGACTGCAGAAGGAAGGAGAATGCGTGCTCTAACCCCATCCATCGGCCAAAGGAACAAGAGCCAATGATGACTATCCAGGCAAGAGCAAGGGGAGATCACCCTGGGCCAGTGCAGTTAAATGCTCGCTTATAGCTCGCTACCTTGATCTCCTTTCTCTTCTTTTCCCCTCCACTCCCCTTCCCTTATCTGTCTTGCCTTTTTAATTTACAAACCCAAGGGAAGTGCCTCTCTCTCTTTTTGACTGATGTGAGCCACTTTGGGAGAAGACAATTGCTTGAAGAGCAGGATGAAACTAATGTTATATTCCACAATGCCATGGCTGGCGTTCGGTTAGCATCTTCAGGCATTTGTTGAGGACCATGTGCCAGCAGGGGCTCCCTGCCAATATTTGAAGCCCACTGGATTAGCTCCTCCTCCTCCTTGTCATTGGTTATGTTCACAGGATTTCGAGCAGCATAAAAGAGCCTGGCATCCTCCCGGGCTCATGGATCCCCTGTCCCCATGCAGCCAGAAGGAGGATTTTGGAAGTTTTTTTACTTTCAGTTGCCTTTGAACTGGGCTTGAACTGGGCTTCTTGGATTTACATTAACTAGGAACATTTTCACCAAGGTAGCTTCATAACCCATGGTTTGAAGTTGCCTTGGTATGAAACTGATCAACTGCAATCCTGTGTTCAGACACAATAAATGAGCAATGACAGGTGTGAGGAACAGAAGTGGCAACCCCTCTCATCTTGCCCTCTCAGTGGTTGGATGGATTGGGCCCAGAGAAAGAGGGCAAGTGAAGGGACAGTGGTGAAGACGAGGTGGACACACTCAAGGAATTCTCCCCAAGGACTCCCTAAAACCCAGAGCCAGCCCCGCCCAATACCACATAAAGACAGTTTTGACAGACACTTACCTTTTCAGTATAAGCACATTGCATTACATGTATATTCTTCACAATCAAATTGGGGAAAAGGCAGAGTAATAATTACATCCCTCTGTTCTTTGAGAGGCATTAGAACTTGTTGATTAAAGCAAGAGTGGGCAGACTTCCAGCTTCCAAGGTCTACTTTGTTTTCTGTTAGAACTCTGAGATTCACCAACCAGAGCCTTGCGCAAAAGACATACACTTAGAATTGAAGAAATCTGAGCCCAGGAATTTATTTTGCGTACCAAACAGAGCTCATAGTCCTTTGGCTCCTGGTTGCCCCAGGTTTTCTTCGTTTCAACAGTATAATTTAGAGAGATGTGTGTGAGAGATTTTGATGCTATTGATAAACAAATGGGAGTCAAAAATCCTTGCCAGTCTACTGCAAATCACTCAAAGACCTACCGATAGATCCTGAACTGCCTTCTGCCCACCCCTGATTTTAAGTGGAAATGCTGAGCTTTCCACAGGCAAAGATATGTGGGGTTAAGCAGGAGGCTTTTTCCATCTTGTTAACACAACCCATCCCTTAGAAATATAATGCATTTTAAATTTCTGCTTGAGAGCCAATGCTTTCCGTCCCCTCGTATTTAAGTCATGTGAGATTATTGGGATGCTGCCAGTTGATCAACTTGCTTTCTGACCTTCCTTCTAGGTCTTGAAGTTTTAAAGCAGGAGACGGCGATAGTAGAAAACGTCCCCATTTTGGGCCTCTTCCAAGTCCCATCGGAAGGTGGAGGCAGGATCGTTTTGTATGGTGACTCAAACTGCTTGGATGACAGCCACAGGCAAAAAGGTGTGTAAAGCAGGCTGAGCGAAATCCCATGACTTGTGTAACTTAACATTAGCGGCTTTAAAAATGTATGCATACACACGCATGTGTGTGTGGATGGATAGATGGATGGATAGATAGATAGATAGATAGATACAAATAAATGAAAAAAGATTTGGGATACACAGTAGGATCTGGAATGTACAGAGACGCAATCTATTTTTTAGAGTTTTAGGATGCAACCCTATTGGGTTGACACCCGCTACACAAAAGCCACTGATATATGTGGTTTCGCCACCCTTTTTATCCTCACAATAAAGCTGTGAGATAGGATTGGTTATTTGTCTTGTGAAAAAAGTTCGAGTCAAAGAATGCTAAATTATTTCTATAATGTGCTGGAATATGACAGTATAAGATTCAGCACCACCGTTTTAATTCTTTCTAAAATGGTAAAAGTTGTAAGCTATGGTACAATTGAGTAATTATGTTTTAGAATGAATCGAGTTGTCTTCTGGTTCCTTGTTAATATGGCATGAGAAGCTGATAAATAAATAAATAAATAAATAAATAAATAAATAAATATGAACTACTACCACTATTACTAATAATGTTTTAGAATGAATCAAGTTGTCTTCTGGCTTCTTGTTAATGTGGTATGTGAAGCTGTTAAATAAATACGTACTACTACCACTACCGTATTTCTTCGATTCTAAGACGCCATCGATTCTAAGACGCAGTCCATTTTTAGAGTTCTTTATTTAAGGAAAAAAGTGTGTCTTAGAATCGAAGAAATACGGTATTACTAATAGCTTTTTTACCCTACCATTAGTATCTCGAAAAAGCCACCTACACTGAGGTTTTGGCAATATGCGGAGTACTTGAATTTCACCAACTAATCCAAATTCTTTAATTAGTTGATAAGTAGAGACTTGCGTAGACCCTCCCCCATCCGTTGTATGAGTATCAAGATGCCTGTTACCTCCAGAGGATGCTGTTTAGTCCAGTGTGGGCTCTTTATACCAATCAAACAGGATAGCGTTGGATCAGATCAGCTTTCATGTTATGAATAGGAAGCAGCGCCTCCTGCTGTGACATCAGTGAGCTTAGCTGTGTTTAAAATTCCTCACATATATGATTTATAAATCCTAAAAATGTGTCTGACCTCTGTACGAAAAATCAAAGGTGAGCATTTCAGTGACATCGGGATTTATGAAGATTAGCTTCCATTCCCACCAAACAGTCATGCCGGGTGGGAATTATAAGAAAATGTCTTTGAACTGTGTTTAAATGGTCTGAGAAGACCAGACTTATGCTACCAACTCAGATTTCTGAGCGATGGAGTTCTGCTAACCTTGGCTCTTAAAACAATTCCCCGTTTTGTATCTTATCAAGCACAGTAATCTAAATAATCTCCTTCCTTCCACAATTTAAAGGTTGAAAACAAGGACCATCCTTTTGCTGATGTGTAAATAAAACCGTACTCTTTTTAATGCAAGCTTTCTTTCTAACTTAGCTTAAGCTGGCTTTAATGTGAATTAACATGGTACAATAGAGAGACCAAGCATTTTTAAGTTCACGGAGTAGGTATGGAGAAGGCCCTTCCTTTCATAGAGCTAAATTAGTGACGGTAAAGGAGACAGACAATGTGCTCCATTCAGACATTGCACTAAACCGTGGTTATGGCAGTGTGATGTCTGAATTGACAAACCATCATTTGCGATCAGCTCGCAAAACAGAATTAGAAAACATGGTTTGGAGTGGGTTTGCAAACCGTGGTTTGCACTAACTATAGTTTGCTGAGCAGATCAAAGACACAAGCAGACAATCAGCTGTAAACTACGATGTGTGTATTATAAATTGTTATTGTTGTTATTGTTTTACATATATTCAGTTGAAATTTGTTGTCCGTTTGGAAGCTCAAACTATGATTAGCGTTCTATATCAAGGCTCTTACAAGCCATGGTTTTAGGTGTAGTGTCTGAATTGTGCTAGGGGAACACTTTGGATGGGATGAAATATGTCTAGCTTTGCTCACCTTGGCTTCCATTGAGTTCAGTGGGCTAAGAAAAGAGAAGAGCATGCTTCTCTATCTAAATTTATTTATTTATTACATTTTTATACCGCCCAATAGCCAAAGCTCTCTGGGCGGTTCACAAAAATTAAAACCATAATAAAACAACCAACAGGTGAAAAACACAAATACAAAGACACTGGAATTACCAGGGACAGGTTTGCTTTTCACCTCAGTGTTGCTTCTGTGCACTCATTTCTTTACTTTTTCATATACAGTTGAATTGATGCTGTTCATTCCATTCCTATGCAGAAGTAACCAAATCGTCCCTAGCTCTGAATGGCTTGCAAAAAAGCAAACTGGTCTTGGGAAAAGAGAGCCCAAAATACTCTCAAAAAGCCAAAGGAAAACCTGTTCCAAAAGAGAAAAGAGAACTCTTCTCTCAAAACGGGGGCAAGAACCGGGCTGAGTCTGTTTCTCAGAAAGCCAGGGCTGCTTATGAACTAAAGTTTCAATCCCATTCAGTTCCATAGCTTCCTTGTGGCAGGGTGACCTTGTTCCGATGACATGCTAAGCTGTGGTGGTTAAGCGTTTTGAGCTAAACATGACGGCTCAACGTGTCGTATGAACCATGATTTGAGGTGTGTCGTGTGAGCCATTGCTAACCATGGTGGCTACATAACTACAATTTAAACACGCTCACTAACCATTTGCTGCAAAAGGGTTAGTGGCCTAACCATGGTTTAGCATGTTGTCTGAACAGGCCCAGTGCAGGTCGAGGCGGGGAACAGGAAGTGGCTGGAACTGTCCATCCTTTGCCTGTCCAATTTGGTAGACTTTTACCTAGTTCCTGTTTCTTGGCTTTGTTGTGACTTCAAATCCAGCATGTGCATACTAACCTAGTGCCTGGGATCCTCTCCACCAACCCGCTGTCTCTACTTTATGGTTCCTCCTACTGTTGCTATGCACCCTAGCTATTTTAACTAGTCCACAAGTGAAGATGGATGAGCACCCAACACGTGTAATCCTTCCTCCCTCTCTCTCTCTCTTAAATCTTGCCAAACCTTTGGGCTTTAGCTTCCGCAGCGGAGGGCTGAGAGACAGCGCAGAGGGTCAAGGGAAGCAGACGGCAGCAAAGCATTTTTAAAAGCCTAGTTCAAGAAACGTAGTTAAATGTTCAGAATCTACTTGTTTGACTAGAGAGCCATAGCAAAGCAGCTACATAATTTTCTAAAACATTCTTAAATCCCAGATTGCTTTTGGCTGCTTGATTCTCTTCTTCAATACACATCTTACGGAGTGATGCCACCTAGCCTCAGTCATTCGGAAAACAGGCAGCGACCCCCATCGGGCGTGGGCTATACTCTTCCAGAGCGAATGGAAGGTGATTTTGATTTGTTTTGTACAGCCAGTGATGAGCTGACGGTATTTGGCTTAGTAGGGGTGTGGGGCGGGGCAGAGGGGCGTCCTCTTTATTGATGTTATCTTACCTTGGGGTGGGAAGAAGGAGGGATGGGTGAGGTTAAGCAAAGGTGCAGCAGTACAATCCCGGGGTCTCCTTCCCTACCACCTTTCAGATAGACTGCTTGGGTGGGAGTCATTAGATGTAGGCAGACCCATCTCTCCTTTCAGCCAGGCTATGCATCATTCCTGCGTCGCCTCCTATCATCGAAGGGGTGACATTTAGGGGAGGCAAAAGCTTCTGCCGTCCGTGCTTTGAAATGGGCACAGACAGCAGGCAGGGAATGTACCTTGCGCTATAGTACTTTTACTGTGGAATTGCAGGTAACCATCTTCATCGGTACTCAAAAGTGCTCGAGGCTCACCTGCGGGACCCCAAGCCCCGCTCTCTTCCAGCGTGTCCTCATCTGTCCTGGGCGAAGCCACAGCCTCTGAATGAAACAGCACCCAGGTTGTGATTTTTTGCATTTGCTAAATGCCCTAATAGGGTTTCATTTTTGAATTTGATCGCTATGTTGCTCAATTATTGTATCTGAACAACTGTGCGTGTATATGAATGAAGTAGCGCCAATTATATAATGCGCTAACAAATCACAATTGATGTTATTTTCAGGGTTTATCCATTGGGCGTTTTCCTTTGCACTCTGTTAAATATTGGGAATTTACAAACGGTTTCACAAGAAACCAGCAGTTTAGTTGAATTCACCTAGCTAAAAGAACAAACGAAACGCTGCAAAGTATTTTAGTTGTGTCCTGTGGGAACGCCTCCATACACTCTCAAGGGTCCTGAGAATTCAGTGTCTCTATTTATTTCAGGGGTGGGCAACTTTGGGCATTTTAGAGGCCAGTCCCATATTTTCTAGCAGTTCAGATAACCAATACGCTCAATGTGCAAATCGGTTTGAATGCTTTCATTTCTTCTAGCAACCTTTGGAAACATCAGAAGTTGTTATCCATCGACCTGGATAAAGTGGCTTTGCCAAGTTTCCGTCAGAGTCGACCCCAAGTAAGGCCTTTGTCACCTGGAGAAAGCGGAGCATGGGATATTCCGGGAGGTAGGTACTAGAAAGTTGGGATACCTGTTCCTTGCAAACTAGCACTCTGGCCTTGGTTAGACGTAGGTGTACACAATGATGATGATCCCATTTCTCTACCACCCCAGTAGCCAGAGCTCTCTGAGCGGTTTACAACAATTCTGAATAATCCAGATGTGGCGTTTTGGTCATCTGGATTGCATCTTATTTATGCCTATTTAAGATGCTTTTGTTGCCATAATTAATTAATACTCTCATAATTAATTAATACATAATTAAAGACACCTGGCACAATTTGAAAATGCCTGATTTGTTCCAGCCATAGCAGATTCTAACTAAGTGGTTTTCAAACCTCCTAGCTTTACAAATTTCCTTTCTACACAAAGCAGTTGGATGGGGAGCCTGTGTGTGTGTGTGTGTGTGTGTGTGTGTGAGAGAGAGAGAGAGAGAGAGAGAGAGAGAGAGAGAGAGTGAGTGAGTGTGTGTGTGTGTGAGAGAGAGAGAGAGATTAGTCTCCTTTGTGTTGCAGAGGGCAACACATGCATAATCAGCTTATGTATTTGTTTTATTTGTACCCTGCCTTTCTACCCCAAAATGGCACTCAAGGCAGCTTATTCTGGCTGCTGCCTGGTCCTGTTGGACCTGGCCATTATGGTTCCCTGTAAAATGAGACGGCATCTTAGAGCCCATCATCCCCCGTCCCTGCAGTTGCATATTGTAGGACATAATTGATAGCAAGTTGTTAAAAAACGGAAGCTTGTTTTCCCTTACTGCTCTTCTCACTGAGGAACCACAGGGCTTCCCAGAACACAGGGTTGATATTCTAACAGCAGTTTTAATTTATTTATTTATTACGTTTGTATACCGCTCCACATCTAGACAGAATGCGGAGTGGTGAACAACAAGAGATAAATGAACAAGAGGTAAATGAATAAAACACAATATTATAATTATTTTTTAAAACGTAGAGTTCGAAGATGTTCAACCAAGGAAGGCCTCCTGGAAAAGAGCTGTTTTCAGGAGGTGCCGAAAACAACACCGCGTTGGTGCTTGCCTGACATCCAGAGGCAGGGAGTTCCATAAGAAGGGGGCCGCTACACTCAAGGCTCTTCTGTTGGTGGACTCCAGTTGGACCATACTGTAGGTCCATGTGGAACCACCAGGAACATGACCTCTGATGACCTCAGTAATCAGGCAGGTTGGTAAGGGAAAAGGCGCTTGCTTAGGTATCCTGGTCCCAAGTTGTTTAGGGCTTTGTACACTGGTACTAAAACCTTAAAACTGTCCCAACAGCGAATAGGCAGGCAGTGCAGTTCCCCCACGATGGAAACCTAGGCCGGTCAAGGCTTTCTGAGCTTTTGAGGACCACGTTTAAGATCACTGCATAGGAAAATAATAATAATCCTGAATTAAAACCAATAGCTGGGTAGTAGCTTCTATAGCTGGCTGTAATTCTTGTTTGTGGATGGCTAAACACGCACGATCAGCTCAAGTACATTCATTTCCTCCCTTTCCCATACAGGAATAATGCCTGGACGCTACAACCAGGATGTGGGAGGGACGATACCCGTCTTTGCCTTCCTTGGTGCGATGGTGGTTCTGGCGTTCTTTGTGGTACAGATGAAATCTAAGAGCAGGCCAAAGAGACGGAAACCCAGAGTCAAACGGCCGCAAATTATACAGCAGGGTCACCCACCAAAGACACCGTCTGTTTGACCGCAGTTGCCAAAGATGACCACCTGTTATTGGCTGCTTCATGGAATTGTGATTGCTACTAATGAAGATGGACCATGCTTGGCCTGATGCACACAACTTCCTCACGTTGTCTTTGATTACTGACAAACAGGAACTCAATGGATCATTGTCTGGAGATAAAAAAACTGTTCTTGTCAGTAGCTGATCTGACCAAAGGCTCAAACACTATAAAAAAGGAACGAATTACTTGCTCCGCGAAAAGGGAAAGGGCCTCTTCTTTTTTCTTTCAAACTGACCAAACCTTTTCATTTGAGGCTATTTTCTATATTTATTTTAGGAGGGACTGAGAGAAGATCCTCTTCAAGGCCCTTGAATCTTGGATGGATGGCAGAACCATTTTTCTGGATGGAATGCAATTTTCTAATGCTATCTATTACAGAACTCCCACCATCCTTCTGTAAGGATGAGAGAGAAACTGACACTTTGAGGGAACCAGGAACAAATCACGTTGGTGTAATCCTTCCGTTTATTTTTATAAAGCAACTTACCATGATGTTTTGTAATTTTTCAGCATGATTTCACCATTGCTGGTGGAGAAAAATTTTCAATAAATATGTTATCTATATTGAAGCTGAAACAAAAACACATCATAATTTCCCCCCGCCTTGAAAGCTCAAGTGAAAAGCTAACCTTTTTTTTCTTGTTTTCTTTTATGAACACCAACACTAAGCTCAGTTTTTGACTGCCTTATTAATTATCGCAACAATCCAGCAGAAATTAGTCATATCTAACTTCTATTAAAATCATTTTCTGGAGAAGTAGCCAACTTAGTCTGTTGCAGGAAAATCGACAGGGCCTTGTAGCACCTTAATAAACTTATGTCATAAATTTTGTAAATTAGATTCTACTTCATCAGATGCATGGAGCATTATCTTCAGTTGGCAGGTATATAGGATGTATACTTTCTAGCAGGGGTGTAAGAACTTCAGGCCTGGGGAGGGAAACCTAGCTTTCCTGGGGTCCCAATCCAGCCTTCTAGGATTACACAGAAGATTACACAGTTTCCTAGAGCCTTGTGTGACACAGAGCGGTAAAGCAGCAGTTTCTGCAATGAAACTCTCCACGGCCTGAGTTCGATCCCAGCGGAAGCTGGTTTCAGGCAGCCGGCTCGGGTCGACTCAGCCTTCCATCCTCCGGAGGTCGATAAAATGAGTACCCAGCTAGCTGAGGGAAAGGTAATAACGGCCGGGGAAGGCAACGGCAAACCACGCCGCTATAAGGCCTGCCAAGAAAACGTCAGCGAACGCTGGCGTCCCTCCAAGAGTCAGTAATGACTCAGTGCTTGCACGAGAGGTTCCTTTCCTTCCTTCCTGTGGTTTCCTGGATTTTGTACAATATTTTTCTCCATTCCAAGAGACCAATCCTATGGCCCCTAGACTGCATTGGGGTGTTGGGGGGGGGGGGATAGGATTGTTTGATTTCTTGGCTCCAAGGTTGGAAACAGGGCTCTGACTTTGGAGCCAAGAAACTGCACTCCCCACCCCTCCCCCTTGTAGTTGATGCAGAGAGAGCCGCTCTGGCTACCTCTTCATGCTCGGAAAATGGAGAACAGAGATGGGGAAAAGAGGGCATTCCCAGGGGAGGGGAGGGGAGGGGAAGAACTCGGGGCAGCAGCCATACGACATACTCTGTGGCCACCCCAATCTCCTTCCCTCCTCTCCCTAAAGCCTCCTCTAGATGGGTGAAAATGCCCGTCTAGCTTAAATGCAGAGCGGGACGAAAAAGTGCAGAAAAGGGCAACTAAAATTATTAAGGGACTGGAGCGTCTCCTCAATGAGGGAAGGTTACAACTTGGGAAAAAGGAGGCTAAGGGGAGACATGGTAGAGGTGTACAGAATTATGCTTGGCGTGGAGAATGTGGACAGGGAGACATTTTTCTCCCTCTCACATAATGCTAGAACCCAATGGGGTCATCCCATGAAGCTGATGGGTGGGAGATTCAGGACAGATAAAAGGAAGGACTTCTTCACACAGAGCAGGGTTAAAGTATGGAACTCGCTACCACAAGGCTTTAACAGGGGGTTGGATAAATTCCTGGAGGAGAAGGCTATCACTGGCTTCTAGCCCTGATGGTTATGTGCTACCTCCAGTATCTGAGGCAGTAAGATTGTGTGCACCAGTTGCCATGTCATGCGTGGGGGGTCCCTGGTTGACAGCCGATTGGACGCTGTGTGAACAGAGTGCTGGACTAGATGGACCCTTAGCTTGATCCAGCAGGGCTCCTCTTATGTTCTTATGTTTAATGCTTGTAAGCCTTCTGGTTTGGGGGCTTACGAGTACCCAGGGTGGTTCAGATAGGATTGGGACCTAAAAGGTTGGAATGCCACCCCCCACCCCCACCCCCACGGCTTAGGTTCTGGAAGGAAGAGCTTCAAGCTAAAATATTCTGGTATTTTAGCCCCACTCTTTTGCTTTTGACCCTGTTCTTTAGGCTTCAGCTCCATCCCCCCCGCCCCCAGGACTGTGACCCCCAGCTGAAAAAGCTGCTACAGTCCTACAGTACAAGCGGTAGGGTGAAAATAGCAAAGAAATGCAAAAAGTATGATCTGTGACAATCTTACTGTCTGTGGCCTGTCAACTGAGGAGAACAGTTCATGCGTCTGATGAAGTGGACTCTAATCCACAAAAGTTTATGCCTTATAAATGTGTTTGTATTTAAGGTGCTTTAATTTTTCTGGCTGCCCTTTTGCTCCCTTTTCAAGCCCGGTACATGGAAAGGCTTCCGCCTACATGGTTTGTCATAACATGCAAGTGAATCACCCTTCCAACCTGCCACCCCAAGGTCTATCCATCCCTTGGGTGTTAAGTAGCAAATTGGCGGAAGCCTTCACAGGGGTGGAAGCTACCACAGAGATGGCTAAAGGTACATTTCGATGAAGGCGAAGACTGCAGCTATCATGAGGTGCAGTGATGCAATTGAGCAAAAGCTGCATTTTGGGGATGGCAGCGAGGCAGTTCACGTGGTTGAATGCTACTCTTTACTTAAAACACACACACACACACACAGCAACAAAACCTCTCCCTGCACATAGAAAATGTGCCATGCAGGAATCCAAGCTAGAACCTTTCTGAAGTTTAGCAAAAACGGCACTGTGAATCTGTTGACCATGTAGCTCAGCTCTAAGTTCCATTGCTCTCAATGAGACGTGGTTAGGCATAACCTTTGCTAGTCCATGTGCTTGCGTGTAACCACAGTCCGGTTTAAAATCTTGGTCTTATAAATTTTGTTCTACTGGTCCTCTTTATTTTACAACTGTTACTGTTGGCCTTGGTCTTGCAATTTGCGCTTGACATTTTCACTGTTAAGCTGCCTTGTAGATAGTTAGACCATTAATCCCATCTTGGCCGGTGCTGTTGACTCTGAATAGTAGCGGCTTTCCAAAATCTGAGGCAGGATTCTTCCCTCTAGCCCTGTTATCTGAGATGCTTTTAACGGAGATGCCGGGATCTGAACATGGTACCTCCAGCACATGACCTATCACTGAGCTACAACTGAACTACGAGTTGCTGTACTGTGCTGTGAAACTGAGGCTGAGAGATGTGTCTGGGGGCCAGTTTAGGATGTGTCAAATCAGTTTGAAAAAATGACTTGAGGGGGAGAAATTTAAGATTATCAGAAGAGCCCTGCTGGATCAGACTAAGGGTCCATCTAGTCCAGCAGTCTGTTCACACAGTGGCCAACCAGCTGTCAACCATGGAACCACAAGCAGGACACGGTGATACAGCACCTTCTCACCCATGTTCCCCAGCAACTGGTGTACATAGGCAGACTGCCTCTGATAGGACGTAGCATATGGCCATCATGACCAGTAGCCACTGATAGCCTTCTCCTCCAGGAATTTGTGTAAAGCCATCCAAACCAGTGGCCATCACTACATCATCTCGTGGTAGCAAATCCCATACTCCCAGGCTGCGATCACTCAATATCAGTGGCCAACGTGATGCTTTGAAAAGATACTGATTCCAAGTAGTGATGGGCAAGTTGCCTTAGCCTCCAATCAGATTGGCTGGGATTGTGTCAAGCTATTACTATCACCACCCTAAATAGTCAGGAAACAGCATGGCTCAAATACAAGCCCATCTGAATGGATTTGAGCACTGTTGCACCTCTAATTCTGGATGCGATGGGGTCTGGCTCCTAGTGCTTTTCTCTCATTGGGTCAGCCTTCACCTCTCCCCTCCTTCCTATGATCCTTCAGTCACCAACCACCCATCTACTTATCTGGTGGCTGCTTCTACTCAGGCGGTGCTACTAGCCCTTGGGAAAACTACATTACCCAAGTCTTGTGCCTGATCCTCTTGGGAGAACTATATCCCCAGGTTTACTTGTGTCTGGTGCATTGTGAAGCAGCCATAGCAGCCAGATTGGAGCGGAAGGTGGGCAGGGCAAAGAGGAGGAATTTGGGAAGATCATGGATAGGGGGCGGATTAGGAGAGGGGAAGGATTAGAATTGGCACACATTAAAATCCAAGTGGGAAAATAATTCACGGGTCATCATATTCACCTTGCATTTGAGTTTGAGCGCTTTGTGATACCCTCATGTGCGTGTCTTCACGACGTCTCTTTGGCGGCTGGTTCCACAAAATTCAGCAGCATCGCAGCTCTGGGGTGGGAATGTAGGTGGGAATGTGGGCTTTCCAGCGGCCATTGGGCTTGTCAAGGCCCCCCCTCCCGCCCGGACTTCCCACACTTCCTGCGGCATATCTGTGGCTTCGATCTGCCCCTGGAACACCCTGCAGCCTTGACCCGAAGTGAAGTCACTACTGACAGACAGAGGAAAGACTGGTGATCTCAGAGTAAAAGAAAAGTCATGGCAAGGCAGTGACTTCTTAAAAAAGCAGTTTCAGGGGAAAGGCCTGTGGTGGCTGCGGGTTGGCGGATGCGTCATATAAACACTGTAACACTGCTGCACAGCCACCACCAGGTAAGAACATAAGAACATCAGAAGTGCTCTGCTGGATCAGGCCATGGGTCCATCTAGTCCAGCACTCTGTTCACACAGTGGCCAAACAGCCAGGGATGAACCAGCAGGACATGGTGCAACAGCACCCTCCCACCCATGTTCCCCAGCTTACTGCCTGATAGCACATAACCATCAGGACTAGTAGCCATTGATAGCCTTCTCCTCCAGGAATTTATCTAACCCCCCTTTAAAGCCATCCAAATTGGTGGCCATCACTACATCCTGTGTGGTAGTGGAGTTCCATAATTTAACTATGCGCTGTGTGAAGAAGTCCTTCCTTTTATTTGTCCTGGATCTCCCACCAAACAGCTTCATGGGTATGCAACCCATACGTCTCATATTTCCATGCCTGGAATTAAGAGTCTTGGAGGCCTCTTTAGGTTAGATACCAAAGGCAGGATCTACACTACTGCTTTAAAACTGTTTATAACAATTTTGACAACTGTAGGGGCCCAGGACACACAACATATACAGTTTCCAAAACCTTTTCCAAGTGTTTTATCCTACTTGGTGTAGATCTGGCCCACGTTGAAATATTTTCTTCGTTTGTAAAGATCACGCAAAAGTCACCCAAGTAGCCTAAACCTATTTCACGAGTTAGTTATGGGGATAAATGAAACACAAATTGCCGAATTGTGAAACGGCCCACTCCTTACTTCTACCTGGTGGCATCAGCTTGCTTCTTTCTGGCATAGCTGCTGGCCCTCAAATCAGCTCAGGAATTCAGCAGTTGAAGCTTTCCCATCGCTGCGACTATATCCTGGGAAAAAACGTTACCTGCCAAATTTCGGCTTGTCACACTCTTTTAAAAAGAAAAGAAAAGGCACACAAGCCTGGCCAGAAAAGGGTGGTGGTGGAGGGGCGGGGGGAGAGAGTAAACTCACCCCAGTGTTGAAGCGTAGCCATCACTCTAGGCTTGCTAACTCTTGGAAGTGGTCTCATGTTGCTGAGCCTTTCGCAGCCCTTCCATCTGCAGCAGTTAAACAGACGGAAGGACTGTTCAATTCATGCTCCTGTTGCCATGAAAACTAGGTTTCACTCATTGGCTGATGGCTGCATGGCAAATCGCTGCTGGAGTGGGACAACTTCAGAACTGCAGGATTTTACTTCTTCTTCTTACTGGAATCCTACCAGCTGGAGCCTGGTGCAAAAGTCACATTTGTTGTTGTTTATTCGTTCAGTCGCTTCCGACTCTTCGTGACTTCATGGGCCAGCCCACGCCAGAGTTTTCTGTCGGCTGTCGTGGGCCACCCCCAGCTCCCCCAAGGTCAAGTCTGTCACCTCCAGAATATCATCCCTCCATCTTGCCCTTGGTCGGCCCCTCTTCCTTTTGACTTCCACTTTCCCTAGCATCAGCCTCTTCTCCAGGGTATCCTGTCTTCTCATTATGTGGCCAAAGTACTTCAGTTTTGCCTTTAATACCATTCCCTCAAGTGAGCAGTCTGGCTTTATTTCCTGGAGTATGAACTGGTTTGATCTTCTTGCAGTCCAAGGCACTCTCAGAATTTTCCTCCAGCACCACAGTTCAAAAGCGTCTATCTTCCTTCGCTCAGCTTTCCTTATGGTCCAGCTCTCGCAGCCATAGGTTACTACGGGGAATACCATTGCTTTAACTATGCGGACCTTTGTTGTCAGTGTGGTGTCTCTGCTCTTAACTATTTTATCAAGATTTGTCATTGCTCTCCTCCCAAGAAGTAAACATCTTCTGATTTCCTGGTTGCAGTCAGTGTCTGCAGTAATCTTTGCGCCCAGAAATACAAAGTCTGTCACTGCCTCCACGTTTTCTCCCTCTATTTGCCAGTTATCAATCAAGCTGGTTGCCATAATCTTGGTTTTTTTGAGGTTTAACTGCAACCTGGCTTTTGCACTTTCTTCTTTTACCTTCGTCATAAGGCTCCTCAGCTCCTCCTCGCTTTCAGCCATCAAAGTGGTGTCATCTGCATATCTGAGATTGTTAATGTTTCTTCCTGCGATTTTAACTCCAGCCTTGGATTCGTCAAGCCCAGCACGTTGCATGATATGTTCTGCATACAAGTTGAATAGATAAGGTGAGAGTATACCACCCTGCCGTACTCCTTTCCCAATCTTAAACCAGTCCGTTGTTCCATGGTCTGTTCTTACCGTTGCTACTTGTTCGTTATACAGATTCCTCAGGAGGCAGACAAGATGACTTGGTATCCCCATTGCACCAAGAACTTGCCACAGTTTGTTATGATCCACACAGTCAAAGGCTTTAGAATAGTCAATAAAACAGAAATAGATGTTTTTCTGGAACTCCCTGGCTTTCTCCATTATCCAGCGGATATTGGCAATTTGGTCTCTAGTTCCTCTGCCTTTTCTAAACCCAGCTTGTACATCTGGCAATTCTCGCTCCATGAATTGCTGGAGTCTACCTTGCAGGATCTTGAGCATTACCTTGCTGGCATGTGAAATAAGTGCCACTGTCCGATAGTTTGAACATTCTTTAGTGTTTTCCTTTTCTGAGCCCAGGAGTTTGTTTCGAGTACCAGAGATGAATGGTGCTCATAATCCTCCCATGCAAAAAAACAAACAAAAAAAAAAACTACTCCTGGTTACCCCAAGCTTTCTTCATTTTGGCAGTATAATTGGGGTGGGCCAAGAAATGCTTAATTAATTAACAGTTGGGAGTCAACAATCTTTGTTGATCTACCGCAAATCACCCAGAGAACTACCAGTAGATCTGATGAAGTTGTCAGCGTTGATTAAATTTGTCCATCTTCAAGGCGCCACAAGACTGTTGATTTCTGCTACAGACTAACACGGCTGCATCTCTGGAAATGGTTAGAATAGATCCAGAACTGCCTTCTGCTCACCCCTGTGTTAAAGGCACAAGACCAGACTGGATCAGGTCTTTTCCCCGGCTTGATTTCTGGTACAATGGATATACTAGGGTGACCATATGAAAAGGAGGACAGGGCTCCTCTATCTTTAACAGTTGTATTGAAAAGGGAATTTCAGCAGGTGTCATTTGTATATATGGAGAACCTGGTGAAATTTCCTCTTCATCACCACAGTTAAAGCTGCAGGTGTCCTGCCCTCTTTTAAATCTGGTCACTCTAGTATAGCTCCTGCAGCTTTAACTGTGGTGATGAAGAGGGAACTGAACCAGGTTCTCCATATATACAAAGGACACCTGCTGAAATTCCCTTTTCCATGCAACTGTTAAAGATACAGGAGCCCAGTCCTCCTTTTCATATGGTCACCCTACCCTAGATATACTCATGCTTGAGTAAGGGTGCAGTTAGATATGATGGCAAGAGGTTCATGATCAGATTGGCTTTATTTAAAAAGAAAAGAAGAAAGGATAGCAGGGGCTGATTGAAATGAGTGGTTGGGTCTATTGCAGGTTATTTGTCATGAAGGCAAAATGGAACCAGCCTGCTTAGAGGCAGGGGTGCCCATGTGATACCAGTTGCTGCTATGGGAAGGTAACCGTTCCGCCCTACTGCTGGGCTTCTTGGAGGCTTCTGATTGGCTGTTGTCAGAAACAAGATGTTGGAATGGATGGACCTTTTATCTGACCCAACAGCACTCTGGCTTATGGTCATACCAAACATTAATCTACTTGATGTACCTATTTGTTGCTGATGATGATAAAATGCAAATACTGATTTCAGGATAGGTAGGGACTTCTTAAATTATTATTAATTTGCTTGGCTGGCTGTTTATGGGACTGCTGTGACTCAGATCGGAGTAGGAGTTGGGAGTAGGGTGACTAGCACTGGCCTGTAAGGTAGACACTCTGTAGCATGCATGGGCAACCTGGGGCCTGATTTCAACCCCGCTTCCCTTTGCAAGTGATTCGCCTCGCCCCTGGCAGCCCCAACAAATGAAACAATGAATCAATTCTGTACACTTAGAAAACTAGCATTTCAAGGCAAAAGGCAGGCTGCGACTCCTATCCCTGACTTGCTAGTGTTCTATGGGAAGGGATTTTTCATAAATATAAGTGTGTCAGAGAATCCCATCATTTCAGCATCACCCAGTTACACCTCTATATTATTCCTTTGCATGCAGAGAAGCATCCGGGTACATTTTCGCTAGACAGCCAGTGTGGTGTAGTGGGTAAAGTTTTGGACTGGGAGTTGGGAGATCCGAGTTCTAGTCCCCACTTGGCCATGGAAGCTCACTGGGTGACTTTGGGCCTGTCAGAGATTCTCAGGCCAGCCTACCTCACAGGGTTGTTGTTGTTGTGAAGATAAACTGGAGAGCTCATATATGCCGTCTTGTGTTCCTTGGAGGAAAAAAGACGGGATATAAATGCAATAAATAAATATGGTTAGAAGAGAAATGGTTAACAGACCCCCCTTCCCCCCCCCCCCCGCACAAAATTCCTTCAGCCAAATGCTTTTTGTTTTCAATTTTTTTAAAATGTGGGATACATATTGACTAGTTTGCAGGACGGACAGATGCAAAAATAGAGGAGGGGGGAAAACAAACCATTGCACCTTCAATAGTCGTGTAGAACAGGGAATTCCAGCAGACGTTGCTTGAAACAAACTGCTAGAGATGGCATCTCGAGACTAGATGACATACAGAAAGAGGAACACATTGCACAAATATCATGGCATTTACATGGTACAAAGTACTCGGACTCCTTGCCCTGTTTATTACACAATTGCCCCCATCCCACTCCCTCCTGCCCCCCCCTGTTGTCTTTTGCTCTTTGTCTGCATTCCTTATCCAGTTATCTGTTGGGAAAACAAAAGACGAGATCTTCAATAATACCATTGAAGTCCAAGACACCAACAACAGGGATTTAATTGCACTACTTGAAAGCCCCTTTGCTCCAGATAGTTTTGCATCATACAAAGGGATAATATATGTGATTTGAAAGACCGTATTCTCCCTTATGAGCCTGCCCATGCTTTGAGATCTTCTGGAGAAGGCCTTCTTTCACTCCCAACATCTTCACAGGCTCGCTTGGTGGGAACGTGGGAGAGGGCCTTCTCAGTGGCTGCTCCGGTGCTCTGGAACTCTCTTCCCAGGGAAACTAGGCTGGCTCCCTCCTTGATGGGGTTTCAGAAGCAGGCTAAAACCTTTTTGTTCCAGCATGCCTTTGGAGAATAATCTGGCCCTCCATCTATGTTAATGACTTATAATTTTGTTGTGTATTTTAAATGTTTTTCCCCCAATGTATGTTTTAAACTTCGTAAGGCCGCCTTGAGGCCCAGTTTTGGGCAAAAGGTGGGATACAAATAAATATCATCATCATCATCATCATCATCTTTTCTACAAACTTTTATGGATTAAAATAATAATAATAATTTCAGTTAATAATGGGAGAGAAATAATTATTTATTATTCCCCAATGGGACTACACATCTGGTTCAACACATCTGGAAAGCACCCCATTGGAGCAGACCGTTTTAGATATTGATGATGATAATGAGAATGATAATAATAACAATACATTTATTTTATTACTATCATCTTTGCTTCCCCCATTTTTTATAGTGAGTATTAACAAAATAGAAAAAAAGTAAATTGTGAAAAAGAACAATAATAACAACATTACATATATATAGGAATATCATCAAAAGGTATACCATTCATTTTTTATTTATTTTTAAAAGGAGGGTTATGCATAGGTTTCAAGAAAAGCAGACCACATTTCCATGTATTTATCCACTTGTAAGTCATGTCTATATAACACTTGTTCAAATGTTTATAGCGTTGTTAAATCCTCAACCATTGCATTATGGGAGGTGAGCATTTGCACTTCCAACATGATAATATAAGTGTTTTAGCTGTCGTAAGGGCTCAGAAAATCCTGTACATAGTGCTTTACAAAGAGTGAGAGGGCTGCTATTATTATTATTATTATTATTATTATTATTATTATTATTATTATTATTATTATTATTGCATTTTTATACCGCCCAACAGCTGAAGCTCCCTGGGTGGTTCACAAAAACTAAAACCATTCTCTGCTCAATCTAGGCTGCTGTGGGGGAAAAAAAGGCAAGTTCCATGTTGGGGATCGTAAGGAATCCAAAATAAAATGGTCGCTAAGTCGTTGATGTATTTGTGTCCTCCAGTTAGGAGTCTGCACAATCATCTAAGGAGGAATAGAATTGCTGGGTTAGTTCCTTCCATCATGGCAGCATTGTAAGGAGAAAAGCTGCACCTGGTGGCATTTTTGTGTGAGTGTTGGCCACACCCCCTTTGCCTGCCCTCCAATCGGATGTGGCCCCCGAGAGCTTTTCTGACATTGAATCCGGCCCTCAGGTTGAAGGACGTTCAGCACCCCTGCTTAAGCCAGTCTCTTGGCTAACTTTCCATCTTTTCTCAAAATTACGTAAACTGGCAATGAGCTGCACATTCTGACTTTTATACAAAGCATCCTGGCAACTCGGCCAGGCAAAATGCCCTCGTCCAGCCATGTTTCTGGGGCCATTAGCACTTAGGACAGCAATTACCCAAGAGAAGACTGCTACTTTGCCTCCTTGCTCCTACATGAGCAGCAAAAATGGATTTCCCCCCCAGCAGGTCTCCTCAGAAGAGTGCATTTATTTTTATTTTTCATGCTTCAGCAGCTGCTGTGCTGCTTTTGAGTGTTAGTTTCTGCTGCGTCTTATTTTCCCATTATTACTGAGTGGTCGCTTTTACTGCTGTTTGTAAGCCTCTTTTATTGCCTCGACTGCTGTTTGTAAGCTTACAAAGAGGATGGAAATCCTGGAAATAATCGGTAAATCAAACTGGATTAATTAACATGAAGGCAATGGGGGGAAAAAGAGTCCCAAGGAGACAAAATGCCCACAGGTGCAGCTTTCCTCTTTATAATGCTGCAATGATGGAAGAGAAGTGGGAAATAACATAATCAGAGAAACGTGGGGCTGAAAATGCCCCCCCTGCTCTTCCTGCCCTGCCTGGCTCTCATCATCCGAGGGTCAGATTGCACCCTAACAGCCTTTTATAAAACCGAATGGGTCTTAACGGCCCATTCAAGACCAAGCCACCCCCTGATACTTTGCAATACAACACGTTGCTGGGGAGAAAAATAAAACATGTTGCTGGGGAGAAAAACATTTCTACTGTGAGGATTGGGACTAAGCTCCGAGGGAACAAGGGATTCGGAGGGGGTGGCAGATGATGTCAGAGCCCCTGGTAGTGAAAAAGTGCTGGTGCTGCATCCCTGGGAATCCTGACTACACTACACCACTGCTGGCTAACTAACTTCTTTGAGCTCCATCACGCCAGGATTCGCTTTCACGGCGAATTTCATGCAAAAGATTCCTGTGACGTCCAACTTTTAGTCTGCTATCGCAGCGAAGGACTCGGATGACGTCGACTATGTCCTGCTGTGATTGCGGTTCTTCCCCCTCTCTTGGTGACGTATTTTGCCCCTCGGAAAGTGCGATTCTTCTTGAACTCCGAGCGGCCACTGGGGGTGCGAAAGGATGATGAGGAGCAGAGCTGCCTCCCTCGGCAGCACCCAAGTGAGCCCTACAGAGCCTGGGGCAAGCCCAGCCCTCCCAGGGCACACACCAGAGCTGGAAGACGAGGAGCAGGGCCTCCCTCGGCAGCCCCCAAGGGAACGCCACGGACCCCAGCCCAGCCCTCCCAGGGAGCATGCCGGAGCAGGGCAGAGGAGCGGAGGCTGGTGTGATGGAGCTCAACAACAACAACAACAACAACAACAATGTTCATATGCTATTGGATAATTTGAGGGAGAACCAGAACAAAAGTGTAGGTGGGATGACGCTTTTTGTGGTCTCTGTTAGCCGCACATAGGGGTCCTGCGCCCGGGCACAGCAGCATTTGGAGCCTTCTAGAGCTGAGTAGATTTTGGGCAGGAGCCCTGCCACCCTTGATGCACCTGGTCAGGTGTGTCACCTGCAAATCCTGCTCAGTTCCTTTTAGTCTGGTGCCTCACCATCTTGACAGGCTTTTATAGCAATTCAGGCCTACTGGGCCCTGACACATTTTCTTCCATTTTTCTTCTTCTTTCCTTCCATTTTGTGTCATTTCTTCCTTTATGTAAGTAGGGGTGTACAGATGACATTCCATCTATGTTTCACGGCTTGTCAGGAAGCTTTTATTCTGTTTCATCATCAACGGAATCATATTTTGTGTGTGTGTGTTTCTGAATTTGCACAAATTCACATTTGTGCAAATTTGCCCTTGCAAAAATGTGCACATCCCCACCCCCTAATGCACCCTGCCCCAAAATGCACACATTCACGCTTTAGCCTATAGGGGGAAATGCACATTTTCAGGCATTTGTTAAATGTTCTTGTGCATTTTTCTATTACCAAATTTGCACAAAAATCTGGAAAGTTAGAAAAAACAATCTGCAAGTCTGCGGAATCCGTCTGACTGGGGAAAAGCTGGCTGGTGGCAGAATCCATGGGTCATAAAAATCTGAACTCATTTGTTTCCGTTACAGATTTCTCCATCCTCCCTTTATGTACGGAATGCCCCCCAAACTCCCTCCCACCCACCCCAAACACACGTGTTCGTAAACTCCTTGAAGATACTTTCTCATCTTTGGAGTAAGGTCAACCTGTTGAGAGACCTCCAAGATAGCTTGGCTGAGGGAACCCAGTCTTCCCCATCACCGCCTCCCCTCACTTTCTTCATTTGCCAGGTCTGCAAAGGATGGAGCTAAGCTAATTGAGGATTAAGCTGGCAAGCAAATCCAGTTGGAGGTAGCGAAGCTATAGGTATCTTCCCCCAATGTCCACAAACGGAACGCGAGAGTCGAAAGAAAGGCGCAGAAAAGGCAAAGGAGAGCGTGGATCGAAACCTGAGAGACGCCAAGCGTCATTTTCTTTTTTCTTCTCTTTTTCTTAAAAGCCTGGCGAGGGGGTCAAAGCTACTCCTCCGTCCTCCTCACTCTGCAGTTGCTTCCCAAAAGTTACATCTCCCAGCTGGGGTCAGTCCTGAAGATCCATCTCTTTGGATGCTGGGAAAAAGGTGGTCGCTGGGAGCTGCAGAGGCGTCGACATGGGTATGGTTGCTCATTTCTCTTTCTATATTCCATTGCTGCTCTTTGGTAACTTTGTGCCTCTCTGCTTCTGCTTCATTTCCCCCTTCCCTGTGCTGTGACGTGAATAGTTTGCTGGATGGCTGCCCGCTGCAGAAGGCGAACCCAGTGCATGCGAAACGGGTGGATATGTTTTAACCCACAGGACCGTGGGGTGGCGGATGGTGTGTGTGTGTAAGTGTGTGAGAGAATGCTACTGCAACTCCGGCCGCATTCTAAGACGGATCCATCGATGCGTCAATGCTCTGCAACACCTTCCAGCCGAATGTCTGAGCGGTCGCTACAGCAAAGTATAATTTTGAGGGGGAGCTATAAGAATAGGACAGCGTTTGTTTGTGGTGTCTGATGTGTGGCAGGGTCTCCTCGTACGCATGTGCTCCCTGTTGGGATGACAGCCCCTGTGTGCTTAAACATGCATGTGTGAATTCAGCTCTACAACATTGCGACATTGAGGAATTCTGGGGCCGTGGGTATCCTCCTTCTTGAGAGTCCCTTTTCACATTTCACATGAAGTAGGATGGAGTGATACAAAAGGGGATGGAGCCCTGGCACCGTTCGTCATTGTGGAGAAGAGTGGGTTTCAGCAGGTGCAGTTTGATTTGCAACCTATTACACCTGTTGATGTTTCCCTTTCTATGCACCCATTAAAAGTACAGGAGCCTTGTCCTCCTGCATCTGGCCACTGTAAGGATTACATATAGTATTTCAAGTCCTAAGTTAAGGTGTTGGCCTTCAAATCCTTACCAGGTTTGGGACAGGTTTACCTGAAGGGACACCTTCACCTGTAGGAGCCCTGCTTGAATTTTACAATCTGTGTCAGAGGCCCCCGCACTCTGGCCCTTCAACAAGACCTGTTAGGTTGAGGGCAGGGGAGTACTAAGGACATGGTCTTCTCAGTGGTAGCCCCACACCTCTGCCTTCCTAAAGAACTATGTGTGGCCCCACCATTGCCAGGCTTTTAAAGAATCTTAAATCCAGGTGATGATTGAGATTGTCTGTTTGTTGCTTATTTTAATATGCTATTTTTTGAATATTTTTATTGCGGTTGCTTATAAATTAGTGAGGCTGATGGGATATGTTATTGCTGTGTATGAAATATTTGTAAAACACTGTATGAGGACAGTATGCCCTGAAAGGCAGGTTAAGGGAGCAATGCTATGGTACCTGGGCAAATGTCCAGGCACCATAAAGGTAGGTTGGATTCCCCCTCTGAGGTCGGAAACAGTGCTCCGATCTTGGAAGGAGAACTTGGAGATTGGACACCAACACCTCACAGCCAGCACGGAAAGAACCGCACCAGGTGCCTCTCTGAGGTCATAAACTCAACCTCAGAGAGGGGGGAAAGGGGGGGGATTCCAGTGGGAGGGGAGGGGAGGAGACCCGAAAGGCCAGGATATGATTTATATCCTGAGAGAGCGGCTTCTCCCTTACCAACCTGCCCGGTCACTGAGGTCATCCAAGGGCCTGCTCCTGGTGGTTCCACCTAGATCCATCCTCCGATTGGAATCCACCAGGGGAAGAGCCTTCAGCGTGGTGGCACCCCTCCTGTGGAATTCCCTGCCTCTGGAGGTCAGGCAGGCGCCAACCTTGTACTCCTTTCGGCGCCTCCTGAAAACATCTTTATTCCAAGAAGCCTTTCTTTAACATGCAGCCTTGGATTACTGTTATTGCTTCTTTTAAATTTTGTTTTAACTGTTTAATTCTGTTTTTATTTTCATTTTATCTTGTACACCGCTCCGAAATTTTTCAATGGGGAGCGGTATATAAATATTCTAAATAAATATTCTAAATAAATAAATAAATAAATAAATAAATATCCTGAGCTTCATCCCTCTCCCTTCTCGTCCCCTCTTTGAAGTGCTCTCGCTAGAGGGGCTAAAATCACCTCTGCTCCTCCTCCTCCTGCCCTGCTTTGGATGACTGGATGCCTCCGAGTTCAGGGGCTTCCAATCACCGAGGGCGCAATCAATAGGAAAGGCACCTTAAGAACCTTTTAAAGGAGAAAATGTTTAATTACCCCCCACCATCGCCACCATATATTTAATTGCATGGTGACAAAATACCCAGCATTATGAGGACGTGGGAGTGGAGGATGTATATATCGTAAAACCCTTGTGGGTTCAGCGCATCCCTATCAACCGAATGCAGAGAGGCATGTGGTGACCTCCCATGGTGGGACCCGCTAAGGAGTGAATGTGGCTTAATGGCAGGGCAGGTGCCTAGCAAGCAGAAGGTCCGAGGTTCAATCCCTGCCTTCTCCAGGTAGGTCTGAGAAAAAGACGTAAGAACGTAAGAACAGCCTTGTTGGATCAGACCGAGGGTCCGTCTAGTCCAGTGCTCTGTTCACACAGTCGGCAACTGTTGACCAGGGACCAACAAAGCAGGACATGGTGCAACAGCACCCTCCCACCCATGTTCCCCAGCAACTGTTGTACATAGGCAGACTGACTCTGATACTGGAGGTAGCACATAGCCATCAGGGCTAGTAGCCATTGATAGCCTTCGCCTCCAAGACCTGAGTCTTGAAAACCACTCAGTGCAGATGAGGGGGAGGCAACCTTTTGGGCGCACTTAAAAATTTGAGAAACTCTCCTGGGCACAACCCTAAAATACCCCCCATGGCTGGGCATGGCTAGTCATGAAAGACAAGTAACCCGTCCAGAAGCATCCATGGGAAATTGAGATGGTAGCAGCTAGAGGCTCAAACGTCGCTTGGAAGAAATCTTCGCTGCTAATAAAAAAAAGGGGGGGATTTAATAAAAATTTGGAAGAGTAATGGTGTCTTAATAGACACCAAGGAAGGTGTCTGGGGCTGTGGGTGTCACACAGAACCTGCTCCTGGTGTAGACAATCTTGATCTACTTCCAGGGCTAACCCGTACCATTAGGCAGGGCGAGGCACCTGCCATAGGCAGGTGATTTAGGGTGTCCTGAAAAGGTAGGGTGACCAACTGTCAGGATTTCCCCGGATTTGTCCTGGTTTTTGTTCTTTCCATGGTGTCAGGGGGGATTTTCTATAATTTTCAATAATGTCCTGGAATGACACACCTTCCCCTTTAAGGCTGCCATTAGCATGGCAGGAGGGAGTGACATGCTTTCTTGAGGCACATCATTCCCCCACCCCGAGCTCCAATTGAGGTCTTAAAGGGGAAAGTGGGTCATTCGTGGACATTATAGAAAAGGCCCCAATTGGAGTGGATGGTGGGGGTGCAGAATGAAATCCTTTCCCCTCCTCCACTCCAATCGGGTTCTTTAAGGTGGCGGGGGAATAACGTACTTTGAGCAGGACTCAGAAATCTGCTTCCCCCCACACACACTAGGTGTCCTCCTTTTTGGTTTCCGAAATATGGTCACCCTATGAAAAGGCAGGAAATGGATAATTATTTAATTTATTATTTTCATTATTTCGCTGCTGGGAATGGGGAGAGATGTTGGTTTTGCCTCAGGTGACAAAGGAACTTGGCTTGGCTTGGGTAATATGGGACTTGGGTACTACCCGCAACCAGGGTAGGGGTGGGTGGGAGGGAGGCGGGGTAGCATTTGTTGCTCTGCCTGAGGACAGGCACCAGATGTCTTGGGCCAGCCCAGGCAGCTTCTTACGTTCCTAGATTTAAATCAAACTACAGATAACGATTAAAAAAAACAGCATTTGACAGCTTCATATGAAAACTGAGGTATTAACTAGCATGTCATAAGAACACCAGAAGAGCCCTGATGCTGGCTCAGACCAAGGGCCCATCTAGTCCAGCACTCTGTTCACACAGTGGCCAACCAGCCATCGGCCAGGGATGAACAAGCAGGACATGGTGCAACAGCACCCTCCCATCCATGTTCCCCAGCAACTGGTGCACACAGGCTTACTGCCTCGAATACTGAAGATAGCACACAACCGTCAGGACTATTAGCCATTGATAGCCTTTGCCTCCAGGAATTTATCCACCCCCCTTTTAAAGCCATCCAATTTGGTGGCCATCACTGCATCTTGTGGTAGCGAGTTCCATAGTTTAACTCTGCGCTGTGTGAAGAAGTCCTTCCTTTTATTTGTCCTGGATCTCCCACCAATCAGCTTCATGGGATGACCCTATTGGGTTCTAGTATTTTGAGAGAGGGAGAAAAATGTCTCCCTGTCCACATTCTCCATACCATGCATAATTCTGTACACTTCTATCATGTCTCCCCTTAGCCTCCTTTTTTCCAAGCTAAACCATCCCAGCTGATGCAACCTTCCCTCATAGGGGAGATGCTCCAGCCCCTTAATCCTTTTAGTTGCCCTTTTCTGCACTTTTCCAGCTCTATGTCTTCAATCTGAGATGCATTGAAGGGTATGACCTGTGTAACCTTGCGCTCAGGAGATAAGTGATTTCATATTGTTATAAGAATTGCCTTGATGAAGGACTGGATTTAGTCCGAAACACGTCAGCAATAATAAATCCTTTCAGACACACACCTCCTAGTTCCACCCCTTGCCTTTGGCTTTTTTTGCTCACTCATTATCTGAGGTTTCCTTTCTCTTTCGGCTAACCCTAAAACAAGCCATGGGTTATGTGAGGGTTACTTAGGGCAATTTAAGTTGTTTAACCCTGGCACAACCCATTCCTACCAGGCTCAGGCAATAGGACAAGCTTGCATATTCAAAATGTCCTCTCACCTGTGCTGCAGCTGACCGTGGCTTATTTAATCCCTGGTGGGCCATTTTGAATGTGTGAACCGGCCCTAAACAACCCATTGATTTGCTTCTTCATGATGGAATGCTCTGAAGGGCTCCGTTTGGCAAATGAACCTTCACGCACGCACGGGCGGCCCGATCGCTTTGATTTCTTCATTGCTCTGTTTTATGAGTTAGGGGAATGGGCCACCACCAGATCCCGGAGAAGCCCTTGAGTATGCATTGACTCTATACGGCTGTAAGCAGAAACCTAATTAGGCACACTAAAGTCGACTGATCCTGTCAAATATGTTTAGGATCAGTCCTTAAGGCACGGCCACCAGGATCCCAATGACTGATAATTGTGCCAGAGTTTGCATCACACCTCTAGCAAACAGCATAAATGTCCGTGTTAATGAATAGCTCCTTCTGGGAAAGAGTCAGCAGCTTTTCAAGGTTTAAAGGAAATTAAACGCAATTTTCCCGGGTTGGAATGAAAACAGGACTAGGCTGGTACAGAAATCCAACAGTGGCTGTTCACTGAGTACTTGTTGTCGAAAGTGCTACATAGGTATTTCATATTTGAGTCAAATCTTTTCCAACTGCCCTTTATCCTTGTAGATGTGGGGGCAGTCTGCAAAAGTAAAACTGTACAAAATGCAATAAAAACACGCAGAACAATAGAACCTTAATCAAGCACAAAACAAGGCTGCAAGCAGAGACCTTGGGCCTGTTCAGACAACACACTAAGCCAGCCTTCCTCAACCTGGGGCGTTCCAGATGTGTTGGACTACAACTCCCAGAATGCCCCAGCCTGGGGCATTCTGGGAGTTGCAGTCCAACACATCTGGAGCGCCCCAGGTTGAGGAAGGCCGCAAGCCATGCTAACCCTTTTTGCAGCAAACAGTTAGTGAGAATGTTTAAACCGTGGTTATGTAGCCACCATGGTTAGGAACGGTTCACATGACATGCTAAGTCACGGTTCACATGACATGCTAAGTTATAATGCTTAGCTCAAACTGCTTAACTATCGTGGCTTTAGTGTGTCATCTGAACAGGGTCAATTCCAATTAAAATGGAAATGCCTGGTTAAACCCAAAAGATTTTGGGTTGGTGCTGAAATGATCGCAGAGGGCCTTTTCTGCTGTGGCACTGTGGCTGTGGAATGAGCTCCCTAGAGAGGTTTGTCTGGTGCCTGTGTTGTACTCCTTCTGGTGCCAGGGGAAGACCTTTTTTAAAATTTTCAAACCTCCATTTTAAATCTGCATTTTAATTCTCTGCATTGCTGCTCAGTACTTTTAAATTGTAGTTTTAAGCTTCCATGTTTTATATTTTATGTCGTATCTTGTGTTTTTAATTTTTGTGAACCACCCAGAGAGCTTCAGCTATTGGGTAGTATAGAAATGAATGAATGAATGAATGAAGTGTTGGCAACAGTCACACCGCCATGGGAGAGGGCTGCAATTTATGTGCGCTTACTTGGGAGTAACGACCACTGAAAAGAATGGGACAGTATTGTAAAAAAAGTACTGTAAAAAAGCCCAATGAGTTTTGAAATGGATCGGGAGAAATCCAGTTGGTACCTGATGCATGTTTACCAAATGGTTAACACATTTTTTAATGTTAAAAAAAAAAGGTTGGCATTTTGAATTCAAATGCAAACCCATCTTGGAAAAACGGTTGTTGAAATCTCAGCTGTCCCTGTTTGTCAGGGATGGTCCCATTGTTTCTCGTACCGATCCTCCCTTTTGAGGATTTTAAGGTTTTGTTAGGATGAGCTGCTGGCTTCGGTAGGGTGATCCTATGAAAAGGAGGACAGGGCTCCTGTATCTTTAACAGTTGCACAGAAAAGGGAATTTCAGCAGGTGTCATTTGTATATATGGAGAACCTGTTGAAATTTTCTCTTCATCTCACCAATTAAAGCTGCAGGTGCCCTGCCCTCTTTTAAATCTGGTCACTCTAGTATAGCTCTTGCAGCTTTAACTGTGGTGATGAGGGAATTTCACCAGGTTCTCCACATATACAAATGATGCCTGCTGGAATTTCCTTTTCAATACAACTGTTAAAGATACAGGAGCCCTGTCCTCCTTTTCATATGGTCACCCTAGCTTCGGTGTCTTTCAGTGCTTTCCCTCAAAGTCTCTAGGCTGCAATCCTATACCCAACCATTTGGGGGGCAAGTCCCATGGAACTCAGTGGGAGCTACTTCTGAGTAGACACATATAGTGTTACACTGCAGAAGTTAAACCTCTGAGCAAGAAGTGGCTCTTGGCTCCACTGCACATACATGCAGAACAGTCAAGGCAGTTGTAAATTCCCCCTCCTCCTCCCTCCCAATCCCCTTTCCTTTTGTGTCATGTCTTTTAGATTGTAAGCCTGTGGGCAGGGACTGTCAAGAAATACTTTTGTAAGCCGCCGTGAGAGCCTTTTTTGGCTGAATGGCGGCATAAAAATCCTTAAATAATTTTTTTTAAAAAAAATTAAAAAGGTGGCCATTTGTTTCACGGGCCGTTTGAAGGCACCTCCTATCCCTGTCTGGTTTAATGATTAAGAACCATAAAGCAGTTGCCAGTCACTAATTCGCACCTGGATAACAGACTAAACAGGAAAGCACGGAGCTCACCTGGTCACAGTTGACCACGCTGTGATGAGGTGGACTGTATTTCTATTTCAATTATAATAAATACTTCTAAATTTGCACCTTTACATCTAAACTAGCATATGCAAATTTTATGCAAACGGCTGTCCTCTTTTTTGGCAATCTGCATAAGTGGCCACCCCAGCAGGAAGGTCAACGTTCCAGTCCACCTTTTAATGAGGCTAATTCGGAACTGTTAATAACAGATTTATTTATTTATTTATTTATTATTGGATTTATATCCCACCTTTTTTCCTCCAAGAAACCCAAGGCGGCATACATAATCCTCCTCCTCTCCATTTTATCCTCACAACAACACCCCTGTGAGGTGGGTTGGGCTGAGAGGCTGCGACTGGCCCAAAGTCACCCAGTGAGTTTCCATGGCTGAGTGGGAACTAGAACCCAGATCTCCCGACTCCCAGTCCAACACTTTAGCCACTACACCACACAGACAATGTTGTCCTTTTCTAGCATATGTGGATCTCAGAACAAACACAGCATCTTGACTTGCAAAATGGTGCAGGCCAAGGACTTGAGTAGCTCAGTAGTCACCTGGTCCCATATGTATCTGCTTGACTCCCCCATTTTTTATTGTGTATATCAACAAAACAGAACAGAAAATTCTTTGTGAAAAAGAAAAGAAAAACATTACATATATAGCAATATTGACATTTTTCCATCATGTGTACCGTTCATTAAAAAAATAAAGGGGGCGGGGAGAGTTAAACATTGCTTTCAAGAAAAGCAGACCAAATATCCATAAATTTATCCACTCGCAAGTTGTGCCTATATAACACCCATTCAAAAGTTGATAGTGTTATTAGGTCCTCATTCCATTGCATCCGCTTGACTTTTAAGATCAGCAGTCACAGGTGGGTGAAAAGGACAGAGCCTTCTGCATGGTGGCACCCAAATTACAGACCATCCTCCCAATATTGAGTTGATGAGCTCCCTCTTTTTCCATTATCCAACAGCTGGGGAAAATGTTTACATTTCAATTAGCCTTTAATGTGCAATTGATTACACATTTCTTCAATGACCTGCTGTTTTTATTTTGTTATTTAGAAGAAAGTTGCCTAGGGTGACCATATGAAGAGGAGGACAAGGCTCCTGTATCTTTACATTGTATTTTGTATTTGTGTTTTTAAATTGTTGGTCGTTTTATTATGCTTTTCATGGATTTAATTTTTGTGAACCACCCAGAGAGCTTCGGCTATTGGGCGGTATAGAAATGAAATGAAATAAATAAATAAATAAATAAATTTAACAGTTATATGAAATTTAAACAGTTGTATTCCAAAGGGAATTTCAGCTATTTGTATGCATGCATCACCTTGTGAAATTCCCTCTTCATCACAACAGTTAAAGGTGCAGGAGCTATACTAGAGTGACCAGATACAAAAGAGGGCAGGGCTCCTGCAGCTTTAACTGTTGTGATGAAGAGGGAACTTCACAAGGTGATGCATGCATACAAATGAAACTGGCTGAAATTCCCTTTTCTGTTCAACTGTTAAAGATACAGGAGCCCTGTCCTCCTTTTCATATGGTCACCCTAAAGTTGCCACATGCAACTTTATATAGTGCTGAAATTGCAGGATAGGGTAGCCTTTTTAAAATTAGAAAGAGACACACCGTCCCTCACACATTTAACTCTTTAGTTTCCAATAGTTCATGGTTCACAGAGAAGAAAACTATTCATCATACCTTAAGGTTATCAATGGAGACCATTTCTCTATAAAATTACTTGTTTGTGATCGTTGACGCCTTGCAAAATATGACAATTTCATTCATAAAACCATATCCCATATTTCCCTTCGCTATTTCAAGGTCTGAGGAATTTGAGATTTCCAATAAGAAGCAACATTCTTGCAGTTTGCTCATTGCTTTGTTGCTAATCATAGATTTATTTTTAAATTTCAAAAATTCTTGATTTCTTCTTGAATGTTTTTTCCCCTTTTCTTTTTTGGGTACTGCTCTCATCTTTGATGTTCTAATGCTGCCGTTCTTATTTCGATGTTCCTGTTCGATCTTTAATATCTTGACTTTTGTATTTCCATGTGCTTCTTTTATGTAAGCTGCTTTGGTTGTGCTTAAACAGAAAACCCGGCTAAAAGTACTGATATCAATAATGCTGAAGCTTAACTGCTGGTGGATTAGAGCCTTTGAACATGTGTAACCACGAAAGGCAAAGGTCCTTGGGACTGTGAATAGCAGGAGTGTGTCCCTGTTTGCATATGGAAAATTCGGAAGGGTATGGGGTCAAGGCTCCCATCAGGGTGCAAAGTGGCTGCATATATCAGTCTGCAATTGCATTTCTCAGGTGAAGTCCTGGTTGCAGCGCCCAGTGCTGTCTCTGTCTTAGAGAATTCTTCTCTGCAATCAATTGCGCTCACGCTCCATTTCTGAACGTTGTTTTCTGACTCTCCACACACACTCTTTTCGGTTCAAGCTAGCCACGATAAAAACGCTGGCTCAGTGGAGTTCTGGAACTTGTAGCATTCCTGGGGCAGCCATGTGGCTTACTTTACAGAGGAGAATCTGCTATAGCAAGGAGTCCTCTTTTTGAGGGGCAAGTTCGGTTTAAAAGAGTCGTAATAGGAACAGAGATCAGCAGGAGCCTTGACGTAGCCCATCAACAACCCCTGGACAGCCGACGGAGCAAGGCACATCCGGTCACCGGCTCCCAGTTTTCCCCATTAGGGTGAGATGTCTTGTATATATATGTAAACTATGGTAGTTATTTCTGAAATTGCATCTATACGTATAAATGAGCATGTGCACGTTTTAGACAAATCGGTGCCCTCTTTTGTCCTTTTTTGGGGTGATGTGAATCCCAGTTCACATGGAAGAAAACTTAGGTGTGATCCACTGCTCCAGTACTGATTTGCAAAGTGCAACAGATCCCATGATACCAATGGGTCTGAAGTGGCTACATCTAAGGTTCCGCACAGACAATATGTTTTTTGGGGTGGTGGTTCTGGATTGCACCTGCTGGCTCTGCTCCTGTATTTGCTGTGCTAAGCATCATTGCAGTTGAGGTCAGGGCCGGTGCTACCATAGAGGCCACTCAGGCGGCTGCCTAGAGCGCCAAGCTAAGAGGGGTGCCGGGTACAGCGCAGCACTCACGCGCGTTGGCTGTGAGCTGGCCCAGCCTGAGGATTCAGCTGGGCCTGGGCGGGCGAGATGGCGCCCTGTGGCCGCCCAGCTGAAGCAAAGCCAGGGACGCTGGGGTGGGGGGCTCCACGTTCGGACTTCCGGAACGCGCCCGGAAGAGAGAGAGAGAATGTTGGGGTGCATGGTGTCTTTGAGTGAATGCATGTGTTCATGCCTGTGTTTGTTTGGAGTGAGTGATGCTGAGTGTGTGTGTGCATGTGCGCGCGCACGCACGCACGTGTGTGAGTTGGGGGGATGATTTGGAGGTGATATTCCTATTAAATAATGCATTTTAGACCCATAGACGTTCCTTTCCAATTGGTTTGCTATAATTGGCAGGACGTATTTCTTGCACTTTAAAATAAATTTAGCTGTTTCAAGTTTTGTGCTTCTTATTTTTTCCAGGAAACATCTGTTCTTAAAAATCAAAGTTGGCATTTTTTTAAATTTTTTTTTGCAGGGGCTGAAAGTAGCTCACCTTGCCTAGGGTGCAAAATAGTCTGGCACCGGCCCTGGTTGAGGTTCCACCTGTGTGGGTTTACCTCCACTGAGTTGAGGCACCTATGCCAGCAGGAGCTCAGATATGCGGGGTGATAGAGTGTGGGGTCCAGTGGGGATAAACTTGCATTCCTTTCCCCCGTCATATAGGCATATAGTCACTAATAGTAGGTCTGCACAGGGCTTAAGAATGAACCGTAATACAAGCACTGTAAAGCAGGCACTGGAGCCTGGTGGCTCCGATGTCAGTGGGCCAGTGAATCCGCTCCGGGTTTTATCCTGAACCAGTCAGAATTCTAAAGGAGCTCTCCAAGGTGCAAAGTTTGCAGACGACACAAAATTGGATTGGATGGCTAATACCCTGGAAGACAGAAGCAAACTTCAAAGCGATCTTGATAGGCTGGAGCACTGGGCTGAAAACAGCAGAATGAAATTTTATAGGGATAAATGCCAAGTTCTACACCTAGGAAAAAGAAACCAAATGCACAATTACAAGATGGCGGACGCTTGGCTCAGCAATACTACAAACAAGAAGGATCTTGGAATTGTTGAAGATCACAAGCTGAATATGAGCCAACAGTGCGATATGGCTGCAAGAAAGGCCAATGCTATTTTGGGCTGCATTAATAGAAGTATAGCTTCCAAATCACCAAAGCACTGGTTCCCCTCTATTCGACACTGGTTAGGCCATATCTTGAGGATTGTGTCCAGTTTGGGGCACCACACTTCCAGAAGGATGCAGACAAGCTGGAGGGGATTCAGAGGAGGGCAACCAGGATGATCAGGGGTCTGGAAACAAAGCCCTATGAAGAGAGACTGAAAGAACTGGGCATGTTTAGCCTGGAGAAGAGAAGGCTGAGGGGAGTCATGAGAGCACTCTTCAAATGCTTGAAAGGTTGCCACACAGAGGAGGGCCGGGATCTCTTCTTGATCCTCCCAGAGTGCAGGACACGGACTAATGGGCTCAAGTTACAGGAAGCCAGATTCTGGCTGGACATCAGGAAACACTTCCTGGCTGTTAGAGCAGTATAACAATGCAACCCATGACCTAGGGAGGTGGTGGGCTCTCCCACACTAGAAGCATTCAAGAGGCAGCTGGACAGGCATCTGTTAGGAGCTACCGTTTTATTTTTAGACAATGCCCCAGAGTACCTGAAGCACTGTTGCTGCAGGGCAATGAAGCAGGAGGCTCGCAAGCCCAACTGCCCAGTGTGGAGGGCCAGAGGGGCAAGTATTGGTGCTGGTGAAGCCTTCTGGGACCCTGGCAGCTGCTCCAGGATGACCAGTGGCGGACAGCCAGTCTGGAAGCATGCATGAAATTAAGACAACACAGCTCCCTTCAGGTCCACACCCCACTAACAAGCCCCCCCCCAACTTACTCTTCGTCTTTGCCATGGGAACTCACTCTTTCAGCTGCCTTTCACCCTGGCCCTGACAACAGAGGTGGTGAGAAGGCAGGAGCAGTAGATGTGGGATGGTTCTTTATAGGACAATCTGAGTTAGGTGTTGGGCAAATTCCAGCAGAAACTGGTCAACAATATTTATTAACGTGAAGAAAATTAGAACTTCTATGAACATTAACCGCAAAGCTGAATGTCCTCTAATATGCCTGTAATCTCTAATAACGCTTTAACCATTGCAGCAGGGTTCTTTCTGGCTTTCCTGGTCGTTGAAGATCTGTATCTTGTTCTTTAAGGCAGTTGGTGATCCGTGTCTTTCTCTGTCTCGTGCTTTAGCTGCAGCCCTCCCAATGGACCTGCTCCTCACGGCCATTCTTTCCCCCACCATTCCCTCCCTATCCAGTTCTTTCCCTGTCCACAGTCCTCTCCAAAGCCAGTTCTTTTCCTATCCCACTGACCAACACAACACCTTCTTCAGAAGGCCAGGCTTAGCTCCTCCCCTTTTTCTAACCACCTCTTAACTGTCCCCCTCCCATCCATCTTCCTCCATCCCGACGTTCCATTGCTGTAGTACTATTGTAGTTCTTGACAGAGATGCTGCTGCGGATTTGCTCCCTGGCTCATGGCCTGTCAAGCAAGGTGATGATGATGATGATGATGATGATGATGATTCGGCCCTGGTTAGGCCTCATCTAGAGTATTGCGTCCAGTTCTGGGCTCCACAATTCAAGAAGGACACAGACAAGCTGGAGCGTGTTCAGAGGAGGGCAACCAGGATGATCAGGGGTCTGGAAACAAAGCCCTATGAAGAGAGACTGGAAGAACTGGGCATGTTGAGCCTAGAGAAGAGAAGACTGAGGGGAGACATGATAGCACTCTTCAAATACTTAAAAGGTTGTCACACAGAGGAGGGCCAGGATCTCTTCTCGATCCTCTCAGAGTGCAGGACACAGAATAACGGGCTCAAGATAAAGGAAGCCAGATTCCAGCTGGACATCAGGAAAAACTTCCTGACTGTTAAAGCAGTACGACAATGGAATCAGTTACCTAGGGAGGTTGTGGGTTCTCCCACGCTAGAGGCCTTCAAGAGGCAGCTGGACAACCCTCTGTCAGGGATGCTTTAGGGTGGATTCCTGCATTGAGCAGGGGGTTGGACTCGATGGCCTTGTAGGCCCCTTCCAGCTCTGCTATTCTATGATTCTATGAAGATGAAGATGATGAGCAATAGCAGTTGGTGGCCATGGTGGTGAGAAGGCAGACTCATCGAGGCCCCCCCCATGGAGGAGATCTTGCCCAGGGCCCTCAAAAAGATGGCACCAACACTGACCACTTTGCACACTTGTAATGTGTTGTCAGCCTCTGCTGTTTTAATCTGTACTATTTTTTCACAATGGATTGTACCCATAGCTCTTAAAACAGCTGGACTTTCTCCTTCCTGAGTGCTGTCCCCTGTCCCATTTGGGAGCAAAGAACAGGAGCCTTGATAAACCCCAAAGGTGCAGAAACCCTCCCATTGGTTAGTTATTGCTGTTGCTGCTGGAGTACAGAAACCTTTGCTGACCTGTGGCAAACCGCCCAGAGCTCTACAGCTAAATTCCACCCTTGCCTTCAGCCCATCCTGTTTTGAAACACTCTAACATTAGGTTTTAAAAACAAGTCTGAAGTGTGATGCCGTGTTACAGTCAGAAGACTCAAACTGTGACGTGCTTATAAAGGGTCAACCTGAAGTGGGATCCTCTTTCTCCATCAGCCTCCCCTCCCCTGTTCCTACCATTAGAGCTGGCTTTTTAAACCAATTTTCCAGCTAGGTTGACTGAGGATCGTCAAGGTCAAGGGACCTGCCAAAGGTCACCCAGCAAGTCATTGGCTCGGGCCAGGATTACAACAGAGGTTAAACAGCTTAACAGAGGCAAAAGATATTTGATGAAATAATCTCTAAATCGGGTTGACATCTTGCATACCAAACTTCGCCTTGGTGCAATTATAAATAACACCGGGGGAGGGGGAGCTCTTTCTCTTGAGAGGGAGTCCGAAAGTCTTGGCTTTAGTCTTTCCTACATCATGCAAATATTTCCGTAGTAGAAAGATTTGCCCATAGTTGGAAATGATACAAGCCATCTTATTCTTCTTTATTTATTTATTTTTTAAAAAATCATTATCCAATATGTTGCATGACCACACTTCAGACGCTCATTAGGATCAGCTCCAGTGACCAAGATTTTGTAGATGCATGAAACTGGAAAGTTCCTTGTTAAGGGCCACTTGCTTGGTGAGGAAGTTAGAAAAGCCAGTGGTGTGGTGTGGTTAGAAGCGGTGGGCTTGGATTTAGAGAGACCTGGGACTGAATCCCTCCATGGGCCATGAAAGTCTACCGGTTGATCCTGGGACAATTTCTCACTTTCTCAGCTTGTTTTGAGGATCAAATGGGGTGGGGGTGGGGTAAGTCAGTCCATGAAGGCCACTCTGATCTTCTTGGAGAGAAGACCGGGGTATAAAAAGGCTCAAGCAGCCAGGAGCCATGAAGGGAGTATTGACGATAGCAGACAGATTAAAGTGTGTGGAGAAAGAAGTCCATCACACAGTGAACTATGGAATTCGCTACCACTGGATGTAGCGATGGCCACCTATTTGGATAGCTTTAAGAGGGGGGTACAGAAATTCCTGGAGGAGAAGGCTAGCAATGGCTACTAGTCCTGATGGTTATGTGCTCTGGCGTGGTGGTGAGGAGACCAGAGTAATCCGCTTCCATTTTGAACAAACCGCAGTTTGCATTATGTCCACACCAAAAACTGCAGTTAGTTTTAACTCTGGCTTACCCAAACAAGTCAGGATCATAAACCACACTCGCTGAGGGAGGGGCCCACAGAGGCATGTCTTGCCAAAGGACCCTCAAAAACCTGGAGATGGCACTGAACATAGAATGAAAGTATTGGTTTTAAATGCGTCAGGATACAAAACCTCTCCACCCAAGGGTAAAACCCTTCCTTAAAATATTGCAGTCTGTGTTTATGTCCAAAGAAACAGGAATTATTCTCCATTAATTTCAAGGGCTAAAAAGGGCTTGATTCTTTTCATAGCTAAAGCCAGCTCTTTTTATTAAAGGACCTATCTGCAAAACCACTCAACTATCTAAAATCATTTTTTATTTCCCAACCATGTGACCTTTTGATCTTGGTAAGCAGGATAAAGAGACTTTAATCAGCTGCTATAAGGAATTATGAATGGCTAATTGTGTCTGTCATCCCAATTATATCTTTGCAGCCTAAGCTGTTCCCTAGCCATTCAAAGTGTCCTTTTTGGCCTCCATCATCCTGAGCTGCTCGCCAAAGAATGCGGCCATAATTGGCTTGCCTGATTTAGAAATTAGCCATTGGGCTGTAAAAGAAATACTCAGCCAATGAGAAAGTCTCAGCACAGCCTGGCGCACTTTGATGAAATTTTGTTCTGGCTTTCAAAGGCTCTCTGGAACAGTCTCTAATCTTTCATTAGTGACGTGGTGAGAAGATCCATCTGCCCCATTAGTAGTGACTTGGATAGGGTGACCACATGGAAAGGAGGACTGGGTTCCTGTAACTTTTAACAGTTGCATAGAAAAGGGAATTTCAGAAAGTGTCATTTGTATGCATGCAGCACCTGGTGAAATTCCTTCTTCATCACAACAGTTCAAGCTGCAGGAGCCCTGCCCTCTTGTCCAGATACAAAAGAGGGCAGGGCTCCTGCAACTTGAACTGTTGTGATGACGAGGGAATTTTATCAGGTGCTGCAGGCATACAAGTACCTGCTGAAATTTCCCTTTCAATACAACTGTTAAAGATACAGGAGCCCTGTCCTCTTTTCCATATGGTCACCCTAGACTTAGAGCACCATTAGACAAGAGTTTTATTGCATGCTCGTTGCTGGGCACTCATGGATTTTCACAGGTCCCTCTCCCGACATCATCTGCCTCCCGCACGCCTCCTGCCCCTTCTGGCCTTCCTCGCGCCACAAAACAACACCCAGAAAGTCCGAAATATTTTTAAAAACGGAAGTTGCTGCTATCTGCTGCTGTGTGCAGGAGAAGCGTCTTGATCAGAACATCCTACTGAATGGTCCATGTGCATGTTGTTTACTTCCTCTTTTGAAAGAGGAAGTATCAAGCAACGAAAGCAGGGGCGGAGAAGCAATGGTAGGGAAGTGTCCCTCCCCCCCCATGTGGTGGAGCTCTTGGAGAGAATGGGAAAGCTTTCAGTGCATGTTCTAATGAAGATGTATGACAACGGTACAGAGGAACTAGGGCTCACAGGGCAGAAACCACGGGACCTTTTGGTTAGCAGAGATGATATCATCTGCCACTCCCTTCTGTTTCCCCTGTTCCCTCTAAGCTTATCTGCAGTACTCACAGTAGGGGGAATATTGTTCTTAAGTTTAACCTTTGTTTAAACTGGACTATAGGGTTGCCACATGTTTTAGCTGGCCCTGCTCCTCTGTCTTTAACAGCAGCCTGATGTGCAGCAGTGGACCGGTGAAGTCTCGCACTGCCACCACTGCTGCTCTGCACACCACGCAAAAGCTTTAGCTGTTAAATTTCTAGGAGTCTGGGAGCTATGAAGAGCACAAGTGGAAGACCTCTATGGGCAGTGGAGGGAGGTGACTCTGATGTCAGTGGGGCAGAAGCAGAGTTCTGACTGCGTTCAGACAACACTTTAGTCAATGTTGGGGGAAGGAGTCAACTCACAGGTGGTTATTTTGTGGGTACTCCCCACACAACTGTGGAGTGGTTGGGGCTGGCATTGAGTGGACTAATAGTCAACCCAGCATTTGATTGACACAGCCCCCGCCCCTTTCCCCACCCTCAATCCTCCCGGTGTTGTCCCAGCAGCCTCTGCGAGTTGTGCTGGCTGTAGCAGAGCAGCTGGCGTGGTTTTGGCCACTCTTGCCCGGGAACTCTGTAGCCAGCTGAGATAGTCCACTCAACCCTGCAAAATAGTCCACCGGCTCAGTTCGGACAACACGCTAACCAACGGTTGTGAGACTAGTCAACTCTGCAGCCGGTTGTGTTTCTCCAGTGGGTGTTTTGAGGAAAACGTCAACCATGGGGTGTTTTTTGCCTGACAGATGACACAAATACCAACCGTTGACCATTCAACTGACAGTTGAGTACTAAAACCACTGGTGGTTATTGTGTTGTCTGAACTGAGCTGGTTTCTGACCGAAACCAGGATTAGATGCACTGCCCCACTGATGCTGGAGCCACCAGCCTCCACCGCCTGCCTGGTCCTTTCTCTCTCATTTGCTATTGTTTAAAGCTAGTTCTGCTCTCTAAACAGTTTGGGGAGAAGGGTGAATGGCAAGTCAAAGACGGCTATGGAAACTCTCATAAGACACACAAAAAGCAAAAGTAGCAGCATTGAGCATAACAACTGCTACCCCCTGCCCTGCCTGCCCAATTCTATAACACCTTTATTAGGCCAACCAAAAGGTCACCCAAACTGTGCAAGCTTTTGAGACTTCCAGATCTCTTCATCAGGCAAAATGTCACAAAAGAGAAAACAGGGGAGGGGGGGAAGCTGACTTTAGGATGACGATAAAGTCAGCATTTTTGACTTCTTTCCCCCACCCCTACCCTTCTCTGCCTCTGTAACTGCTGTTTGCAGACATCTCCCTGCGGAATCTTGAACACTGTTGCTACTTTCTTGGTGCCCAATTTTAACCTCTCCAGCTGAACCTGCTAATTAAATTAAGCCATCATGGAAAGGGGGGGGGCAGAATTGCTCTGAGCACACACAGCCTGCCTCATTTACCATGTGTGAGTGAACCAGGAAGTGTGAGTTTGCACTCCTTTGGTCCTGGATTGATAGCTAGAAATTTGCATTCTCTTTCTCTCCCCTCTGCCCTTCTTTCAATGCCCCCAGGTATGGCTTGTGATGGGCGGTGGCGGAAACTTGCCCCCCCCCTTCTCCCATCGTCGCCCTTTCCAGCTGGAGAGAAACACTTTTCTTTATAACGGAGTTAAAGTTCATTGGAATGGAGTGTCTCTACCCAAGGATCAGAGGGGGACTCAGTTATGCATTTGATGTCATCTTAAATCTGCTCAATTTTAAGACAGCAAAAAGCAATCAAACCTCACTTCAACCTTCCTTCTCTTTTTCAGACATGGAGGAGTTGGCTAGAGAGAGCATCAGCTTGTTGGCCAAGCCTACTTTGGAGTCCGATAGCCCAAGTCTCTCTTCGGCTGGGGCTGTCTTTATCATGCTGAAATCTGCCCTGGGAGCAGGGCTCCTCAATTTCCCCTGGGCGTTCAATAGGGCTGGAGGAATCGCCCCCTCTGTCCTTGTGGAGCTGGTGAGTCCCAAAGAGAACCTTGGTGTCTTGTCCGGAGAAGAATTAAGTGACTAGATGGTTTGTATGACTTGGGCCAATCCTAGCCAAGATGATTTGGAAGCAAGTTGCAGTGACTGGGAATGTTTCTTATTTCCAACCAAGTATCTTAAGGAGGGCTTCATGTGCTAAAGGGAGAGGGGGAAATAAAATAAAATGAAATGCAGATATAATACTCCCTTCTGATTTAGAGGGTACCCACCCACGCACACTAAACCCTGATGTAAGTGAAGAAGAATCTCTCATGGAACCTCTCTGTATTTGCCCAGGGAAACTTCAATCTATTCTTGATGCATATGTTTTAGGGTTGAGAACGGATGTTTTATTCAACCATTCCAAAATAACCCCTTCCTTCCACAGGAAAATTCACTATGACTAAATCGGGAGATGTTTGCTCTTCAAACTCTAGGTTCCTGTGCTCTACCAGGAGAAATGCAGTTTGAAGAACAAGGATTATCTGATTTGGTCATACTGATTTTTTTTCTGAAGAAGGACCTCTATGTGGTCCGAAATGCATTGGAACTGCTTATTTTGGGATTGTTGAACGAAACACCTTTGTGTTTACCCCATTGCTTTCTTGAACCTTTTATTTTATGGCTCCATTTCAACGTTAGGGCAGTGGTTAGAGCTGGAATAACAACAACAAAATCTTCTGCAAATTTTGGTATTGATTATTTTGACTCATATTTAGTGAATATTTGATATCTCATATTTCACTATTTGAGTATTGGCATTATTTATTTACTTACATTATTTATTTACCTAGGCTGTCTGGGCAGTATACATTAGTAGTCTTTGAACATATCTGACGCCGTGCAATGATATTTAGTATTGGAAGGTGCAGGTTTTTGAAAGATTTTCTATTTACTTCCTGCTGAAACAAATGAGATGCTCTAAAGTAATTTGATTTCACATGCAAAATACAAATTCGGTTTTTGAAATAGAAATTTTGTATCCCTGCTCCCTTTGATAACAAGCAACTGGGAATTCTCCCAGCCCAATGAAATTGGAACACATTTTGTGGTGGTAAAAATTGCTTTAAGAGTGGCAGCAAGACTGAACATTCAAGAGTGTATTTACAAATTATAGCAAGTATTGAAAAGAAACAAGGCAATTTCACCATGTTCCCATGCGATTCACACCCATAAGGATATTGGTGCTTCTGTGTCAAAGCCATCCTAATGAGAAGAATTAGAGACCTATAGTTCACTTGCAGCAGTGACAACAAAAAAGGTCTTGTGGCACTTTAAAGATGGACAGATTTAAAGATAGATTTATTGTGGCATCAGTTTATACCAATAAGGCTTTTGTTTTTGCTGCAACACAGACTAAGAGCATTTCTACATGTGGCTTTTATTGCACGCTCATGATTGGCCACTCACGGGAGTCATCATCAACCTCCAGGATATCTCCCTCACTTTCCTCCTTTATCCCACTTTCAAAAAGATCAGAGATAAGTTGTACTAAAAGTTAATGGTGGCATATAGGCAGTGTGAAATACCAGCATTGTGCTATAATTCAGCCACTAGATGGCAGTGTTTCATTGAATATATACAGCATGGCTGAGTAGGGAAGTTTTCAATTCCAAATCACATGTTCGCCGTCTAAAGGATCTCATCGTAAACCCGGAAAGACTGCGGAAGAAGAAAGCCCAGCACAGATGCAGGGGTTTTGCTTAGTGCTGCTGCACTTTTTACTATACATACCCTGTTCATGTGAGTAATGCTTGAGTAGGGCTATTATTATGCGGTAATGTGGTATACAGTAATTTGTTATTTCTTGAACTAAAATGAATATCTTTTTCCAGAAATATATCTTGTCAGACTCTGGACAGGTCCAAAAAAGATAAGAGGAATTCTCCCTTTAATAATAATCACATCTCCAACAGTTACCTTGTAGGAATTAAAAACAGATGTATAATCTGTGTCATATTAAGTACTGCTGGAACTGAATATTGTAGCAATTGAGTTGGAACTCGTTTAACATCTATTTAGATGTCTTTGTATTCCCCCCCCCCAAATTCAGTTCTTTCCACTACTCTACAGAAATGTCATGTCCTAAATTTACATAAATAAATCCTCATTTACATAAATAATTGCTCAATGAAGTTGAAACCCAAAGCAAACTTACTTTGGAGTTAGTTCCACTGAACTGAGTGGAGTAAACATGTGTACAATTATGCTGTGAATTGTCTAACTTTTTTATTTTTAAAGTAGATATTTTTATTTCCTAGCCAGACTTTCTCAAAACTCCAACATTAATTCAAATTTAGGTTTTTATCTACTAGAAATAGATATCCTCAGGAAAGTGTTTAAAATGCTTCTCACCTGAAACCCCCTCTTCTGAAATAATGGGGAGGGGGTCTCTCATTTGCTGTTCTTTGAACTCTTTTTGGAATGAAACCATACAATTGGAGTAAATCTTCCAATCCTCTTCTGTCGCACTATATAAAAATCAGGTAATAAGGTAAAGAGGAACTTGGGTGAAGAACTAACTTGATGAAGCTTAAAAGGGCTCTTCACACGAGTGAAATAAGGCCATGTGCAGAACTTTGCGGGCCCTTTTGACATTATCATCAACCTCCTGCGTGTCTCACGTCCCTTCCCCTGGTGATAATTCTTCTGAAATATTGCAGGATTTCCTACCAAGTTACGCTACCATGCACCCTCTAAAGGGTGCTGTCCCATTGAAGGCTATGAGCTTTGAGAGGAGGGGAAGTTTTTAATTATAGACTACGTGGTCGCCCCTCTCTGCCTGTATAATGCAGCCCATTACAATTGTGTAAGAAAAGCAGGAAGCAAAGCCCTGGTAATGTGATTTCACCTTAATCTAAAGAAGCCCCAAATCTCAACAAAGCTTTTGCACCTTTGGCTTACCAATAAGCGCCCCCGCCCGCATCATGAGGCTTCCAGAACCAACTCCACCCCCAGTGACTTTTGCTAGTGTTTCATGCTCTGAAGTCTTATGCTTTCTTTCTTTTGCGTCTTGTCCTCTCTCTCTTTTTCCAGGGTTCTTTGATCTTCCTGATTAGTGGCTTAGTGATCCTGGGTTATGCAGCTTCCATCAGTACCCAGACGACGTATCAGGGCGTGGTGAGAGAGATCTGCGGGGCTGCCGTTGGGAAGCTTTGCGAAGTCTGTTTCATCCTGAACCTCTTTATGATCTCAGTGGCCTTTCTCAGAGTTGTGGGAGATCAGTTAGAGAAATGTGAGCCCTTTACCCTCCCCAGGAAAGAATCTTTTCAGTTTGGGGGCATTTGCCAACCATTCTTTATATAGATGTATAGCCTGTTCCATTCCGACCAGCAATGTATTAATGATTAATGATACTCCCCAGTGAAACAGAATTAAATTTAAATGAAATTTAAATTTAAATGAAATTTAAATTTCAGTGGAATTTCTCTGTGTGTTTTTCCCAGCAGGGCAAATGGCAGAAAGAAATGTGAGATAAGGGAAATGGCAAATGTGTGGAGGAATCTAAATGGGGGTACCATTATTGAAGCTGAGAGACTGGGCTCGTTCATACATAATGGTAGCAAATGTTGGGAACCGCCCAGGGAGCTTTGGCTATTGGGCAGTATAAAAATACAATAAATAAATAAATGTTCCCAAAGTGTGCTGCTGCCATTTTGAATATGCAACCTCTGATCGGACCAACCTAAGAACTAATCATTGGTTAACTGTGGGTTCTTTAACCCATGATTAACCCATAGCATCTGGGGTTGGGTGTCAGGAAATAACCTCAGATTGGAGGTTGCATATTTAAATGGGGATGGCGCACAACCCCAGCAAACCGGGTCATTGACTTGCCTGGTAAGTTTGTGGCAATTGAGAGATTTGAATGAAGGGACTTTCTGGTTCACAACCATGCTAAGCTGGTAGCCCTGAGATTTATGGGATAACCCTCTTTTTGCCTCCCTGAGATCAGTGGAAGAAGGGTGGGATATGAATGTGATGGGTTTCATACAATTTAACCAACCCCAAAAGCAGCCTGCCCCATTCTGGTGCCCTCCAGATGTGTTGGACTAGAACTCCCATAATTCCCAGTCAGCATACTTGCTGGGAATTATGGGAGTTGCAGTCCAATACATCTGGAGGGCAGCAGGTTGGAGAAGGCTGCTCAAAATCATAAAATAAGAGCAGCTGCTGATTCAATGGCAGCCAGTAAGATAAGTAGGGTACAGCCCCAGGCATGATTGGACAGAAAAAACTCCCATAACTCCCAGCATTCCCTAGCCAGCCATGCTGGCTGGGGAATGCTGGGAGTTGTAGGCGTCTTTCTGTCTAATCATGCATGGGATTGTGCTCTTACTTAGTTAAAACATTTCTGTACGGACCTTCATTAGATCACATGCCAGGGTGGTGCGCCACAATACAGACAATAAATTAGTAGTAAATACTAAATTAAAGTTTAATACAATTATTTATTTACTTAGCACCAACAATGTACTTGGTGCTGTACAGAATATACAAACAAAACAGCCATACCCTGCCTAGAGGCTTACAGTCTAAATAAAATCCCTGAGCCTTAGCAACCAGAACAAAAAGACAGCGGACAGAAATGACAAGGCAGACGGAGGGATTATATACATTAAAAAGCTTCCTTATTGTGAACGTTTCCTTTCCAGTGTGTGACTCTTTCTACCCCAATGAAACCCTGAGCGGAGGGGCTTCTCGCCAGCACTGGTTCACGGACCATCGCTTCACCTTGTCTGCCCTGTGCGTCCTGGTGATTTTCCCCCTCTCCATCCCAAGGGAAATTGGATTCCAGAAGTACACGAGGTAAGAGTCCAGCAGTTCCTGTGGTTCTGGGAATCAGCTGAATGGTGTCCAAAGTTGTTGAGAAGGGTCCCGTCTTGCTCCTGCAATTGCGTTCCTTCCCGGCATCTGTATGGGAAGGAACGCAAGTGAGAACTTTCCTGCTCTGTAAAAGTAAAAAAAAAAAAAAAAAGTAAAAAGAGGGGGGGGAGGAGAGGAATTGGGCCGTTCCCCCCCCGCGCAGCTGCACAGATACAGATAATATTTTAAAACAACAACAATGGGGGAGGAACGAGGCAGCCAGAGGAAATAAAAAAGGGGGGAGGAGAAAATAAAACAGCGGGGAGGAGAAGAATGGGGCCGTTCCCCCCTGCGCAGCTGCACAGATACAGATAATATTTTTTAAAAAATAAAATGGGGAGAAACGAGGCAGCCAGAGGAAGACACAAGGAGAAGGACTCCAGGTGAATCACGTCTCCTCCCTCTGGCTGCCTGTTCCCCCCCCCCGATTTCTTTTTATTTTTATTATCTGTACCTGCGCAGCTGCGCAGATACAGATAATAAAATTAGAAAAAAGGGGGAGGAACAGCCCCGTTCCTCTCCTCCCCAATTTTTTTTTTACTTTTACAGAGGTGCAGGGCCGCCCCCTTCCCTGTCCAACCAATGGCGACCAATCAGGGGGTGCCATGGGCTGTGAGAAGCCTCTGTTGCCAAAAAAGTCAGGGTAAGTGAAGCCACCGCAGGGCGAACCCTTCATGTAGACCTGCCCAAGGACTTGCCTGAACTCGAACTTTCTAGCTCAACTCAGGATACCATTCCAGATTCCTGTGGGTGTTGTTGTTATGGTTGTGATTGTTGTTATTTACATTTCTATACTGCCCCATAACTGAAGCTCTCGGTGTGGTTTACAAAAGATTAAAACATTAAAAACAGTATACAAAATTTAAAACCACAAAAGCTTGCAACAGACAATAGACACAAAGGCAACGTACATCTAAAAACAACTTTGAGCAATGAGCCAGACCTGAAAAACAGATCCAGGATCAATTTTAGGAGGGTGTGGAGTTTAGGGCAGGATTGAATGCAAGGTTTCAAGGCCTGCTCTTAGAAACACTAATGATTTAAGGGCACACTCCAATGCATGTTCAGACACAAAAAAAGGATCCCACAGCTGCCATCACGCCTAGAAATGGTGAAGTGGCCAGAGGCAGTGTGGTATAGTGGCTAGAGTGTTGGACTGTGAGTCGGCGGATCTGGGTTCTAGTCCCCACTCGGCCATGGAAACCCACTGGGTGACTTTGGGCCAGTCACAGACTCTCAGCCCAGCCTACCTCACAGGGTTGTGGCTGTGAGGATAAAATGGAGAGGAGTAGGAGGATTATGTACGCCGCCTTGGATCCCTTGCAGGAAAAAAGGTGGGCTATAAATGCAAAAATAAATAAATAATTAAATAATAATAAATCTATTTTTTACCCCCTCTCCACTTTGACCCCGAGGCAGGGAACAACAGTAAATATAAAATACATAAGACTGAATTAAAATATAATATGCATGGTTAAAAGATCCTAAAATCATTCTAAAAACATCCTAAAATTCCACTGGATAGGCCTGCCGGAAGAGATCGGTCTTTATAGCTTAAATATACTGTGGGCTCTTCTTGAGAGTAATGCCATGTGGTCCATAACAGGGAGACCCCTTGCCTTCACTAAATGGTTCCCCAACACAACCAGCAGAACTTGGAGTGGATTGGGCTGCACCCGCCACCTCTGTACCATGAGCTACTATGTGCTGTGTGCCGCCATTTTGCATGCAATGGGAGACTGAGCTTGTGAAGTGCAGAAGCCTTCACTTCTCCCTTTTGTGTCCGTTTCAGTATTCTTGGTACCTTGGCAGCTTGCTACCTGATGCTTGTCATTGTCATAAAATACTACCTCCGAACCGATCACGTTGTCAAGCATGAACACCACCGTTCCCCTGGGTAAGTGTTGGCATGGGCAGATATTCTCTCTCCGACAGTTGTGATTCTTATATCCCCCTGGGTTCACATCGAGATGCCGCTGACATACTGCCGCATGAAACCTGCCACAGCTCCTTTGATTACCTCTAAAGTAGGAGTGTGCACGGACCCCAAGATCCTCTTCGCGGCCGATCCGCAAATTGCGGATCAGGCCCGCTCCGCCCCGCCTTGATCCGCCTGGGGGCCACTCCGCTCCGCTGCGGAGCTCCGGCTCCGAATCGGAGCTCCGCAGTGGCGGGGAGTGGCGTCAGGTAAGGCCCCCCTCCCTCCTCCCGCTTACCTGTGTCCGTCGCGGCCAATCCCAGCTTCACTAGAGCCCGCGGCTCAACCAGGAACTGTGGCTCTAGTGAAGCTGGGATGGGCCGCGACGGACTCAGGTAAGACCCCCTCCCCCTTGGTCCCTTACCTGGCTCTGCCGCCGTTGTCGCATGGGCGGCGGCGGCGGCAGGGCCAAGTAAACCCCCCTCCCTCCTCTCCCTTACCTGCGTCCATCCGTGGTCCCGCGGCTGCTTCAACTGAGCCCGAGGCCTCAACCAAGAAGACTAGGCCGTCTTCCTGTTTGAGGCCTCGGGCTCAGTTGAAGCAGCCGCGGGACCGCGGACGAACGCAGGTAAGGGAGAGGAGGGAGGGTTTTTTTACTTGGGCCTGCCGCCATCGTGGCAGGGCCAAGTAAACCCCACTTACCTTTTTGGAGGAGCTCCGGATCGAGGCGAAGGATCCGCCTTCACCTCGATCTGCTCCACAACGTTCCGCGGGTCCCCCAATCCTCTTCGCCTCCGTCTTAAGGGTAGGCGAAGCCCCCCGCTCCGCTCCTGCTTCTCCGGTTCGAGGAGAAGCGGAGCACATCCCTACTCTAAAGTGAGCTCGGCTGTTGGCTCTTCTGGTCCCTGGTGTCGTTTTACTGTGACGTGTCAATATTCCTGCGGAATTAAATGGATTTCCCCCCCTTGTCACCCAGAGCAGATCAGGATGTCGTAACTGAGTTGGTACCCAGGAGCGACAGCTAATGAGTACTTTTGCAGAGGACAATTATAGCCTCTCTTGTGCTGTTTATGCACATGGTGTGAAATGGTGTGGTGTTTTTTTTTAAAAAAAATGTGGCACGGGGAAACAGAAGGAACCTATTGAATTTCGCCAATTGAAATTCACCAGCTTATAAACATATGATCAAGCTCTTTAAATTCTCAAGCTCCATCTTTTCTGTCGTCTTCTCTTTACCTGAATATGCTCTTCATTTTTTCCTGGCACTTTCTAGCTATAAATCCAAGATTCACTCTTCTAAATGCCTGTCTTCACCCTCTCCTCCTGTGGAATATCCTTCTTCCTGACATATATGCCTCCACATCTTTCCCCAATTTTTCAGCAGCCCCTCAAAGTCCATATCTTTAAAAAAAAAAAAAAGTTTCCCCAGGTTAAGTCTTTCCAACTTGGCCTATGGGTTTCTTTTAATTCTTTCTCCCCTTTCCTTAATGCCAAACTAGATGAGATGTCATATCAGGAGATTAGTGACTGGATTTCCAGTATCCAGGTGTTTTTTTTATAATGTTAGTGGCCATAGGGGCTGCAGGATTAGGGCTATAGAACTGGGGAACACCCCCCTCTCCCCATTTTCATAAGAATGTAAAAATAGCCGTGCTGGATAAGACCAACGGTCCATCTACTCCTGGGGCGGATCTACACAGCGTACTGAAGGCACTTGCGTGCGCCTGCAGTGCGCCCCGAAAGCGATTGTGTAGATTCTGCCCTGGAAGAGGCAGAGGAAGAGGCGGAGGAGGAGGCAGCTGGGGAATCCGGCCTCCTCCTCCTCCTCCTCCTCCTCTTCCTCCGCCTCTTCCAGGACAGAATCTACACAATCGCTTTCGGGGCGCACTGCAGGCGCATGCAAGCACCTTCAGTACGCTGTGTAGATCCACCCCTGCTTTCTGTTCACCCTGTGGCCGACCAGGTGCCTGTGTGAAGCCCACAAATACATCCATAAGTGGCAACAGCACCCTCTCACCCATGCTCCCCACCAACCGGTGTACATAGCCTTACTGCTTCTGACACTGGAGATAGCACATATAACCATCAGGACTAGTAGCCATTAATGGTCTTCTCCTCCATGAATTTGTCTAACCTCGTTTTAAAGCCATCCAACTGGTGGCCACCACAACTTCCTGTGGAAGTAAATTCCGTAGTTTAACTACGCGATGGAATTCCTTTTATCCGCCCTTACTCTTCCACAATCAGCATCATGGGATGACCCCACTGGATCCTAGTATTATGAGAGGAGGAGAAAAATGCCTCCCTATTCCACTTTCTCCACGCCGTGCCTCATTTGGTACACCTCTCTCAGGTCTCCCCTCACTCGCCTTTTCTCCAAGCCAAACAATCCTAGCTGTTGTAACCTTCGCCTCCTAGGGAAGTTGTTCCAGTTGATCTAAATCTCTCCCACTCCCAGCTCAATGACAGAACATCTGCTTTGCATTCAGAAGATCCCAGGCATCTCCAGGAAGGGCTGGGGAACTCTTGTTTGAAACCCTGGAAGGTCTCCGTCGATCAGCATTGACAACCCTGGGCTAGATGGACCAGGGTTCTGTCTTAGTACAAGGCAACTTTTGATGTCATGGGGTTTTAGGGAGTTACTGAAGAGCCTTGAGTAGAACATATTCATCCTCCTTTAATGTTTCACTTCCCGGGGGCTCTCTTCATGGCGCCAAGTTGGTGCCACTCTGCCACCAAACCCTGCGGTATCGCTGGCGCAAGGTAGCGGCGAGTTATTTACATGGAGGGAGGCAGCACGGGCTTTCTGGCGGCCATTAGGTTTGCTGGGCCCTCCCCTTCCCCCAGCTTCCGGTGACCAATGGGAGGTTGCCTTCTGCCTGAGAACACCCCAGTGTCTGAGTGAGGACAGTTGGGGAAGAGCTACACTGACTTCACTTGGGCAGGAAAAGTCGGGTAAGTCCCTGAATTTTCTTCTACAGGTCTTTGGCCCTTTGCCCCAGGGTGGCTCCGAATTGGTGGCTGTGTCATATAATCGACGCAGTGTGGATTATATGACGCCACCCCAGGGGTTCCAGAGCGTATAGACAGCCCCCAGGACATGATTACAAAAGGAATTGATTGTCTTATGTAACCTTGGGAACAAAAGATGCTGCTTTATATCAATGCCTTATAGCATTGGTCCAATCCAGGTCAGGATTTTTTACACAGCGGCCCCCAGGGCTTCAGGGAGGAGACTTAGCGCTACCTGGAGATGCCAGGAATTGAATGTGCGACTTTCTGCATGCAAAGCATGTTCTAAGCAAGAGTTCTAGTGGCTCTGTAGTTCTAACACGTTCACCAATTCTATGGGTGCGTCTTGCATCGCGCTACTTTGAATCCTTGCATGCTTTGGAACCTTAAAAGTTTCATTGAACCGTGACACTTTAGATGATTTGAAACCATAAGTGTGTGTGTGTGTGACTCATAAGCGTGCGCAAAACATGTCATTAGGGTGTGCACCCAGGGATTATTATTTTTAAACAGGCAAACATTTATTGAATACTCCATCATAGAGGACATTATTTGTATTCACTGTAGGCACCGATGCCCTTCTCTGCATCCAGCTTGCCTGACCACGGGAAGGTTGTTGCAGAGGGGGTGGAGGAATGAGGAGACACTCCTCAAGCTCCAGCACTGGTGGGGCTTCGTGGTGACACTAGGCAGAGGAGGGTCTTATGGGGCTATATTAGCCTTCGGGGCTCCTCTTCCTGGCCTCTTTGAAACACGGCAGAAAGGGTCCCAGCAGAACAATTCATTTTCGCTCCTGCTGCCAGGAGTAATGGCGGCTTTTAGGGGCAGTGGCAGCAGAGCAGCCGGAGGGCCTTTCCTGCCATGTGGGTGACATTTAGGCATGGTGTACACCCTATATCATTTACATGCTCCTCTGTGGGCATGAGGTTGGTCTGCACAGCTGCTTCAGCAGAGGCCTAGTGGCCGAGGCTCCTGGCGGAACCACTCCCAGCAGAACCATTCCTTTTCACTCCTGCTTCCAGGAGCAACAGTGTTCTCTTGGAGGCAGCAGTTCCTCGGCACGGCAGTGGGGCAGCCAGAGGGCAGTCAGAGGACGGTTCCCACTGTGTTTGGATCCCCCTATGGATCCCTAATGCCCCCCTCAATTCACCGCATATTGCTTGAGACATTAGGGTGTGCCTGGGCACACCCGGCACACCCCTTGCGCACGCCTATGGTGTGTGTGCGAGTGAGAGAGAGAGAGAGATGGGGGATGGGGTGGGGCTTGGCTTACTTACTTGACCAGCCTGCTGTATTAAATTACTTCCTTGCTTTAAGGTGTATTTTATTTCTGTAGCTGGCGCACATTTCTGATTGGCTGGCTATTTACACCACACCCTGTTTTCATTTTGAAATCTTCCAGGGCTTCCTCTTGGGCCTCAATGTTCAGCGTTATTCCGACAATCTGTTTTGGGTTTCAGGTAACAAGTTTTAAAACATTTCTTGCTTGGGGGAAGGCTGGGAGTTGATATGTGTCTTGTTTTCTTTTCTCCTCCGTTATCGCCAAAAGATACTTCTGCTCCTACATCTTTATTCCTCCCCCCCCACTTGAGATGATGCAATATCCTAGCTTCTGGAGAGTGTGAAGAAAAGAAAGACTCCTAAAGTTGGGAGGGAGGGGAACTAAAATACCATCTAGTCTGACCCCCTATTCAATCCAGATTTCTAAGGGAATAGTAACTGGGTCTGGCTCTTGATAGCAAATTATTTCTTCTGGTTGTGACAGTTGCTGACATCCCAAGTTAAGGAGGCCACCATCCATCATTCAAGGTCCTATGCAGAAAAGGGAAGGTCCTGCAGGAGCTTTTAAGGGAAGAAAGAGGAACGGCGTGATATTTAAGTCTACATCAATTGCACGCAAATGTAATGTGAGGGCAGAGGCTATTGTGCCAGAGAGCCAGGGAAGGGGATACAGTGACAGATCATATCATGGGATGTGGACTCGTCGCCATGGTTTTCTGATACAGATTGGGCCCGTAGCCCAACACAGTAATGCCCCTACAGCCACTGAGAGCTAAACCAAGCATTATTTTATGGGCTTCTTTCAGTTAAAGGGAAATTATGTTGGCTTACTGGCACTCTGCTTCCTGCTTGCCTTCTGCCATTGTAATGAGCCAAATTACACGCGAGAAGAAGGGTGACCACATGGTCTGTAATCGAAAACTTCCCTGCTCATATAGCTGAACGGGACAGTGCAACTTCAGCTGCACATGACAGGAAATCCCGAGATATTTCAGAATAGGGTGGCCATATGAAATGGAGGACAGGGCTCCTGTACCTTTAGCAGTTGCATAGAAAAGGGAATTTCTGCAGGTGTCATTTGTGTGCATGCAGCACCTGGCAAAATTCCCTCTTCATCACAACAGTTAAAGCTGCAGGAGCCTTGTCCTTTTTTGTATCCAGTCATGAGGGCAGAGCTCCTGCAGCTTTAATTGTTGTGATGAGGAGGGAATTGCACCAGGTGTTGCATCCATACAAATGACACCTGCTGAAATTCCCTTTTCTATGCAACTGTTAAAGATACAGGAGCCCTGTCCTCCTTTCCATATGATCACCTTATTTAAAGCTGCAGGAGCCCTGCTCTCTTGACCACTTGCTGTCGTGATGCTATGAGGGAGACGGGTTGGATGCCACGTTTTGTTTCTCTAAACCGTGCCCTGTGTTTCAGTGCCACGAAGCCTGCATCGCCATCTACTGCAGCATGAGCAATAAGAAGCTCTCCCACTGGGTTGTGGTGTCTGTGATGTCCATGCTGTTCTGCTTGCTTATTTATTCCCTGACAGGTAAGCTCCTTTGAAACCCACCCACCCATCCCGTAGACCAGGGGTAGGCAGCACAAGGCCCAAGAGCACCCATGCATCCCTGGACACCTTTCTTGGTGATTGCCAAAGTGCCCCACCCCTCTCCATCATCATCATCATCATCATCATCATCATCATCATCATCATCATTATTATTTTATTTTAAATAACACATTTTCTTAGTGGCAGCTGGGATTGCTGTGAAATAGGCTTGAAAACTGTGGGTCCAAAAGAGTCGTTTAGTGTTTTGGGGCTGTGCTCCCACCTGTACCATGTATTCAGCCTTTTGGGCAGGTTTCTTGTCCTTTGCCATGCCTCCCATGGCAGCCATTTTGTGGTGGTGCCCCGGAGCATTTCTTAAATTGCCACATGTGTTCATGGCCGCAAAACGCTGCCTGCCCCTGGTGTAAGTTATGCGGTCTGTCTGTCTTGTGCCAAACTCCTTCGGAATGAATTGTATTTATTTATTTATTTAAAACATTTATATCCCGCCCTATATCAATAAGATCTCAGGGCAGCGTACAAGTTGAGAGCCCAGGATATCTTTCATGGGTTAGTCCAAGGGTCCATGTCATCCCCCACAGTGACCCTCTGAATAACAACCCAAAAATCTGGAGAAGTATGTTATATATCAGCCCTCCTCAACTTGGCACCCTAGAGGTATGTTGGACTACAACTCCCATAATTCCCCAGCCAGCATAGCTTTCTGCTCCCCCCCCCCAACATCTTCCCATGTTCAGCAGGAAGGTCTGAAGGGGGAATCCTAAGTGCACAGCTGGCTGAGGGATTATGGGAATTGTAGTCGAATACACCCAGAAGGCACCAGGTTGGGGGAAGGTTGCTATATAGTACTAACTCAGTTCTCTGAGGGTGGATCCTTATGTAGTCAAGGTGGCACCATCTATGCAAGAGATGGAGGTAAGGGTGGGCTTGGAAGAAAAAGCTCTAAGGGGGGAACCCCCAGAACATCCCAGGAAGGACTGAGCAGGCTCAGGGGGCATGGAATACTGACTTCTTACTGTTACGGGGGGAAATGGAGAATGGGGGAGCGGGTATGGAATGGAGTATCTTGGAAGAGGAGCATGGCTGACTGGCTGGCTGGAACCCTGGACCACTTGGCATGACAGTATTCCCTAACTGTCCTAATCATTGGTATGGAAATCCTAAATTGAGTGGAACGGTGGCTTTCGGATTTTGAGGGCCCTTGGCAAGTCCCCCCTCAATGGACTCCCCGCCCTCAGTGAGTCGACCTTCTCACCATCATTGCCATCAGCTGCTGCTGTTCCTCATCATCTTTCCTGCTGTTGTTCCTCATCCTTACTGCTTCCTTGCTTGACAGGCCAGAGAGCAAGCAGGCATCTACTGTACTGGTCCTCCTTGTCACCACCACTGCTACTGTCTGGGCCCGAGTGAGAGGCAGGTGAACAAGCAGGTTGCAATGGGGAAGAGGAGGAACAACTCCAGGGGTCTCTTGTCAATGGGTCCCTTCCTACCTTTGACTCCACCCCTGGTTGAGTGGCTTTTCAGGATGTTACCAACCACATCTTATTGGAAACTTGCGCCAATTGAGCTGGAGCCCGGTGGCTTGCTTTTAAATGGAGAACAGGATGAATTGTCAATGGCTTACAAACCCACAAGGATGAATCCGGCTGCTGGAGAAGCCTTTCTGGTGTCTTCTCCTCTGGCTCAGAAAAGGGGTGGGAAGGTGAAATGGGGCTGGAGGGAGGTGTTTGTGACTACCAGGACCAGGATCTCTTCTCGATCATCCCAGAGTGCAGGATGCAGAATAATGGGCTCAAGTTATAGGAAGCCATATTCCAGCTGGACATCAGGAAAAGCTTCCTGACTGTTAGAGCAGTACGACAATGGAACCAGTTGCCTAGGGAGGTTGTGGGCTCTCCCACACTAGAGGCCTTCAAGAGGCAGCTGGACAAGCATCGGTCAGGGATGCTTTAGGGTGGATTCCTGCATTGAGCAGGGGGTTGGACTCGATGGCCTTGTAGGCCCCTTCCAACTCTGCTATTCTATGAGTCTATAATTCTATGATCTTCACAACATTTTAGGATTTTAATAATGTATTGGTTTTATGTTTTTAATCAGTTTTATATATTTTATATTTTTGTATTCAAAATTATTATTATTATTATTATTATTATTATTATTATTATTATTATTATTATTTGGACAACCACAGATACGCAAGCTTGCTAGCCTAACTCCTCTAATTGTAATCCAGGGAGCAGAAGGGCCCCCAAGCCCTGGATCTTTACTCCAGTGAGAGAGCAACTAACTCTCCCCCTCCCATGTTGGAAAGAGAGGCATCGTAACCTGTTCCTAATTTGGTTAGGCTTTGGTTGCTATGGAACATAATGGGTATATTTATGAGAGCCCGTTCTTGGTATTGCTCTGCATGTTCTTGGAACGGCAGTCTGTCTCTTTATTGAAGTTTCCTTTGTGTCATGGAGACCTTGTCTGCTATGGTCCAAGGCAGCTGAGAGCAGCTTCTGCTGTGCTCTTCCGTCTCCCTGATGTGATGCTACAAAAGGACAGCCAATGGGGTAATGAGGAAGCATCCCAGTTCCTTGACCAGGACCATTCTCCCTAGTGTGGGGAATGGGCTTTCGGAGCCTCAGACTCAAAGGCTGAAGCAGACAAAGCAGGACTGGAAGCAGGAGAGGAAAATCTCTGAGACTCTCCAGAAGTCAAGTAAGAATCTTCCCAGGAGCTTATCGAACAGGACGCCAGGCTCAGAGATCAACCTCTCGACCCACTCCCCCGGGGAACTCAGTCTTTGTCAGAGGAGGAAGGAACATTGAGATTGGCCGACCCCAGAGTCCACCACAGGGTCAAGCAGGCGGAGGTGGGAGGTGGTCCACTAGACTAGCCACATGCCAGAGGATACAGCTTGAAGACCCCCTCTCCCCTGAAGGAGGATGCTGGTAAAAGCCTGTTGCACATGGCAGAGAACTGTCCATTCAGTTGATTGGCAACTGCCTTGCTTTGTTAGACTAATTAAGCTTAGAGGACAGCTCCCAGCCTTCACACTCCAGGTGTGAAGAGATGTCTGTTGACTGAATAAAGCTGTGTGGATCGCACAGCAGACCTCTTTGTTGTCTCCCACCTTGGTGGGAGGGCTTGGAATTGTGACAGCCATGCGTTCTAATTTACAGAGGACACTCCAAAACCAGTTCAAAGATAAAGAACCATAACAAAGCAGGGAGTGCAGGAGACATGAAGTTGTCCACAACTGGGGTCACTTGGCCCCAGTCTTCCACACTATGGTCTTGTATTTCATCAAATCATAGAATAGTAGAGTTGGAAGGAGCCTATAAGGCCATCTAGTCCAACCCCCTGCTCAATGCTGGATTCCACCTGAAAGCATACCTGACAGATGGCTGTCCAGCTGCATCTTAAATGCCTCTAGTGTGGGAGAGCTCACTGCCTCTCTAGGTCAATGGTTGCATTGTCATACTGCTTTAACAGTTGGGAAGTTTTTCCTGATGTTCAGCTGGAATCTGACTTCCTGTAACTTGAGCCCATTATTCCGTGTCCTGCACTCTGGGAGGATCGAGAAGAGATCCTGGCCCTCCTCTGTTTGACAACCTTTCAAGTATTTGAAGAGTGCTATCATGTCTCCCCTCAGCCTTCTCCTCTCCAGGCTAAACATGCCCAGTTCTTTCCGTCTCTCTTCATAGACCCCTGATCATCCTGGTTGCCCTCCTCTGAACACGCTCCAGCTTATCTGCGTCCTTCTTGAATTGTGGAGCCTAGAACAGTGCACAGTACTCTAGATGAGGCCTAACCAGTGCCGAATAGAGGGGAACCAGTACCTCATGCGATTTGGAAGCTATGCTTCTATTAATGCAGCCCAAAATAGCATTTGCTTTTTTTGCAGCCACATCACACTGTTGGCTCATCTTCAGCTTGTGATCTGCAACAATTCCAAGATCCTTCTCATTTGTAGTATTGCTGAGCCAAGTATCCCCCATCTTGTAACTGTGCATGTGGTTTCTTTTTCCTAGGTGTAGAACTTGTTATTTGTCCCTGTTAAATTTCATTCTGTTGTTTTCAGCCCACAGAATGAAATTTCTCTTTCAATTATGGTAATTATTTCTAAATATGCACCTGTTCATGTAAATTAACATACACAAATAAGAACATAAGAAAAGCCATGCTGGATCAGACCAAGGGTGTGTTTAGTCCAGCATTCTGTTCACACATTGGCCAACCAGGTCCTGGCAGAAATAAACCATTCATTCATCCATCCATTCATTCATTCACATAATTCTCACTACCCCAATTGTGTGTTAATAATCCTCATAATAATCTCGTGAGGAAAGATAGACTGAATGTATGTGAGTGACCTAAGATCACCCGCTAAGTTTAACAGCTTGGGAAGAACTTGAACCTGGGCCTCCCCAGCCCTAGTCTAAGAACATAAAAAGAGCCCTGCTGGATCAGCCCAAAGGTCCATCTAGTTTAGCACTCTGTTCACACAGTGATCAACCAAATGTTGATGAGGAATCTGTAAGCAGGGCATAGGTGCAACAGCACCCTCCCATCCATGTTCCCCAGCATCTGGTGCACATAGGCATACTGCCTCTGATACTGGACGTAGCACATGGCCTTCAGGACTAGTTGATAGCCTTCTATTCCATGAATTTGTCGAATCCCCTTTTAAAGCCATCCAAATGGGTGGCCATCACTACATCCTGTGGTAGTGGATCCCATAATTTAACTATGTACTTCCTTTTATTTGTCCTGAATCTCGCACCAATCAGCTTCATGGGAAGACCCTGGGTTCTAGTGTTGTGAGAGAGGGAGAAAATTTCTGTAACCTTGTGTGTGTGTGTGTGTGTGATGCTCAAGTCACCACCTTATTCTCAACTAGTAATTTCACCACCTGTAGACTCAGTTGTAGCTATTTAAAAGGCTGGGGGAAAGTAACATTCTCTTTAACTGTTTTATTTTTAAAGCCTGGCACTGCTCCCCAGTGCCTCCACAGCTTCCCTGGCCAGCTGTGCATCATGGAATGGCCGTAGGAGTCCTGATGTCACATCCACCCATTCCAAAAAGTGCTGCTACCAGGCTGTGAGGCTGTGGAGTTTCTCATGCCACTGCGAGTAGCTTGGGCCTTTTTCAAAATAAAGAATTAAAATCCTGAAGTCACTTGATACAGTTATTAAGGCAAGTGTTCAATCCTGAAAATCTCTCTGAATGGAATTCACCTGCTCCACCACCCTTCATGGAAGTAGTAGAAAAATGCCCCCCATTTTCATGGGAGAAGATTGGACCTGAAAGAAGAGGACTTTTTGGTACACCATTATTGGAAATAGTAGTTCCATGTGGACCTGAGGAACCCACAGCCTAGAGAGAAGCCAATATTATGGGCTGCAGGACCTCAGGAGTCAGCTGCCTGGCTCACCTGAGGTAGGCAACTGGATCCTCCTAGGAACCATCTCTCCAGCGACTCAGGATCGTACACATTCACTTGTTCATCCATGCCTGAGGCACCAGAAGCCAACCTTTCTGTCTCACAGTGATGATGTAATTGCTGTGCTGCAAGGAGAAATCTGCACTAGTCCAAATCCAGAGTTTTCAAATGTCCGACAAAAATTAACCAGCTTCCTCAGGTTCACAAGTGTCACTGCTGGTTTCTTTTTATTTTAGTGGTGTGCATTGTAAGGTTGTTGTTTTTAATTTGTTTTGGATGGGGATGATTATTTTGGATGTGAATGTGAGAGAGCCCTGCTGAGGCTACGAGGCAGGGTATAAATTTTAGTAAACAATGCAGAACGTACATGTACCAGGAATCCCTGATCAAGTACAAGTCTAGGTTGCATGTCTAAAGTGGGGCTGTTCACACAACCCGCTAACCATCACTCAGTGATTGACTGTGGGTTGTTCGTTGAATGGTGGGTTAGTGTGTTGTCTGAACCCAGGGCATTTTCCGAAGGGTGGCTTATTAACTATACAGTGTAGCTTGTTAACCCCACCCTGAAAACCTCAACAACAAAACATGGATTCTCAAGGTGGCTTGTTTGATAAAAATAAGCCATGCTGCATGGTTCACAAGCCACCCTGGGGAAAATGTCATGGGTTCAGACAGCATGCTAACCCATAGTTCAACAAACAACCCATGGTTCAACAACAACCCACACTCACGGTTTGTGTGTTGTGTGAACCCAGTCAGTGTTTTTAGGCACCCTAGTTGTGGGTGACTGTGGGAAAAACCCTTGTGTGACAATGGCAAACACAAATTCCACTATGACGCAGTTATTTTCTCTACTTCTTTTCCGAATAATAGAGCTCTACATTTCTTGCCATGGTCTGTCCCCCTATATAGGGCTTTATGGCTATTTGATGTTTGGTGCTGATGTTGCAGCTGACATCCTGATGTCCTACCCAGGCAATGACGTGGTGGTCATCATCGCCCGGCTCTTGTTTGGCATCTCCATCATCACCATCTACCCCATTGCCCTTCTCCTTGGAAGGTAAGGAACAGACGTCATCGTTTTCCCCTCTTTAACCCTGAGAAAAACACTGAATTTGGGGAAATGAGGACTCCTGCATTCTCCTGTTTTCCGGGTGGATGAGTGTTTTGTGGACTAAATTGATGGCGGCAGTATGAGCAATGTAAGTAGAGGCCAGCTGGATCTCACCAAAGGACTATCTAGTCCAACACTCTGTTCCCAAAGTGGCCGACAAGATGCCGATGGAAGCAGCACATGAGCACAATAAAACCCACCTGCTTGTGTTTTCCAGCAACTGGTATTCGGAGGCATGCTGTCTCCTACTTAGAGATAGACAAATTCCCCCACGCCCTAGTTGCACTCTGCTTGCCAGACTCCTGCTGGTTGCCCAACCCTCGTGGGTCAGTGGGTTGAGCCACCAGAAGAACCATGGGTACCAAGTGAATGCTCAGGTCTTTCTTATTTATTTTTTGTCTACTAGCTGCAGTTTGTGCAAATTTGCAGCAGGGAATATTTACGGAAATCACAATTTGAGCAAAAACAAATAGCACAACTTGCGTAAAGATGTAGGCAAAAAGGACCATTTATGCCAGAAATTCTGCGCAAATTGTGCCATTTGCAGCTGTGGTTTTGCGCAAATTGCAATTTCCATAAATATTCCCAGCCACGAATTTGCGCAAATCCTGGTTTGCACTTTTTTTTTTTTTTTTTTTTTTAAAAAAGTGGGAAACCGCAAGCTTGCCTGACTTGGAATGTGCTGAGTTGAGCCCGCTCAGGGAACCGCGAGCTGGCATTCAAGTGACTGTGCTGGCAAAACCCTGCTGAGCTCCACCCCCAAACTAGATTCCTCTGACATCTCCACTCCTACTGGACGTAATACATACCCAACATTACTAGTAGCCGTACTGTTCCTAAATTTGTCTCATTCCTTTTTAAAGTCATCCAAGTTGGTGGCCGGCATTGTACCTTGTAGAGCTGAATGCTACTGTAACTATTTGCGGTGTGCAGAAGTACCTCCTTTCATCTGCTCTGAGCCTCCCACCATTCAGCTTCATGGGATGACCCCCTGGGCTCAAGTCACAGGAAGCCAGATTCCGCCTGGACATCAGGAAAAACTTCCTGACCGTAAGAACAGTACGACAATGGAACAAGTTACCTGGGGAGGTGGTGGGCTCTCCCACACTAGAGGCATTCAAGAGGCAGCTGGACAAGCATCTGTCAGGGATGCTTTGAGGTGGATTCCTGCATTGAGTAGGGGGTTGGACTCAATGGCTTTAGAAGCCCCTTCCAACTCTACTATTCAACGATTCCATGATTATGAGAGATGGAGAAAACATCTCCCTGTCCGCTTGCTCCATCCCGTGTATAATTTTATAGATCTGTATCACATCCCCCTCACTTACCCTTTTTCCAATCTAAACTCCCGAAATGTTGTAAACTTTCCTCATAGGGGAGCTGTTCCAGCTCCTTTCATAATTTTGGCTGCCTTTTTCTGCATCTTTTCCAACTCTACAATATCCTTTTAAAGGTATGGCCATATCATTTTATTTTATTTTTTATTATTTCATTTATATCCTGCCTTTTTTTCTACAAGGAATCCAAGGTGGCGTACATAACCGTCCTCCTCTCCACTTTATCCTCACAACAACAACCCTGTGAGGTGGGTTGGACTAAAAGTCTGTGACTGGCCCAAAGTCACCCAATGGGTTTCCATGGCCGAGTGGGGACTAGAACCTGGATCTCCCGACTCCCAGTCTGACACTCTAGCCACTACACCACACTGACAATATTGCAATACAATATTGGGAGTTTTATTTTTGATTTCATTCCTGGAAGATCTCTAACATGATGTCGGTGATACTCAGAAAGGCATAGGAGGACCTGGAGAGGTTGAAAGGGGCACTGCGTTGCACCTCAGCCAGGAGTCAGGTCCAGGGGGCAAATGTGTCCCTCCCTCACCTGAACTCCATCACCTGAATTATATCCAGTGGTGTAGTGGTCCCAGGGCTCACAGGGGTATAGAACCAGCACTGTTTTATGAGCAGGGCTGCTGCTGTCATCTGCCACCCTGCTCGGAATTTCCTGTTCCCTCTGAGCTTGGCTGCAATCCTCATAGTAGTTGGAGGACAGTGGTGGGCAAGGGAGGACTGGATTTCCCCAGCAACAGTACATGGTTCCGTGTTGTAATGCAAACTATTTGTGGGTGGTTTGCTCTTGAATGTGCAACCGAGACCCATTCGCTTTGCCAAAGACCTGCTCCTGAGAGAGAGCAAAGCATCTAGAACTGGCTTGATCAACACAGCTGTCTGCCATTTTGGATTCTCCTGCAGTATATATGTGGCTATGGGGACTGTCGTGATTGACTGATGATTACATTTATATCCCACAATATTTCCCCCCAGGCAGCTTACATGATCCTCCTCCTCTCCATATTCTCCTCGCAACAGCCCTGAGAGGCGGGTTAGGCTGAGAGTCAGTGGCTGGCTCAAAGTCACCCAGTGACCTTCATGGCCGAATGGAGACTAGGACTCAGGTCTTCTGAGTCCCAGTCCAACACTTTAACCACTACACCACAGTGGCTGTCCTGATAGAACACCTGCGCTTCAATATCTCCACCACTGCCTAGATCTCTCCCCTGCTGGGCATTCCAAGAAAGAAAGGGGGGAAAAGCAAGTCTTTCTCCCCAAGACTTGCTCAGCCACATCACTAAAGAGCGATGCTGTTGCCTTGTGTGCAATTCTATCTGGTAGGTCAGTCCTGCAGGATGTCTGCTTGAGTTCCAAGCACAGCTACGTCTTGACAACGGAGCCCTACGAGAAATGGTTGCGTGTCCTGCTGACGACCGTGTGGGTCGTAGTAACGCTGATCATTGCCTTATGCGTCCCAGACATCAGCAAAGTCATCGGCGTCATTGGAGGCATCAGCGCTTTCTTCATCTTCATCTTCCCAGGTAGGCCTCCGTCTTGTGCACTCTCTTACTTAGGAGAGGGTGAAGCATTTGTATATCGATGGTAGCTCTTTATAGCGTCGAGGTGGCCCCCTTGTTCTTACGGGATGCTGAGACTCGGTGCCAATGGGGCTTTCGACCACCTACTTGAGAGGTGGGCAACATGGACCTTGCATGGACGGACCCTCCTGGTGCAGCCCCTGCCATGCCACCAAAATTCACACCAGCAAAAAAGTTAACGTTGCACTCCTACAGTCCAGTAAATAGTTAAATTTGTCCTGTTCTCAGGCTAAATGTGACCCGTTTACCACTTTGTAGTACTTTGCTGCTACACTTCAGTGACAAATCGCCACATATTTTTTGTTGGTGTCCTGCAAAGTATAAGGTGCCTCAGGGTGGGCTTCAGAGGGGGTGAAAATGTCCCCACTCTCCATCCCCAAGGTTGCCCACCCTGACCTACTCTCTTTAATTTGTTAAATCCATCCTTTCCATCCCTCCCCTGCTCCTAATTTGTGTGTGTGGGGGGAGGTTTGTAAGGTGATGTGTGCATTTCCTTTTTCAGACTGATGTAGGAATCCATCCATTTCAGTTTCTCTAACATTCCCATTTTTTATGCACAGATTTGACCCAACTCGTTTCTACATCCATTTGCAATTTTTTTTAAAGTCCGTCCAAACAGTTGTCTGCATTTTTGCGCACAATTTTTTTGCAAGCACTTTCCTTAATGTACAAAAAACACATGCACAATTTCCCCGAATGTATGCATTTTTTCACTGGACAACTCATTGCAAACATTTAGAGAAGTGTGAAAAACCGAAGGATAATTGGATTCCGGTTCACATATTACTTCAAGAAGTGTGAATTAGGTCAGTTCATATTAAAAAGTGAACCATCCCTTGCTTTTTTCTCTCCTTCAGGGGAGGTGTTCAGTGGTGGCTTTAATGACGAGGCATCCTTCGTAGGAGGGAACTCGCATGTTTAGTAGAAATCTTCTTTTCAAGGCACATGTTCTTTTGTTACTGGCTTGATTATCGCTATGGTAGATTGTGACCAGAGCTGGGTGTATTTTGTAAGAAAGAAATGTACCAATCAAAGCTCTGTGCCAAGGTAACCCACATGTCTCCATGGGAAAACCTCAGCTCTTTTCATTCCCTTAAACTTTTTTTAGTGATGTTGTGAAACCTTGTATTTACCTGGTTTGGAATACAGATTTGTCCCAGCTTGTAATTCTTGGCCTTCCATTCATAATGCAGCGATTCTTCTGCACCCCCAAATGTCTGGCTGAGTTCACACAACACGCTAATCCACCATGGGAGGGTTATTGTGTTGGCTTCTTAACCATGCAGTGTGGTTTATTTTTTCTCGAACAGGCCACCTTGAGAACCCATGGCTTGTTGTTGGGTTGCTCAGGGTGGTTAACAAGCCACACTGCATGGTTAATGCGCAACCCTGTGGAAAACGTGCTGCGTTCAGACAACATGATAAACCACCCTGTGGTGAACATGCTGTGTTCAGACCACACAGTAGCTTGTGGTTCAACAACAACCCACACAGGGTGGGTTAGCATATTGTATGAACCCAGCCAATGTCTGGCAAATACACGTGCCTCCTGATCTTCCTGGCACCTTGTACACGACAACAGCAGAGATCCTGGCAAATGTAGTTTCTCATGACATCAGAGTCATTAGTACATCAAGCTGGCTGGAAGCACCACGTTCTCATGCCAGTCTGTCACTTGGAGAGAAATGCTGACTAAAGTATGGAGTTGGGCTTGGTTGGAGGTCAGCTGTTCTTCTGGGGGAGTAGGTCTGTTTGCTGAGCCCCATTGTGAAATGAGCTGAGAGGAGGTTGTCCGTCGCTACATGGCTTAAAAATAAAATAAAATTAAGCTAAAGCAATGCTGAAAATTCAGCAGTAAATGCCAAATTGCACCCTTGCCATCCCGGATGTGAACCAGACATGATTAGGCTGCTTTGGAGAGGACTATTGAACATGTGTTTTGGTTAAATGGAAACTCTCATATATAAAATCAAATTTCTCTTCTGCCCTGCAATGCAAAATTACCAGAGGGCCTTAAAGCAAAAAGGATACTGAGCGATTTTCTGTTTTAATTGCAGGGCTGTGTTTAGTCTGTGCGATGGAGACGGAACCTATCAAGCCCAGGACTAAGTAAGTATGTGTGTACCTGCCACCTACACCTGCACACTTACGCTTGTATTACAGATATTAGTGGTCTACCGCTGTGTATAACCTTACGATGTTGTGCCCCCGTATTCCTGGTTCGAAGACCAAAGTTACTGATGCATTCATGTAATGTTACAAGTGAGCCATCTTGACATGGTTGTGTGCATGATCACACCAGGGTCATTTTTGTGCAGCGTTTTGCTAATGCAGATGTGGATCTATTGATCACATTCATATCCTGCCTTTTTTCCCCTTGCGAGGAGCCCAGGGTGGCTTCCATGGGCCTCATCTCCATTTTATCCTCACAACAACCCTGTGATGTAGGTTAGGCTGAGAGCCTGTGACTGGCCCAAAGTCACCCAGTGAGCTTTGTGGCTGAGTGAGATAGAAAACCCCCCCCCCCCATCTCCTGAATTCCAGTCTGACACTGTAACTGCTACACCACACTTTGCTCTCTGCATCACATGGGTCCATTGGTAAACCCCACAGAGGAAGAATCCCTTAGATACGAACATATCTATGCTGCAAACATAGATGCGAACATGTTGCAAACAGAAGCCACCTGGGCTTGTAGTAGCATTGAGGGAGGACGAGGAAATGGCACCAACCAACTACTGACAGCATGTGATGGGATTTAAATGTCAGGGTTTTTTAATCAGGTGCCAGTATCTTATTGTTGCGGGATTTTTTTTTTTAGCTGTTTTAAATTGTGTATAAATTTGTATGTTAAATGGGGTGTTTTTTGGGTGTGTGTGTTTGTGAACCACCCATAGAGTTTTGACTATTGGGCGGTACGGAGATGAAAAAAGTGTCATGACGTGACAAGTGCACGCAGCTAAGTCTCTCTTCTGTTCTCCCCCCCCTTCCCCCTTCCATGCAGGTCCTGTCTAATTACCTGGGGAATTGTCACCGTCCTTTGCGGCGCCTTCATCTTTGGACAAAGCACAACCATCGCTATCATGGAATTGTTACACAAGCTGTAGCCTCTAGGGGGCAGCAACAGCGAGGGCAGGAGTGAAAAGAGACTCTCTCTCTCTCTCTCTCTTCTCTCTCTCTCTTCTGTCTCTCTCCTCTCTTTCTCTCTCTCTCCTCTCTCTCTTTCTCTCTCTTCTCTCTTCTGTCTCTCTCTCTCTCTCTCTCTCTCTTCTCTCTCTCTCTCTCTTCTCTCTTCTCTCTCTCTCTCTCCACTCTTGCCCAGTTGGACAATCCTGGGTCTCCCATTGACACGGACAGATGCTTTTCATTTTTACCAGCTGAGCGTAATGTAATGAATGCCCACTTTTTAAGCTGTCGAATAAAGGTAAATAAAAACTCACTAAGTTGCTTGTGCTTTTCCATGCATTGAATGTGAGTCTTGCTTGTTGGTCTACATTTCGGTAGGAGGTTTGATGGATACCATTTCACCCGTCAGAAGCTCCTTGTTATCTGTTGCAGTGATGTCCTTTCTTGTTTTAATCTTGCCTCTAACTACAGAAAACTAGGGCTGTGCACCGCCTCGGATCCGAACCCTGAATCTGAAGTAGGTTGGGGTGATTCAGACCCTTCCAAATGGGATCCGAGGCGGTTCGGGTGAAGGCTGAGGCGGTCCGAAGCCGAAGCCAAGTCCCTGCTGGGGGTGGGCCGTCCGCCAGTGCCTGACCATGCCTACCCTTGACCCTGGCCCTGCTACATGTGTGTACGAGGGGTGCATCTTGAGGAAACGTTTCCCATTGAAAACTGTTCTCCTTAGCTTTCGAACTCACCCTCACTTCTCCCAGCAAGGTTTTTTAAATGGATGTTGACTTTCTGTGATCTGGGCCTGTGCTTATGTGCTAAATGAGGCCCTGAGTCTAATGCCTTGAGCTTCTGAGCGAGACGGCTTCCCTTTCTGCGCAAGTCCTTCTTTTCTGGTTGGGCTGAACAACGTGGAAGAACAAAGCTGGATTTTTATTCTTGATCGAGAGCACGGGTGGGCAACCAGGTGCCCTCCAGAGGTTTTGGACTACAACGCCCATCAGCCCCAGCCACCGTGGCCAAAGGTCACGGATTGTGGGAGTTGTAGTTCAGAACAGCTGGAGGGTGCCTGGTTGTCTCTCCCTGATCTATCACATCGACTACCCATGGCTTTTTTCACCAAAGCCCCTGCATCTAATCAGGCAGCTGGCCCCTTTATCAGGAAAAAATAACACCAGACTTTACCTCTTGGTTGTGATTGGGTGTGCATGAGATCGAGCGAGCTGGGATTTGTGTGCATGTAAAGGTCAGAGCATCATTTTCCCTTAGTGTGCCGGGCTTCAACTATGCTAGATTTAAAGCGTTCTGTTCCACGGCACCCTTTTATTTGTGACTGCGCATGAGATGGCAAAACCAACCCATCTCCCTTGGCTCAAGGGGTCTTTTTTTTTTTGAGCTGTGGAATATGGGATGGTTGGAGGTGGTACTCCGCAGCATCAGTACCTGATGGGGAGGGTTGCTTTTGCACCTGTTCCAGGTTCCACCCCAGGCCCAATCCAGGTACCAGAGATTTTGTTCTGTTTTAACTTGCCTATAGAAGAAGTTCCCTTCTTCTCAGGCCTTGATGTCCAATGTAACAACAATGAGAGAGAGAGAGAGCTTCTGCCCTTTTGGCTACATAAACAACAGCACTCAGCATGCGAACATTGGAAATGGAAGGATTGATACTGTCCTACCTTGCAGGGTTGTTTGAAGGGATCATGGAGCATAATGTATGTGAAGCATTTTTTAAAGCCACTAAGAGTGCAATCCTATGCATGTTAAGACTGAAGAAAGTTCATGGTTCATTTGTTCATTTGTTCCCACATGCTGGCTGTTTGATGTAATAAATTTGATTGATTGATTGTACCCTAAAGTGCCATGTAAATGCTAAGGAGTAGGCGAATAATGTTTTGGGGGATTGTACTTCAAGCTCTCCCACACTAGAGGCCTTCAAGAGGCAGCTGGACAACCATCTGTCAGGGATGCTTTAGGGTGGATTCCTGCACTGAGCAGGGGGTTGGACTTGATGGCCTTGTGGGCCCCTCCCAACTCTGCTATTCTATGATTCTATACTTGTTACGCTTCCAAGCCCTCCCAACGAGCTGATGTGAGACAACAAAGAGGTCTGCTGTGCAATCCACAAAAACCTTTATTCTGTAAACAGAGACCTCTTCACACCTGAAGGGAGTGTCAATGCTAGGAGCTATTCTCTAAGCTTAATTAGACTAACAAAGCAAGGCAGTTGCCTGTCAACTAAATGGAGAGTTTCCCATCATTCCTGACAGGATTTTACTGGAGCCTTGTGTGGCGCAGAGTGGTAAAGCAGCAGTTTCTGCAGCTGAAACTCTCCCCACGGCCCTAAGTTCGATCCCAGCGGAAGCTGGTTTCAGGCAGCCGGCTCAGGTCGACTCAGCCTTCCATCCTCCTGAGGTCGGTAAAATGAGTACCCAGTTAGCTGGGAGAAATAACAGCCGGGGAAGGCAACGGCAAACCACCCCGCTATAAGGTCTGTCAAGAAAATGTCAGCAAAAGCTGGCATCCCTCCAAGAGTCAGTAAGGACTCAGTGTTTGCACAAGAGGTTCCTTTCCTCCTTTAGGGAGGGTCTTCAAGCTGTAACCTCTTCTCGGTTCCTCCCATTTGACCTGTGGTGGATTCTGGGATCTGTCAATTCTGATGCTCCCTCCCCCTCTCACAAAGGCTGAGTTCCCAGGGAGGAGGAAAAGGGGGAAATGATCTCTGAGTCTGGGCCTCCTGTTCGATAAGCTCCTGGGAAGATTCCTCCTTGACTCCTGAAGAGCCTTGGTGAATTTCGTCCCCCACTTCCTGTCTTGGCTGGTCTTCTTCAGCCTCCAAGTCCAATTCGGAATCCACACCAAGGAGAACGGGCCCAATCCTTAGAGCGCCCTGTATATCAGAACTGTTCCTCTCCCAGCCTGCTGCCCTTCAAAGTATTCAAATGAAGGCACGTGTGAACAAGCAAAAGGAAGAAAAAAGCCCTATGCGGAATGTCCATTTTATCTTTTAAATTTTATTTCTTTATCTGCACTTAAGTCATAATTATACAACAGCGTGTATATATATATATATATATATATATATATATATATATATATATATTAAAATTGCTTATATATTGGTTGAAACTGACATCCTGCAGTATGCTACACTTTAGAGAGCTATGTAATCTTATTTCTAAAACAGTACATGTAAACTATCAAAGGTTACGTTCAAAAAGTGAAGATAAGCAAGCCCCCTTTCCAGAGAAAGAGGAGGTTTGTCTTCTTTATATATATAATTATTATTTTATTTTAAACGTTGCCTGCTTCAGTTCTGGTAGAAACAATATTTTTTAAAAAAGAAAAAGCTCATAACTCAGTAGAGTAAAATAGTGCTACTTTCTACGGCAAGAGAGGGGGCAGCTTTATTTTTTATTCATGCACTGGCATTAAAGTGAAGGAAACAGAGGGGAAACAAAAGGGTAAGTAGTTATAGGTGGAAATAACCTGGAATGCAAAGGAATGTTATTGGGGTTTCTGTGGCAGACTCAAAATGGGTTTGGGATGAATTTCCTCATCCCATGGGACTCTGGGAATTGGTTGGTTGAGGTTTAGGCTAAGGACCTCTGTCAGAGAAATCACAGCACCATCACCAAACTACAGTTCCCCAAATTCTCTGTGGGAAGATGTGACAGTTAGTGGTATACAACATATAGCACTTGTAGGGTAGATATGCCCTGAATCTTCTGAACAGACAAGTGTGGGCTCTTCTAAACGAGCGATTTGTTGCACACTTGTGATCAGCCACTCATGGAGGTTTGCGGGTCCATTATACAACGTCGTCAACAACCAGGACATCTCCCACCCTATCTTTCGGAAATCCTGCTTTTAAAAGAAGCACAGGTAATGTGGTATATCCGGAAAAAGTGGGATCTCCCAGTGTTTTGAGTTCAGCCAGCTCAAGTATAGCATAAACGTGCCCTACATCTATGCCTTTCTAGAAGCTGTAGGCTAGAAAAACCTGAGTTTGAAGGAACCAAGCAAGTCTATGAATACCAACCTCGGGATTTTCAGTCCATGGGCTCATCTACACCTAGAGACTTTTCAAGAGCGGGAGGGATGATCCCAGAGTTTCCAGCTTCTGAGATCATTCCTCACGGGGCACATGTGAGGGAAGTTTCCCAGGAGTAAAGGAGAGCTGATGCAGGAGGCCGTGCGCCCTGTGATGGCACAGGTGGGTATGGGGCATGATTTTTTTTTTACAATACCTCCTCCGACATGCGCACCAGTGCAAATACACAGAAATGCAGGGCTGGGGATAGGTACTGTGTTGAAGATGCGCTCCTGCGCATCAATCCGTTTGTGTTAAAAATATATATATACACTGTCGGCACCAAAACATGCCAGTAGCCAATTAAAAAGTGTGCATCTGAAACTGCTGGACAAGGCATTTATTGTGCGCTCATCATTCCCTGCTCGTGGTTGTTTACCAGTTCATTTGACAATGCCATGATCCTCCAGCTTCACTTCTGTTTTTAAACAGCACTTTCATCAAGTTTTTTTAGAGTGGAGAAAATGCAGCATTAGTTGTGAAAGTGAAAGAAGACTCTTTTTCCTCTTGTGTAATTGTGCTACTATGCTACACCACAGTGCCACGTAGAGGTCACAGAGCAGAAAAGCAGGAAAGGAAACACTCTTTGGGGAGTACTCGGATTTCAATTCTGCGAGGAAGCTGGACATAGATATAGCGGATTAACAGCCTTGTGTAGAAAAGCTCTAAAAAGAAGCATTGTAGGGTCTCTTTAGGTACAATGTTTTACGTTTCTGAGCCCAATTCAAGGTGCTGGTTTTAACCTATAAAGCCCTACATGGCTTGGGACCGCAATACCTGATGGAACGCCTCTCCCGACATGAACCTACCCGTACACTGCGCTCAACATCTAAGGTCCTCCTCTGAGTGCCTACTCCGAGGGAAGCTCGGAGGATGGCAACAAGGGAGAGGGCCTTCTCGGTGGTGGCCCCCAGACTGTGGAATGATCTCCCTGATGAGGCTCGCCTGGCACCAACACTGTTATCTTTCAGGCGCCAGGTTAAGACTTTTCTCTTCTCCCAGGCATTTAACAGCATTTAACAACGCTAAGTTTGTTTTCTAACGGACCCCAGAACTGTTGTTTTTAAATGGATACTGTTGTTTTTATGTTTCTGATGATTCTTAAATTTCGTATACTTTTTAATTTTTTTTACTGTTTTAACTTTTGTAAACCGCCCAGACCGCTTCGGCTATGGGGCGGTATATAAATGTAATAAATAAATAAATAAATAAATAGTTATATTTCAGAAAGTGTGAGGGCTGAATTTAATGACACTTTGCCCCCTGTCTTCCCCCCCCCCTTTTTCCCTTTCAAAATCCCAAGCAATCCTTGATAAGCAGTGGGTGTGCAGGAGGAAAACCAATTTTAAGCAGAAAAACTAGCTGGAGGCAAAAGGGTTAAACAACCAATTTACCAAGTGCTTTACTGGGATTGCTTTAAGTTAAACAAACACCCAAGCAGGGAACATGCCACCTCGATTGATGGGTGGCAGCAGGTCTGCAACAGGCGTGTAACATCTGGTTTTGGCCCTGTATGCAACAAACCTGTATTCCCCTAGGTACGCTCATCAGGGAGCTGTGATTGGCTGCCATTCCTGGAGTCCAGTACGACGGCAAGCCCAGGTTTGTCCTGTGCAATGTGCAAAATGGCCCTTACTTGTGTAACCTTTAGTATATTGTATAGTATATTGATGCATTGGTGTACTTCTGGTGTACTTGGCACTTTATCTAACAATGTAAGCCAGTGTACCGCAACTTGGTGTCCTCCAGATGTATCGGATTGCAACTCCTACAGTCCCCCAGCCAGCTGGGAGTTGTAGTCCAATACATCTGGAGGGTGCAGGCTGTAAGCAAAAGGTAAGCCAGGCCCTGCCCCAAGGAGCTGACCGTCTAATCAGAGGATACTACGAAGGAGGCTCACTTCAATGATGCAGACTCGGCACTAGTTTGAAAATCCAACTTGTTCATGAATGGGAATGGGGAGGCCCATCCAGGACACTTCTCAATTTATCAATGAATTGACAGCCGTTCTACATTACTGCTTGCAGTAAATTAGGAATGTAGGAAGCTGCCTTCTACTGAGTCATGGTCCATCTAGCCCAGTATTGTCGACACTGACTGGCAGCAACAGCTCTCCAGGATTTCAGGAAGGAGTTTTTCCAGCCTTGCCTGGAGATGCCGGGATCGAACCTGAGACTTTCTGCATGGCAAAGCAGCTGCTCTACCACTGAGCCTCGGCCCCTCCCCTGGGATCATACCACAGGAGATGTCTGTGGTTGAGAGCTGACCTCACCAGAGACCTAGAGGGCTTCGTTGGACCTGTTCAGAAGACACCTTAAACCATGGCTTTAACCATGGTGGTTAAGCCAGAAGACCAGGCCATGTTCAGAAGACACCTTAAACCACGGCTTTAACCATGATGAAGAAGGCTTTTTGCTTTATTCACTGTAGTTAAAGCCATGGTTTGAGGTGTCTTCTGAACACGACCCGGCTTTCTGGCTTAACCACTATGGTTAAAGCCATGGTTTAAGGTGTCTTCTGAACAGGGCCATTATAGCTCAGAATTGTACGCCTGGCGAGACCAGTCGGAAGTTAAGCTAGAAGCTTGATTTTGGTGTGTGTGTGTGGTTCACTTCAAATAGCAAGAAAATAATAACATTTCTGGGTAGAAATGTCTTGGGCGGGGTGGGTGGGGTGGGCGGAGGGAGGGGATACAACACCTGTAACAAAGTCATTAGAAAAGACAGGAGTTCTGTTCTCTCCAAAAGAGCGGAAAGAACAGGGGTGGGGGTTTGAGAAGCCTTCCCCTTGGGGCTTTGCATTCTTCAAGTCAGTCTCTGTTGAGGGTGCACCAAGCAGCTGCAAGGGAAAGAGAAACAAGGAAGTGGGGTGAAAGCCGGAACAAAATGGCAGCCAACTCTCAATGCCACTCCTATTAACAGGTCTTTCTTTCATTCACTCATCCATCCTTCTCTCTAGCTGCTCATAGAAGACCTAAATTGTGTGTGCCAGGTGTGTGGGTGTGGGTCCTCATTCATTCATTCATTCATTCATTCATTCATTCATTCATTCATTCATTCATTTTTATACTCCCAATAACCAAAGATCTCTGAGCTTCCTTCCTCAACTCCTTTCTTCCTTCCTGTTCCAGGGTTTGGTTCAGATTTTTACCATTTCTGTCCCATTGGAATCAATGGGAGGGGAGTCATGTATGCCAGCTCCATGGCTGTTGTATATCCCTTCCTGTGTCGGGGTCATGGCTGAGGATCCAAAGCCTCCCCACACCCACACCTCTTTTGTGTCTACTGACGGAGAGGTGGGGGCTCTGGAGGTTTCCACGGAGCAGGCGTGTTGACAGGGCTGGCCCTCCCATGAGGCAGGGTGAATCCATTGCTCACGTGGTGGATCAGGAGGGACAGTGGATCGCCATAACTGCTACAACAGGAGAGCAGCAAGTGGGGCTCCATGAAAGAGCATCCCCAGCCCATATCTCTCGCTCTGAGCCCTTTCCCAAAGGCTCAGACTAGAGCGAGGGTTCAAGTAGGTTGACTCTCAGGAGAGACCACCTGCCCACCTGCCTGCTTGACCATCGGCTTACTTTGAGGACTCTCCCAGAGGGAGAAAAAAAGGCAGTCAGGTGGTCTCTCAGGGGTACAGGTAAACTCTCCTATGACCTCTGGGATGATCTCCCAGGGACCATAAGATTGCAGCCTTAATGTGGGATGGTATAATAGTTTATCTCAGCCTTCCCCAACCTGGACTATAACTCCTTGCATGCCCGAACATTGGCTAAGGTAGCTAGGACTTGTAAGTCCGAAGCATCTGGAGGACACCAGGTTGGAGAAGGTGAGGTTATCCAGAGGATGGTGCGAGCTCCAAAGCTTGCTTACTGCTTAAGCCAAGAGACATTGCTTCTAGGGATGTTGTGGGTGCCTGACTGGGTCTGGGAGTCTGACGGCCTCCCCCATGTTCATTTCCCCAGACCCAGTTGGGCACCTGCGGCACATTTGCGGGCCTGCAGGTTGAGTGCTCGGGTGGCCCAATGAGCACATGACAGCTGTCCACCCTCATCTGCAACCTCCATTGTACACGACAATGGAGACTTCAGAAATAATATAATTTGCCCCATTGCATCATTGATGCAAGAGAAAAGGCATGAACAGAGCATTCCTGCCTTTACTTTTGTGTAAATGGGGCCATTATGGCTGCCATTTACACAATGGGGGCAATGAGCAATTATTCCAGAATAATACACAGAATATTTCTAGCCGTTTTGCCTTGTCAGTACCACAGAGTGGATATTACAGTTTGTTATTGCCAATAACCAAATATTTCTATCCCAACGTCAGAGTTTTTTGTTTGTTTGCACCACCATTGCTTTATACTTTAAAATTGGGATAGAAATATTTGGTTATTGGCAATAACAAACTGTAATATTCGCTCTGTGGTACTGACAAGGCAAAATGGCTAGAAATATTCTGTGTATTATTCTGGAATTCCTTTTTGCATTTTCGTTAACAGCAAATTCTCGATCCTCCCAGAGTGCAGGACACGGAATAACGGGCTGAAGTTAAAGGAAGACAGATTCCAGCTGGACATCAGGAAAAACTTCCTGGCTGTTAGAGCAGTACGACAATGGAACCAGTGACCTAGGGAGGTTGTGGGCTCTCCCACACTAGAGGCCTTCAAGAGGCAGCGGGACAACCATCTGTCAGGGATGCTTTAGGATGGATTCCTGCATTGAGCAGGGGGTTGGACTCGATGGCCTTGTAGGCCCCTTCCAACTCTGCGATTCTATGATTCTATGAAATGTGAATATAAGAACAGGCGAGACTTATATCGTTTAGGCTAAAGGAACGTAATTTAATTTTCAAGTGTTGTTCCCGTTTCTATTATAACTTGTACATTTTAAAATTATTACAGCTCTTGACGAAGGACAAGCAGTCCGAAACGTTGAGCAGAGCATGTTTGGATAAAAACCAATACAACAACTTTTCTATGATTCCAGAAGCACCAGAGCTTGCCTCTTTTTAGCGCTTTCGTTACATGGTGCAATTTTTCTCCCTGCACAGTCACAATTGTTGGATGCTCACCATGCTGGAACAGAAACTCGTGAGGTGTCACAAGCAGGTGATGGTGGTGGTAGAGCGAGTGTCCAATGAATTGGACCTGAGTGAGTTCACCCATCCCTAGTCATTTCAGTCTAGTTTATGGATGGGTTACATAGCACTTTCAACGCTACGGTTGCTCCTTCTGCTGCTTCTGGCAATGCCTGTTCTGTCCAAATACCGTCCTCCTCTTCGCTGTCCACCCATTCTCATGAAAGTGATTGACAGTCCAGTTAAAATATAAGGAGAGCCATACTGGATCAGACCAAGGGTCCATCTAGTCCAGCACTCTGTTCACACACTGGCTGACAAGCTGTCCATGGGAAACACATAAGCAGGACATGGTGTAACAGCACCCTCCCACCCATGTTCCCCAGCAACTAGCATATACATGGCATCCTGCCTCTGATACTGGAGGCAGCATGTAGCCATCTGGACTAGTAGCCATTGGTAGCCTTCTCCTCCAAGAATTTTTCTAACCCCCTTTTAAAGCCATCGACTCCATTCCCCTGAGACGTCCCCAAATCCATGCAATGATCAAACTACTCCCACTCCGATTTTGACAGTTTGCGCCATGAGCTTACATATGCCTCACTGCTCATCAGAGATCTCTGCTCCCACTTTATACATTTCATTGCTCTTGCAAGGTCTGGATCCATACCTGGCACTGACACACTGGAAACTGCTTCAGGTTGAGTCAGCGTATCCACTTTCACGTGCTGGAAGCTTTTGCAAGCAGGACTCTGTAGGTGCCTGGGTTCAGGAGAGAAGGGCTTTCATTAGAATGGAGTGAGTAAAGGTTATCTCTGTATTTGAGCTTATACATCAGCCTTCTCCAACTTGATGCCCTCCAGGTGTATTGGACTACGGGCTTCTCTAACTGAGTGATTTATAGCATGCTTGTCACTGGCCACTCACAGAAGTTTGCGGGTTGATTACATGACATTGTAAACTGCCAGGACATCTCCTGTGGTTTTCCCGGGTAATCCTGTGTTTCAAAAATTCAGAGATAATGCAGTATCTAATTTATGATGGGATTATTCCACCACTAGATGGCGCTGTTTTATTTAAAAGGAATGAATGAAATCTTTATTGCTAAAAGCGACAAGCCATCACAATTCGACATAATAAAAACAAGTAAAAAGATAAGCTAAAACAAATAAGTTAAGTAGGTTAAAAATGGATAATATAAAGTGAAATGAAAATAATGAACACAAATGGAATATAAAGATAAAAATCACATTAACATACATTAAGAACTCACGAGTGGGGAACTAGATCAGTACATATACCAGAATAGGCTGCAAAAGCATTCCTTTTTCATTCAAAATCTTGTCGCTGAATCTGGCACATACTATTTAGTGCTCAGACCAAACAAAAGTAATTTATAGTTGTGAAACACTTAACATAAGACACTTGTTTTGTTTACAGTATCGGGCATGTATATTTAGTACTCAGACTAGACAAAAGTAATATGGTTGGAAAATGCCATAGAGGGGGTCTGCGATCCGGAATGAACTATGGCGCCTTCATTCTGGGGTTGCAAAAATGGCTTTGGAGGACCTTGGAGATGTCTGAAAGAGGGTGCTGTGGTGGGAGAGGTCAGGATACAAAAAATTCTATGGCCTCTCTAGCCCCAGCCCAGCACCTGCTGAGGCACCTCCCCTAGATGGGCTCAGAGGCCCATCTAAGGGGGGGGGAACAAACAGAGGCGCACAGAGAAGCAAAAATCGCCTCAGTCACTCCTCCAGCCCTGCCGGCAGTAGCCCAGCAGGGATTCATAGAATCATAGAATAGTAGAGTTGGAAGGGGACTACAAGGCCAGCGAGTCCAACCCCCTGCTCAATGCAGGAATCCACTCTACAGCATACTTGACAGATGGTTGTCCAGCTGCCTCTTGAAGGCCTCTAGTGTGGCTACTTGGAAGCCTCTGAGATCAAAGGCTGCTGTCCCACGAGGATGCAACCCATAGGATTGCACCCCAAAGCAACAACGTACACATACATTTAACAATGCATGCAGTGGAGGCTCTAATACCTGTAGGGCTGTGAATCTGCTCTGGGTTTCAGTCAGAACCAATTAGAACAATAAAAGAGCTATCCCAGGCACTGAACCTTGTCCAACCAAATGGGTTGAGCACCTTGGAGAGCACCTTTAGAGTTCTGTCTGAATCCCAGAGTGGATCACAGTCCCACTGATGTCAGAGCTACCAGCCTCCGCTGCATGCATGTCTACCCAAGAAGAAGCCCAACTGCGCTCAGTCGGACTTACTCCCAGGTATGTTTTATGTATCGCCAGTGTGCGTAGTGGTAACATTTTTTTGCAGTGCAGGCGCTCTTCATGACAGTCCCCACAGCCGTGAGGGGAGTCCAAAATCTGGGGTTATTGGGTCGTTCCATGTGAACTAACCAGAGTTAGGAGATTTATTTATTTATTTATTTATTTATTTATTTATTTATTACATTTCTATACCGCCCAATAGCCGGAGCTCTCTGGGCAGCTCTCTGGTTTTCATTTCCACCAGTTTTCATTTCCATTTCTAAGGGGTCTGAATTGTTCATTCGAGACCAGAGCACCCCAAAACACTTTGCATTACAACAGGGAGAGCTCGCTGCAAATCAAGTTCGGAGGGGAGAGAGAAGTCAGGGGTGGTGGGGGGAAAAGATGGCACCACCCCTGCTAATCAGAAGGTCTGGGGGCTTCAACCCTGTGGGTCCTGGTTCCACTACATGGCTGTGTACTACAAGGAGTTGCAAAACTGCTCTGGGGCTTTTAGGTTGGGCAACTTCATGACACTAGCCCACACGCACCCTCTCAAGGCACATTTTCCCCGTTGTGACTCACACCTCAGGAACCACGAATAATAATAATAATAATAATAATAATAATAATAATAATAATAATAATAATAATAATTTTATTTCTTGCCCGCCTCTCCATTTTGATCAAGGCGGGGAACAACAATAAATGATAAAATACATAATACTCAATTAAAACATAATATACATTGTTAAAAACATCCTGAAAACATTTTAAAAACTTCTTAAAATTCCACTGGATAGGCCTGCCAGAAGAGATTAGTCTTTATACCTTTCTTGAATGCTAGTAGACTATTAAGTTGACGAGTCTCCTCCGGCAGGCCATTCCACAGTCTGGGAGTGGCAGAAGAGAAGGTCCTCTGGGTAACAGTTGTTAATCTAGTTTTTGCTGGCTGAAGTAGATTTTTCCCAGAGGACCTGAGTGTGCGAGGCGGATTGTACGGGAGAAGGTGATCCCACAGGTAGCCTGGACCCAAACCATGTAGGGCTTTAAAGGTGATAGCCAACACTTTATACTTCGCCTGGAAACTAATTGGCAGCCAGTGAAGAGATTTTAAAACTAGTGTAATGTGGTCACCCCTAGGTGTACCGGTGACCAACCTGGCTGCCACATTTTGAACTAGTTGAAGTTTCCGGACTAGGTAGGGTGACCATATGAAAAGGTGGACAGGGCTCCTGTATCTTTAACAGTTGTATTGAAAAGGAAATTTCAGCAGGTGTCATTTCTATATATGGGGAACCTGGTGAAATTTCCTCTTCATCACAACAGTTAAAGCTGCAGGTGCCCTGCCCTCTTTTGCATCTGGTCACTCCAGTATAGCTCCTGCAGCTTTAACTGTTGTGATGAAGACAGAATTTCATCAGGTTCTCCATATATAGAAATGACACCTGCTGAAATTTCCTTTTCAATACAAATCTTAACGATACAGGAGCCCTGTCCTCCTTTTCATAGGGTCACCCTCCTCCTCCTCCTCCTCCTCCTCGTCCTCCTCCATAGGTAGGGAGTTCTAGGCCCAAGCCAACAGCAAGGACCAGGGCAACGAGGCCAAGGTAACCTGTTGCAGCCCAGCACAACTGCCAAAGGTGCCCCCACCAATCCACCAATCTGACATCCTCCCATAAGTACTCGTCCCCCATCTCCCTCTGATCGCCCAGCCAGGCTCCCCAGTGGTTTCCCTTGGGCTTCGTATCGGGTGACCCAATGGAAAGGAGAACAGGGCTCCTGTATCTTTAACAGTTGTATTGAAAAGGAAATTTCAGCAGGGGTCATTTGTATATATGGGGAACCTGGTGAAATTCCCTCTTCATCACAACAGTTAAAGCTGCAGGTGCCCTGCCCTCTTCTAAATCTGGTCACTCCGGTATAGCTCCTGCAGCTTTAACTGTTGTGATGAAGAGGGGATTTCACCAGGTTCTCCATATATACAAATGACCCCTGCTGAAATTCCCTTTTCTATGCAACTGTTAAAGATACAAAAGCCCTGTCCTCCTTTTCATATGGTCACCCTAGGACTAGGCACAAAGAGAGCCCTATGTAGGGCGCATTGCAAAAAAGGTGCACCAAAGCCACAGAATAGCTCAGCCAAGTTCCTGTGCTGCTCTCAAGATGCACCTTCATAAGCACCCTGAGGTGGGCTTCATTTTTCACCTTGGTCCTTGCCTTCCCTTCCAATGACACGCTGCTTGCACAGCTGCCCTCGGGGCCCTTAGAGCTTTGCAGTACAGCTTTGGATGTTTCTCTACCTAGGCGGGGAGCCGCTTGAGAGCGTTCCAGACCTTGCGCTCAGCTGGGAGGTGATGAGGAAGTGCAGGGCACCAGGCCAGGGCGCAGAACGGCAGCAGTGGCTAGCACAACAGATGGCTGAAGAGGTGAGCACACAGAAGGCTCTGCAGGGGAGGGTCATAATCCTTGTGAGGGTGATTTTTTTGGGGGGGGAGGGGGCATAGATCTAAGAGTGAAGGCAGATGTGTGTATCAAAAAAGAGAACTCATGGTGGGCATCTCGGCTGCAGCCCCTACTTCCTCCTGTCTTGGCAATATCAATGTGCTGAGCTCCATTTCAGCTGTCAGTCTTGCTCCCCCAATTCTTTCTTTCTTTAAAGTATATTTATGCCATGCCTCAGCCTTCCTTTCCCAAAAAAGAAAAGAAACGAAAAGAAAAAAGCCTCCCAGAACAGCTTACAATTGATCAGTAAAAGGCAGTTCCTGCCCACAGGACTACAACCTAAAAAGTCGCGGCACACAAGGAAATGGGGATGGAAAAGGAAAAGGAAAAAGATTTTCAGCAGAGCAGGGGGGATTCCACACGTCGTACTGAGGGCGCTTCAATGTGCCCCCAGTGCGCCCCCAAAGCGATTGTGCAGCTTGCCTGGAAGAGACGAGGAAGAGTCGTCCTTGCTGCCGCCGCCACCCACCTACCTCCTCGCCGGCCGGGTCGGAGGTAGGTGGGTGGCGGCAGCGGCGGCAAGTACACCTCTTCCTCGTCTCTTCGAACAGGAATCCCCCTGGTGGAATGGCCCTGCTGCCTCTCTCACCAGGGCAGTCCAACTAAAGAGGCCCTAATCTTCCCTCAGCCTCGCTGTCCCTCCCTCCCTTTTCCCTCTTGCTTTAGTTGGCCTGGCTACCTTGAATTTTTAAAACAATCTAAAAGGCCATATGGAGATTTACCTGTTTTACGCCTTTTCCTTATTAACAAGTTCCTGGAAACATAGTTTGGGTTTTTTTTAGTGCAAAACTGCTCTGAAGGGTTGAGCTGAATTTTCTTAGTGAGGTCACAGGTACTAGCCAATCGACCTCACCCGCAACTATATGATTTCTCCCCCCTCTATCCTCCAGCATTCAGTCTAAAGGTACATTTGGCTTTAATGCAGAGGAGGCAGTGTCAAATAGCCCCCCCCTCCCCACCCCACATTTGTCTTCACCTTCTCTGCATCATTCGGACAGTGGTTGTCTTTCTCCTATGCCCTGCAGAGAATGCACAACTACTTGTTATTTGTTGGGCACATTCTGGATAGTTTTCCTTTTTTAGGCTATGCTTTTTGTGTGTGTGGGGGGGGATGGGGAGATATATATTTTTTCCTAGCACTCTGCAGTTCTATTGACACTACAAAGAAACTGATATTAATAGTCCTAATGTTTCTCCAAGGCGCTCTGGGAATGATGGATCTGTGGGCAGGAAGCAGCTATTTCTAACTGAGTACCTTCCACAGTACGATTCCCTGGATACTGTAGGGCAGCCCCCCCCCCCAATTTGGTGCCCCACACACATGTGTTGGACTACATCTCCCATAATCCTCCCAACGTGTTGGACTAGAACTCCCAGCATCCTCCTGACATTTTGGATTACAATTCCCAGACTCCTCTCAACATATTGGACTACATCTCCCAGAATCCTTCAAACGTATTGGTCTACAACTCCCAGAAACCCCCAGCCAGCTACGCTCTGCAACAGCCTTCCTCAATTTGGTGCTCTTTCACCATTTGTAAAGTTTGCATCCGTCCCAGGTCATTAAAAATGGTAGATACCAGCAAAGCAAATTTCTCCCCCTCTGCAGAAATGGTTTGTGGCGCCAGATGGTGAGCACCCATGCCAGAGCCTGCAGCATGGGTGCTCATCATGCCAGGGTGCTGCGGCATGGCTTGTGCGTGCGAATTGGGGCTGAATCTCTCCTTCGTGCCTTACCTCTTCCAGTCATCCTCCGTCTCCCAGAACTCGTAGACAATGAAAGTGACGCCATCAGGGAGCCTCACTGCAGTGACGCTGCAACAGAGAAGAGAAATGGGGGCAGCCATCAAAAGCAAGACCGTTGTGGCTAATGGAAGGCCACCGTCAATGGCCACCATCTTCCCCCATGCTGGGTCAAAAGGAGCAGCCTTCCTCGATGATGCTTGATACTTCCTGTCGTTGATGGTGGCCCCCAATATTATGTGGACCATTTACTACATCACAGAGGCCTCAAAAAACAGAGCTGATTGTCCCTCTTCTAGAATATACATGGGATCTACATATTCCCATGTGTCAATTTTTTCTTTCATATGCCTTTCCTAATGAAGAGCTCCAGATCATTTTGATGTTCTGTCTTCAGCATTTTGGACATTGCTTGATAAAAACACCACCACCACCACTGCATTTGGGTAAGGGAAACTGTGGAATTGGGGGGTGGGAGAAGGTGTTGTCAGTTTGGTGCCCTGAAAACACCCCCTTGGGAGCTAATTTCCCTAGGGCAGAGAAGTTGAAGCTCCAGGCCTGTGGGACACTGCCACCCGCCACCTAAGGTGCCAACCTGGCCCTTTGGTAGAGTGACCATGTGGAAAGGAGGACAGGGCTCCTGTATCTTTAACAGTTGCATAGAAAAGGGAATTTCAGCAGGTGTCCTTTGTATATATGGAGAACCTGGTTCAGTTCCCTCTTCATCACAACAGTTAAAGCTGCAGGAGCTATACTAGAGTGACCAGATTTAAAAGACGGCAGGGCACCTGCAGCTTTAACTGTTGTGATGAAGAGGGAATTTCACCAGGTTCTCCATATATACAAATGACACCTGCTGAAAGTCCCTTTTCAATACAACTCATAAAGATACAGGAGCCCTGTCCTCATTTTCATATGGTCACCCTACCTTTGCGGTTCTCCGGATATTCATGCTCCCTTCCCCAAGTTGTTATTTTTGCAATTCCCCATGCGAAAGGAGTTACTTTTGGCTGCTTGGGGATATCTGAGTAATGTTCAATGGGGACTCATGACTTGACTTATCTTTGTTTTAAAGATGAGGTGGCCAAATGGGTCATCTTTGTTCATTTTTTTTTAAAAAAGTAAAAAAACCCAGCAACCTTGTGGCTACTCCAAACAGCCTGGAGGCTTTCTGGTAGCCACCCAAGTCACATTTCCAGGACTCAGTTGCCAGTGGGAGCAATGCTTTGCAGCATCATTGCCATGGGTGTTCCATACTGGGAAACAGGGCTGGGAGCCTACTGAAAACTCTGGTGGTTGTCTGGAGCAGCTGTGAGGCTTTTAAAAGAAATGCCATAAAAAGGGAAATCCTGGTGTGCAGGAAGAAAAGGGCTGTACATTAAAAAATAATAATAATGGTTTCAATACCTGGGTAGACTAATAGGTCTGACCTGCTATAAGGCACCTTCTTATTTTCGAAAGACTGAATTGAACCATTGCTACCTGCAGAAGGCTTTGTTCATGTTGGCAATGCTGAGAGAGAAGGTTGGATTGTGAGGCTTTGAAGCCATGCTCCAGTCGGGGGAGTGGAACAGCCAGTGGCCTATAAGCCCTGCTCACTTTGAACATTTGGAAATAAACAGGTTATAAACACTGGTCTCTCCAGCAAGCCTCTCTTCAGAAAATTCACCTTACAAAAAGCAATCAAGGAGAAAAAGGCAGCTCAAACGACTAGGGGGCTGGAGCGTCTCCCCTAGGAGGGAAGGTTACAACAGCTGGGATTGTTTAGCTTGGAAAAAGGGAGGCTAAGGGGAGACCTGATAGAGGTGTACAAAACCATGCATGGTATGGAGAACGTGGAGAGGGAGACATTTTTCTCCCTCTCTCATAATACTAGAAACCAAAGAGGTTATTCCACAAAGCTGATTGGTGGGAGATTCAGGGCAGATAAAAGAAAGGATTCTTCATACAGTGCATAAGCTATAGAATCCACTACCACAAGATGTGGTGATGGCCACCAATTTTGATGGCTTTAAAAGGGGTTTGGATAAACTCCTGGAGAAGGCTATCAATGGCTACTAGTGCATCAGAGGCAGTAAGCCTATATACACCAGTTGCTGGGAAACATGGGTGGGAGGGTGCTTTTGCTTGTCAACAGTTGGTTGGCCACTGTGTGAACAGAATGCTAGCCTAGAAGGACCTTTGGTCTGATCCACCATGGCTCTTCTTATGTTCTAGACTAGGGCTGGGAAGACCCAGGTTCAAGTCCTTACCAAGCTGAGAAACTCAATGGGCGATCTTGGGCCACTTACACACATTCAGCCTAACTTTCCTCAGAGGATTAAAAAAAATACATGATTAGGGCAGTGAGAACTATGTATGTCCTGCTTTGTTGGTCCCTGGTTGACAGCTGGTTGGCCACCATGTGAACACAGTGCTGAACTAGATGGACCTTTGGTTTGATCCAGCAGCGTTCAGTTCCAAAATCTATCATTGGGAAATATCTTTGCATGTCATAAAACATTGAGTGAGGTTTAGAGTTGTCCAGAACTCTGCATCAGCAGTTGAGGAGATCTCATGCCAGTAGACATAGGAATGTAGGAAGCTGCCTTAAACTGGGTCCAACCCTGGGTCCATCTAACCCAGTATTGTCAACACTGACTGGTAGTGTCTCTCTGGGGCTTTAGGCAAGATTCTTTCCTAGACCTACCTGGAGATGCCTGGGGATTGAACCTCATGCATGCAAAGTGTGTGCTCTGCCACTGAACTATAGGCCCTCCCCATAAGTTTCAGGCCTCCTACCCTTTCCCTGTTGCACCCAACTTTCCTTCAGCAGCACCCAAGTCTTACTTACTGGAAGCAGTCCCGTTCACCCGCCACGTTCTTCAAGTACTGCTTGAGTGAGCCACAGAACTCGCCCAGGTGCTTCTGGGAAACGGTCATCTCATTTCGTACCAAAAGAAGATACTGGAATAGAAGCCAAATGAAAGGGGATCTTAATATCAATGAACCTTGGGGTTGACCCCTTGCTTTAAAGTGCTGGCATAGCGTCGTTCAGCCTTCCCTGACTTAGGGTGCTCCAGGTGTGTTGGACAGCAACATGGCCAGTGGTGGTGGGCCAAATGCAAATAGGTGGGGGTGAAAACTACACACACACACACACGCACACACACACACACACACACACATATACAGCATATTTTAGCTTAAAGCTCTTAGCATCAGTAACTAAGACTTGGGAGTGGCATTTTAACATTTCAGAATGGGGGAAAATGCACAAAATCCAGGAAACCGCTAAAAATAGGTGGTTGGGTGAGAGAGGCTGAGACCAGGGAAAAGGAGTGTGAATATATAGGGAAATTCAGAGGGCTGGATTGTGACCCCAAGCTTTACAAAGTGGTCTACATATCATAAAGTTTAAAATACTAATAAAACAAGGAAAACCGAAACAATTAAATGGCATCACCCTATTTTTTTCTTTTCACTCCTCCCCCATAGATTAACTAAAATAGATAAAGCAGGAACACAGAAACATTTAAAGACGACTCATTCACTTAAATGACAACATTAAAAGGCCCTGATTAAGGAAAAGCAGCCTGAATGAACAGGTTTTCAAATCCCACGTTAACATTTGAAAAGTTGAGGCCAAGTGCACCTCAGCGGAAAGGAAATTCTGTCACTAGGGGCTACAGCAGAAAAGGCCCTGTCTCTTTTGCCCTGCCCTCTTTTGTGTCTGGTCACTCTAGTATAGCTCCTGCAGCTTTAACTGTTGTGATGAAGAGGGAATTTCACCAGGTGCTGCATACATACAAATGACACCTGCTGAAATTCCCTTTTCTATAAAATTGTTGTTTTGCCATGGGACTTTGTTGCCTGTGACATGGACCATGGAGACCTTGCCTTTTGCCTGCTCCCTCTTTGTGCTGACCACCTTGGAACTCTTGGACCCTTGAACCTGCAACCGCTAGGTTCAGCAGACTCTGGAAATGTGATGCTCCCAGCCCGCCTGTATCTGCTGGCAGTGCACCTGTCTGGCTTCACCTTGCTAATGAGTGGTGGTGGTGGTGGGATTGGTGGTAGGCTGGGGAAGAAGGACAGGATTTAAGTCTCTGGGTTTAGCTGGGAGGGCTCATTGCTCTCCTCCACCTCACCTACAATTCCAGCACTATATATGACTTGCATCCATGCTGCACATCAGTGATGGCTTCAGGTTTTTGAGGGCCCTTGGGCAAGATCCTTTCATTGGGCAGGTGAACAAGCCAGATGCAACGAGAGACAGGTGAACAAGCTGGCTACAATAGTGAAGAGGAGGATGGCAAGCAAGTCCAGGGGACTCTTGTCAGTGGGTAGGGTGACCATATGGAAAGGAGGACAGGGCTCCAGTATCTTTAACAGTTGTATAGAAAATGGAATTTCAGCAGGTGTCCTTGGTATGCATGCAGCACCTGGTGAAATTCCCTCTTCAACTGTTAATGCTGCAGGAGCCCTGTGCTCTTGGCCAGATACAAAAGAGAGCAGGGCTCCTGCAGTTTTAACTGTTGTGATGAAGAGGGGATTTCACCAGGGGCTGCATGCATACAAAAGCCACCTCATGCAATTCCCTTTTCTGTTGAAATACAGGAGCCCTGTCCAAATCCAAATCTTTATTATGCAACCAAAACAGGTTTTAGCCAACATCATCAACATCAACAATAGACACCACAAGGTACAATGTTCTCCTTTCCATATGGTCACCCTATCAGTGGGTCTTCAGGTGGGGGTGGGGGCTCTTGGCATTCCTGCATTCAACCTGCCCTCTTTCCAAGGCTTTTGGCTTCCTCCCAGGAACATCTGTGCCTGTACATTTGTATCCCATCCTTCCCCCAGGCATCTCAAGATGGCTTCTATGGTCCTTCATGTTATCTTCACAATGACCCTGGAAGGTAGTTTAGCCTGACAGTAACTCACCCAACATCAGCTAGCAAAGCTTCATGGTCGAGTGAGATTTGAACCCTAATCTTTTAAGGTGGACTTCACACTTTCTAACTCAGCAATCAGCAACCCAGCACCCTCCAGATGTGTTGGACTACAACTCCCATCATTCCCAATGACAGTCCAACACATCTGGGGGGCTCTAACCACTAAACTATGCTGACTCTGCTTTTCCAAATGCACTAAGTGTGTATGTTTAATTCCTTGTGTAACTCTCTCCTGTGGGAGGAGTGCATTGCACTTCTTCCACAACACCTTTAATTACCAAAGAGTGATGAAAGGGAGTGTCAAAGAAGGCATTTTTCGAAACTCAGGGGTTTTTGTTTGTTTGTTTTGGCTTTAGAGTGCTCTGTTGCCCCTTCTGAAACACGAGGGTCGGTGGATTTAAGCCACCCCTTGTGAAATTCAAATAGTTCTCCACCCCAGGTGATACAGCTCGGTTAAAGAAGGAAAACAATGTGGTCAAGGAAAGGCGAGTTATTTTAAGGCTCTGTTTTCATACTCCAGTTACTTTTTAATCACTAGTGGCTGGATTTGATTAGATTAGAAAAGCAATCTCCCCCCGTTAACCTCGCTCACATCTGGGAGTCAGCAGCAGTGCTGACAATACATCCAGCTGGAAAGCGTGCCAGTTATTAATATGTTGTATTGGTTGATGTGGGATAAAAAAAAATTGGGGGGCCTCAAGGACCTCGCACAGTGAGGGAGAGATAGGGCAGGAAAGCAAGGTCATTTTTCTTTTTGATTCTACCCACCCTCAACTGCTGTGCTCAGGTTTAGCAAAGTTAAGAGAATCCTTAATTTGCTCCTCTGCTAACGAAACAGACCAGAGATGACTATGGTCAAATTTACAGAGTAGAACAATGTTCTCCTTTTCAGAGGACACCCAAGAGATTTTGCTGTCTGAGGCAAAGAATGAAATGGTGCCCCCACCCATTCCATGTTCAAAAGCTAACTGGACTGGCAATTGAACCTTTCTTCAATACTCACAATGACACAATGCCCCCCCCCCACTGCAGGCTAGCAGGCTAGGTTAGGGGGTGCAGGATGGTAGGCAGCATATAGTTGCTGTCGCCAAGCGTCTGCCACTTGAGGCAACTGCCTCACTCTGCCTAATGGTAGGGCCGGCCATGCTCAAACTGTGGTACTACGTAGCATTATACTATTATTTATTATTTATTACATTTATACACCACCCCATAGCTGAAGCTCTCTGGGTGGTTTACAAAAGTTAAAAACAGTGAACACTAAAAACAAATATACAAGATTTAAAACTATAAAAAGCATAAAATACAAACAAAAACAGACAATATCCGTTTAAAACAACTAATCTGGGGTCAGTTAAAAAACTCAATATATGCTGTTCAATGCCTGGGAGAAGAGAAAAGTCTTGACCTGGCGTCGAAAAGATAACAATGTTGGCGCCGAGCAAGCCTCGTCAGGGAGATCATTCCATCATTGAGGGGCCACCACTGAAAAGGCCCTCTCCCTTGTTGCCATTCTCCAAGCTTCCCTCGGAGTAGGCACCCGGAGGAGGACCTTAGATGTTGAGCGTAGTGTAAGGGTAGGTTCATGTTGGAAGAGGAGTTCTGTCAGGTATTGTGGTCCCAAGCCGTGTAAGGCATTGTTCCTTGTCTGCTTTTAGCCTACCTGTATTGCAGACTGTTTTAAATGAGTGAGAGGATTAAAATATCTGCTTTTTTATTTTACTTTTTCCACAGGTCAAGCATGCAGGCGCAGCCTCCCATAAATTTCTGTCCTTTCAAACATCTTCAAGCTCGTATTTCCTTGTCAACAACTCGGGGGTCAGCTCAAAGCTCTGGCCTTGCTAGCTCTGATGACGCATCCCTCACAGAGCGGCTTAGAGATGAGAGCAAAAGCAGTATCTCAAGGCCAATATTTTCAAAAGCACCTGAACTCCGTCTCAATGCATGGAGGCAATGGCTGAATCTTTGCGCCGTATCTGTGTGTTCCATGTGCAGTCAAGACTTAGCCAAGTGTGACTAACACCTCTCTGATTTGACTCGGTCTGCTCTGTAGAGTCAACCAATACTGAACTCTTAAGCATTTCCTTTTCGACAGCTTGGTGAAATCTCAATGAAAAGATAACGTGCTTCATTTGCATAACACAATGAATTTATCTGCATCTTCTTATTTTGAATAAATTCTTTTGCATCAGGAACATTTTACATCCTTGAGCCTGGTTTTCCTAGTACTGGGGCAGCAGAAAAGATCCATACAGAACACCAAAGGCTCAGCTTCCACCACTGGAAATCACATTTGGCTACCTCCCTGGCTGGCCTGGTGAGATTTCAGCAGGCATTTCCAGCATGCTCCCAAGTGCATCTTTGCCAGAGGGCTGCAACACCGAGTTGGTCTTTTAATTAAATTAATTGATCAATAGCGCAACCCTATGCATGTTTAGACAGAAAAAAACCTCCCAGCATTCCCCAGCCAGCCACGAGATCAGGAAGCGGCTAAATCTCTATGCTATAGTACATGATTTGCAGGTAGAAATTCCCAGGTTCCTTCCCTGGCATCCCAGAGTTCAACATGGATCTGGATATGGGCCCCGCTTAGTACAAGGTAAAAATAAACGAACAAAGAAATGGTGAAGAAGATCACCTGTATGGTAGGTATTTACTACAATGGCTAGTTTAGCCCAGCGGAATAGTGAAGCCAGCAACCATAACACAGCATTGTATTAAACTTTCTTGAGCTTAAAAAACAGACAGGAATTGTTAGAGTCTATTTTATGCACATGGCCCATTTTTTTAAAAAAATGTGTTCCTCTTTTATAGCCATGCAAATGGCTAAATATGTCTAATGTTCGGGGCTGAGTCCCTGGGGATGTGAGGCACGTCTCCCTTTAAGTGCCATCTCCCTTCCAGGTCCTAAGGAAGTTGTGATCCACTTCCTTTCTCAAGGGCATGAGCAAAGAGTATGTTGACCATGTGGGTGAGACCGTGCTTCATGTTGAGAAGAGGCCCCCCCCCCACATGACGGACAACCTAGGACACCACTGGTTACTCATTAAGCTTTCCTCCTGGCTTATACAAAGAAAAGATGACCTTTAGAGTCACATTTGCAACAGATGTAGGCTGAGTTGAATACTGGGAGGAAAATGCCCCTCCCGGTTCTCTTCTCTCCTTGCAGAAGGCAGACAGGAGTTTTGCGAGGACTCACCGCACAGGCTGTGTTTTCACTGTCCGACAGTCGCTGGTGCAGGTCAAACCAAAGAGTCTGTTGTGAAAGAAATTATTTTTTTTAGAGTTAAAAATAATAGCAAGCAAGACACTGTGTTGCAGAGGAATTCAGAAAGAACACAACGTATGTCACCCATAGTCAACAAAAACAAGCCATCTAGACAGAATTTATTAAGATGTTTCAGCTGAGAATAATTTTGTTTACAGAAATTGCCTGACCCAGTACTGAGATTGTAAATCCAAGGGAATGCTTTATTTTGTCTCCTTTTTCTACCTGCAATCTGAAATGGTACAGACCATTCTGTCATGGTAGGACTCTGCTACCTAATTCCGTTGTATGATTAGGCCAGGCCTCTGCTGATCCTGGGTGATGTGAAAGTTTTGCCTCTTGCTTGTTCTGTGATCCTTCACACATACAAATCCATCACTTGCTACAATCGATAAGCAAGGAAGATATGTCTGGTGAAAGAACTAGGGCTGTGTGCACCGCTTTGGATCTGAATTCCGAATCTGAAGCAGATCGGGGTGATTCAGACCTCCAAATCCAAAGTGGGTCAGGGAAGGTCCGAATCGATCCAAAATAGTTTGGAAAGGTCCGAATAGCTTCAGACCGATTCAGATTGATTTGGACCCTTTCCCAAGCACATATACACATGAAAATGGGCACCATGATAGTTTCTAAACTGATCCTTAGTCATGCCAATTTTGAAGAAAATCGGATCATCCCCTGATTTTTAGGGAATTTGCAAAGCTTCCCCATCTACAAAATTGCATTTATCTCCATCAATTTTTAGGATACACACATGTAACTGGGCACCATGATAGCTTCCACATAGGACCTTATGCATGCCGAATTTGAAGCAAATTGGATCATCCCCTGATTTTTAGGGATTTTTTAAAAAGATTTCAGTCCAGATCCTTTGTGGATCATAAAACCAGGCCATTAACTGGTTTCTTCACGAATGCGATGCGTACACTCTACATGCAATATGGACTCTCTCCTTTAATGTAACTCAAACCACTCCAGCATTACTTCAAGATGCTTAGATGAGACCAATTTCAATCAACGGGCAGGTGAGTCATGACTAGCTTAAATCCCAATGATTTCAATGGATCCAATTCTAAGCATGACTTAAGTTTGGATCCAACCCTCAGTCAACAAAAACAAACCATATTTCCAAGAGGGCCAGATTCTCTCTTTCTCCTGTTATAGATTTCATACGATTTTTTGCTGGAATTTTGAGTGGGTTGCTTCACAGGTGAGGCCACCCCTGTTTTAAAACAGATCCCCAAACTTGCCATGATGCTGCATAACATGAATCAATGGCATAATCAGTGGCTTCTGTAGAGGTTCTTCTTTCTCCCATGACTTTGAGACAGATAAACACCTTTGATCACTGTATGATGTGCATCAGAAGAAGCAGTACTACAATTGGCGATGGAGACCTCTCCCACCAAAACCCTATGAATTGCCTGGGCCAGAGTTCATGTGAGAAGGAAGACGTCTGGCATGCGTTACAGTCCAAGCAACAGGAAGCACCAGCCACTTACATAGGGTGCCCACGGGCAGTATCCAACTGTGCCGTTCTGTTAGCGCAAATGGAAACTAGGTTCCGAACTATGCGCAGGAGAAGAATCCAACCAAAGTTACATTTGTGCAAGAAGTTTTGTGTTATGCTTGTACACCCCTTTGTGCAACCAGGTGCACAACTGCTTTGCACCCACAATTGGTGGCACAAGGGTAATGGGCAACCACTTGTCCGATGGAAAGAGTCAGCAGAGCTCTCGTGGAGGTAATTGGGCTTGCAGAATGTCACCGTTGGATACTGCTCCACGTGTCCCACTTCAGCTCTCTATTCGAAGGGCTGTCTAATCCATTGGAAGCAGGGCTGGGCAATTTGTGGACGTCCAGATGTTTTGGCCTACAACTCCCACCAGCCCTAGCACGCATAGCCAATGGTGAGGGTCAATGGGAGTTGTAGGCCAAAACATCTGGAGGCTCTGATTTAAAGGTAAAGAACCCTGAAGAAGGGATGCAGAAACACTATCAACAGCAAACGCCTGGACAGCAACAGGAATACAAGACACATAGTCACAGTCTTTCCAGCTATGGTGAGATGTGTTGTACCTCTATTTAAATTAGAGCCATTATTTTTAAATTTGCATTTATACATCTAAACTAGCACATGCAAGTTTAATACAAATCTGCATCTCTTTGGCCTCTTTTTCGGAGCGATACATTTCCTCTTATTTAGAGATGTGCAGTTGCTCCCTCCCTCCAATATATTTATAGAAAGGAGTTGCTTATGGAACTGTCGCTTCTAAGGCCCCTGTCATTCAGGACTTGTTTATCTCTAGGTCTCTCCACCTCCTTGCTCTTACTGAAACCTGGCTTCCTGCCCATGATACTGCCATCTCTGCTGCCCTCTCTCTTGGAGGACTCTCTTTCTCTCACACTAGTCGCCCAGAGGGTCGGGGTGGTGGTGTGGGTCTTTTATTATCTAGTTTGTGCCAGTTCCCGCCTCTTTCCATTCCACCTTCACATTGTTTTTCCTCCTTTGAGGTACATGTGGTGAGGCTCTTCGCTCCACTGCGACTGCGGGTTGCAGTTCTGTACCGCCCCCCAGGCTCATCCTCAAAATTTATCTCTGATTTTGATTCATGGCTGTCCTTTTTCCTCTCTGATAACTGTCCTACTCTTATTTTGGGTGATTTCAATATTCATGTGGATGACCCTCAAGACGCTGCAGCTCTACGATTTCACTCATTATCTTCCTCTTATGATCTTAAGCTTTGGTCTGATGCACCCACACATTCCCTTGGACACTGTCTGGATCTTGTTCTCACTCGGAATTGCTCTGTGTTGGACTTTTCTACTGCTCACTTTCCGCTGTCAGATCATCACCTAGTTTCTTTCAATATTACTCATAATCCTCCTCCTTCACGTCCCGCTTCTCGCTTTTGTCGTGACTTGCAATCTATCAATTATGAGGCTTTTTCTCAGTCTCTAGCCTCCTCTCTTCCTTCTGTCTTTTCGGCTGTCTCCTTGGACTCAGCTGTCTCCTTCTTTAATTCCTCCTTATCTTTAACTCTTGATAATCTTGCTCCATCTACAACTCGGATAGTTCGCCCTTCTCAACCCCAACCGTGGCTCACCTCTTTCCTCCGCTACCTTCGCTCTTGTTCCCGGGCAGCTGAACGCCTTTGGCGTAAGACCAGGGACTGGGCGGACTTTGTCCATTACAAATTTGTACTCTCCTCTTTCTCTTCTGCCATTTCATTGGCCAAACAGCAGTATTACTCAACTTTGATCCAGTCAAATGCTAGGCATCCTCAGCGGCTCTTTGCGTCCTTCAATTCTCTTCTGAAGCCTAATCCACCATCTCTCCCCGCCTCTCTGTCTGCTAATAACTTTGCCTCTTTTTTCAATGCTAAAATCCAAACTATTCGCTCTGATCTGGCCAGGTCTGCTCCTCTTCCAGTTCCTGTTCCTCATCTCTCAGTTCCTCCTGCAAATTTCTCTGCGTTTCCTTCGGTCTCAGCTGATGAACTGTCTACAATACTGTGCTCTTCGAAGCCTTCCACTTGTTCTCGTGATCCGATTCCTTCTCGCGTCTTTATTAATCTTATCCCTGCTATCCTCCCTTCCTTGCTTCATATTATTAATTTTTCTCTGTCCTCTGGTTCATTTCCTTCTGCTTTTAAACATACTACAGTCTCTCCTATTCTCAAGAAACCCACTCTTGATAGGCTATCTCTGTCTAACTACCGACCTGTCTCTTTGTTGCCGTTTGTTTCAAAGATCCTGGAGCGTGCGGTCTACTCTTGTTGTCTTGATTTTCTTTCTAGTAACTCTGCTCTGGATCCTTTTCAATCTGGATTCTGTCCTTTGCATTCCACTGAAACAGCCCTTACTAAGATTACCAATGATCTTCTTACTGCCATGTCTAAAGGCCATAATTCCGTTCTTATTCTCCTTGATCTAACTGCAGCCTTTGACACGGTTGATCATGATCTTCTTTTAGATTCCCTTCATGACCTTGGATTTTGTGGCTCTGTCTATAACTGGTTTGCCTCCTATCTAGTGGGTCGCTCTTTCAGCGTGTTGGCTAATGGCAGCTCGTCTTCTTCTTTTCCCCTTTCAGTAGGGGTTCCGCAAGGCTCGGTGCTTGGTCCGTTGTTGTTTTCTTTATACATGTTGCCCTTGGGTAATCTTATTCAATCTCATGGCCTCCAATATCATCTGTATGCCAATGATAAACAATTATATCTTTCATCTCCGGATCTTTCTCCTGATGTTCACGATCGTATCTCGGCATGTCTTTCAGATATCTCAGCTTGGTTGCTTCATCATCGTTTGAAACTTAATATGGCAAAGACTGAATTGCTTGTTCTTCCTCCTAAACCTTCTCCTCATCTCTCATTCTCTCTTACTGTCAATGATGTTACACTTACTCCAGTCAAGGAAGCTCGTAGTCTTGGCTTTATATTTGATTCCTCGCTCTCCTTTATTCATCATATTGAGACAGTAGCTAAATCCTGTCGTTTTTTCCTGTATAATATTGCCAGGATTCGATCATTTTTGTCTGTCTCTTCTGCCAAGACTCTTGTTCATGCATTGGTTATTTCTCGGTTAGACCACTGCAACCTTCTTCTCAATGGCCTTCCTTCTTCTCACATCAGTCCGTTGGTTTCTGTTCACCACTCTGCTGCTAAGATCATCTTCTTGGCTCGCCGCTCTGACCATGTAACTCCACTTCTGAAATCTCTTCACTGGCTTCCAATTCACTTCAGAATCCAATATAAACTTCTCCTGTTGACCTACAAAGCTTTTCACTGTCTAGCTCCTTCCTATCTCTCCTCTCTCATCTCACACTATCGCCCCGCTCGTGCTCTTCGCTCCTCTGATGCCATGTTTCTCACCTGCCCAAGGGTCTCTACTTCCCTTGCTCGGCTTCATCCATTTTCTTCTGCTGCCCCTTATGCCTGGAACGCTCTTCCAGAACATTTGAGAACTACAAGTTCAACTGCAGCTTTTAAAGCTCAGCTAAAAACTTTTCTTTTTCCTAAAGCTTTTAAAACTTGATTTTGTTCTGACTTTATACTGTTAGTTTTACCCTACCCAGTGCCTGTTTACCCTACCCTGTGCCTGTTTGCATTCTCTTCCCCTCCTTTTTGTTTTATTATGATTTTATTAGAATGTAAGCCTATGCGGCAGGGTCTTGCTATTTACTGTTTTACTCTGTACAGCACCATGTACATTGATGGTGCTATATAAATAAATAAATAAATAAATAATAATAATAATAATAATAATAATAATAATAATAGGAAGAGTACCCTTGTGAGGAATATACAAGGAGAAAGCAAACAGGTTAAACTCATTCTGGGTGGGTGGGTCGGGACCCCAGTTCAAATCCCCACTCAGCCAAGAAACTGGCTAGGTGGCTTTGGGCCAGTCAGAAATGATCTCTCAGACCTAACCTACCTCACAAGTTTGTTGTGAGGCTAAAAAGAAAATGGCACTTTGAGATCATTGGCAGAAAACTGAGACATCAATGTGATTTCCCCTAGACTGCTATTTTTGCCAGCTGGTTAAACACACACACACGACTCTCTCTTTTGAGCCAAATCCCAGCTCCCCACCCCCTTGGCATACACGTATGGCTGTATGCAAAATGCATACAAAATGCAAAAGAAAGAGCTGGTGGTCAGCTTCATGGGCACGTCTGCTTGATAAAAGCCTGCGCTGTTTTCTAGGCTGGTGCGTCTTCTCACCAAGCAGAGCATGAACAAAGTGCTGTCCTTCCAATTAGGAGGCACAAAGCAATGTACTAGTCACAAAAGTGACAGGTGTCCGAAGTGTGACTATCGCCTGTCCATGCTACTGAATTCATAGCTAAGATGCATCTATGGATGGGTCATCTCCAGCGCCCAGTATTCTCTCTGGGTGGCATTCTAGCAGTGCCACCCTACAGAGGATAGACTCTTCTATTTGTTGGACTGTCCAGTCCAAGCCCAGCTTAAATATAAGGAAGGAGAGCAGTGACCTTGAAGCCAGGACCACTTCTTGGTGGAGGGGGTGGGCATGAAAAAGGAAGCCACCTTGGGCTGCCAAATTCTGGGGGCACCCAGAGGGCCTGCATGCCTGTCCAATTTCTCACTCTGAGGACTGTCCCAGAGTGAGGGATTGATCAGGTGGGTGGGGTCTCTGGAGAGCCATCCAGGCCCAAGTGCCACACTTTGAGGGAGGTCTTTCCTTAATGCAAGGCATTCTGGGTGAGGTGGCTATGCCGATTGCCTGTTCTGCCAGGGAATGGGTTGAAAGGCGAGAAGGGGGCAGTAGTAGCAGTACGTTCAGTGGGGCAGCAAAATCCCACATTGCTTAGGGCACCAAATTACCTAGAGACGGACCTGCTGGAAATTGTCCATCAACAGTTAGCAGCACAGGTATTGTAGGGCAGCCAGAGATCACTGCCCAGTGCTTTTTGATTAGCAGGGACACCGGGGGATGCTTGGACGTCTACTCCAACACATCTAGAAGGCACCAGATTTGGGAAGGCAGTTTTAATCTTTGTATTTGCTTGGATCATGAATAAAAAAAAACGTAACCTGATCAAGATGTTTGGGCCACTCACATTTTAAGGATGACCTTCAAAACCCTGTAATTCTACCCTGTCCATTCTGATGTGTGGGCATCTGCTCAGCTTGCTGCCGACAAGAGCAAAGGTTTTGCAAGATGTGGGTTTGGTTCCCAAAATAACGCCAAGAAATATATACACATACTCTAAAACCCACAAATGTGGACTGGTAAAAAAGAAAATGAAAAAGCATATTCTGTCACCTTGACAACCGGTTTCTAAAAATATGGTCAGGGTGATCATTATTTTTATAGAGGTCCCCCACCCCCACCCCGCTGCCAGTTGTTATGACAACACAAAGGAAGGGAAAAGTGAGATTCCAGTATGTGCCTCTTCCAAAAGAGTCTGTCTAACCAAGGAGACTTCTGGGGATGGATCCAGGATCTGCCTTCTGTAAGAGAAATGGACTTAGGCCATAGCTAGATGGGGCTTCATTCCGGGGTGATCCCTGGGATCTCCCCTGTGCGTCCACATGACACACAGGGGATCCTGGGATCAGGGAGGGATGATCCCTCGCTTGTCCCGGGGTCTCACCCTCTGCTTTGGCCCCAGTTTTTCCACGGTCCTGGACTTAGCCTGAGTCTGTGGAACGTGTGACCGGATGCCGCAGGTTGACCTGGCTCTGCGCGATTCCTTGCAAATCCTCAGGAACGTTGCGCCCATCAGGGTTAGGGTGGGGGGAGCAGGGAAAGTAATTACCTTTTGCGCATGAGCGTTTGTGCGCTGCTGGCCCCTTAATCCAAAAATAAAAATAAAATGGTGGGCGCAACGCCTCTCCTTCTGAGTGTAAACAGAGGAGGGATCTTGCATTAAACACAATGCGAGATCTTCCCTCCTCCATTGCAGGCTAACAGGTAGGTCTAGCTAAGGCCTTAGTGTAAAAGGAAGGGATCTGCTCTGGAAGGTCCCTCAGATTTGGGGGGATTATCCCCCCAGCTCACCCCATTCAGTGAGCCTCCTCACTCTCTGTGTCGTATTTTCAGTGGGCTGGAGGGTCTTCCATGAGAAGGAGGGGGCAGTGAAATCTATTTCCAGCCAGAACTCTAAAGGAGCTATCCAAAGTGCTGAACCCAGCCTCCAAAATAGATTCAGCATCTTGGACAACCCCTTTAGACTTCTGATTGAAACTCAGAACGGATTCACAGCCCTGCTGACATTGGAGCCAGCAGCCTCCACTGGCTTCAAGCATTGGCTGAGTGCATAGCTACTGCTCCCCTGGGAGCAGTAATTGGCGATAACAAGGGGATTCCCCTGTGGGCTGCTTGGCATCTCAATTGGGAGGGGGAGAAGCCTGCAAGGGAATTCTCTTGTTATCTCCAATGACAGTTTGGAGATAACAAAAGGATTCCACCCCCACTTCCTCCTCAAGTCCCTGGCACCTTCCAAGCTAGGAAGTAGGGAAGTCTTGGGGAGGGGAAAGGGTCCTGCAGAGGGAGGCAAAGCCTCTGCAGGCCAGATGGAGACTTCTACAGGTAGGTGGTTCCCTGCACCTAGTCCAGACAATGCTGAGTTAAATATCTAAGGGGTAAAATTTATGGCTGAACTGTGGCCTGCCAGCTGGGTTTCTAGACCAGGGTTGCCGTGTGGCCCTCCAGATGATGTTGGACTATCAATTCCATCATCCCTGTCCACTGGCCATGCTGGCTGAGGCTGATGGGAATTGAGAATAGCTGAATACTCCTGTTTCAGATGACCAGCATGCAGAGCAAGAAAACCCACTTCTTTTATATACTAGCAAAACTAGGCTTATTATCCATCATAACAGTGGGTATGGGGATATCCATAAAGTGCTTATTTCAATAACCAGTGAAACTAGTTATAAGGGGAAGAGAAAAGCCTATATTTTAAGTGGGGTGTGGGTGTGGGGGAAGATGACTCTGAAATTGCACATTAAAGTTATGGATTAAAATATTGCAGAGGCAAAGCATATGTCTTGTACATGTAATAAATCACAATTTCATTATGCCACTTGGGTGTAAGACACATAAAGGAAAGGGGCAGGACCAGTGGAAGGGAGGAGGGATGCTGAGATTTCAGAAAGGGCTGGAATTGATCACTGCTGCCAACTGACAAGCCTGTTTAGTTTTTAATCAGTTCATTTGAGTTTTAGAATACATAAAATGACACCCAGCAAAAAGAAAAGAAAAGAAAAAAGAAAGAATCTTGAAATGGTCATACGTCTGTTTCAGGATTCTTTTTTTTTTTTTTTTTTTTTTTTTGGTGGTGTTTTACGCTCTTGGATATTGATAGACCCTCCAAAAATATTAATACAACCAAATAATATTAATACAGCCATATGTACAATCACAAAGATTTCTTTCCCCTTTGTTTGGCCATGTTTTACCAATGTACGCAGACATTATAAATGTAGGCAAAAAATACACACGAATGGAAGGAACCATTCCAAAGTTCCTCTGTGCACAACGTTTGGAAATAAAAATAAAGATGGAACAATGGAACGGAACAATTTGGATAGAAGTCTCTGCTATGGATAGAACTCACTGGAGTGTTCCTTGTATTGGCGGATCTGAAATCCTGCCCCTCAGGAATGATTTCTAAAATGTGTTGGGCCTATCAATAAATCTTTCAGCACCTGGAGTTTCCTGCCCACTTTTCTCTCTCGCCAGTTTGAGGTGTCATCCCATTTTGTTGTCAGATGTTTCCATGTTCGAAATACCACCACCAGGTTTGGAACTGAACCAGGTAATTTGGAACTCTCAGCAAGAGCTCAGATTACTTTAATGATGTAGCTGGCAGCTATGCCTTTCCCCTTATTATTCCAGAGGAAGTGCAGGGCGACCCTAACTTGGGACTGGGTGGTGGTGGTGGAAATTAACCTTCCCCATGTTGTGGTCCCAATCTCGATTGAGCTCCATGCAGGTGCCATTTATATTGCCTAATAGTGATCCATTAAAAGAAATGGATCAGTATCTGGCAATATAATGGCAGGCATGCCACCCTCCCCCCAATCTGGATTAGAATTGAATAGTTGGGGAAGGGTTAAAATTCGCTCCAGGGACCTTACTCCTGATCCAGATTGGGGCTTTAGAGTAAAAAGGAAGACATGACTACTAGTTATGCATAGGACAACCTTAGTTCTGCTAAGACTGGATCCAACGTATAACTAGTAGCTTGAGTTACTAACTCAAGCCCCGTTGATTTCAGTGGGTCTACTCTAAATTGGACTACGTCTGGATCCAACCCTACATCTTTAAAGTAATGTGTGTGTTGGTCCTAAATCCCAGGGTGAAATGTGGGTGGGGGAAATTTCAGTGACATCTCTATATTACACCAGCAAATGTTATGTAGGGTGATCATATGAAAAGGAGGACAGGGCTCCTGTATCTTTAACAGTTGCAAAGGGAATTTCAGCAGGTGTCATTTGTCTGCATGCAGCACCTGGTGAAACTCCCTCTTCATCATAACAGTTAAAGCTGAAGGAGCCCTGCCCTCTTTTGTATCTGGTCACACTAGCTAAAGAAGGCAGGGCTCATGCAGCTTTAACTGTGGTGATGAAAAGGGAATTTCACCAGGTGCTGCATGCATACAAAGGACACCTACTGAAATTCCCTTTTCTCTACAACTGTTAACAGGAGCCCTGCCCTCCGTGTTCTTTTGCATTCTGGGGGAGTACACGCAGGGCCTTCACAGCAGCCTTGTGCTTTTCATGGTCTTCTGCAGCCAATGGTGCAGTTTTTGCATAATGTTGTTTTCAAGGCTTTTAGTTCTAGTCTGCTGTTCCAACTCGCTTTTGATCTTCCTCCTTGTTTCTAGCTTTAAGAAATTCAAGGACAAGGTTTCTGCTATGGGATGCATCATTACACAGAGGTCTCCTCTGAGCCATGATTGCTTTCATTTTCCATTCCATGCGTTCCCCAGTCCTTCTCAATACTTAGCCTGTCTGCAAGACGCCATCTCTATTTTATCTCAGTTGCACCGTGCCCACTGTTTCATACAGTATGTATCCTTTTTGTACTGTGCATGCATTAAAGATTTGATGTGTCCTAGGGACAAATACAGTCACTCTGGAAGGTCACGTGCTAAGAACCACTCCAGTCTGAAAAATCAAGCTACTTAAGCTCAGGAAGGTTAATTCTAAAACCCTACATTCTTTATAGGCATGTAAGGGGGGAAAAAACATTCCAAAGGTTGGATCCAGGATCTACCTTCCATGAGAAGTAGGGAAATTACATCAGTGCAAGGTTTCTGATGTCTGAAGATCCCTCCTCCCTGATTTTTGGAGACCCCCCCCCCCCACCCCAGTTCACTCATTCAGTTGGGTCTTGTGAATCTCTGACTTGGTTTGCACAACACGGTGGGTTGTCACCCCTATTTGTTTCAGGGTGGCTTGTTGTCACATCCGAACTCAGCAGAGTTTCCTCAGCATTTTTTGTTAATCTAGGGTGACCATATGAAAAGGAGGACAGGGCTCCTGTATCTTTAACAGTTGTATTGAAAAGGGAATTTCAGCAGGGGTCATTTGTATATATGGGGAACCTGGTGAAATTTTGTCTTCATCACAACAGTTAAAGCTGCAGGTGCCCTGCCCTCTTTTAAATCTGGTCACTCTAGTATAGCTCCTGCACCTTTAACTGTTGTGAGGAAGAGGGAATTTCACCAGGTTCTCCATATATGTAAATGACACCTGCTGAAATTCCCTTTTCTATGCAACTGTTAAAGATACAGGAGCCCTGTTCTCCTTTTCATATGGTCACACTAGTTAATCACACACAACCCTAACCTAAACCTATGGCTTGTTGTTATGTTGTCCAGGGTGGCTTATTTACAGAGGGGCTAGCCATGATGTGCGAACCCAGAAGAGTGATTTATGCATGGCTTGTCGGAAAGTGCTACAGGTTTTTCAGCGCCTGGAAAGAGCAATGAGAAACGTGGTTGCTCCTTGCGATCTTGCAAATGCTGCCTCCGTCTAACCCTTCTCCATTAAATCGATCAGAAATGACACATCAATTTACTCCCCCACTTCAGCACCTCCCTAGGCAATGACACTCCACCCCCACCTTCAGGGAGATTTGCACAAATTTAATGTTAATTTCTTTCACCTTTGAGGACATTTGCGCAAATTCAATTTTAAAAAACCATTGGGGAAGTTTTGCGCAAATTTGCAACAACTACTGCGCTTATTCACAGTAACTACTGCACTGTAACGAACATGTATAGATCTCCCCCAAAGTGAAAAAAAACCATACTCCACTGTGCTTATTAGTAAAGTAGGCTGCTGAGGTTGTGCTACAAGAGCTATGGGATACATGCTGGAAGTGGGTGGGAGGACCAAGGGGAAAACAAGCTGTGGCAAGCCATAGAGCACCTGGTCATCTGTTGAGAGTAACATGGGTTGGTGAGCAAACAACCAACGAACTGTGGTTTATGTGCAAACTGGTCCTCTGTGTAGCATTTTCAGGGGGCTGGAGGAACTGCCTTGTGAAGGAAAGGGTGGGGACGTCTGTTTCCACCAGGGCCGTTCATTCAGATTAAATCTGGCTCCAACATCAGAACATCCGGTAGAAATAAGAGCTGGGCAAAACAAACGCAACTAATATCCATTCTCTTGGAATCAAGGGTGTCTTCAAATCAACGCCCCATCAGCATGCCATGTAAGGTCTTGGAACAAGCATGTGTTTGTGCGTTTGGTGGGGCTACTGCTTCAAAAAACACTGGACAAAGTCCGTTCAGACAAAGAAAGAAAAGTTACCCAGTATCCCAAGTTATCCCATTTTGCTTATTCCCCCCTCCAACATTGGGATTGGAGGATGCTTCACATAAGGTGATCGCTTCTCATCACAATTGAGAGTTGAATCTGCCTGTCATTGCTTAAAAAAACCTTACCCCCTCCTGCTTTAAGTGATTCTAAACAAATTAATAGCAACCAAACCGCAGGATGACGAAGTCTGAACATGTCCACAAATGACCCCCAACCACCACTCTCTAAGCACAGCAAGTTTCAGGGATGTGGGTTTCAAAGCAAAAAAGTTATACGCTAATCTTTTCCGCAATGCAATCCTATGTGGAAAAATATCCAAAATGGTGGGCGGAGCGCTTCGCAAAAAGTGGAGCAATTTGCTTGTGGCCGCTTCTCTTCACTATGCTTCGCTAGCCCCCCGACTCGCTTCTCCTCCGCCTATAACGGAGGCAAAGCCCCCCGCTTCGCTATTGCTTCTCCGAACCGAAGAGAAGCAGAGCACAGCCCTAGTCTTGATGTACGCTATGCTGTGACCCATTGTGATCGCTGACATAGTGGCGTATCATGACTTCACCTGCTCAGGTGCTAAGTGCTGACAGGCAACACGGAGGTCCCTACCTGCTCTCCCTTCTTATAGTTCTTTATCTTTATACTCAGACAGGATAGCCCTTCAAATAGAGGACTGTCCTAGGTAAAGGAGGAAAAAAGGCCAACCCAGTTTGGCTTAAAAACGAAATGGAGGAAAGAATCACAGAAGTCAGCAGTCATGTAGCTGACCCTGACATTTATATAGTGTTCTATCATGGAGTGCCCTAGCAGATGAGGAGACCCACCCACCCGGCTTTTTGTGATTGTGTTCAGAAACAATCAACTCCAACACCAACACCCTGGAATCAAGCTATTGCAGCCATCCACAACCTGGTGCCCCAAAAATGTGTTGGGCTACAACTCCCAGCATCCCCAGCTAGAATGCTGGGTGTTGTAGACCAACACAGCTGAAGAACAGCAGGTTGGGAAGGCTCGACTTTGTCAAGACAACCCTATCAATACAGAAGACTTTCTTTTTATTTTTAAAAGACGTCCTCCTACCTACCTTGTTTTCCAGCCTTCCAATCAACTCTGCTAACCTGTTGATCTGAGCTTCTAAGCCCTCCTCCTTGGTGTCTGAAGATGCTGTGGAAAGAAATGCAATTATGGGGCAAGGAAATGACAAGGGATTGCAGACAGGCTGGGCCCGGCTGCAAAAGGAAAGAAAAAAGATTTATGATTTGTCAGCGGAGGCTGCTCTGGGTTTCATCCAGAACCAGCCAGAACTGTAAAGGCGCTATCTATTTGTAAACCACCCAGAGAGCTTCTCCTATGGGGCGGGATATAAATGTAATAAATAAATAAATAAATAAATAAATAAATAAATAAATAAATCTATCTGGGGGCGGCTAGGGCGTCCTTCAAGATGGCCTGGAAAAGTGGTGGGAGAGCTTGAAGCTGAGCCAGTTCTACACCAAGCGGGATATGTCACGGTTTGAAAACTGTCTATGACGTGTGTCCTGGGCCCCAACAATTGTCACTACTGTTATAAACCGTTTTAAAGCAGTAGTGTAGATTCTGCCCTAGTGAGTTTATAAGCCTGCAGGCAGTGACTGCCTTATTTTACTGACTGAGTATAAGGTGCTCCAGGAACCCTTTCTTTTCTTTATTTTGGCTGAGGAGTGGCATAAAAACAGTGTAAAATATATAATACAATAAGTCACAAAGATTGCATTCCTCAAGCATGCCTAGATCTAGCATTTAGGGGACTTCTGTCCCATCCCCCTGCACTACAGGATGAATAAATCAGGCCGTTTCACAATTGCAGGGAGATTGCGGGTTCCTGAGCGAAGGGTTTCTGCTGAGTCAAGGCTGCATGTCAGAGTTCAGCTCTGTGTAGTTGTTTAGATCTGCAAGCAAGCAAACAGCAAACAAGCAGCGTACTTTGTCCCCAAATTCCCCTGAGGACGGGGAAATGCCTGGGATAATGTTATAGAGGAGAACAGGGGAAGCAGTTGAATCCCAAATCTCATCGGGGATGTCCAATGGTCAGGGGTTGATGGGAGTTGGTCCAACAACATTTGAATGGGCCTTGCTAGATGGTTAGTTTTCCATTCACTAGAGACTTACGGCGCCTTTATCATATTTCTTTTATTTAGTATGCCAGCGGAGAAAAGTGCAGGCAAATGCTCACATACAAATAGACAACATAACCATTAATCCTAAGGAAAGCATATTTTTCTGCACCTGCTCCAGAACGCTTCAGTTAATTCCAGCTAGGAACTCCATCGGTTGCAAATGTTTTTTCTGTCCCCCCCCCCCCAATAGCTGCAGGGTCTCCCCTTCCTGCACTCAGATGGGAATTGCATCCCAAAAGCAAGAGAGAGATTCCCAGCAACCAGGAGAACATTTCCTGTCATTGACCAAACCTCCGTGGATCATCCTGGGCTATTAGCAAGCCATCAACCTAAGCAAAGCTGATCCCTCAGCATCTGCAGCGATACTCACCAGTTTGGAAACTTTTCCTGCGTTCTTTGGTCATGATTCTGTTATTGGGGGAATAATTAGGCACAGGGTTGTCGTACCAGGTGTCCATGACATTGTGTCCAGATTTATTGTGGAAATGTCTGCAGTGGGAGAAGGGTAAACAGATGGACACAAAAGAACATTGGAATGTATTTTTAAATCGCTATTTATATGATGTTTAAATTGCGTTTCATTTAAAGGTACCCCGAATTTGCCACAAGCTCAATAGCTGCTACCGCAGAGTTATCTTGGACTAAGGACTGCAATTGAACAGAGTCCCTTTGGGGCTGTGAAGAGCCACCACCAATCTCATTGATCCGTGAGACTAATCCCAGATCATTGGCCTTTCAAAGTTTAAATAAATGATCAGCTAGATGTTGCCTCTATGTTGATCTTTGTATCTCCTTAGCTTTCTAGCCTGTGCCAAAGTTACCACAAGGGGTATGATCCAGCCAGAAATAAAGACAAACTTGCATCAAGGGTTGGGAGGTCCGAGAGCTCCATCAGATGAAGGTTTTATTGCACAGTTGTTGTTGGGCACTCACGGATTTTTGCGGGTCCCTCTCATGATGTCATCTGCCTCCTGTGCCCCTTCTAGCCTTCTTCACGTGACAAAAAACTACCCCAGTAAGTTCAACTTATTTTTAATGATGGAAGTTGCCGCTACCTCCTGCTGTGTGCAGGAGAAGCAGCGGGATCAAAACAGTCCACCGAATGGGCCACATGCATGTTGTTTACTTCCTCTTTCAAAAGAGGAAGTAATGAGGGACAAATGCATGGGTGGAGAAGTGACAGTAAGCTAACACGATTTCCCCCTGGGTGATGATGCTCTGAATCAGAAACATTTGAGCTAGTCAATGTTCTCTGAATTCCGCCTCTAAGCTTCTTTTGATTTGTGTCCATATCAGACCACCAGCTTTATTTTTTCCTTTTGTGTGCACTTTCCCAAATCAAGTGTGCATCAACTGTGTGCATTTTTTTAAATATATGCATTTTCTCACATCAATTAAAGCATGTTTTTTCCCATTTGTCAAAAGTATGAATTTTGCAGGAATGCACATTTTGCGAACACATTTGTTTCTTGTTTCTATGAATTGCATCACAACCTTGAAAATATACAACTTTCAACTTCAGATTCAGGTCTGTGTTTGGTTCTGGGACTGTGTACATTTTGAAAAAAGAATGAACTGAACTGAATTTCTTATACATCCCTAATCAAGAGATTGGAGCCAAATGTTCAAACCAACTGCGTTCAGATCACCACCCTGATAATTACTGGAAGCAAAATGTGTCTTGGATAATTTAGCTTATCCATCTATCTATATCTGAAATGTCTTTTAGAAATTAAAGCATATTTATTTATTTATTTATTTATTTATTTCACTGCTACACTGCCCAATAGCCGAAGTTCTCGGGGCAGTTCACAACAATTCACAACAACATACATTATTGAAACACATCCATGCAGTTGTTTGTTAACCCACATACCGATGAAAGATGTATGTTCTCATATTAATAGGTCTACCAGATATTTAGGCGTATCTATACATGGAACTCCCTGCCCATTGAAGTTAGCTCATCTTTCTCTTTATCTGTATCCTGACATTGTTTGAAGGTGTTTCTCTTTAAACAAACATTTGTCTCTTTTCTTGTTGCATTTATTCTGTTTTTCTGCTTTTCTGCTGCTTTTCTTTTTAGGTTGCTTTAGCTTGTTGCAAGTGTGTCTTAATGCTCATTATTTTCATGCTTTTAATATCTGGTAAGTCACTTTGAGCGACTCCCTTTTCGGAGGGGGACAAGGGGGATGGGCATTTCTTAAATAAATGAATATCTGAATATGCTTAGGTGCTGTTTTGCAGTCGCTCAGCGGCAGCCTGTGAGCGGCGCATCACCTGCCCGTTCAGCAATGCTAATTGTCAAGGGAACAATTTCCTTTCTACTCTCATCCCGGAGATAAGTCAGTCCTCTTGACGTCTGCAGAAGATTTAGGCAGGGAAGATGAAAAATGTATCTGTCGGAGAAGCTCAAAAATAGGAATCAGGGTAGGGGAGAAATTAGGGGGGGAAGAAAGGCTAAAAAGGTACCAAGAGAACATTTCATAATTTCACAGCCAATTGCAGCATAAGACCCTGTTGATATGCCTGATGTTCAGCCATAACGGTGCATAATTTGCTATTGCAAAATAGCAGGCTGGGATGGATCTTGGCTCAGCAAACAGCCACCCATGTGCCTCTGCAGGGAAAAGCCACCCCACCAGAATACCGGAGGGAATCATTTGCGTCTATCTCGTTACTCAGAGGAGCTTTATAGAAGGCAAGCAGAAAGCAAAAGCCATTATTGATTTTCTCATTTACAGGCCCATGAGCAGAGCGATAAATCTTTATCTGCTCTCCGTCCAAAGACTAATTGCTTAGTGATTGTTTCCTCTTTTGCTGAGCTGGCACCTGCTCAATACATCCACTCAGTTGGGGCATTAAACACACATTTACTTTCATAAAACAAGAATCCTGGGCACGTGAAGTCAGAGAGCGCTGACATCACCTCATTGTATTTCAGGGAAGAGTCACCGATGGATAAACAGGAGTAGCTGCTGTGAATTCTAACCCCCTCCTACATACTTATCATATCACTGGGTTTTATCATAGAATCATAGAATAGCAGAGTCGGAAGGGGCCTACAAGGCCATCGAGTCCAATCCCCTGCTCAATGCAGGAATCCACCCTACAGCATCCCTGACAGATGGTTGACCAGCTGCCTCTTGAAGGCCTCTAGTGTGAGGGAGCCCACAACCTCCCTAGGTAACTGATTCCATTGTCGTACTGCTCTAACAGTCAGGAAGTTTTTCCTGATGTCCAGCTGGAATCTGGCTTCCTTTAACTTGAGCCCGTTATTCTGTGTTCTGCACTCTGTGTGACAACCTTTCAAGGATTTGAAGAGTGCTCTCATGTCTCCCCTCAATCTTCTCTTCTCCAGGCTAAACATGCCCAGTTCTTTCAGTCTCTCTTCATAGGGCTTTGTTTCCAGACCCCTGATCATCCTGGTTGCCCTCCTCTAAACACGCTCCAGCTTGTTTGCGTCCTTCTTGAATTCTGGAGCCCAGAACTGGACGCAATACTCTAGATGAGGCCTAACCAGGGCCGAATAGAGAGGAACCAGTACCTCCCGTGATTTGGAAGCTATACTTCTATTAATGCAGCCCAAAATAGCATTTGCCTTTCTTGCAGCCATATTGCACTGTTGGCTCCTATTCAGCTTGTGATCTACAACAATTCCAAGATCCTTCTCGTTTGTAGTATTGCTGAGCCAAGTATCCCCCATCTTGTAACTGTGCATCAAATAACTCAACCTCCATCTGGGTCAGAGGGTGCAGAACTTCAGGCTGAGGGTGTGCATGCAATATCCCCTTTCCTCCAACCCATTTTTTTTGTATTTTTCTGGCATTTGCACAGTTTTTTCCCCATTCTAAAAGGTTGAAATGTTTCCCTTAGAATTTACTTATTGGCAGTAAGAGCTTTAAGCTAAAGTAGCTTGGCAATCCTGGTATTTTGGCACCACCCCTTTGGCCTTTAGCTTTGCCCCTCCCTGGGACGCAGCCCATGAGAGTTTCTCTGAAATGGAATGGAAATGGAAAAATGCAGAAAAGGGCAACTAAAATGACGAAGGGGCTGGAGCATCTCTCCTAGGAGGGAAGGTTACATCAACTGGGATTGTTTAGCTTGGAGAAGAGGAGGCTGAGGGGAGACATGATAGAGGTGTACAAAATTATGTGTGGTGTGGAGAATGTGGATAGCAAGACATTTCTCTCCCTCTCTCAAAATACTAGAACCCCATGGGGTCATCCCATGAAGCTGATTGGTGGGAGAACCAGGACAAATAAAAGGAAGGACTTCTTCACATAGCGCATAGTTAAATTATGGAACTCATGACCACAAGATGTCATGATGGCCACCAGTTTGGATGGCTTTAAAAGGGGGTTGGATAAATTCCTGGAGGCGAAGGCTATCAATGGCTTCTAGCCCTGATGGTTGTGTGCTATCTCCAGTATTTGAGGCAGTAAGCCTGTGTGCACCAGTTGCTAGGGAACATGGGTGGGAGGGTGCTGTTGCACCATGTCCTGCCTTGTTGGTCCCTGTCCAATGGCTGGTTGGCCACTGTGTGAACAGAGTGCTGGACTAGATGGACCCTTGGTCAGATCCAGCATGGCTGTTCTTATGGAATTCGGCTCTGGGGCTGAAAGACGTTCTGAACATCTAGGTCATGTAATAGAGGGCTGCAGTTACAACATGCAACTGCTTCTCGATCCCCATTGCAAAACTTAAGGATATTAAACAAAGACAGGTTTATTTTGGAGGAAGTGCAGATGAATGCAAAGCAGAAGAAGAGAAAGCAAAACAAAAGCAGGTATTTCTGGAAATCAACAGGAAAAACAAACAAACAGCAGGCTAATTGAAGCATTGTTCCTGCCCTAGCTTATATGTTAAATGCTTGTGATGCTTTTGTGAAGTGCAGTTTATCAAATGGATTTATTGAGAAGGAAAGACAGGACGAGGCAGAGCTATCTTGGAAAAAAATCTGGGCAGGCCCTCAAATGAAGCAAGCCCAGAGTGTCCCAAGCTGCTACCGCCAAGCATCTGCATTTAACACAACCAGTTCAAAACGAGCATTTTCCCTTGCCTGGATCCAGACCTGCAGCTCGTATATGTGAATCTGGGTGATAACCCTACTCATTCCATGTGGAAGACCAACCCAACAGGTCTCAAGTGTCTCTTGCTTCGAGGGAAAAAGCCGCTCAAATCCAAATGTTCCAATTGCTAGAGGATCTCAACTGGAGTGTAGCTAAAAACCTGGGGTGGTCATATGTCCTCTTTTACAGGGAGCAGTCGTCTATTTTGAATGTGTGCTCTACTGGAAGGGCTTGTCCGGTCCAACTCTGGCATAAAGATAAAGAGCCTTCAAAAGGCAGAGTTGGACCTTGAAGGTGCCCATCAGCAGACCCCGGAATAGCAGACACAAAGTCAGAGACTTCCACACCATGGTGAAATGTACTCTATTTCTATTTAAATTATCATCATAATTTCTAAATTTGCATTTGTGCATATAAATTAACACATGTGGGTTTTATGCAAATTTGTATCCACTTTTATCCTCCGTTTTGGTGATGCACGTCCTCTTTCCCAAGTGGCGACCCTAGTAAAAACTCAGGAGTTGTGGTGCACGTATAGTTTTCTGGCATGGTGGATGCAGCCTGGCCGTTAGATGGCTTGGTCCCGATCCAACACAGCAGCTGATCAGGTCCCATGGGGCCTTTTCTGTTATCTACAGGAAGGAACCATGTCCCATCCATTCACTGATTGTTCCCTTCTCCATAGTCAGCAGTGTGCCACGTAAATTGAAACCCTGAGCCAAATGTTCCCTCTTCATGCTGAAGCTGGGGCCCTTCCACACGCCGTACTGAAGGCATGCATGCGCCCCAAGTACGACCCCAAAACGATAGTGTGTACTACAGCCAGAAGAGACGGAGGAGGAGGAGGAGGAGGCTGGGGAATCCGGGCGCGTCCTTGCTGCCGCCGCCTCCCCGCCGGCTTCCTGCTGCCGGGGTAAGAGCGACCCGGGTCGCTCTTACCCCGGCAGCAGGAGGCCGGCGGGGAGGCGGCGGCGGCAAGGACGCGCCCAGATTCCCCAGCCGCCGCAGCCGCCTCTGTCTCTTCTGGCTGTAGTACACACTATCGTTTTGGGGTCGTACTTGGGGCGCATGCATGCCTTCAGTACGGCATGTGGAAGGGCCCCAGGTGTCTTCTTGGTCTCAAGAAACAACCAAATTCAATAGGGCTGGCCCAGGACAGTTTGCTGCCTGAGTCAAAGGACAAAATGGTGCCTCCCTCCGTTCCATGTTCAGAAGCCAAGTGGATCAGCTGTTGAATCTTACTTCAGCAATGGCGATGGAACAGCATCCTCCACCCGACACAAGGGCAGCAGGCCAGCTTAGAAGGTGCAAGACAGGCTTCAGGGCACACACAGCTCTGTCCTCCAAGAGGGGGGGGAATAGCTGGGATTTTCCAGGGCTGCTCCTCCAGCACCTGCCACCTGAGGCACTTGCCTATCTCTGCCTAATGGTAGGGCCAGCCCTGTAAATGCACACAGGCAGCATGAAGTATTTTGCTCTGACATTGCTTATGCAGGCTTTGTAGGTAGGTGATTCCCCCTCCCTGCCACTAGAGACTGGTTGCACCAATGTCAGTGAGGTGGTGAATCCACTTTGGGTGTTGTGTTTCTAAGCCCTCCCACTCCTGTGTGAGACAGTAAAGAGGTCTGCCAAGTAATCCACAAAGCTTTATTTAGCAAATAAACACCTCTTCAGAGAGGTTAAACCCTAGTAACTTTCCTCCAGGCTAAAACTTGGCTAACTGAGAGAGACACTTGTCCTTTCAACAAAAGGGAAGGTCTTTTCCTCGAGTCCCTTTAAGTTCAGGGAGGAGTCCTCTGAAGAAGACTTTGGCGAGAAGCTAGTTGAGCTGATTGCCTCTTGCCTACTTTTAGGTCTGCCCGTTTGAACCTGTGGCGGACTCTGGGATCGGCCAACTGTGAAGTCCTTTCCCCATCTGAGGATTGCTGAGTTCTTACTGCTCTGAGTTGTTAACGTTTTCACCAGTAAGGTCTGGTGACGATTCCTCCCTGGTGGGTGAAGAGCCTGGGAGTTTCACGTCCTCCACTTCCTGTGTCAGCTGGTATGTTACTAGTCCTGTTTCTTCTGGTTCAGAATCTGATTCTGAATGATAGCCTAAAACTCCTTTCCCCACACTATGGGGAACAGGCCTGACCATGACATTCGTTTTCAGCCAGAACTCTAAAGGAGCTATGTTGGGTTCAGTCCCTTAGATAGCTCCTTTAGAACTCTGACTGATTCCAACTGAAACCCAGAGTTGATTCACCATCCCAATACATCAGAGCTACCAGCATCTATTGAACAATGCATTTGCTAAACATGACAGTGCTGCACTGAAGTGATGGCCACACTCGGAGGAGAGAGAGAGAGAAAGTGGAAACGTCTTATCTACCTGCAATGCAGGAAGATCCATCCTGCCTTGTTAAGTAATTCTCATGAATATACGTTGGCAGCGGCTGCTACTGCTGACAATTGGCAGATGATGTAAAAACCAAACAAAGAGCAGAACAGGAAGAGAAAGGAAGGAGAACCTCAAGAAACACTATTGATTTTCTTACAGTAGAATGTCTCTTGATGCCAGGATTTTGCCAATGAAAACGAGGAAGCAGATGGTCAAGTTGGGAAATGAAGTAATTGAAAATGAACGTGTTTCTGTCCACCCTCCCAACTTTTACTTTAGATCTTAAGGACCACTCTGTTCCTCAAAGCAAACACAATGGAACATGCCTTACCAATTATTGGTGCTCCTGATTGAATTTTCTTACCTGGGAAATGACCATGGCTCACTCATAGAACACCTATTTTTCATGCAGAAGGTCACAAGTATGGATGTACGGATTGTGTAAATTCCACCCCATCTATGTTTCATGGATTGACAGGTGCCTTTTGTTCCATCATCGACTCATTGATGGAATCTCTTTTTTAAAAATTGTCCAAATCTTTGCAGATTCGCCAGCCCCCCTTCCCTGAAATGTGTGTTCTCATGCTTTAGCCTATGAGGGAAATGTGTATTTTCAGCTGCATTTATAATTTTGTAGATTCCCCTGTTACTAAATTTCTGCAAAATTAGGAAGTTAGGAAAACTGCAAGGACCAGAAAAAAGCTGATCCGCTGCAAAATCCATGGGACAAATTCGTAAAAATCCAAACTCATTTGATTCCGTTCAGGATTTCTTTGACATCCCTAGTCTCAGGTTCAATTCCCATCATCTCCAGGTAGGGCTAGGAAAGAATTCTGCCTGAAACCCTGGATGCTGCCAGTCAGTGTTGACAATACTAGACCAAGGGCCTGAGTATAAAACTGGTTCCAAGGTTCCTATGTTTATATCACAGCCTGGTGTTCTACCAACTTTTCCAACTGATGGCATGGATGTGGTGATGGTGATCCTGGAGGGGGGAAGGACCTTATTTTCACAGAAACCCCGTTGGGGAAACTTGGTGGGTGGGTGGGTTTATTAACTGAAACACCGGAGGTAACCGATTTAATCTGAGAAGAAGCAGGAGTGAGGTGCTGCTTAACCCTTTCTTGGTGGGCCATTTTTTAAAAAAATATCAAATGTTTTCCCCAGAAGCTTTCCAATCCAGAGGGAAACATAGGTGGGGAAGCAGTTTTGGGGTGTGGGGAAGAGAAGAAAGTAAACTTCTGAAGCCATAATTCCATAATAAAACTCATTGAACTTAATGGACATGATAGGGTTGTGTTGTAAGACTGTTTTTTCCTATCAGCCCAAGGGCTCTGTCTGTAAATTTTGCTCATTTAGGGAAGTGCGTTTGTTTCAGAACAAATTATAAATGGAACCGAATGGTACCTATTTGGTTCAATTTACATTTGTTCCAAAATGAACGCAATGAAAAACAAATGGGTTCCACTTGTTATATCCAGTTGATATCCATTCATCACTCATAACTGGGACAGTGCAGAGTTATCTTCTTCTGGCAGTGGGCGCAGAACTGATTTTGGGACTGCTCCTAGTGGCCTCCTTTTTGCTTTTGCCAAAGAAAACATGGCATCCACCAGCAGAGAACACTACGCCTCCCCAAATAGCGTGGAATGACTGGGGCCACAGCTAGACCTCGGGTTTCTCCTGGGATCATCCAGGGTTCGCCCCTGCCTGAGCACTGGATCCCCTGTGTGTCACCTAGATGAACAGGTTTGACCCCTGGGCGATCCAGGGATAAACCTTCGGTCTAGCTATGGCCACAATGTTTGGGGCATTCTGGACTAACAAAATGGCGAGCCGCCACTGAATTCCAGTCTGTTGCTCCTGTCACCACAGCTGCCACAGCAAAAAAGCAAAACAAAGCAAAACCCATGAAAAAGGAATATTGGTAATAAAACATATGACTTTTAAACAAATGCCATTTTTTACAATGAATGAATACAAAAAGAATGAGGTCTTTAATAATGAAGTTGAAGGAAGTACCAAAATGAAAAAGAGTTTCCACCTCTTTCCTCCCCTGTCTCCTCCTTCACCGAAGTTTAGATTGGAAGCACAATCTAGTTAAGGGAAAGGCCGTAACTTGGGGGTTCAGCTGGAGAGGTCAGTTGCTGGGAGAGCCCCTTCTTTTTTGGCTTAATGGAGTTCTGTGGCCAAATCGCTGTGTGTTTGTGAGCTGAGCTCTGGGCTGCTCCCCAAAGGCTGTTTTCTGCATTTCTTTCCCATGGCAGGATCTATAATTGGGGCATTTTTGGAGCAATTTGCGCTTATTACGGCCATATTGGCGCAAATTGGGCTGTAATGTGTGCAAATTGCTCAGACGTGTGCACCAATTTGCTCAGAAACTGCTGCAAATTTGCTCAGAAATTGGTGCGAATGGCAGAACCTGCAGGGGAAAAAATGTCCCAAATGCCCAAATTGGCCTGACCCACTGCAGATTGAGTTGGGTGCCACAGCAGGAACCAAAATGAAGTCCGGATGCTGGGGGCCAACCTAGGAAATCCCACCAAATTCCACGCCCCAAATGAGTTTCTCTGACATCTCTAGGCATAGCAAATGCTTTGTATGTAGAAGATCCTAGGTTCAATTATCAGTATCTCCAAGCAGGGCTGGAAAACTCTTGCTTGTCTCTGTTGGTCAGCATGGACAACACTGGACTAGATGGACCAAGTATAAGGCAGCTGGGGGTATTTCTTTTTATCGTGTGATCAGAGAGTTGTTGAAGCAGCTTGATGCATGGACCAATGTGTGTGCATAGAGCACTTCCACGAGAAGGGGAATTCTGGCCCATTTAGGATTCCCTCTAATGTAGAGGCACTTTCTATGTCTGTACATCAATTTGGCTGCCTTCTGCCCTGCTGATGGAGGGTGAAGCCATTGGGCCCATCAGTAGCAAGGCAGGGGCTAGCCTGTGCAGGCCCCACAATCCCCCTCACAAGTGCTTTTAATGTGTGATGGCATTTGTTTGAGACTCGCCATTGCATTTCCCCCACCCACACATTAGCTGCTGCAGGCAGGACAAAGGGTACGTTTGCTAGTTGTTAGGCTGCAATCCGATACTCACTTACATGGGAGTAAGCCCCATTGAAATCAGTGGATCTTACTTCTGAGTAGCAATGTACAGGATTGCACAGTTAGAGAAGTGGCAGGGGGACAGCTGAACATGAGGACTTTTGTGAAGTATCTCAATGAATTCTGTTCTTATCTCACAACAAGGCCCCAACCAATGGAGAGACCTTTCCCCAATAAGCTGCTAAATCCTTGTGACCTACTCTTTATTTTCTTTGATTTCAAACTGAAGCAAGGGAGGGGGGGAACCTGTTGGAATGAGCTTCTCTCCCCACCACCACCAGATTTCCATAGCAACAATTTTGGGTTCTGGTCAACAAGCATGCTGCTCTGTGCAGCTGTGTGACATATAATTTCTACTCTTCTTTGCTGAGCCAAAATTCAGGTTGTGCTTCTCGGTCTGGCTTTCATTTTCTGTCCTGTTTCTTTTCTCTAGGTTTTTTTTTTTTTTTTTTTTTTTAGGGGGTCAAAAATTGATTTGGAAGAGATAGGAGCCATCTTGAATGATCAGGGGTTTGGAAACAAAGCCCTATGAAGAGAGACTGAAAGAACTGGGCATGTTTAGCCTGGAGAAGAGAAGGCTGAGGGGAGTCATGATAGCACTCTTCAAAGACTTAAAAGGTTGTCACACAGAGGAGGGCCAGGATCTCTTCTCGATCCTCCCAGAGTGCAGGACACGGAATAACGGGCTCAAGTTAAAGGTAGCCAGATCCCAGATTCCTGACTGCTAGAGCAGTACGACAATGGAATCAGTTCCCTAGGGAGGTTGTGGGCTCTCCCACACTAGAGGCCTTCAAGAGGCAGCTGGACAACCATTTGTCAGGGATGCTTTAGGGTGGATTCCTGCCTTGAGCAGGGGGTTGGACTTGATGGCCTTGTAGGCCCCTTCCAACTCTGCTATTCTATGATTCTATGAAGATATCTCTTATCCCACTGTCCTCTGATGCTTCCATTGATAACATGACACTCAGAGAAACAAGTCCAATCTTCTGCTACTGTGACTTTTACCATCCTGCTCATGTGGAACATGGGAACATCAGAAGCTGCCTTACATTGAGTCAGACCCTTTGGCCATCTAGCCCAGTATTGTGGACACTGACTGGCAGCACCTCTCCAGCGTTTCTGGCAGGATTCCTTCCTAGCCGTACCTGGAGATATCAGGGATTGAACTGGGGATCTTCGGCATATAAGGCATGTGCTCTGCCATGGAGCCATGTTCCCTCCTGTATGCTTCTGCAACCTTCCTCAGAAAGGGAGCAGAAGGTTAAGGTAGGTCTGATATCAAAATATGAAGTCCTTAGATGGCTTTTTGGGACCAAAGTAGCAGGATCTGGGAGCTGCCATTTAAATTTCCCAGAATGCCATGCTGCAGCATCACTCTGGGGCATTGTGGGAAATTAAAATGGCAGCTCCCAGTCCTGGCGGGGTTACCTGGTGGTGATGTCTGCTGTTGCCATTTGCCACCAGTTAAATCTACCAGGATTCACTCACATACAAGGCTCCTTTGCTTAGGGCCTCCTCAAACTTGGAGTCAGTCTTGGTTTAAGATTACATGCTGCTGGTGATGACATGTAGGCAGATAGTTTTCCAGTTTGGCTTAAGAGGGAGGACACCACAAACACCCGAGCACAACAAAGTGTAGAAAAGGCCAACAGGTTGTGGAAGTGGTCGAATTTAACATGGGATGGATTCAAAGCCAGATGAACGTCACCCAACCTTATCTGACTGGTTTGCTCATCGATAGCATCAACGGCACTTTCCACGGAGCTGAGCAAGGACTGAATCTGATTGGCTGTCTCTTTCAGCAGGAAACGGGTCACAAACTGGTCCACGTTAGTTCCTCTTTCGTACACCTGGGGAGGAGGAAGAAGACAGAACTCCTTGAAAAATCTCCAAATGACTTGAACAACTGGTATTAGTTTCTTAACTGATGCCGCACCTTCAAAGGTCTGTCTTCTCTTAGACACAAATGGAAACATGCAGGATTAGAAGGGCACAAAAATTAAGCAGTGTTGTTACACCTTTGGAAGGATGTTCTCTCTATAGAAGATTCTCAAACACTTGTAGTGGGACCTGTCATCAATAGTCTTGTTTAACCAAAGAATTTGAAGGATTAACTACAAACCTGTCACAGTGAAAAGCAGTTTTGTCTAGAGCAGGGCTGCAAACCTCAGGCCCAGGAGCCAAATCTAGCCTGCCCATGGTCCCAATCCGGTCATCCAGGGTTGTAAATACCCATGCCCATTCCTCTGCCACACCCCCTTTCCCCCTGATCAGTTGGTGGTTTCCGGACTTCTGTGTAGTCCCACCACTACCATTCTAAGAGGTTGAAAGGCTTCACCTAATGCTTAGTTACTGGCCGTAAGAGCCTGAAGCTTAAACAGGCTGGTGTCTTTGGCTCCACCCATTTTGTTTTTGGCCATGCCCCTTTGGGGTTTGGTCCCACCCACCACTGGAATGTGCTCCCTGAGATGGTCTCTAAAATGGAATTTAGCCTTCAGGTTGAAAGTGGTTCAACACCCTTGATCTGGAGACCTATGCAAATGGCCTCTACAAATTCTCCACCATAGTTGTAGATAGAGAAACTGGGTGGACCAGTTCATGAATTCTCAGGTTCTCAAGTTTCTCAGCTTGGGGCTCATGGCTAGCACAGCTTCTTTCTTTTTCTTAAGATCTTTTTGTTGCTGTTGTTGTTGTTGATGATGATGATGATGATGATGATGATGATGCCACCACAAGTGGCAACCGGGCCACCATTTTGCATCCTCCACAATGTCCTGAAAATAGTGTTGTTCCAGAACATTATGGGTGAGAAAAAGAAAAATCTCAGAGTCTTCTGAGGAATTTCAGCTCAATCTCCAGTTTTGTCCTCCTTGGTTATGTATTATGTTTGGTCTAAGCAATTTTTAATATTCATATTTGATGCTTCATGTTACATGGTCCCGTTCAATTTCCACATATATGTCTCTCTCTCTCCCTGTTTTACATACATGTCTCCTTTCTCACCTCATTTCCAGAGAGCTACATTATTCCACAGGTGTCAGCAAAGCAGTTTAACAGGCCATATTGATAGCCAAACTGCAGCCCGTGTTCATCTCAACCTTTTTACAGGTTCTGATCCAATCGTAGATGAATTTGTACCAATAAACCAAAATTAAGACAAAAACATACCAGTACTGAATAAAGACTGGTGGTGTTTATGTCATATTTGGTGCATTACAAATATACAAGAAGAGCTCTGTTCTGCAAAAACAGAAGCAGTTTCTGTTCTCTAGGGTGACCATATGAACAGGAGTTCAGGAGGCTCCTGTATCTTTAACAGTTATATTGAAAGGCGAATTTCAGCACCTGGTGAAATGCCCTCTTTATCACAACAGTTAAAGCTGCAGGAGCCCTGCCCTCTTTAGTAAGTGGTCACTCTAATATAGCTCCTGCAGCTTTAACTATTGTGATGAAGAGGGGATTTCACCAGGTGCTGAATGCATACAAAGGACACCTGCTGAAATTCCACTTTCAATAAAATGGTTAAAGATACAGGAGCCCTGTCCCCCTTTTCATATGGTCACCCTAGCGTTCTCAACCACAACAGTCACCCCAAAAGAATCACCACACACTTGCAAGCTTCCCAGAACTGGAAATTGCCAGGCAGCTCCGAAATCTAACTTTGCTACTGTGGCTTCAGCAATAAGAATACTGTCACTTTCCCCCACTTTCTGTGTCCAATTTCGGAACAGTTTCTTTCCCTCCTGAAATCAAAATCCAAACCTGTTTCAGAGCTCCCTCCCACACCAATGGGCATGAAATGGTTTCCCTAGCTGGCCTTATTGCCTAGCAATTAGCTTTCAATATTGCCTAGCAATTAGCATTCAATATTGTTAGTGGCCAACCCATGCCCAAACCCACCGCAACGATTGGTTGGGAGATCCAGGACAAATAAAAGGAAGGACTTCTTCACACAGTGCATATGGAATTCACTACCACGAGATGTGGTGATGGCCACCCATTTGGATGGCTTTAAAAGGGGGGGGGGAGGTTGGAGGTTGGATAAATCCCTGGAGGAGAAGGCTATCAATGGCTATTAGCCCTGATATGCTACCTCCAGCATCCGAGGTAGTAAGCCTGTGTGCACCAGTTCCTGTGGGAGAGTGCTGTTGCACCATGTCCTGCTTGTTCATCCCTGGCCGATGGCTGGTTGGCCACTGTGTGAACAGAGTGCTGGATTAGATGGACTCTTGGTCTGATCCAGCATCAGGACACTCCTTATGTTCTTAAACCTCAAGGCAGGCTTTGAATTGCAGGACAACATTAACACAACATGCCCATTAATTGCCCCATTACAAAAGGTAGGGTGACCATATGAAAAGGAGGACAGGGCTCCTGTATCTTTAACCATTGCATAGCAAAGGGGATTTCAGCAGGTGTCATTTGTATATATGGAGAACCTGGTGAAATTCCCTCTTCATCACCACAGTTAAAGCTGCAGGAGCCCTGCCCTCTTTTAAATCTGGTCACTCTAGTATCGCTCCTGCAGCTTTAACTGTTGTGAAGAAGAGGGAATTTCACCAGGTTCTCCATATATACAAATGACACCTGCTGAAATTCCCTTTCTTATGCAACGGTTAAAGATACAGGAGCCCTGTCCTCTTTTTCATATGGTCACCCTACAAAAGGGGAACCCTGATTACAGCAGTCATTCTATCCCCCGGGAATTTGGCCTGCGGATCGAAACCTGGTGCATTCTCTGTGTATTTATTTATTACATTTTTATACCGCCCAACAGCCGAATCTCTCTGGGCGGTTCACAAAAATTAAAATCATGAAAAGCATAAAAACAACCAACCATCTAAAAACACAAACACAAAATGCAATATAAAAAAGCACAACCAGGAATGAAACCACACAGCAAAAATTGGTACAGGTTAAAATATGTACTTAAAATAGGCTGACCATATGAAAAGGAGGACCGGGCTCCTCTATCTTTAACAGTTGTATTGAAAAGGGAATTTCGGCAGGTGTCATTTGTATATATGGAGAACCTCTTCATCACCACAGTTAAAGCTGCAGGTGCCCTGCCCTCTTTTAAATCTGGTCACTCTAGTATAGCTCCTGCAGCTTTAACTGTGGTGATGAAGACGGATTTTCACCAGGTTCTCCATATATACAAATGACACCTGCTGAAATTCCCTTTCTTATGCAACTGTTAAAGATACAGGAGCCCTGTCCTCCTTTTCATATGGTCACCCTACTTAAAACAGCAAAGTTTAAAATTTAGTGCTGAGCTTGAAACAAACCACCAGGTTTCCTTTCCTTACTGCCAGGAGACCTGCACGCTTTCTTTCTCCCAAGGAACAGCTTCCCTGATGTGGCCTGTCTCTGTGTGTACGTGCACCTGACCGCTTTGAGATGCTTCCCCTTCTGCAGTGCAAAGCCAAGTGCATCCCGTGGCAAGACTGTTCACTCCTGAGGAGCTCTCCAGCCTTGGTTCCCCTGGCAACGTTGTCTAATTGCACCAAGGTGGTCTCAGGTACTGACTTCCTTTTGCATTTGCATTCCCCATTAGGAAGCAATCATCATCAACCTCTTGGCACAGGATTTTGGTTCTGTGCAGTTCATTCTGTGTTGTATGTATGGTACGAAGAGGGGCTGTGGTGTGTGTTTTGCATGGCTGGTCATCATATTCTTAGGTAGGATCAGAGATACAAGGGCCGTAGCTAGACCTAAGGTTTATCCCAGGATTATCCCGGGTTCGTCCCTGCCTGAGCGCTGGATGCCCTGTGTGGCACTTAGATGAACAGGTTTGACCCCAGGACAATCCTGGGATAAACCTTAGGTCTAGCTATGGCCAAGGTCTATGTTTTGTGGGACATGTATGATATACTTGTTGGCAGAATCTACACGACTCTTCAAAATGGTTTATAACCGTAGTGACAACTGTTGAGGTCCAGGATACACCCCACAGACAGTTTTCAAATCGTTTTCAAAGTGTCATATCCTGCTTGGTGTAGAACTGGCCATGTCGTCTTTCTGGCATCTGGTAAAATCCCTTTTATTTTCCCAGGCATTGTAGAGCATTTGTACACCAGGGGCCTTGCTAGACCTACTGGGGAATCCGTGTGGGAGGAGGGGCCAGCCTGCGTGAAAAGTAGCGCAGGCCATTGCCCCTATCTACACGTAAAACGAGACGGGCTGCTAGAAAGATCCGTCGCATCCACCATTTTTTTTTAGTTTAAAGGGGCCATGTGCACAGGAACGCACCACTGGAAAATAGGTGTTGTTGTTTTTTTAAAAAATTGGTCCCCTGCTCCCCCTTCCCCCGATTTCCCCTCCCCATTATCTCCCCTGGCCTCCAATCCCCCCCTGATCTCCCAATGTCCTCTGTTTCCCGCCCCCATGTCCCCAGCCTCCATTTCCCACCATCCCCCATGTCCCCAGCCTCTGTTTCCCACCACCCCCATGTCCCCAACCTCCGTTTCCCGCCACCTCCCCATGTCCCCTGACCTGCAATCCTGCTGCCGCCAAGTCCCCAGCCTGTGTTGGCCTCTGCTGCCGCATCCCCGGCCTGTGATGCCTGGCGCTGCCATGTTGCCGGCCTGTGATGCCCGGCCGGGGGACATGGCAGCGCCGGGCATCACAGGCCAGGGACGCGGCGGGGGCAGGATCGCAGACCAGGGGACATGTGGGGTGGGTGGGAAATGGAGGCCAGGGGACTCAGCGGTGGAGGCCAACACAGGCCAGGGGACTTGGCAGCGGCGGGAGCACTGCGGCCCATCCGCCGCTTTTCCCGGCTACTCTCATGTAAATGTGGTAGCTGGGAAAAGCAGCGGAACGGTCCACACGCCCGCGGTCCCGGCGTCATCTGGATGCACAGGGGTGAGCCCGGGGCAAGTACCAGGCTAAACCTCCATCTAGCAAGGCCCCAGGAGAAAACCCTTCAACTCTACTGCAGCTTTCTGGCTTCTGTTTTCATCCCACAATCACGACTTTCTCCCTTTACATATATATTTCCCTCCCCCTTTTCCCCTTTAACCAGGAGTTCTATAAGTTTCTTCAAGGTGGCACTAGTCTGCCTCATTCTTATGCTTCTTCTTATGACAGATTTCCTCTTTAAATGCTGCAATGGAAAAGGGGATTTCTTTGTTACCACTTTTCCCCCCATTTTCAATTATCACACAGAAGTCACCAGACAGGCGCTGGAGGATTACTGCGTCATGAAACTGACCAGGAAAGCTTTGTCGGCGGCCAGTCATGAACTTGCTATAAAGAGCACTTTTACAGGAGCTCATAGTCTTTTAGTTCTGTTGTTTTAAATCTGTTATTGTATTATAAATCTCTGCATTGCTGCTTGGTTTTATTTAATTTATTTTTACTTTTATATCGTATTTTATGATGCATTTTATAGTTTTACTTGTTGTGAACCACCCAGAGAGCTCCAGCTATTGGGCAGTATAGTCATATTATATAACTGAACTGGATTTCTCATACATCCCTAGCGAGAAAGATCTCAACACGGGGGCTGCCGTTTTTGGCAGTATCTCCATGGTTGGTTGAGCATCTTATATAGCTCTGTTTTACATTGAGCATCACATCATTATGAGCATCTCTCACGTTGAGCATCTCCACCTTATATTGAACATCTCATGTTGAGTGTTTCATGTAGCTCCACCTCATGTAGCTATCTCATGTGGCTCCTATATTGCCTGCATTTTTCAGGAGAAATTCATGGCGCAATCCTGTAGTTTCTGGAGAGTGTCCCAGGGACCATAGGATTTTTCAGATGCTCACTTCAGAAGATGTAGACACTGCTACTCTATTACTTCAGGAGGGGGACTTCAAAATTCAGTCCCTTGTCCCAAACTACCTCTGCCGCTTTGCAGCTGCTGCTGAAAGAACCACAGCACCAGCTTTCTGAAGTCACTAAAGCAGCCATGGGTGACCTCGGTCAGGTCAAAAAGGGGGCATTCCAGTTGGTGGAGAGGGGAGAGGAGAGGCCAGAATTTGAAAGATCTTTCCAGTCCTGGCCTCACCACTGCCAGTGGGCATCCTCTAGATGGGCTCAGAGGCCCGGCTAGGGGTACAATGACAAAAAAGAAAGATGAGGAAGTAAAAATGGCAGGACATAGAATACCCAGAAGCCTCCAAGCTTGGTGGCTTCCACATGGTGAGTGTCAACCTGATAGGGTTGCACCCTCAAAGGCTGAATTTCTTAGAAGGGTTATCATTCCACAGAGAATGCACTAGAGAATGCATTTCCTTTCAAAGTGGAAGATACATACCTGATACCATCTTAGGACACACATTCATGAAAAGGTTCACCCCCAGCTATCCAGATTGTTGCAGATTATTATAATTTGACTTTGGTCCCATGACAATCGGCTTGGAGTAAGTGCACAGTGCATTCTTTCTCTCTCTCTCTCTCTCTCTCTCTCTGTGTGTGTGTGTGTGTGTGTGTGTGTTTCTCTTCATCTCGATTGTAGGTCTTTTGGGGGAAAGGAACTGTTTTAAATTCTGTGTCTGTGCACTGTCAGGCACACTGCTGGCACTTCAGAAATAATAATTACAATAATTAATAACAATAAAAAATCTGTGATATGTGATCAAAATGGTTAAGTGCTGATTGAAAATGTGGCGCTGGGCTCCTATTCCTTTGCTTCTTGCAGTGCAATGGTATGCCCCCAATGAGCCATTTGGGAATTACTGGGACAGATGGTCTAGCGCTAGGTGTGAACATCAAAAGGAGGAGCCCCTGTGCTCTGGAAATGCATTTGCCCCATTTTTGTCACACGTACTTACTCCACTCCAAGGCTGATTTTGGGGGACAGCAGTATGCCTTATTAACAGCAGAAAGTGTTTGTGTTCAGCACTGATTGGTTGGTGTCCATAATGTCATAACTCCCTCCATACGCCCTTGAGCAATTTTGATGCAATTGCACATTTTGCTGGGTCAGTGGGTGGGGTTGGGATGTTGTTGTTTTTACGAGATAATGAGGTAATGAATGAACTTTTCATAGTTTAAAAGTATTGCTTTGAATTTATTTGTTTGTTTGTTTGTTTTTAAAAAGCCCACTTGAACCGGAAACTGGATTGGAAGTGGAATTGCAGGTATGTGTGCTAGAGGCATTGTGAAGGCTTGGATGTGGGGAGCTGAACTTGCCTTGTGGGAAGAAAATCCACGTATAGTCCTTGCTTTCTGTTTAATGTATGTTTACATGTGCTCTCAGTGTAAGATGGCTTCATATGTACACGTCCAAGTTATCGACTGATCTCTGCAGTTCCTACATTATGAACAGAATGTGTGAAATATACCTGTGGCTTTAAACAGGATGGAGGGGTGGGCAACAATTCTTCAGAGAAATATCTAATCTGGATCAAGCATCCTGCTGGAATTATGAGATATAGGGCCTTGCTTGACCTACCAGTTAATGCGGAGAGGAGAAGGAGTGAGGCCGCACTGCAGCTAGCGTGGGCCATCATCCTTTTCTACATGTAAGACACGACGGGGAAAGGAAAGCCCCGTTGCGTCTGCATTTCAAAAAACCCTTAAAGGGCCATGTGCGCAGGAGTGCACCAATGAAAAGGTAAGTCGTTTTTTTTAAAAAAGGTTCCCCGCTCCCCCTGCCCCCGATTTCCCCCCCACAATGTATGATGCCCCCCCACTCGCCCGTCCGTCCGCTCACCCTCCCACTCACCCCCTCGCTCGCTTGCCTGCTCGCCCCCTCACTCGCTCACTCGCTCACCATGTCCACCCCCTCGCTCGCCATATCCACCCTCCACTTACCATGTCCACCCCCCGCTTGCCATGTCCCCCCCACTCATCATGTCCACCCCTGCTTGCCATGTCCACCCCCCACTCGCCCATCCACTCCCCCGCTCGCCCATCCACTCCCCCGCTCACCATGTCCACCCCCGCTCACCTGTCCACCCCCCCGCTCGCTCGCCCACTCGCCATGTCCGATGCCCCCTCCGCTCCCCCATCCGTGATCTCCCCCCTCCCCAGCCCGATGGGCACAGCTTCTCCCGGCTACTCGTGAGTAAGCAAGCAGCCGGGAAAAGCCACAGAACTAAATAGACCTTCTGCAGCCCCGGGCTCAGCCCGGCGCTGCAGAAAAACCGGGCCATAAGCGGATCTGGTTATCCCAGGTCAAGGGAGGGTTTAGCCCGGCCTGACCCCAGGATCCCCTGTGCGTCGTCTGCACACACAGGAAGGAGCCCGGGCCTCGCACTGGGCTAAACCCTCATCTAGCAATGGCTATGGATGTGTTACCCTTCCTTCTGGCTGCACCAGATAGTTCATTATTAGCAGGGATTACACCAATCCCCTCGGCCTTTTGGCTAGCCCCTTATTTTGGATTTATGGCAGCTTAAACATGATGAATCTTAGCTGTTCCCTTAAAGTGGAAAATGCAGAGACAACGGTCACTGCAAAATAGCGCTGCTTCCCCTTTGTGAGCTGAGAGGCATAAGCTGCCGTTTCTCCAGCACAGTGGAACAAATCCCATTGACTCACGATATTCCGGCTCCTGCCTCTGATTCTCAGCCTGGTTTAAGCCATATTACAAGATTTCACATTATTTAGTCAGGGTTTAGGTTATGCTGAAACCACATCTGCAGCAAACGTGTCGTAAAATTCTTCTCATTGTTTCCCCTCCTTCTCTGCGTATTGGATTCTTCATTGCACAATGCTTGTTTGTTTGTTTTACGGCATCTAACATTATGATATTAGCTATGTGTTTTGCGTGCTATATTGGGTGAATGTTGATGCTTGAGGTTTTGTGTATGGATGCATTTATTTATTATGTATCTTATATTATAATTTTAAAATTCTCTCTCTCCCCCCCCCCCCCCGCTCTCTGTAGGTTTATACCTAGGTCTGCTCCATTCATGTATAAAGTGTGTGTGAGCATTATCTAATAATTTAAATTAAAAGGGAGCAGTCAGGAGATGGGAGATGAACCCTCACCACACCTGTGGCTCACTTCCCCAGGTGCTTTTATCCCAGCCAAGTTTTCTGCTGGCAGCAAAACATGGCTGCAAAAAGAACCCAGGGAAGGGGTGAGCTCGTGTGGCGCAGAGTGGTAAGCGACAATTACTGCGGCTGAAACTCTCCACACGGCCTGAGTTCGATCCCAGCGGAAGCTGGTTCTCAGGCAGCCGGCTCAGGTTGACTCAGCCCTCCATCCTTCCGAGGTCGGTAAAATGAGTACCCAGCTAGCTGGGGAAAAGGTAACTACGACTGGGGAAGGCAATGGCAAACCACCCCGCTACAAAAGTCTGCCAAGAAAACGTCAGCGAAAGCAGGCGTCCCTCTAGGAATCAGCAATGACTCAAGTGCTTTGCACGAGAGGTTCCTTTCCTTTCCTTAAGCTCCTCTCTCTCTGTGTGTAGAGTTTAGTATCCCCTCACCATGTACCCCTTTTGAAAAATGTGAAATTGTACACTCAGTAATAAAAAATGCTATGTTAAAAATGAGTCAAACCAATTAACGAAACAGACAACCACAAGTAGCACCTCCAGTTTATTTTCCGTTTTTTTAGATACTCTTATTTATGACTGAAGCTGGTGTTTTATACTAATGTTTAAATTTCTTTAAAGCTATCAAATTTCTTTAAAGCTACAAAAAATTAATTTTAATTTTAGCATTGTTTAATTTTAAACTCTCTATATAAAAAATATAAACTGATGACCTACTTCTGGCCATTTGTTTCATTTGCATATTGCCTTGCCTTCATTTCAGTTCAATCCAACAGAATCAAGAGCTGCAAGCTTAAAACCAGCAGCGCCTTAATTGTAGGTCCTACCATATCAGGTCCTACAATATCATTGGCCATATGCCTTCTAGAATACGTATGCTTTACATCAGTGGTTCCCAAACTGTTTCAGGTCACCGCCCCCTTGGTTCCACAAACTCATGCCCAGTGCCCCCTACCCTACACTATAAAAATCATTATTCAGAATAGCGGTTTTCAACGACCCACTAAGGAAGGTAATAACAATAAAATTCAAAACAGTAACAATTAATTGAATATTTATTCAAAATCTGAAGCATCCACTGCAGGCTTGCCAAGGGAGGGAGGGAAAAGAGAGTGAATGCCTCTGTTTTGCAGCCGGCGTGGCGGGGCACGCCAAGCAGAGTACATCTCTTCATTAGTGTTTTGGTGCTTTGGAAACATTTCAATTCACCGTTAAAAGGACTCTTCTTAAATGGTATGTGTGGATTCTTCCCCTTTACGGCTTGGGACCAAACTACCTTCTCCCATAAAAATGTCCCTGGGTTTTAAGACCTTCCGTAGAGGCGCTTCTTGGAAAAGACCACCTCGAGCGCCCCCTGCCCCTCCTTGCCTCTTAGTGCCTCCTGCCCCCTTGCCTCTTAACACCCCCCCTGTGCAATCCCACTGCCCCCAAGGGGGCAGTACCACCCACTTTGGGAACCACTGCTTTACATCTCTTCCTAATCAACAGCATAGTTGTGGCTCAAACTCACATAGCTCAAGTGCTGTGCTAAAAACCACTGACTCGCCCTACTTGAAGTGTTTTGAGATTTAGCCAAACTAAACAATGCCTTCCCTAAAAACAATGTCTAGTTTGCGGATGAAAGGAGAGCGTGAGCAAATCATGATTTTGACCAAACCATGTCAAGCCCAGATAACGGTGTCTCGTTCTAATCAAAGTTAGTTAACAAACCAGGACCTGAAACCATGTTTGGATCTTGGTTTGTTTAAAATAATTTTGTCTAGGACAAACCACAGTTCTATGAATTTGGATATAATGTGGAACTCTGGTTAACGCGATCATCTGAACTGGGCCAATGTGATTCCGGTCCTTAAAATAAACAAAAGCAAAACAAAACTTAGCAGCTGCAGTGTGCAAAATGGAACCTCATGTACTTCCTGGTGCATCAGGGTTTGTGTGCACGCAAGCACACTAGAAATGATCCATCCAGTTCCTACTACAAAATTTAATTGTGGGAGACTGGAAAGGGAAATAAACCCTCAAGAATAACAACTTCCGTACAAGAACATTTTTAAAAGACATCCCCAAAGGACATAATTTTCCAAGCATAGGTACCAAAAGCACAGATTGTCCACTGTAAATTGGGACTGCTGGAGAAGAGGTGGACAAATCTGACAATTTCAGTTTCTCCCACTTTCTCATTTTTTTCAGTCCTAATTTCTGTTCATCCTGAAAATAAAGATGTTTTTTTTAAAAATGCATGAAAATGCAGATGCATTTTTAAATGTATTTCTCATAGTACATGCATTTGTAATTTTGTTTAATTTACCTACTTTTTGCAAGCAATTTTCCTAATGCAATGTATGTTAATGTTATTTATATTTATTTATTTTTATTTATTTATTATTGCATTTATATCCTGACTTTTTTCCTCCAAGGAACCCAAGGCGACATACATAACCCTCCTCCTCGCCCATCTTTAAATTGGGATGTATGCTGTGATGTTGTGCGTTGAGCAATGCAGGAGAGAGCTGGTTCCTATGGGATGGCTCTCCGTGCATCCTCATGAGGTGGAGTGAATGGGATCAGGTCCACTTCTGAAGGAGTGAATCACAGCTCACATCTTGCCTATAAAGTCATCAATGTAGGCTTTTGCTAATGTCATTGCAATATTTAGATTATTAGGATCCAAAGCGATATTACAAACACGAGGAAAACAATGAGGCCGGTCTTCTTTTCTCTACAAAAATGCCACGAACATTTTTCCTAGTCCCAGAGATTAGGAAAAAAAATCAAATAACTTTCTTAGGCTGTACATATCATCACTGTACGAGATCCTGCACTTTAATAAGAATACAATCCCCAAGGCATGAAATCCCAAATGTATTTCCATCAAGATAGCTGAATTTGCTCTTGCCATACAAATGCTACAGAAATTTTATATGTGTGGTCTATGTCAATTAAAATAATCTGAAAGGAAAAGCGTTGCTCAGATCTCCCAGATTCAGAGGGACAAGGAAGACAAAGGTTTTTTTGGGGGGGGGGGGGAAAGGGGGCTTGGCAATGATGTGACCTTGTAGGAAACCTACAAACTCATGTGGGAAAGGAGGAAGACGCCAAGGCAATTGGAAGTGATGGCTGGGCTATGGATTCTTGAGCAATTTAACAGAAGAAAGAACAGGACTGGGAGGAGCGTTTTTGAATCCGCACACTGTGGCTAATTACCTGCCCCTCTGAATCCATCCATCCGGAGCCCTAAGGAAAGCTGTTCCTTTGAATTGAGCCTTGTCCCACCAGACAAATACAATATTAGATGCTAAATTAACTTCTGCAATTCCATTGTAACAGATTTTTGTTTGTCTGTTCAGTTATATAGGTTAGCCAAGCTAGGGTCCTTCAGATGTGTGGGCCTACAGCTCCCATGATTGCCAGACAGCATGCTGTCTGGGGATGATAGGTGTTGTAGTGCCACACATCCGGAGGACATCCGTTGTTTGGGAGAAGCTGAGCTAGTTTAAATCAGGGTGACCATATGAAAAAGAGGACAGGGCTCCTGTATCTTTAACAGTTGCATAGAAAAGGAGATTTCAGCAGGTGTCATTTGTACATATGGAGAACCTGGTGAAATTCCCTCTTCATCACCACAATTAAAGCTGCAGGAGCTATACTAGAGTGACCAGATTTAAAAGAGAGCAGGGCTCCTGCAGCTTTCACTGTTGTGATGAAGAGGAACTTTCACTAGGTTCCCCATATATACAAATGACACCTGCTGAAATTCCCTTTTCAATACAACTGTTAAAGAGACAGGAGCCCTGTCCTCCTTTTTCATATGGTCACCCTACTTAAATGGAAAGCAATGTCCATTTGGGGGCAGATAATAATTAACCACAGTGTGTGGATTCAAAAACACTCCTCCCAATCCTGCTGCTACTTCTGTTTAATTGCAACAAAATCTGCATGCCATCAATCACCTTCAATTACCTTGGCCTTTTCCGCTGATGTCATATGAGTTTGTTGGTCTCTTGCAAGGTTACATGATTGTCAATTCCTATTTACAGAACTGTTTGGGTTTTGTTTTTTTATATATAACGTTTTCTGTTCCTGTGAATCTGGGAAATCAGCAGTGCAATCCCATACATTTCAGAAGTAAGTCCTATTAAGCTCAATGAGACTTACTCCCAGGTAAGCGTGTATAGGGTTACAGCCTGAGGAATGCTGCTCCATTCCCATTGATTTTAACATGTATACCTAAGTAATAGGGGAGTGCACGGACCCCCCCACTCTGCTTCACTTTCAGATCTGCCATTTTCGGATCGGGCCGCTCCGCCCCGCCCCCACTCTGCCTGTGCCCACTCCGCTCCGCTCGGAGCTCTGGATCCGGATCGGAGCTCTGTTCCCCCCCCATAGGGGGGGTTACCGGGCCCTGCCGCCATCGCCGCCCATGCGGAGACGGCGGCAGAGCCCGGTAAGGGACCAAGGGAGAGGGGGACCTTACCTGCCTCCGTCCGCGGTCCGTCGCCGTCTTCAATTGAGCCCGCGGTTCCACCAGGAAGTCTGGGCCGCAGCCCAGACTTCCTGGTGGAACCGTGGGCTCAATTGAAGACGGCGACGGACCGCGGACGGAGGCAGGTAAGGGAGAGGAGGGCGGGGGGGGGGGTTACCGGGCCCTGCCGCTGTCGCCGCATGTGCGACAGCGACAGCGGCAGGGCCCGGTAAACCCCACTTACCTTTCCAGCGGAGCTCCGGATCGAGGCGAAGGATCCAGGCAAAGGCCCAGACTTCCTGGTGGAACCGCGGGCTCAATTGAAGACGCTGACGGACCGCGGATGGAGGCAGGTAAGGGAGAGGACGGCGGGGGGGTTACTGGGCCCTGCTGCCATTGCCGCCCATGCGGCGACGGCGGCAGAGCCCGATAAGGGACCAAGGGAGAGGGGGACCTTACCTGCCTCCATCCGCAGTCCGTCGCCGTCTTCAATTGAGCCCTTGGTTCCACCAGGAAGTCTGGGCCGCAGCCCAGACTTCCTGGTGGAACCGCGGGCTCAATTGAAGACGGCGACGGACCGCGGACGGAGGCAGGTAAGGGAGAGGAGGGCGGGGGGGGTTTACCGGGCCCTGCTGCTGTCGCCGCATGGGCGACAGTGACAGCGGCAGGGCCCGGTAAACCCCACTTACCTTTCCGGCGGAGCTCCGGATCGAGGCGAAGGATCCGCCTTCACCTCGATCCTCTCTGCCACGCTCCGCCGGCCCCCCAATCCTCTTCGCCTCCGCCTTAAGGGCAGGCGAAGCCCCCCGCTCCGCTCCTGCTTCTCCGGTCTGATTAGAAGCGGAGCACATCCCTACTAAGTAACAGGGCATTTGATGCTCTAAAATAGAGACTTCATAGATTGCAATCCTATACACACTAGGCTGGCCACAGGGAACTTTTTTCTGTCAAACTTTAACTGGGGAAAGGGACGAAGGTGCAAGGAAAAGAGACTTGTGCTTTTATCATAAGCTATTTTTAATAACCAAACTAAGAGATAATAACAGGACAAAGATATCACTCATTATAATTTATTTGAACACATGCACGGGCAATTTGAATAATCAAAGTTCCATACATGCAAATTGCTCTGGGTTTATGACAGAAGAGATTAACCAAGGTCTGTTGCTATGGTAACCTAGGGAGGCACAGAGATCTCAGAAGAATCAAGGGCACGCTTCCACCTTTCTATTTAAATCAAAACCGGGGGGAAGAAAGCAAGCAAGCAGAGGCACACGAAGGAGCGCAGAGACATACAAATTAAGCCATGAAATGAATTGTACCTCCTGTTAGTTCTCTCCCTCTTGCAACAAAAAAGGAGCTAACTAAAGTTTTTTGCTCTTCCATACAGCGCCGGCACTATCGTTAGGTAGAGTGAGGTGGTGGCCTCAAGCAGCAGATTTTCGGTGTCATGAAATGGCATCAAATGGCTGGACATTTAGGGCCCAATTCTGTAATTCTCCAAACTTGCTGAGCGGGAGGAATGGCAGAGATGGGCTTTTTGCCCATCTAGTTGAGGTGAGGGTGAGGGGAGGAGATTGGAGAGGCCAGAGGACTCCTCATAAGCTGGCCTCCCAAGTCTCATCCCCTCCTGCCCCACCCACGGGAACTCCCCCTTTATATTTGGTTTTGTGACTTCTACACATTGGCTGCAAGCGGGTAGGGAAGGAGGTGGGGAGTTTGGATCCCTTTGTCTGAGATTGGAGCACTGACTCCTACCTGGAACCCAGGAATCCAAACTATCTTATGTCCCCCAGAGGTTGTCCAGAGACCATAGGTGCGCTCTCCCTCTTTATTACTTTTGCATTTTTACTGGCAAATAGGAGAAAGGCTCTTATGGGATTTTCTACCCCATGTTTCCGGGCTTGCCTTGCACGTACCTTGATTTGAGAGAGGAGGCCATCGACTGTTCCACCTTAGGCAGCAAAGCATCTTGGGCTGTGTCCCCTGCACACATTCCTGCCTTCCTGCTCGGGTATGAAAGGGAAAATCCTCTCCTTCATGGGACTAAGGCCCAAACAGTGCAGGATGCTTGTGTGTTACCAAAAGCAGCAGGGGAGGCCGAAACTTTGGGTAGGAAAGCTGTGTGTTTGTGTGTGTGTGTGTGTGTGTGTGTGTGTGTAAGGAGACGATGCTTAATCCTCTCCCAAATTATTTCTCTTCCCCCAGATCACCTCCCCAAACTATTTCTCTCTGTCTCCCCTCTCTCCCCCTTCCTCTGTGTGTGTATTTGTGTGTGTGTGTGTGAGAGAGAGAGAGAGAGAGGGAGAGGGAGGGAGAGAGAGAGCTGGGGATGAGTGGGGAAACAGTCAGAGGTGGAAGGGTTAACACAGGGTGACCATATGAAAAAGAGGACAGGGCTCCTGTATCTTTAAAAGTTGCATAGAAAAGGGAATTTCAGCAGGTGTCATTTGTACATATGGAGAACCTGGTAAAAGTTGCTCTTCATCACAACAGTTAAAACTGCAGGAGCTATACTACAGTGGCTAGATTTAAAAGAGGGCAGGGCTCCTGCAGCTTTCACTGTTGTGAAGAAGAGGGAATTTCACCAGGTTCTCCATATATACAAATGACACCTACTGAAATTCCCTTTTCAATACAACTGTTAAAGACACAGGAGCCCTGTCCTCCTTTTTCATATGGTCACCCTAGTTAATGAGCCTCATCTTTCCCCATTAGTCCTTTGTTCATAACTGCAACCTCTTTAGCTGGGCAGGATCTACACTACTGCTTTTAAACGGTTTATTACAGTAGTGAGAACTGTTGGGGCCCAGGACATACTGCATATTCAGTTTTCAAACCGTTTTCAAAGTGTCACATCCTGCTTGGTGTAGATCCGGCCCTGCTGATTTTGGTAAGGAAAAAAAGCTGTTACAAAGCTGCCTCCTACTGAGTCAGGCCACTATCTTTTCTGCTTCATTCCTTAAATGGAAAATAGGGGCAAAGACTGTAAACCGCCCAGAGAGCTTTGGCTGTGGGGCAGTATATAAATGTAATAAAATAAATAAATAAATAAATAAATAAATAAATAAATAAATAAATAAAATAAAATGTCCCCCAGTTTACCAAAAACTTTGGCTAGATCTGCCCTTTGGTTTGGGGGCAGAGGGGTGGGGGGAGCCTACTGCATGGTTTGCCTAGGATGCCACTTCCTGGCAGCTAGTCTAGGGCCACCCCTGTTTCTGATATAACTTGTGGGGTTTTGAGGTGTGTGTTTTGCAAAGACTACAACACGTGATATATGTGTACTTTGCACATTCCAAAGAGGAACCTGAATGCTAAAGGGGATAGTTATCATAGTATTGGACATGTGACAACTTAGGGCATTTCAAATTAGATGCCTGCCCAAGGTCCACATAGTTAAAGCAATGGTATTCCCCGTAGTAACCTATGGCTGCGAGAGCTGGACCATAAGGAAAGCTGAGCGAAGGAAGATAGATGCTTTTGAACTGTGGTGCTGGAGGAAAATTCTGAGAGTGCCGTGGACTGCAAGAAGATCAAACCAGTCCATACTCCAGGAAATAAAGCCAGACTGCTCACTTGAGGGAATGGTATTAAAGGCGAAACTGAAGTACTTTGGCCACATAATGAGAAGACAGGACACTAGGGTGACCATATTTGGGAAACCAAAAAAGAGGACACCTAGTGTGTGTGTGGGGAAGCAGCTTTCTGAGTCCTGCAGAAAGTACGTTATTCCCCCGCCACCTTAAAGAACCCGATTGGAGTGGAGGAGGGGAAAGGATTTCATTCTGCACCACCACCATCCACTCCAATTGGGGCCTTTTCTATAATGTCCACGAATGACCCACTTTCCCCTTTAAGACCTCAATTGGAGCTCGGGGTGGGGGAATGATGTGGCTCAAGAAAGCATGTCATTCCCTCCTGCCATGCTAATGGCAGCCTTAAAGGGGAAGGTGTGTCATTCCAGGACATTATTGAAAATTATAGAAAATCCCCCCTGACACCATGGAAAGAACAAAAACCAGGACAAATCCGGGGAAATTCTGACAGTTGGTCACCCTACAGGACACCCTGGAGAAGAGGCTGATGCTAGGGGAAGTGGAAGGCAAAAGGAAGAGGGGCCGACCAAGGGCAAGATGGATGGATGATATTCTGGAGGCGACGGACTCGACCTTGGGGGAGCTGGGGGTGGCGACGGCCGACAGAAAGCTCTGGCGTGGGCTGGTCCATGAAGTCACGAAGAGTCGGAAGCGACTGAACGAATGAACAACAATAACCAAATCAAAACCATTGGAAAATGCCAACAGGCCGATGTTACTTATTTATTACATTTATATCCTGCCTTTTTTCCTCCAAGGAATCCAAGGCGGCATACATAACCCTCCTCCTCTCCATTTTATCCTCACAACAACAACCCTGTGAGGTAGGCTGGGCTGAGAGTCTGTGACTGGCCCAAAGTCACCCAGTGGGTTTCCAAACTTTCCATGGCTGAGTGGGGACTAGAACCCAGATCTCCCGACTCCCAGTCCGACACCTTAGGCACTACACCACACTGGCTCCACTTGACTACACTTTACACTGCAGCAGCAGAAAATGCACCCCTGGTGGTTGTTTTTGGAGACTTCCCTGGATTTCAAATGCTTGCCATTATTAATTCCTGTTCCACGCCAGAGATGTTAGCCGGGAACTGATCTTTATGTCCGGCGGCAGAGGCTGGCTTTGAAATGTCTCAAACCTGTTCTTGCAGCGACTCACTTCCAACGTGCCGCTCCGCCGAGTGCTACGCGTCTTGCTATTTGCATTGTATCTCTTGTGCTTTAGCTTTCACTTTGAGTTATCTTTACTGACGTGAACAGGGATCTGGCAATATTGCGAAGAGAAGGATTGCTACTTCAAAGCTGGAGTGAGGATAAACAAACCATCCCTTTTTTCTTTGTAGGAGCGAGAGAAAATATACCGCTGTCGCAGGCGATTAGATGCTTTATGCAAAGAAAGGCGTTGGTGAGAGAGCGAAAAGTACTTTGTAGGAAGGTAGTTTTGGCTGCGTTCAGAGAATGGTCACTTAAGACCACAGGAATATTTCCAAACATCTGCTTGGGCGAGTGGGTGTGGTCCAACAGGTAGCGAGGGAGATCTTTTAACAGTGGGATCTCTCTGGCTTACTGCTAGGGACGTTGCAGGCATCCGATAGGGAGGTGGAATCCACTGGATCAGGGTCCACAGATCATGCCTTTAATCTTGTGTAAATGGCAGATTAATGAGCTGCTATTGTTGTAGATCACAAGCTGAATATGAGCCAACAGTGCGATATGGCTGCAAGAAAGGCAAATGCTATTTTGGGATGCATTAATAGAAGTATAGCTTCCAAATCACGTGAGGTACTGGTTCCTCTCTATTCGGCCCTGGTTAGGCCTCATCTAGAGTATTGCGTCCAGTTCTGGGCTCCACAATTCAAGAAGGATGCAGACAAGCTGGAGCGTGTTCAGAGGAGGGCAACCAGGATGATCAGGGGTCTGGAAACAAGCCCTATGAAGAGAGACTGAAAGAACTGGGCATGTTTAGCCTGGAGAAGAGAAGATTGAGGGGAGACAGGATAGCACTCTTCAAATACTTAAAAGGTTGTCTCACAGAGGAGGGCCGGGATCTCTTCTCCATCCTCCTAGAGTGCAGGACACGGAATCATGGGCTCAAGTGACAGGAAGCCAGATTCCGGCTGGACATCAGGAAAAACTTCCTGACTGTTAGAGCAGTACGACAATGGAACCAGTTACCTAGGGAGGTCGTGGGCTCTCCCACACTGGAGGCCTTAAGGAGGCAGCTGGACAACCATCTGTCAGGGATGCTTTAGGGTGGATTCCTACATTGAGCAGGGGGTTGGACTTGATGGCCTTGTAGGCCCCTTCCAACTCTGCTTTTCTATGATTCTATGAGGTGAGTCTGTTCATCCCTACTTAGCACTATGCTGAAATCTGTCCTCCAATTTCCAGGACATTCTCCCCCCTCCTTTTCTTCCCTCTGCCTCATTTTCTGGGTCCTTCAGAATTTCACTTGAATTTCTTTTGGCAATGTTCCTGAGCTTACCTTATTGTTACAAGGCGGTCAAGGGTGCTCTGTGTTTTTACTTTTTATTGCACATCTTTCCATCATTCCACAGCCCTGCAGCCTCCCTGTCTGCCCGCACTTCCTGATCTTCAAAAAAAAAAAAAAAAGTCCCATGTTTGGTTCTTCCAGGGTATAAATACTGGTCAAACATTATGCCAGCATCACTTTCTGCAAGGATTACGGTCTTGGTCCATTATAAATGACCCCATAGTAGGTGGTAAATAGATATTAACATGTAGATAGAAGTCTAGAAGTGAGCTGAAGTAATTTGGAATGAAGGATAATAGAAAAGTGCTTCTTTGGCAGCTTTTCCAAGCTACTCCTCAATCAAAATCCAGATGTGCTCATAAATTGACAGTATACATACATCTTAGAAACTCATCTCTTTCTTTTGAATGCACATGATTAATGTTTTTGAACACGGACAATTTGCTAGGGGAAAATCCATTTGAATAAAATTCATAGTTCTCTAAAATTATATCAGTATGGGAGTGATGATCAGGTGTGACATGAGATAATAAATCCTCTGTACGAACAAGCAAGTGAGGGAATAGAATTATCCCTTCACTGCACAGTGACTGTACATACATATATCCCAATACATTTGAAGTTAATGCCCATCTCTGATGAAGGGAGGGTCATGGATAGTAGTTTAAGGGAAAACTATATCCATGTGATGTTTTATTATTTTCTTTTTCACAGTTTATTTATGGGACTCTTTCACATGACCATAATGTGGAAGACTAAAAGATCCCAATGCACACACACCTATGATGGGAGGACATTTTGCTTAATCAATGGATCACAGTTTTAGTGTCCGTATCTGAAGCATCTATGGACATCATTAAGCAAAAAAACACTTGTTCTGTGTGTATTGGCATCTCTTCAACAGGGGTTTGCTTTGCTCTGTTAATTGCTAGGGGTGTAACACAGCTAATGCTTCTTTTTATTTATTTATTTATTTATTTATTTATTACATTTTTATACCGCCCAATAGCCGAAGCTCTCTGGGCGGTTCACAAAAATTAAAACCACAGTAAAACACCCAACAGTTTAAAACACAATTACGAAATACAGTATAAAAAGCGCAACCAGGATAAAACCATATGTATTGGCAATGTCCAATGGTTGCCTCTTTGGGGGACAAGGTTATTATATGGATAAACCTTGTACTGGAACACTCTTAAATAATTATTGATATACATGTCATCTAAAATTATTTACCTGATTCCTGGAAGTTAACACAAGGTCAGTGCAAATGAATTCTCTGCACCCTTTTGAAAGCTAAAAGACTGCTATTACAACACTGGAAGGATAAAAGTTCCCATCCTATAATGCAATAAATTGAGGACCTACCAACACTTTCGACATCTGAACGGGTGGTATATAGATGACACTTGAGAATGGGTCTATGGATATTTGGTCTGCTTTTATTGAAATTTATGTATAATTCTTAGGAAGCCACACACACACACACACACACACACACACGAAATTGATATATCCAAATATATTCAAACTGAATGCCACACTGTTTTCCCCTCTAATACTTTGCTGCCACCTCCCAGCATCTGCTGCTTCAGGCATCTGCCTCACCCTGCTTGATGGTAGGGCCGGTCCTGGGTGGATGGTTGCACAACACAGGGCCTTCTCAGTCTTGCCTCTGAGATTGTGGAACTCCCTCTCAAGGGAAACTCATTTGGCTCCCTTGGTATTGGGGTTCAGACAACAAATCAGAGGGCACTTGGGAGTGGGAGGAATAAATTACAGGTACAATATATATCAGTGGTAGAATATAGCTTTTACATCTACCACGTTCAGTTTCCCCGCATCTCTGCTTTTGGAAAGTTTTGTGAATCTGGAACAAATGTGGTCTGCATCTTTGTAGAGGTGATGCCAATTATTAATACTGGGGTAAAAGGACCTGTGGTTTGATTCAGGATACAGTAACTTCATGCATGTTCACTACTGTGCTGTGGTTTTATTGTTGTTTCATTATGTTTTTATTTGCTTGTTTTCATATTACTGTAAAGATCCCTTGTGTATCCTCCTGACTGATAGAAAATATTTCAAATAGAATAAATGAACAGAAAATATTAGGCTTTTAAGCGAGTTCTAGGCAGTTCTTGGGTAGCTGATACTGATGGCCAAGTTCCAATCGAAGTCATAGCTGTAAATGTTCTGTCCATGGTGCTGAACCTCCTGTCAGAAGTTGAGCATAACCATGATGGTACATATTTAGAGACCTCGGGGAAAGCTGTTTGCCCTAAAAATGAATTTGGAACCTTTGAACATATCAGTCAAACATCAAACCCTCTCAAGGGGAAGATGGCTGTTCAAAAAAAAAAAAAAAAAAAGTTCAAAGACGCTCACCCACCCACCCACTCCTGCCCAGCTATCATGTTCTGCTCCACCTGGGAAGAGTTTACTTTGGTAGCCAGGACAGGGCGGCAGGTGGTGATGACTTTAATGGTGGCTCCCATATCATTATTGAATTGAATGGAGGAATAACTCCATTCATTTGAATATGGAGGAGAAAGGCCCCCTGCCAAAAATTGGCTGGAAGTGGGGCAAAGCCCACACCCACCAAAGAGCCTGTTGGCTCAAGGGTCCTTTGAGAAGTGAGATTCACTCTCCCTCCCTCCAATCTTTGGCCCACTCCCTGCCCAAAATAAGTGATGGAGGAATCACTCCATTCATGTGCAGAGTGGGAAATAGCTTGGCGGGCACCTTAACCTGGCCTTGTTTGCCCAGGGGCAGTGTGTTGGAGACCACAGAACTAGGTCAACTGCAACACCTGTTGCTTTGTACTAGGGGTGTACACGGACCCCCCAATCCGCTTCTCTTCCAGATCTGCAATTTGCAGATCGGGACGCTTCGCTCCGCCCCGCTCCGCCTATAGTCTGCTCCGCTCCACTTTTCCCCCCCATAGGCTTGCATTGAAATCCAAAAAAGTCTACAACTTTTTTTCTGTTAAAGTTAGAAACCTCAAGTTTGGCACCATGACACCTCATGGACTTACGCATGCCAAGACTCAAGCCAATCCAAGCCTCCCCTGATTTTTGGGGAATTTATGATCATGACCGGGAGTTGACTCTGCCCCTCAGCACTTCAAAAAGGTAAATCTCCCGCTTTTTTTACCCAATTTTTAAAAAAATTCTAGCAAGCGAACTGCACCACGCAGAGAGCTGAGAGTAGGCTCAAAATGACCTCCAGCTACGACTCTCTAAGCACAAGAAGTTTCAGAAAGATAGCTTAAAAAACAACACAGTTATCCCCTATTCTTTTCTGCAATGCAATCCTACGGGCGAAATTTTTCAAAATGGCGATCGGAGCACTCCGCGGAAAGAGAAGCGCTCCGCCTATGGGCGCTTCTCTTCGCCTTGCTTCTAAGGGTCCGCGGTTCGCTTCTACTCCGCCTCTGGGCAAGGCGGAGCAGGCCAATTCGCTTCTGATTCTCCGATTCTAATCGGAATGGAGCACATCCCTACTTTGTACTAGGCCAGAGATTTGCCAATGTTAGCACCTTACTCTAGATCACTGGTCTTCAACCAGTGGACCAGGAGGACCCACTACCGCAGCTTTCTCCAAACTGGTGTTCTACAGAAGCATTGGACTACAACATCCAGCATCCACCAGCCACTTATGGAAGACTCCCGGTCAGGCAAGCCTGCACAACTGGGCTGGAGCCTGAACCAATGCAGTGTGCAACAGCAGCATCACCACCATACTAATATGTGGTCAAAAGACGAAAGAAGACACTCCTTAAATGCATGTTAGTGCTAAAGATCAGACGAAGTCAGCTGTTTTAGAAATACATGGCCAGACCAGCCAACCAAGAGGCAAGGGATTCTGGGTGTTATGTGAAGCAGCGAACACCCTGATAGCCCTTGAGCCAGGAGTATTGGGGGATCCACAACAGAATAAAATGAGTTTGGATTTCTACGAATTTGACACAAAGTTTCTGCACCAGACCAACTTTCCAGAATTTTACGCACATTTAGTCATGGAAAAATATGTTAAATAAATAAATAAATAAATAAATAAATCCACCAGCTAAAATGCACATTTCATTCATAGGCTAAAGCATGAAAGTGCACCATTTTTTGGGGGGGGGGGGTGGATTTGCAGATTTGGAGGTATTTGTGTAAACTTGACTGTGGGAAGGAGGAGTTGGGGAGCGCCAGCACAGTTGATTCAGCATAAATATGGATTCACCCCTTTGATAATACTTTTTTTTTTTTAGCCAAAACCCATACTGGAAGATCCGGAAAGCGTGGACAGTGGAGTGTGGAGGCAAATCATAATGGGTTGGGCAGGGTCATACAGGAGAATGTGGTGGTTCTTGAGGATGGCATCCCAGTTCTAGGCCATTTAGGGTTAAAGCTAACAACCAGCACTTTGACTGGGAAGGAATGGGTGGGGAAGTCCACCTCCATCAGGGCAGTATACATCTGGATCTAGCCTGATATGTTTAACCTTTGCCCCCTGCATCCATTCCCAGATCACAACATCTCCCTCTCCCAAACTGCAATTTACTCCTCAGGATGTGGAAATATAGGTTAAGAACATACAAAGGGCCCTGCTGGATTAGCCCACAGGCCTAAGTGATCCAGCATTCTGCTCCCACAGTGGCCAACCCAATGAGAAGCCCACAAGCAGGACAGGAGTGCACCCTCATGTTTATGTTCCCCACCAACTGGCGTTCAGAGACATGCGCCTCTGATCCTGGAGAATGCACATAATCATGAAGACTTGTGTGGCAGATACCACGTAGCACATAGCACATGTGATAGCACATAGTCATTAGGACTTGTGTAGCAGGTAGCACATAGTGCATAGCGCATTGCACATGGTCGTCGGGACTTCATAGCAGAAAGCACATGTGATAGCAGATAGTCAACAGGACTTGTGTGGCAAATAGCATATAGTGCATAGCACATAGCACATGTGATAGCACATAGTCATTAGGACTTGTGTAGCAGGTAGCACATAGTGCATAGCGCATTGCACATGGTCGTCGGGACTTCATAGAAAGCACATGTGATAGCAGATAGTCATCAGGACTCGTGTGGCAAATAGCACATAGTGCATAGCACATAGTACATGTGATAGCATGTAGTCATCCAGCCTCCTGTGGCAGATCACGGGTGTTGCTGTTATAGGTTTCATGCATTTCATGAGAGTTTTCTATTTTACATGGTTTCTATGACGACAAATGAAGGACAGAATGGCTGTGAGAAGCAGGGGATTTGGCAGCCTGTGCCTCAGAGGATCAGTGTTACCTTGTCTTGGGGCCCAAAGAATGCTGCGGCTCCACACGGGGTTTTGTTAACAAAGAGGACTGAAGTGTCAGCTCATTATATAAGAAAGGGTGCAGCATTGTAGATGGTTTTAAAAAGATCAAAGATAAAACAAAAACAAGATCATATATAAAACAAAAATAAGGTCAAATATAAACCAAAATGTATCCAAAATGTTAAAAGTAATACCATAAATTAGAAATACGAATAAATAAAAATATGTGGCTTATTTCTTTTATTATATTCCCCAGTTGTATAGAGTTCCAATTAGACCTCTTTGAATATATCAATCCTGGAGACTGCTTTGATCCCCAGTGTCGAAGGGCTAGGAATTTAACTTGCAGAGATCTCATGCCAATAGACATAGGAACATAGGGAGCTGCCTTACAATGAGTTTTATCACTGGTCCACCTAGCCCAGTACTGTCAACACTGACTGGCATCAGTTCAGGCGAGATTCCTTCTGCGCCCTACCTGGAGATGCCAGGAATCGAACCTGGGACCTCCTGCAGGCAAAGCAACTTCTCTATCACTGAGCTACACCCCTCCCCATGATGTGCATTGCCACATATTAGGCATCCTACCAAATACGGCATTAATTGTCCAAACATCTTGTGACATACTGTGGATATTAGCTTTTATTTTAGTAACCTCCACCCAAAAGGAGAGCAGAAATGGATATTCCAAAACAACAACAACAACCCTGTAAGGTAGCTCAGTGTAATTATCGGGATGTCGGGAGAATGGCACTGAAAGATGGAGGCTTGCCTAAGGCCACCTAGCAAGCTCTTGAGTTAAGTGTGGTTTAAACCAAGCATTACTTGGTTCACACAGCCAGTACACTACTGAGCTCACCTTTGTTAGCATCTAGATTTCACATGGATGAACTAGGTGCTTTAAATGAGTCCAACTGCTGCCTATCCTAAAATTATCCAATTTAGAGAGCAATTCTATGGCCCTGGGAGAGTAACCATATGGAAAGGAGGACAGGGCTCCTGTATCTTTAACAGGTGCATAGAAAAGGGAATTTCACCAGGTGCCATTTGTATGCCTGCAGCCCCTGGTGAAATTCCCTCTTTATCACAACAGTTATAGCTGCAGGAACTATACTAGAGTGACCAGATACAAGAGAGGGCAGGGCTCTTGCAGCTTTAACTGTTGTAATGAAGAGGGGATTTCACCAGGTGCTGCATACATACAAATGACACCTGATGAAATTCCCTTTTCTATGCAACTGCAGCAGCCCTGTCCTCCTTTCCATATGGTCACCCTAGTCCCTAGGATGAGCATCCAAAGGACCATAGGATTTTTTAGAGTTCTCTTCCTGGGGCTGTAGATACTGCAATGGCCTCAGGAGGGGGGGGGACTGGATTCCGATCCCTCCCCAGGCCTTCCCCCCTTACAGCCATTGCAGAAAGAACTGCAGTGGCTGCTTGCTGAGATTGCACATGTGAATTCAGGGAGAGGAAAAATGGGGCGTTCTGCAGGGCAGGGTGGGGGAGGAGAGATTCCTCTATTCAGGCTCAGGGCCTCGTCTAGGGTAAATATTATAAAAGGAGGCTGAGGAGTGGTAAAAATCGCCTCTATTGCTCCTCCCACCCTGCAGCAGCCTATCAGGGCAGAGGATTCTTAGGTTCTCTTAAATAAAACAAAACAAAACAACCCCCCAAAAAGGAACATTTACACCCAAAATAGGTGTGCCCCCAAAGTTCTTGGTATGTTTTATGGTGTCCAAAATATGTCTCCACGGACTGTCTTCATGGTGCTGGGTTGGCACCGCCTCTCTCTCATACCCTGCGCTTTCCCTCCGCCAGGGTGGTGTCGGGTAATCCCGACATCAAGGAGGGAGTGCGGGTTTTCTGGGCAACCCTCCGGGTACCTGAGCCGCCCCTGCCCTTTTCCTGGTGGAAGGTGGACAATCGCTAGTCGCCTTCCACCAGGCACGGCCCCCGGGCTGACACCAGATTGGCCCCAGAGCGATGTCAGGCAGCAGAAGCGTCGTATTGACATCGTTCCGTTTGAAAAGGCTTGGGTAAATCCCTGACTTTTTCAAACCGCAGCATCAAAGGGAAGGTCCGCGGTGGCTGCGAAGCCTTGCCTGTGTCGTCTCTCCAACGCAGCTCAGATCCAGAGCCACTGCAGGGCTTTCCCTGAGTCCAGACAGCTCCCCAGGACTTCTAAACATGGTTTCTCTCCCCCCCCCCCCCCCTCCGTTGGGCTTGGATCACACATCACCCTTTCAGCTAGGCTGCAATTTCCATTGTGGAGAATAATAATAGATCGTTAACAACACCTTAATCGGCCAGGAAAAGACTGCTGATCATAATGCAAATCTATTGGGTTATGACATTCTTTGTTTTTACAGAGAAATACAGCATTTAACATTGCAATTAAGACAGAGAACGTGGATTTTTAAAAACCTGGCAGGATCAGCTTTGAAAAAAACGCTACTAATGGGAGCACAATGGGGAATTAAACAGAAAAGCAAGTCTCCTTCAATGGCAAATAAAATGTTTTATAGGCATCTTTCAGTGGAATTATCAAGACATATTTTGTCCCTGCCAGGGAAGCTTATGCATTTCTCTCTGGGTTTTATGGTTCTGAATTACCTGGTGTTATTATAGACAGGCACTGAGGCCTTAGGAATCCACGATCCTTTGATTTTGATTTCTGAACTTTGTAGAGTCTGCTCTGCCCATTTGCAGTCTGTTACAGCTTTAATTTCCTTCCTTCCTTTTTGTCTTTCCTGCCCTTCTGCCATAACGGCATGCGTAGGGTGACCATATGAAAAGGAGGACAAGGCTCCTGTATCTTTAACTGTAATGTAGAAAAGGGAATTTCAGCAGTTGTCAATTGAAGAGGGTGGAATTCTCTCTTCATCAACACAGTTAAAGCTGCAGAAGCCCTGCTCTCTTTTGTATCTGGCCACTCTAATATAGCTAGTGTAGCTTTAACTGTTGTGATGAAGAGGGAAGTTCACCCACTTCAATTGACACCCGCTGCAATTCGCTGTTCTACATTACTGTTAAAGATACAGGAGCCCTGTCCTCCTTTTCATATGGTCACCCTAGGCATGCGCATGGGCAAAGGCATAAAATTTAGACCTACTCTTGCACTCATCTGGTTTGCTTGACTTTCCCCCCATTCTAAAAGGTTAGATACCTCTCATTTGGATTACTGCAATGCGTTATATGTGGGGCTGCCTTTGAAAATGGTCCGGAAGCTTCAGCTGGTACAAAACAGGGCAGCCCGTTTACTAACAGGGACTGGCCAGCGAGATCACATTACGCCAGTCCTTTTACAACTTCATTGGTTGCCAATCCAGGTCCGAGCCCGATTCAAAGTGCTGGTATTATTTAAAGCCCTAAACGGTTTGGGGCCAGGTTATTTGAAGGTTACATATCCTTCCATATGTACCTGCCCGGACCTTAAGATCATCTACAGGGGCCCTTCTCCGTGAGCCCCTGCCGAAGGAAGTGAGGCAGGTGGCTACTAGGAGGAGGGCTTTCTCTGCTGTGGCACCCCAGCTGTGGAATGAGCTCCCCAGAGAAGTCCGCCTGGCGCCTACACTGTACTCCTTTTGTCGCCAGCTGAAGACCTTTTTATTCTCTCAGTATTTTAACATTTAATTTTAACTTAAATTTAAATCTTACTGTTTTAACTCTGTATTTTAATCTTATATCAATTTTGCTGCGTGGGTTTTTATCCTGGTTGTGCTTTTTATATTGTATTTTGCATTTGTGCTTTTAACCAGTTGGTTGTTTTATTATGGTTTTAATTTTTGTGAACCGCCCAGAGAGCTTCGGCTATTGGGTGGTATAAAAAAGTAATAAATAAATAAATAAGATACTGGCAATAAGAGCTTTCGGCTAAAGCTTGCTTGCAGTTTTGGTACTTTGATTCTGCAGCCTTTGGCTCTCGGGGGCCGCACTGAAATGTGGCCCCCGAGAGCTTCTCCAGAATGGAATGTGGCCCACGGGCTGAGAGAGGCTCAACACCCTTGTATTACCAGTGGTGCATATACAGCTGTGGAGGCTGGTGGCTCTGATGTCAGTGGGGCATTGAATCCACTTTCGGTTTCAGTCAGAACCAGCCAGAAATTTAAAGGAGTTATGTATTGGAGGGGGGGAGATAGGGTTCAGCACCTTGGATGGGCTCCTTTAGAGATCTGACTGGTTCTGACTGAAACCCAGAGTGGATTCACTGCTCTGTTGACATGGGAGCTACCAGCCTCTAGTGGCAGACAGCGAGAGGAGGGGAAGGTGAGAACAGATAGAAGGAAATGAAGTGTGGGGCAAAATCTGTATGCACTAATCCTGTAATTTTAGGAAGTCCCCACATTAAATTGGAAGGAAGGAGTAGCAGGATCCTGGAACAACAGCAGAAGATGGTTGATTTGTCAGTTTCGCTTTTCTCCCACATTCATATTTTTAAATTCTCAAGTTCTTTCCGTCTTGTGCATGAAGAGCTTTGCAAATTTGGGGAAGTTCCTATTTATATAAAAAGAAAGAACCAAATGGAATTCTCATCCACTCAGCAATGGCCAAATTCAATAGCTACAGCTATTGCCAGCATGGAGAGGACCATGTTGCATTTGCCTGCCATGTAGCTGGTGAAGATGAAGAGCCTGTCAGAAAGAAGAAGAGGGAACCCTAATTCAACACCTCATATATGGCTGAATACACAGGGATTCAATCCCAGACTGTTAAGAGCTAAACATTCAAATCACTCCGTCTGGGTGGACAAATGCACAATTTCAAATTTTGAGATCCCACCAAGTGGGTCAGATCCAGATATAGTCATACATAGAAAAGTCCTCTTGTACTCAGTGGGATTTCTGTTTATCGTGTCTAACTCAACCCCATTGGGTTCAGTGGGTCTACTCTAAGTAGGACCACGCCTCATCCATCCCTATGTGTTTTGAAACATTTAACGTTGCAAAGCAGTTGGTTGTTGAATGGTATGTTCAATGACCAAATATCTTATCGAAACCATCAGTACAAATTTTTCTGAGATGTTTTCAATCTCTATGAATATGGCCCCAAACTTTTGAGCAATTCTCTGCATTACAGGGGTCAGCTTAGTGAATCATGCACAAATGTGAGTGTTTTCATTAAAAAAAAAAATCTTTCTCTGAATCCCCATTAGTGAACGTCTTATATTGTTAACTTGTTTTGCAAAGAACAGGTCATTAAGACGACGATCACCAAAAATGTTTCAGCCCTAGGTCTTATTAACAGATTTGTCAGCCTGTCCTAGGGAGATTTAATGAGGTCTGCTCTTATTAATTCTGCCCTGAATAGTTATTTCCTGCTCAGATTTTTTTTTAAAGTATATATATATAATTTATGCTGGAGGCTGTGCATAATAACCATTGATCAATTAAGCCATTTTAGAATAGAAAATTGAGGAGAAACGTCTTTTGGTTCTTGCTCTCTGCCAGCCATACTAAGCTGATGCCCTCTGACATGTTGGACTGCAACTCCCATAATACCATCATGCTTGGTGGGGATAATGGGAGTTGGAGTCCAACACATCTGAAGGGCACCAGGTTGGGGAAGGCTATTCTACCTAGTGCAAGGAAGGAAGGAAAGGAACCTCTTGTGCAAGCACTGAGCCCTTACTGACTCTTGGAGGGACGCCAGCTTTTGCTGACGTTTTCTTGGCAGGCCTTATAGCGGGGTGGTTTGCCGTTGCCTTCCCTGGCCGTTATTACCTTTCCCCCAGCTAACTGGGTACTCATTTTACCGACCTCGGGAGGATGGAAGGCTGAGTCAACCTGAGCCGGCTGCCTGAAACCAGCTTCCGCTGGGATCAAACTCAGGCTGTGGGGAGAGTTTCAGCTGCAGAAACTGTTGCTTTACCGCTCTGCACCACACGAGGCTAGTGCAAAGCTAGACAAAAACATGGTTAGGACATTAGCTGATGCTACTAAGACTGCAGAAAAACTGGAGGGGAAAGTAATGCTATGTCTTGTTAGTAAATAGAAGTATAATTCGGCATGTTAGTTGTTTCCGAAGACACAACTTTAGAGAGGTAAAGATTTTGTTTGTTTGTTTTGCATACATTTTTGTCAGTGTTAAATCAGTTTAGCTCAATTTTGGTTTTTATAACCCTAGGTCATCACAATATAGCACTAAAACTCACTTTTTTCCCCTGGTGAATTTTTCTGTATTCCATGTGAAAATGTTGGCATCTTCATTGACACGGCCCTCACTTTCAACTGCCCTCACTGGCCCTTAGTGTCATAACCATAGAGCCCCAAAGGGATGCCTGCACCATACCTATGTGCGCACAGGGATCTGGCAGTGTCTAATTTGACCATTTACACCTGTAATTTCGCAGAAATAGCCCTATTCACGCCTGCCCTTTGCACAAAATGGGGATTTACAGATAACAACAAGCCCCCATTTTGTGCAAAATGGCAGCTTGGAAGGGGTAGGACGGCCACGTGCTGCTCACCGTGTGCCTAGCAGCTCACAGTCTGCACCAAGCAAGGTTGGACGGTCAGCAGGGGTCTGACTAGCAGCGTGCAGAAGACAAAGATGAGTTTGGTCATTTGACGGCTCGCCACAGCTGGTGGTAAGGCCTGTGTGTGCATCACCACCGGAGCTGCCCATGTGCGCATTGGGAACTGCTGTGATTGCTGTCAGCAGTTGGTCCCCATTGGATGCTACTCTTAGGGCATGTCTACACCAGGCCATATCCTGGGGATTGTCCTGGGATCATCTGTCTGCATCCACATGACACACAGGGGATCCCAGGAGCAGGGAGAGATGAGCCCTCCATTTACCTGGGATATTGCCATACACTTTTTCCTTGTTTTTCCCCGTGGTCTTGGGATCATCCCGAGACTGCGGGAGGTGTGGGAGGTGTCATGTCTAACCCTAATGCCCCTGTGTCAGGAGAAGGTGTTTTAGGTAATCAATTAGAACCAGATTCTGAACTAGAAGACGCAGTGCCAGACACCAGCCAGCCTATACCAGTGGGGGAGGAAGCTCTCATGGGAGAGGCCTCAGCTGGAAGTCGCCCCCCTCCAGAGCTTATCTCTTCAAGGCCAAATCCTACAAGCTCAATGGAAAGGGAGGGAGCTTCTGGGGATGAGCATTCCAATATGCTAACTGATGCTAGGGTCCGCCGGAAGATAAAACGCTCAGGGCGGACAGAAGTCATGAGAAAATCAGAGAGATTGTGCCAGAAACTACCACTGCACCATCCGCTTTGAAGTTATGGACATTTGAGATGCTATTTCTTTTCTTTTTAAACAGACAATTGACTTGCTTAGTTTGCATAGTTTTGCTTAGGGGGTTGTTTCACAGCGGTGGCCTCTATACAGGTTAAAGAAACGTTTGTTGCTTGAAATAAAGCTTTGTGGATCACTTAGCAAGTTTCCTCATTTCTCCTCCCATTGAAAGCACGTGCAACTGAGAGACATGACAGGCGGCCGTCCCGGTTTCATCCTGGCTCCTTGCGAGTAGCCGGGAACCAGGCACAGCACATTGCAAGCCTATGCGGCAGAGTCTTGCTATTTACTGTTTTACTCTGTACAGCACCATGTACATTGATGGTGCTATATAAATAAATAAATAAATAATAATAATAATAATAATAATAATAATAATAATAATAATAACAACAACAACAGTGCCCATCAGGGATGGAGGAGGGGAGTGGATTTGGGGCTTTTTTTTAAAAAAACTTACTTTTGTGCTCCAGCTCCTGTCTTTTTTTTTTTTAAAAAAAAGGTGGGTGCGACCTCCTCCTTCCTCTCTGGACGTCGCGTGCTGTGTGTGAATGCAGGGGGAGGATCTTGCGATCAGCAGGGGGGAGGATCTCCTGGGGGTGTAGACATGCCTTTAGTGTTCCTGGAAAAAAAACCTAACTCACCAAAATGGCTATCCCCTCCCTGAAAAATCAAAACCAATAGATTACTCTGTGGAACTCTCTATACAAGAGACTGTCCCCTATTATACTCCATCAATCACAGTTTTTTAATACGGGAGAAAATAATGGATTTCTTACAGTCAAACTTAAATATGTCATGTGTAGCTGTCCCTTCCTCTCCCCTTCCTCTAAAGTCGTGATTCCTCCAAATTTCACAATTAATTGGCTCATTGGTCAAAATGCGTGTGTTCATAACACTCATCTTTCTAGCAGCGTCAATTTGTTATTAATTTCATAATATATCACAAGCTTTGGGGCATATGCAGCCTGCATCTAAATCACGGCATTTCTGTGCATGCACTGAGTTTGTGGGATTTATGCCCGGGAATGCTTGCTGCGGGAGCTCATGTGGGTGGGCGGCAGCTCCGTGAGTGCCCACCGAGTGTGGACTCGGGCGATTCTGCCTATCCCGGCCTACCGCTGAGCCACAAGAGCCCTCTCTGAGCACAAGAGCAAAGCACAGCCCTGCTCCAGCTCTTGTCTCTCTGCTCAGGATGCTGAAGCGGGTATCCTCATCTGCCCCTTGCCCCAAGGGCAGCCATTAGGAATTCTCAGCTTAAAACCTGACAGCTACGACATCCCAAGCCTTCCCTGCAAATTTAATGAGGGACGGGAGACTCACGTGGAGAAGACGCTCCCTCTTGTCTAGAGTTCCCTCACTTGCTGGGCACGGTTGCTATGGGGGAAGCTTCACAGCGCTCAGCCTGGGGTCTTCTTTATTTTCCCCTTCCCTGAGACGGCCACAAAATATTGGCACGAAAAACAGATTTGCTGTCCAAACGATTGGATGAGGCCCTGCAGGGAGAACTTTAGCAATGATGCCCTCCACGGAGAGCAATCTCAGCTTTTCAGAACAGCCAGGCTAAAATTAAAACCAACAAACAGTGGGTTGGATCCTGGATGTTCGTTCTAGGAGAGAAAGTGCTCTGCTTGCCAAAGTTCCCTCTTTTCACTTTTGGGGGCACGCCTCTCTGTAGCCTTTTTAGGGAGCTGGAAGTTTTTCTGCGGGGAGTGGGGAGGTCCCCCTCCAGCAGCACAATCGACCCTTCCTTTGTATTTGGGAGCAGTCCCAAGTAGACGATTTCTGCTCAAGGCAGAGGTTCTGCACTCAAATTCAATTCCAGGTTCAGGTTGTAGTGTGTTCTCATGGATTGTCATGATTTCTACATGGGATGCAAGCGAAACCAACAACAAATCAAAGAACATATCTCTGGAAACAGGTAACAATTGTGCAAATTCAAGACACTTTGTTTTACAGGACCTGACTTTTATTTTTATGTGTGTGCATGTGCACACATTCTCACTCGTTCTCTCTCTCTCTCTCTCTCTCTCTCTCTTACACACACACACACACACACACACACACACACACACACACACAGAGAGAGAGAGAGAGAGAGAGAGAGAGAGAGAGAGAGAGAGAGGAGCATATGCCCCCATCACTCTCTTTCTCTCTCTTTGTCTCTCTGACACCTATTCTCTCTTGTTCTTGCTCTCTTTGGTCTCTCTGTCTCGTGCTCTCTCTCTCTCTCTCTCTCTCTCTCTCACACACACACACACACACAGAGAGAGAGAGAGAGAGAGAGAGAGAGAGAGAGAGAGAGAGAGAGATGCCCCCATCACTCTCTTTGTCTCTCTTTGTCTCTCTGACACCCATTCTCTCTTGCTGTCTTTGGTATCTCTGTATTGTGCTCTCTCTCTCTCTCTCTCTCTCTCTCTCTCTCTCTCTCTCTCACACACACACACACACACACACACACAGAGAGAGAGAGAGAGAGAGAGAGAGAGAGAGAGAGAGAGAGAGAGAGATGCCCCCATCACTCTCTTTGTCTCTCTTTGTCTCTCTGACACCCATTCTCTCTTGCTGTATTTGGTATCTCTGTATTGTGCTCTCTCTCTCTCTCTCTCTCTCTCTCTCTCTCTCTCTCACACACACACACACACACACACACACACACAGAGAGAGAGAGAGAGAGAGAGAGATGCCCCCATCACTCTCTTTGTCTCTCTTTGTCTCTCTGACACCCATTCTCTCTTGCTGTCTTTGGTATCTCTGTATTGTGCTCTCTCTCTCTCTCTCTCTCTCTCTCTCTCTCTCTCTCTCTCTCACACACACACACACACACACACACACACACACATACTGTGCCCCATCACTCTTGGTTTTTGAACCCCCCTCTGTGGTTTGGGATGGAGAAAAAGCAGTGGGGAGGAGGATTTAGCACCCCTCCCTCCCTACTCCTATAGTTTGAGGGAGCCGTGGCTAAAGTGCACCCTGGGGGATTCTTCCCTCCCTTGATGAGCACACACATGCTTACCTGGTTGTACAAATGAGCAGCAGCCCTGCTGAGCGGCTGGGGATTGCCATGTTAATTTTCCACAATGCCCCAGAATAATGCTGTGTGGTGGGCATTGTGGGAAAATTAAAATGGCATGAAGTCCCTGACACCCAGTGCAGCTTGGAGCAGTGGAGGCTGGTGGCTTTCTGAGTTTTAATCAGAACCAGACAGAATTCTAAAGGAGCTATCCAAGGTTCTGAACCTTATCCCAAACCAGGTCCAGCACCTTGGATAGCTCCTTTAGAGACGCACCAATTTGTGCTCCAGAGAACATCCCATAAAAGCAATGGTGCTACAGTAAAAGACTGTATTTGGGGACCTTGTATTGCCTGCATCCCTCCACACAGTGGCCCGTGTGTATACACTGGTCAGTATCAAATGGTGCCATTCCACAGACTCAAATAGTGCTATTGGAGCTCCTTTGAATATTTCCATTGTGCAAGCACTTGCTCATTATGCTCGTGCAAATGGTTGTTCAAGCAGTTGCACGACTCATTGCACAAAGGCTTGCACAAATATTATGCAGGACTGGTTGCACAACGGGTTGTACAAGAATCATGCACAACCAATTGCACAGGGGATTGCACAAGGGTAAAGCACAACTGCTTGAAGAAACATAACTTTAGTTGGATTTTTTTTGCACGTAACTCAGAACCTAATTTCCACTAGTGCACTGTCATTTGCACTGATGGAGTGACACAGTCGGATACTACCCTCTGAGCCTATCATATACCGCCTAGCATTTTGCTAGCAAGTAATAAATATCTGAACAGAAGATTGCCATGCATCTGCTGTTATTAAAATAAGCAGTTGCACCAATTCACCGAGCAGCTCTAAAGGCCTAAAAGGAAATGCTTTGCAGATTTCCCGAAAAGAAATACACAGTCTTTCCAGCCTGTGGAAGTAGGTAAATAAGAAAGAAAGAATCCGAGACCTGTCATTCTCTCTGTAGACCTTTGCATGTCATGAAAACGTTCCCCAGGGAGCACGTGCCCCCCTACCTTGACATGAGGAAATACAGGTTTTGTTGGCAAGAAGCACTAATATGATCTCTAGATGTGGCTCTTAAAGGCTTTCCCCTATATATTTGCTAAGACTTTCAGCATTCCACATGCTAGGCAATTAGAAGTGTTTTCTGCCAAGTGCTTAAAGCTCCGATACAGAGGAGAAGGAATACCCAAGAGACATTTAATGAGCACTGGAGCCAACTAGCATCTCCTACCTGGAGTCAATGCAGGCATTTTCTCCTCCTTTTTTGTCCTCTAAGTTAAGTTAACATTTGAGACAGGTTTTTTTTGCTCATGCACATTCAGAGGTTAACTATAAAAGTACTAGCAAAGAGGCAGCTGGAGTTCTTGGGTCGAAGATTTGAGCTGAGGTTTCTGGTTTTTAGTCTCTCTCTCTCTCTCTCTCTCTCTCTCTCTCTCTCTCTCTCTCTGTGTGTGTGTGTGTGTGTGTGTGTGTGTGTGTGTGTTGAGGTAAGATATTTTGGGAGACAATCAAAGCAGGATAAAAATAAATAAATGATAAATAAATGATAAATAAATGTTTCCAGAAATGTTGGACTACAACTCCCATCACCCCTGATCATTAGCCATGCTGGCTGGGACTGATGGCATCTGTAGACCAAAACATCTGGAGGGCAGCCAAGTTGGGGAAGGCTGCCTTGGGCCACTTCAGACATTATACCTTTGCCACCCTACACCTAAAATGGAAATGTGTGAATGTGGCAAAGAGGTGTTTGAAAAGACATGGCTCAGTTAGCGACCGTCACAAATGAGCCACGATTGGATGCAGGTTTCGTTTCTGTGGTGTGTGCGAAAGACTCACTGAATCTGCTTTCTTGTTTGTTTTTTCTGGGGTCATAGAATCATAGAATAGCAGAGTTGGAAGGGGCCTATAAGGCCATCAAGTCCAACCTGCTCAATGCAGGAATCCTGCTCAATGCAGGAATCCATGTTAAAGCATCCTCAAAAGATGGCTGTCCGGCTGCCTCTTGAAGGCCTCTAGTGTGGGAGAGCCCATGACCTCCCTAGGTCATTGGTTCTATTGTTGCACTGCTGTAACAGTCAGGAAGTTTTTCCTGATGTCCAGCCGGAATCTGGCTTCCTGTAACTTGAGCCCATTATTCTGTGGGTGAGGGTGAGGGGCAGGGGAAGCTTCAGCCAGATTTAAAGGGCTTCTCCAGTTCAGGAGTTAATTTTCAAAGCCAAAGATCAGGCCATTCAAACGATCTAAGCAAAATCCTGAAACCCACCAGGGTGAGAAAGATAATACATTTTTCATTAAATGGAAAATTTCAGATCTCATCTTCTTTCCATTATTATAAAACCCTACAGGTCTAGATCAAAGAAGAAATAAAATTCTGGCATAGTCACAGCCCACTTCTGGTTACTCACAAAATCTAGTTATGTTGGAACAAATACAGCGAGAGTAGATGATTGAAATTTCCGGTTTCTTACCCAAGATGTTATTGGTGTAGACCTTTTCAATAAGTAGACAAAGCGACACAGAAGATCCTCTTTGATGCAAAATTGGTGGGGGTGGGCTTTAAGCTCCTCCTTACCTTTTTCATCATGCTTTTCATGGTCCTGGAAACAGCACCAATTACTCTCCCTGCTGCTGGCAACCATTTTCATCTCAATCTGACATCTGTAATATGTCAGAGTAAGGATAGCAAGCATTGCCCTCACTCTTATTTGGCTCCCATGATGATGCAATGTAGCCAATGAGATCTGACTACACGAGGGCTTTGGAAGCTAAAACCGAGTGAGGCAATTCCTCCTGCTCTCCTGCAGGCAATTTGTTGATACAAAATTGAGGAAAATGGTCAGTTTTCAGTAAGATGAATATTTTATCCCTTGTTTCAGCCTGCCCACCAAGTCACCAAATAGGGGTGAACCTCTCCAGTCTGCAACAGGTCGGTGAAGGTGGGAACTTAAAATCTTGTATGTCAGGTTTGCCAAATATTGTAGCTTTTCAGCTCAGCCTTCAGATACCTTAAGAGATGCCACGGTACTTAAATCATCATCAACAACAAAACCCCTTATAAATAGGCATCCATGCAGCAGTTGCTCAGCATATAATCATCATCAAGCTGATGAGAATACAATTAAATAGTTGATAAAAGAGTCATATTAACATATGAAAGAGGCTTTGTCTTGCTGCAAAAAGGACTAAATGAAAGAAAATGTGAGAGACACCTGGCTCCGATGAAAAGCGACTGTTGCATTTATTCAACAAAGAAAGCTTTTGCCAGAACTCTCTTTCTTTAGAGCAGTCTGGGAAGCTAATCATTTTTTGGCAGGTTAAATTCTTTATAAAGATATTTCGAGAATTATTGATGTAAGAGAAGGTTCTTCATTAAAAACTACCACCACTACTACCACCACAACAACCCAATACTCATTCATAGTACCAAAACACACCTAGGTCCAAAGAGTCCAGATATATCCACCAGAGTTTTCATTATGTTTTGATTTGCGGGTTATTTGAAATGATGGCTAAAGTTGAAATCGTTTTTGCTGAAAATCTAGATGTAGCAGGGCAGTTGGGCTAAATATTGGTGTACCACTACTAAATTTCTTTAATAGAAAATACCATTGCATTCCAGATCAGGTGTCCTTCATTAATTGTGTGCAGTATGGTGGGAAAAATTAGGGGGTTCTTAATGAAATCCACAAGAACCCATCCCCAGACAAATGTTGGCCAAATCACACCGCCTTCAAAAAAAAGTAGTTAAAGGGCTACAGCAAAAGACGGAGGGGGGAGGCTCCTTCTGCCCCCTGTAATTCTATCACTGTCTTCATCAGGGGATATTCAAAAGGGCGGAAGGAGAAAAGCGTGTCTCTTTACACTTAAGCTAATAATGGAATTTGCCGTACAGAGGTTATAAAACTAGACATGATTCAAAGTTGATTGAGATGTGATGAAACTGGCACATTGGTTTATTCACATGTCTTTTAAGGCCTTCCGAGTTTCCATACACAGCAACGTTTAAATTTGCGAGACAATAAAAGAATGATGTAAGAAAAACAATTCTAAAACCAAGTTCAGAAACTGGTGCAGAATGCCAGTGCCTGTGTATTGGTGGGGGTGAGGCAATGTGATCATGTCATGCCTATACTGAGCAATCTGCAATGGTTACTGGTGTGTTTCTGAGCCCAATTCAAAGTGCTGGTTTTGACCTTAAGGCCCGAAATGGTTTGGGACCAAGTTACTCGAAGGACGGCCTGCACTTTAAGATCAAAAGGGAGGCCCTTCTCATTTGCTTACCTGTGACAGCAATCATCTGGGAGATGACACATGGGAGAGGGCCTTCTCAGGTGTGGCCCCGCACCTTTGGAACAAACTCCCATTGGAGGTCCGCCATGCACCATTCTTGCGGGCTTATAAGAAGGCCTTGAAAACGTATTATTTTACCATGGCCTTCTCACGATGAGTAATGTTATTGCTGCTAATGCCACTGCTGTTTTTGATGTTGGTTGTATTGTTTTTTAATCACTCTTTTATTGTGATTATGTTTCTATTGCTTGTAATAGTTTCATTTCATTTTCATTTATTGCATTTTAATACCGCCCAATAGCCGAAGCTCTCTGGGCGGTTTACAAAAATTAAAACTGCAACAATATTTAACAATATCCTAATCAACAATATCACAATAATATTCAAAAATATGCTAAATACAAATGTACAACAAAACAAACCAGATAAGGGGAAAAAAAGGAAAGAAGAAACTTGGTTAGAACAGCATTTCACCCCCAGAAGCACGGAAGAAAAGGATAGGTTGCGAGAGGGTGGGAATGACTTTTTAAGAGGATTGCTGCTTAGAATGGGTGGAAATATTTCTGAAAACAGATTTGTGTTGGGAACGGGTAGAAAAATATTTTGTAATAAGTACTGGTGCTGAGAATGGATGGAAGTACAAACACATACAAAGGATTGAAGATGAGTTTAAAAAAGCATTTCCCACTCGTTCTATATTTTAAAAGTTTTCATGTATTTTATTATTGTAAGCCACCTTGTAATGGCTTCTGCCCTAAAAGGTGGCTAAGAAATGATGATATTATTATTATTATTATTATTAATAATAATAATAATAATAATAATAAATTAAAACCAAAGACCCCCAAAGTATTTCCCACACATTATGCATTAACAAGGGAGAAAGACTATTCTGTGCCATTTCTGGAAAACCCTCCCCATAGAAGTGTGACTGGCTGTCCCTGACTTTATCATCTTTTTCACAGTGGATTAAACCCCAAACACAGTCATTTGAGCTGGTTAGTTTGCCTTTTTATAGTTTACTGCCTTTTAAATTGTTTTAGCACTGTCTACTCTTTTGTTTTTATTGCCGTTTAGAATTATATGACCATTTGGGAGGCTTGCTTTGTAGACCGGCCTTGACATATTTAGATGGAAGCCCTTTAAAAACCTTTTAACAATATTAGTATTGGAGTAATTCAGGTGTCTCAAAACACTGAAAAATCAGCGTTCAACATCGCGTGGATACAGGAGGCCCTCCTCTTCAGAATGTCACTCTCCATGAGTACAAGATGATGGAAACATTGAGATGGAGATTGCAGGCTGGGGCTAGTGCGTTCTCACGTGCATTAAATTCAGGTTTTATAATGGGGCTATTATCTCATCTGTTTTGTGAAATCTACACTGGCTACCATTTAGTTTCTGGGTTCAATTCAAGCTGCTGGGTTTGATATTTCGACCCAAAGGGAGAGGCGGGTAATAAATTATTATTATTATTATTATTATTATTATTATTATTATTATTATTATTATTATTATTATTATTTAAAAGCTTTCATGGAGAGTGACGTGTTCCAAGCCCTCCTCTGCCATGTGAGACAATAAAGAGGTCTGCCTATATTCAGCCAATATTCAGCCAAAAAACATCTCTTTGCACCTGAAGAGAATTTAAACACAAGGTACTTTCTTCTAGGCTAAAACTTGGCTAACTAAGTGAGATGATTGTCCTTTCAACAAAAGGGAAGGTCTTTTCCCTGAGTCTCTTAACTTCAGGGAGGATTCCTCTGAAGAAGCCTTTGGCAAGAAGCTGGCTGAGCTGACCACCTCTCACCTTCTTTTAACTCTACCCATTTGAATCTGTGGCGGACTCTGGGATCAGCCAACTCTGAAGTCCCTTCCCCTTCTGGGGATTGCTGAGTTCCCACGGACTCATTGTTAACATTTTCACTGATAAGGTCCAGTGAAGATTCATTCCTGGCTGGTGAAGAGCCTGGGAGAATCTCCTCTCCCACTTCCTGTGTAGGCTGGTACTGCAGATTCTGTGAAAGATAGCACTTCTCACTGGGAAGGGAAGGAATTTATTTTTATTAATGGGAGAGCAGATTGTCTACCAAAGGGGGGGTCTGTATAGATGAATGCTGCAATGCTGACCAAGATGTTTATCGCCCAGTCAGCATTCCGCTAATGCCAACAGCACAGCAACAGTAATGCCACCAAGGTATTACCGTTTTCATCCAGCCATCTGCATAGTTTGTCTTCTTTCATCCACTTTCCCTGAATTGCTGCTACTACTTTTTTTAAAAGGGCTGTATGCCAAAAGCAGAGTATGCATTCCCAACTGATAAGATTTCCTGCTCTACAGAGCTCATCTAAATCCCAAGAAATGCAAAAAATGACCCTGATGTCACACAGACATATCTTTCTTTACCAATAGGTTTTTATTTTGTATTTTCTTTTTTTTTTAAGTGCCTTTGCATTTGTCAGACAAAAGTTAGATGGTTCATACATTTCTTAAAAACAGCTTGAAGCCTAACAGATTTATTGTAGTGTAAGCTTTTCTGGACTAGAGTCCACTTCATCATATGCATGAAGTGTTATCCTAAGACGGCAGATGCATCTATACATGGATAAAGGGGAGGAGAGGAGAGAAAATTATAAGCGGTGGGGACCAAACACCATGTAATGAAAATAGCACAGTCTGTGATGTTTCTATGCAAAGCGTATAAGCATACAAGATAAGCACAGCAACAGCAGTAATTGGGGATAACATAGGGACAGGAGAACCAGGGATGCGTGAGATCTCCAAAATCCAAAGCGCAGTTTCATAGAATCATAGAATCATAGAATAGCAGAGTTGGAAGGGGCCTACAAGGCCATCGAGTCCAACCCCCCCGCTCAATGCAGGAATCCACCCTAAAGCATCCCTGACAGATGGTTGTCCAGCTGCCTCGTGAAGGCCTCTAGTGTGGGAGAGCCCACAACCTCCCTAGGTAGCTGATTCCACCGTCGCACTGCTCTAACAGTCAGGAAGTTTTTCCTGATGTCCAGCCGGAATCTGGCTTCCTTTAACTTGAGCCCGTTATTCCGTGTCCTGCACTCTGGGAGGATCGAGAAGAGATCCTGGCCCTCCTCTGTGTGACAACCTTTTAAGTATTTGAAGAGTGCTATCATGTCTCCCCTCAATCTTCTCTTCTCCAGGCTAAACATGCCCAGTTCTTTCAGTCTCTCTTCATAGGGCTTTGTTTCTAGACCTCTGATCATCCTGGTTGCCCTCTTCTGAACAGTTTAGCTCACTCCTGTTCTCATTTGCAACCTGTCCCACACACACAATTCATTCAAACAGGAAAACTCCATGTTTTATTTTTATGTATTTATTTATAGCATTTCTATACTGCCCAATAGCCAAAGCTCTCTGGGTGGTTCACAAAAATGAAAACCATGGAGATAATTCAAAGTATAAAACAAACAACAGTGTAAAAACACAGTATAAAAGTACAATATAACAGCACGGCCAGGATGAAAAGGAATTGTGCGTACTTTTGCTCCATGGATGAAAGTGTGAACACACAAATGTTTTAGTGTCAATTTTTAAAACATATATGTTGCTTAAAAAATGTATTTTTACAAGTCCATTTTTTTGCCGAGGGGCGGGGGATGCAAATTCAACTTCAGGAAGTTTTGAATGTCTTTGAAGAACATGTGCTTCCATTTGTAGTCATGTTCAGGGCTGCGATTGGGGCATTTATGAACTGAACTGAAATGCTCATACATTTCTAGGATTCTTGCCATGTCAATTTAATAGCTGCAATTGGAAAGAAAACCCTGGTCCTGATTAAGCCCTAAACAAACAAAATCAAACCTAGTGACCAATTCTCATTCAGCAATTTCACATTGGAATTTCCCAAGATGCTTTGGCTGAGGAAGAACTCAACTTCACTCTCTGGCATCTTCAGTTTGATCAAAGGGAGAAGGAGATTGGAAAGACCACCTCTCTGCATAGTGTTGGAGGATGTAATAATAATAATAATAATAATAATAATAATAATAATAATAATAATATTGTTAACCACCTCTCCCTCTGGATCGAGGCGGGGTACAACACAAATGCAAACACCATAAAATACATATAACTAATTAAAACATTTAAAATCAGCACATTATTAAAAGGCATCTTAAAATTCCACTGGGTAGGCCTGCTGGAAGAGACCAGTCTTGATGCCTTTCTTAAATTCTAGAAGACTGTTAAGTTGATGAATCTCTCCTGGCAAGGCATTCCACAAACTGGGAGCGGCAGCAGAGAAGGTCCTCTGGGTAATAGTTGTCAGCCTTGTTTTTGTTGGCTGGAGTAAATTCTTCCCAGAGGACCTGAGTGTGCGGGGCGGATTGTATGTGAGAACAGAAGAGCCCTTCTGGATCAGACCAAAGGCCCGTCCAACCTAGCACCTTGTTTCCAACAGTGGCCAGTCAGATGCATCTGAGAAGCCTGCAAGTAGGGCATGAAAGCAATGGTCCTTGCGTGTTTTGTTCCTCAGCAACTGCTACTTGATGGCAGATTGCCTCCAAAAGTGGAAGTTTCACATAGCCATCATAGCTAATCAAGTGCTCTTTTCCTCCTATCCAGGCACTCCATTTATGTGATTTGTTTCCCACCCTTTTGAAGTCATGCGAGTGTCAGCCTAGTGCATATTACGTGATGCTTATCTGGTGTGATGGCATGGGATACTGCAACCTTGATGAAGCTAAGTGGGTCTAGGCCTGGTCAGTTTCTGGAAGGGTGACTACCAGGGAACCCCATGTACATGGATTCCTGCATTGAGCAGGGGGTGGGCTCGATGGCCTTGTAGGCCCCTTCCAACTCTATGATTCTATGATCTCTTTCTATGTGCGTGGTTGCTCTTCCACTGTGCACATTTGAGTGCCAGCAGGCTCTGGTGGATGTAGGGATTATGGAACAGAAGATGCCACTGGCAAAATGCTTGCTTCCATTCTAGAACTGCATCTACACCTGAAGGGACATCTGGGCAAGGCAGGTCTAGTAAAGTAATGGAAGTATCTGCAACCAGTCCTAGTTGTTCAGAGTTAATATTTATGAATACTTCTGGCAGGTCACCCAAAGCTCTTTGCTCCTGAAATATATATGAGTAAGGTGTAAGCGGCCAGAATTGATTTGGTCTTGGATCTCACTCTTAAAAAAAAAAAAAAAGCAAGGGGGATAGAGCACTGCTACAGCCAAAAACAGTTTTTTAAAAAACTGATCTGAAATACTATCTACCCTTTATAGCTGACATGGTGTTTACAGAGCCGTGCAACATCACAGAATCATAGAATAGCAGAGTTGGAAGGGGCCTGCAAGGCCATCGAGTCCAACCCCCTGCTCAATGCAGGAATCCAGCTGGACATCAGGAAAAACTTCCTGACTGTTAGAGCAGTATGACAATGGAATCAGTTACCTAGGGAGGTTGTGGGCTCTCCCACGCTACAGTCATTCAAGAGGCAGCTGGACAACCATCTGTCAGGGATGCTTTAGGGTGGATCAACTCTATGATTCTATGATTCCACCCTAAAGCATCCCTGACAGATGGTTGTCCAGCTGCCTCTTGAATGCCTCTAGTGTGGGAGAGCCCACAACCTTCCTAGGTAACCGGTATTATTCCGTGCTTAGCAAATCTTTTGGCCCCCTTGCAGGCTTTGAAAACACTTCTAAAGTTGGTACATACAATTTCTTGCAACAGATTTATCTTCACAAATATAGTTCTCTTTTCTCTCATAGATCTCTCAGTAGGATGTCTCTAATTGGAATCTAACCTATTAAGTAGCCTTCAACGAATTCCTGAACCACCTTTCTTTTTCATGTGCATGTCACTACATGAATCCCACTTACACATGATCAAGAGGAGACAGGTTGCCACCATGCTGTGGATAATCAACCATTGTATCATCTCTGTGCTGCCCCTCAGGTTTTGGGATTGGGGCCACTGTACTGTATTGATTCTGCTTAGTGATGTTGCTGAAGTCCATAATTACCTGACTTGGAATAGAAATTTGCCCAGATCCTAGTGCTCAAATGTGTCAAAGGTTAAATGCCATTTTCAGTGCAAACATTTACAACTCAGAATGTAAAATGATATCCAAAATATCCACAGAATGGGTAAACTCGATCACAAGTCCTATGTAGAGTAGACCCATTGAAATGAATGAGACTTCAGTTAGTCATGACTAACTTAAATCCCATTCATTTCAATGGGTCTATTCTAAGTAGAACTTTTGTTGGATTTTACCCAATGTGCTTTTAGTTTAAATCTATTTAATCCAAGCTCTGTCAGAACATTAATTATTTTCTCTTCCCTTATTTTCTTAATCAAATGTTACAAACAAACAAAAAGCTTTCCGGTGATCACTCCTCCGAAAGGAAGCCAATCTGCTAGGGGCTGCCCTGAAACCTCCCACTCCTTGAAGAAACGGGGAACATAAAATATGATTAGTCTTTGCATCCGTGATATTCTATACTAGGATGAGTGTTTTGGAACACGAGCAGGGTTCTCTGTGTGGGAGAAATCCATGGAGGAAGCACATGCGAAAGTCATATGGGACTGCCAACATACACAGGGATTTTGCAGGAAATATCACCCCACGATTTCTCCTGCCAGGAATATTCTCTTATCCATAGTATCACATTTACCATACTTAATAGCAGCATTAGTTAAGCACAAAAGGTTACAGCCAGTTAGTTACATCTCAGAGGGGAACCAGCATTTAAAAACCTACTCCCTGAAGGAGCTGGGTGTGAAAATGAGCTATCTTAGAGCTTGCTCAGCCAATCCAGTGGAGGGGATATATAAAAGACACACAGAGCCCAGGTGAACATAATTTGAGGAGTCATTTCATAGCCATCTATTTTGATAGTGGAAGTATCATTATTCTGGGGGAAAGCATAATCTCTAACTTGGCAAAACTAGAGCTTTGGAATGGGCAAGAATTTCATTCTTTTTGGTGGTGAGGTTCGAAATAACTTACCGAAATTTCTTTATAGTTGGAGAAGAAAGAAACTGAGATTTATTTATTTATTTTTTAAAAAATCAAATGTGGGAGAAAGTGGAAGGGTCAGACTCACCTATCCAGACCACAGGTTTTGAGTGCTTATCTCTTAAAAGTCTGGGTTCGAAACCCTTTATGTATTCAGCCATGTCAGCTGAATTTATTTTATTTTATTTATTTTATTTATCACATTTATATACTGCCCCATAGCCGAAGCTCTCTGGGCGGTTTACAAAAGTTAAAAACAGTGAACATTAAAAACAAATATACAAAATTTAAAACCATTAAAAGCATAAAACAACAATATCCTTTTAAAACAACTATTCTGGGTATTTATTACAGTTGCTACCTCTTTTTTTTCCTGATCGGGCTCCTCGACTTTAGCAGCTACATGGCAGGCAGGTACAACATGGCCTTCTCCATCCTGGGAATAGGATTCCACGTTGCTGGGTGCCTTTCTTCCACTATGTGTTGTTTACCCAGTAAACATGAGATTGAGGGCAGAAAACATTACCCTCACTCTGATCTGGCTTTAGAACTCATTAGGGAGCTGGAGTACAGGCCCATAGGACACAAAACTAGAGATGTTGGACATGATAGCACTCTTCAAATACTTAAAAGGTTGTCACACCGAGGATCTCTTCTCGATCCTCCCAGAGTGCAGGATACGGAATAACAGGCTCAAGTTAAAGGAAGCCAGATTCCAGCTGGACATCAGGAAAAACTTCCTGACTGTTAGAGCAGTACGACAATGGAACCAGTTACCTAGCGAGGTTGTGGGCTCTCCCACACTAGAGGCCTCCAAGAGGCAGCTGGACAACCATCTGTCAGGGATGCTTTAAGGTGGATTCCTGCATTGAGCAGGGAGTTGGACTCAATGGCCTTAGAGGCCCCTTTCAACTCTACTATTCTATGATTCTACAATTCTATGATCCCCAACAAAAAGAGCCCAGTGACAGCAGTTGGGATTGTCATGGGAAGTGAGAAAAGACTTTATGCCTGGTCACACATGCTCCCCAATGACAGAAAGGGGGTGGGGTTAAAGGCAAAGAGGGTAGAAAAGCTGAGAAAGGGGGGCATTTTGCCTCAGCCCAGTGAGAAATGGATTGACATCCTTACGTGCTTTTTGTGAGCGCAAGAACTAAATTTGCAAGAGAGGGGGTGGGGTGGGGGAATGAAAAATGAAAGCAGCTTCCCAGACAATGCAATTGTTGCCTGCAATAAAACGAGGTTTCCTTGCCCAGCAGTTTTCAAAGGCTGGCAGCAGATGGCAAGAATTTCGGAGGCATAATGAGGACATCACAGAATTAGCCTTGCCCAGTTTCTTGGTCAGGTTTTGAGAAGTGTGTGCAACACAATCGAGAACGGAACACGCACACACACCCCTCCCCAAAGCACGGCACTTTCACCTCAATATGTGGGTGGGCCCCACTGGGACAAGCTTCCTCAGGACCGCTTGAGTTTTCAGAGGCGTGGAAACTCCGCAGACCTCAGACCTTGTTTTCAGAAAGGAGCTCCAACCAGTGGAGGCTGATGGCTCTGATGTCAATGGGACAATGAATCCGCTCTGGGACTAGATCTACACTACTGCTTTATAAGTGGTACTGAAGCGCACTGATAACTGTTGGGGCACAGTCCACATTCCATATAACACTTTCATAGTGTTATTCCCTGCTTTTAATTCCACATTACCCAAAATACCAGAAGAAATGTCACTGTGTGTCCTACGAGGTATAAATGTGCAAGAGGGGTATAGCATCATGTAATGGGATCATCATGATTTCACAGATGGTGGCCTTGGGTGGCCTTTGAAAGACCGTATTCTCCCATATGAGCCTGCCCGTGCTCTGAGATCTTCTGGAGAAGCCCTTCTTTCAGTCCCACCATCTTCACAGGCGCGCTTGGTGGGAACATGGGGGAGGGCCTTCTCGGTGGCTACTCCAGTGGTTTGGAACTCTCTTCCCAGGGAAGCTAGCCTGGCTCCTTCCTTGATGGGCTTTCGGAAGAAGGCGAAAACTTGTTTGTTCCAGCAGGCCTTTGGAGAATAATTTGGTCCTCCATCTATGTTAATGACTTATAATTTTGTTGTGTTTTGTTGTGTTTTTAAACACTGTTGTTTTTTTAAACATTTCTTTTCCTAGGTTTTACAATGTATGTTTTAAACTTTGTAAGACCGCCTTTAGGCCCAGTATTGGGCAAAAGGCGGGATACTACTACTACTACTACTACTACTACTACTAGGGTTTCAATCAGAACTAGTTGGAACTCTAAAGGAGCTATCCAAGTTGCAGAAGCATCCTCACCTGAGATCCTCACCTGAGCCTGCATGGGATGAGAGGAGTTGGGGGGAAATCCCCATTTGGAGTTCATAGCAGTGTCTACAACCTCAGGGGGGAAACTCCACAATACCCTATGGACCTTTGGGATGCTCTCCTAAGGACCATAGGATTGCTCTCTAAGTGGCAGGACATGCTGCACATATCAGCTATTATTATTATTATTATTATTATTATTATTATTATTATTATTTATTACTTCCATTGATATCCCACCTTTCTTTCATCATGGAACTCAAGGTGATTCCAAATAGTTCCCAGTGCCTCCAAGCACTGACCACACCCAGACCTGCTTAGCTTCAGAAAGATGGGTGCTTCCTGTGCCTTGAGACCATGCCCTGGGACCTCACATTTTAGCTGAAATAGTACACCTGTGTCTGGGATGCACCACGTGGGCCTATGGCCTGAGTGGCGTCCAAGGAGAAGAGCCTTTAGTGTGGTGGCCCCGTTTCTTTGGAATTCTCTGCCCCTGGAAGTCAGGCAGGTGTCAACACTGTGCTGCTTCTGCACCTCCTGAAAACAGCTCTTTTCCAGGGCGCATTCCTCAACTGACCAGACTATATTTTTTATTTTTATTGTTATTCTGTCTAAATTGAAGAATTTGAACATACTGCTTTAATCTTTTAATCTTTTTACTGTTTTATTCCTTATGTTGACCACTCCAGAATCTATTTTAGATATGGCGCTGTATATAAATATTGTAAATAAATAAATAATTGACATGCTCCTCCATAATCTATATGAAACTAAATGTCAGGGAGCCTAGGCTTCCCACAGAATTATAAAGTTGGACTGGATTTTGGAGGCCATCTAGTCTGCCACCCCTAACTCAGTGCATGATCTGTCCCAGGTTCCCAGAGGAATGGCTATCCAGCATCTGCTTAAATACCTCCCTGACATGCTAGGTTTCTACATGCTAGGAAAGCTTTTGCCTACAGGAGCATTCAGCAGAAGCCCCTTACTTGCAGTCCCATGTCAAGATGGCTTAAGATCATAAGAACGTAAGAAGTGCCCTGCTGGATCAGTCTGAGGGTCCATCTAGTCGAGCACTCTGTTCACACAGTGGCCAACCAGCTGTTGACCAGGGACCAACAAAGCAGGACATGGTGCAACAGCACCCTCCCACCCATGTTCCCCATCAACCGGTGCACACAGGCTTACTGTCTCGGATACCGGAAGTAGCACATACCCATCAGGACTAATAGCCATAGATAGCCTTCTTCTCCAGGAATTTATCCAACCCCCTTTTAAAGCCATCCAAATTGGTGGCCATCACTGCATCTTGTGGTAGCGAGTTCCATAGTTTAACTATGCGCTGTGTGAAGAAGTCCTTCCTTTTATTTGTCCTGGTTCTCCCACCACTCAGCTTCATGGGATGACCCCATTGGGTTCTAGTATTTTGGGAGAGGGAGAAAAATGTCTCCCTCTCGACATTCTCCACACCATGTATAATTTTGCTACCTCAATGAGAACTTCGCTTAACTGCTAACTAACGGCACACCATGAACTTCTCTGAAGAGGTCTTTTACCTACCTTTCTTGTGTTAATGGAAACAGATGACCCTATCAATGTAATTACTGCTTTAGGGGAAGACCACCGGCTCCACGTCTCTCTTCAATTATTCAGTGGTCCACCATCTCAGCGTTGGTCATAAAAGTAATGTGTAGCCTTTGAATGCCATAAGGTAGCTCTCCCTTCTTTTCAGGCTCTTTTGCGGCCAATACCCATCCCACCACACATTTCTCCTCAGACTCATGGGAGCGCCCCTCTGTTCCGAGATGCCCTGTACATCACCACGGCATCCTTCACTTTGCCGCTTTCAAGTTCACTTTTGGAGACGTTAGACATCAGCAGGAAAGCATCTTTCCAGCCACGGAAGCAATTAGGAGAACAGCATGGATTACATTAGGGCCGAGTATTTCTCATTCAGCGGAGATGTCACCCCCCGGAAAAAATCAGTGGCTTATTTTTAGATCTTCAACGCAAACAAGAAAGACATTACAGGATGAATTAGCCCCAAGAAATCGCAGGTTGGCTGAAAAACTAAATTCACTTCAGACTCTCCAAGGGGTGCTTCAGCCTCTCATGTCACAAACAGAAAGCATCTGCATAGTGGGTCTCATCAGGGCCAGGCCTACATTAAGCAGTGTCAGGCAACGGACATAGGCGGCAGGTGCTGGGAGACAGTGGTGGCAGCATCTCTGCTGTTCCTCCTGGTCTCTCTGGATGTTTATTTCTGCTGGTGGACAAGAAGTTCCATGTGCTACATAGAATCATAGAATAGTCGAGTTGGAAGGGGCCTATAAGCCCATTGAGTCCAACCCCCTGCTCAGTGCAGGAATCCACCTTAATTTAGCATCCCTGACAGATGGTTGTCCAACTGCCTCTTGAAGGCCTCTAGTGTGGGAGAGCCTACCACCTCCCTAGGTCATTGGTTCCATTGTCGTACTACTCTAAGAGTCAGGAAGTTTTTCCTGATGTCCTGTCAGAATCTGACTTCCTGTAAGTTGAGCCCATTATTCCGTGTCCTGCACTCAGGGATGATCGAGAAGAGATCCTGGCCCTCCTCTGTGTGACAACAGTGCTATCATGTTTCCCCTCAATCTTCTCTTCTCCAGGCTAAACATGCCCAGTTGTTTCAGTCTCTCCTCATAGGGCTTTGTTTCCAGACCCCTGATCATCCTCGTTGCCCTCCTCTGAACCTCCTCCAGCTTATCTGCATCCTTCTTGAAATGTGGTGCCCAGAACTGGGCACAATTCTCAAGATGAGGCCTAACCAGTGCCCAATAGAGGGGAACATGTACCTCTTACATTTTAGAAGCTGTACTTCTATTAATGCAGCCCAAAATAGCATTTCCTTTTGTTGCTGCCACATCACACTGTTGGCTCATATTCAGCTTGTGATCTACAACATAAACTGCACTGACCCCACTAAACCAGCACGTTGCTTCAGGGTCTGCTTCAGTTGGAAACCACCCACCCACCGACCCAGGGCTAATGGTCATCTTGACCCTGTGGGGAAGGAGGAGCTGCTGGTCTGCCCTCCATTGGGAGATGAGAGGGGGGAGGAGGGCCTTCCTATCAGTCCTGCTAAACAGTCTCCTTAATTTCTTTCCCCCCTCTTCCCTCCCCATCCCCTTTTCCTCATGTGTCATGACATTTTTTTTAGAATGTAAGCCTGAGGGCAGGGACTGTCTTCTTTACTGATTTATTGCAGGCTGCTCCGGAAGGGCTGAGGAGCAGGATAAAAATACTCTAAATAATAAATAAATAAATAAATAAATAAATAAATACTTCAGGTGCGGTGGAGGACACCTTCCCATCACTGAAGTAAAGTTCAAGTGCCAGTCCAGGCATTTTAATGGATAGAGGCGGCATGTTGTTCTTTGACTTGAGTAGTAAAACACCTTGGGCCAGCCCTGGTTTTTATCATCAGTTAGATACTTCTTTTCCAAAGAATGTTCAAGTTCTTACAGTAGGACGTATTCCTGGATAAGGCTTTGATCTTGAAATGGGCATAGAATCGCAAGAGGCATTCCTATAAAGCCTCTCCGCACATCTTGTGAATGCACGAGGCAGGTGTGGGATCGCGCTCACTGGCCATGCCCCCTGATGCCAATGCACCTGACAGGTTTCAAATCCCTAGGTTAAAGTTGATGGCCACAACTATATTCTGGTATAAGATTTTTCAGAGTAACACACGGGCTTAAATACCTCCCTGACATGCTAGGTTTCTACATTTTTTCTTCAAATTATTTTCTCCCATGTTTTTCAGCAGAGTTTTAAATAGCTGAAGGATTCTCAGATTGGATGGTTGCTTTTTTCTTCTTTCAGACTATCATAATGACTGAGAAATACATTATTTGTATTTACTTTTTAGAATCATAGAATAGCAGAGTTGGAAGGGGCCTACAAGGCCATCGAGTCCAACCCCCTGCTCAATGCAGGAATCCACCCTAAAGCATCCCTGACAGATGGCTGTCCAGCTGCCTCTTGAAGGCCTCTAGTGTGGGAGAGCCCACAACCTCCCTAGGTAACTTGTTCCATTGTCGTACTGTTCTTACGGTCAGGAAGTTTTTCCTGATGTCCAGGCGGAATCTGGCTTCCTGTGACTTGAGCCCAGGGGGTCATCCCATGAAGCTGAATGGTGGGAGGCTCAGAGCAGATGAAAGAAGGTACTTCTGCACACCGCAAGTAGTTACAGTAGCATTCGGCTCTACAAGGTCAGGAAGTTTTTCCTGATGTCCAGCCGGAATCTGGCTTCCTATAACTTGAGTCCATTATTCCGCGTCCTGCACTCTGGGAAGATCGAGAAGAGATCCTGGGCCTCAACTGTGTGACAATCTTTTCGGTATCTTGCTTATTTATTTGATTTTGTTAAGAAGCTTTTCACTTGAAAATATCTGTGGAAATGGGAATAAAACACAGCCTCTGCAACTGCCTGGTTTTTTTGAGGGGGTTGGTTTGTTACTCCTTGCAGCTATTTTTGATCCCTTAAAATTAAATGTTGCATCTGTGTCAAGCCCTCTCCTCTCCAGAGTAAGTCCACATGTGATGAAATCCTTTCCCTTCTCATCAGTTCTACGTTCAAAATGGCGCTACTGCACCTGCATTTCTAGCAACAAGGGTCCCCAAATTGAGGGCCGGGTGGGAGAAATTCATTTCATTCATATTTTGAACATGAATGTACCTAATTTAGCACTTTTGAATCTCTCTGCTGAAGTCAATTATGCTTTGAAATTCGTATTTCTCCAAATTTTGCAACTGGAATCTCCAGTCCCCTCCCCCCAAAAAATGTATAAGAATATTAGGGGAATTAAAAATTCATTATCTTAAGAAAACAAAAGAAAAGTTTTTCATTTGCAAAATACACACCCAAACAGATGCATTTGGACAAATGTGCAACAAAAACCTCGTGAAGTTTTGAGCAAACAATTCAAAAAATATCCCCAAAGTTTGGAAGTGAGTTTAAGGCAAAGATTGGAAAAATATGAAACAGAGAGAAACCAAAATGGACAGATTCATCGATCTCCATGCATTTCTAGGGGTTTGAATGGTTTTCAACAGATAAGGGGTGCATAGCGGGGAGATATTCTTGCTGCTGCCATCCTCTGCTCTAATAAGCAATCTCCTGCAAAAGCCAGCAGATGACTCTTCATGCATCTTCCCCCATAACATCTAGTTTGCCTGTTTGCATTCTCTTCCCCTCCTTATCGCTTTACTATGATTTTAATAGAATGTAAGCCTATGCGGCAGGGTCTTGCTATTTACTGTTTTACTCTGTACAGCACCATGTACATAGATGGTGCTATATAATAACTATAATAATAATATATATTATAATAATTATTATATAATCATTATAACAATAATAATAATAATAATAATAATAATAATAATAATAATAAACTAGGGATGGTCGAACCAGGGGCGCTGAAGCTCAAGAAATTCACAGCACTCCTCTTCGCAGCTCCATCCAGCTGACTCCCATTTCTGTTGGGGTTCAGTTTTCTTTTCATTCCAACAGAAACAATGTGCACTTCGAAGGGGAGAAGTGTGCATTTCTGTGCACAATTTTCAAAAATGTGGACTTCCCCCACTAAAGTTTTAAAATGCATCATTTGGGGGGAAATTGTGCATGATTTGTGTCGATTTTGTGCTTGTTTTATGCACATTTAGTGTATACATACACCCACGCATTTTTGAATGCAATTTGCAAGTTTGGGAATCTGTGAGCTTTTTCTTTAAAAAATTGATTTGTTCCTGTTTACGTTGAGGGTTGCAAACGGGGCAGGTTCTGATGATTTGCCAACTGGAATGAAATTCTTGTCCCTTCCTATTCTGAACAGGAGTTGCAATTCCCTCTAGCACAAGCAAAGAATAAAAAGTTGAAAGAACACCAATTTTCAATAAGAGAACCAGAGAGAAATGTCATGCTTCCCAACTCAAAAGATTTTTCCTGTAACATTTAACAAGCCACTCCATAGGCAGGCATTTCATTTCCAGCTACTACATGTCAAAATTTACTCTTAAATAATTGAGGGAGAGTGGTTGAAGAAAAATTAACATGGGCAAAGCCTGTGTCATAACTTCGGTTTATGTTTGTCATCTCAGCAGTGAAGACAGCTGGGGGGGGTTTTGGAGGGGGGGGGATTCTCAAGCAACTTTTGATGACTTGAAGTTATTTATTTTTAAAGGTACTACTTTATTCTCAGACTGGAGTGTGGTTTCTCCCTGCCTTCCTACACCCTTACTCATTTCTCTGTTATCTGCATCTGACAGCCATATAGATAATGTCAGAAGACAGAAAAAGTGCATTCATAATCACAAGCTGTCAATTTCGTCAGGTTCCCTAAAACGGATCATTCTGCAAGCTAGGTTGTCATAAGTCACCGATCTTCCCGTGGGAAAAGCTCATTATCTAATCATTTCAAAAGCTGACTCAGGCTCAGTGTTTGCAATAGCAAGACAAGGATACTGAGAAGCAACAGAAAGATGTCATCCAAGAATCAGACTGGTGGAAGAAGCAAATATTCTGTAATGCCAGTTAGATTTCTGTACTAACCATGATCAAGTTCTTCAATAGGAAAGTTCCAAATGGACTAATAAATGTGGCATAATGTTCCCCAGTACAGAGTCCAAAGCCTGTCTCAATAGGTCCTATTATCTGTTTTGGCCAGCAAAATTAATGATCTACAAAGTTTTGCAGGCAAATCCAAATTTCTTCACCAAGTTACCCTATTCATCAAATTACCGGTCTTGAGTTTTTGTTTTTGCAAAGCTCTTGCTATTTTGGGTGCCCTGTTTGGGCAACATGCGTTGTCAAGAAAGAGGAAACGCAGCATCAGCAAAGTGGGCAAAAGCAGACACATCATAATTTCTTTCAGGTGCTAATATATAAATACAAACGTGCAATTACTATGACTGAAATAGAAATGCAATACTTCTCATCATAGCAGGGAAGATGACAACAGGGGTCTGTCAAGTTGGGGCCTGGACTCTGTGGTATGGTTTTAGATGCTGGGTCAGACTCAGAGGCTGAACTAGAAGAAGCTCAACCATAGAATCATAGAATTATAGAATAGTAGAGTTGGAAGGGGCCTATAAGGCCATTATTTTACTGATTCTTTTCACTGCAATATCTTATGAACCATTGTTTCTAGTCTTGCTCTAGAAGACTGCACAGATGGCACCACAGAAGCACCATACGATGAATAATCATGATTTCGCTCCCACCAGGTTCAGGCAGACTTTATTTAAATAACAGCAATTATGAGTGAATACAACAGGCAAGGCAACTGTATGTTCTTTACAATATGGGCCTAGGATAGCATCTCTCTACTATAATATCCAAAAGAGAGAACCTCTTGATGTATCTGTCAGGTTGGTGGCCACTGTGGGCATTCTTCGTAGTGTCATTCAAATTATGGAATTAGTTACATATAATCATAGAATAGTAGAGTTGGAAGGGGCCTATAAGGCTAGCAAGTCCAACCCCCTGCTCATTGCAGTACTACCTTAAAGCATCCCTGACAGATGTCTGTCCAGCTGCCTCTTGAATGCCTCTAATGTGGGAGACCCCACAACCTCCCTAGGTAACTGGTTCCATTGCCATACTGCTCTAACAGTCAGAAATTTTTCCTGATGTCCAGCCAGAATATGGCTTCCTGTAACTTGAGCCCATTATTCTGTGTCCTGGACTAAGGGATGATCTTCTCCTTCTGTGTGCACCAGTTGCTGGGGAACATGGGTGGAAGGGTGCTGTTGCTGGTTGGCCACTGTGTGAACAGAGTGCTGGACTAGATGGACCCTTGGTCTGATCCAGCATGGCTCTTCTTATGTTCTTCTTGTATTTTCATTACCAGGGAAGGTTAGAGGGGCTTATGGGATTCTCTGCCTCAGATATTGGCTGTGAGTACTACACAACTTTACATGAGGTAGGGAAAGCAATTGCTGTTTAGCCCCAGGCACCAAAATGTCTTGGGCCAGCCCTGTGCTGTGTTAACCACCCAAAAGCCTGTCAGAATCATGTGACTAAGGACACAGGTCTATGCTGTCTGGGGAATACTGGGAGTTGTAAGGTTGGACAACAGCGGGTTGGGCACTGTGTGAACAGAGTGCTGGACTAGATGGACCCTTGGTCTGAACCAGCATGGTGCTCCTTATGTTCTTATGTTCTTAAGGGGAGAGTTTAGGGAGGATGTTCATGCTAAGTGTAATAACTAATCAGGGATACCAGTTGAACACAACATCTGATCACTCATGATAAATGTATATAACCTTGAAACTATGTATGCCAATAGATAGTCTGCCAGGTCTGTAAGAATGTAGCCAAATCACAGATGTAGTTGAAAGTTAATTAATGGTATAAGCATGGGTTGGCAAAATGTATTGGAACCTATGAGAGAAATACAATATAAAACGCCCCAAAGGAGGTCATAAAGGTGAACCTCTTTGTTGCCAATCATCATGTCATGCTCCGTGACTGACCAGCTATGGAGCACATCAGTTACTGCAGTAGGGTTCCCAGTAGCCGAGGAGTCCTACATACTCAAATTCTGCCTGATCCTTTCCATGTTTTCCTCTCCTGTTAATATTTTATTTTGCTTCTTCCTCTAAATAAAACCTGGAAGAGGAAACCACCTGGTGTGGATACTGCCTTGTTCAAATTCTAAAGAAAAAGGCAAAAATTCCTACTCAGCCCTCCCTCCAAAGGGAGCAACTGGCTAAATCCCATACTAGATGGAGGGAGGGAGGGAGCCGGAAATCAAAAGAGGCCGATACATGGCAAGGCTGTCTTTTATAGGCTCTGCCCCATTCTTGCCTCACATGGCACACGTGTACTGACTCATGAGGTGCCTTATTCTCCTCCTCCCCACCCGCAATGGCCGTTTCCCCACCCAAGCTGCCCCGGCTGGGCAGGTACTGGATTTTAAGTAATATAAGCTTAGGGCACCAAGGGGGGCACCACAGCGTACCAGTACTATACCTGTAGCCTTCAAATTTTAAGAAATTCCAAATTAAAAATTGTTTTCAATAAATTGTTGCATTTGCATTTCCCCCTTATAACAGTTTTATTAAAAATGCATAAAACAATGATGAAAATTTGTATTTTTATTATTTATTTATTTATTTATTTATTTATTTATATGGCACCATCAATGTACATGGTGCTGTACAGAGTAAAACAATAAAATAGCAAGACCCTGCTGCATAGGCTTACATTCTAATAAAATCATAATAAAACAATAAGAAGGGGAAGAGAATGCACCAAACAGGCACAGGGTAGAGTAAAACTAACAGTATAAAAGTCAGAACAAAATCAAGTTTTAAAAGCTTTAGAAAAAAGGAAAGTTTTTAGCTGAGTTTTAAAAGCTGCGATTGAACTTGTAGTTCTCAAATGTTCTGGAAGAGCGTTCCAGGCGTAAGGGGCAGCAGAAGAAAATGGACGAAGCCGAGCAAGGGAAGTAGAGACCCTTTGGCAGGTGAGAAACATGGCATTAGAGGAGCGAAGAGCACGAGCGGGGCAATAGTGTGAGATGAGAGAGAAAAGATAGGAAGGAGCTAGACAGTGAAAAGCTTTGTAGGTCAACAGGAGAAGTTTATATTGGATTCTGGAGTGAATTGGAAGCCAATGAAGAGATTTCAGCAGTGGAGTAACATGGTCAGAGCGGCGAGCCAAGAAGATGATCTTAGCAGCAGAGTGGTGAACAGAAACCAATGAACTGATGTGAGAAGAAGGAAGGCCAGTGAGAAGAAGGTTGCAGTAGTCCAACCGAGAAATAACCAATGCATGAACAAGAGTCTTGGCAGAAGAGGCAGACAAAAATGATCGAATCCTGGCAATATTATACAGGGAAAACGACAGGATTTAGCTACTGCCTCAATATGAGGAATAAAGGAGAGTAAGCAATTGGCTTATATTGCTTGCTGCTATTTAGTGTTAAATATAACATAAAATAAAACTGCTTATATTTAATATAGTTGTGTGTTCTGGCATGGGGATGGCCTTGAAGAAAACGTAGTGTTTAATGACTTATTTCACCTTCAGTTTTAATGTCTTGCCAGCTCAGCAATGGAAGGGTCAAGGGGGCACCATTATTGGGCTGTGCACCAGCCCCCCGAACCGCTTCGAGGCGTGATCCAGAACTTTCAGATCGGGCCTGAACTGGTTCGCACCGATACAACCTTCCCCTGACCCGCTCCGGATCGGATCGGATCCCGGAGTGAGATCCGAAGGGTCGGATCATGATTCGGCTGCCATTTTCCCCCCCTTCCCCACTTACTTGCCTCCACAGTGGACAGCAGGTAAGTGGGGAAGGGAGGACAAAATGGGGGGCGAATAAGTCCCCCTCCCCCTTACCTGGCTCCACCGTCTGCCGTCACATGGACTGTGGCGGTGGAGCCAGGTAAGGCCCCCCTCCCCCCAACACTTACCTGCCTCCATTGTGGTCTGGCGCCGGCTTCAACTGAGGGCCAGGCGAATCAGGCCGCTCCGCTATCGCTTCTACGAACCGAGGCGAAGCGGAGCACAGCCCTAGTGCTTCGGGCATCAGCTGGCCTTACTCCGGTCCTGCCCTTCTCCCCCTCCTATCATTCTCCTCCCCTGTGATTTATGTTTGTTTATTTTGCAGTGACTGCAAATGTATGGGGGCGTGGAGTTGTGAATTACCACCCAATTTATTTTTAAACTTCTGTTGCTGTGCACTTTTGGAGGTGCGCATGCAGTCTGCAGAGTGAAAAAGAAGAAGAAACTGATTGCAGTAATGTACTGAGGCTGGTGTCGTGCTATTTCTCCCGCAATTGCATTTGTGTCTGTCGCTCAATCATGTCATAAATATGGAGACTGCGCTGTATTCATTAGCATGCGCTTCCACGGCAATGAATGCATTTTGCAAAAATGCAGGCACAGCACTGCCTCACATACGAATGGGGCTGTAGTGTAGATCCTCCCATGGCAAGTAACTATTTTTTACGTTTTCCAAAACTTTTTGGTTTTACCTACCTTTGTGATTCAACAACAGCAGATCTCACTAAATCAGAAAGCAATTACAGTCCCACACTTTGTTTAGCTTGTATATACTCCAGTGCCTAATTACCAAGGATAGTTTATGAGCTTCCCCCACAGAAAATAATTGCCACATGTCTCCTTATAAGCAACAAACTATCAGCGTTCTTTTCAAGACATGGAGTATAAACACCAATTAAAAAATGGTTATACAAGCACTTCACAAGTTCAACGGGTCTGTAGTGAGGATTTTAATAAAATGAAGAACCCAATAGATGCCATTTTTAGAACATTGCACCTGTGTTTGCTTTAAAAGTAAAAAAAAAACTGGAGGGGGGGAATTCACCACAAGTAGTGTCTAGAGAGGATTTGCTCTCTAATGGGCTAGTTTAGGCTATTTAGCAATGCACAAGGCAGCAGTCGCATAGAAAGAAGCACAGCTGAAGTCAAAGGCATATCAAAGTTTTCCTTTGAAACGAAAAGCAATTTATTTCTTCAAGAAGGAGAGAGACCACAAAGAGGACGGAGGGGAGGGGGACACATTGCACAAACTTTAATGAAAATTAATCTGCACAGTTCTGAACAGAGGGTTTTTTGGTTTGTTTTTTAGAAAGTGGCTAAAGATTCTTAATCTAGGACAGTTTTTGCCTTTTTTATACTGGCCCCATTCAGAAGACACCTTAAACCATGGTTTTAACCATGGTGAATAAAGTAAAAAGCCTATTCAGGGTGGTTAAAGCCATGGTTTAAGGTGTCTTCTGAACATGGCCTGGCTTTCTGGCTTAACCACCATGGTTAAAGCCATGGTTTAAGGTGTCTTCTGAACATGGCCTGGCTTTCTTGCTTAACCACCATGGTTAAAGCCATGGTTTAAGGTGTCTTCTGAACATGGCCTGGCTTTCTTGCTTAACCACCATGGTTAAAGCCGTGGTTTAAGGTGTCTTCTGAACGGGGCCATTGAGACTATGACCTTGTTCAGATGACACACTAAGCCATGGTGGTTAAGCATTTTGAGCTAATCATTATGGCTTAGGGTGTCATATGAACCATTCCTAACCATGGTAGTTACATAACCACGGTTTAAATACGCTCACTAACCACTTGCTGCAAAAGAGTTATCGGCCTAACCATGGCTTAGCATGTTGTCCAAAGAGCCGTATTTCTCACGTGCTATTCTACTGTCGTTTCTAGAAAGGAACTATGGAGCAATTGCTGCATCTTCTTTTAGACTTATTTCCTGGACACTGATGGATTTCCACTCACTTTCTGTTCACTGGCTCTAAGCTCCAAGGTCACGTTAATCATTGCTAGGTTTCTGAATGTTGCTATTAACAACCAGTTTTTAATGGTGGCAAACTAAGCTGTACCACTCTCTGGTGGTTTTTGTGTGTGTGTGTGTGTTATGGTCGGTTGACCAATAAATCTGAAGTATAATTGTCTCTGCCTTACAAGCAACCAATGTGTTCAAATTAGTGCCTTATGCAGATTCATAGCCTGGCTTGATTTTGTATTTTCAACTAGGGCTGCTTCATGGCCCGATCTGCAACTTTCAGATCGGGCCGATCCGCTTCGGGTCTATCCGACCCTCCCACACTCTGCTCCACGGAGCGAGATCAGGAGGGGCGGATTGAGATTTTGCCTCCCCCTTCCCTACTTACTTGCCTCCGCGGCGGACGGTGGAGGCAGGTAAGTGGGAAGGGGGGGCAAAATGGGGGCTGAGTAAGCCACCTCCCCCTCCCCCATTACCTGGCTCTGCCACTGTCACCGCACGGACTGCAGCGGTGGTGGAGCCAGGTAATCCCCCTCCCCCCACCACTTACCTGCCTCCGTTGCGGTCCAGCACCGGCTTCAGCTGAGGGCCAAGCCTCAAACCGGAGCCAGGTAAGCCCCCCTTACCTGGCTCCACCACCATTGCCGCATGGACTGCAGCAGCGGCCGCGGAGCCAGGTAAGCCCCCCTCCACCCCCACTTACCTGCCTCCATCACGGTCTGGCGCAGGCTTCAATTGAGGCCTGGGCCTCAGTTAAAGCCTGCACCGGACTGCGATGGACACAGGTAAGCCCCTCTGCTCCCTTACCTGGCTCTGCCGCCGGCGCTGCATGGACTGCGGCAGCAGCAGCGGAGCCAGGTGAGCCTCCTCCCCCCTTACCTGCATTCGGCACTCCGGATGGAGGCGAACCGCTTCGTCTCGATCCGCAGCTCCCCTGACCCAATCCAGATCCTCCTTTGGCGGAGGCGGATCGGGTTGCTCCACTCTGGATTCATGATCCGAATTGGAGTGGAGCACAGCCCTATTTTCAACAGGAGAGCCACCATTAATTCTCTTTGCCTGCCTGCCTCTGTGCAATGTGTAATCAAAGGTCTATTGCACCTGTCATCTACTTTCACGATTGAAGACTAAGGGCCTTGCTAGACCTGCCGGGATAAGCCGGCAGGGAGGCGGGGCGACGGCGTGCAAACTTTAACGCGCGCCGCCCAGCCTCCTAGACGGCCGACCCGCAGGGACGACGGAAGCCCTGCAGCGTCGGCCATGTTTTTTTTTTTTTAAAGGGGCCATGTGGGGCCCGAAGCCGCCGGAGAAGGTAAGGGTTTTTTTTTAATTTAATCCCCCCCATCCGCCCCCCTCGCCGTCTCCTTCGTCGCCCTCCGCCCCCCCCACCATCTCCTTCGTCGCCCTCCGCCCCCCCCAACATCTCCTTCGTCGCCCTCCGCCCCCCCCCACCATCTCCTTCGTCGCCCTCCGCCCCCCCCAACATCTCCTTCGTCGCCCTCCGCCCCCCCCAACATCTCCTTCGTCGCCCTCTGCCATCTTCCCCCCCCCCCCCGGATCACCCACCTCCTGGCACGATGGGCACAGCGCATCGTGCCAGGTCCGTGGCTTTTCGCGGCTCCTCGCGAGTAAGCGAGGAGCCGCGAAAAGCCGCGGAACTCTCCACACTTTCCCCAGCTCCGGCCTGAGGCCGGAGCTGGGGAAAAGGCGCGCCATAAGCGACTTCGCTTATGGCGGGTAAGACCAGGCCTCAGCGCGGCCTGTCTGCGGATTCCCCTGTGCGTCATCTGGACGCACAGCAGGGAAGCCGGGACAGAAGGCGCGCTAAGGCCTCGTCTAGTAACGCCCTAAGTCCTTCTGTAGCCTGATCCAAGACCGGAAACTTCTACTCTTCTCTCTCTCTGTTTAATATTTAAATTGATGGTGCGTTCTGTCCAATTTTAAAGTCCATGATTGCTGTACTGGTTTCGATTATAACCGTTGTCTAAATTCATGATCCAAAGGGTTCATTATTTGTATATATCAGCAGCAAAAATGAAATCCAAGAGTTGGTATTCCACAATACATTATTTAATGAGAACATTTTCTTGAACCATTGAAAAAAAGAATTCTGATTTTTAGAAACTTAAATAAACCCAACCATTCAGCACCTGGAATGATATGTTCACAGCACAAACTGCCCAGATATACATCTCATTCAACCCAATGGGCCTTTCTGCCAGGGAAATGGCAGCCTCAATCTCATTATGGCTCTCTTCCCCCAATGTGATACCCTTCAGATGTGTTGGAGAACAACACCCATAATTTCCAGCCAGCACGGCTAATGGTCAGGATTGTTAGGAGTTATAGTCAAACAGACGTGGAGGGCATCAGGTTGGGGGAAGCTGCTCTGCAGTGTCCGATGTAGTGAACTAACCAATAACACTTTTCAAAAATGGGAAGGAAATAAGGGCCACATCTACACCAGGTAGGATATTGCACTATGAAAGTGGAAGATTGAGGGGAGACAGGATAGCACACTTCAAATGCTTGAAAGGTTGTCACACAGAGGAGAGCCAGGATCTCTTCTCAATCATCCCAGAGTGCAGGACATGGAATAATTGGCTCAAGTTACAGGAAGTCAGATTCCAGCTGAACATCAGGAAAACTTCCTGACTGTTAGAGCGGTACGACAATGGAATCAGTTACTTCAGGAGGTTGTGGGCTCTCCCACACTAGAGGCCTTGAAGAGGCAGCTGGACAACCATCTGTCAGGTATGCTTTAGGGTGGATTCCTGCATCGAGCAGGGGGTTGGACCCAATGGCTTTACAGGCCCCTTCCAACTCTACTATTCTATGAACCTATGGTATATACAAGTTCAATCACAGCTTTTAAAGTTCAGCTAAAAACTTTTCTTTTTCCTAAAGCTTTTAAAACTTGATGTTGTTCGGACTTTATACTGTTAGTTTTACCCTACCCTGTGCCTGCTTACCCTACCCTGTGCCTGTTTGCATTCTCTTCCCCTCCTTATTGTTCTACTATGATTTTATTAGATTGTAAGCCTATGCGGCAGGGTCTTGCTATTTACTGTTTTACTCTTTACAGCACCATGTACATTGATGGTGCTATATAAATAAATAATAATAATAATAATAAAAATAATAATAATAATATAAAAGGCAGGAGCCACACAACTGCTTTATAGTGGTATTGAAGTGCACTGACAACTGTTGGGACCCATGACACAGACCATATACTGCTTTCATAGTGCTCTATCCTGCTTGGTGTAGAGTAGTCCTGGGTCTCACCAATTTGGAATAAATTTACTACAAGTCTGAGATGAGGGAATTTTCCAGGGTGATCAGACATGAAGTGACTGTAAGGTTTCTATACATTTAACAGAAGGAATTCAACAGGTGACTCTTTTCCCCATAGACTGCAACTGACTAGATTCCATTTTCTGCCGAACTATCAAAGAAAGAGTTTTGTCCTGCTTTTTCATCTGGTCACCCAGAGCTTTTTAAAAGGTGATAGACAAACTGTTCACCAACCATCAAGGTGATTTGATTCCTTCATAAAGCTCAGAATGATATACACTGTTCGAAGTGCTTGTGTCTGCCTTCAGGTATAAGATGTTCCCACATATATAGGTTCTGAATGCCAGTTTTTTCTTACATTTGTCGAGGTATACAAAATTATGCACGGTGTGGAGAATATGGATATTATGAGACATTTTCCCCTCTCTCATAATACTATAACCCAATGAGGTCAACCCATGAAGCTGATTGGTGGGAGATTCAGGGCAGATAAAAGGAATGGCTTCTTTGTGGAGTTCATAGTTAAATTGCAGAATTCACTTCCAGAAGATGAAGTGGGGGACACAAATTTGGATGGTTTTAAATAGAATTTGGACAAATTCATGGAGAAGAATGCTATCAATGGATATTAATCCTGATGGCTATGTGCTAACTCCAGTATCAGAGGAAGTAAGCCTATACCAGTTGTTAGGGGACATGGGTGGGAGGGTGTTGTTGCACCCATGTCCTGCTTGTGGGTTTCTGGTTGACAGCTGGTTGACCATTGTATGAACAGAACGCTGAACTAGATAGACCCTTGGTTTGATCCAGCATGGCTCTTTTTACGTTATTATGTTCTTATGGTTTAAAGTAGGGGTGGGCAACATGTGACCTTTCAGACATTTTAGCCTACAAATCCCATTATTCCCCATCATTGACAATGCTGGTTAGACTGATGGGAGTTATAGGCCAAAAGATCTGGAGGATCTCAAGTTGAGTTCAAAAGTCCTCATTATGCCAGGATACCATGAATCCTAAAGGCTTATGGCTTGTTGCTGGAAAACATCAGGGCAGCTCATTGTGCAGAACAAGTCTTAGGCATGGAGGATATTTCTGATTCGGTACTCTTAATAGTATAACTCTATACATGTCTACTCAGAAACAAGACCCACTATACTGAATGGGGTTCACACCTAGGCAAGTGTGTACAGGATTGCAGCATTAACCATATTCATCTTGGTTCTTTTTGTTCCTAAATGCAACACATTCAATATTAGCCAAAGGTTGGGTGTACAGAGATCTACTAATATAGAGCAAAGCAATAGTAATGTTTCATAACTAAATAATCTTTGACACATTCTACTTAAAGAACAACAACAACAAGGTATTCAAACAAAACATGTATTGAATTGATGACCAACATTTCTCCTTCAATATTAGAGATAAATCTACAGAAGAATTATTCCTCAGAGGATTTTCATTCTATTTCAACCAACAAGATTAATTATAAATACAACACACTTGAGTACCCCAACAAACTCCAGAACTGTCCATTGAAGAGAAAATTAATAAAACTTTGATTTATTTGACACATTTATACCTGGTCTTTCCATCTTTTATTCAAGATGCCCAAATTGACAAACTTGGACAATTTTGAAAATAAATGATTAAAAAAAATAACAGATATAAACCCAACAATAGAGAAAGAACAAGAATAATAATTCAGCAGATAGTCAGGACGTAGACATGCTGGAAAAATAATAAAACCACCAGCAGGCATAGAAACCTATCAAGGGACAATACTAGATTGCTTTCCCTGGGGCAGGGAATTCCATAACCTGGCAATCCTCAATAGAGAATGCCCTTCCTATACCCATGTTTCTGCCAGCTGTACCTCAGATGGTGGGAGGGACTCAAACAGGGCAGGCAAGATTGTATGGGAGGAGACCATTCTTTAAGTATTCTGTTCCCAAGCTATTCCAAAGCAATCAGACAGCAGTTTGAGTTGAACCCAGGAATGGGCCAGCAGCTGGTGAATCTGATATAGTAAAGGAGTGACATCTACCAAGAATACAGCGCTGTCCAGTCCTTTGGCAGTTGCATTTAGATATATCAGCTCTACAGTAAGAACTCACCTGCTTGGTGTAACCCATGGCCTTCAGAATGGAGAGGTTGAGTGTTTCCAGCGAAGCCAAAACATCTTCATAATCTCCCATGTGGTCAGCAAAATAATCTGGATATCAAGGATATTGCAGGATTCAGGGAAGACGAGGATGGAGGGGGGGGGGGGAAACAACAAAGGAGATTGTTTCAAGCTCGACTTTGCTTTGAAGTTTGCTATGACAGAATGCCTGACATATTTCTGTACAATTTGATATCTTGTTACTACTCAGTGTACTACTGGCTGACCAGGAAAAATCTCACTGTCTGCATTCACAACTAGTAATGAAACAATAGTAGTGAAAATGCTGCATTGCTTACTAGGTGAAAATAGTAAGGGTCATAGAGTTGGAGGCCATCTGGCCCAATTCCCTGCAGGAAACTTAGTGCTAGAACATCCCCAGCAGAGGCTGTCCTGCATGTGCTTGAAGAAATACTCTTAGTAGGATGGCAAATTTCCTTTCGGACCATAGAAAGGGTTAATTTACAAGGCCCTTTCTGCTCATTATCCAGAATTGGATGCTAGTAGCAAGCACAGGGGAACACACCTGACAAATGCCCCAAAAAATACATCCAGGTATGTGTGTGTGTGTCTTTGTTCAATGTGACTTTGTATCTCGATTTTCTGATTATTACTGAGGGAGTCGCATGCAGAATTGCAAGTGTGGTTGCCCCTTCTGAGGAAATCAAGCTTGCTATTGGGGGCGACTGAGATGGGGGATTGGATCAGTACTAAGGAAATATGAGGATGTTGTTTTTGCTCGCAAAACATTCAAGTATGCTTGGTTTGAAGCTCGAAACATGAACGTGAGCATGTGTCCGCCAAAAGGATTTGCGAATTGCCGAATGCATGCTTGTGTTCATCTCGTTCTCAATTTGCACAAATTTCCTCCATAGCTACAGGAAAGCCCCAGTTTAGTCTATGGAAGAAAGTTGCCCAAACGAGGGTAACAGTTGCACAGATTAGGGGAGAGCTTCATAAATAGCCATTTGCTCAAATCTCCCATTCGAGCACTGCTCAATTTGCACATGTTTTCTATTCACACAGAGCAAGCAGCAGTGACTAACCAGAATGGGAATCAGGCACAAGATGAGCAGCGAGATGGTGTTTGGAGAATCCTGGCCATCTTGAACATGGCCGTGCCTAGTGGCTATTCGGCCATCCCTAATGAGAATGGTACCAGTCACAGATGCCCTCTGTGTATTCATTGAACATATGGAGGAGGGAGGAGACCCCCCCCCCATATCCTAAAGGTCTAGGCAGGGAGTGGACACGCATGTCATTGTACATATGCAAATTCCTGCACTCGATCAGGAACTCTGTGTGATCATCTCCCTATCCCAGGGAGCAGCCCACACACATGCTGCTGTCACCTCCTTGTTTATTTATTTGTTGTATCTACAAGCATTTATAAACCACTTAGCCATCGAAAGTTTTCAAAGTGAGAGAAACACAAGTCGTAAAACCATAAAAGACCAATACAGGAAATCAGCCTATACACAGGCCATGCAATGCTCATGATACAATGCTCCAAAATGAAATGAACAGCCATAAGTAGCATATCCAGTTTATAAATTTTTATAGATTCAACATTTTACAAGTTCTAAAATTTGAAATTTTATAGCTTTAAAAGTGTTTAAGCACACATATACACACAACACACACATTTTACAACGTGAAACATTTTCGTATAAAATGCCACCTTCAGTCACAAATGAAAGCAGGCTACAATACCACTTATAAGCTGAGCCAGAGCCAATCAGGAACGAGGCCAATTTATAAACTGGATGTGCTACTTGTTTGATCTGTGCCATCAAACTCTTAAACCACGCCCACTTTCAAAGTGACAGGTACTCCACCCCCTTTAGTACCAGAAGTCCCGCCCTAGCTGGAAGTCCTGCCGCTGGAAAGAGAGGTCACCTGATGGGATCACATGACCCAACAGGATCATCTGACCCCTCTATGAATACGCCAGACCACCCTTGATCAACAGGAAGGGTTTTTAGACCCCTAACCCTTTCAGGGGTGCAGAAATCCCCCCTAGATTGATATTTCCAACCGGATTGGTCCAAGGTGCCCTTTCTATTGGTCCAGGGTGGCCTGGCACATTCCTAGAGGGGTCATATGACCCTGATGGACCAATTCAGTTGGAAATGTCAATCTAGGGGGGATTTCTGCACCCCTGAAAGGATTAGGGCTCTAAAACCCCTTCCTATTGGTCGAGGGTGGTCTGTCGCATTCATAGAGGGGTCATATGACCCTGTTGGACCAATCCGGGTGGAAATATCAATCTAGGGGGGATTTCTGCACCCCCAAAAGGGTTATGGCTCTAATACCCCTTCCTATTGGTCCAGAGGGGTCACATGACCCACTGGACAAAGTGCTGAAGATCCGCAGCAGAAAAGCCTTACTTAGGCTTTTCCTGCCCAACTGAGGCCAGCTCTTCCGCCATCTGTCCCCACTCCAGCACTGCTCCAGGGGGAATTCCCAGGTGGAAGGAGACCTCCCACTGGTCGCTGGAACAAGCTAGGGGAGAAGGGGGTGGGTCTGTTGAGCCGAATGGCCACCAGAAAGCCTGCGCTTTGCTATCACCACGCACCAGCTATACCGTGGGGTTTGGTGGCAGAATGATGCCAACTTAGTGGCATGATGGCAGCCTCCTGCACTTGCAAATCTGTACCTCCGTTGCTCTTACTTTTTTTAAAAAAAATGCTGAAATTGGTGGTGCCATAATCCCTATTTAAAAAAGCAGCAGCAATTCATATTGAATTGACATTTCTTACAGAACTCTCCTATAAATAACCCCCGTAGACAGACCATTAATTAGCCTCCCTTGGCTTAATTAAAATGCCATATATCTCTCTGAGCAGTGTGCAGGATGAAGGGAGCGATAGCAGCAACGACTGGAAAAAGCAGCGGAGTGACATTCTTCCACTGTGATCTACGGCTCCTTAATTTCCAGCAGCTGCAGATGTTTCCCCACTATACCAAGGAGCAAAAAAAATAAAATAAAAATAAATAAAAATAAATCACTTTACGGAGGAACGGATAAAGTAAATCCTTTTCTGGAGAGGATCAAGCAAAACCTATTGCACAGTCCATAAATCCCGAGAAGAAAAACAAGATTGCCACTCTGACAAGGGTCAGCCTGAAAAGCCATAGGTTTGAAACAGGATTAAAAGGTAATTTTGATTAAAGGGCTTTGCAAACACAAGGGAGATTTTTTTTTTTTTTTTTTGGCTCAGGCCAACCAGAGATTTGCAATACCTGTAAATATGTATTGAGGATGAGCCGTACTGATGGGGGCACAAACACAGTATCAAAAAAGGCAGGAAGACCGCTTGTTGGCCATGCTAAGATGTTCACACAATGTGTGTACATCGCGGGACATGGGGAACTGGATGTGTGGACAGACACATTGGGGAGGGGGGATGCTCAGGGGGATATGAAAGATTCCTATAGTTGGCCCAAAGTTGAGAGTTCCTACTGTCGAGGAAATGTGTGAATGGGCTGTTTTGTCTGTGCCCACCCTGTTTTGATGTAAGCCCTTTCTATTAGAAATCAAGTTCTATAGCAATTTGATCCAAACTGTAACTGAAAATATATTGAGCAACACTTGCTCAACCAACAAGAAGTGTTGACAAATTAGTCAGAGTTTGAACCTCCCAGTGAGGACAGGAAGAGTAGTAACCACAAAGGAACAGATGTTCCAGGATTGCAATACCCATCTACGTATTGTTTTTCTAGTCTTAGAATTATCTGCACTCTGCACATGCATAAATGCCTTGTCTATCATTGGTTATTGTATTGCAAAACTGTATTATGATTGGTTTATTATTTGAGGAAGTTCTGTTGTTGCTTCTGAAGATGTTATGCTATAAGTATCTTAGCATTGCCTACAACTAGTGGGCAGTCTTTCAGATCCTCTAGGGTTTGCCACCTTGCAGCACTGCAGGCTGCTCGTAATAAAACTTTTCCAAGATGAGAGAAATTGTGTCTTGAGAGTCTTTGACCGCCACTCAGCGAACCAAGGGAACTCGCCCTTTCAGGTTCCTCCACATTACCCAGTGAGCTTCATGACCGAATGGGGACTAGAAACTGGGTCTACCAAGTCCCAGTCCAATGCTCTAACCACTACACTATATTGCCTTTTCTTCTTTAGTTGCCATTTTCTTGTTCTCAACCTCCTAGTTAACATGAGCATTTATTTATTATTAAATAATTTATTATGTTTATTATGTTTATTAATAATTTATTTATTATTAAATTTATTATTATGTTTCTGAGCTGCTTGTATGTTTCCGAGCCCAATTCAAGGTGCTGGTTTTGACCTATAAAGCCTTACACAGCTTGGGACCACAATACCTGACGGAAAGCCTCTCCCAATGTGAATATACCCGGTCACTACGTTCAACATCTAAGATCCTCTTCCGGGTGCCTACTCCGAGAGAGGCTCGGAGTGCGGCAATGAGGGACTGGGCCTTTTCGGTGGTGGCTCCCAGACTATGGAACGATCTCCCTGATGAGGCTCGCCTGGCACCAATGCTGCTATCTTTCCGGCGCCAGGTTACGACTTTCCTCTTTGCCCAGGCATATGGCGGCACATCTTAATCACCCACGTTTAGTTTTTTAACAGTTTTTAATGCTTTATGTGTATATGTTCTGTGTTTTAGAATTTTAAATTTTGTATACTTATTTTTATCTTAATTTTAGAATTTCTGTAAACCGCCCGAAAAGCCCTGGCTATGGGGGCGGTATATAAGTGTAATTAATTAATTAATTAATTAATTTTAAAAAAATAGATTTATTTCCCACCAATTTTTCCTCTTGCAAGAAACCCTAGACATCTTACATGATCCTCTTCCTCTCTTTTTTATACTCACCGCAACAAGAACCCTGTGAGGTAGGTTCGGCTGAGAGTCTGTGACCAGCCCAAAGTCACCCAGTGGCTTTCATGGTCGAGTGGGGATTAGAACCCGGATCTCCTGAGTCCCAGTTCAACCTTCTAACCTCCACCTCTCCCTCTCCCTCTCTCATATAGCAGGCCTGGGAAACTTTGGGTGTGTGTAGAAGCCTATCCCAACCTCATAGGGTTGTTGTGAGGATAAAATAACAAGAAGAAGGACCATGTAAGGCACTTGGATTTCTTACAAAAGGAAAGAAAAGGTAAGATATAAATGTAATAATGAATAAAATAATAACAGAGGTATGATGGCTCATTCATACATTTGTTAATGTGTATTACATGGCGCTTGTATCCTCAGGCTGATGATCAGCTGTTGTCTCTAATCACTGAATTACCCACCTTTCATGTTCTTGGATTCCTGAACATCCATGGAGCAGTATCCAAAACCACAGAAGAACCTTCTTCAGGTGTTCATTTCTGAACATGTGAAGGGGCTGTGAGAAGGCATGGGGGCCGCTTGATGACACTCCACATGACGGCAGCGCTCCCAGCACTTCATTGCATGTGGGCCTTAATCATAGGGGTGGAAACCCTGGCCGATCAAGGTCCCCAGGGTGTAATTCAGGCATGTCCAACCTCTTTCAGCCGTAGGAGTGAATTCCATTTCGGAAAACCTCTTGGGAGCTGCATTCCAGTCATTGGCAGGCTGAAGGCAAAGGGGGTGGGGCCAAAAAACCCAGAAATGCCCCAAACATCACCCCAAGGTCAAGGAAGAAGCCACATGACTTAGTGATGGGGCTGCTGTCAAAGGTCAGGGGTATTGAATCTCTTTCAGCCTGAGGGCTGGATTCATTTGGCAGAAGGTCTTGGGGGCTGCATTCCAACTGAGTGGCACCCAGCTCAGTACTGCCATAGTGTGATCACACTGACCATTCCCCAGCCACTTTGTTTTGGACTAATGACAGCCCCACACATAATTGCAATAATCTGAACGAGAGGTTACCAGAAGGTGAATAATGGTCACAAGGCTATCTCTGTCCAGGGACGGTCAAAACTGGTATATTGGCCCAAGCTGATAGAATGCACTCTCACCCCCAAGGTCACCTGTACCTCTGAGCCCCCTGTCTGATAGATCCAGGGAGACAGACACCCCACTGATAACATTTTGACTCTGGGTTGAATCTCTGTTCATTGGCCTTCATCCAGTCCCTTCACCTACCCAGGCACAGGTTCAGCATATCAACAGGGAGGCTACCATGGTTGATATTTATTATTTATTTATTTATTTATTTATTTATTTAGAGTATTTTTATCCCGCCCCTCAGCCAAAAGGCTCTCGGAGCGGCTTACAATGTATCAATAAAGAAGACAGTCCCTACCCTCAGGCTTACATTCTAAAAAAAGACATGACACACAAGGAAAAGTGGATGGGGAGGGAAGAGGGAGAAAATAAAAAGAAATTAAGGAGACTGTTTAGGCTGGTGGGAAGGCCCTGCTCCGTCCTCTCATCTCCCAATGGAGGGGCAAACCAACAGCTCCTTCTTCCCCACAGGGTGAAGATGGCAGTTAGCCGTGGGGGGGGGGGGTGTCCAACTGAAGCAGGCTCCAATGGTGAATGCCTGCTCCAGTCTCCCTCGCACCTTCTTCCCCATGTAGTATCCCTCAGGCATAGGGACCATACGGGTGAGCTTACCTGCTCAGCCTGCCACTTGCCCCTAGACTACCAGGCAATAACTTCAGAGTCTTTTCCTTGCTGGATTCCTTTATTACTAAAACCTCCTAGAACAGTGACACTCCAAAACCCTGTAGCTAGGCCCACACCACCCAGTGGCTGGAACAGAGGCCCCGCCCAGGCCTTCGATGAGGACCTGGAGACTAGCAGCTACAGGCCTCTTAAAGGTATATACATCCACATATCACATCCCGCCTTCTCCATAAAAACAATAACTTTTGTTCAATTAAATCTTAACTCGTCAATCTCAGCTCTTCACCACTATCCCATAACATAGTCCTTAAACTTTGCTGGTAGTCTCACTTCTCGCCCACTCCGTGTCTGAGCCACTGATAGGCCTAAGAGAACCAATAGGGTCCCACTCCTCCTGTCCCTTTCTTGTTATGGGTCATCCCACGGGGCAACTAAGGGCCTTGCTAGACCTACCTGTTAATCCGGTGGGGAGTAGGGGCGAGGCCGCGCTGCAGCTAGTGATCCCCCCCGGCCGCGATCTCCCCACCCTGGCTCCGCTCCTCCCCCCATCTCTCCTGCCATGTCCACTCTTCCCCCCCTTGCCCCATCTCTCCCCCCCACACGATCCCCCCCGTCTCAATGGGCACAGCACTCCTATGGAGCGCTGTGTCCAGTGCGCGGCTTCTCCCGGCTGGAGATCTCATTTGTGTGGTAACCGTCAGAGCATTGAGAAGGTGGCCACCCATCAGTGGTCTGGGACTGTTGTACATGTTTGTGAAAGAGAAGCAGAGGAAGTGAGCTCTGAGCTGAAGAGTGGAAGTATCTTGGGGAGCCAAGTGGTTCTCTGGAGATCTCACGCAACGTCACAGATCCATTGCTTGGTGGCCATGCATGTTAGATGGCCATGTGCCCTGTTTTACAGAGATGAGTAATGTTGAGTAAATATCAAATTAGCTTGGGATTTATTGATGGCAGCCAAAATATTAATAGACATAATGAGGTACCCATTGTTAAAAGCTGGTTATTGAAGGTATGGAACATAGTGAACACAGTAGAATTAACAGCATATGTACAAATATGGGATGGGAAGAAGGAACTAGTTATTTCGCTCCCCACTTGAGTTTTAGAATTTTATCAGTCAGAAATAAAATTTGGATATTGGTAAATATAAGCCAAATTAAGGAAAGCAGAGATTTAAAGTTAGATACATGGTAAATGTAGGGGTAAATATATATGTATACATTTTATTTATTTATTTATTTATTACATTTCTATACCGCCCAATAGCTGGAGCTCTCTGGGCGGTTCTGGGCATGTGTGTAATTACATAGTAATTACACACACACACACACACACACACAAAGCATTAAGTAGAAGCACAAGTCACTGTACTGTTTGTATATTTTGGAATATTTACCAATCTTTTCAAATGTTTCTGGACTTACAAAATTTATCGAGTTGTATTTTTATTTTATAATATGTACTAACATTTTTATCTGGTTGAGCTTTTATATTGTATGTTATATTATGGTTCTATACTGTTGTTTTATACTTTGAATGTTTTTAGTTTTTGTGAACCGCCCAGAGAGCTCCGGCTATTGGGCGGTATAGAAATGTAATAAATAAATAAATAAAGGAAAGGAAACTGTCCTCAGTGGGGGCTGATGGCTCCGATTTCAGCGGGGCACTGAAGTCACTGTGGGTTTCAGTCCAAACCAGTCCGAACTCTAAAACAGCTCTCCAAGGTGCTCCGGGTTTCAGTCAGAACTCTTGCACAACAATTTTGGTAGGACTAATTGAAATGTTCAAAAGTGGTGAGGATGTTTGTGAGTGCGAAAGCAAGGAAAACCCCGTAGGGGAGTAAAAAATAGACAAAGGCAAGGGTGGAACCAAATAATGTTCAACAATAATATTAGTAAAAGTTTTATTAAAGTGCCAGGTGCCAACGCGTTTCGAACGTTATAAAGCTCTGAAGAAGAACGCAACCGTGTTCGAAACGCCTAGGCACCTGGCACTTCAATAAAATTTTTACTCATATTATTGTTGAAGACTACTTGGTCCCACCCTTGCCTTTGGCTATTTTTTACTCCCCTGAGGATGTTTGTGAGCCAGCCATAACTTTTCATCAGGATGAAAGTGTGTGTCTGTGTGAGAAATCTTTTTTTAGGACGCTTCCTCATACCAAGCAAAATTATTGATCCATCGGTATTGTCTATTCCAGTGGTGTGTATGAGGTCACAAAATGACTTCACGTGGCTTGCAAAAGCAGCACTACAGGGGAAAAAATTAAGAACTGGGTACTTAGGTATATGTCTGAGCTAAAGGTGGGACCCAGGCAGAAGAGGTTGCTGGCTCCAATGTCAGTGTGGTGGTGAGTTTCAGCTGGAATGCTCAAGGTGCTATCCATGGTGCTGAATCCTATTCCCACATTGGTTCCAGTATCTAGAGAAGGGAGCTACACTAGTCAAGTTAGAACGTGTCTTACCGTTTTTAAGCGTGCGTTTGGTAGTATTTTGCCACATGACGTACAGTTTGTGACGTTTTATTGTTGTCTGTTCTCCAGTTTTTATTTTGACCTTCTCTGAAATAAGTTGTTCTATTTGGTATGATGTGGCCAATTTCATCGGATTAAATGGGTTTCCTGTATTTCTTAATTAGCCAATCGCATTCCTGGGGGGCATGTTTATGTAATTTCCACGCCCAAAGTTGGAACCATTTTCCCCCCCTTTCAAGCCTCTTTTTTGCAGCCACTTCCATTTTCACTTTTGGGAGGCTGCTGGCTGGATTGTTTTTAGGTGGATGATTGTCTTGGAGAGAAGAGGCAGTGGGAGGGGAAATTACAAATGGATTTCTTTTCTTAGTGTGGCCAAAAGGAATGCATTCCCACTTACTTGTTTACAAGTAAGTAAACGTTTTAAAAACTGCTACATTTTAAACCGTTCAAATACAAAACGTTCAATGACTGTGAAAACAACGTTTCGTATACTAATGTAGATCCCCTCTAGGATAGCTCCTTCAGAGTTCTGACTGGTTCTGGGGGAATCCTGGAGCAGATTCCTCACCCCACTGACATCAGAGCCTCTAGCCTCCACTGACTGTCCTCTGTTTGAATGGCTTTCAGAGAAGAGTCCTTTGTTTGAATGGCTGTCAAATCCAACCTGGTTTAAAGATAACAACCTGTAAGAAGACAGAGCAGGAGCCTTAAAGTTACTCATCTACAGTTAGCACCTAGGCAGGAGGCTGAGCTGGCACAGAGGGATCACCTGGTCACAGTCTTCCTCATAGGATAAGACGTATCTTTTGTTGAAATTATAGTCATTATTTCGAAATATGCATCTATGCATATGAATTAGTATATGCAAATTATGTGCAAATCGGCACCCTCTTTTCTATTGTTTTTGGGTGATGTGTAAGTAGCCACCTTAGGCTGCTTTCCTCCACTAGCACACTTGTAAATAAATAAAGCAAATAGTATCAAAAGGGGGGGGGGAAGGGAAAATAAACCATCAGCCTCTAGGAGGGTGGGCCAAATTGTGACTTCCTCCTGCTGAATCAATGGTGGTGGCGGAGGCCCCATTTATGCCAGGGTAAAGGCATGAATGGAGGAAGCGTGGAATTTCACAAGGGCCAGGAGCTGCCGAGTGCTTATAGGGGCCTCATGAGCGCTCAAGCGTATGTCCAAATGCGCCCGGCTGGGTCTGGGGGTAGTGGTGGATCCAGGCACTGGCGACATCCCCAGTGCTTGGTCCTCTCAGAGGAAGCCAAAGGTAGGCAATGGCATCCCCACAGCTCTAGAACGAGTAGCACGGACTGCACAGCAACACCCATGGAGAAAGCCAGGCCTGGAGCTGCCCAGGATGCCATCACATTTACTTTCTCTTTTGTTTTCAGCATGTTAAGGAGTTTCTGTCTGAAGGGATTCTGATAAGAGGGTTTTAAACGTGAGCGGACTATCTGGTTGTTCCGACTCATCCCCCGGCACTTGTAAAGTGGAATTACCATCAAGTGTAGGTAAACACACCGCTGTTTACCAGATGTTCCTTATGCAGCTTTGGGCCAAGAGGCTATTTTTAGCATAACCATCTGAAGAGAAAATACAGTGGTGCTACCTCTCCCCCGCTCTCCGCCCAAGTTCCGATGTCCTGGTGAACCAACTAGCCTGGCAAAATGGAGCTGCCTTTCCTCATTTGCTTCCTCCCTCATTACAGCAGTCTGAGGATCTTCATGGAACTTACTTGTTCTGGTGGCTTCCTCTTCCTCTTTACTTGAGGGTACGAGGAGAGGCCAGCCTTCCTCAACCCAGTGCCCTTTAGAGGTGTGGGACTACAACTCCCATAATTCCCAGCTGGCATGTCCATTGGCCTGTCTTATACACTGTGAATGTTAGCTGCTGTATAAATGATTACATACAGATAAAATATGGATAATGTATTGAAACACTCTTCAATATTTACTGATGCACACATCCTCTTCAATTATCTACCTGCATGGTCAGCACAAATGGATTCCCAGCGCCCTTTTGACATCTAAAAGACTGACATTAAGACACTGGAAGGATTAACACTCACTTCCCATAGTGCAATGGATTGAGGTCCTAACGTTTTAACATTTGAATGGGTCGTATATGGACGCCACTTGTGAACTGATACTTATATGGATATTTGAAAATAAGAACATAAGAAGAGCCCTGCTGGATCAGACCAAGGGTCCATCTAGTCCAGCATTCTGTTCACACAGCGGCCATCCAGCTGTTGACCAGGAATCCACAAGCAGGACATGGTGCAACAGCACCCTCCTGCCCATGTTCCCCAGCAACTGGTGCACACAGGCTTACTGCCTCGGATACTGGAGATAGCACATAACCATCAGGGCCAGTAGCCATTGATAGCTTTCTCCTCCAGGAATTTATCCAACCCCCTTTTAAAGCCAGGGAGCCTCGTGTGGCGCAGAGCAGTAAAGCAGCAGTTTCTGCAGCTGAAACTCCCCATGGCCTGAGTCTGATCCCAGTGGAAGCTGGTTTCAGGCAGCCGGCTTGGGTCAACTCAGCCTTCCATCTTCCCGAGGTCGGTAAAATGAGTACCCAGCTAGCTGGAGGAAAGGTAATAACGGCCGGGGAAGGCAAAGGCAAACCACCCCGCTATAAGGCCTGCCAAGAAAACGTCAGTGAAAGCTGGCATACCTCCAAGAGTCTGTAATGACTCAGTGCTTGCACGAAAGGTTCCTTTCCTTTTCCTTTTAAAGCCATCCAAATTGGTGGCCATCACTACATCTTGTGGTAGTGAGTTCCATAATTTAACTATGCACTGTGTGTGAACAGGTCCTTCCTTTTATCTATCCTGAATCTCCTACCCATCATCTCCATGGGTGGGATATTCTAGTATTATGATGGAGAAAAATGTCTCCGCTATCCACCTTCTCCACACCATACATCATTTTGTACACCTCTATCATGTCTCCCCTTAGCCTCCTTTTGTCCTGCTTTTGTTGACGTTTATGTGTAATTTTATCCATAGTGGATCCAGAGTCTGCTTGTTGCTTTGCTGTTGTGCAACTCTACACCCCTCCCTCTCTCCACTCGCTCACTCACTCACTCACAAACACACATATTTCATATGCATACATTGACACTGATATATTCAAATTTATGTAGCTACATTTTTTCTTTCCGTTTTTGTTTTGTTGAAATTTCAAAATTTCAAATTATTATTATTATTAATAATAATAATAATAATAATAATTTTAATAACAACACAACAATATGATTCATGATGATTAGTTGCCATCAACCAGGAAGGGAAAAAGGACATCGCTCAGTAGGAAAGCACATGCTGTAAATGCAAACTCTCCCAAGTTCAATTCCCAGCGTCTCCTAGTAGGGTTGGAAAGATGCTTCTCTGAAACACTGGAGAGGTGTTGCTAGTATTCTCACTATAGAAGACAACCCTTCCCTATCCACGTGCCCTCCAGATGCTGTGGATTTGAACTCTGTCAACCCCAGTCAGCATGCCCAATGGTGAGGTAAGTTGTCTAAAACATCTGGAGGGCACCAGGCTGGGGGAAGCTCATCTTCTAGAGTGAGAATACTGAAAGCAGCTTGTCGGAGTTTCAAATGGGGTCTTTCCCACCTCTGGTCCCCTCCAGATGTTTGAGAACTGGAGATGCAGTGAATTGAACCCAGGACTGTTCCCCAAATGACACAACTTGATACAGAACATTCCAAAGCCAAAGCATCTGCTTGTGGATTTTAATGAGCAGTCAAAAGGTAGATACTCACCACACAGCTCTTTAGTATCCACGTTGCTTTAAAACAAAGAAAAGAAAGACAGGAAAGGATGAGAACACAGAAAGGGGCAAAGCAGGAACTAAACATTCAGGACAAGTTGAGCAGAAAGGGGGGCCTGCCAGCATTCAAAGGGGCTACGTATTGTGGTTCTCATTAAAACACACGTTTCAAAAGGCACACATCATCAGGGGCTCTTTCAAATCAAGCATTCCTGAACTTGTTGTCATTAAATATGCTGAAGTACAGTGTGTGCACAGTGTACGTTCTTATCTTTCATAGAAAATTGCTGTAAAAAAAGATAACCAGTTACATGCTAAAAAAAAACCTTGTATGCTTGGCACAATGTCTGGTACAACATTGTTGGCTATACAGAGAGAGCAGCCATGCGGCAATTGGGATATGTACCCAGTCTTGAAATAAGATAAATCTCTGCACCCTGTATACATTGCAGAACTTGGGCATGCTCCTCCTCCCCATTTTTCTCCTCACAACAACCTTGTGAGGTAGGTTGGACTGAGAGTTAGTGAACAGGCCCAAGTCACCCAGTGAGCTTCCATGGCTGAGTCTCTAGAACTTGGATGCCTCCATATACACACAGGTTTGCCTAAAGTATGCATTCTACAAGCAATTTCCCTTAATATTATTCTCTTGTATGTTCTATTTTCACTAGTATACACATCAGTGTACACACTTCCCCTGAATATACACATTTTTGTATGCATTGTTGTGTGTTGGTTTGAAAAAATTCTGAGAAGTGGGAATATCGAATATCTGGTTCATATATTGATTTTGGGAGATGTGCAAACCTGTGAAGTTCATATCAAAATGAAAGAAAGTCTCTCACACTCAGAACACACCGATATTGGGAGAAGAAGAAAGCCGTGTTAGCAAATGCAATGAAGTCCGAGGGGGATGAATTGCAAGAAATAGAGAGAGCAATCATTATGTTAAAGCTTAGATGTATGTAAAATAATCACAGTGAGCCTTGACAAAGCAGCTGTTTTTCCCTGGGAGCTACAGTCTCATTGCGAATGCTGCTGCTGCAGCCTTAGAAGGCAATGAGAATATTCCCATAATAGAACATTTATTTTACCGATTCACTTGAGAGGTATTTGATTAACTCAAACCATCCTGGAAACCAAATTATTTAAGGTTGTTAAAACACAAAGGGATTGTGATGAGCTCCAAAGGGATCTCTCCAAGCTGGGAGAGTGGGCATCCAAATGGCAGACATGGTTTAATGTAAGCAAGTGTAAGGTGATGCACGTTTGCGGGGTGGGTGGGTGGAATCCCAACTTCAAGTATAACCTAATGGGATCTGAGTTGGCAGTGACCGAACAAGAAAGATTTTTGGGATTGTGGTGGACAGCTCGATGAAAATGTCCACCCAGTGTGCGGCCACTGTAAAGAAGGCAAACTCCATGTTAGGCATTATAAGAAAAGTAATTGAGAATGAAACTGATTGGTGAGAGATCCAGGACAAATAAAAGGAAGGACTTCTTCACACAGCACATAGTTAAATTATGGAACTCACTACCACAAGATATAGTGATGGCCATTAATCTATATGGCTTTAAAAGGGGGTTGGATAATTTCCTGGAGGCAAAGGCTATCAATGGCTACTAGCCCTGATGGTTGTGTGCTATCTGCAGTATTCGAGGCAATAAGCCTGTGTGCACCAGTTGCTGGGGAACATGGTGGGGAGGGTGCTGTGGCACCATGTCCTGCTTGTTCATCCCTGGCCGATGGCTGGTTGGCCACTGTGTGAACAGAGTGCTGGACTAGATGGACCCTTGGTCTGATATGTTCTTATGATCTGTCTCACCAATCTATGCAAGTGGATTATGGAGAAAGAACCATTAAAAGAAAACAACCTTTCATTCTTGGAATTCTTAAAGGTGCTTCATAAATGAAGAATATTGGATATGGCACAATCTTTAAGACTGTTGGACTATGGCTGAGTCCTGGATGCTTTCCCACATCAAAAGTTCACTGCAAATTGAAAGCTTGTCCATCAGGGGAAGTGTTTGCCTAAAACGATTCTTCCTAACATGCTGACATATTCTTTGCAGTGATTTTTTTTAAAAATCACTATGGTATTTTCAATGAATAGTGTCATACTAAGTCTTTTAATTTTAAAAAAATCAAGCTAGTTCAGGATGGATAGGTCAGTCTGTTTCTGGCCCGTGTGATTTTCACATTTGTTGATCAGAGAGCTTCAGCTATTGGGCGGTATAAAAATGTAATAAATAAATAAATAAATAAATATCACTCATAAAATTCATTCCACCACATTTCTGCGTTAATCTGAGGGGGTTTTCTGTGGTGGTCTGCATCTTTGACACCTCCTTTCTGAGAAATAGGTACTCTTTGGCCTCATCACCACTAGCTTTTAAAATTACATCTGAAGACAAATTGATTCAAGTTGGCATTTGGTATTTTAAAATTAGCTGTTTCTCTGTCTGTATGTGCATGTATGCGCTCATGCGCTTAATTATATTTGAATGTCCCTATTAGAATATTGTAAGCACTCACTAAATTATTTATTTACTGTTTATCTTTTAAATTTATTCATATTTATCTTTTAAATGTATTCATTGTTTATCTTTAAATTTATTTATTATTTATCTTTTAAATAACAAATGCATCTATCATTTTTTTAAAAAAAATGCATGGAAATTCACATGCATATACACATTTTAAAATGTATTTTCTCTCAAAATACGTATAAGTGTTTTACTATCTGTTTTGAGTTGGGAACTGTGTTGTAGCATTCAGGAAGTGCAAAAGCTGGTGGATAACTGAGTCCCAATATACATATTACGTCTGGGAGGTAAGGTTCTGGTCAGTTCATATGGGAAGTCACAATAATAATAATAATCAAAAATATAGTTTCTCAAGTATTCCTTAAGCCAATGGACTTAAAGTGGCTCAACCTGGACTAGATCATGCCCAGCCCAATGGATTCAAAAGCTATGAGTGTTAGATTAGTTCTGCTGTAAATTAAGCAAACACCCTTGCCTCTAAGAGATATATTATTGATTTAGCTGTAGGTGGCTTGTCTGACAAAATGCAAGTAGCAAGGTTTTAAGACAAGCCATCATTTCTTTAATCCACCAAGATAAAAGTTAACAATGTCCTCCACAATTCTCCTCCTCCTCCTGGGTTAAATGTTCACTGTTCACCCCCAAGCAGTCTACAAAGATTCAATGTATAAACTTGGAGATTAGACAGAACATTTAGCATTTCTACCAGGCTTGGTCAGGCTTGTGTCTTTATGCTGCCACTGATCACAGCACCAGATGATTTATACAACTTTTGTCCTTTAAGAAGGAACCAAGACCTAAGCAAACATGGTCCCAGCAAAGTTAAGTCTCAGGATCAGCCCATGAAATGTCTCAGGAGGCATTTTCCTTTTCATAGAATCAGACAATAGTAGAGTTGGAAGGGGTCTATAAGGCCATCAAGTCCAATCCCCTGCTCAATGTAGGAATCCACATCAAAGCATCCCTGATAGATGGCTGTCCAGCTGCCTCTTGAAGGCCTCTAGTGTGGGAGAGCCCACAACCTCCCTAGGTAACTGATTCCATTGTCGTACTGCTCTAACAGTCAGGAAGTTTTTCCTGATGTCCAGCCGGAATCTGGCTTCCTTTAACTTGAGCCCGTTATTCCGTGTCCTGCACTCTGGGAGGATCGAGAAGAGATACTGGCCTTCTTCATTCCCCTAGAATAAAGAAGACCACTTGGCAGGATTTTCCTCCAAATATTCTCCACCATTTCTCAGAGCAAACTCTGAATTCCCTGACAGCAAGCACTATGACTGAATGGATTACAGATTTTGAGTAACTTCATTCTTGTGCACTCTGCTTATATCAGGGGTAGAGATACTGTGTAGGGTGACCATATGAAAAGGAGGACCGGGCTCCTGTATCTTTAACAGTTGTATTGAAAAGGGAATTTCAGCAGGTGTCATTTGTATATATGGAGAACCTGGTGAAATTTCCTCTTCAACACAACAGTTAAAGCTGCATGTGCCCTGCCCTCTTTTAAATCTGGTCACTCTAGTATAGCTCCTGCAGCTTTAACTGTTGTGATGAAGAGGAAATTTCACCAGGTTCTCCATATATACAAATGACACCTGCTGAAATTCCCTTTTTTATGCAACTGTTAAAGATACAGGAGCCCTGTCCTCCTTTTCATATGGTCACCCTAATACTGTGTCAGCATGAGGGCCGAAATCAATTTCAGAGACACTCTCATTCCAGTGGTGGTCATGGCTGAATACAAAAGGGGTCAGGCCAAAATTACAAAGAATCTCAGCATTTTGCAGCTTCTCTTATTGACAGTAAAAATCCTCTAGGGTCGTGTCTACACCAACCGTTTACTCCAGGATAATATCGAAGTTGTCCCTACTGGGCCACATGACACACAGCTCAGTTATTCAGGGATATCACTGACCGTTTTTGTCACAGTTTTTCCGGCTGTCTCGCTACAATCCCGAAGTCCGCGGCTGGTGTGCCCTCCCTTTGCAAAGCTGTTGTTGCTTGGCATGAGCTCCTGGTTCAGTGAACAGCCAATCCGCTGTCAGGGGTGTGTACATGGGCATCAGCGCGGTTCATCGCCAAGTGTTTTAAAACAAACATATCTCTGCACAGGAGTGCATTTTCGGCACAGTACCTATTCCCTCTTGTGTTGCTGCGTGTCTGTGCTGCTGCGCATCTCTCAGGAGTTATTTAAAAAAAACTGTGCCCTGTAGCCATCTGCCTAGTCTCACTCACTTCCATTGTAGTGGGGCACACGTGCTCCCACAGCGGCTGTCCATTAATTGCAGGAAACACCAGTGGCGTGTGTCCCGTGAGCACCGATAGTGGAAGCTGGGAACCATCACAATCATCCCTCCTCCACTGTGAAAGGGCAGTAGGTGTAGATGAGGCCTAGGGGCTCATCTACACCAAGCAGGATATTCCACTATGAAAGCGGTATATAAAAGACAGGAGCTACACGACTGCTATAAAGCGGTACTGCTTTATAGCGGTACTGAAGTGCACTGACAACTGTTGGGCCCATTGAGACATACTATATACTAGGGATGTGCTCCGCTTCTAATCGAACCAGCGAATTAGAAGCGGAGCGGGGTGCTTCGCCTCCCCTTAAAGCGGAGGCGAAGAGGATTGGGGGGCCGGCGGAGTGTTGCGAAGAGGATCGAGGTGAAGGCGGATCCTTCGCCTCAATCTGGAGATCCGCAAGAAAGGTAAGTGGGGTTTACCAGGCCCTGCTGCTGTTGCTGTCGCCCATGTGGCGACAGCGGCAGGGCCCTGTAAACCCCCCTCCCTCCTCTCCTTTACTTGTGTCCATCCGCGGTCTCTCGGCTTCTTCAATTGAGTCCGCGGCTCAACCAGGAAGTCTAGACCGCACTTGCGGCCCAGACTTCCTGGTTGAGCCACGGGCTCAATTGAAGAAGCCGAGGGACCGTGAACGGATGCAGGTAAGGCCCCCCTCCCCCTTGGTCCCTTATCGGGCTCTGCAGGTAAAGGAGAGGAGGGAGGGGGGCCTTACCTGGCGCCACTCCCCTCCACTGCAGAGCTCCGATTCGGAGCCGGAGCTCCGCGGCGAAGAGGAGCGGACTATGGGTGGCGTGGCGCGGAGTGGAGCAGGCCGATCCGAAATTTTTGGATCGGCCCGCGGGGCGGATCGGGGGGTCCGTCCACACCCCTACTATATACCACTTTCATACTGCTATATGCTGCTTGGTGTGTGGCTCCTGCCTTTTATATACCACTTTCATAGTGGAATATCCTGCTTGGTGTAGATGATCCCTAGGTGTGTTGGATCCTCTAGATGTGTTGGGATGTAAATCCCAATCATTCTCAGCCAGCATGGGAGTTGCAGTCCAACACATCAGGAGGCCCATCACATTGGGGAGGCTGAGGTCACTACCTCAGTGTGGCAACGAGGGACAGGGCCTTTTCAGTGGTAGCCCCCAGACTATGGAACGATCTCCCTGACGAGGCTCGCATGGCACCAACGCTGCTATTTTTCCGGCACCAGGTTAAGACTTTCCTCTTTGCCCAGGCATATGGCAGCACATCTTAATCACCCACATATTAAGGTTTTTTTTAAATGGTTTTTAATGCTTTATGTGTATATGTTCTGTGTTTTAAAATTTTAAATTTCATATACTTGTTTTTATCTCAATTTTAGAATTTCTGTAAACCGCCCAGGGAGCTCTGGCTACGGGGGTGGTATATAAGCGTAATAAATAAATAAATAAATAAATTTAGACAGTCTACTCAAATTGGTCCCAGTGTTCTGCTGGTGAGCTCTGATACAGTAACTCTTCTGTCCACCCTAAATCACAAACAGACAGTTCTGTGAAACTGAAGTCACCACTTCCAGCCTAAGCGATGAGATGGCTTGCGTGTCTATCTCCTGTCTCAAACTGAATTCAAGATATATACATATTTTTCAGGAATGAGGTCCAACAAGCTGCTTGAATTGGCACTGGATTTCGGATAAACAGAGGTGCCTTATCATCTACCTCAGTAGCAAGCCCATTCTCACTTGCCTTTGGATTTTTCATCCTGATAAGCCTTCCAAGGCAGTATGTGATTGACAGCTCTCCCTTGCTGAATAACTTCCAATCCATATGTCTATTTTTTTAATCCTTGACTAAAAAAGCTGTCATTTTGCCTTTAGGTTTTGGCTGATTTTAATCATGTCTCCTGAGCCAGAACTGGTTCCCCAAATCCTAAAAAAAAGCAAAAAGCAAAACTTTGCAGGGCTACCGAGAGTTAATTTCCATGAACGAATTTTATTCTCAGATAAATGCCACCGAGATGCTAAAATTCAAAGCTTCCTAAACACAATCTAGCCAACTTTAGCTGAGAAGAGTTCAAAGCAAGTAATTGCTAAATTAGGATCCTGACAACATTTACAAGGAGGTACACAATAAACGTAGGCGGAAAATAGAATGTTACCTTTTGGAGTCATTCGAGGCAGAAAATGCCACCTCCCTGACCTGCTTCAAATTCTGAATGGGGGAACAAATTAATTGGTTGGGCGTCTGATTCGAGGATTTCAGCATGTCTTTCTGAACGGATGTGGGCACGCACTTCTAGCATACCTCCCTAAATTGGAGAAAGCAAGGACTCTTCTTGGATCGTTGTGTTACATGTCAAAAGAGGGCCAGATATACACCAAGCAAGAAATGACACTTTGAAAAATGGTTTGAAGACTGTCTATGGAGTGTGTCCGGGGCCCCAACAGTTGTCACTACTGTTATAAACCGTTTTAAAGCAGTAGTGTAGGCCATAGCTAGACCTAAGGTTTATTCCTGGATCGTCCAGGGGTGAAACCTGTTCATCTAGGTGACACACAGGGGATCCAGTGCTCAGGCAGGGGTGAACCCTGGATGATCCCAGGATAAACCTTAGGTCTAGCTGTGGCCTGAATCCTGCCTTGTTTTGGTCTTCATATCATGATCATCTGTGCAATCCATGGAGGCTGATGCCATGGTGCAGTGGAGTCACCAGCCTGCACTGCATCCAATTATGGATGGACAATTATTTTGAAGATATAGGATGATATATTGTCCACATAAACCAGGGATCCAGACTCCCAGGGCCACCTGGAGCCCCAATTAAGCTGGAGGGATAAGAAGTCTGCTGGGTGTGAAGATAGTTGTTGTCTCCAGTTGCATTGGTCCTTATGGGCACCATGTTGGAAGTCCCAGTGTTAGAAGGTGGATCTGCTAGTGGACAGCTTTTGCTGACCTCCTTAGCAATTCTTTGGAGAATCTGAGTCTGGCTTAGATGTACCTGAGTCTCATGAAGGCAAATGGAATTTCTCTGTTTAGGCTGGAAGTATAGATTTTCTTTTTGGTGCATCAGAAGTTCAGTCTTTTGCATGCCAATAAAAATGTTTAACTGCACTCAGTTTTGATGCCAACTTTTCTCTCCCTCCAGGATACATTTTACCCAGGGGATCAATTGCATTTAGAATCAGAGCTGAAGGTCAAGATTACACTGTGCCTTTGCAGGGTTCTGGAAGGAGAAAATTCACCCAAGGAAGCCTGGATCTCACTTCTATTGGGCAAAGTTCTTTTTATTCATCGCAGCCTCCAAAGATTTAGGCTTCGGTTTACAAGCCATGGTGGGAAAACAGATTCCTTTAATAGGCAGTGTCAGGTAGTACACGTTATTTAAGTCACTATTCAGCTATGAAGTTAACTACTTCAGGGGTGGGCAGATGGTAGATCTCTAGATGTGTGGGACTTTAATTCCCAGAATCCCCTCTCAGCATGCCCGATGGTCAGGAATGCTGAGAGTTGAACCCCAAACATCTGGAGATTTACCTTCTGCCCATTCCTGAGTTAGGTGATTTTGAACTAATTTGGTACATCCCAATTTAAGTGTGTGTGTGTGTGTGTGTGTGTGTGTGTGTGTGTGTGTGTGATCACTCCAATGGGTTGATTCCCCTTCATCCAACTCCCAGATAAATTCAGAACAAATGACGCTGACCACAGGCAAATTAAATGTATTTCGGTATTACACTCTGATTTGGAATCAAGACTATATTTGGGGGATTTTATGAAATTCAGAAATGATATAGCTCAGGCTGTTGATATAAATTCAGTGACCCTACCATTCCTACAATTGATAGATCTATTTAAACCTCTCCATTTTAAAAAGGTTTCTGCCTCCAAGAAGTATCAGTCTAACAGGGGAAATAAGTGGTTTGATGAGGATTGTAAATGGCAAAAATATTCAGTTGCTACCGGAATAATGGCATTATCACAATTCCTCCCTCTTTTTATGAGCTACACAGATCTTATAAGAAATTAGTTAAAGGAAAGAAGAGAAATTATTATAATGAACAATGGAGGGAAATGGGACTGGCCTTTGTAAAAGAAAATAACAACCCTGGAAAGTTTTGGGCTCTAAGATGGAAGGGAGGTCAGTCCCTGTTACTGACAGCTATATTGCCATGACCATATGGGAAAGCCATTTTAGGGAGGTGTTTAATGATTTGAATAACCAAGAATCGGACTCAAATGCTGCCCTCGATCTTAACTGGGCCCCTCATTGGAATCCTGTTACAGTTGATGGAGCCAAGGCACTGCTCTTAGGCTTACGGAATGGGAAGGCTCCTGGTGAAAATGGCCTCCCCCCTGAATTATTTCCTTCTTTCCCAGATTGGTGGGCACCAATATTAGCACCCCTCTTTACTCTTATTGACCGATCTGGTAATCCTCCACCTAGTTGGCTCTCAGCTGTTGTAGTTCCCATCTATAAAAAGGGCCCCAAGGATGATCCAGCTAATTATAGACCTATTCGTCTACTTGATGTGGAGGGGAAAATTGATGCCAGGCATCTATTGGAGAAATTGGAGGACTGGGTTGAGGAAAAGGCCTTGCTCACTCCAGAGCAAGCTAGATTTCATGTAGGATGATTGACACTCGGCCACTGTCTTTTGCTTAAGCATATTATAGATAAATATCTATAGATGGGCAGACAAGATAAGAATTTCTATCTCTGAGCTGGGCTTTTCGCAAACGTCTTTAGAAGGCTAAATGATGTTGACATCCAGACGGTGGGAGTCATTCCAACATGATCTAGGGTCTCACCAAACAGATGGGTCTCACCAAACAGATTTTTTTTGCTTTCGTTGATTTAAAAGCTGCTTTTGAATCCATTTCCCAGAAATGTCTGTGGATTAAGTTACAAACCTTGGGAATATCATGAGCCTGTACTTGGAGACATCTCTTAAAATTAGAGCAGGCCGAGAGGGCCAACTATCCAATATAGTGTCTGTCACAAAAGGAGTTAGAGAAGGATGTTTACTTGCTCCACTTCTTTTTAATCTTTTTTTTAAAATGATGTTGTAGAGTTTCTAAAGGGTGACTGTTATTTTCCAGTTAAACTTGGACAAAACAAGATTTCAATCCTTCTTTATGCAGATGTTGCCATTCTTATATCTCATTCTCAGGTAGGATTGCATAGTCTGTTAAGGCAGTTTAGTCACTACTGTCAAAATGAACAGCTTTCTATTAATTATGACAAAACTAAGATAATGGTGCTTGGTAAATCTAGGCATGTTTATAACTGGAAAATGGATGGGAATAATTTAGAACAAGTTCTTTCCTTTAACTACCTTGGTATTATATTCCAACAATTAGGGACTTGGTCCGTTCAAATACAAACTAATGCTTTGCTGGCTGATAAAATACTTAATGGGTTGTTACGTTTCCATCATACTAAAGGGGGTAACTTAGTACAACCAGCTTTAGAATTATATTGGGTTAGGGTTCTGCCACAATTACTTTGTAGGGCCCCAGTGCGGGCACTAGCAAAATTAGATCCAATAGAAAGAGCCCAAAACAAATCCCCACGTAGGCTGCTTTCTGCCCCAGTTTCTACCAAAATGGCAACAATCCATGCTGAATTGGGACTGATGTCCATAAAAGTTGAAGCACTTAAATTAGTTTTGTTGTTTTGGTTAAAGGTGATATTTAAACAGGCTTCTGAATTTATACTCACTGCAGTTGAGGAAATGGGCTCTATCTCTTGGAAACAAAATATTGGGATTTTCTATTAGGGGTGTGCACGGACCCCCCGCTCCGCCCTGCGGGCCGATCTGAAAATTTTGGATTGGCCCGCTCCGCGCCGCTCCGCCCATACTCCGCTCCTCTTCGCCGCGGAGCTCCGGCTCCGAATCGGAGCTCCGCAGTGGAGAGGAGTGGCGCCAGGTAAGGCCAGGAGAGGAGGGCGGGGGGGTTACCGGTCCCTGCCGCCATTGCCGCCTGTGCGGCAATGGCGGCAGAGCCCGGTAAGGGACCAAGGGGGAGGGGGCCTTACCTGCCTCCGTCCGCGGTCCATCGGTTTCTTCAATTGAGCCCACGGTTCAACCAGGAAGTCTGGGCCGTGCGGCCTAGACTTCCTGGTTGAACCGCGGTCTCAATTGAAGAAGCCAACGGACCGCGGATGGACGCAGGTAAGGGAGAGGAGGGGGAGGTTTACCGGGCCCTGCCGCTGTCGCTGCATGGGCGACAGCGACAGCGGCAGGGCCCGGTAAACCCCACTTACCTTTCTGGTGGAGCTCCGGATCAAGGCGAAGGATCCGCCTTCACCTCGATCCTCTTCGCCACGCTCCGCCGGCCCCCCAATCCTCTTCACCTCCGCCTTAAGGGCAGGCGAAGCCCCCCACTCCACTTCTAATTCACCGGTCTGATTAGAAGCGGAGCACATCCCTATGTTCTATACCCTTTTTATTGTCACTGGGTTTTGATGTAGCAAAGTCAGCACTGTTGCAATGTTTTAAAGATATTGAAATGCAGCCTCAAATGGCTGAAATTATACGTTGCGCCTCTAATAAGTTATATGTGCATTTAGCCCCTGTTTTTCTTAACCTTCCAAAATATCTGGTTGATTTGCCCTCTGTTAAGATGAGAAGAGGCTTTTCCTGGGCAAGGTTAAATGTGCTCCCCTTGGCAGATTGTATGGGGTGCCTCCAGGGTATCCCCAAGGAAGCCCGAGGTTGTCCTTGCAACCTTTTTACTTTAGGAGACGTCACTTATTTTATTTTAGAATGCAAAGTCTATTCAGACATTAGGAAAATGTATATCCTTCCTTTGCTAGTTCGGATGAAGGGAAGATCATCCCTCAAAAAGCTGTGTTTTTTATTGAATCATATTAATAAATATGTAACTTTTAGAACTGCTAAATTTCTTCCGCTGGTCCTGCTGTTGTGCACAAAGGCCAAGGGAATGTATGTATGTATGTATTTATGTATGTAACACATCTATGTGAAACTGTATAATGGCTGGTTGCTAAATACAATAAACTTGACTTGGACTTGGTAAGGGGAAATAAGGCTGTGGGGAGAAATTAGTCTGGATTGCATTTTAATGTAAACTTTACTAATTTTGCAGTTTCAAACAAAAAATCAGTTATGCTTCAAAATTTGCAATAGAGTTGTAAAAAAACCCAAACACACAAAAAACAAAACAATGCATACAAAATGCACGTATTAGTGAAAATAACATAAATGTGCACTATATCAGAAAACATACTTGCAAAATGTGTGTGTGTGTGTTTGGCAAAACTACACACAAAAATACATGTATCCTGGGAATTGTGCACAGGAGAATGTGTAAAAGCGACTCCCAAGAGTTCACAATCAATGGAATTTAAGATTGGAAAAAAGAGAAATTGACAGCTACGTCCATCCCTTGGAGGAAAGAAGGGGAAGCATATAATCTGCTCTGATGGAAGTTTGGCTAAAATGTAATATCTATATCTATAGATATAGATATAGATATAGATACCTTTCTCACTAGTGGCAGTTTTTCTAGATGGATGTAATGAGTTTTGCCAGGTCATGCTGTCTTTTACGGTTCAGCAATTTCCTGACAATTGAGCATGTTTTAAGTATGACTGCTTTCTGGATGTTGGTGTGGTTATATTTTGGTAGGCCCAGTTTCTGAAGGTTTTCTGTATAGTTTTTTGATGTGATGCCGGTGACTGAATAACAGAATAATTGTGACCTTTTCCTATTGCCATGGGTCTTTAACTTCCATGGCCAGTGGTGTATATTTTCTCTCTCTTTTCCTCTTCCTTTTCTACAACATGTTTGCTACTAGGAGGCTAGGTGGCTACTAGGAGGAGGGCTTTCTCCGCTGGGGCACCCCAGTTGTGGAATGAGCTCCCCAGAGAGGTCCGCCTGGTGCCTACACTGTACTCTTTTCATCGCCAGCTGAAGACCTTTGTATTCTCTCAGTATTTTAACACTTAATTTTAACTTAAATTTAAATTTTACTGTTCTAACTCTGTATTTTAATCTTACATCAATTTTGCTGCGTGGTTTTATCCTGGTTGTGCTTTTGATACTGTATTTTGTGTTTGTGTTTTTAACCTGTTGGTTGTTTTATTATGGTTTTAATTTTTTGTGAACCGCCCAGAGAGCTATTGGGCGGTATAAAAATGTAATAAATAAATAAATAAATAAACAAACAAACAGGTATTGCTATGTCAATGAGGTATGTGCTTACTACTACTACTACTACTACTACCACTACTACTACTATGAACCACACCAAACCATCCATAGATCCAGGACATAGATATATACTGTCTGGCATCAGAAGGAGATAGCAAGGCCTCCAGCACTAGCCTGGCTGAAACCAATAGCCATTTGGTTCCTTGCCCCTCAAAATTGCCTCTCTCAATGTCCACATTACTACCCAATGTCGTTAGAGTTAAAATGAAGCAGCCTTGAGTCCTACTCAATATCTGAATGAAATATTACCTGGCATCCCTTAAGTCAACCTATCGCATACCAGTGCCTTCCAGATCACTTGGACTACAACTCCCATCTCTCTGCTGATGATGGGAATTGTAGCCCTACCCATATGGAGGACACTAGGTGCAGCATCCAATGGTGATCAGGTATCAGTGGGGCCATGCATCTGCTCTGGGTTTCAGCCAGAACCAGTCAGAACTCTAAAGGAACAATCCAAATTGCTGAACCTATTTTGGGGATAGGGTTCAGCCCCCTTGGATAGCTCGTTTAGAGTTTTGATTGGTTCTGACTGAAACGCAGAGCAGATGCACGGCCCCCAAGACATTGGAGTCACCAGCCTCCACTGGTCAGGGGTAGGCAACCTACAACTCAGTCCCAAAATCTGGCGGGGACCAGGTTGGCTTTTCCTGCAGCAAGAACTTCTAACATCTCGTTGCTATTCATTAGTCAGGCATAAAGAACCAAACTGCATGCAATGAGAACTGTTTGATATAGCAGAGTTGAAAAGAGAGTTAATTTGATATCCAGTGAGGGTAATTGGTGTAGCTGGTGAATTAGAATTAGCTGAATAATATTATTTGAAGTATAGCGTAAGATGCGGGAAATGATAATTAGTTAAACAAATTGATTATTAAATAAATTGAGTTCAAGAAGATTTTTTTTAGTTAACTTGTTAAGTTGATTTTGACCCAACCTTGATGGAATTAAGGTGGGGAGGAAATTTATTAATATCAGCACCACAGGAAGAAAGAATTTATAAAAGAAGTGTTGAAAGCTTTGTTTCTTGTCCTTCAAGTCCTGTAAGATATACAGCAGCCTTCCCCAAGATGGTGCCCTCCAGTTCTTTTGGACATCAACCCCATTAGGTTGTGGTCTAACACATCGAGACAGCATCAGGTTGGGAAACGCTGATGTAGAATGTCACGGACCCAGGTCCTTGCGTCCAGAGTCTGAGGCGGAGGAAGAGCAGGCAAAGTCCAGGGCTTTTGTGTCCCCCTAGCTGGTGAATTGGACCTGGCTCTTGACACAGAACCTGAAACTGGTGGTTAGGATCTCACAAACTCAGAGCCAGGACCCTCAAGTGTTTCTCATGCTCCTCTGTCTCCCCAACAATGGAAGGGACATGCGAGGTAGGAGGCCACTGAGAGGAGTAGAAGCACCCATCTTCAAGCAACAGGGATGGCCCTTTAAGAATCTACCTTGTTGAAGGAAGGGGTGCAGCTTAGGAGAGGGAGACTGGTAGGAGAGGCTCATACAGTCTCACAGAATCATAGAATAGTAGAGTCGGAAGGAGCCTATAAGGCCATCAGGTCCAACCCCCTTCTCAGTGGAGGAATCCACCTTAAAGCATCCCTGGCAGATGGCTGTCCAGCTGCCTCTTGAAGGCCTCTAGTGGGGAGAGGCCACAACCTGCCTAGGTCACTAGTTCCATTGTCGTACTGCTCTAACAGACACTTCGCCTCCAACCTTTGTGGTTGCAAATCGTTCATTGGGAGCTGTCCATGGTGCTGAAATGCCTATCCTGCCATTGTGCCTCACAGGTACCAGATACAGACAAGTTGGAATGTAGAGCAACTTGTCTTGCTGGAGGGCCACTAATGAATCCCAGTTGCTGGGAGGAAATGGTGAGAAAGGGCTATTTACAGATGCCTGTTTTGGGGAAAACCAGCCCTTCTGGGGCTCACCGGAACCTGTGGTACCCCCAGCTCAGCTTGTATTTGCAAGCAGAGCAGCTGGCCTTTTCCTCAAAAAATAGGTACTTTTCTCCCCTGTAGACAGCAACTTTCACAAATTGCAATTTGCAGCCATAATTATGGTGTAATTTGCGGCCACACTTTGCACAAACTACAGCTGAAATTTGCACAAATTTCCAAAATTGTGGCTGCAATTTGTAGAAGTTGCTATTTACAAACCGCGCCCCCCCCAATTGAAAATCATGAGCTGGCCCGACTTGATGCGATCAAGTTGGGCAGATTGCAGGGAAATGTGATGAAGTACGAGGGGTGGGGTGAGCTGCTGAAAGGTTGGCAAACTCCAACCCTCCCAGATAGATTTTTCTGATATCTGTAAGGGCCATTGTTTTCTCACTTTTGAGCTTCCTAGAGCCAAGTGTTTGTCCGCTGCAGGATCTGCTTAGTACCAGTGATGGAGGCTCATGGGCCAGAGCTCTGTACAGACTTCAAGTAGACTGCCAGAAAATCCCTTTGCCACAGTCCCCATCTTCCACACACCTCTCTCACCTCTGGATTGTCAACTAGACTAAGCAGGAAGTTCTTCATGGGAAGCCAGAGTTGGCCCTACAGCTCCTAGCTGCTGGTCCCTAATTTAGAAGAAGCTGGGCTTCTATGATGTGGAATTCAGTTTTCATTTCTGTAGCTCCAGGCACAAACTTCCATTCATTTATTAGACCAAAAATGTGAATAGGAAGCAGCCAGAACAGCTGTTCCAATTTTCTTTAAACCAAAGTCTCCATTTCAAGTCACTTCCAATTGTGTTTCACTTGCTGTGCAGTTGGAAAAGTGAATTTTAAACATTATCTGAATTCACCTCTGGCGAAAACTGTGATCCTTGAGCGTGCCAACTTGCTTCTTACAAATTAAATTGCTTAATAGCTTGGAGCGTTGTTGTCAGGATGTGTTGTGCACAGCCCGTGTACATCGGCAGTATTCATTTAATTTAGAATACTGAAAGGTAATGGCAGGGGAGGGCAGAGGACTTCACAGCACCTGAGATATCGAACTGTTTCTTTGAGCAGCCTCAAATTTTGGTTGAAAATTGCAATGGCTGAAACTCGGCTGGGAAGATCCTAGCATGATAAATATGCCCCATAGTGATATGCCAGGAGATGTTGCTACAGGCAACAATGTTAGGGAAAGTAGAACAAAATAAAAAATGGGATCTCTGCCTTTGATACTCCCTTTCCCCATACTTTGACAGTAAACAGCTTTTGGTTTTGTTTTAAAATACTTGTTAATTTTTAATGGGAAAGGTGTAGACCAGCGTTCCATAGTTTGATTATGCACTGGGAGAAGACTAGTGATGACACCACACACTAGCTATATAGAAGGGAAGGTGGTCTACTAGATACCCTGAACCCAAGTTGTTTAGGACGTTGTACAGCAAGAATATATTTATTTATTTATTTATTACATTTCTATACCGCCCAATAGCTGGAGCTCTCTGGGCGGTTCACAAAAATTAAAACCATTCAAAGTATAAAACAACAGTATAAAACCATAATATAAAATACAATATAAAAGCTCAACCAGATAAAAACAGCAGCAATGCAAAATTACAAATTTAAAACCATGTTATTTAAAATTTATAGATTGTTAAAATGTTGGGAGAATAAAAAGGTCTTCACCTGGCGTCTAAAAGCATATAATGTAGGTGCCAAGCGAACGTTGTGCGTGGCTTGATAGCTAAATAAATAAATGGCACACGGTTTACTTTGTCCCACAGAATGAAATAGGAACTACTAAGGAGTGAGTGAACATCTATCTGTGCAACTCCACTTTTAAATCTGCATATCACCACCCACGGTTCCAGTTCTTTAGATGCAGCTAGAATCTGGTAGGATCTTAGATTTTGAAGAAGTCAGCAAAGAGGGGCTGGTCATAAAATGTAGAAGTTTTTGGCATGTCACTTTGATAGGATAGGAAGAAAAACCTCTTAACACAATGAAGGGCTCTTAGCTGAGTTTTCACCAGCCCATTCCTGCTTCGCAACAAGGCCAGCTATGACCTTATTCTCCCCAGAGCCTCAGCAAAATATATCTAGTTGACAGTTTCTGAGAAATGTTATGCGGGGAGAGAGAGAGAGAGAGAGAGAGAGAGAGAGAGAGAGAGAGAGAAGGAGCTTTTCTTTTCTTTTTTACACGTCCCCAAAGAGGTATTTGCTGTATTTACTGCAGGAATTCCCACTTAAAGGTACATAAATAGGCCAAAGTCTTGCCAAGGTAATAATTTCCAAACTGACATGCCATGAAAAGCCTGCTGATGTGACATGAAAGATAGCTAATTAAACACACATAGAACATGTTGCCGTAACATCTTTTTACAGGTCACTGATTTCTGTCTTCCTCCAGTTCCACCTTCATGGGTTCCTTGATTGGAGATTGGTGTCACCTTTGGCTAGGCAACAATCTCCCTGGTCTTTTGACCAGTATCTATCCATTTCACACCTCTTGGAGACGAATGCAGACCTGAACACAATCTGTGGTTGAAGTCTGTACCTTTCTGAGTTTGTGATATGATTTGTGGAACTAAAAAAAAAATGTCTTGGAAAAATGTGAACATTTGAAAAATACTTATTAAAAATTACATATGAAAATAATGTGCAATTCTGAAAAATGCACACAAAGACCCTTTTTATCAAGGGGAGAAAAATGGGTATGTTTCAAAAATGCATTTTGGCTAACTATAGAGCAGGACAGAGGTATTACCAATACATCAGTCAGTCAATACATTGCATTCTGTTGAAAAAATGTTATGGCCTACTAAATTTTATTTCAGAAAATTAAAGGAGGACAGCAATTCTCCTTTACTTAAGCTGACTAGCAATCCCCCCGACACACACACACACACCAATAAAAAGGATCAGGGCTTCTGAAAGCAGAAGCATACATCTGTTGGAAAAGGAAATGAGGGGATTGGGGCCCTTTCTGAAAGCAGAACTACACTGTGAGGGCCCTGGCCCTGTGTTTCCTTCCAGTATGATGGGGAAAGGACGTGCAGCAAGGGGGCCTCACATTAGGGGTATTCACACATTACACTGAATCAACGTTCACACCCATTCAAATGATTGGGAGAGTCTAGCCCTATTCAGGTGTTTGAGAATCTTAAGTATGGAAGGCAGACAGGGATATACATGCTGCCCTGCCCATTCTACCCTGACCTTCCCATGTTGACTGTGTTGACAGGGAAGGTTGAAAGAGAAACTCTAACCATGTTCAGTTGGATTCACTTACAATGCTCTGCATAATTGTGGATATTATGCAATCAAGGGTCTGGTTTTGCACAACACTCCATCCACATACAGCTGAATTTGGTTGCAGTTTCTCTGTCAACACAGCGAGGTCAGGGGTGAAAGGGGTGGAAGGTGGCATGAGCGCCCCCACCTCCTCTGCAGGCTTAAGATTTTTGAATGCTTGAATAGCACTATTGTCTACATGTGTTCATATCTGTTAAGTACAAAGGTACTAGAATCCTACACATGTAGTAGCATCCTACACAGGTACTGGAATCCTACTTAATCCTGGTTACAGATCATGCACACAGACACATCTGGATGGAATGAACACCTCTAAGATTGTGTGCATTGATGAATGCACATTCTCTTTAGGAGTGCGATTATATTATACAATTCAGTGAAGTTCAGATGCTTCATAACAAATTACATTACATTCAACAGTAAGGCTCAGGTGGTTTATAAGACAATAAAATATGAGGACAATGTGGGGATGGTCCCCGGCACTCCATCTTCCCTACATGAAACATCTGCCCTTATTGCTAGAAGAGGGCTGCCTCCCACTGTTTAACCCATCCTGCCAGCTATTGATGTAAGCCACAAATTGGCTTGCATCATCTCGCAGGAGGATTCCTCTAGCAAAACAGTAAGGCTCAGATGGTTCATAAGGTAACGCAGGACTAGGACAAGGTGGAGCATTTTTGCTGGTCGCAGGTACTCCATTCTGTCCTTCTGGATTTGGGCCTAAAAGACCAAGGAAAACTGTGGGTACATGGAGGGTAGGTAGCAAGCAAGCACAATTTGTCATTAGGGTTGTCTTTCATGGGGAAACCCAGCCCTTTTGGGGATCAGTGGTTTCCCTGCAGCCCCCGGATTGGCTGGCATTTGTGAGCTGAGCTGGGGGCTTTCCCCTGTAAACTGGGGATTTTTGTGTCTTCTCTCTCTCTCTCTCTCTCTTTCTCTCTCTCTGTCTCTCACAAATCAGCACTGATGTGAACTGCAGTCAGAATTTGCTTAACTTGCGCAAATGGCAATTGCAAATTATGCACATTATGCCCCAAATTTGCATCTGCATTTTGCAGAAAAATAACAGGGGGAAATGATGCAAAAAGCTGTCTGGACTCGATAGAAATTAATAAAAGAGCTGGAGTCCCAGGGGTGGGGATGACCCCTTGGACAGATTCCACCAAAATCCCTATTTGTGACACTGCACAACATCTTCACTGATCATAAGGCATGTCAGTTAGGGCATCAGCCTTAGCTTCCAATTTCCCAGCTTCCTGGATCCTGAGCCAACGTGAAATACCCTTAACTCTGATCTTAAACTGGCAGGATTTTTGTTAATTGAATATACAGATATTGAGACCATTAACAATAGCCAGGTGCCTGATGCCAATTTTCATATGAAAATTAGGAAAAAGAAACCAAATGCACAGTTACACAATGGGGGTTACTTGGCTCAGCAATACTACAAATGAGAAGGATCTTGGAATTGTTGTAGATCACAAGCTGAATATGAGCCAACAGTGTGATGTGGCTGCAAAAACAGCAAATCACATGAGGTACTGGTTCCCCTCTATTCAGCCCTGGTTAGGCCTCACTTGAGTATTGCATCCAGTTCTGGGCTCCACAATTCAAGAAGGACACAGACAAGCTGGGGCATGTTCAGAGGAGAGCAACCAGGATGATCAGGGGTCTGGAAACAAAGCCCTATGAGGAGAGTCTGAAAGAACTGAGCATGTTTAGCCTGGAGAAAAGAAGACCGATGGGAGACATGATAGCACTCTTCAAATACTTAAAATGTTGTCTCACAGAGGAGGGCCAGGTTCTCTTCTTGGTCATCCCTGAGTGCAGGAAACAGAAATATGTGCTCAAGTTACAGGAAGCCAGATTCCGGCTGGACATCAGGAAAAACTTCCTGACTGTTAGAGCAGTACGACAATGGAACCAGTTACCTAGGGAGGTTGTGGCCTCTCCCACCCTAGAGGCATTCAAGAGGCAGCTGGACAACCATCTGTCAGGGATGGTTGTGGAAGTGGATTCTTTAAAGTGGATGCTTTAAAGTGGATTCCTGCATTGAGCAGGGGGTTGGACTAGATGGCCTTATAGACCCCTTCCAACTCTACTATTCTATGATTATATGATATATCTAGATTAAAGAGAAACTGGGCAGCAGTAAAAGCGACTTTAGCAAAGGAGAGCTCCAGCACAAACACAGACTTGTTCTGCAGCCTCTTTTACTAGCGTTAAGAATAAATATGGAATTCATAAAAGAAAAATCAGTCTTGTGGATGTTTGGAAAAATATCCATAACTAATTATGGAGGCCCACTGGACTGCCATGGTTTGGGATAAGAGCACTAGGTGGTTAGCATTGTTCCATTCTGCTTTGTAATTAACCTACTTTAGTTTCTTTCTGAACATTGCCTCTTCTAAAGGTTTGTTAGTGAGTGTATTAGGCAGTGTAATCAAAACAGTGCCTTTATTTTATTTATTTATTTTAAGCCAAAAAGAAAGGCTTCCAGAGTGGGTTATGCATCAATTAAAAAAAAAAACAGGCCTGTCCCTGCAAACTCCCGCACTGATTCTCAATCTTTCAAAGAACGATCAGCCGGAATGCAAAACAGTTTTCGGAGAGGAGGTGGCAAAAGTTGCCGCATTGATTCTCTTCCTCTGCTGTAGCCTGCAGGAATTGTTGCTGCCAAAGACCGGGAAGAAGCTAATTTCCATTTTCCCTTTTAATCAGAACTTGAGATATTAAAGCGCAGCCTACATTAAAGCTGAGAAACTCTTGCTGCAGTCCTGAACACCATTACCAGTGATCTCTCTTGTACGCAGTAAGACTTACTTCCAAGTCGATGTGCATAGAAGTACATTGTACGTCTTTGGGTTGTGGTTTTTGCTGGGTCTTTTAGCAGTCTTAATAACAGAACTGCAAGGTCAGCAGACAGATTATATCCTCAGGACCCCAGAGTGCAGGGAGAGTTCTATATGCATAGCAATAAACTAGGGGTGTGCACGGACCCCCCGATCCGCCCCGCGGGCCGATCTGAAAATTTCGGATTGGCCCGCTCCGCGCCGCTCCGCCCATAGTCCGCTCCTCTTCACCGCTGAGCTCCGGCTCCGAATCGGAGCTCCGCAGTGGAGGGGAGTGGCGCCAGGTAAGGCCCCCTCCCTCCTCTCCCTTACCTGCAGAGACCAAAGGGGAGGGGGGCCTTACCTGCGTCCGTCCGCGATCCCTCGGCTTCTTCAATTGAGCCCGTGGCTCAACCAGGAAATCTGGGCCGCAAGTGCGGCCTAGACTTCCTGGTTGAGCCGCGGGCTCAACTGAAGAAGCCGAGGAACAGCGGACGGACGCAGGTAAGGGAGAGGAGGGAGGGGGGGTTTACCGGGCCCTGCCGCTGTCGCCACTTACCTTTCTGGCGGAGCTCCGGATCGAGGCGAAGGATCCGCCTTCACCTCGATCCTCTTCACCACGCTCCGCCGGCCCCCCAATCCTCTTCGCCTCCGCCTTAAGGGTAGGCGAAGCCCCCCGCTCCGCTCCTGCTTCTCCGGTTCGAGGAGAAGCGGAGCACATCCCTACAATAAACACACTTGGGGAGCAATCCTATGGCTCTTAGACAGTGCCTGGGGGCCTTAGGATATTTCAGATTCCTGGATCCAAGGTAGGAGACATTGCTAGAGGCCTTCAAGAGGCAGCCAGACAGCCATCTGTCAGGGATGCTTTAAGGTGGATTACTGCACTGAGCAAGGGGCTGGACTCCATGGCCTCGTAGGCCCCTTCCAACTCTAGTGTTCTGATTCTTTGATTCTTTTTTTCCAATGGAGACGATCGTACCTTTACAAAAATAAAGCAATTAAAGTTATCCCAAGCCTGCTTGAGGGATAATTAATGGGGAACAGCGGTGTGCTCTGATATGGTTTCTCTTGATTTATTTTTTATTCAGCTCATCTGTCCTGTTTCCACAGCTTTGCTCCGGTAAGCAGACAAATTCCTCAAGGGTCCGCCACTTTGAAATAGCACGGGATTTGCCTTTAGGGCTGACTAGGCTGTGCCAAACACTGTATTTCTGCATTTTCCTCAGGGGAATTCACACGCTCCGGTTTGCAAGGTGCTACACTGTAACATACACTCAAGAGAAATGGAGGAAATGAAGGCAGACAAATGCATCCATTGCTGCACCCCTTTTTGGACTGTCACTTGGGGTAAATGGCACCCTATACATTTCTTAAAAGATCCACATCTTTGAGCAGATACAGGGAGAGACGCAGTGCATGTCCGGCCCTTGAACAGACTCCTTCCTGGCTTACCAAGATCTCTAGGATGCAAGGCGCTAGGAGTTCTAGAGCAGTGGTTCCCAATTAGCTAAGTACTGCGGACCCCTTGTTTTTCAAATGCCAAGCCATGGACCCCCTCCTTTTGAAAAAAAATGTTATCTCTATGGTAGTTACCTGCACGAAGCAATTTTTTTGGAGAAAATAAGGGGTAGCCCCCAATAAACAAAGGATTTTAGGTATACTAAAAAACAGATCATAAAATTTGTGATATTTGTGGTATTACCATGCAAAAATGACAATGATTTAGTTAGGAATATAAAGACGAATTTAATTTTACTAACAACTAGTTTACAATTGAACAAAGTATGACATGTCTAGCAGCTACTAAACCTAAATGTGATGGGAGAAATCATGCCTCTTTTTGTCCCGAACAAACACTTCCACATCCTGTTCAATATTTCCTACTTTTAATCTCAAATCTGGATCAACATTGAGCCGATTGGTAAAGCAGCAGTTTCTGCAGCTGAAACTCTCCCCATGGCCTGAGTTCGATCCCAGTAGAAGCTGGTTTCAGGCAGCCGGCTCGGGCTGACTCAGGCTTCCATCCTCCCAAGGTCGGTAAAATGAGTACCCAGTTAACTGGGGGAAAGGTAATAACGGCCGGGGAAGGCAACGGCAAACCACCCCGCTATAAGGCCTGCCAAGAAAACATCAGCGAAAGAGTCAGTAAAAAAAGACTCAGTGCTTGCACGAGAGGTTCCTTCCCCTTCTTCATATAACGAAATGTCTAAAACGTTTGTTCACAAAGATATGTGGAACAAAAGGGAACTAGATGTTTCAAAGCTTTTTCACCTAACTTCTTATAATCAGGAGAAACCTTCACCCAGAATTGGTCCAGTTTATAATCTTTGAAAAATGATTTCAATGAACCATCACAAGTCACATCAACACCTGCATCTTGCTCTTCCGCAGAGAGAGTTGTTAGTTGTACATCACCACATTCAAAAGGATTCCTTATCCATGAGTTTTCAGGATTAGGTGCAGGGAAGTAATCTCTGAAGCTAGTTGCAGGTGCTCAGAGATGTTATATTTTACTTCTGGTAGGAATTCTTCATCAGTGGGCTCCAGAAATGAATGGTGAATATGTGGATGGTGCCACAGACCCCCTGGGTGGGTTATTCAGACCCCCTGGGGTCCACGGACCACCAACTGGGAACCACTGTTCTAGATTCCTAAGGCCTTTTCACATATTACTCAGTAGCATATCCAGAACTCCCGCAGAAAATCCTCAGGGGTCCTTCTCCGTGAGCCCCTGCCAAAGGAAGTGAAGCAGGTGGCTACCAGGAGGAGGGCCTTTTCTACTGTGGCTCCCCGGCTGTGGAATGAGCTTCTTTGAGAGGTTCGCCTGATGCCTATGTTATACTCTTTTTGACGCCAGGTGAAGATCTTTTTATTTTCCCAGCATTTTAACATGTTTCCATCTTAGTCATTTAACTTTGCTGTTTTAAATCTTTATTTTAAATCTTTGCATTGCTGTTCAGTTTTATTCTGGTTGTACATTTATATTGAGCATCATCAGATGGGGAGGGGGGGAAATCGCATTTCCCTCCCATCGCTTTGCCTCCTGCTGCTGTCCCACAGTAGGGACAAACAGCTTCTTCTTTCTTCACATGGGAAAGAAAGAGGAAGGAAACAATGACTATTTGGCCCAGTCAGTGGCTGTTTTTATCGTGCTACTTCTCCTGCAAACAGCAGAAAATGGCAGCAAGTTTTGCTATAGCCTCCAAAATCGGATTTTCTCTGTCTTATTTTATGATGGAAAGAATACCAGAAAGAGCAGGAAGATGTGCAGGAGACGCAAAAGGACCTGTGAAAAACCATGAGTGCCAGTAACAAGCCAAATGTCTCTCTGAATAATCCGAATTATGGGGTAGAGCAGATAAAGAATCTGAGGGAGACTTACTTGGTGTTGTCAGAATCAATGGTGTGGAAGAGCTTCTCAAGTTCCTCCTCGTTAAGAGTCCCATCGGAAAAGAAGGCCTGGAATTCCTCCAAGGACAATTTCCCATCATCTGTAAGCAATAAAACAGAAGGGGAAATCAACTAGGGGTGTGCACGGACCCCCCGCTCCGCTTCACTTGCAGATCTGCCATTTTTCGGAGCGGGCCGCTCCGCCCCGCCCCCGCTCCGCCCACTTCCGCTCCGCTCCGCTCGGAGCTCCGGATCCGGATCGGAGCTCCGTTTTTTCCCCCCCATAGGGTTGCATTGAAAGCTAAAAAAGTATACAACTTTTTTTAGTTCAAGTTAGAAACCTCACATTTGGCACCATGACACCTCATGGACGTATACACACGCACGCCAAGTTTCAAGGCAATCCCATCATCCCCTGATTTTTGGTGAATTTTTGAAAATCGGGCACCCCATTCAGACCCGTTGGGATAGCTCCGTCAATTTGCATGTTAGAAACCTCAAACCCGGCACCAGGGCAGCTTATCCATGTGTCCACAGGGACGCCCAGACTCAAGGCAGTCCCATCATCCCCTGATTTTTGGCGCAGCTCTAACCTCTAACGCACCACCCATCACACCCCTTTCGATAGCTCCGTCAATTTGCATGTTAGAAACCTCAAACTCGGCACCAGGGCAGCTTATCCATGTGTCCACATGGACGCCCAGACTCAAGGCAGTCCCATCATCCCCTGATTTTTGGCGCGGCTTAACTCACCCCAAATTGTCCCATTCTACAACTACGTCAATTTGCATGTTAGAAACCTCAAAGTCGGCACCATGATAGCTTATCCACGTGTCCACATGGATGCCAAGTTTCAAGCAAATCCCATCATCCCCTGATTTTTGGGGAATTTTTGAAAATCGGGCACCCCATTCAGACGCCTTGGGATAGCTCCGTCAATTTGCATGTTAGAAACCTCAAACTTGGCACCAGGGCAGCTTATCCATGTGTCCACATGGACGCCCAGACTCAAGGCAGTCCCATCATCCCCTGATTTTTGGCGTGGCTTAACTCACCCCAAATTGTCCCATTCTACAACTACGTCAATTTGCATGTTAGAAACCTCAAAGTCGGCACCAGGACAGCTTATCCATGTGTCCACAGGGACGCCCACACTCAAGGCAATCCCATCATCCCCTGATTTTTGGCGCGGCTTAAACTTTTTAACTCACCCCAAATCAAGTCCCATTCTACATGTTAGAAACCTATCCTTTGGTCCCATGACACCTTACCCATGTGTCCCCATGGACACCAAGTTTCAAGGCAATCCCATCATCCCCTGATTTTTGGGGAATTTTTGAAAATCAGGCACTCCGGTATGTCAGGGATTTAAAGTTGCAATTGCAGACAGCTCAATGGGGCCAGTTCCAAGGAAATCCCAACATGCCACGAGATAACCCTAAATCTTCTGGCACATTTGAAAAAGGGATTATTGAACTTGATAAAGTCTAAGTGAGCGCAGGAAGGACTTCTCCCCTGAGTCAAAGCAAGACACATACACCATCCCTGCAAGGCGGGAAGGGGAGAAGGGAGGGAAAGCAGGCAGGCAGCATGCATTGTAGTGCCGCAAGGATGGCTTGAGCACTAACGCATAGCAAACCAACCCGTAAGCGGGCGCAAGGAGCAAGTGAGGCAAAGATGGCTGGTTGTTTCTTTCTAAGCCAGCAGTTACGCCTTGAGGGGCACAGAGGAGGACGACTGGGAGCAAGCGTGCTGGAGGGTGCTGGACACGAAACGCAAAGCCCATCTCCCAGGCACCAGGCGGGCAGAGCAGGCGAGGAGTCAGTCCTGGCAGATGCCCCACCACAGCAGCACCCTGGGGGAGGCGGGCAGACAGGCAGGCAGGCAGGCTGCGGGCATTTCTTGGGGCACAAGGAAGTGAGGCAAGGATGGCTGGTTTCTAAGCCAGCACTGCAATTAGTCACGCATTGCAAACGCAAACCATCCCAGTGAGTCGGTCACCGAGGAGGACAGGCTAGCAGAGGGGCAGGCAGAGTGACATGTGATAGATCTAGTATTGGGGAGGAGTCAGTCCCGGCAGATGCCCCACCACAGTAGCACCCTGGGTGGGCATTGGAAAATGCCATCTTGTGGGTCCATACTTCCCCCACCCCATTTCCGGCAGGGTTGCCTGCCTAACCCTTGTGGGGATGGGAGATGGAGAGCTGAGAGTGGCAGTGCCAGCAGCAGCCTTCGGCTTTCCCCTGGAACCAGTCGCCTTGCCCGCCTCTTTCCCCAGCAAGACCGACTGGTGCTGCCTCTTAAGATGCATCTTCATGCTGCTGGTTCCATAATGCCCTGTCGATGAACCCCTGCTTAGGCTGAGTTTGCAGTGGCGACAGACAGCAAAGCGGGGATCCGCTCCCAACTCAAAGTAGTCCCACACGATGCTTGTCTTTCGTTTCCGTGGTGGCACCACCAATTGCCCGCCTGAGCTCTCTGGTGTTGCCACAGAAACAGGGGTGTGGGATGAGACTGGGGAGAGAGCCTCGGCCTGCTGCTGCTGCTCCTCCTCCTCAGCCCCCACATCCTGGAGGCCCACCGCCTCCTCCTCCTCCCCCTCCACCTCGTCTAGGTCCATCAGCGGGCTCGTGGGCTGAAAGGATAATGAAGGTGTTGGGGATACTCCTCCTCCTCTAATGCCACCTGCCTCTTGTAAAGGGGCACTTTTCCCATTCCCACCCTCAAAAAGAGAACGCCAGGCACAAGTTGCAGAAGAGAGTGGCTCTGCCTGCTGCTTGTCCTGCTTCTGTTTTGGAGCAGTCAGCCAAGGAGTTGCCCGTTTGATTTTCACAGGAGGAGAGGCAGCCTGCTTACTGGTGCCAGCCTGAGCCTTGCTGCTTTCAGCACGCCTGCTCCCTCTTTTCATGATGACTAATAAAATATTAATACTACTAATAATATGTATAAGGTACTACTAAGAATATGTATAAGAAGAATATAATATGTTTAAATGTAGGGAAATGGGACAAGAAGTGTGTATGCTGTATAAGAAGAATAAAATATTATACTACTAATAATATGTATGAGAATATACTAATATATATAGTACTAAGAATATCTAAAAGAATATAATAATATGTTTAAGAATATTACTAATAAATGTAGGGAAATGGGACAAGAAGTGTGTGTATGCTTTCCCCAAAATGCTCAATCTGTGGCTGCCTGTTGCACTTCACAAAAGCAGCACACTCAGTCCAAGTTACACAGACAAGAAAAAGAGAATAATTTTTTTTTGGTATTTTTTGGTATATAGAAGATAGAAGGAAACACAATCAGGATTTAAGAGAGGGGAGGGGGGAAAAGAACCAACCAAACACTACTACTAATATGTATAAGAAGAATAAAATATTAATACTACTAATAATATGTATGAGAATACTACTAAGAATATGTAAAAGAATATAATAAAATATGTTTAAGAATATTACTAATAAATGTAGGGAAATGGGACAAGAAGTGTGTGTATGCTTTCAAAAGAAAGCTTTCACAAAAGCAGAACAGTCAGGGGGGGGGGGCAACCAACCCAACCCACCAAACACACACTCCAAAATTTAAAAATAAAGTTTATATTAAATCAAAGTAAGGGAAAAACACAGGGCAAACTAAGCTATAAGTCAGAAAGAAGCAAACAAACACACACACACGTGCCAAACTAAATCTATCCTAATCTATCTCCAAAGTCCAAAGCAGGAGCACTAACTAACTAAGTGTTCCCTCCACGAACGCCAACCCACAAAGAGACACAAAACAGAAAGTTCTCAGGGTGGGTCTGCCTTAGTCCCCCCTCCAACGCTGGGATTGGAGGATGATGCTTTCTGAGGAGATCAATTCTCATCAGGATTGGGAGTTGAATGTGCCTGTCATCGCTTCCAAAAACAAAACAAAACCCCAAACCCCGATTTTTAAAAAAATATTGCACGTGAACCACAGGACGCAGAAAGTTGAGAGTAGTCTCAAAATGACCCCCATCCACGACTCTCTGTGCACAAGAATTTTCAGAATGATAGCTTAACACCCCCCCCCAGTTATCCCCGATTCTTTTCCGCAATGTAATCCTATGGGCGAAAAGCCGAAAACGCCGTTTGAGCCGCGCGGTTGACCCGATTTTCACAAAAATATAGCATGCGACCCGCACGACGCAGAGAGGTGAGAGTGGTCTCAAAATGACCCCCATCCACGACTCTCTGAGCACAAGAATTTCCAGAACGATAGCTTCAAAAAGAACGTAGTTATCCGCGATTATTTCCCGCAATGCAATCCTATGGCGAAATGTTTTCAAGATGGCGACCGGAGCGCTCCGCCTGAACTAGGAGCTCCGAAAAATGGCTGCTTCTCTTCGCCTTGCTTCTAGGGGTCCGTGGTCCGCTCCTACTCCGCCTCTGGGTAAGGCGGAGCAGGCCAATCCGCTACTGCTTCTACGCTCCTAATCGGAGCGGATCACACCCCTAAAATCAACACACAAAAATTGTGGGTGGGGGGTGGTGGAAACACAATAAGGCCAACTTGCAGTAAGGCCAATTTGCTGCAAGCTAGGCAAAGGCCTATGGCCCCTAGGCAGCATCTGATAGTTTGGATTCCCTGCTCCGAGGTCATGGACAGGGCTCCCTCCTCAGAGGTGGGAATCAGAGATCTGCAGATGGTGCAGAAAGAATCAGCTCCTCACGGGTAGGAATCTGTTCCCCACAGCTGGTTCAGAGAGGACCATGTGAGATGGCCTCTCAGGCCGGAAACTTGGCCTTGGAGAGTGAGAAAAGAGGCCGTTTCAATGGGTGAGACTGGAGCAGCCAAGATACAGGCTATCCTGAGCCCTCTGCTAGCCTCCTTCCCTCCTCCTCCAAAATGCCCCAGCGCATCCCTTGTAAACCACCCTATTCAGATCTTCTAACTTCATGTCCATATCTTCCTTTATGGAGTCAATCCATCTCTCGTTTGGTCTTCCTCTTTTAACAACCCCCCTCAAATCAACAACAACACCTCAACATACATTTCCACCCAACATGCACTTCTTTATCAATATAGTAAAGATTGTTGTTTCTCTCCCCATGCAACCTCTGTGTACTTTGGCTTAAAGAAAATAGCATCTATCTAGGTATTCTCAAGCTATCAGCACTGAAAAGTCATTAACATCAATCATTTAAAAGCAAGTCAGTAAGTTGATGCAGAAAACCTTTAAAGTCATTTACAGTCCATGTTGTTCGAGATAATGAGGAAGAAATGGTATGGATCTGACCAGGGTTTGCTTTTTTCAAACTGCATTGTGAAGCCAGACCAGAGGTGTGTGTGTGTGTGTGTGTGTGTGTGTGTGTGTGTGTTCTATTTATATTCATAGACTGACTGGAAATGTTTATCACATTGAGATATCATTTTAACATTTATCACATTGAGTATCATTTATTTAATCAGATCAAGACCATGTTCTTCATTCGGAAAATGGTTGGCTGGGGAATGCTAAGAGTTGTAGTACTTTTTCCTGTCCAAACACAGCACCCTAAGAAACTTATGTAGAGTTTCTTGAAAGGTCAATCCAAGTTTCCATGTTCCTCATGGACCCTACTGCTGGACGCAACAGCCACCCCACTCCAGATTGCCGTTAGGGTGATGAAATCATCATGTGACTGGATAAACTTGTTATATCCTGCTTGGTGTAGATCTGGCCCAGGGCCAAATTCCAGGAACAGTGGAGTATGTGACCCTTACTTTTTTCAGTATGGGACTCAGTTGCATCTCTTAAAAGCTGCAAGTTAATTTTAACGCATTTGGCTCTCTGTAGCAGCTCTGGATACCATTTTATTCCCCTTCTCCCATTTCTGGCACCTGCAGAACAAGCCCCTGGTGCTACCAAAGTTGCTCACCCCTGACCTAGAGTTATGGATCCATATTATAACAGTGATGGTGCAGTGCTGTTGCAACAGAGTAAGTTGGTCGTTAGTTAAATTAATATCTCTCTCTCTCTCTCTCTCTCCCTCTCTCTGGGGTGCCCCTCCAATGTAAAAAAGAGCTATGTCTAACAGAACTGGGGGAAAAAGACATTTGCTTGCAGATGTTCTCCACTGCGCCTTCCCCTGAAGTACTCATTCCTTCCTACCCACACCCTGGCCAGCTGTTTGGTAAGCCATGCAGCAGGGAGGCCCATTGAGAGCAGCTTGCCAGAGGACCTCCAAAAACTGCAGCTGGCTGTAGTGATCATATTTGACTGCATTTATATCCCACCTTTTTTCCTCCAAGGAACCCAGGGTGGCATACCTAATCAGATCAGGTGCCGGCGGCATCATCATCATCATCAAAAGGAGCAGAAGGTGAGCCTAGGTGGGCCCCTAACCAGCGCGGCCCCTCTCCAGCCACGACCACCACCCACTGCCCATTTTTCTGCACTTTCCCTTGCAGCCCCAGAGGAGACAGATTTGGCCAAGGGGATGGCCTTCCTTGTGGACCTGTTGGACAACTATAGTCATGAAGACCTGGAGAGTTCTGGAGAAGATTATGTGTCTGATCTTAGATGTTGGGATACAGAAAATCCAGAGTTCCTGCCTCTTGTCAATAATGTCAAAATTCCAATTTGTTTATCAACGGTTGGCATGCACAATCCTCCTCTCCTCCATTCTATCCTCACAACAACAACCCTGTGAGGTAGGTTGGGCTAAGAGTTGCTAGACGAGGCCTTAGCACGCTTTGAGACCCGGTTTCCCTGCTGTGCGTCCACATGACGCACAGGGGAATCCGGGCCCAGGCCACACTGAAGCCTCCTCTAACACACCATAAGCGAAGTCGCTTATGGCGCGCCTTTTCCGCAGCCCCGGCCTGAGGCCGGGACTGCGGAACGTCTAGCAAGGGCCGTGGCTCAGCGCTGTGCCCATCGGGCCCGGGGGATCCCGGGGGGGGGGGAGATGGAGCACAGGCGACACGGAGGGAGATGGAGCATGGGCGACATGGGACACGAAGGGCGACACGGGGGACGGGGACGGGGAGGGAGGGCGGGGAAAGAGTGGGCAGGAGGCATGGGAAGGGATCAGGACCGGATGGGGAGGTTTAAGTAAAAAAAACGGCTTACCTTCTCCAGAGTCTTCGGGGCGCATGTGGCCCCTTTAACAAAACAAAAACAAAAAAATGGCCGACGCTGCAGGGCTTCCACAGTCCCTGCGCGTCGGCCGTCTAGGAGGCGGGGCGGCGCGCACTAATGTTAGTGCGCTGTCTCCTCGCCTCCCTGCCGGCTTATCCCGGCAGGTCTAGCAAGGCCCTGTGACTGGCCCAAAGTCATCCAGTTAGCTTCCATGTCTGAGTGGTGACTAGAACCCAGAACTCCCATGTCCCAGTCCAACACTCTAGCTACTACACCATGCCAATGTATTGCAGTTCATACGTGGTTCAGTAAAATAGTGCAGAAAAAGTACCTTGTCGCAACCATACATACAGTATACTCACAGCAAAATTGCTGCTTTATCAGCTTTCACATGTGCATTGGTAATGGAAGGGATAATTGAAAGAACGGTGTAATTTTTGGAAGAGTGGAAAAATATATGCACACTCTAATTTCAGAACTCAGGGGGAGCAACACAGAGCTAATCAGAGTAATGAGCATGAAACAGAACCAAGGAAATTGTTTCATCCCAACTACTAACTAACTAACTAACTAACTAACAACAACCATAGTTGTTAGCAAGCCCTGAAAACCTTTACTGGAAAGATTAAAGTTCAGTGCTAAGCATACTCTACAACCTATTAAAAGTTTGCATTCAGTGCTAACACTGACATTGTGTAAAGCTCATTTAAAACCTGTTCCTTCAAGCTGTATATCTATAATTTAAAAAATAAAATAAAATGCAGCAGCATTAAGCTGTGTATTGAAAGAGCACAATAGACAAGCAGGATTGTTAAGACGCAAGCCGTCCTGTGAGATAAGACAGGCCAATATCATAGCGGGGACTTGGAAATGATGGTAAAAAAGACTTGAAAAACCCTTTCCCCCTAAAACGACTGGCTGAACAGCTGTAATATCCTGCTTATCCAACCAGTACAAGTTAAGATAAGTGATGCTGAATTTGGAAGACTTTCTATCCCAGGCGTCTTATCAGGAAGGGCACAGAAAAGTGCATTTGAAGAAGCAGAAAGGTATGGATATGCAATCGGGAGGATAAGCACTTAAGCCTGCCTTGAAATAATTTGATGTCCAAAAGTTCTCAGATGCTGCAAATGAACTGTCCAATGGGCAGCATCACAAGCATTAAGGCCCTGTGGCTGAATCCTATTAGGTATACACTGATTTGGGGCTGGAGATCAAAATGCACTTGAAAACGTAAAACCTCATTCTACTTGAATGGTGGAGCGGGGGTGGGGAGAGAATTTCCTCCCTCTCGCACAAGACTAGAGCTCAGGGGCCCCCAGTGGAACTGATACAGAATAGACAAAACAAACGTATGCCAAGTTCATCTATGGAACTCGCTGCCACAAGATCGGATGGGAGCTGATAGTTGGTGACTTTAAAGAAGGGTTAGACCAGTCCTCCTCCACCTGGGTCCCTCCAGATAGGGATGCTGTGGGGTCCCAACTGGGTCTGGGAGTCTGAGGGCCCCCCTGTTTCCCCCCAGACCAGTGAGTTCATGGGCTTGTGACTCCAGTGCCTGCCCAGCCCAACGAGTGCCCAACAGCCATTAGTCCTTGTCTGGAGACTCTATCGTGCATGACCATGGAAGTTCCAGAAATCACATAATTTCTCCTATTGTGTAAATGGCATCCATAAAGCCCTTATTTACACAAGAGTAAAGGCTCATATAGAGCCCCTTTACTGTTGCATAAATATTATTTATTTATTTTAGCATTTTTATCCTGCCCTTTAGCCAAAAAGGCTCTCAAGGCAGCTTACAAAAATATTTCTTAAGTCAGTCCCTGCCCACAGGCTTACAATCTAAAAAACACGACAGAAAAGGAAAGGGGATTGGGAGGGAGGAGGAGGGGAAAAGAAAAGAAAAGCAAATTCAGGCACTAGTTGCAAAGTTCAGCAGTGACAGTTGGTCACAGGAGGGAGGGGCTCTCAGCTGGAGCTGGACCCAGGCATGATGGAGAGGTACCCGGCTGCATGGAAATTGCACATCCACCCAATGGGGCCTTTATTTATGCAACAGGGGAAATCATGCCATTTCTGGAGCCTCCATTGTTGTGTATGAAGAAAGCTCCGGAAGAGGGTCACAGGCTCGCGACGTTGTCGGACACTCACCAAGCCGCAAAGGAAAGTTGAGCAGTGCCGTGAGCAGGGGCGAACAGTGGTTGGGCAAGTGTCTGACGAATCAGTCTCAGGTGCGTTCACCCATCCCTACCTCCAGATGTGTTGGACTACAACTCTGAGGGGTGCTGGGAGCTGTAGTCCAACACATCTGGAGATGGTCAGGTTGGAAAAGGCAGCCCTGAACTGTCTCCTGGGCAAGAAGGGAAGAAGAAATGACCCAGATGTTCAAGGTGCAAACAGCTCATCCGTATACAATGGTTCTATGCCTTGACTCAGTGCTAGTCACACACACAGACTCCCCATGATGTCTCCAGTTTTATATATTTATGTATTTACATCATTTTCCTCCCACCCTTTAGCCAAAATGTCTCCAAAGGTGGCTTACAAAGATAAGAAACAAGGCAGTTCCTGCTCCATAGGCTTACACTTTAAAAGACATGACACAAAAGGAAGGGAGATTGGGAGGGAGGAGGAAAAATGCAAATCCAGGCCGTAGATTCCTAATTTCAAAGTTCAGCAGATCAGGGACACAGCGGAAGGGCCGCTGCCTTCTCTTCCTCTGACATTCTCAGCAGTGACAGTTGGTGGTAGGAGGGAGCAGGGCTGTCAGATGGAGTGATAGAAGTTCTTATCATGAAGCACGTAAACAGGAAATTAGAATTTACTGTCATGAAGCATGTGCCTTCTCCCAACTCTTGACTGAAATGAGCAGTCCAATTACAGTTTTACAGTATTATTCACACCAGGGGAAAAAAGAAATACATGAGAAGTTTCATTTCCTTTAATTACGATTGGACCGGTGCTCGCACGTTCATTATACGCTGTTGCAAATTGCTCTCTGCGACACTTGCAATGTGAATTCCCTCATCAAGAAACTCCCTTGGCAAATTATGTTTCTGATCAGCCATTGCAATTGAAACCAGTTCCTTCTCACAAACAGCCTTGATTCTTCTGAATTCAGTGGAAATTATATGTAAGTCAAAATCTAAAAGGCCATGCTGGACTCTGGTCAGTGTCACACATGCCTCCAGTAGCACAGTAGCCACCTTATTTATTTATTTATTTATTTATTTATTTATTTATTTATTTATTACACTTATATACCGCTCCCATAGCCAGGGCTCTCTGGGCGGTTTACAGAAATTCTAAAATTGAGGTAAAAACAAGTATACAAAATTTAAAACTCTAAAACACAGAACATACACACATAAAGCATTAAAAACCGATTAAAAACTAAACATGTGGGTAATTAGGATGTGCCGCCATATGCCTGGGCAAAGAGGAAAGTCTTAACCTGGTGCCGGAAGGATAGCAGCGTTGGTGCCAGGCGAGCCTCATCAGGGAGCTCAGACCACATTCTACAACTGTAGTCAGGGTTGGGCACAAATTCGTTCAGCTCACAACTTGCACCTTGTCGTTCAGCTTTGTTCAGCTGAAATGTTGCATTTTTGAGCCACTGTGCAAACAGAAATTCAGTTACCCTTCCAAATGTGCACTTCTCCACATTTTGCAGTGGACTTCTCCAATTAAAAAATGCATACAATAATGCATATATTGGGGGAAATAACATTACAAATGCATTAGGTTTGGGAAATTGCTTTCAAAAATTGTGCATATTTGGCAAAAAAATGCATGTATTAGGAGAAATCTGTGCAAAAATGTGCACGAATTTTCATGCAAACTTTTTTTTTTTTTTTTAACTCTGAATGTTCAGGACAAAGCATACTTAAGACTGGAGAAATTCTCAAAGTTTGAGATGAACCAAACATTCAAAAAAGGAGTAACTGAAATTGACCGGTTCATTCATCCCTAGCTGTGTAGTATGCATGTTTATACTGGGATCTAGGTGGCCACTCACATTGACTCTTCACAGCCAGTCATCTTCTGATGGCCATGTTTGAATTTTATTTTATATGCAGCCCAGCACCCATGGGCAGGTATCCTTGGGCAGCAGCTGGTCTTGCACCAAGGCCCTTTAAATGCACATACCAGCCAGTTTGCAGCTGCCATCTTTTGTTCCAACAATGCGCTAATGTTGAGTCCTTCTGGGGCATTGGGTGGTGGGGGAGGGAGATGGCCGTTGTCACAAAAACATGGTGGACCTCAGTGGTGGCAGCCGTTTCTCCCCCAAAATGCTTCAAAGTGACTCCACTTCCAGGGCATTGTCAGAAACAATTGTGGCATCCATAACCAGGGCCTGTTCCAGACTATTTTGCGCCCTAGGCAAGGTGAGCTACTTGCACTCCCCCCACAAAATTGCCAACTTCCATTTTTAAGAACAGATGTTTTGTAGAAAAAATAAAAAGCACAAAACTTGAAACTGCTAAATTTATGTTTTTTTCTTAAAACAGCTAATTTGTATAAAACGGTGACCCTTAAAGGGCAGTACTGTGCCCCTCTGAGGTCTGCATCCTAGGCGGCTGCCTAGTTGGCCTAATGGTAGCGCCGGCTCTGTCCATAACCCACCTCTACCCACCATTGGGGGAAACTTCCCAGATGTCTTGGGGTCTCCGCCATTATAAGAGGGGCACAAGGTACTATTTTGATGAAGGCCCTGTCAATGTTTGAGCTGGCCCTGTTCCAAATAAACCACTCCCTGTGCGTAGAAAGCACTAGAAAAATTCTACCCTATCCTTCTCCCCAACGGATTAAGTTTTGTTTGTGCAGTGAATCTTTTCACAGTATACAATTCAAGTATGGAGCAATCTGAACTGGCATCTCAGAGGGACCATTTCACCATCTTTTGTGTGTGTCTGTGTGTGTCTGTGTGTATGTATTTTGTCTATTATAGCTTTGGATATGAACAACACACTCTGAGAAACCAGGCCAAGGTGAGAAGCAACGTCACAGCGCTCCTGGAAGTGGACTTCAGCCCTTGCAGATAATCTGGGTCAGAATGAAGGATGGCTTCTCCCTCTCTCCCTTTGCCAGTGAACACATTAGAAAGGCAGAGAAAATTCTGGAGAAGTGGAAAATAATAGCGGTGGGCACCCAGGTAGGCTCTAGTACAGCCTTCCTCAACCTGGGGCGCTCCAGATGTGTTGGACTGCATCTCCCAGAGGCTGGGGCATTCTGGGAGTTGTAGTCCAACACATCTGGAGCGCCCCAGGTTGAGGAAGGCTGCTCTAGTACCTTGTCAACAGCAAAGAACTCAAATACAAACACAAGCTCCTATTTTTGCTTCCCCCTTTTCAGCACACAGACGTAGGAGAGAAAAAACACACCTAGAAAGTATTGAACTCATGTTCTACTTGTGGGTTTCCCACAGGCAGCTGGTTGACCAGAGTGTGAACAGAACGTTGGACGAGATGGACCTTGGTCTCATCCAGCATGGAGCTTCTTTATTCTTATGCGCCCCCTCCCTCCTGGTTTCTCTCACGCACGTAAGACTGTAAGAGCATTTTCTATTAAACTATTTCTCCCGGAGACAGAATTTCAAAGAAGCCTCTTGAATTTTTAATGCTTGTGCTACTTCGCTTCTGCTGAATGCACACTTTTCTCCCACACAACCATAACATTATGTATACTAAATAAAAAAATAAATACATAAAGGCTTTTTATCTGCTTTGGATACGAAACCAGAGCAGTGGGCTGTGCCCATGCCAAAACAGCTGACAACCCAAAAGCATGGCAGCTATCAAACCAATACGTACTGGGATTTGAGTCAAGGACACCTTGAAATCTCCATTGATTCCAGTGAGATAATGCCCCAATACAGCCCTCTGGGGTGCCCCAAATAGCCACAACCTTTTCCCTGTTCTCACTCTGTTCCCTTGACCACACCCCATCCCAAATCCTCATCATTTGGTGGGGAGTCATTTTTTGCATGTCCCCCCACCCATTCTGAAAGGTTGGAATGGTTCTCCTAAGGTCTAGTTATTAGCAGGATGGTAAATATATGCATGGTGCCCCAACTCCTATGGAATTCCCTGCCTCTGGAGGTCAGGCAAGCACCAAATTTGTATTCCTTTCGGTGCCTCCTGAAACCGTCATTGTTCCAGGAAGCCTTTCCTTAATGACCAGCCCCGGTTCACAGTTCACCTTTCATTTTGCTTTAAAAAATCTATTTTAAAATGTTTTATTCTGTTTTTATTGCATTTTATCTTGCACACTGCTCTAAAATTTTGAATGGGTAGTGGTACATAAATATTGTAAATAAATAAATGCTGAAATATGCTGGTATTTTAGATATTTGGGGCCCTCCCCATTTAAGCTAAAACGTGTTGCCTTCAGTCCCGCCCAGCATTAGAAAATGGGAACGGGAAACTTCTCCAAAATTGAATTTGACCCTCAGTCTGGGGGAAGTACCCCTGATTTAGGAGGTGGAATGAAGAAAAACAGCATGTATTGAAAACAAATAAAAATGCCTGGTAAAATTCTAATCCATCAAGGAAAAAGGAAATGAGTAAAATAAAATTGTCACACTTGCTGATAGAGAGAGACATGGCACTACTCTGAACAGAATCCAGATTTTGCAGCAATTCTGCACCAGTTAGGAAAATTTGGCTTGCCCAACTTTATACTTGAAGCCCTGTTGAAGGTTATTCACTTTGGAGAACAGGACCCCTGAGGGGCTCAACATGCTTTCTCCAAACATGAACCATTTTAGTCATTAAGATAGTAAGCTTTACAGTCTTGAATCCCAGTTCTTTTAGAAGAAAGAAATTCATTAACAACAGATGTCATGTCTTTGAAAGGTCAGTTTACTCGCTGAAGAATAAAGCCGGCTAACGGACGAAGAAAATTAATTTTGAAGCACTATACAAGCAACAAAGGACATAAACCAGGTCTTCTTTCACAGTCAATTGGAGATGTGAGGTGGGTGTCAGTGGAAATTCTGAGAAGCAACATGCTAGCTGAAAAACATTTCTAGTGTGGAAAAAGGGATTGGTGTGGCAAGGGAGGGGGTGTTTTCCCCAACCCCCCTAAAATCTAAGGGCCTCCTCCAAGTGATTCATTCAAGGGAGGCTCAGAAGGTGGCAACAAGAGAGAAGGTCTTCTCGGTGGTGGGCCCCCAATTATGGAATGATCTCCCTGACGAGGCCCGCCTGTTGCCAACATTGCTGTCTTTTCAGCACCACCAGGTCAAGGCTTTTCTCTTTTCCCAGGCATTTAGCAGGATGTGATGAGTTTTAATCGATCCCAGATCTGTTTTTTAGGTTTGACAGGCAGCTCAATGGCTGTTTTTAGGTGTACATTGCCTTTGTGTACGCTGTCTGTTTTATGTTTTTATGGTTCTAAATTTTGTATATCGCTTTTAATGTTTTAATCTTTTGTAAACAACCTAGAGGGTTTTGGCTATGGGGTGGTATAGAAATGTTAATCAATCCATCATCATCATCATCATCATCATCATCATCATCACACCTCTCTTCTCTTTCATGTCAGGTTGGAGTGTGTTTGAAGCCCAAATCTGCTGCTCTGTAAGTGGCCACTCAAAATCAGGCAGTTTGTAGGTAGAATCTGTTACGCTTGTGTCGCCCACATGTGTAGTGAACTTGGATAGCTGTCTAACTATTTCTGTGGTTCAAATGAGATTGATTGCAAGCACTTCTGCAGTCGGCGCGATGAAAGGATCTAAACCAGTCGAAGTGGGTGGCTCAGATTTTGGTGCAGCTGTGAATCCGTTCTGCATTTGAGTCAGAACAAGCCAGAGCTCTAAAGGAGCTGCCCAAGGTGCTGGACTCTATCCCCAAAATAAGTTCAGCGTCTTCACTGGTTCCTTTAGAGTTCTGTCTCATTCTGACTGAAACCCAGAATGGATTCGCACACATAAATTCACCTGAAATTGGAGCCATCAGCCTCCACTGATCAAAATTCTGCTCTTTGTGCACTTGTCACACAGGTTGTCCCATAGAGGAGGGCCAGGATCTCTTCTTGATCATCCCAGGGTACAGGACAAGAAATAATGGGCTCAAGTTACAGGAAGCCAGATTCCATCTGGACGTCAGGAAATACTTCCTGACTGTTAGAGCAGTACGACAATGGAACCAGTTACCTAGGGAGGTCGTGGGCTCTCCCACACTAGAGGCCTTCAAGAGGCAACTGGATGGCCATCTGTCAGGGATGCTTTGAGGTGGATTCCTGCAATGAGCAGGGGGTTGGATTAGATGGCCTTAGAGGCCCCTTCCAACTCTACTATTCTGTGATTCTTTGTCCTGATATTGGTTGGTTGAGCATTTCAAATGGCCCTTGGACCTCCCCCACAAATTGCCCACCCGTGCTATAGTTTCCATTTCCCAGACCAATCAGCATTAAAAGAATTGGATGTTCCCATGGACAGATTTGAACAAGCCAATTTTGTTTGATGATATAGACAGTATCCACCCATTCTTCAAAGTTCTTTTTCATTCATGGCTTGGTTTTCTTTCTGCATCCATCTAATCAACCAAGGCCATTTCCCTCTAGTTTGCTTTAGACTTGGGTGCTGGTGTGACACACAAGTTGTAGAGCTAATTAGTAGTTCCAGGTGCATCAGAGAGCCTTGGTACAAGGGCAAAGGATGATTTCTAGCACCCAGGTGGAGCTAAATACATTTCCTTTTCAGACTGCAACTTTGTGCATATGTAAAAAGACTAGCATATTCAGTATGTTCTATTGTAATAGTGGTTTCATTCAATTAGTAGCCTAACCTGATGTGCTTTGCTGTTTTATACTTCTGGCTGTTTAGCTAGCATGTAAACAGTTATTGGCAGCATTCTTATAGTTACAGTTTTGTCCAGTCTATCTCTTTATGACTCAGTAAAGTTTGTCAAGCCCTTCACTTTCTGGATTCAGTTTTGACTTATTCAGCTGCTTCTGCTATAGACAAGGACTGGGAGCCAATGAATTTCTTTAAACACTGGTGGAATGTATACAGCCTGTCCTAATTAGCAAGCCATTCTTTGAACTAACGTTGAATCTGTTTGCAACTTTAAACCATCATTGTATGTATCTGATTAGAGGCATGATGACACCTGAAATAATACACAGAATACACTGGGTTCCTTTGGCATCAAAAGGTGAGGTGGAAATATATATACACATATACCCAAATGAATAAATAAACCCCTTTCTGTCACAGCTTGCTGAAGACCTGCCTATGATAGATAGCTGTTAAAATGAGAAAACTCTGCTTATGATAGATCGCCTTTAAAATAATAGATCACTGCTTATGATGATTGATCTCTTTTAAAACCCTGCATCTTCTTGTCCATGTTTCTTCATGGCTGATGGGAGAAAGGGGGTGGTGGTGGTCTCTGTAGCTCATCACAGTTCAGTGGTACAGCAAATGCTTTTCAGTGGTCCTACACTCAATCCCTGCAGTATTCATTTTCTCTCTCTTTAAAGTACCAGGTAGCACATGATGCGGGGAAAAAGCCCTTCTTCTCTACCTGAGATGCTGGAGAGATGCTTGTACTTAACAACAGGCAATACTGGACTGGAGGGGAAATAGTCTTACAGGTATAAGGCAGCGTCCTATGACAGCTGAGCAGCAGGCATGCCGAGGACAGGAAATTACCTCTCAAAGAGGGAAGAATCTAGGGCACCACAGCCTTTTACACATTCCTGTTGTTTGATACTACCCAGTCTTTTCAAACACTTTAATTTCCCAAGGGGGAGTCCAGCCTGGCCCATCCATCAGCCACAGAAGGAGCAGTAGCAGGGAGCTCTCTTTCCCCTCCTTGCCAGAAAGAAGACGTCCTTTGTGCCAAAGGAGCCCAACTCCTTTTCTTTGTCACTTTCCATATTTCAGTTACAAGGTTAGTTCAAAGCATGGCTGATAACTGGGTCATAGAATCATAGAATAGTAGAGTAGGAAGGGGCCTATAAGGCCATCGAGTCCAACCCCCTGCTCAATGCAGGAACCCACATCACAGCATTCCTGACAGATGACTGTCCAGCTGCCTCTTGAAGGCCTCTAGTGTGGGAGAGTCCACAACCTCCCTAGGTAGCTGGTTTCCATTGTTGTACTGCTCTAACAGTCAGGAAGTTTTTCCTGATGTCCAGCCGGAATCTGGCTTCCTGTAACTTGAGCCCTGTTATACACATCTCACCAGTACTTAAAGAAATTCACTTGCTTCCAATTGACAGTTGCTCTGGGACTGGGGGGCAGAAGAAAGCACACATCAGCTTCTGGCATCAGCCAGGGGCCACTGGGAGGCTGTATCTCCTGCTCCCCAGGAATGGCATCAAGCCATGCAGGAGACCAACTGGGGTCATCCATTGGCCAGAGAAGAAGAGGCTGAAGGGAGCTCACTTCCTCCTCCCTGCCAAAAAGAACAGTTGGCTCCAACTGTTGTTACCCTTGGACTGCAGGAGGACAGAAACAGAAAACATTGGCCCCATCCATTGGCCAAAGGAACAACAGCTTCACTCAAACAGGAACTTCAGCAAGGGAAGATCAGCCTTCCCTGAACCGCCCAGAGAGCTCCAGCTATTGGGCAGTATAGAAATGTAATAAATAAATAAATAAATTTAAATGACCGCTTGGAGCTCATCACCTTGTTCTGGTCTGGAAAAATGGATCTCCCTCCTGTTATTTTCATTTGTAAACCTGATGGCAGGGCTGGTCCCACTTCCTTGTTGTTGCAAGCCGTTTGGGGAGATCATCGTGGTCTGAAAAGTGGGATTTAAAAATGCACTAAATAGAGAAATGAATAATCATGTGGACGCGAGAGCCAAAAGTTGAAGTGCAGCAGGAGAAGATGGCTCCATGACTGTTCTCTAGGCTACCAGTGAACGGGGACAGGCCATAGGTCAAAAGCAAAGTAGAGATGTCTGGCATGTGGAATGTTCAAGATTCAATTAGGGATGTCAGGAAATCCATTTGGAGGGAAGGAATTCCATGAGGTTTCCTATGTTCACCTCCCTGGACTTTGTTCCATTTCCCACTGTGGTCTCCGACTTGGTCTACAGCGAATCAGGCCTGTTGGCACAATTTTTTCAGACATTTTGCCCAGTTTTTTTTTTTTTACAGCTTCTGCAATTTGTGAAAATTTCTGAGCAACTTGCATACCATCCCGAGCAATTTACATATACTTCTGAGAAATTGGAGGAAAAGCCCACAACTTGGCATGCAAATGCAAATTGAGCCACACATGCCGTGGAACTCCATTGAGTCAACCCAGGACCAGTTTTCCCAGTGATGAGCATCCTCAGGTTCATCCCCTGTCATCTCGCCTTCCCTCGTGGTGGTTGAGTGTCTACAGATTGCCTTTTGCTTTCGCTGTACTTCAATGAATTGTGAGGGAAGCAGTTTGCCAAGCCCAGGGGCAGCTGTTCCCTTCATGGTTGTGGGCTTTCTAGAAGCATTTCTTTGGACACGGAATGCAAGACCAGATGGACCTTTGAGACAATCCAACGGGTTTGCTGTTAGGAGTCATCTGTTGACAGCGGGGAGCTTAACAGGACATTTCTCTCTCCTCTCCCGACATGTATCTACCCGTACACTGCGCTCAATATCTAAGGTCCTCCTCCGAGTGCCTACTCCGAGGGAAGCTCGGAGGATGGCAACAAGGGAGAGGGCCTTTTCGGTGGTGGCCCCCCCCCGACTGTGGAATGATCTCCCTGATGAGGCTTGCCTGGTGCTCACTGTTATCTTTTCGGCGCCAGGTCAAGACTTTTCTCTTCTCCCAGGCATTTAACACCATTTAACAATGCTAAGTTTTTTTTTTAAAATGGGTCCCCAGAACTGTTGTTTTTAAATGGATACTGTTGTTTTTATATTGTTGTTCTTATGTTTTAAATTTTGTATACTTTTAATGTTTACTATTTTTAACTTTTGTAAACCGCCCAGAGAGCTTCGGCTATGGGGCGGTATATAAATGTAATAAATAAATAAATAAATAAATAAATCTCTGCTTAACAGGATCAAGTTACAGGTGATGGGGAAAACAAGTTACAGGTGATGGGGAGAAGACCATTTTCTGCCTACATTTCATAGAGAACTAATACAGGATTTTCTGTAGTTCCCCAGCGGCCAATGACTGTAACAGCAGAGACATAACTTACTTATGAGGTTGTTGTTCTCAATAGCTTTGTGCCATATGAATACCTGCTTTTCAAAACTTTATATTTTGCTCTCAGTTATAACTCTTTCTGTTTTGTTATTGTTTAATAGTGAATAGACCTAGTTTTGCACAGGTTGGAATAGCCCTTAGTTTGATGCAGCAAAACCTTCAAGCAAATTTACACAGCTGTCAGAGCGGCCATCATTGGTACCCATATCATCATACACCCCATAGCCCCCTGCGGGGGGCTGCTGCATCGCGAGGTTATAACTCTGTCCCTCAGCCTACTATTCTGCCCTGGCTACAAATTGTATGGGCTGCAGAGTTACGTGCTGGCTAGAAAAGTCTTCTCCTAGTGGTTGAAGATGTTACATGTCATGTCTAGCCCTGCTCCCCCTGGGTTGGAAGAAAGTGTTTCAGGTGATCAACCAGAATCAGACTCTGAAGTAGAGAAGTCGGCACCAGAAACAGGCCATCCTGTACCAGTGGGGGAGAAAGCTCTCACGGGCTGTTCACCAGCTGGGAGTGAACCCTCTCCAAAGCTTATCTCATCAAGGGCAAATAATACACAGTCAGTGGGAAGCCAACATTCTTCCAAGGGAGAGAGCATGGAGAGGTTAGCCAATCCTAGAGTATGCCACAGACTAAAATGGGCGGACTAAAAGAAGGCAAGAGAAAGTCAGCCCGTCTGGCGTCCCATCAGAAGCTGCCTCAGAGCTAGTCTCTCTGAATTTAAAGCGTCTTAAGAAAAAGCTTTCTTCTTCTTGAACTGACAATTGTCTCACTTAATTGGTATAGTTTTGCCTAGGGGAAAGTTCGTAGAGATTAGACTCTCTTCAGGTGGGAAGAGATGTTTATTGCTTGAATAAAGCTTTGTGGATTACTTAGCAGGCCTCGTTATTGTCTCCCAAGAAGGCAGGAGGTTTTGAGAAACACAACATACTGCAGGCTTCAACCACATGGACATAGTTAAACTAATTCGTGCATTTCAAAACAAAATAACCCTGAGATGCACACTTCTAGAGTTTTATATCTCGATGTCTTGTTGCAATGAATTCTAAAGTTTCTGAAGTATATTGTATGAGCATATATGATTTCACAATACCTTACTCCTGGAAATATTATATTATACTATATTATTTCTTTTAGATTGCCCTGAAGAAGGACTTCAAAAGTCCAAAACGCATTGGCAAAAACAATACATATTTTCTAAGATATATCTTTGTTTCCACCCCTTGCCCTTGGCATTTTTCCCTTTCCAAATATTGTTGCCCGTAGGCCAAAGATGCTTCTAGATGAGGGTTTTCTGGGGAATTATCTTGACTGGTTTACAGGGGGTCAGACAATGTCATCTTCCACTTGGAATCCCCCTGGGTTTTCACAGCACTTCTAGTTTTTTCCTTGCCACAGGACATCCATTAAGGGAGGAAAAATGGAATTGCTGCATGATTTCTTTTCACCTGCGGTGCTAGGATGCATCTGTGTGGATGCACTCACATTGGGCACTGCTGATGCAAAGAACCATCAGAGAGAACCAAGAATTCTTGAGTTTAGAAGCCCCATGGTCAAGATTTCTGCTCAATGTCATAACAGAACTCTCAATAAATTTAAATCCTCACCAATTATGATAGATGCACAATATATAAACTGCAAAACAAAAGACACAATGTTTACACTGAATCTCAAGGGCTTCATCCTACGGATGGACAAACATCAATTACTGTTTCTCATTTTTTCCTAAGTTATAGAGGAAATTTCTCCAGTTTTAAGTGTGATTCATCCTGAACTTTGTGAACTTCTTTATAAAAAAAAGTTTGCATGAAAATTCATGAAATTCATTTTTGTGCACATGTCTCCCTACACATGTGTTTTGCTATGCATGTTGGCCTAATATATGCATTTTTGCAAGCACATTTCCATAAAATAATGTGTTTTGGAATGTTATGGCCCATCGTATATAGATCTTTGTGTGCAGTTTTTGGATTGCAGTAGAGATCTCTGTGGCAAAATTCGCCTTCATGGATCTGAAGTCTGCTTTTGACTCCATCCCTAGAACTAAACTATGGGAGAAATTAGATAAGATCCTGGTGGACAAAAGACTTCTTAATCTTATAATGGTTCTATACAGTGACAGCAGGATGCGAGTTAGATGTGGCACACAGGGACAGCTTTCAAATGAAATTCTTATGTCTAGAGGAGTAAGACAGGGCTGTATCCTCACACCTACGCTGTTTAACTTGTACATAAACGATATTGAGGAGGCCCTGTCTGACCACGAAGGACACTTGCCAAAACTTGGCACAAGGAAAATTCCTATTTTACTTTATGCAGACAATGCTGTTATTCTCTCCCGCTCTAGACCTGGTTTGAAACATCTTTTAATGAAATTCTCCAACTTTTGTTTGACCAACGATCTGAAAATTAATTTTGAGAAATCTAAAGTCATGGTCTTTGAAAATAGATTTTCTCAATGTCAGTGGTCCCTTGATGGGCATATCCTGGAACAGGTGAAAAATTTCTCTTACCTGGGGCTGTTATTCCATCATACCCTGTCCTGGAGTGCCCATAGATCGGCCACCCTTAATAAAGCTTCAGTCAGTTCAGCCGCAATAACACGCTTTTTCTTTACTAAAGGGGGAATGTTTATACCATCTGCCATCAAAGTGTTTAATGCCAAGTCTGCAGCCCAGCTTTTATATGCCTCCAACTTCTGGATAGGGGGATTAACATCTGAGATAGATAGGCTACAGACAAGGTTTTTGAGGACCCTTCTTCAACTCCCAAAGTGTGTCCCTAATTCTGTACTTTTGTTGGAAACCGGGGAAAGCTCTCTTTCACTTAGGGCTTGGTGGTCTGCCTTAAAATTTTGGATGGAAGTTAGTCTTTTTGGGAGGGGCTCAGGTCTGCTTCCCTGTCTGGCTCAGGACAACTGTGTGAACAGTTGGTCCAAGCTTCTTGCCAGGAAGGCTGCTTCAATCGGTCTCTCCTCTTCCCTCCTCCTTAATCTGGGCTTGAATTTTGCTCTTAAATCTGTTAAACAAAGACTGTGGGATATAGCCTTCTGTGACTTACGCGCTCGCTCTCATGTTTCTTGCTTTCCCAGTGCATTGCACGTTCATTACGTTGGGCCTCTTCAGCTGGCTGACTATCTAAAGAACCTGTCGGTGGCTAAATATCGTATTATTATTAGTTTGTAAGCCTATTATTAGATTGTAAGCCTATGCGGCAGGGTCTTGCTATTTACTGTGTTATCTGTACAGCACCATGTACATTGATGGTGCTATATAAATAAATAAATAAATAAATAAATAAATAAATAATAATAATAATATTGCCTTCTCCAAGGCCAGACACAATGTTTATTCTATTGAATTACTTCAGGGCAGATATGCTGGTGTCCCTTATCAGGAACGATGGTGCCCCTGTAGGAACATGGAAGTGGAGACGATGGAGCATATCCTTCTGTCCTGTAGCTTTTATAATCAGGCCCGCCATCTTATGATCACCCCATTGTTGAATAAAGTGTCCAGAAGTTCAGACAAATTTTATGTTAAGTTTCTGTTGGAAGATAAGTCCTCAAGAGTAACTTTGGCTGTTGCTAAATTTCTTACTGTGGCGGCCAGGATTAGAGCTTTCTGTGTATTAGACGAAAGTTGATAATAGCTCTAACTGTATGATTTCATGTTTGATTCTTGTTTTTTTCATGGATCTATGGATCTCCACTGTGGCACCCCGGCTGTGGAACGAGCTTCCTAAGGAGGTTCGCTTGGCACCTACATTATATGCTTTTAGATGCCAGGTGAAGACCTTTTTATTCTCCCAGCATTTTAACAATCTATAAATACATTTTAACTTGGTGTTTTAAATTTGTAATTTTGCATTGCTGCTGTTTTTATCTGGTTGAGCTTTTATATTGTATTTTATATTATGCTTTAATACTGTTGTTTTATACTTTGAATGGTTTTAATTTTTGTGAACCGCCCAGAGAGCTCCGGCTATTGGGCGGTATAGAAATGTAATAAATAAATAAATAAATAAATAAATAAAATAAGATGTATGTATGTATGTAAATTCAAAGAGCTGCAAATTTTGAAGGAGACTTTCAGTTCACATAAATGCAAAATTGAGCAGAATTGAACTAATTTCTCCCCTGATTCCTGCTTCATGCTAGTTGTTTTATTTTACTCTCTTCCTGGCTATCTTTCTTTCTGGCTTTTATTAGTGAATAACTCTCAAAAGACTGGAAGCCATGGCAATTAGGCAGCAATTTGCCCTATTACAAATGGCATAGCCGGCCACTAACAAGGAACAAACATTGCCTGTCAAAACAACCTCTCTTTTTCTCCCCTTCCCCCAATTGAGCTATTAAATGCCAAGTTCCTCATTTGGACAACACAAGCAGATATTAAAAGCCAAGCATCCCTTTGGTGTTAAAACCGCATAGCCTGCTGCTTAATCACCACCCATTCGACTTCCTTCAGCCATCATTTCAATCAAACTATCTTGGCATCCATTGTCCTTCCCTGTTATCATGGATTTTTCATTATCTAGTATAGCTTTCTCCAACCTGGTGTCCTCTACATGTCTTGGACTACAAATCTCATCACCCCTAGCATGCTGGTATGATGGGTGATTTAGGCCCTTTCTACACCTGAGGGTTATACCAGGAAAATGGAGGGATCATCCCTGCCTGCTCCTGGGATCCCCTGTGTGGCATTTGGATGCAGAGGAATCATCCCGGGACGATCCCAGGATATAGGGCTGGTGTAGATATGCCCTTAGTCTAACACATCTGGAGTACACCAGATTGGGAAGTCTGATGTAGTTGAGCATCTGTGTTTTACACAAATGTCATTTCTCAATTCCAGGAAAAGTACTATTTCGGTAGTTACGTTGATACAGAACAACGTTTCAAAAATGTATGGAACACCTATTGAAAAAATAATTGCTTTCACCAGATCTTCCAGGTGCTGTTTCGAGAAGGGATTACTATGTATTCTCACCATATTTTCATTTCACTTAAAACTTTTTGTGCCATGTTGTCTGCCTTGGAGGAATTTGTATTCAAAGCAAGGTGAGACCAGTAAAATAATCTTTTCTTAATCTTTGTAAACCACCCAGACAGTGTTGGCTATTGGGGTATAGAAATGTAATAACTGAAATGAAATGAGAGAATGTTAAAAACAGACAAATTTAAACCATATAGTGTAGCCAGGTGAGATTAAATCACAACCAACCAACCAGTTAAACGTTCCTTAGAAGATTTCCCAAGTAATTTTGGGGCATTAAATAAAAAATATATATCCCTCTCAATAATTCCAAATATTATATATAATCAATATGGAATAAACCTTTAACTGAGTGGAGTTAATTCAATCCAGATATCTAAACTCTGGCATAGTCTTATTTGTTTATGTCAATGCACACATTGACAATTGTGATAGAGCTGCAGGCATTTCTCAAGGCTTAGAAAAGGACTGTGATATTGTCTACCCTTACAGAGAAATCATATGATGCTCCTGTGAGTCTTGCAGGTCTTTTAATGATATAAACTTTATTCAAACTCTCTCTCTCTCTCTCTCTCTCTCTCTCTCTCTCTCTGTGTGTGTGTGTGTGTGTCATTGCCATAATCTTCTAAGTATTTGTAGGGATGAATGAAGCAATGGGTATCTTTGAAGGTGGACCAGTTTTTGAGTAATTATAGTAGGAATACTGTATTCTAAAGTTCAGAAAATTGATGTAGAGCAGTTGTGTGAATTCTTTTTTGGTAAGGGACCAATATTTTAGTTTTAGCACATCTGTTAGAAATTTATCACTCTGTCCCCAGCCAACATGTGTGATAATGCATAAATCCGAAAAGACTAGAATATAAAACTAGGTATTTTTTTTTAAAAAAATGTACAGATATTCCTGGAGAAGTGCCTGGCCGTGGGCAGAAGCAAGATATCTCTTCATGGGTGAGCAACTTGTGCTCACATCTGCCCAGTATGGAGGGAATGCATGCCAGTTTCTTAATATGGATCATTCTAAAGCCATATGCAGACTTACATCTCGAGCAAGAATCCTCTCTACACATCACACAATTCCTGCGCTGATACAACATCTATGTCCAAAACTGGGTGCACCATATGTAGGGTTGGCCCATTCCACTGAGGTACCTGAGGTGGAAAGTCCAGATTGTACACCTTTTTACTAATTAGCAAAGGGCCAAATCCACTGGAAAGTAGGGATGGGTCAAAACAGTGGTGGTCAGCTATGTGAAGGCTCCTACCTGGTGCAAAATTTGAGCCCTAGTTTCCATTAAGGGTAATTTGAAGGGCTGATGGGGGAGGACCCACCCTCACAGGGGACCTCCACCCCCAAAGGTCCCCCTCGCTGTGTGCCCTCCAAACAACAGTTATCCCAAGAAGAGCCCTCCAGTAGGGACTCATTGTTTGGGTTCTTTCCTCTCTGCACTCCTTCCTTTCACAGCTTCCAGCTTTTGCAAGTCGTGAAAGGTCGCACTTGCCAAAAGTTTTGAGCCAAATGTGGGGATATCCTTCTAGTTCTTTTTTATATTTATTAGGGATGTGCTCCGCTTCTAATCGGACTGGCGAATTAGAAGCGGAGTGGGGGGCTTCGCCTGCCCTTAAGGCAGAGGCGAAGAGGATTGGGGGGCCGGCGGAGCATGGCGAAGAGGATCGAGGTGAAGGCGGATCCTTCGCCTAGATCCGGAGCTCTGCCGGAAAGGTAAGTGGGGTTTACCGGGCCCTGCCACTGTCGCTGTCGCCCATGCGGCGACAGCAGCAGGGCCCGGTAAACCCCCCCTCCCTCCTCTCCCTTACCTGCATCCATCCGCGGTCCCTCGGCTTCTTCAATTGAGCCCGCGGTTCAACCAGGAAGTCTAGGCCGCACTTGCGGCCCAGACTTCCTGGTTGAACCGCAGGCTCAATTGAAGAAGCTGACGGACCACGGACGGAGGCAGGTAAGGCCCCCCTCCCCCTTGGTCCCTTACCGGGCTCTGCCACTGTCGCCGCACAGGCGGCAACGGCGGCAGGGCCCGGTAACCCCCCCGCCTTACCTGGCGCCACTCCCCTCCACTGTGGAGCTCTGATTCGGAGCTGGAGCTTCGCAGCGAAGAGGAGCGGAGTATGGGCGGAGCAGCGCGGAGCGGAGCGGGCCGATCCGAAATTTTCGGATCGGCCCGCGGGGCGGAGCGGGGGGTCAGTGCACACCCCTAATATTTATTTATATATATATATATATATATATATATATATATATATAATATTATACAGGTGAGACATTGATTTTCTTCCGATATCCTCAGAATAAATGTTTGTATAAGAATAAACTTGAAAGAAATAGGAAAGGGAAAAACTTTACAAAGTATATACCACATTTGTTAACATAAACCTTTCAATGTAGAAAAAGTAGTATTTCACATTGGGATATATTACATTATATTTTACAATAATCCTTACAATTATTTTACAATATTTTCTTCTAATATAATGAGTTAATTTAGTCATCAACACTAGGACCCACATTTTATTGTACCAAACTTTCACCAAAGAATGTTTTGAGATCTTAAGTTGTTTGCATACAAACCGTGCATCCCTGCTAAAAGGTTCTGCTGTAACTCCCATTGAAATAACTGTAATAATACATAGAGGGATAAATTTGGGGTACATGAACATGGGAATCTGCCCTATATTGAGTCAGACCACTGGTCAGCTTAACATTATCTAGACCATAGGGGGACAACTTCTGGCCCACAGATCTAATATTAAAGGGAATTTCAGCAGGTGTCATTTGTATGCATGCAGCACCTGGTGGAATTCCCTCTTCATCAGTTAGAGCTGCAGGAGCTATACTAGAGTGACCAGATACAAAAAAGGGCAGGGCTCCTGCAGCTTTAACTGTTGTAATGAAGAGGGGATTTCACCAGGTGCTGCATGCATACAAAGGACACCTGCTGAGATTCCCTTTTCTACACAACTGCAGGCCACCAGGGGTTTTGGAAGGAGGTAGAAAAAAGAATCCTCTTATCACAAATTGGAGGTAACAAGGGGATTCCTTTAGGATAGTAGTGACTACACACTTGCCTGGTGCTAGGGATGTTGTGGGACTCCAAGAATAGGGTGGAGTTCTGATGGACTCCGCCCCCACACACACGTGGCCTCCCAGACCCCACTCACTGAAGTGTCATGCTTACTGGACCCCCACTGGCTGAGCTCTGCAACTGCCCAGTGACTGCCTGCTCCCTCGTCAACCTGTCATTTTGCATAGAAATGGCAGCTTGTGCTTTCCATAAATTTAATGTTGAGTACATGGCAGCTTCTGTTCTTCTGTAAATGAAATGTTGTGTAAATGATGCCTGTAAAGGGGCCATCTATGCAACATTATGCCTACCATTTACACAACATTTCATTTACAGAAAAGCCCAAGCTGCCATTTTGGAGAGAAATGGCAGGTCGCTGAGGGGACGGAAAGGCATTCATCAGGTACTTATGGGCACCCACAGACCACACGGCCGATCACTCTGAAGGGCAAATGGGTGGGTGGCTGACAGGAGATAGGTTAGTGAGGCATGAGGTGGCCATGGGTAAGTTGTCCATCCCTACCTGGTGCTTGTAGATGCTCCCAGACTCTAGATTGACTGACAGTTGTTCTCCAGGGTTTCGAACACCCACCCCAGTCATATCTAGAGCTTCCAGGGACTGAACCTGGAACCTTCCACATGAAAAGGAAACATATGCTCTGCCACAGACCTACAGTCCTTTCGCATCAAGAGTTACAGCAGCAAATTCTACCTCAATCCAGCCACAAAGGAACAATGCACGTCTTTCAACACTGCACAGGCATTGACCAACATCTTCATGGCAAATTACTCATATGCACAATTATGTTGCCTGAAATATATGCATTAATCGATTTGCATGAACAATGGGCAAATAAGTTTCAGTACACCCCGATTTGAAAATTCCACCAATAATGTGTAATTAAGAATACAGGATTTGTGCAAATACTGTAATTACAGATCTGCATGAAACAGTAGACTGGGTGGGGAGGGGGTGCTTATGTGGGCTAACTCTGTCATTTTCTCTCTGACTCATTACTTAGTAAAGAACACGGCCTTCAGATTCACAGCTGTATGAACCAATTATTAAATGCTGCCTCGGACATCAAGGAAAGCAGTTGTAAGGAACAAAACTGAAAGTTGGCTGCTTTATATAGCTTTATTTCTGTCACGACTCCCCTGGATGATTTCTCAGCAGAGGAAGAACTTGACCCTTCAGAGGTCACCTGAGACATTCCTGGCACTACCCAAGATAGTCCTGGGCCCTCAGGGGTGATGCCTTCAGTCTATTTCCTTAAGAAACAGGAAGCTTCTGAGGCAGAGGGGAAACTACCACAAGACCTCTGCGTGAGCAAGGCCCAGCCCATGAGTAGACTTCTGAAAAACAGCCTCTAATGTGCTGCCTGGTGTTCTGGAAACTCCAGTTTATACTCCTAGCTGAGACCTGCTGCTCTGATCATTGGTCCTTGACAAAGGTGGGCTCAGTGGCGTAGCGTGGGCCCCCCCCCTCAAGGGTGGCTGCCCTGGGCGCAAAATTCTTAGGGGTGCAAAAATTTCAAAAAAAAGAAAGAAAGTAGTAATACCGTATTTCTTCAATTGTAAGACGCCATCGATTGTAAGACACACACTAATTTCAGTACCACCAACCGAAGAAAAAAAAAACTAAGACACACCTGCGATTCTAAGACGCACCCTATTTTTAGAGATGTTTATACGGGGGGAAAGTGTGTCTTAGAATCGAAGAAATAGGGTAATAATTTTTTAAAAAAAATCTGTGTAGATCCAACTGTGTAGACGGGGCAAATAAACGTTGCCATGTAACATTTAACAGCATTTTTCTTGTTGCGCACAGGTCAGGAAGGCCTTGCAGGCTGCATTTCCTCCCAAACGGGCCTCTCTAGCACACGCGTTGCTGCTCTGGCTACCTTCTAAGTCATCCAGAAGGAGAGCAGAGCAGCGATGTGTGTGCTAGAGAGGCCTGTTTGGGAGGAAATGCAGCCTGCAAGGTGATCGGTTATCATATCAAGGTCATCATATCAGCCATGATGCTAAATAAAAAAGAATCAGGTGCACAATGCAGGAAGAGGAGGGAGATAGAGCAGGAGAAACAAGCTAAGCTAGTTGGAAGCCTTGACAGGTTTCTTGTGAACACTGCTGAAAGTACACCGGGCTCACCAGCAGCACCACAGACATTGCTCGATACTAAAATTGATGATCTTATCAATGAACAAATTCAGCACACATGTGCTAAGTACACAGAGTTGAATGCTGCAGCTATGACCGCCGAAATAAATCGCCTTCGGCGCCACATTGTCTTGTATAAGGAAGTCAATCCTGATGAGCAGATTGCTAACTGAACAGCTTTAGATTTGCTTTGGTGGGTGTACAAGAGAGTTTGACAAACTTTGTTGTGACGTTAAGAATCTTTCTAACTATCACTCTTTCAACTGCCAGTTGTGAAAGAAGTTTCTCAAAACTTAAATTAATCAAAACGTATCAGAGCTCTACAGTAGCCCAAGAAAGACTGAGTAACTTAGCAATACTGTCAATTGAGAGAGATTTCAATGTAGATTTCAATACTGTTATTGAAAAATTTGCACTTATTAAAACCAGGTGATTTTAAATAAATGTAAGTACCAGTATACTAGCATTAAATTAATTTTACTTTAAATAGATCAGTATTTTCTTTAAATATAATACATGTGCTGGGGTGGTGGTAAGAGGTTCAATACTGGACTGGTGGAAGGGACTCAGGGAGTGCTAAAGGTCCATGGATTTGGGGCACAATATTTGCCTTGCCCCGGGTGCCAGCAACCCACCCTACGCCACTGGGTGGGCTCACCTGTAAGGTTTCTAACTGCTTAAACTGTAAAGCCACTCCTAATCTGCATTTAACTATTACATCATTGGGATTAATCATGGCTCAGAACCAGGGTTCTCTCTTAAACAGGATTTGAAACACAAGGTTTGAAGCTGGTTAGTGAACTTTTAGAAATGATGTAAGACTCTTACATTTGTCCTAGTCTTATTGCTTCTTAAAAATGATATTTTTAAAGCCATTTAATTTGAACCTAATTCAGTCTGCTCTGTGCCAAATATTCTCTATTTTCCATTAGTGAAGAAACATTTGAAAACATGTTGTATGAATATTCACTATTTTTATTTGCTCGGTGCCATTGTTTGCTCTGGCACTGGCTGTAGTGGCACCATTTCCCCCCTCCCCCAGTAACTGCTTTTTCTCTCCTGGATAAGTAACGTGAGTGATCCTAGCCAGTCAGGGATCATAGTATGAATTGGATTATATCATGATACTATGTAGCTAATCAGAGCTGGCTGGCTAGGATAAACGAAGCAAGGGCAATACTTTCTGGATTTGTCATGTAGGTGGTCCTAGCCAATCAAGAATCACAAGTTGAACTGGATGATTGTTACTACGCTACATCTTTGGGTAGATACACAATATCATAACTGAGGGCAAATGGAGTCAAATGAGAGAGAGAGAGAGAGAACAAGAGACTGGGTGAAGGTTTTCACAAATCTTGCAGAAAATCCATAAACAAGGTCTGGGGTGGGTTGATGACACTGGAAATGTTTCTGCAAAATGCTTAGTAGTTTTAGCTGGACCGAACTTCCATTGCATTTTAATGTGGATATTTTAGTTTTCCAACCCCAAGCACTATGAAAATAAATACGCATCTTTGTAGGGCAATACACCTGTTTGCTTTGGATGGGCTTTGTTGAACCAGCCCGGAGAAGTACGTTATATTTTCAAGTTGGTTCCAGCCTGAGAGCCACAGGTTTTATTCCATCGCCTGGCGACAACTTCCCTGTGAACTTAAATGAGATAGCAGCTCCATAAATGTTTCATATTGCCCTTTGCACGCTGCTGTTCCTCAACGACAGCAAGGTCACCTAGGCTAAAGCCAATTAAGCATTTCGGATGTGTGCAGTGGTCCTTTCCCACCATTTCAGAAAGAGTTTTTTTTTCTTTTAATAAGTCATATTCTGCTAATCGAACAGTTTTTCAAAGCCTCTGACGAGGAGTGGGAGATGGGGGTGGGGGAGTGGGGGTGCAACAGGGATGACAAATGATCCTCTCTTTCCCTAGCCACCACAAATCATACCAAGACCATTAAATTCCCCAGCTGCAACAATGTCTCATTCACGTCCGCTGCTCCTGATCCAGCTAATGAGATTCGGAAAGAAAAGGCACGTCTCTCAACCCACAGAGAAAGAGAAGCGGCCATTCTGGGTTAACATCGGAGATCAAGCTTTAATTGGTGTACTTCAAAGCAAGGCAGGAGTGTTTGAAAAATACAGACTCCTGGATCAAAATAGCTGGGTTTCAGGCCGGTGCCTGGTCTGCCATAGAGCCCCGCACAGAGAGAATTGCGCATTCCTCTTCTGCGAAGTTTCAAATGCCAGCCATCGGCATAATCCATTCGAGCCCCCACTCCACTCTTTTTAATGGGGGCATTTACAGGAGAAGATCCTGGCATATTGGAAGCCGAATCGTTTCAGTGGCCTGGGCTGAACGGAAATGGCGTTGATGGTTTGGATTTCTCCCTAGAGCTGCATTGAGCCTTTGTTAAGTTTCATATTTGCTTTGCAATTAGCATATACGTGAACATTAAACTAACTACAGAAAGCAGAAAAGCTTGGTTAAGCTCAGCACGGGGTTCAGAATATCACATTTCCCCCTCAAATTTGAATATATATGTTGTTTATTCATTCAGTCACTTCCGACTCTTCTTGACTTCATGGACCAGCCCACGCCAGAGCTTTCTGTCGGCTGTCGCCACCCCTAGCTCCCCCAAGGTCAAGTCCGTCACCTCCAGAATATCATCCCTCCATCTTGCCCTTGGTCGGCCCCTCTTCCTTTTGCCTTCCACTTTCCCTAGCATCAGCCTCTTCTCCAGGGTATCCTGTCTTCTCATTATGTGGCCAAAGTACTTCAGTTTTGCCTTTAATACCATTCCCTCAAGTGAGCAGTCTGGCTTTATTTCCTGGAGTATGGACTGTTTGATCTTCTTGCAGTCCACAGCACTCTCAGAATTTTCCTCCAACACCACAGTTCAAAAGCATCTATCTTCCTTCGCTCAGCTTTCCTTATGGTCCAGCTCTCGCATCCATAGGTTACTACGGGGAATACTATTGCTTTAACTATATATATATATATATATATATATATATATATATATATGTGTGTGTGTGTGTGTGTGTGTGTGTGTGTGTGTGTCCCCAGACAAATCAAATTCCTGCTGCGTCCTGATGATGCCATCAGGAACATGCTAAGTTGATTTCTTCCCCATGCGGAGGATTTAAGGGCTGCATATGTTTACACAGAAAATAATTCCTACAACTCCCAACATTTCCCCAGCTGGCCATTCTCTCTTGGGGAGAAGCCAGCAGGGGCAATTCATCCATCCCTCTCCTGGAATTCTTCCACCAGGGAAGCTGACGGTGGTCATAATTCCACCTGGCACAGGTCTTCACTTGCCTCTCTCCCTGAAACAGCAGCAAATATGCAGCAAATGGCAGCTTTGGTGGTGGGCGGGTGCATGTAATTGAGTTTTAATTGACCCCAGATCTATCTTTAAGTCTGGCTGAAAGCTCAAGGTTGTTTTTAAATGAATATTATCTTAGTGTGCTGTCTGTTTTTAAGATTTTATGGTTTTAAATTTTGTATATCGCTTTTTAATGTTTAATGTTTTAATCTTTTGTAAACTGCCCAGAAAGCTTCGGCTATTGGGTGATATAGAAATGTAAATAATAATAATAATAATAATAATAATAATAATAATAATAATAATAATAATAGCTAGCCATAAAATGGCACAGGGGGGAGGATGAACTTCATACTACAGTTACTATTTGGGATATGGTGCCTGCCACGACTGCTTTGTCTTAGGGCTGTCAGAGAATTTTTTTTGTGGGGTGGGTGTTGACACGTTTTCCTAGACTCGCCCCCAAGAACTTCATTTAGGTTCCCACTGCAACACCCCACTTGATCTGCAGCTAGTCAGGCTGATTTGCAGATATTCTGGGCAATTTTGCACATTTTGGGGGAGAAGGTTCTGCACTTTGCACTAATTTCTGAGCAACCTGTGCAAATTCTGACTGAATTACAGCCAAATTTGCTCAAATCAGGCCATAATTTGCGCATGTTGTTCAGAAATTAGTGCAAAATGCAGAACCTTCTCCCTCGACATGTGCAAAATTGCCCAGAAAATTGCAGAACCTTCCCCTAAAAAAGCGCAAGAACTTCCCAGAATTCGGGGAACAGCCTGCAGCTTGGCTCACAGACACAAAGTGAGAACTTCATCAAACCAATACAGAACTGGATTTCCCAGTAATAGACACCCCTACTTATGTACACCAGGAGATGACCAGTTAAGTGTGTGTGTGTATGTATGTGTGTATATATATATATATATATATATATATATATATATATATATAGGCACATCTATTTTAGCCCTTGAGTAAAATGAACGCAGAGACACTACTGGACAGCAATCCATCCTCCAGTTTTTCACCACAAACGAGGTGTGTTGAAAGGGGCATGTTTCATGTTTGCACTAGTCCTGGGGAAGTGATACTTTGGCCCTGTTCAGAGGTAGGTTGGCTACTTGTATATCACCAAAAAGGAGATGTGTATAGCCACGAAAGAAGGTACCAATTTGCACAAAATTTGCATATGCTAATTTATAGATATAGATGCAAATTTAGAAATAATTATTATAATTTAAATAGAAATAGAGTACATGTTGCCATAGCATGGAAGACTGTAACCAGGTGAGCTATGTGCCTTGCTCAGCCTGCTGCCCAGGTGCTGTTGATGGGCGGCTTCAAGACCAGTTAGCTCTTCCTTCGGGTGGTTCTTTTCTCTTTACACCATAGAGTGGACAGCACTTCAAACAGAGGACACTTTCAAAATAGAGGACTGTCCTCTGTAAAAGATGCCATATGGAAACAAGAGATATTACTTCCTCTCCCTCTCCACTGTATGGCTTACTTAGGGTGACCATATGAAAAGGAGGACAGGGCTCCTGTATCTTTAACAGTTGTATTTAAAAGGAAATTTCAGCAGGTGTCACTTGTATACATGGGGAAGAAATTGTGAAATCTCCTCTTCATCACAATAGTTAAAGCTGCCCTCTTTTAAATCTGGTCACTCTAGTATAGCTCCTGCAGCTTTAACTGTTGTGATGAAGAGGGCATTTCACCAGGTTCCCCATATATACAAAGGACACCTGCTGAAATCCCCTTCTCTATGCAACTGTTAAAGATACAGGAGCCTTGTCCTCCTTTTCATAGGGTCACCCTAGGCTTACTGCTCTTATGAAGTGATTAAATGCAGATTTGACTTTGTTTCCTTCTCCTCCTCACCCATTTCTTACTTCTTCTTTTTTAAAAAAGTACAAGCCGTATAATCAGCAGGAAAACCATCAAGCTGTGTACAGTGAGATCAAGGACCCAGGAGGCATTAAACTTTCATCTAGATATTCTTTGCTACAAAAGAGGATGCCAGCAATTGCTTTCCCTTCAGGGAGAGACATGCCTACAATCATGAGGAAGTAAATGCAAAAGGTTGACAACAGTCCTTGGGGAAGACAGAGGTTCTCAACAATGCTTTGAAATGCTCTTTCTTTCCACCCATTCCATGCCATGGACTTTTCTACTAGGTTCGGAAACCTTACAGTTGATGCAGCTGAATTCAATTGGTGTCCAAATCAGGTCTGAAACCAGATTTCAGATGAAAGTTCAAAATTTGAATCAGGGGGTTGGATCCAGATTTATGCTGGATCAACTGCACGGGTAGAAGTGGACTTTCCCATCTCTCCTTTCCACAGCAGCCCCGAAAATCCTGCACGGAGACTCGGGAGATGCTGCTGAATGGGGTGGTGTATGTGGGGGAAGAGACCACCCCCCAAAAATTGTGCAGAGGAACTTTCTATGAGTGGAGCCCTTTCTCTAGCAGAAGGCAGATCCTGGCTCCAATCTCAGATCTGAACACGCTGGCTGCGGAGTGCTGGGAGTTGTAGGACTTCTTTTCTGTCTAAATATGCAGAGAATTGCACCCTAAAGTTGACTTTGGCTGTGTGTGGCTAAATAAATGAAGTTCAAACAAAATTGACTAAGTTGTACTGTAAGGCAGCAATCATGCTGCTGTCAGGCAGAGACGTACATTCACAGCTCCATGTTTGATACTGTAAAATTCTGACTGCTGATGCAAAACCTTTGGCTGTCAAATGTTGATGGTGAAGATGAAATATTCACTGAACAATCTTGGAACAGTCGCTCAGTCAGGTAATGCCTGCCATCTGATTCAGCAGAGGAAAATTTAGGAGGCTCGTTAACTCATTTTGGCTCCAGCACAAAATGAGATGATTTTAAGGCAGGAGTGGGTAGCCAGAGTGGGGGGGTGGTAGTTGGATGACCCCCCAACCAGCCCCCTACAGGCCCATCATCAAATGCCTATGCACAGTGAAGTCACTACACCTGCCTGCCCCATGCGTTCTCCAATTGGGGAGAGGACCTAGAGCAGGTGAAGCTTTTAGTCCCTGGAAAACATGCCAGGAGGGTGATTCTCCTGGCACATCCTCTGGGAATTGACTTCACTGTGCACATATCTTCTCCCATCAGCCACAGGGCATGCCACTCCCCCACTCCCCTTGTTATCTTTAAGGAATCATAGGCAAGTAGGGATTTTGAAGGTTGACAGGTACTCCTAGGCTTAGGCCCAAAGACTTTGTTTTGGTTCCTGCTGTTGTGCCTTCCTCAATCTGCAACAAGTCTGGGCAGGAATTTTGCATGTTTTTTGGAAGATTCTGTAATTTGCGTAAATTTCTGAGAGATTTGCACACATTGCAACTGAATTTGCACAAATTATGGCCAAGTTTGCTCAAATTGCAGAATGTCACACCAAATATTTGCAAAATAGTTCCCAAAGCTCAAGGAAAACCCATTAGGTTACTTCACAGGTGTAAATTGAGTTGTTCATGCTGCAGAACTTCATCAAACAATGGATATCCCTTGAGACAGGTTGGGCTGGGTTGTTTAAAAAGTTCAAGTCACACTCAATCCCCAAAGACAGGATTTTCCAGACCTCAATTCTACACACACACACACACACACACACACACACCCCCCTAGCGTGGGGTGAACAATGTTTGATTTCACCCAGCTTCTCTTGAACATCAGCTCACTGCTAATCTCTTCTCTAATTGTGCCATATCTGTGGTTGCTGTTTATCGCAAATGATAAAATTGTGCAATGAACAGAGATCACAAGTGAAAGATGTGCAAGAAATTACCAGATTTGTGCAAATTTCCAAATTTGTACAAATGCTCCCCATAGACTAAACTTGGGTGATTTAAAAGTTGTGCATTTTGCGAATGAGAATGCAACTTCAGGAATTTGTGTTAGGAGAAAATGAGATCCTGTTCACATTCAGGTTTGTGAATGGAGAATTTGAGTGATTTGTGAGTTGAAACCAATTCTCATAGAGCCCTACATGTACCTGCCTCAGATTAACCCACAGAAAGTCCCAAAGAGTTGAATAAATGCCTTCCTTGAGGAACAGAAGAGGCCATTTTTCCATTATTAAAAGACAAGGAGTTGAAAGTGCACTTGATTTCTTTAACTAACAAGTCAATAGTCTTGGTTGCCTTCATCATAAAAGACCAAGGTATCTGTCTGACCTAATTGTACATTATTTAGAAGAGTAGGTAATAGGTGCATAATAACATTTTTATTATTTACTTAATTACATTTATATCCCACCTTTTTTCCTCCCGTGACCTTAGGCTGGCATGCATAATCCTCCTCCTCTCCACTTTATCCTCACAACAACAACCCTGTGAAATACATTAGGCTGAGAGCCTGTGACTGGCCCAAAGTCACCCAGTGGGTTTCCATGGCCAAGTGGGGACTAGAACTCAGATCTCCCGACTCCCAGTCCAAGGTTAGATCTACACTACTTCTTCATAGCAGTATCAAAGTGCACTGATAACTGTTAGGGAACATCACATATTTCATATACCCATTTCCTAGTGTTATTCCCTGCTTTTATTCCACATTATCCAAAATACTGCAACAAATGTCACTGTGACCTACCGTAAAGGGGAGAGGAGGGGAGGCCTCGCGTTGTGGATAATGCGAGATCTTGCCTCCGTTTACACAAAAGGCATGATGACCTCAGGAAGACAGGCGTCACGCCCACCATTTTTATTTTTAAAGGGGGAGCAGTGCAGGAGCGCTCCAGCAACGAACAGTGAGTGTTTTTTTAAAAGAATACTTTCCCCACTCACCCCACCCTAACCCTGAGGGGCGCTGTGCCCTGTGCGCAGCTCCCAGCTCCACATGAGTAATCGTGCAGAGCCGGGTAAACTTGTGGAAATGGGACTGCAGAAAAAGCGGGGCCAAAGGGTAGGGCTGTATCCCTCCCTGATCCCGGGATCCCCTGTGTGTCATCTGGATGCACAGGGATGATCCCGGGGTCGCCCCAGGAAAAAGGCTGGTCTAGCTAAGGCCTGTGTATCCTATAAGGCATAAATGCACAGGAGGAATAAAGCGTTACCATGATGGGATGGTCAAGATTTGACACAAAGTGTAGATCTGGCCAAACACTCTAGTGTGGTGGGGGCTGGAGGCAGCCCACGGCTAGCTCAGCTGCAGCTTAAATTATGATGTTTTTATTTATGTATTTATTTCTAAAATGTATTAGTCACTCTGTTGCTAAAAGCTCTCAGGGAGTCATAGAATGGAAAGGAAGATAACGTCTAAAATCCAGGTTGGAAAGCAAGATAAATAATCAATTAAAAGCAACGAAGTACCAAGAAAAGAACTCAAGTCTAAAGACACCACCACTTAAAAGAGAGCATAACAGCAGAAATAAAGCAGATTAAAAGGCCTGAGAGAATCAAAGGGTCTTTGGCAGGAGCGAAAAAGGTAAAGAAGTGGGCACCAGGCAGACCGCTCAGGGTAAAGTATTCCATAACTTGTGTGTGTGTGAGGGAGAGGGGGAGCGAGAGAGGGAGGGAGGGGGCAGATACTGAAAACGCCTGCTTTGTTCCCTTTGACCTGCTTTGATCAATGTATATGGATTTTGAAATGTCCTTTGGGAGAGGGTTATAACTTAAACTGGAGCTGCTAATCAAAATTCAGCTAAAGCAACATTTGATGTGAATTTGCAGAGTCCAGTTCGAGTCAAACTTCTAAAGGAATTTTAGCTCAGTTACAGAGAAGATGCTTTGCATGCAGAAAGGCTCAGATTTAGGCCTGGAAGCTTACAGTTTAAATAGATGGGAAAGATAATGGCCTGTGGCTGTGTAGAGCCATTGCCTGTTGGTGTAGATCTGAGCCGAAATCTCTCAGGAGGCATCTCTCTCTCTCTCTCTCTCTCTCTCTCTCTCTCTCTCTCTCTCTCACACACACACACACACACACACACACACACACACACACACACACACACTCAACCTCACACTCACACTCTCACACACATAAACATATACAGAGTTGGGGCATCATCCAGTGTAGGCTGGTGGCTCTGATTTCCGTAGGTCTGTGAATCCACTCTGGGTTTTAGTCAGAACCAGACATAACTTCAAAGGAGTTATCCAAGGTGCTGGACTTTATCCCCAAAATACAGATTTGGGGGCTAAACTTCACAGGGATGCTTTAGGGTGGATTCCTGCATTGAGCAGGTGGTTGGACTTGATGGCCTTGTAGGCCCCTTCCAACTCTGCAATTCTATGATTCATTGAGGAGGATGCAGATGTTGTCCAGGCTGCTGCTGCAAAAACCTTGGGGGGGGGGAGAGAAAGAAGCTACCCCTACGCCTGAGAAACTGTTGGAGCATTTCTTCTGCCCAATTAGGTAAAATGGCTCCAGTTAGGCCTTTTCTCTGCCCTCAAACAGGTGAGGAATTTCGAAAGGCCATTTGCACACAGCTCTAAGTCAGAATAGAGAATGTTTGTATGGATCAATGGATTTAAAAGACAGCTTCATATATTCATCCATACAGGTGGGATTCCACTGCTCTGGTTATTCTTAGGGGATGGGTGAGAATATGTACATATTGTGTTTGTGTTTGTACAGGAGGACAGGGCTCCTATATCTTTAACAGTTGTACAGAAAAGGGAATTTCAGCAGGTGTCATTTGTATTCATGCAGCCCCTGGTGAAATCCACTCTTCATCACAATGGTTAAAGCTTCAGGAGCCCTGCCCTCTTTTGTATCTGTTCACTCTAGCTATACTACAATGACCAGATACAAAAGAAGGCAGGGCTCCTGCAGCTTTAACTGTTTTGACAGATTTTCACCAGGTGCTGCATGCATACAAATGACACCTGTTGAAATTCCCTTTTCTATACAGCTGTTAAAAATACAGGAGCCCTGTCCTCTTTTCCATATGGTCACCCTATCTTAACTAGCTAGCTAGGAGGCTTTTAGTGACTGTTTGTTACCCACATCAAACTTTGGAGGAGAGTCAGGATAGATTTTTTAAGTAAACAAACAAATGACCATAATTAGGGTGTCCATAAGAAAAGGAGGACAGGGTTCTTGTATCTTTAACAGTTGTATTGAAAAGGAAATTTCAGCAGGTGTCATTTGTATATATGGGGAACCTGGTGAAATTTCCTCTTCATCAAAACAGTTTAAGTTGCAGGTGCCCTGCCCTCTTTTAAATCTGGTCATTCTAGTATAGCTCCTGCAGCTTTAACTGTTGTGATGAAGAGGGAATTTCACCAGGTTCTCCATATATACAAATGACACCTGCTGAAATTCTCTTTTCTATGCAACTGTTAAAGATACAGGCACCCTGTCCTCCTTTTCATATGGTCACCCTACCATAATAAATGTACAATTCTAAGCTATCTTCTTATTGTAATAAAGCAATTTCAAAGGATCCTGAAAATGCAAGACTACAGTTGTTGCTTAATAAGGTTTGCATATCTCCAGGTTAAAATAAAATGTTTTGTTTTCTTTTAACATGCTGTTGGAGGGGACTGCTCTTATCATGGAATAAAAATGTGTGTTGATAGAACCAATATGCAAATTGGAACCAATAGCTATACTTGCCTAGCTAAGGAGCTTGTCCATATGATGGAGAAGCAAACCTCCCCCATCTCTGCTGCAACTCTAGCTAGGTGGCTGTGTTATCTGGGCCCAAAGTCTCACAGATGAACTCTCTATTCCAGCTGGTATGCTGAAATTCTAAGACCCTGCCAATGAATATGTCTTTCAAAAATCTATCTGCCACTGGGGGGGGGTGGGGGTGGGAAGCTACTTAATCACAAATCTAATGAAATATTAACATACTTAAATTCTAATCAAGCAATTTTCTGAATGTGCTTCTATAAAATTAGAGACATAATTAGTCATTCGGTGGTGCGTGCTGGGTTATTTTTAAACTTGGGTAAATCAGAACATGATTTTCCTTTTGGATGATCAAATGAAATGTTGGAGAATAGATGAGGGATGGTTGGGACGGGGGTGAATGTAAGACAATGTGAAAAGCTGATGGGACATTGAGAAATAGCAGCATGGAACATTCCGTGGGTAGAATCATAGAAGGGTAGAGTTGGAAGGGGCCTACAAGGCCATCAAGTCCAACCCCCTGCTGAATGCAGGAATCCACCTTAAACATACACTAATAATAATATTTGTTAGGAAAGCAATCCAAGTTTTATTAGCAGTATATCACAATATAATGTCTGTGATTTCTATGATGCCTCAGTTGTGGGGTGCTGGGCCAAGAAGGTTCCTCAGCCCCATCCCACAACATACGTGATGATGTTCCCTTTCCTCCCAGACCTACACAATTAGAAAAAGCTAGAAGTAGGACCTGCAACAAAATGTTGCAGTATGAAGGGAGTTCCTGGCTCAGTGCTCCAATCAATCAGCTGTGCTTTCCTCCAGGCTATTCCATTCCATTCCATCGCCCCTCCAATCCAGTTTTCAATTCCTCCCCACCCCAAGAGCCATTCCGTGTTTTGTGTCTACTGAGCACACCTAGTCTTCCTCACTGGGCTGTTTTACTTGGTTCCCTTGCTGTTTTCCCTAAAGATTTACAAAAGGATCCTCACTCCGCATTTCAGCAATAGAGGGAAATCTAGATCCTTGAGTTGGGCTCCATAAGATCTATTTGAGATGACTCAATGGCTCACATTCAGGGCTTGATCATAGATGAGCGTGCCTCCTGCATGGCATGAACACATTATTTGCATGGGCGAATGAGTCACACAGAGCAAACCAAACCATGTTCCGTTCTGGTTTGCTCATCCCACAAGGGGGGTTATTTGGGGCTTTTGAATTCAGACAAAATATGAGACAAAGTAGGGATGGATGCAACCAAGGATGATAAAACTATGCATGGCGTGGGGCAAGTGGATAAAACGAACGTTTCCTCTATCTCTTATAGCAATAGAACTCAGCATCTCCCAATGAAATTGTTAGGGGAGAGATTCAGGTCTGCCGGGATGGGGTATGGAGCAAAGAGAAGGTACAATGAACAAACGTCTGTGGACAAAGCAAGGTAGAGAAACATATGCAGACCACCAAAAGGGTCTGCTATAAAAGTGGCTTTAGTTGAAGTTGGCATATGTTGAGACCAAGCATCAGCATAAGTAGAAACGAACTGTCCGTGTGTCCTAGGGATGGTTGAAAAAAGAAGAGCAGAAAAAGGAAGTAACAGAAAGTTTGTGATTTCCAAGCAGACTGTGCCGGACCACACCGAAGTGTGTCACCCCGTGGTTAAAACTACTGAAGAATCCCCTCCCCAGCACCGTCTAAAACCAAGAAAGAAAAAGGAACAAATGGTAAAAGGGGTATAAAATCTAGGAAGATTATAGAGAATCTAAAAAGAAAATTAAAAAACATCCTAAGCTCAGCTCATTCAAAGAAAACATCGTCATTTAATTTTAAGAGGTAATTTAAAGTATTAGATGAAAAGGAAAAACCTGAGGTTCTGGGCAAAGATTGTTGTGTGAAAGAGGTGATAAGCACCTGATATGGAGGTGTGGAGAGACCTGAAGAAAGCAGCCCTGTAGTCAGGGTGGAGCAAATGGGTGAACCACCACTTCTAGAGCTGTTCTTCATGCCCTACCCAGATTTTTTTTGGGGGGGGGGTTGTCTTTTTAATTTGTGACATAACATACAGTGACAGCCTCCATTTAAAGAATGACACCTCGTTTTAAGAATAGGAGCAATTTAAGAACAGGACCCTCTGAAAAAAATAATGAATGAGGCAGGATGAGTGCATGTTGTGGCACACTCATCTGGAAGACCCCCCATCCCACCCTAAAAAGGTCTGCTCACTCAAAACTTTCTGCTGACTAAAGGTGGATTTTTCATGTTTACTATCACCCTATAATTAAATAACTGATACTGGGGGGGAAACTCCAGCCTGTGTAGTAACATGATAGAACTTCATATTGTGGACTAGAATCATAATTTGAGGCACCATTGGAATTCAAACCCAGGATCTCCTTTTCACCATCATTCCTACAGGGGAATATTTGTTTGGTTTGCATTTTAATTCAAAGCTTACCTTATGGTCCTTTGATTTTGCCTCCCCTCCACAATTGCACTATAAATTGAACTGAAAAGACCATTATCTCCATTTTAACTAAGCATGTTTTTAATATCTTGATGTCAGAAACAGTTCAAGAAAGAATTTGATTTTGGTGCATCTATTCAAATCCTCCCGGGAAATTAATTTATGAATTATAAACACCGCTATTATTCAATAATTAATTCAGCTTCCAGCCTACTGCAAATTATATAAGGCACTCTTTCCATGATCAAACTTGATCACGATATTTATCTTCCAAATATTTATTTATTTATTACATTTTTATACCGCCCAATAGAGAAAGCTCTCTGGGCGGTTCACAAAAATTAAACCAATAATAAAACAACCAACAGGTTAAAAGCACAAATACAAAATACAGTATAAAAAGCACAACCAGGATAAAACCACACAGCAAAATTGATATAAGATTAAAATACAGAGTTAGAACAGTAAAATTTAAATTTAAGTTAAAATTAAGTATTAAAATACTGAGAGGATAAAAAGGTCTTCAGCTGGCAACGAAAGGAGTACAGTGTAGGTGCCAGGCGGACCTCTCTGGGGAGCTCATTCCACACCCGGGGTGCCACAGCAGAGAACGCCCTCCTCCTAGTAGCCACCTGCCTCAAAAGTAACCAGGTACTCATTCTGATTTGGGAGAGGTTCTTTTTAAAATTAATTTATTAATTAAATTTCCAAATATGAAGACAAAGGAAATACATCAGATTTAAATGTAATTATTGACAGAGTATAACATCCCCACCTAATTTTGCAGATAAAAACAGGTGGAACATTTAAGGTTTTCTTTATAGTTCTTCATAGTAATGAATTATATTTAGGCTCTTTTCCTTGGAAGATGCTGTAATGGCCTTTTTTCATTTAAAAGATTGCTATTAGTGTATTTTTGACCTTCAGTATACTGAACCACCAAAGAGTAAGAGGTGATGTTTTTAATCTTCTCCCTGAATTATTATTATTTTGCCAGGGCCAGAAACATTATTGTTCTTATATTGTCAGAATACATGGCTGTAATTTTCTTAGTACAAGGAACTATGACAAGTCATCAGAACTCTAAGAGTTACAGAAAAATATGGAAAGGAGCCAGAAAAGAGAGGAAAGTTTGGGCCCCAAAACTTAAAGTAACATTTTTGTTCTTTTGAACAATGAATATAAGAATATGAAATAACAACTTCCAATAAAACGTTGGAAGCATTAGATACAGCATTAGATACTTTTCAGTGTAATAAAATTGTGTTCACTGCATTAGCATTATAAACAGCCTTTGAAGACAGCCCAGAGTGTGTTAGGGCCTTGCTAGACCTACCAATTAATGTGGAGAGGAGAAGGAGTGAGGCCGCGCTGCAGCTAGCGTGGGCCGTCATCCTTTTCTACACGTAAGACGCTACGGGGAAAGGAAAGCCCCGTCGCGTCCTGCATTTAAAAAAAAACTTAAAGGGCCATGTGCGCAGGAGCGCACCAACGAGAAGGTAAGTCTTTGTTTTTTAAAAAAAGGGTTTCCCGCTCCCCCTGCCCCCGATATCCCCACACACAATGTATAATGCCCCCCGCTCGCCCCCTTGCTCGCCTGTCTGTACGCTCGACCCCCCACTCACCCACTCACCCCCTTGCTCACTCGCCCGCTCGCCCCCACTCACCCCCTCGCTCACCCGTCTACCCCCGCTCGCCATGTCCACCCCCTCGGTCGCTCGCCCACTCGCCATGTCCGATGCCCCCTCCGCCCCCCTGTCTGTGATCTCCTTCCCCCCAGCCCGATGGGCACAGCGCTCCGCGCTGTGCCCAGTGTGCGGCTTCTCCTGGCTACTAGAGAGTAAGCGAGCAGCCAGGAAAAGCCACGGAACTAACTAGATTTTCCTCAGCCCAGGGCTGGGGAAAAACCAGGCCATAGGTTATCCCGGGTCAAGGGAGGGTTTAGCCTGGCCTGACCCCGGGATCCCCTGTGCATCGTCTGCACGCACAGCAGGGAGCCCGGGCCTCGCACCGGGCTAAACCCTCGTCTAGCAACGACCTTAGATACAGCAACCAATGTTGTATCTGGGTTGGATCCAGATTAGGGATGTTGGATAAATCCGCAACAGAATCAAATGACTTAAGATTTTTATGACTCCAACTTGCGGATTCCACAGCTTTTCTGTAGTTGGGCAGATTCTGTAGACTTGCAGAGTGGTTTTCTTATTTTCTGAATTTTGCAGAAATTTAGTAATAGAAAAATATGCCAAAAAAAAAAAAAAAAAAAAAGGTTGAAAATGTGCATTTCTGCCATAGACTAAAGCATGAAATGCACATTTTGGGGCAATTGACACATTTTCACAAGCACAAAGTGCAAATTTGCACAAATGTGGATTTGCACACATTCAGAAATGCCCCCCCCCAAATCCAATTCCATCAATGAGTGGACGGTGGAATGAAAGGTACATGACAATCCACAAAACATAGATGGAACCGATTGTACACAATCCGTACATCCCTAATTCAGGTTTACACTGGATCAGGTGCACTGATGGACTTCTCTGCCTCCCCCCCCTTCCCATGGCAGCCCCTTCAAGCTCTTGAAAATGCTACCTAGAAAATCTGGAGACCCTGCTGAACAGGGTGAGCCATGATATTTGTTGGAGGGTTTCCTTCAAGGAGAGCCCTTGCTCTTCCTCTCACAAAAGGTAGATCCTGGATCCAATCCTCTATGTTTGCCCTTTTGTGCCTGAATACATGAGGGCTTACTTACGGTAGAGGGATGGAGCCATGAATACTAGCCTTGCCCCATATGTGTCCAGACACACTGGCCTCCTGCCCCCTCTGTCCATGTTGAACCAGGGAAGTCTGAAAGGGAGTTCTGCTACTGTTCACTTGAACAGGGATAGAGCTCTCCACAAGATTGCAGACCCTGCCTTCTCAACGTTCCTGAACATGGGTTCTACTCAAATTCAAGTGGATGTGAATAGAACTCCCTTTCAAATGCTGACAATTCAACAGGGCAAGGTCTGAACTGAGAGGACTCGGTCCAGTACGCTCAGAGACATAGGTCCATGGCCTCTCCATGCTGGGAGTAGCTGTACCTGTTGAATTTGGCCCGTGCAGTTGAATGAGAATTTCTTTTCCATTTAAAAAATAAAATAAAAACATTTCACAAATCTCTTCATTAATGGAATAGGAAAAAAATGGATGTCTGAGTCAGCATGATAGATTTGGCCAACTCTAGATTCCATATCCTAGATTTTCTTATTTACCATTCTTAGGACACATCCTTTACATGTTTGGGCAGGAAAAGGTCCTACAACATGTCCCAGCTAGGATGACTGGCTGGAGCATGCTGGGAATTATAGTGCTATTTTCTGATTAAACATGAATAAGATTGCAGCCATAGTGTAGGTAGCTGTGCCCTTTAATGGCTGAGTGCAAACTAGACATGTATGGGCACCTGCTTTTTTCCTTTTTCTTTGCCTTTGCTGCAGCGAATTAAGACAGTTCTTGTACGGGATGATTAGAACTGGAAGAACAATGTGAAACAGACAGGCAAGGACAACCTGTTTTGTTTTTTTTATTATTTGTTAACTTCGACCAATGCAAAAGACCTGAAAATCTTTTTCTATGGATGATCAATAGGTCCTTTTAGATATTTCCCAGAATCCAGTCTTTTTTAATGTAACTTGCCTAGAGTTGATCTGTCTTGTTTTTCAACATGAACCCCCCACCCCCAAAATAAAAAACAATGCAAGCTCTTCCCATTTAAATATTGTGCTCTCAATGTTCTGTCATTGCCCCTGCAAAAACTGACGCTGATGCATTTTACTAATTTTCTTGATACGGGAGCAGCTCTGAAATAAACCAACTATGTTTCCAGTCAAGAAAAGGCCATCCACTTATGACTGGCAATAAAGATACTTCTTACATTTCATTTGCAGCTCAGTAAGAGCAATAACTGTGTTCCTCCAAAGGCTCCCACCAGCGACAAGTATTTATATAAATGAAAGTTGGATTTCAATTCATCCCTGCCTTCCCCAGAAATATCATCTCAACAAAATTTATCTACTCTCTCTATAATGGTAAGGTTAAGGATTCCACTGGGGCAATTAACAGAGTACTGGAATAAATTAGCCAGGTCAATTTAAGAATATTCTTAATTCTGGCCTAGCGTAGAACTGCCTGAGCCATTGGGGTGCATTTTAGATATTAACAAAAAGCCGTAGTAAGAGCAGTAGTTTTCAGACTTTCTACATTCATGGCTCCTGAACAAGGAGTCTTTCCTTGTCCGTTCAAAATTCATTAGTGGGCCATGGGGAGTTCCGAGGAAAGAACAAATTCTGGGGCACAGCAATGTTATAGCTGTTGTGCATTTCCCCCCTTGCATGAATGGAAGCCATGGAGGCCCCATTTGTGCAAGGTTCAAACAGAGCATTCTCACCTTTACAGTTGCAGAAATGGGGCCCTTAAGCCCACCATGGGTGCATGGGCCAAATGCAACATTTACAGAGGCTCCCAAAAATGCACACTTCCCCTGTGACGTCAATGGTGGCTGCTCAGGGAGGCTCGCGCTGCCCGGTGAGTGCTCATGGAGAGCAGCAGAGACAGGGCAAGCATCCCCCAAGTCTGGCATGGGTGGATTTGAACACCCCGAGTCATGGCCAAAGTCTGAACTCTGAAACAAAGCCACTCTCTTGGATCCAAATTGAGGCAGCACTGGAGGGCAACACTTCAAAGCAAGCCAATAATAATAATAATAATAATAATAATAATAATAATAATAATAATAATAGAATTAAAATCAGGAGCACCATGTTTGAGACCCCAGGACTAGATCATACAGCTCATTCTTTCAACATAAGACCAAGGGTCCATCTAGTCCTGCACTCTGTTCACACAGCATCCAACCAGCTGTCAACCAGGGACCAACAAAGTAGCAACTGGTGAACCTCCTTACTGTGTAGAGGAAACAACCCACCATCTCTCCCTGTTGTTTCTGCTGGGCCAACATATTTAGCCCAGACCTTTTTTGGCATTTGAGATTGGAGCAGGGAGAGAGAAATAGCCCCAGAAGATTCTGGTGATCTTCAGGGACTGGTAGAAACTCAGCTAGTTTATTAAAACCGAGATGCGGGTTAATTTGAGTATCAGGGAGGTGAGCGCTGATGAATGGGAAGCTCGCCAATCAGTGTTCCTTTGTGACAGATGTTATTTCAAGAGGGGGCCACAGACAAAACAGAGAGAGCCCTGGAGATGAGACAGACGGTCCTTCAAGAGAACCGTTCGGGAGTCACGGAAATGAGAGGTCGTGCAGAAGAGGAAAGATGAAAAGCAGGCGAACAGATTAAAGTCTCCTTTCCTCAGAGATCACAGCAGGAGCCCAGGCGGACACATCGTTCCATTGAGAATGCAAAGTCTTTTGCAAAACAAAAACAGAAGTGTTGTCAGAGCACTTTGGGGTTGGTTAAGGGCTGGGACCTTCTCCTTCACTGTGGAGCAGTGCTGCTGTGGCCAAAGGCTGGATCAGTGTGCAGTAGAGAAGAACACGACCGGTGCTAGAAATGCTTTAGATATATTCTGGGCCTGCCTCGGCTTCTTGTCCCCTTAACATTCTGCTTCTACTCTTTTTCATTTGCTATATTTCTGTACTGCCCAGTAGGTAAAGCTCTGGGCATTCACAAAGATTAAAAACGAAAAGCTAAAGAAATACAATATTGTACATTGGGTAAAATGCATGACATACAAATATGTAAACAGACGGAACGCGAACGAACACCCACACACCTAAGGATCAACGAAAAGGAAACTTCCATAACCTGTTTAAAAAAACCCATGGAGGGATGCACATATTTTGTAAAATCCATTCCATTTGCATTGTGCTGATTGTTATGCAATGTTTGTTCCATTATCCGCTCATTGGCGGAATCTGTTTTTTCCCAATTTCCTGAATTTGTACAACTCCACACTTGCAAAAATGCAGAAATCCTCCCCAAGATGTGCAAATCCCACCCACCCCAATGCATATTTTAATGCATTAGCCTATGGGGGAAATGCACATTTTAGCCAGCATGTGTTTTTTTATTTCACATATTTTTCAATGACTTAATTTGTGTTAAATTCCAGAAACTAAAAAATAAAAATAAAATGGTCCACAAGTCTGCACAGTCCGTGCAACTCAGGAAAAACTGGTCTGCTGTGGAATCTGTGATTCAGATTCATAGAAATCCAAACTCATTTGATTCCATTGTGAATTTCTCCAACAGCCCTATGCTGCCAAATGCCTGAGAGTAGAGGGCGCTCTTCCCCTGGAACCAAAAGATAACAAAACTGGTGCTGAAAGTTGGCTCTCCATTCAGGATGACAAAGTTGTGCAGCCTCCAACATCTGGCCTCTAACCTACATGGCTTTACAAGGGGAATAGACAGATTCAGGGTTGGCGAGTTTCTCAATGGCTAATAATCTGGGCAGCATTGAAAATTATGAACATGCAGATTCCAGCTGCTGGGAGCAACAACCCAAGCTATATCTCAGATGTTTTGGACTTCAATTTCCAATTTTCTTGATCATGCTGGCAGGGAGTATGAGAGTTAAAGTCCCAAACATCTGGAAATCTACCTTCTGCCCACCCATGCACTAGAATACATATATTGGGGTTTTTCCCCCCAGTGTTAGTCTAAGGCCATAGCTACACCTAAGGTTTATCCCAGGATCACCCCGGGTTTGTCCCTGCCTGAGCACTGGATGCCCTGTGTGGCACTTATGGTAGATGAACAGGTTTGACCCCAGGACAATCCTGGGATAAACCTTAGGTCTAGCTATGGCCTAATTTAAGTCCTTTCATTTCAAAGGGTCTAATCAAAGTTGGAAACAAACCCTTACTCCATTCACAGACATAACGGACGCAGACCCAAAGAAGCAGGTGAACTCTGAAGAACAGCAAACTCTTGCAAGTCTTTCTAGCGACATGTTTAGCAAAACATCTCTCAAAGGGCCAAAATAGGGAGGATTATTTCCCAAGGAGAAGCAACAGGAATTGCTCCTCAGAAATAGGGACAAGTAGGAGCATACGAAGTCACCAATTTTCACTGTAGGATGGGTTTCCACCCTTCACATTCATACTAACAAACAAACCCTTCAGTTTAAGAAATACGTCATTGTTGTTGTAATGGGCAGAGAATTTCTTAGGATGGCTCATTAAAACGTGTTCCACATAAGGCACAGGTTTGTATAAACCATACATTCATATATTTGTATAGATGCCAATTTAGAGGCAGTGAATTCGAGCCCAAATTGGTCATACTTGGAAGAGACCCACTGGAATCAGAGGAACATAAGGCGAGTCACTTAAGCCTAATTGATTTCAATGGATTTTGGTTGTTGTTTTCAAATGACTAAAGATCTTACCCAATACACTCTTAATGGGGAATAAACCTCACTGACCTCAGTGCAGCTTATTTCTGAGTATACAATGTTTAGTAGCAGAAGGAGACCTCTTTTTCCTCCTCCAGTCCAACACTACTGGGCAGGATCTACACTACTGCTTTATGGTTTATAACTGTCTTAACAACTGTTGGGGCCCAGGACACACTCCTTATACTATTTTTAAGTCATTTTCAAAGTGTTATATCCTGCTTTGTGTAGATCTGGCCCTGGAGTAGGAAGAAAGGTAAGCGAGTTGGGCGCTGGGAGGGTGGACTTCATTTCTTATCTGCTTGGGATTAAAAGCCGAGTTGGAAAAGAACTTGCAGTTCCGAGATGTAGGGATTTTGAGTCAGCGATTCCATGGGTGCTTTGCAGATTGTCAAGGGTCTTTCACTCCATCGTCTACCCACTGATGGAATCAGATTGTTTCCCCCCCTTTGAAAAAGTACACCAAAACATCTCTTGCAATATATGTAACTTTAGCTGCTCTGCAATATCTTACATATTTTTCTAGTGCTCCACCAGGGAGGCTGAAGAGAGATTGGGGGTGATGTATAAAACATTGTTGTCGCTTTTAATGGCACATATACAATATTTCCTCTCACTTTTATATTGTCGGTATGACTAAATATGTGTATGATTCCAGAAGGTTAAAAAACACACATTCATCAAGTCTGCAGAGTCCATGTGACTTAGATCATGCTGGTCCACTGGAGAATCCGCAGATCAAATCCATAGTTATCCAAAGTCATAGGAATTTAGGAGGAGTCATGGTAGATCAGACCAAGGGTCTATCTAGTCCAGTATTCTGTTGACACAGTGGCCACCCAGCTGCCCACAGGAGATCCACAAGCAAGAGATGAGTACAATAAGTATCCTGAAGCTCTCACCAATCAGCTTCATGGGATGACCTGAGATTCTCGCATTATGAGAAGAGAAAAATATCTCCCCATCTATTTTCTCCACACCATGCATAACTTTGTACACCTCTGTCTCCCCTTACCCTCCTCTTCTCCAAGCTAAACAATCCCAGCTGTTGTACCCTTTCCCCATACAGGAGTTGCTCCAGTCCCTTGATCATTTCAGCTGCCCTTTTCTGCACCTTTTCCAACGCTAGAGCCTCGTGTGGTGCAGAGCGGTAAAGCAGCAGTTTTTGCAGCTGAAACTCTCCTCACGGCCTGAGTTCAATCCCAGTGGAAGCTGGTTTCAGGCAGCCAGCTCGGGTCGACTCAGCCTTCCATCCTCCTGAGGTCAGTAAAATGAGTACCCAGTTAGCTGGGGGAAAGGTAATAATGGACGGGGAAGGCAACGGCAAACCACCCCACTATAAGGCCTGCCAAGAAAATGTCAGCGAATGACTCAGTGCTTGCACGAGAGGTTCCTTTCCTTTCCCTTTCCTTCCAACACTACGTCATTTTTGGCACGATGACCAGAATTGTATACTTGTATGTGGTCGCCCCATAGATTTCTATAAGGGCATTTGAATCCATTTCAGATGTTTCTGACACCCCTAGTCCCATCAGCCTTAGTAGAACTCATCTGAATGAGCATTATGGGTCACCAAAGTTTGCATTTCTGAGCGCAGAACATGTGAGTTTTGGTGACACCATTCATTCAATCACTTCTCAGGCTGCCTCACCCATCACCACCCCATTTATATTTTCCATTTGGAAACTCGAGCGTCATAGCACTTCGGTGACATACATCTTCAGATTCAGTAACAGGATTGGAAATGCCAACACCCCCATCTCCCCAATATTATGACAATTCCCGTTTTCACAGCAGATGTTACAGATGGTTAGCAATCAACTAGAAGCTGAAGAAATATTAACAGGTTTCTGTTATGTTTTGTTGTGCTTTGTTGTGTGAAATCCTCATTATCCAAACTGTCTGGCTCTGTGCGTAGAGTATCCATCACTGATTCCTAATAGATAAACATGCATGCAGGGCTAAAGTGATTTGCTGAAAATGAAATACCTTCAGTGGGGTAATGCGGTCCCATGTTCCTGCTAGCCATACACTCACTGGGAAATCCTGAGACCTCAATCACAATGGCAACGAATCAGCTAATCTCGGATAGCTACTCTTCCATGGCTTGTGAGCATTCCATACAAGAGGCATTCAGGGATGGATGCACTAAATCCATAGACCAAGCTAACTTTGCAAAACCCATTTTAATTTGAGGTTCCCAGCAGCTGCATGCAAAGGCAATTAAGGAAAGGCTCAGCACATAGAACCTGCAGTGACTTCACTCCAATTTTAACTTTATTTCACCTCTACAAGTCTGACAAACGCAACATGAAAAGGCTTTTACCAGGCTGGCTGTGTTTTAACACTTTGCCCTTTTACTTGTTAATGCAGCCATAATTTGTCAACTTGAAACTTTTTTTTACAGGTCACTACTTCATAACTGGATGGAAAGGACAAAGCATGTCAGCAACTGCATTGGATTAGAGCAGTGTGGTCCCCCACCCACCCACCCAACCAGGGCAGGATTTATCACAATTCTAAATATGCTGTAGACTAGGGCCGTTGCTAGACCAGGCCTTAGTGCGGTGTGAGGCCCGGTCTCCCTCCTGTGCATCCAGATGACACACAGGGGATTCCGGGGTCAGGCCGGGCTAAGACCTCCCTTAACCCGGGATAAGCGGATTCTGAGGCCGGGGCTGCGGAAAGTCTAGCGACTTCCATGGCTTTTTCCGGCTGCTCGCTTACTCATGAGTAGCCGGGAGAAGCCACGGATTGGGCACAGCACTCATAGGAGCACTGTGCCCATCAGGCTGGGGGGGGAATCACAGGGGGGGAGATAGGGGATGGGGAAAAGGCTGTACCCGGCAGGAGAGGGGGGGAGAAGAACGGGCACGGGCATTGGGGACGGGGGACAGGGAAGAAGAATGGGCACGGGCACGGTGGACGGGGGGAAAGAAGGACGGGGACAAGGCATGGCGGACAGGGGGAGGACGGGCGAGCGAGCGGGCAGGGGGGGCATCAGGCATTGGGGGGGAAATCAGGGGCAGGGGGAGCAGGGGACCCTACATTTATTTTTTAAAAAACCTACCTTTCCCGGCAGTGCGCTCCTGCGCACATGGCCCTTTAAGATTTTTTTTAAATGGTGGACGCGACGGGGCTTTCCCTTGCCCCGTCGCGTGTTACGTCTGGAAAAGGGCGACGGCACGTGCTAGCTGTAGCGCGCTGTCGCCCCGACTCCCGGCCGGATTATCCAGTAGGTCTAGCAAGGCCCTAGGACTGCAGTTCCACTAAGGAAGTTATCAAAAAGCAGGAGAAAAACTCCGTTCCTATTGGTAGCACTACGCTCTTAATAGATTTGCTGGGTGAAATTCATTTTGTTAGCTTTTTAATGTGAACTTTTTTTTTTTTTTGCAGTTGAGTTTTCCAATCAATATTGGAGATATTCCCCTTTTATTAGAAGGGGATAGTCCCCTTATATAAAATTGCATACAAATATGCTTCTATCAGGAGAAACCTACACAAAATGCGTACTGTGTCTTCCACCCAAACTTTTAAAATAAAAATTTCTCAGAATTTGTGCAAAGGCCACATTGATTCACTGCTCAATTGACACAAGTTCCCCGCTATCGCCAAGGTGAACAGGAATTGGGTGAGAGACGAGCAGAGAGACCATGGAGAATTCCAGAGATCTTCAACATTGCTCATTTGCCCATCACTACTTTTAAAAATATATCAGGAGGTGTGGACAATACCAGAGTAGGTTCTCCTGCTTGATGCCCTTGCACTGAGGCTGAGGCTAAGACTGCTTTGTATGTTCTAAGTCAGGGCCAGGAAACTTGTGGCCTGCCAGATGTTACTGGACTCCAACACCCAACAGCCCCAACCAGCACTCCCAGTATTTAAGGATGATGTGGGATATAGTCGGGCAACATCTAGAATGCCACAAATTTTCCTCCTCTGTTATAAGCATAGCTGGTAGGAAAGCCGCAATATTGGAAACCAATTGCTTATACAGTTGGCAAGCCAATACACTTCGTAGCTAATCAATAGGTGCAACTGTGGTAGGACATGAAAATGGATGCCTGCAAGTTGGCAGAGCTTTTTAGAGGTCCCTATTTAGCATGGAAGAAACTACTGCTGGTCAGCAGAGAACATTTACATGCACTTGGAGACATTTTCTCGGAGGCAATATACAACTCTCCAGTTATGCAACCATAAATCACTTACACAGCTGGGAGTTATTTTTAAGAGCGAAGCAGGGAGAGAGGTTTTCCTGCTTGCATTTTATTAGCATGTGTGCAATGGTTCCATTTCTCATCTGGATCCCTTAGAGCAGCAGTCCCCAACCTTTTGGGCACCAGGGACCGGTTTCGTGGAAGACAATTTTTCCACGGACCGGGGTGGGTGGGTTTGAGGGGATGGTTTTGGGAAGCCCCCATCCCCCGTCCCCTCCAGTGTCCTCGCTTCGCTTTGGCTGGGTGGGCGCCCAGCTGAAGCAAAGCCAGGACGCTGGGACAGGCGGGCGGCTTCAGAACGGTGCGCCCGGAAGTCGCTCTCCCAGAGTGGCTTACGGCTGGGCGCGCCGGTCCAAACCTGCCCCGCCCCCCACCCCAGCATCCTGGTTTCGCTTCGGCTGAGCAGGCAAGATGGCGCCCTGTGCCCAGGTACGCTGGGGTGGGGGGGTGAAAGCAGCTCACCTGCGCGGCCTGGTTCCGAACAGGGGTTGGGGACCCCTGCCTTAGAGATCCCCTTTGTACCATCAGTAGCATGTTCCAGATTTGTTCCACAACTCCTCCAAAGCTGATTCAGCCTGTAGTTACACAGCGGACAATATCTTCATTTCCTTGCCTGTCCTACCCTCTGTCCCTCACTATGTGTATTCCCGAAGACGGGTTTTGCAATCCATGCAGAATTAACTGCACAGTGTGTCCCTTTCATCTTTTTCAGATAACGGCAGCTGCGCGCTTTCCGAGGGCCTCCTCCGGCTCCTCCACCTGTGCCAAGAAACCACTGCAGCTGCGGCTGCTAAAGGCTGCAGTCCTGTGTGCTCCATTTTCCAAACAGGACTTGTCGTCTTTATTATCTTTGATTAGCAGTGCACTAAACCAACCAGGCACTGCCTTTAATTGTGCACAGCCAATGAGGGAACTAGAGTGGCAAAGAGGTGGGCCTGTCATTGCTCCAGCAGCCTAATTGGCCGTGTCGCACAAAAGCAGTGTCTGACTGGGGGAGCGTACTGCTAATCAACATTTAAAACACAAGGGGAAAAAATCTACTGTTTAAAATGGTGCGTGTGGGGATGCCACCTTCACCGGCTTTTCTTTCATTGGGACGTCTGGCATGTTTTTCTCTCTGGATTGCACCTGCTACAACGAGTGCCAAAAATGTACAGAAATGTGTCCATAGTAGCAAGGCTGGCGCTGCCATAGAGGCAGCTCAGGCAGCGGCCTAGAGCGCCAAGGAAAGGAGGGCGCCGAACGGCACACCGGGAAGCTGCTCTCCTAGAGCGGCTTCCAGATGCGCTGTTCCAAAGCTGCCGCCCCCCCAACCCCAGCGTCCTGGTTTTGAAGCCAGCACCCGGCTGGAAGCCACTCCTGGCTTGGAAGCCAGGATGCTGGGGTTGGGGGTTTGGACGGCAGCTTCAGAACGGCGTGCCCAGAAGCCACTTCCGGGTGCGCCACTTCGAAGCCGCCGACCTGCCCCCCCCAACCCCAGCATCCTGGCTTCCAAGCCAGGAGCGGGCGGGGGGGCGGGGGCGGCTTCAGTGCAGCACGCCTGCCTAGGGCGCAAAATAGTCTGGCACCGGCCCTGCATAGTAGCTACAGAGCCCCAAGAGCACAGAATTAGCTTGCTTGCCAGCTAATTGTGGCCCTTTGTTGCTCAGTACACAGTAAGGATGCTCTGTGTGTGTGCGTGCATGTGTTTTACATATGTTTTAAATGAATTTAGGGACAGCTTGGAGCATTCAGGGGGCTGCCATGTAGGGTGGGGGGCATATGCAAACCCTGGGCCACACATTGTCCACCACAGGCACAGCAGGAGAAAGAGAAGGAGAAGGAGCCTCTACCACTACCCACAGCCACCTGTCAGGGGGCCGGTGAAGGCTCCCGGACCTACGCCCTGCAGTCTGACCCTTGTGGTGCCTTTGGGCAATGCAACCCATTTACTTTAAAATCCAAGTCAATATGAATTCATCACAATCATTCATCAGGTCTGTCTTTCCATGGCCTCGCTGAAGCGGTTTGGGTTGGACCCCTTCATGCTGAAAATGGGAGTTCAACTGATCAAACGATACTCCATGCAAATACAAAAACACCATCGACCCTAAATTGACAACACACACACACCATGAAAGAGGAGACTTACCATTTTTGTCAGCCCGTCTGAAGATCTAGAATTAAAAAGAGACACATATTTACTATTTCATACTGGCTTGGCTACCACAATTCAAACATGGGGTGACCATATGGAAAGGAGGACAGGGGGCTCCTGTATCTTTAACAGTTGTATAGAAAAAGGGATTTCAGCAGGTGTCATTTGTATGCATGCAGCACCTGGTGAAATTTCCTCCTCATCACAACAGTTCAAGATGCAGGAGCCCTGCCCTCTTGACCAGATACAAAGTGCAAGATGAACTGAACTGAAACTTCAGAAAATGAGAAACTGAAATTGACAAATTTGTCCACCCCTAACCGTCATGGTAGCATTAATTTTCCTACAATTTCTGTACTGATATATTTGGTTCTTTCCTTCTTCCCTCCCCAACCCCTTTTCCTTGTGTGTCGTGTCTTTTTAGAAGGTAAGCCTGAGGGCAGGCACTGTCTTCTTTACTGATCAATTGTAAGCTGCTCCAGGAGCCTTTTTGGCTGAGGTGTGGGATAAAAATACTCTAAACAAATAGATAAATAATAAAATGTTTATATACCCTGTTCAACAACAACAAAAGTTCTCAAAGTAATGGGCAGGCATTAAGAGCAGTGGCCCAGGACTGGACTTCCAGGGCTGATATCCAAGGCTCCCAAAGGAGCACCCAGAGAAGAGTAGGTGATGGAGGCAGCAGAAAACAGGCTCAGCATCTCCACCTGGGCTGGCATCAGCATACAGGGACCTACTGGGATGGGCACTGGTGGCATCACCCTTTCCTCCTTCTCCTCCGCCGCCGCCATTGCAGTTGGGGATGGCTGGTCAGGCACATGCACAGTTACCAGGGCCAGCCCTACCATTAGGCAGAGTGAAGCAGTGGCCTCAGGTGGCAGATGCTAGGAGGTGGCACCAAAGTGTTGGAGGAGAGAACTGTGTGCCGTGCAGTTTGACCTGTGCCCCCCTAAGCTGGCCTGCTGCCTCGTGTAAGTTGAACCATCACTGGTACTGAAGAACGATTTCATGGCTAGCTCTGCCAGCTTTCATACATGGCTTGGCAGGAGCACCATCTTGCCTCAGCCTTGGGACAGCCCTGATGGTTACAGATACTCATTATGATAATTATTTTTTTCCATTAAAATGTTTGTTTTCTAGAGCAAAACGGTGCTTATCTCCAGGTAAGCGTTTAGCTCCATGTTAGCATCAGAAGCAAATTCCATTTTATTCCTGTAGTGTTGTGGTTTAAGGGAAGCTGAAATGCAAAACGGCCTATGCTCTGAGTATTTCTTTCTTTTTCTTTCAAAAGAGAGTTGGGAATCTCACACACACCCCTTCTTGGTTTATTTGGATGGAGGTATGCTGAAATGTTTCAGGAACGCAGGAGCAATTGAAAAGTATAGAACTAGGCAGGGGAAGAAGAGAAATGTTAGTTGTATGTTTCACATGGGCTGTGTGTAAACTTTATGCTGTAAAGCCTCCCCCCCCATAAGACCATTAAGTTCAGGGTCGTGGGCTCTCCCACAATAGAGGCATTTGTCAGGGATGCAGGCACTCCTGCATTGAGCAGGGGGTTGGACTCGATGGCCTTATCGGTCCCTTCCAGCTCTAATATTCTGTGAGTCCAAGGGCCTTGCTAGATGACGGGGTAGCCCGGTGTGAGCCCCAGCCTGGCCCCTGTGTGTCCAAATGATGAACAGGGGATCCTGGGCTCAGGCAGGGGTAACCCTCCCTTGGCCCAGGATAACTGGCACCAGTTATGACCCGGTATTTCCTGCGGTCTCAAGTTAGAGCAGTACGACAATGGAATCAGTTACCTAGGGAGGTTGTGGGCTCTCCCACACTAGAGGCCTTCAAGAGGCAGCTGGACAACCATCTGTCAGGGATGCTTTAGGGTGGATTCCTGCATTGAGCAGGGGGTTGGACTCGATGGCCTTGTAGGACCCTTCAAGCTCTGCGATTTTATGATTCTATGACCACAGGTGTGTAGCCTGTTCCGCCGCTTTTCCCAGCTACCGCATTTACTCACGGGTAGCTGGGAAAAGCAGTGGGTGGTGCACGTTGCTCCACAGGAGCGCTGTGGCCATCAAGGCAAGGTGGGGAGATGGGGGGGGGGGAAAAGCAGAGCCAGGGAGGATGGGGAGAATTGGAGATCGTGGGCGGGGGGGGGAAATCGGGGGCAGAGGGAACCTTTTTTGGGATCCCCTTGTTTTTTAAAAAGCCTACCTTTATCGTTGTTGCGCTCCTGCGCACATGGCCCCTTTAAACTAAAAAAAATGGCAGACACAACAGGTCCTTCCTACAGCCCGTCACGTCTTACGTGTAGACAGGAGCAACGGCCCACGCTACTTTTAGCGTGGGCTGGCCCCTCCTCCCAACCAGATTCAAAGGTAGGTCTAGCAAGGCCCCAAGTTACCTAGCTGCACTACTGTTTGAGAAGGGCATTCCCTCCCCCACCCCCCTTTAAGGTGTCCTGCCAAACCCACGTGCATATAAACTGATCTGCAGGAAAGCATCCCCACGCGACGCTATGAACTGGCACATTTGCCCTTTATCGTCCCTTTGCCAAGCATTTAGCAGAAGCACTGCAGACGAGTCGCCAAAGAACCATAGGAACAAATAACTGACTACAATGAATGACCAGGGAGAAATCAAAGTGTGACATATATATAACCTAATTGCACCAGAGGGGATTCCAGCATACATTACAGCCCCCCAATTTGTTGGAAAACACCTTTCACAGTGCAAAAAGGAGGTGAGCAAGGAAGATGGAGCATTATACAAGAGGAGACGTCTGAACCCAGGGGAGAGGGGAACTCAAGCCCGAAGACAATGGTAGGACCGCAGACAAAGCAAAGTGAAATGATATTTGATACTCCAGCATTAAAAAAAGAAAGGAAAAGGGGGAAAGGGAGTTGTCAGCAAGTAAGTCTCCATGATCCTGCACTGCTTGTATAATTAATGTACAGTAGTAAAAGAAGAGACGCCGATTCGCTCCGCGTGGGAAGGAGATAAATTTAGATCAAAGCAAGCAGAAGCAGAACAGGGAAGGGTGGGGGGAGATACATAATAATGGAATACATCTCGTGGAAACAATATTGGGAGAGAGGCGGCAGATGCAGCGGACGCCGGGTGAAAAGCAGTCTGAAAAGCCACTATGGCGCCAGGTGTGAGTCATCCATTAAAGATGGAGGTACAAGAATGTTTCAAAAGCATCCCTGTTAAGGTGGTCAGGTTCTCTACCCGCTATCAAGGTGATCCAAACCAGAGGGTCTGTGCCTTTAGCGTCTAGAGAGCTTCAGCCATTGGGCAGTATAGAAACGCAATAAATACATGGGGCATCAGGCAGAAATTCAGTTGGAAGAAACCCACCATATGGCGATGTCACAGTACACCAGCTGCCACACAGAAGAGCTACATGGCTTGGGACCGCAATACCTGATGGAACGCCTCTCCCGACATGTATCTACCCGTACACTGCGCTCAACATCTAAGGTCCTCCTCCGGGTGCCTACTCCGAGGGAAGCTCGGAGGATGGCAACAAGGGAGAGGGCCTTTTAAGTGGCGGCCCCCCAACTGTGGAATGATCTCCCCGATGAGGCTCGCCTGGCGCCAACGCTGTTATCTTTCAGGGGCCAGGTTAAGACTCTTCTCTTCTCCCAGGCATTTAACAGCATTTAACAACGCTAAGTTTGTTTTCTAACGGACCCCAGAACTGTCATTTTTAAATGGATACTGTTGTTTTTATATTGCTGTTTGTATGTTTCTGATGATTTTTAAATTTTGTATACTTTTTTAAATGTTTACTGTTTTTACTTTGGAAACTGCCCAGAGAGCTTCAGCTATGGGGCGGTACATAAATTAAATAAATAAATAAATAAAGTGGGGGAGGAGCAGAAACAGGGATGTAATGCAGGGTAGGCATTAAGGGTAGACTTGGTCCTACACATCAGCAGGGCCCCACTGACAAGAGCCCCCCAGGAACTAACATAAGTAGGGTTTTACAGATGTTTCCCCCCATCTGCCCAACGAGTGCTTGCCCCCTTGCTCACGTGGTCTGCCCCAACGAGCTGGGCTGCACAAGCTTCTGTTGAGCATTAATAACCCTTCAGCAAGCACCCCCTCCCCCCCCCCATGCTAATGGCAGTCACCCTTGGTGTGAAAGGGGAAAATGCATGATTTTCAGAGGGTCCAAGAATTTCACATCCCACCCCCCAACATAGAAGGGAGGAAATGCACACTTCCCAGACCCTCTGGGAACTATGTGCTTTCTGGGGTGTGTGTGTGTGTTCCAATTGGGGCCTTAAAGGCCCTCTTAATGATCATGGCAACCCTAATAAGAAGAGCCATGCTGGATCAGAGCAAGTGGCCAACCTGCTGTCGACCAGGAACCCACAAGAGTCACTTCTCCTCTTCACCATCGCAACCTTCTTGTTCACCCACTTCTCACTCTAGCTCAGTTGTTCCCAAACCTTTTCAGGTAGCCGCCCCCTTGGTTCCAGAAACTCATGCCCAGTGCCCCCTACCGTACACTATAAAAATCATTATTCAGAATAGCGGTTTTCAACGACCCACTAAGGAAGATAATAACAATAAAATTCAAACCAGTAACAATTAATTGATTATTTATTCAAAATCTGAAGCACCTGCCGCAGGTTTGCCGAGGGAGGGAAAAGAGAGCGAACGCCTCTGTTTTGCAGCCGGCGTGGCGGGGCACACCAAGCAGGGTATGTCTCTTCATTAGCTTTTTGATGCTTTTGAAACATTTCAATTCTTCTTAAACGGTATTAATACATGTGTGGATTCTTCCCCTATATGGCTTGGGACCAAACTACCTTCTCCCATAAAAATGTCCCTGGGTTTTTAAGACCTTCTGGAAAGGTGCTTCTCGGAAAATACCACATCGAGCGCCTCCTGCTGCCCCTTTGCCTCTTAGCACCCCCTGCCACCCCCTTTCCCCTAACGCCCCCCTGTGCAATCCCACTGCCCCTAAGGGGGCAGTACCACCCACTTTGGGAACCACGGGTCTAGCTCATACAATGGTGGCAGTGAGAAGGAGAAGATGCCACCACCTACTTGATCACTGGCTCCCTGCCTGTTAAGCAAGCAAGTGGTGGCAACGATGACAAAGATAGGATGACAATGACAGTGAGAAGGTGGACTCACTGAGACCATTGAGAATCGCTTGCCAAAGGGTCCTCAAAAACCTGGAACTGGTACTGCTGCAGTCCCACTTACATTTTTCAGGGTTCCCTTGGGAAATGCAACTCTCAGTGGGTCCCCCTCCTTGAGTGTGCTTACTGTAGGAAACCAACAAGCAATGAAACCATAAACTTTATAACTTCATAAACTTATTGTTAATTAAAGTTCTTTCTACTGAGACATGGGCCTCAGCTGGTGCTCAACAAGGCCAACCGGTCGACGCTGGACCTACAGGCATGCCATTTTTGGCAAAAGACCCATGCCTTCTGTCGGACCATTTTGCACTCTTATGATGCTCTAGCTCTTGACAACCATTTCCTCAGGGAAGTCACTAGCCATGCGATACAGAGCTTTGCAATCCAAATGGTATTCTGGCTTGCACACATGTACTCCAATAATAGCCATCTCTTGGCAAACTGTGTTCTGTGCTGTTGATCCAATTACACTGTGAACCAAGGACTCCATCTGAAGCACCTCAACACAGCCATGGGAGCCCGCTGAGAACCACCTAGCCCATGGAGAAGGACCTCCCCACAAACTGCATTTTACCCAGGCTGCTATGTACCTTTGGAGTGCAGTGAGTCCAGCATAAGTGTGGTTTCCTGCTCCTGACTGTGTAACAGAACACAAAATGGAATGAATAAACTCTTTTGGAAATCCTACACTGTGCCTGCATTTGTATGTGCAAGAATATTTATGAGTAAGCTTTTTTCTTTCTTTCTCCACTAAAGAAAGTTGTGGACTCCTTTTGTCATCCTAAGATAGTCCTTTGTGCATGGTAAAAACCCGTTTTGCGCTCTCTCTCTCTGAACTGCATTTTTAACAGGAGGCAGCAATATCAAATAATCTCATCAAGCTCAGGGATAACATGAGAATTCCTCTCCCTTGGTCAGCAGGCAAGGCTTGGGGTGGGCTCAGTCTTCTGCTGGCTACCTGAAATTGGGAGTGAACGAGTGGGAAGAAAAAATCACAACCCCACTAGCTATTTTAAAATTACCCCATGTCCTGTTATGGCTGAATCAGAGTCATGGGGCAATCCAAAAGGCAAGGCAAAAACAGGAAAATGGTCAAGCACAGACATTCTAGGACAGTATAGAATCAGGCAAAGGCAGGAGCGATCAAAATACAAGCAAAGGTCAAAGCTCATTTAAGCAGTAAGTTACCATATACAGTCCAGAAGCAGAATCATGCAGGAGTCCAAGGGTCAGTAGCACAGAAGACCACTCGCAAGGCCCAGAAAGCACAACACTAGAGATGATAGAACAATACTGTTCAAACACTAGCTAGGCTAAAACTGAAGGATTATATTGCCAGAGATTTCTGAGCCCCACCCAAGGCTCAGCTGCAGTGCATTACAGGCCCTCTGGTAAAAGTCTTGTTTAGCAGATGCGCCTTGCTCCTGAGGAGTCCTCCTTTATAACTGAGCAATCCTTCTTAGAGGCACCCATTGACCTGTCTTTTGAAGCAACAATGCTCTGGAGGGCTAGTTGAGGTGGAACTCTCCTTCTCCTGCAGGGATGGACAGACTAGGGGTGATCTTCTCTGAGGGACATGGCTCCCCCAGATCTCCTGACATGGGTGGCTCCTTGATGTTGTCTGTTTCTGGGAGCTCTGGCTCTTCTTTAGAGGAGGATGCCTCCAGTGGGGTCAGGCCACCCAAGTAGGGTGACCATATGAAAAGGAGGACAGGGCTCCTGTATTTTTAACAGTAATGTAGAAAAGGGAATTTCAGCAGGTGTCAATTGAAGAGGGTGAAATTCCCTCTTCATCACAACAGTTATAGCTGCAGAAGCCCTGCCCTCTTTTGTATCTGGTCACTCTACTATAGCTACTGTGGCTTTAACTGTTGTGATGAAGAGGGAATTTCACCCTCTTTAATTGACACCTGCTGAAATTCCCCTTTCTACATTACTGTTAAAGATACAAGAGCCCTGTCCTCCTTTTCATATGGTCACCCTACACCCAAGCTACAACTCCCATAATTCCAAGCCAGCATGACCATTGGTTTAAAACCCACTGGGTTGTTGTTACTGCTGCTGCTTCACGTACACATTATGATTGATGTGTACACTTAAGACATCTTATTGGTACACCCTTAGAGCATAATGTACTAACTTTAAAAGGCTCTTATGTCCCATTATCCCCAGGCAATGTTTGCATATAGAGGGTGTATGGCAGAATACAAAACCACCAGGGCACCCTGAGGAATTTTAACAGTTTTACATGTTCATTAAGAAACTCTAGTAAGTTTCCCTCATTGAAAAGGTCACGTGGTTCTATAGTGCAGGAAAGGACTCCTTTCAATTTTGGATTCATTCACTTGCGCTACACAGAAAATCTGATTAACCAAGTACAAAACAAAGCTGTTGTTGTTGTTGTTGTTGTTGTTGTTGTTTTCAAGAAGAGAATCAAAGGGCATTGTTAAAAATAGCTTCCATTGAGCCAGAGAAAAAACCTACTCTCTTTTCTGGGTCATAGCTCAAAACATTCAAAGGTAACAATGGTGCAAACAAGAAAAGAAAAATGGCTGTAAGATAACTGGAAAATATTTGACTCAAAAGAATATTGTTTGAATAATACTGTTACAGACACAGAGAGGGCAATTTGATTTGATTTCAGCATCACAACAAAGAAATAGACCCAAAAGGATGCTGGAATCTGGGTGAAGTCAGTTTCAAAGGACATGAACAAAGACTACAATCTGCCATCTGAAGAGCCCTGTTGAAAGAGGGAGTGCAACCAAAAGGGAAAATGCTGCTGCATTGTCAGGCCTTCCGTGCAAAATCGACTGTTAAGGTATGTGGAGGAACAACATGTGGGTTATCCTTCCTACGTCACCCAATATAGAAATGTGGTTTTCTCCTCCCTGCTCCCTTTTTCAAAGTTTGAGACTCAGATCTATGGAACTCCCCACCACAGGGTGGTACAAACCAGCAAAACCTGAGCTAGCAGTGATTCTCTGATTTCCACCTCAAAGCTCGCTCCAACTCATGCCCATTTCAGATTGTGAGCTTTGGTTTTATTCCTGAACATTTTGGGAAGGTGGCATATTTTCACGTGCATCTTGCCAAATGTATGCCTCAATAGAGTACACATTTTTCTCGCATTCATTAAAGTCTGTTTGTTCACATTTTTCAAGTGTACACATTTTTTCAGGCACATTTTTCAAATGTGTGCATTTCTGAAATGTATTCATTTTTCAAACATGTGTGTGTGTGTGTGGTGCAGAGTGCATCACAAGCTTGGAAATGTTCCACAGATTACATTTAGGCACTGTTTCCTCCTCCTCCCATACAGACATCCGTTGTTTGAAAATCCGGCCCTTTTTGAGCCCATCCGATTTCCGTTGCCCAACCTGCTCAGCTTGCTTTTCCCAAAATCCAGGAAGTTTTTGCATTTCCCCCCTTCTCTCATCAATAGAAAGTTATGCAAGTTGCATGTGCAGTTTCAGTAATTTGCACAAAGTCCAGCCATAATTTGCTTAATTTGTGGAATTGGCTGCAATTAGCACAAGTTTCTATTGACAAGGAAGAAAAAAACAAAGTGGAAAATCTGCAAATTGGTCTGACTTGATGCAGGTCAGGTCAGGCCAGCTTGCAGGGAAGTGAGCCAAAGTCTGGGCAATTGAGGTGCTGAAACCTCAGCAATGCCCGCCCCCCCACCAGGACAAATGCCTCCATCATTCCTGCCTCCCTCTCCCCTCTCCCTTGAATTTAAGGGTGAAACAAGGCCATTCCCACTGCCTCTGACTTTTTCTTTAAATTCCCTGTCCAAAACCTTTGACCAGTCATGTTCCTCATGGGACTTCCAAATGCCAATCACCTTTGTTGGCTCTCCTGACCAACCTGAACAAAAGTACCTTCTTCTATTCATTTTCAAAATCAGCTTGAAACCTCCCTTCTATAGCAACCATAGGCGTGCGCAGCACATTTCATTAGGTGGTTCGGCCAGGGATTTTTTTTTAAGGTAAACATTGATTGAATATACAGTAATAAAGGACTATTTTTCATTCATCAAACAAACAAAATAAATGAAAACTGAAGTAAACTGTATTTTTTTAATTAACAAGTAATCTGTACTGCACTGTTGTAATTATTTGATTGGGACTGAAGTAGAGGGGCACTAATTTTACTGTACTTATTGTCTTTAAATATGGTTAAATATCCCACAGTTACCTTGCTATTCTATTTCTACAATTCTTTTTCTCCTGTATTTTTTTCATCCTCTCTTCGTTTTCTGGCTGCACCCTATGCACATTTACCTCAGAGTAAGTTTGATTGATCTCAGTGAGGCTTACTTCTGAGTAGACATACATAGGATTGTGCTGCAGCTCTGTTTTAAAGTGACACAAGATACACACATACCATGTTTACCAAAAGAACGGCTTGAAAAGAGGGGGTTGGACACCCTAAAATAAGCAAGGGCAGATAGGAATTGTTTTAGCATGCATTCTGAAAAAGGTGCTGCTGAAAGAACCCTCCTTAGCCAGGAGGTCCTGGGGGGCATTGCAGTTCTCCCCCCTTCCCCCTTTCTTTTCTTTTGCTGGAGGCCAGACTGGGGTGGGCGGTGGGGCAGCGATTAGGAGAGAAGGCACGTAAACATGCAGCTTCTCTCTCTCTCTCTCTCTCTTTCTCCCAAACATTACAGTACCTGCAGGGCTGATGATGAGAGGAGGGCAGCAGCTCCGGGCAATCTTGCTACTTACAGAAACAGTCCCCTCCTCAGCTCTACCACGTGCTGCTTCCTGCAGAGCAGCTGGGAGGAGGGAGCAGCTGAGTGAGTGAGTGAGTGAGTGAAAGAGAGAGAGAGAGAGAGAGAGAGAGAGAGAGAGAGCGGGGGGGGGGGGGGGCAGCGGCTGCACCGGTGAAAAAAGCCTTCCGGAGGAGGAGCAGGGTGGGGAGCAGCTGAATTTGTCCCTCTTTCCTACAGCTAGCACCGGCCCTGCTACCGCAACATGGCGGCGGTGGTGGATTAGGGTGTTCAGCGGAACCCTTTGAACCTGTTGTCCACACACCAATGAAAGCAACCGTAACCAAGGCAGCCGCAACTGTTCTGGGGCCTACACAGATGAGCAAAGCCACTCTTCTGGCCTACTCAGTTACATTAGAACCTCACTCAAAGGTCACACAAAGAATATAAATATGAAGACGAAGAAAGAGACACAAATTCACAAGATATAATTCAATTTCCTATATAAAAGGGCTGTTGAGGATATGAACAATTGGCTTGAAGGGATGCACGGCAGAGCTGGAAAAACCTAAAGTGTGCCATTGATGTAAATGTAATGTTTGAAGTACAGGGTCCTTGTCTGCCATTGTGTCTTGTCATCCTGTTGCCAAGAAGACTGTGAAATAGCATCAACTCGGTGCAGTAGCCCTGAATTAATTAGTCATCCTGACAATATCACCAAAAGTGCTGGATAATGCCTGTAACAACAACAGTGACTCAATGTAGGACCCAAGGAATTACACCTGTGGCTGTTCAAGGAAGTGGTTTTGGGGGAACAACCTCAGGGATAGACACTAGAGGCATGTTATGTGAACATTGACAGAGTTGTGCGGTTCACGTTCCTTTGTTGCTTGCTCCAGTTTCGTGTCTGCATAATTTACCATGTTTGCAGCAACAAACATTTCAGCCAATTATCCCACAAGATTTTGTCAGAACAGTACATATGGAGAACTTCTCAATTCTTCATCTGTAGGAACTGCTTTCTCTTGGCGACTTGTCTTTGGAAGCTGGAACCATGTAGGCAGTTCCAATAGTTCAGGGTTGTTGTTTTTTTCAACTCACTCCTTTGCCACCTTTTCCAGGTGATGATCAGGTGGTGGTAAAGTGGCCACTTACAGGCTGCCAAAAAAAAGAGGAGATGTATCGCCCCCCCCCCCCACAAAAAGAGGACAAAAGAAAATGTCAATTTGCATAATTTTCCATATGCTAATTTATATGTATAGATGCAAATCGAGAGATGATAATTAAATAGAGAGAGGCCATAGCTAGACCTAAGGTTTATCCGTGGATCATCCAGGGGTCAAACCTGTTCATCTAGGTGACACACAGGGGATCTAGTGCTCAGGCAGGGGCGAACACTGGATGATCCCAGGAAAAACCTTAGGTCTAGGTGTGGCCAGACTGGGCATCTCACCATAGGGTGGGAGACTGGGCCCAGATGACCTGTGTGTCTTGTTTACTCTGTTGTCCAGGTGCTGCAAACTGTTGACGGGCATCTTCAAGGCTCCAACAACATAGAGCTGAAAACTAAAAATAAAACATGCCAGCATATTTTAGCTTAAAGCACTTACTTCCAGTCACTACGCCTTAGGAGAGGAATCCCGGCCATTTAGAATGTGGGGAAACTGCACAAAAACCAGGAAATCTTTTCCCGCAAGGAATTGGTTGGCCACTGTGGCCACAGCTAGACCTACGGTTTATCCTGGGATCATCCAGGGTTCTCCCCTGCCTGAGCACTGGATCCCCTGTGTGTCACCTAGATGAACAGGTTTGACCCCTGGATGATCCAGGGATAAACCTTAGGTCTAGCTATGGCCTGTGTTAACAGAATGCAGGACTAGATGGATCCTTAGTCTGATCTTCATAAAATTTAGAAATAAAGACAGAAAAGTGGAGAATTCTTACTTGCTGGATCGTTTCAGATGCTTGCCGGGGGTGGTTTCTGGACACTGAATGAACACCTGTAGCGTGAGAGCATTTTCAGATATGGGGGAAATCAAATTTCCCTACCATCGCTTTGCCTCCTGCTTCTGTCCCACACTAGGGATGAGCAGCTTCCTCTTTCTTCACATAGGGAAGAAAGAGGAAGCAAGTAGTGACAACGCGGCCCATTCAGAGGCTGATTTTGTAGCACAGCTTCTACTGCACATAGCAGGAAATGGCGCCAATCACCATCAGAGCTAAGAAGAAGTGGATTTTCTGTGTCATATTTTGTAGCGGAAAAACCATAGAAGAAATGGGAGGCACGCAGAAGGATCACGGCATCATCAAAATGACCTGCGGAGATCCGTGAGTGGCCAATCGCAAGCGTGCAATAAAATGCTCATCTGAAGACACTCTGAGCGTGGCATTGTGTTGACAGGCTTCGCCCCACTGTATCAATATTCTACTGCACAGCTGGGATGTCCTTATGCACATCTGTTTACGTAGCATTTCAACTAGACATCTCTCCCCATGATCGAGAAAGTGCCTACTATACCTGTGTTAACATGTCAGAGATGTGCACCAGAGCGTACAAAGGGCATGTCTACACCAGGGGAGAGGAGGGGGAGGATCTCACGATATGTTGATCATGAGTTCCTCCCCCTCAGTCCACACACGGTGCACAACTTCCCAGGAGGAAGGAGGACATCGAGGCCAACCATTTTTTTTTATTGAGGATGAGAGCACGAGCACTCCAACGAAAAGGTATTTTTTTAAAAAAAAAATCCACTCCCCACCCCCACCCCCAATGGTCACAGAGTGCCTGAGGTGCTCCATGCCCCATGTCTGGTTCCTGGCGCCTCATGTTTACTTGTGAGGAGTCGGGATGAAACTGGGATGACCGCCCACACCTCCTGCTTGATATGATCCCAAGACCATGGGAAAAACCGGCCTAAAAGCTGTCCTGGTAATCCCGGGGAAATGGAGGGATCATCTCTCTCTGCCCCTGGGATCTCTTGTGCATCATGTAGATGCACAGGGATGATTCTGGGGTGATCCCCAGGATAAGAGATGGTCTAGACATGCCCATAGACTCAGCCAAATTGTCAAAACATCTGCACAAGGCATAGACACAGGGAGAAATTTAGAAGAGGAGAATTTCAAAGCCATCCCCATAGAAGTCAAGTTGAACATTCAGCCAACGCACCTAGAATGCTTAGTTTCTTAACTCCATTTTGTGTGTGTGTGTAGGAAGAGAAATAGATGTGGGGGGAGAGAAAAAGAAAAGAAAAGAAATAGATCTCAAGGCACAGTAGTGACACGGCCATGTGAAAGTCCCGGGAGAAGGAAAACATCTTGATAAAAACAGAGCTCCAGTGAGCCAAAGCTGCAGTTCTATCAGTGTTGTCAGGTGTCAACACTTCCCAAGGATGAAAGAGATGTTAGTTCAGCATCACTCCCGTTGGGCAGGTCAGAGGGGTAACGCTCCACTTTGAGTTGACTGCTTCCCGAAATGCAACAAGCAAACAGCATTGCATGACGAAGGCAACTTGGCAAATTCTCCTTCGGTCACAGTTTCTGCAGAGGGAAACTAAGGCCTTAGCCAGACCTAAGGTTCATGCCAGGATGGTCCCGGGGTCATCCCTGCCTCCTCCCGAGGTCCTCTGTGTGTTATTTACATGAACAGCGATGACCCCAGGACAATCCCGGGATAAACCTTAGGTCTAGCTAAGGCCACAGAGCTTCCTTAGCTCAGTAGAGAGCTCTCTGAGGAGGAAGTGTGATGCGGCTTATGGCACACTAAATTTAGCCGTAAGGCTGCTCAACTTAGTCCAACAGAGCAAGTACACCAAAGACAGAAAGCAGAAGTGAGGAATTGATGAGTTGGTGCTCCATTCCACACAGGATTTCAGTAGCATTACCCAGGTTAAGAGTTGGGACATCACCAACCAGTAGGCCAATCCACTGCCTCTGCCTTCTCTCCTATTTGCATAAGTGGCTTGGAGGAGGCCTCTTTGCTTTTATATATCGAGATATTTATATACCATTCCATATCTAAAATAAATTCTGGAGTGGTGAACATAGGAATAGGACAGTAAAAAGGTAAACAGATTAAAACAGCATATTAAAATTGTTCATTTTAAAACAGAATATGAATAAAAAATGTGGCTACTCAGTTCAGGGATGCTTCCTGGAAAAGTGTTGTTTTGAGGAAGTGCTGGAAGCAGCATAGTTTTGGCACCTGCCTAACCTCCATGGGCAGGGAGTGCCAAAGAGAAGGGGCTACCACACTGAAGGCCCTTCTCCTGGTGGACTCCAATCAGGCGATAGGTCCATGAGGAACCACCAGAAACATGCCCTCAGATGCCCTCAGTGGCCGGGCATGTTGATGAGAGAGAAGGTGCTCTTCAGGTATCCTGGTCCCAAGTTGTTTAGGGCTTGGTACACTAGTGCTAGAACCTTAAACCTGCTCCGGTAGTGAATAGGCAGCCAGTGCCGTTTCCTCAGCAAAGGAGTTGCATGCTGGAAATAGGCACCTCCTGACAACTGCTGAACTTCTATGTTCTGCACTGGCTTCCAAAGCAGCCCTAAGGGCAGGCCCACAAAGAGTGCATTGCAGTAATCCAGTCTCGAGGTTACTAACACTTATACCACTGTGGCCAAGCTATCCCTGTCCAGAAGACATTTTTACAACAATTCATAAGATAATAAAACAGCATAAAAATACAGCTTAGAATACAGCATAAAAATTTAAACATATTTTTTTAAAAAACATCTTAGGCCTAATCTACTCCAAGCAGGATATTGCACCATGAAAGCAGTATGAAAGTGGTATATAAAAGGCAGGAGCCACACTACTGCTTTATAGCCGTATTGAAGTCCACTGACAACTGATGGGGCTCATTGACACATACCAAATACCACTTTCTTAGTGCTATATCCTGCTTGGTGTGGCTCCTGACTTTTATATACTGCTTTCATAGTGCAATACCCTGCTTGGTGTAGATTAGGCCCTAGACAGCAAAAAACTGTTTCAACAAATTCTGGACCTGAACTAAGTGCAATGCACAGATTTTTAAAAAATACTATCCCTGCCTGCAGGCTTACAATCTAAAGGACACAGCACAAAAGGAAAAAGGGATGGGTAGAAAAAAGGAAAACAAGCACGCTTTGGCTCCATTGTTTTAAAAGGGTATATTGGTCCTGTTAACCTTCCCCAACTGGGCACCCTCCAGATTTGTTGGACTACTGCCCCATCATCCCTACCTACTGTACCATGCTGGGGAAATCTATGTTGTTTTAATTAGTGACTTGAAAGGAGATCATTTAAAGGAGAGGAGGAGCCAAGTGGAGCTGGTGTTTCAGTTGAGCCAGTGGAGTGAGCCTACTGTCTCCCTTTGCTGCCATCACGGGGGAATGGCAGCGAAAAGATGGCTGTGGAGTGAGGGGAGGAGATAAATGGAGCTGGTGTCACAGAAGAGCTGATGAGTGCCTCCTTCTGTTCCATCTCTGTTCCTCTCTGCTGCAGCAGCCAGACATATATATCCAGAAGGCCAGAGTCTTCACAAATCTTGTAGGTTGATTATTAACACTGATTAAAATTAGAGTACCCCAAACTTTGTCATTCTTTCACTTCAACCATTTCCTTCAATGTTTCACATAAGAACATAAGAAGTCCCATGCTGGATTAGACCAAGGGTCCATCTAGTCCAGTACTCTGTTCACACAGCAGTCAGCCAGCTGTCAACCAGGACCCACAAGCAGGACATGGTGCAACAGCACCCTCCCACCCATGTTCCCCAGCAACTGGTGCACACAGGCTTACTGCCTCGGATACTGGAGGTAGCACACAACCATCAGGACTAGTAGCCATTGATAGCCTTTGCCTCCAGGAATTTATCCAACCCCCTTTTAAAGCCAGCCAAATTGGTGGCCATCACTATGTCTTGTGGGAGTGAGTACCATAGTTTAACTATGTATTGTGTGAAGAAGTACGAATGTTGCTGCAGCAGAGCCAGGGCTTGCAGACATGGAAAGCAGGAATTTTTGATGAGCAGGGACAGTGACTTCTCTTGCAAGCCCTCCTCTCGGATTTCTCTGTTGCCTCTGAGCTTAGTTGCAATGGATTTTCCCTTGCAAAAATATATTGTTAAGAGTTATCCCTCTTGTAATACAAAGCATGTAGGAGTGGTTGGGTCTTGAATAGCCAATTAAGACCCATTAACCTATATATAGACATATATAATATGCACAGAGAGAGAGAGAGAGACAGAGAGAGATGGATCAACACAGCTTTCTGGGGTTTTGGACTCTCCTATTGGGTGTGGCTATGGGGCTTGTTTTGATGAGTGCCTGCACTCCATAATTTACCACTACCCCACAAATGAGACATTTGTATACTTACAAATGACACCGAGGATTTCCACTCAAGCTCCATGAAACATTTTCTGAATGCTCGCAGCTCTGCCTGCATGCAGCAGCTGGCAAGGTCCATGTGGAAATTTTAAGTATGGTTGATCATATATTCAGTTATCAAAAAACCCGTGAGTTTAGCACCAGAGGCAAGGCTATCTCAGGTTGCTTCAAGCACCACGAAGCCAGGAAATGGGAAGCTAAGGTTAATGGCTTAACTGATGTGGCCCAGGAGTGGTGATGATGTCATGCAGTTTCACATATTTGTGGTTAGCTAAAATTTAACCTCTACGCACTGATAGTTTCCCTTCATCTTTAAGGCCCAAATCTAGCTGTGGGAGATGGAGGGCCTGGCACAAGCAAAGTTGTCCCACATTGTCCTGGTCCTATATTTCCTTATGAAGTATTTGAACCTTGCTATTTTGCTAGAGGAATCCTCCTCTGAGTTGATGTCAGGGAAGGGCAAACTTGCCTGGGTCCAGCCTGTGGCCCTGTTGCAAGCTGCCATTGTTGGGCAAAATGGCAGCTTGGGCATTTCTGGGAAGGTCGTATTGAGCAAAATGGCGGTCAAGTTTTGTTGCATAAATGGCAGATGTAAAGCAGTCATTTATGCAACGTTACAGGCATGAAAGTTCCATTCACGCCTGTAATGTTGCATAAATGGCCTCTTTATGGCCACCATTTATGCAACGTAACCTTACAGGAAATGCCCCAGCCGCCATTTTGCACAACAATGGCGGCTTAGGAGGGGGTGGGCTGCTCCATCAGGCTTGGAAAGCAGGGGCTAGGGAGTCAGGGCCAAGGGAGTCTGTTAGACTCCTGGACCCAAATTGGGTGCATCCCTAGTTGATACATGCCAGTTTGTTGCTTACATCAGTAGCTGGCAGGAGGGGTTAAACAGTGAGAGGAAGACCTCTTCTAGCAATAAGTCCAGATGCGTCATATGGTAATACAAGTTTAGGATAATATGGGACATCTTTGCTAATGAAAGAAAAGTGTGGAGCTGTAGCATTGGGGGAGTGGGATCAACCCTGTCCCCATGCATCATTCTCCTGATTAAAATGCCCCCTTAAAATTACTACTTGCCCCACGGTGCAAATGGCAACTATCAATGTCAATGGGGGGAGTGTGGTGGGAAAGCATTAAATCCCTCTCTCCCATTGGTATGGTCCAGATCTGAATGGGGGAGGGGGATGCAGCTGTGATTAACTGTGAGAGTTCCAAGGTAGGTCTCTAACCACCCCTCCATCCTTTCTTAATTTTCTAATCAAATCATTAGTAACCACCCATAGCAAACACGGCTTCTCTTGCAGTGTTTGCAAATGAGGGAGCTAAATGAACAGTGATATGAGTCAATAGCAATGAAGCTGGCCGGAAACGAGCGATTAATTACACTCAGAGCACAGCACAACCATCGGTACAGCTTCTCCCTTCCGTGTGACAGTCTGCTTGACAGTCTCTGTAATTGAACCATTTAAAATAGACAGGAAGAACAATCTTCAATAATCCCATGCTGGGTTTGCTGTCCCTCCATCCCGCAGCACACCTGAGCCACCTTTACAGGGGCAGTGCCCACGGTTTTGTTAAAAACTTCTGATAAGCGTAGCTAATTTTAAATGTTGGGCGAAATGTATGCGCACTCTCTCGGCAGTTATATGAGAAATGGACAAGTGCAGGGAAAAATAGAAATCCCAAACAAATTAGTAGGCAATTTGAAAGGGGTGGTGGTGGAATCCTAATTAACTTCTACAAGATTTAAGAGGCAAATGAGCCAGAAGGGAAAAATTACGCCAGAACGGAAAATCGATAGAACGTTACACAACAATGACTTTATTAATGAGGGCTGGAAGGCGGCACCAAGGACAAGCCAAAACGACAATCAAATTTGGCTTTGCTACTTATTTCGGAGGTTGATCAACATTAGAGAAGTAAGATCACACCCATGAGCGTTGTTTTAACATCTGTAAATGTTGCAGCCTGCAAGTTTATACGTGAAATTGGGTCATCGCTCCAGTAATTTGGGAGCCAAAAAAACACAAGAAAGGGAATATCTATAGTACAGAAGTCATGTATGTGCAGGCTGGGGAAGTAACAATGCAGATGTGATGGGTCATATTACAAAAGATGCTCATTTATATTCGCGAATGCCACCCAGCAGTCCCTGTGTTCTCTGCAGAGACTGTTAATTAAACAGTTCCCTTTCTGTTGATTTCTGATCCTTTTTGAAGTAGCTCTAGATAGGGATCTACACTATTGCTTTTAAAGCACTTTAAAGCACTTTGAAAACATTTTGAAACCTGTATACGCAGTGTGTCCTGGGCCCCAACAGTTGTCAAAACTGTTATAAAGCGCTTTAAAGCAGTAGTAGATCCCCCTTAGGTCTAGTCACTGCATCATTGCCTTTTCAACAAGTGATGGTGAGGTGGTTTCTTTTTGCATTTTCTGCAAAATGGGTTGAATGCAAGGACCAAACTACTGGCATTTCGATCAAACTCCATTGGCGTTATTAGCGGCTTCCCTTGAAATGCAGAGAGCTTTGGAGAGGCAGTTTTTTGCTGGACTGTGGCAGGGAAATAAAGTCAAATTCTCTCTTCCCATCCACCTACCTATCCAGGATGCTCATGTATAGGGCTCTTTTATAGAGGACAGCTATATGTAGGGATGCCAAAGGTGTGTCCTCTTTTTGAAGGTGTCCTCTATTTGAAAAGCCATCCTATCCAATTTTGGTTTAAATAACCATCAGAACCTCTGCCCACCCACAGAAAGCACCTGAACAGCAGACTGAACAAGCAGGCACAAAAGCTATCTGGTCACAGTTTTCCACACTCTAGTGTGATGCATTGCATTTCTAGTTTTGCATGTACACATATAAATTATGCAAATTGCTGCCCTCTTTTTGATGGTGCATTTTGATTACTATTTTTGCTTTGATTGGCCAGGTAGGTCAATGAAGATGACTGGGAATTCCATAGGGAACATGATTGGCCTGGATTTATTATTTTTAAAAAAATCAGGAAAAAAGTCTGTTAGAGATAGATAGAGATGGTTGGAAGGCAGAGAGCAAAGAGGTGGAGGCTGCCATAACTCTATGCTGTACCCTAACTCCAAAATAGATGGTATATGTCACCTGTAAAATTAGCAAAAACGTTTAAAGGGGTTTCAAGTAAGTGTCGGAAATGTAAAAAAGAAGAAGGAACCTTTTATTATCTTTGGTGGACTTGTAAAAAAGCCAAGACATTTTGGACTCAAATACACTCCTTAATCCAAAAAATATTAAAGACAAATATAGAAATGAAACCGGAAGCTTTCTTACTTGGACTAATGGACAAACAAACAAAAGAGAAGGGGGAATTTTGTTCTTGTATATGGTGACGGCAGCAAGATTGCTATTCGCACAGAAATGGAAAAATGAAACAATACCAACAATGGGTGAATGGATGTTGAAGATGTTGGAACTCGCAGAGGTGGAAAAACTTACAGCGATAATGAGAGAAAGGTCAACAGCTACGTTTATGTTGGAATGGAAATCTTTGATAGAACATTTGAAAAAGACAGAGAAAAGTGATGTATTTGGTTGTGGATTTTAGTATTAAGAGAGGAAGGGGAGGAAAGAAGCATAGTTCTGTGAATCCATTGTATGAGATTTAGATAAATTACAAGAAAAATTGAATTGGATGGATATGTAAATGGTAATTAAGAAATTAATGGGCATTTTTGCTATGAAGAAGGCAAAAGAAGAAATATATCTTAACCTTACCCTTAAGTGTTTTTAGTGTAATTGTAGTTGTTATATGTACCTTTGTTTGTATGTACTATGTCTGATGTTTGTCTAGATGCTGTTGGGGGGGGGGGGAAATGCACCTTAAAAAAGTATCAGCCAGGACTCTAAGGAGCTATCCATGGTGCTGAACTCCAGCCCTAAAATAGGTTCAGCACTTTGGACAGCTCCTTTAGAGTTCTGGCTGGTTGTGACTAAAACCAAGATAGGATTCACGGCCCCATCATAATCAGAGCCACCAGGCTCCACTGGAGTTGGAGTTGGTTGAAGGAACCAGTGGATAACTGGAGGAAGAGAAAGCCAATTTGATATAAATCCCCTGGAGGAAGACTGGGAATCTGGAGCTGGTGGCTGTGAAGATGGAGCAGGGTGCCAGCTTACAAGATGCTGATGCTTCAGGCAGGCAGCTGAGCTAGGGTTGGTGGAAGAATCTGCAATGGATTCAAATGAGTTCAGATTTTTATGCATCCAACCTGCTGTACAAAGCCCTAAACAACTTGGGACCAGGATACTTGAGAGAGCACCTTCTCCCCTACCAACCTGCCTGGTCACTGAGGTCATCTGAGGGCTTGCTCCTGGTGCTTCCACATAGACCCATCCTCCGATTGGAGTCCACCAGGGGAAGGGCCTTCAGCATGGTGGCCCCCCTCCTATGGAATTCCCTGCCTCTGGAGGTCAGGCAGGCGCCAACTTTGTATTCCTTTCTGCACCTCCTGAAAACCTCATTGTTCCAGGAAGCCTTTCTGTAATGACCAGCCACAGTTCACAGTTCACAACTATTTTAATGTGTTTTTATTCTGTTTTTATTTTATTTTATCTTGTACACTGCTCTGAAATTTTGAATGGGGAGTAATATATAAATATTGTAAATAAATCAATAAAATTCCACAATGGACCAGCTTGTTCCAAGTTGCTCAGATTCCATAGACTTGCATACCTTAAAAAAAACTTGGGAGGGGGCGGTTGAGCAAATGTGCATTTGTTTTAAGGTGCACGTGCACAAGTGGAATGAAATTCTCATAAAACCCTAAACATATCTGATTCCGTCAATGAGTGGACAATGGAATGAAAGATACCTGACCATCCATAAAACACAGATGGAATAGAGTTAGCAACGTCTGTACACCCCTAAGCAGAGCCTGGCACCAGGGGATGTCTGTCAAAGTTCTGACCAGAAGGAGCGTCTGCAAGTGATCCTGATATAGGGACTGGGTTCGCATTGGTTGAGTGTGGGTTGTTGTTGAACCGTGGGTTGTTCGTTGAACCATGGGTTTGCACGTTCATAGGAACATATGAAGCTACCTTATACTGAGTCAGACCCATTGGACCATCTAGCCCAGTATTGTCAGCACTGACTAGCAGCAGCAGCTCTTCAGGGTTTCAGGAAGGAGTTTTTCCTCCCCTGCCTGGAGATGCCAGGAATCGAACCTGGGACCTTCTGCATGCAAAGCAGATGCTCTACCACTGAGCCATGACCTTGTTCTGAATCCAGTACATTTTCCACAGGGTGCCTTGTTAACCATGCAGTGTGTCTCATTTTTCTCAAACAAGCGACCTTAGGAACCCATGGTTTGTTGCTGGGTGGTTCAGGGTGGTTAACAAGCCACCCTGTGGAAAATTCAGGGGGGGAAAGTTAGGGGACAGGACATTTCATGAAATTGTTCCTCCTAGAAATACTGAGTCAATTTCATGAACTTTTGGCTGAAATCACAATTTCTCAGCCCTCGCCCCTATAGCTGTCCTGTCAATTGTAGCACTCTGAGCTGCAGCAATGAGCAGATTTACAGCTAGATTCTTGGGAAAGACACTGCAGACAAGAAGAATATGCATTAGTTTGTGCTGCAGCAGTCAAACTTCATCCTGTCCCTGGGAAATGGGGCAGAAACAATTTGCACTGCACCATTTATCTTCTCTTTTAAGAGAACCCACCTTGCTACTAAATAACAAGGAGTCACAGAGCTGGGAGACAAACAATAGTTCTTAAGAGAGTTGAAAGCAGCTTGAGAAAGGTGTTGTTCCCCATGATATATGCTGCACTTGTCAAACAGCATTTTCAGGTTTTTGAAACAAACCTGCTGAACCTGTTTGCCATAGGCAAAAAGGTAGATTGAGCAAATACATCATGAGCAACAATCTGCTTTCTAATTTCAGTTCTCCAAAGAAACCTCTCCACCCAGAAAATTCCTGAGAATTACACATGAAGCCATTTCAACCTGGAGCTACTTGTGAGTCTACTCTTGAATAAGCCCCATAAATGACCAAATGTTATGCTTGACTCCTGTGCATGGGTTTGCCGACTTTTCCTCTTCAGAAGTCACACACGGGCACCCGATCTAGATTGGGATTGTGGCACGAGGGAAAAGGGATTCACTTTTCCCTCATGCCATTCGCTCACGGCAAATAGCAGCTTCTGCAGATGCAATTTCAAGCAGGAAAATGATGGGGGGGGGGAATTCATCTCCCCTCCCATATGCCACAGTCCTGATCCAAATGAGGCTCCTCTGTGGCACATTTTTGTACCGAAAAAGAAATGGGAATCTCAAGCCCATTGGCTGGCCACTTACGCTTTGTCCAAAGAATAGAAAACACATCCCCCAAAATGAGGAGAAAGATTTGCATATTACTTGCATATAGTAGTTTATATGTATCGGTGCAAATTTGGAAACAACAACTCTAATTTAAACCAGGGATGGGCTACCAGGTGTTATTGAACTACAACCCCCATCATCCCCTGCTATTGGCTATGCTGGCTAGGGATAATGGAAGTTGCAGAGAAACAATATACTGTGGGCCACAAGTTGCCCACCCTTGATGTAAATAGAAATATGTGCCAACCACGGTGAGGACAGTGACCAGGTGACCAGTGGCTGTAAGCATGTCCAGATTTCTGCCCAGGTGCTAACTGTGATGGGGCAACTTCAAAGTCTCAGGAATCAGTGAGATGGGTGTTGGAACAAAAAACAAAAAAAAAATGGTGGGTCCTATAGAGTGGTTTCATGCTTAGCACACAGACCCCAGTTTTGCCTTTTTCTTAGTTTCTTTTCTTGTAGACTTCTGGGAAATTGGGGTTTTGTGACTGCCTATCATGGCAGCCATTTTGTGAGAGCACCTGTGATTATCTCAAAATTCCAAATGTGCTCACTATCCCAAAAATGTTGGTGATCCCTGGTTTGTGGGGAGGTGACAGAATGGAGTATCCTGGAGAAGGGCAGGGTTGGAATTCTGAACAGGTGCACATTTCGTTGCAGGTCTCACTTAACATAATTAAGGAAGTTAGAATAGAAATAAATGACACTGGCCCTTAAACAAACAAATAAAATCCTTCTACCCCATTTTGGATCAGATGGCTCCACCCTATTTCCCTGACTCCACCCCTTTCTCTTCACCACTGATTGTTTGGTAGTTTTCTGGCTTCCGTGCGAGCTTTTCCCCGTTCTTAAAGATTGGAATGCTTCTCCCAAGGCTGAGTGACTGTCAGAAAGGATGTGAATCTAAAAACAGCCCCGTTTTGCTTTTGACTCCCCGCCCCCTGAAATTCGCCCCCTGAGAATTTGTCAGAACATAAGAACATAAGAGGAGCCATGCTGCATCAGACCGAGGGTCCATCGCTTTGTTCACACAGTGGCCAACCAGCTGTCTGCCAGGGACCAACAAAGCACGACACAGTGCAACAGCACCCTCCCACCCATGTTCCCCAGCAAATGGTGCATATAGGCTTACTGCCTTAGATATTGGAGGTAGCATATAGCTATCAGGGCTACTAGCTGTTACTAACAGGGACTGGCCGACGAGACCACATCACGCCAGTCCTTTTCCAGCTTCATTGGCTGCCAGTCCAGGTCCGGGCCTGATTCAAAGTGCTGGTATTAACATTCAAAGTTCTACATGGCTTGGAGCCAGGCTATCTGAAGGAACACTTGCTCCCATATATACCTGCCCGGACCCTAAGGTCATCCTCAGGGGTCCTTCTCTGCGAGCCCCTGCCAAAGGAAGTGAGGCAGGTGGCTACCAGGAGGAGGGCCTTCTCTGCTGTGGCACCCTGGCTGTGGAATGAGCTCCCTAAGGAGGTTCGCTTGGCACCTACATTATATGCCTTTAGACGCCAGGTGAAGACCTTTTTATTCTCCCAGCATTTTAACAGTCTATAAATAATTTTTAACTCAGTGTTTTAAATTTGTAATTTTGCATTGCTGCTGTTCTTATCTGGTTGAGCTTTTATATGGTATTTTATATTATGGTTTTATACTGTTGTTTTATACTTTGAATGGTTTTAATTTCTGTGAACCACCCAGAGAGCTCTGGCTATTGGGCGGTATAGAAATGTAATAAATAAATAAAATAGCCATTGATAGCCTTCTCCTCCAGGCATTTATCCAACCCCCTTTTAAAACCATCCAAATTGGTAGCCATCACTACATCCTGTGGTGGCAAATTCCATAATTTAACCCTACACTGTGTGAAGAAGTACTTCTCTTTATCTGTCTTGAATCTCCCACCAATCGGCTTCATGGGATGACCCCATTGGGTTTTAGCATTTTGAGAGATGGAGAAAAATGTCTCCCTGTCTACATTCTCCGCAATATGCATGATTTTGTACACCTCTTAACCCCCTTTTTTCCAAGCAAAACAATCCCAGCTGTTATAACCATCCTTCATAGGGGAGATGCTCCAGCCCCTTCATCGTTTTAGTTGACCTTTTCTGTGCTTTTCCCAGCTGGAATTCAGCCCTTTGTCTGAAAGAGGTTCTACATTTCTGATTTAGGGCTGAATTTCTTCATTTTGTGCTCCCAGTTTCTCACTCCAAGTAAATTGGAGAAGATATAAACATACATCTATTAGCTCATTAGACCTAATGATGTATACATGAAAGTGTGAGATGAGCTGTTTGTTGGATGCTGGTATGATTAATTATTATTAATTATTATTGGTTATTATTATTATTCAGAGGGAGGGCTAAGCGAAGAGACAACAAAAAGAGTCAATTTGTTCTGCTAGGAAGCTGAGTGATAACTGATGTATGATTTATGGGGTCTTATCACCTTGTATAAGGTATATTTGTGTACAGCAGAATTCCAAGGGGATGGGGCATTATTTTTGTATTGTTGACATTTGTTATAATTGTATAAGCTGTCAATTGTGGACCGTCCTACAAAAGGTTTCTACAAAAAGGCTACTGAAATGCCCTGCATCTTGAGAAACCAAAGACATTTCAGGACTGGCCTACTACAAACTTGCAAGCAAGGAATCTATGTTTTTGTTTGGACTCAGAGGGACTAATTGAACATTTCTTTGTACTGGGCAATTGGGAAATCGTTGCAGGTGTTTGTATAATTTAATTCTTACTAAAGACATATTTGTTCAGTTACATCTTGTTCTGATTAAGCCCCATAGGACCCACACAAGCAGAGGTTATACTAGTACAATTCATCCACCAAGAGGAGGTTTTTTGCTTTTTAAGGATATATATATATATATATATATATATATATATATGCACATTTTAGAGGAGTTTACATTTATACTCGCTACATTAACTCTCAATTCCAGCTGGTATTATCATAACCAATCTTTTCTCTAAGGTGATCCTGGCTCTCATCTTACACCTACTTTCCTGGAAGTAAGCCAATTGAATTCAATGGGGCTTACCTCTGAGTAGATGGGTATAGGATTATGCTACAAAGCTCTCTAAAAGGAAAGTTAGAAAGTGAAACTCTTAAAACAGGAACATGTTGTTAAATTATTTCTTTTCACTGTGGTTTTTATGCAAGCTGCTGCTTCCTCCTCCATCTAAATTAATGCTTTCCAAATCTCTGCATACCTGAGATGCAATATATCATCATCATCATCATCATCATCACTCATTCTTATGCCTGGCAAAACTGCAAAGAGGAATGAATGTTTTTTACAAGTAGATGGTCCTAGGTTCAGTATCGAACATCTCCAGGTAGGACTGAAACATCTTCTGCCTGAAGCCCTGGAGATCCATTGCTGTCAGTCAGTGTCAGCAAAACTGGGCTGGATGGACCAAGGGTCTAACTCAGTATAAGGCAGCTTCCAATGCCTTTAGAGACACAGCAAGAAGCCTCCTTCCACAGCTGATCATTTTTGGTGCATCTCTGCATTGGGTCACATCTCCGGATCATTCAGTTGCTCCCAATGCAACGAGCCAGCAGAATTCTTTGCTTTCATAGAAGGCTGACTAGAAGGAGTCATGTGCCTCCCAGGAGACTAATAGTTTAATTCATTCATTTTTCCACAATCCACACTCTGGTGGTTCTCTTTAGCCTCACTAGTATGCTGTGACATACAGTTCAAGGAATGCCCTAATCTAAGCATCAATTCATCTTTGTCTCGTTCAGAGCCCAATGACTGCCTTTGGCTAATTCTGAGCCGTCTAAAAGACATTGAATGAGAATCCTTAACAGTTTTCTCAACTTGGACTAATGATACCCACTGAAGGAGGTGTGTGTCTGTGTGAGTTCCCATAAATTCTCTGTTCTGAACCGAGAATTTATGGGAACTCACACAGATACACACTTCCTTCATTGGGTATCATTAGCCCAAGTTGAGAAAACTGTTAAGGATTCTCATTCAAGTGTCTTTTAGATAGGCTTGATGTAAAAGTTGCAATGTTTATTTGAAACAGGCACAGTATTAGCTATCTAAGATAGCACTTGGATAAATATAGAACCAGTGAAAAATTTTGTGGGTTAACATTTAACAACAAAACACAGATTCTTGTTTTCCTTAATGCAATGTGATGGAGCATCCATGCAGCCGTATGTGTGTATAGGGGGGTGAAATGCACAAATACCATTAATTTGTAACCACTTTAATACATAATGGTAGGGGTCACCACTTCCAGAAAGTGCCAGGAAAGATATGAGCTCTTGTCTATCCCAATATCACACCCCCACACACACACCTTTAATTAGTCAACCATTTTTTAAAAGACTGAAAACTGCCTAATTTCATGCATTGATTCTAGAAAGAGATTACCGGGAGACAGAACAACTTTTGTTTCAGAATTTTTTTAAAAAAGATAACCAAACTTCTTTGCTCATCAGAATGAAAATCTATTCTTAACCATCACTTGTTAATTAAATGCTATCAATCAATATCTACCCTGCGTGTTGCATTTAGATTTTTTTAAAAAATGGAACATCAATTGCCATCAAGCTCTAAACAGAACTTCTCATCTGGAAAAGGATTTGTTTCGGAAAGAACCCTCTTTTACGGAGCCATTCCACCAGTAAAACATGCTACTGCATATTTATATAAGTTTCAGCAAGGTATCAAATCTTTTATAACCAACACATGCCCTTGTAAGTTAAATGCAATGTGGGTAAACTGCTCCTCTTACTCAAAGATAAACTAAAATATTGACTATATTACAAAACTATGCACAGATTTCTATATTTTTATTCTCACTTCCACTGAAGTATGATTACCTCTTCAATTATTATTGAGATTAATTCACCAAGGGAAGTATAGGTTTGTTATTCCCAGGATCAGGGTAATAACACAGCCTCAAAAAACCTTGCACTTTCATGTCCCCATTCTCACCACAATGTTGTTTCATTCCAACAGAATTCGAGACCCTTTCAAATTTGACCAAGGGACGATCTACACCAAGCAGGATACAACACTTTTAAAACAGTATGAAAACTGTATATGTAATGTGTCCTGGGCCTGAACAGTTGTCTTTTTTGCTAAGTGTAAGCCGCTCTGAGAGCCTTTTTTGGCTGAGGAGCGGGGTATAAATATTATAAATAAATAAATAAATAAATAACCCTTATAAACTGTTATAAGCAGTAGTGTAGATCCTGCCCTAGTGTGCCTTTAACCCTGCAGCGTGGGGATAATCAAATTGACCTACCTCGCAGGGTGGTTGTAAATGTAGGGGAAAGTGCTTCAAACACTCTTCGAAAGGGCTATGTGAATGGGAGGTATTATGATGACATGGGTGTGTCAATTACCAAAGCGGTTCTTTTGCAACTTTCTTGTGAATTTCTCATGAAAATCAACAAATTAAAGTAACTGCAATACCAGCATCTAGACTCAGTCCGTGAGAATGAGGGTTTTCCTCTGCCCATTGACTGGAATGAGCTGCTTTCTATTTCTGCTGCTAATGGATGATATCCATTGTTAGTCCTATTTAGAGCAGACACACTGAAATGAATGAGACTTCAGTTAGAGCAGCTTTCTCCACCCTGGTGCTCTCCAGATGTGTTGGACTACAATTCCTAGCAACCCCAGCCAGCCATACTTGGGGAAGGCTGGGTTAACCATCATCGGATGCAACTCCCTAAACGGGAGCTTCTCCTTTTGGAAGACGCATACTAAGGTAGCAGAGACAAACGAAACCCTAATTCTTAACGGGAGTGGAGCAAAGTTCCCAACCCGGCCACTCTGCCAAGAGATTCTGCAGCTCATGCCCGTCTTAAGCTGCTCCTTCCAACCAGGTAACCCTTCCTCAGGGGTTGCTCATGCCCCCCTCTCTCACTCATGACCTAAGCAAAGGTCCTGTGCTTTTAAAAAGCTTCAGTTGAGACTTCAGAACATGATGTGGGTGACGGCAACTTGTGAAGATAGATTTTCAAAGTTGGCATCCTTTCCTTCTCTCCCCACCCCGCAAACTCATACACTGGCAGCCAGGCAGCCAGGCATTCAGCGGTGCAGGAAAGGCACTCTGCACAAACTCAGAGGCCACTGTGAATGACTGTCCCTTATCCCATATGGAAGCCACGGCTATGAGAAAAGGTGAACCACCCTGCTCCTGAAACCCACTTCTTTAAGGTAGAAGCAGCTTTCTCCCACAGCCAGCGACTGCTACCCCCCAAGTTCATTTTAATTCACCCCAGGAGAGCTCCGTTGGGTCAGCAGAAGAACCCCACCGCTCACAGGTTCTGCTGCCCAGGCAGGAGTCCCGCTGGAAAGAAGCAATCCAAAGAAGTTCGCCACCGGCATGCAGCTTTTCCAGAGGTAGACTGCGTCCGTTTAGGGAGGCTCGACGGGGAAGCCAGGCAAGAGCAGCGGTGTGTGTGTGTGTCTATTGCCTGGGAGAAGGGCTGGGGAGAGATACCTTTGGCCAGCCACCTTCCAAACCCCGGGTGGGGGGGGGGTGTACCTCAGTCACTTGGCAACAATGAGATCACTACGAATTTTTTTTTTTAAAAAAAAAATAACATAAAATTGTAAACCACGCAGAGACCCATTGGGCAGGATAGAAATTAAACAAATCAAGTAAACCGATAATAACAGGTGCAGTGGAGGCTGGTGGCGCCGAGGCCAGTGGGGCCAGTCCGAACCAACTCTAACGGAGCTCCCCGAGGTGCTGGACCTCGTTCCGGGGCCAGGGTTCGGCACCTCGGGCAGCGTCTTCGGAGCTCGGGCTGGTTCTGGCGGCAACCCACCCACCTCCACCTCGACCGGCTGGACCTCTCTTGGCCCGAGCCCCGGCCCCCCGGCGCCCCCCGCGCCCCGCGCGCGCCCCTCTCTGCCCCAGCCTGCGGGACTCACATCCAAGATCACGGAAGCGCCTTTCCGCTGCTCCGGGACGAAGGCGGCGGCCGCCTGGTCCTCCTGCTGCAGCAGCTCCCGGTCGGGCAGCAGGCTCTTGTCGCTCATCTTGGTGACGACCCAGCGGAGCAGCCCGTCCAAGCCCCCGATCTGCGGCTGCGGCGGCGGCGGCTGCTTGCGGAGCAGCCTGTGGACGCTCTCCCGGCAGTAGCGCGCTGCCTGCTCACACATCTTTTACGGGCGCCTTCATGCTGGAGCCGGGGGTACTCCCTCCCACCACGGGCGACATCACTCCCCCCACGCCACCCCACCCCACCCCACCCCCACGCCACACACACGCTCGCGCGCGCACCCTCTGGCTCCCTCTGGCTCCGCCGAGGCGAAACCCCACCCGGGCACACTCTCGGGAGGGGAGCCCGCCAGCGCCCCCACCCCAAAGGCACCCCCTCCCCGAGGGGGAGATGGGGGCTGCAAGGGATGGATTGTGGAATGGGGCTGGGGGGGAGAGAGAGAGAGAGAGAGAGAAAGAACTCTCAAGCAAATTTCTCCTAGCTGAAATCCAACTTGCAGGCAGCCATTATTATTATTATTATTATTATTATTATTATTATTATTATTATTATTATTATTATTAGTGTGGCGAAAATATTCTCAAGCCCCTGAACGTTTCTATTGGCAGCATAGAGACTTAGGCCACAGCTAGACCTAAGGTTTATCCTGGGATCATCCAGGATTCACCCCTGCCTGAGCACTGGATCCCCTGTGTGTCACCTAGATGAACAGGTTTGACCCCTGGACGATCCAGGGATAAACCTTAGGTCTAGCTATGGCTTTAGAAATTAAAACAAGAAGCGAAGTCCCTGCTGCTCATTTAAGCACCCTGATTGACATCATTTATTTTATTTATTATTGCATTTATATCCCGCCTTTTTTCCTGCAAGGGGGCGAATGTAATCCTCCTCCTCTCCTCTTTATCCTCACAACAACAACCCTGTGAAGTGGGTTGGGCTGAGAGTCTTTGACTGGCCCCAAAGTCACCCAGTGGGTTTCCAGGGCCGAGTGGGGACTAGAACCCAGATCTCCAGACTCCCAGTCTGACACTTTAGCCACTACGCCACACCATGGTGATGACGACAATGATGGAAAGGTAAAAGGAGAGGGAACAAGAAAATAAGGAACTCCACTTTCTCAGAGTTTGATAGATAATGGCCACATCAAAAAGCAAAAGAGCCGTGTCAGCCGTAACCAACTTCCAAAAGCCAGATTCATGTGATAGTTTTGTTAGCAGCCAAAAGGTCACCAAAAATGAGCACGGTTTTGAGATCTCCAAGAGATTACAAAGACGTTGCAGAAAGCAAATCCAAGATGTTACAAAAAGCAAAGCCTTGCCAACTCACCCCGCCACACACCTGATGAAGAGATCTGGAGTTTCCAAAAGCTTGCACATTTAAAATATGCTTTGGTTGGCCTAATAAAGGTATTAAGCTAATGTGGATTTTGGAATAAATAATAATGGTACTAATTATTTTATTATTATTACTCCATCAAAATGCATAGCACATTACTGAAGAACTTTAAAGGAGCTATCCAAGGGGCTGAACCTGGTCTGGGGATAGAGGTCAGAATACTGGAGAGCCCTTTTAGAGTTCTGGCTGGTTCTGACTAAAACCCAGAATGGATTCACAGCCCCACCGAAATTGGAGCCACCAGCCATCACTGGTTTTATGCACTTAACACTTAGCACCTATACAAATTATAATTATTTAGTAATGGATGCTCTCAAGTTAATGGGATTTTTTAAAAAACAAGCAAACAAACTATTGGGCATTGTTCTTGAGAACATGCCTCAGTCTCTCCCACCTACATAACCATGCGATTTAGAAGAAGCATTTTCACTTGGCTGGAGAACGCCTGCTTAATAATAATGTATATTAAAAATTTAATAATGCATTAATAATTAATAATTCAATAAGCAATTTTAATACTTATTAGTAATAACTTGCACATTTTATATTTAACACCACTGCTTCAAAATCCATGGACAGGCGTCAAGTTTGGAGGAATAGGATTACTCGTGTTTCAGAAGCAAAACCTGGAATAAATTTGGAAGTCAGGACAGCAAGGATTCAAAGTCTTCTGTTTTGTCGACTGGCAAAAGTTGTGCAACCGGTTGTTGGAGCACATGGGTCACTTGTCGGCCATCCGTGCTCAAAAACTAGGGCTGTGCTCCGCTTCTCCTTGGATCGGAAGCAGAAGCGGATCGGGGTGCTTCGCCTCCCCTTAAGGCGGAGGCGAAGAGGATCGGGAGAGCAGCGGAGCATCGCGGAGCGGATCAAGGTGAAGGCGGATCCTTCGCCTCGATCCGGAGGTCTGCAAAAAAGGTAAGGGGGTTTACTTGGCCCTGCCGCTGCTGCTGCCGCCCATGCAGCGACAGCGGCAGAGCCAGGTAAGGGGGCAAGGGGGAGGGGGTCTTACCTGCATCCGTCCACAGCCCCGCGGCTGTTTGAGTCCTCGGGCTCAGTTGAAGCAGCCGCAGGGCAGCGGATGGACGCAGGTAAGGGGGAGGAAGGAGGGGGTTTACCTGGCCCTGCTGCCACCGCTGCCTCCTGTGCAGCGACGGCGGCAGAGCCAGGTAAGGGGGCAAGGGGGAGGGGGGTCTTACCTGCGTCCGTCGCAGCCCATCGCCAGCTTCACTACAGCCCGCAGCTCAACCCGGAAGTGTAGGGCGCAAGCAGGGCCTACAGTTCCTGGTTGAGCCATGGGCTCTAGTGAAGCTGGTGGCAGGCAGGGATGGAAGCAGGTATGGGGGAGGAGGGAGGGGGGCTTACCTGATGCCACCCCCTGCCGCTGCGGAGCTCCAAGCGGAGCAGACCCTAGGCGGATCAAGGCGGGGCAGAGTGGGGGGTCCGTGCACAGCCCTATCAAAAACTTGTGCCACTTCTGTACCACCGAGCCCAATGGCAGCCATATAATGTAGCCACATGTTACATATGTGCAAGTATGCTTGGGAATTTATATAAAGCCCTGGTGGGCCGCCAAACAGGATGTACTTTGCTCAACTGAGAGGGGCACAAGTTTTGCTGGCCTGCCCTACAAATTCTTCTGGGCACATTTTATCTGTAAGGGCTTTTATTCTAAACTGCCCTTTTGCATCTTGACCTATGAACATAAGAAGCCCAGGTGGGCCAGGCTGAAGATGCATCTAGTCCAGCTTTCTGTTCCAAGGGTGGCCAGCCAGATCACCCAGAGGCCCACAAGCAGGGCGTGGAATCAACTGCCTTCCTGCTATTCAGCAGCTGGTATACAGAAATATATACTGCCACCACTGGGGCCAGGTGGCTCCTATGTCAGTGGGGCAGTGAATCCATTCTGGGTTTCAGTCAGAACCAGTCAGAAGTCTAATAGATCTATCCAAGATTGAGGCTTCACTTAGCATGTTTAAAAGCACTTTATAGCCCTATCCTTCGCAAAATTGTCTAATCCCCTGTTCAAACCAACTAAGCCAGGGGCTGTTGCAACATCTTGAGGCAGCATATTTGATTCACTGTTAACTCTTCTTCCATTGATATCACACTTCCCCCCCCCACACACACATCATGACAATGTATATGCAGTTCCCAAGAAGCCTCTCATCCTGGCATTGACCCAATCAAGGCCTGCTTAGCTTCAACAAAGTCATGGCCTAATGTGCCTTTGGACCAATCTGGTGCACCGTCCTGATGTTTTAGATTACAACTCACTGAATTATTTACCTTTGGGCATGCTGGCTGGAGTAGAATGAAGTTGAAGCCCAAAACAGCTGGAGGGCACCAGATTGGGGAAGGTTATCCTAGGACTTCTCTGTCCTGAATCTCATCGAGGTATGTCCAGGTCCACAATTCAAGAAGGACGCAGACAAGCTGGAGCGTGTTCAGAGGAGGGCAACCAGGATGTTCAGGGGTCTGGAAACAAAGCCCTATGAAGGGAGACTGAAAGAACTGGGCATGTTTAGCCTGGAGAAGAGAAGATTGAGGGGAGACATGAGAGCACTCTTCAAATACTTAAAAGGTTGTCACACAGAGGAGGGCCAGGATCTCTTCTCGATCCTCCCAGAGTGCAGGACACGGAATAACGGGCTCAAGTTAAAGGAAGCCAGATTCCAGCTGGACATTAGGAAAAACTTCCTGACTGTTAGAGCAGTACGACAATGGAATCAGTTACCTAGGGAGGTTGTGGGCTCTCCCCCACTAGAGGCCTTCAAGAGGCAGCTGGACAACCATCTGTCAGGGATGCTTTACGGTGGATTCCTGCATTGAGCAGGGGGTTGGACTCGATGGCCTTTTAGGCCCCTTCCAACTCTGCTATTCTATGATTCTATGTTCCTTTGGGTAACTCTGTGTTCTAATACCATGGGAGAGGAAGAACTGGGCAGGATCTACACTACTGCTTTATAACAGTTTATTATGATTTGACAACTGTTCAGGCCCAGGACACATTCCATATACCATTTTCAAACCGTTTTCAAACTGTTATATCCCACTTGGTGTAGATCTGGCCCTGGTTTCTCTATCTACATTCTCTATACCAGGGATGGCAGAAGGTAGCTCTCCAGATGTCTTGGACTGCAACTCCCAGAAGTCCCTGGCAGCATGGCCAATGGTTAGCAATGCTGGGAGCTGAAGTTCAAAACATCTGGAGATCTACTTTCCACCCACTTCATATGTCATTAGCACACACTGGTGTGGGTAGTCATTTTAGACTTCATGGTTTTACAGGGGCCTCTTCGTTAGATGGCAATGTGTGTTACTTCACTTATTTCAAATTGTGATAAGCCACATATACACAGTGTTTTGCAGTTGTTCCTTTTGCAGGGAGGATAAGAAGCTGTCTCCCCATTTCAGACCATACTGAGCCATGATGTATATTAGCTGACCTTTCTTACTCTCAGCTAAATCTACCTTGCAGGATAATTTCTTGGACGAAAGGCAGGGGTCATAAATGTGATTAATAACAGGTCCCAATACAAGCCTTTGGCCATCATAGAATCATAGAATCATGGAATAGCAGAGTTGGAAGGGACCTACAAGGCCATCAAGTCCAACCCCCTGCTCAATGCAGGAATCCACCCTAAAGCATCCCTGACAGGTGGTTGTCCAGCTGCCTCTTGAAGGCCTCTAGTGTGGGAGAGCCCACCACCTCCCTAGGTAACTGGTTCCATTGTCGTACTGCTCTATACATGTGCCTGTATTACCTGGGGAAGGAGCAGTTTCCCCATAAGTGGTGGTAGTATTGCAGAGAAAATCCCCCTGTACCAGAAAGCATTCTTTTAATCACGCATTATAACATGACATTTCCAACTAGGTCAAGTTTCTTGCCTAATGCCTACTGCCTTCCCCAAGCTGCTGCCCTCCAAATATATTATTATTATTATTATTATTATTATTATTATTATTATTATTATTATTATTATTATCCCACCTTTTGCCCAATACTGAGCCTCAATGTTGTACTGCAAGCCCATCATTCTGAGCTGGCATGCCCATTTGCCACGGGAATTTGCAATCCCACACACCTGGAGAGCACCAGGGTGGGGAGTTCTGGCCATTGGCCTTGCTGATGGGGAATGATGGGACTTGCAATCCAACACATCTGGAGGGCAACAGATGAAGGAACGCTGCTCTTGAGCATATCGAAAGATCAGGACTGCTGATTCCCCACGACTGATGGTGAAGGCCACTTTTTCATCTCCCTTTGGAAGCCTGCTTTTCTCCCCTCTCTTAACACTCAGCAGGGCGTTTTAACTAATTAAAGGCTTCCAGCAGGCAGAGGCATCCATTCCCTTTGGCTCCAAATGTCAGAGATGACTTACTCATATTTTCTAATGAGTGACAGATTGTGGCGAGTCCCAACTGCTTCACAGCCAAAATAGGTCATAGCAAGCAACAGGGCAAAAGCATCACGTCAGACCACCATCGGCCCATCTAGTCTGGTAAGGTCTACTCATACTGGTCAGAGTAGCTGTCCAGGAGCTCTCCAGAGATGGTAGGTGGTAGGTTGAGACGCCATTTTAATTTCTTCACAATGCCCCCATGTAATGGCAATCTGAGGCTTTGTGGGAAATCAGAATGCTTGCCATGCCCCCTGTTGGTGGCCCAGTGTAGTTTTTTGGTGGTTGTTGGTTTACATTATATCTGTTTTGCTCCCTAAGTTCACTGCAATGGCCTTATACCGAGTCAGGACATTAGCCCATCTAGCTTAGTGCTAACAGACTGCAGCTCCCCAAAGTCTTGTGAAGACGAAGTACAAGAAGGTGCCACCCCCTCCCATTCCACATACAGAAGCTAACTGGACTATTAGCTGAATCTTATTTCAGCCCTGGCAAAGGGACAGCATCCTTTATTACATCACAGGAGGCAGCACGCTAGCTTTGCAGGCATAAGCTGAGAGGCCCCCCCCCAACAGCTCTGTCCTCCAACACCTCACCCACCATTCCCCGCCCCTCAGTATTTGCCCCCCGAAGCAGGTGCTTCATTTTGCCTTATGGTAGGGCCAGCCCCATGTGCCAAGAAGGGTCCCCCTCCCCCCACAGCCCTGCTACTGAAGCTATGAGTGGTAGAACATGGGACTTTCCTTCATGAAAGCATCTACTCTGACATTGAGTGCTAGACACTCTCCACAAAGGGTAAGCAGTAGGAAGACCTCCAGAGGTTTTGTACTTCAACTTCCATCAGTCCCAGTTGGCATGACCAATGGTCAGAAATGCTGGGAGTTGAAGTCCGAAAGATTTACTTTCTGCCTTTCCCTGCTCTACACTTCCAATTCATGTCCCCTGAATTTCCCAATGCAGCCTGAATTCCCTAACACCAGTGCTGAGGGTGGTGAAAGCACAAAGAGAACATTCCTACAAATGCCAAAACAGGGAAAGAGTCTTTTGGGTTGAGGAAGGCGTGGGCTGAGGTTTAGCGGTAAATTTTGGAAAGGGAGTCCAAAATTGCAGACAGCTGCGTTGATCCATATCCACAAACCAATTTTAGCAGTTTTTATCTCCACCTACAGCAGGTCTTTTGTAAAGGAAATGGGTCAGAATTGCCTATTCAAAGCCAACCCACTCCCAAAGCTACTTTGCATGACAACGGGGACCAATATATTGTTCTTGGGGGAAATCATTCCCCTCCCCACCGGTTATTCTGACTGAAGCTAAGCTTAGCAGGAACTGGGAATTCCACTACGCCACTGGCAGCAGGGAGAGAAAGAGAGACAGAGACAGAGACAGAGACAGACAGAGAGAGAGAGAGGAAGGCCTTAGCTAGACCTACTGTTTAATCCAAGATGGAGGAGGGAAGATCTCATGTTGTGTTTAAAGCGAGATCCCTCCTCCATTTACATGTGAGGTGCAATGACCTCAGGAAGAGACGTGTCGTGCCCACCATTTTTTATTTTTTAAAGAAGCACGAATGCTTGTGTGCTAAAGGTAGGGTTTTTTTAAAGAAATTTAACTTAATTTCCTCACTCCCCCCCCCCCTACCCCTGATAGGCGCAGCTCCTGGCCTGCACAAGGAATCGTGCAGAGCTGGGTCAAACCGCAGCAATGGGCCACAGGTTCCGCAGTCTCTGGCTCAGCCCGAGACCACGGAAAAAGTGGGCCGAAAGGGGAGGACTCTATCCCAGAACAAGGGAGGGATGATCCCTCCCTGATCCCGGGATCCCCTGTGCATCATGTAGACGCACAGGGATGATCCTGGGGTTCGCCCCGTGATAAAGCCCAGTCTAGCTAAGGCCAGAGAGAGAGGACAGCAGCTGTCTATGGGCTCATCTACACCAAGCAGGATATTCTACTATGAAAGCGGTATATAAAAGGCAGGAGCCACACTACTGCTTTATAGCGGTATTGAAGTGCACTGACAACTGTTGGGGCCCATTGACACATCTTCACAAAGCAGGATATAACATTATTTGGTACATTACCTTTAAACCAAATTCATCCTTTCACACTAAGGCCCGATCTACACCAAGCAGGATATAGCACTATGAAAGCAGCATGGAAGTGGCGTATGGTATATGTCAATGGGCCCCAACAGTTGTCAGTGCACTACAATACTGCTATAAAGCAGTAGTGTGGCTCCTGCCTCTTATATACTGCTTTCATACCACTTTTATAGTGCTATATTCTGCTTGGTGTAGATCTGGCCTAAAACAGAGCTGAGAAATCTTGCCTTTTTATAAGAAGAGCATTGCATTATGCTTTTAAGGGCTGCATCTTCCTCCCACACCCCACCGTCCTTCCTAAGAAAATGTCGAGTCCAACTGTTCAATTGTTTCAGCTTTCCATTCCTTTTGTTCATTGAGGTTTCCCTCACTCCGATAATTATAAAGTTTAGTAGCCATTGATAGCCTTCTCCTCCTATCCCCTTTTAAAGCCATCCAAATTGGTGGCCATCACCGCATCTGGTAGTAGTGAATTCCATAGTTTGTGAAAAAGTCCTTCCTTTTATCCCTGCAATGAGCAGGGGGTGGCCTTATAGGCCCCTTCCAACTCTACTATTCTAAGATTCTATCCAACCTTCCTCTGGTTCCCAGTACTTTCCTGTATGTCCATCTTCTCCCCCATGACAAATCCCAATATTTAAGAAGCTGCGCACCTGCCCTGCAGACCTCTACACCTGCAGCACTCTGAAATAGGGAGCAGAAGTGCCCAAAGCATGTCATCATTCAGAACATCACAGCTCCTCTATGCAGGAGTCCTGCAAGACAAGGGTGACAACTGGACTTCTTCCAAGCTCCCAATTATCTGGCTAGTTATTCCCCAGGCTCAATGCACACACTAATCTGTTGGAGCTCCAAACCACAATTAATTGGTTTCAACATTTTAATAAAGTGAATGGTTCCCAGTGCACAGGGTCCTCTTGTCACCAATGAGCAAAGCTGTTACCAAAGCAGAAGTAATCCTTTTTTAGGGGCAGAAGAGCAAACATCTGACTGGCTGCTGCAAATACCCTTTTCAGTTTGGCTGCCGAAAACGTTCATTCAACAGCGCACACTACCGTATCCACTCATGCATCTGCTCCCCATCTGCTCCAGGGAGGCTGTAGAAAGGCGATTTCTGCAGGTGCCGTCTCTCCTGTCACAGCACTGGGAGGGTGAGGAAAGCGATGTCTGCTGAAATGCCTTCCTCTGGGTAATAAAGGAAACAGCACAAGGCTCACGTGCTCTGCTGAAGTCTGGACACGATATCAACACCAAGAAGCGATGCAGCAAAGGCCTCAGGGTTCTCATCAGTTCAGAACATTGAAAGGACATGTCTGCCTTGAGCTTGCACCGCTGAAGAGCAGCTTAACAACTTGAAATATGTATAAAGTGTCAAGAGATACCCTATTTCTTCGATTCTAAGACACACTTTCCCCCCCCCCCATATAAACGTCTCTAAAAATGGGGTGCGTCTTAGAATCGCGGGTGTGTCTTAGGGTTGTTTTTTTTCTGTTGGTGGTACTGAAATTAGTGTGTGTCTTACAATCGATGGCGTTGAAATGGGAGCAATAGAATGCTCCACCTTAGAATCATAGAATCATAGAATAGCAGAGTTGGAAGGGGCCTACAAGGCCATCGAGTCCAACCCCCTGCTCAATGCAGGAATCCACCCTAAAGCATCCCTGACAGATGCTTGTCCAGCTGCCTCTTGAAGGCCTCTAGTGTGGGAGAGCCCACAACCTCCCTAGGTAACTGATTCCATTGTTGGACTGCTCTAACAGTCAGGAAGTTTTTCCTGATGTCCAGCTGGGATCTGGCTTCCTTTAACTTGAGCCCATTATTCCGTGTCCTGCACTCTGGGAGGATCGAGAAGAGATCCTGGCCCTCCTCTGGGTGACAACCTTTTAAGTATTTGAAGAGTGCTCTCATGTCTCCCCTCAGTCTCCTCTTCTCCAGGCTTACGACAAGACAATCCCACAGCCCCATTTATAAAATTTGGTATTTATAAGAAGGCTAGTAGCTACTCATAGCCAAATGGAGGATGAAGCTCAGAGAGAGAGAGAGAGAGAGAGAGAGAGAGAGAGAGAGAGAGAGAGAGAGAGAGAAGTTCCTTATTGTGTCTTAGCAAATTGCCATTATACACAAACACAGAATAAAACACGGAATAAAACACAGAATAAAACACTACACAATTTAAAACGCCACCAACAAACCATTAAGAGTTGAATAGTTTTCCGTACAGCTTTTAGACTTCGTGGCTCGAATTTGTAGAGCACTGACAAGGAATTTGGCAGTTCTAAAAGATACATACTTATCAGCATCAGACAATAGGAAACAAGTCTTAACATACGCTTCTCCAAATACTCCCTCTTGATTAAAGGCAGCAAGATCAGGTGACCTGAGGAGACAATAGGGGGTCCATCAGCCAGAATATCGTCGCTGTCCCTTGCAAGACAAACTGAGAGGGACAAACATTGTAGGTTGAGGCTGTTGCAGACTGCCCTGAAAGTAGGAATGGAAGAAAACACCCATTTCAGTTTCTAATTTTCAGTTCTACTAATTTAAAATGGTTTAGAATGGCATTGACAACTGTTGGGGCCCAGGACACACTCCACACACAGTTTTCAAACCATTTTCAAAGTGTTATATGCTGCTTGGCATAGATCTGGCCCTGTTTTCCTAATATAATGTATTTTAAATTGATTTTACCCCATCAAGATAGGCATTTTTGTTTGCATTTGACTCTACTATACACATTTTTGTAAGCCTTTTTTTTTTAATGGGGAGAACAACATTGCAAAATTCAGGAAAGATAAAATGTCAAAGGATTATTGAGTTTAAGGTTTGCAGAGTGGTCCAGAAGTGCAACAATAGGAAAATATGCATGAAATCTAACATTAAATATGAACTGAACCAATTCACCACCACCACCCATCCCTACTTGGAAGTCCTATTAAGAGGTGGAAAAATTGTGGTCAATATTTTCAATTTGTAAGGCTATGATAAACAGCTTACTTCTACCCATCAGGGAAATTCTGGTCTAATTATCAGGATTACTGCGATGCTGCTGACAAAAATTAAATTGAAAATGGCGACACTTTGTATCTCATGACCTTCTTGGTGTTATGCTAAGCCATGGTTTACCAGGAGGGGGGCTTGAATGGAGCTGATTGGTTCTTTGAAAGCTTTGAGTCATGGCAAGTGTTGATCTGATGTCAGTGCTGGCCTCTGGGTCCACCAGCCCCAATGGGCAGATTTTCCCATTTGTTCACTGCTTCATTCTGGCAAGAATGAAGCAAGAAGCTAACGAGACAAGAAGATCCCCAGAGAAGTCAAGAGAGGACTGAATCCAAGGGCCTTGCTAGACCTACCTGATAATCCAGTGGGGAGTAGGGGCGAGGCCACGTTGCAAGGCCATCGCACCCCTAGCTAGACATAACATGCGACGGGGTAAGGGAAAGCCCTGTGCGTCGGCCATTATTTTTAAACTTAAAGGGGCCATGTGCACAGGAGCTCACTAACGAAAAGGTAAGTGTTTTTTTTAAAAAAATAAAGGGTTCCCCGCTCCCCCTGCCCCCGATTTCCCCCCACAATGTCTGATGCCCCCCCACCCATCCCCCCTCGCCATGTCCACCCCCCCGCTCACTCGCCCACCCCCCCGCTCACCATGTCTGATGCCCCCTCCACCTCCCTGACCGTGATCTCCCCACCCTGGCCCCGTTCTTCTTCCCCCCCATCCCCGATCTCCCCACCCTGACCTCATTCTTCTTCCCCCCACCCGCCGTGATCTCCCCACCCTGGCCCCGTTCTTCTTCCCCCCATCCCCGATCTCCCCACCCTGACCCTGTTCTTCTTTCCCCCCCCCCCCGGCCATGATCTCCCCACCCTGGCCCTGTTCTTCTCCCCCCCCCGGCCGTGATCTCCCCACCCTGGCCCCGTTCTTCTCCCCCCCATCCCCGATCTCCCCACCCTGGCCCCGTTCTTCTCCCCCCCATCCCCGATCTCCCCACCCTGAACCCGTTCTTCTTTCCCCGCCCCCGTGGCCATGATCTCCCCACCCTGGCCCTGTTCTTCTCCCCCCCCATCCCCGATCTCCCCACCCTGGCCCCGTTCTTCTCCCCCCCATCCCCGATCTCCCCACCCTGAACCCGTTCTTCTTCCCCCCCCCCCCCCCGCGGCCATGATCTCCCCACCCTGGCCCCATTCTTCTCCTCCTCATCCCCGATCTCCCCACCCTGGCCCCGTTCTTCTTCCCCCCATCCCCGATCTCCCCACCCTGGCCCCTTTCTTCTTCCCCCCATCCCCAATCTCCCCACCCTGACCCCGTTCTTCTTTTCCCCCCCCCGGCCATGATCTCTCCACCCTGGCCCTGTTCTTCTCCCCCCCCCCTGTCCCCGATCTCCCCACCCTGGCCCCATTCTTCTCCCCCCATCTCTCCCACCGGGTCTGCTCTTTCCCCCCTGCCCCCCATCTACCAACTGTGATTTTAAACCCCCCTGGCCCGATGGGCACAGCGCTCCTATGGAGCACTGTGCCCAGTGCGCGGCTTCTCCCGGCTACTTGTGAGTAAGCCGCCTAGCCGGAAAAAGCCACAGAACCAGCTAGACCTTCCGCAGCCCCGGGCTCAGGTGCAGTTCCGGTTATCCTGGGTCAAGGGAGGGTTTAGCCCGGTCTGACCCTGGGATCCCCTGTGCATCATCTGCACGCACAGGGGTGAGCCCGGGTGTCAACCCGGGCTAAACCCTCATCTAGCAATGGCCTAAGGCTCCAATATGAAAGCTCGTTGGCGGGCTATGAGTAACCCACAGGAAGCAAGATAGATAGAGTGGGCCTGTGATCCCAGTCAAGCATTTCTTTGCATTTGTTTTTACTTTGCTAGGAAATGATATCAAAAGCAGAAAATGCACCTGCAAAAATTAACTCCTTCCCTTGTTGATGTAGTGGTTAGATTGCGAGACCAGGATTCCAGTCTAGTGCAGAGAGGCCTTCACTCTGGTCTAGCATAGCTATTCTTATGTCTTTATGACCATGGATAAGTTATTGTTTCTCAGCCAAACCTACCTTACAGGGCTGTCATGACGAATAATCTGGAGGGGGGTTTACCATGTGTGCTCCTTTGAAATCTTTGGAGTCAGAAGGAAATAAAAATGCAATTTAATAATAGTAATTTTACAGTGGAGTTTCTCTGATAAAAATGGTGGACGGAATGTGTCCATTAGTGAAGACCATGTTGAAAATACATTATATGAGGACAATTGCTTGTAAAAGTGTATATATTGGAGAAAATTGCATACAAAGATCATGTGTGAGAAGAAAAAGGAGCACAAAAATCCATGCGCAAAAGCTAGAAAAATGCAAAACCCATCTGTCACAGTTCACATTGAACACATAGGGATTACTTTACCAAACATCTTAAGCCAAAAGAGTTACTATACTTCTTAAAAGACCAGCAGGCTTGGGGTTGAATGGCAGGGAACTCTGGGATGCTGAGGTCACCACGAAGTAGGCCCTGCTAAGAATCTTCACAGATAATAAGCAACTGACCTTACTAGCCAGGAGCATTCACATGAGACAGGGGGGATTTTCTTCTACAACTAGCCCACATGCATTGTGAATTTGGGGGCACCTTGACTAAGGTGTATTGCCTTCCAGTGGTTTTGATCAATGGCCCTCCATCTGTCCTGTCAGAAATTAAGCCCTGATCAAGACATAAAATTCCTCAAATATTTATCGTTTATGCAGGCAGAATCCAAATGGCAGAGTTGCAGAAGTGAAGTGTCTAATTAGAATCCTCAATTAATCTTGGGATTTTTGCTTCACTATACCCAATTACAGAACCCTGCTGTGACTTCCCGCAGCTGTTTTTTTAGAATTAACCAGAGCTCCAAATAGACTCAAGTTCTAATCTATATCAAAGGGGAAGCTTTTCCTTTTATTTATTAAGTGGGACTAAGAATGGTTTTTTAAAAAATCCTCTTGCTACTTCTGCAATTGATTTAGATAAGCAAATATCATTCTTGAGATGGTGCAGGAATTGCTTCTTAGAAATGGCCTAGTTAAATCACAACATTCAGATGTCTCAGTGAAGGGAAGAAGCTGTCAATACAGCATCCCTGATAAAGAGACTGCTTAAGTTGATAGCTTAAATTTGCCATGTATTCCTTATACCCCATATATACATGCACACATCTCATGTAGACCTGTGTCTAAAGACATTAGGGATTATGGATAGGGTGACCATATGAAAAGGAGGACAGGGTTCCTGTATCTTTAACAGTTGCATAGAAAAGGGGATTTCAGCAGGTGTCACTTGTATATATGGCGAACCTGATGAAATTCCCTCTTCATGATCACAGTTAAAGCTGCAGGAGCTATACTAGAGTGACCAGATTTAAAAGAAAGCAGGGCACCTGCAGCTTTAACTGTGGTGATGAAGAGGAAATTTCACCAGGTTCCCCATATATACAAATGGCACCTGCTGAAATTCCCTTTTCAATACAACTGTTAAAGATACAGGAGCCCCGTCGTCCTTTTCATATGGTCACCCTAATTATGGAGAATGCAAGGTAGAAGGAAACTGGTGGGAATTCTTCCCCAGGTGAACACGCTTGAAGGTTAACTCCAAGGCCCCTTCTGCTCTCCTGTTTTCTTATGGTTCCTTAACTTTAAACCAGACTTGAGGTAGACAGCCTTTCAACCGGAGGACTGTTCTCTGCAGAGGCCACCCTATAACTTGAGCAGGAAGGCTGCTTTGGCTGTGGTATGTGCAGTCACCACAGTAGCTTCAGGTGATGGTGTCAGTGTGTTCACTTGCCCTGAAAGCCTTCATGAATATTCCTAACCCTATTCCTGGTGAGAAGGCCTGGGGAATACCCACTACCTCTGCTCTCACCTTCCCCTGCTCCACTAAAGTTACTGGGCACTTCCATTCCAGGGTCAAGGTTTGTAGCACCCAACTGTCCTTGACTTTGCTTGCAAAACATTCAAACAAGGGTGCTCACTTCTGCAAGCTTCTTGGGTCGAATACTCATGGCATGTCCACTTCCTCATCTACAGTAGGCTGTGATCCTATGCAGACGTCCTAGGAAGTAAAGGCTGCTGAACACAGTCAGACTGGTTTCCAAGTAAACATGCAAAGAATTTAATGGCTAATCAGTATGTGATGAGAGTGGATGAATTTGTCAATTTCAGTTTCTCTCGGTTTCTCATTTTTTCCAATCCTTAGTTTGTTTTGTCCCAAACTTTGGGAATTCCTTCCCCCCTCCCTTAGGTTTCTGCATTTCTCCTAATATTTGCAGTTTTGCATGCTGGATTGCCTAATATACACGTTTTGTGCAAGCAATTTTCTCAATATAATTCATTTTAAACGTTATTCTCACAAATATGTTGTATTTGGGGGCATGCTTTCCCCTTTTTAAAGTGTTTTCCATTCATCTGATGTAGAGCAGGACGGCCTACCCATGAAGCAAGGTGAGGCCTCCACATCAGGCAGTGGAGTGGGAGGAGCAATGAATTGTGCTGCTCCTACCCCCTGGCAGGAAGGCCCACCACCATCACTAGCGGGTGCTCCAGAGAATCCCTCTGTCATGTCTAACCCTATTGCCCCTGTTTCGGGAGACGGTATTTCAGGTAATCAATCAGATTCAGATTCAGAACTAGAAGATGCAACACCAGACACCAGCCAGCCTATACCAGTGGGCGAGGAAGCTCTCACAGGCGATGCCCCAGCTGGCAGTCAGCCCCCTCCAGAGCTTGTCTCCTCAAGGCCAAATCCTACACACTCAGTGGGAAGTGAGTGTGCTTCCGGGGGCGAGTGTTCCGAAACACTAACTGATGCTAGGATCCACCAGAAGTTGAAATGCATGGTGCATAAAGAAGCTGTGAGAAAGTCAGAACCTACTACTGCACCAGGCGCTTTGAAGTTACGGGCATTTGAGAAGTAACTTCTTTCTCTTCTTGAACGGACAATTGCGTTGCTTAGTTTGCATAGTTTTGCCTAGGGGATTCTTTCAAAGAGATAGACTCTATTCAGGTTGGAGATGTTTGTTGCTTAATAAAAGCTTTGTGGATTACTTAGTAAGCCTCACTATTTGCCTCCCATCGAAAGTACAAGCGTTCTGAGAGACACGACACCCACAGGCTGCTCTCCTATCGTTGCATTTGCTGCAGTGAGACCGTGGCTGGCAGGGGTCTCTTGAGCAGCTGTGTGCGCCCCCCCCCCCCGCTTCATTGCACTGCTGGAAGAAGCAGCCCTGTGAAGTCTCATGAGAGTTTAGTGAACTCCCATGAAAGCCGTGACCAACCCCACCCACCGCATAGCTGTGAGAGATCTTGGGCTGGCCTGATGCAGAATAGCGTATAAATCCTGTAAAAAAAACCAAATGAATAAGTGCTATTTCTGAAGGTTACCTGAGTTTCTGTTTGCTTGTTGTTTCAAAAGTGCCAATTTAGGTACGTTTGTATTTAAAGGTGAACTGAACGAACTCCCTTCCCAACCATACGATGGGACCCCAGCTTTCAAGAGTACATTACATCTTGTACTGCAGCTTCAAAATTGTATACCAAGGTGACACATCTTTTGCTGTCCCCAAGGGATAAGAAAAATACAGCTTCTGAAGGAAACTGTTATCAAAATGCCACCAGAAATGTTCCCTTGAACTGCAGTTTTCGATAACACCTGAAACTCTGTGTAGAATGCTGACCTCTGGTGGACGCACGAAAAAAGGCAGGCTCAAGTTCTTAGCTGGCTAAGCTGAGGATGACACAACAGCATGTGCTAGCTTCTCCGTCTTTTATTATGATGATGACAATCTATGGCAATCTATGAGTTGCCTGAAAAGTAGCGTTCACATCAAGAAGAAGTATTGCTGCTTTGTTCACATCCTTCTCCTGTTGATCAAAGCATATATTTGTGGACATTTTTCAAAAGTCTACATATATTTTAGGCACATTTTTTTCCAAATCTATGCATGCTATTGAACACACACACACACACACACACACACACACACACACACACACACATATATATATATATATATATATATATATATATATATATATCCTTGAATCACAATGCAAGCTTGCAAATGTATGGGCTTGCATCCACAGCTTGCATCCAAGTCCGTCTTCAGTCCTGAAGATGCAAACCAAATCCTACTTATATTTGGCGAGAACCTGGGTGGATCTCGCCAAACGATTCCAGCATGGAATCGTTTATTCCACTTATGCCAGCAAACCACTATGAAAACCCAGAAATGCCACATTTAGCTTGAAAACAAGCAATTTTTAACAATTTTCAACAGTGGAAGCTGGTGGCACCAATTCTGGTGGGAAGGTGAATGCATTCTGGGTTTTGGTTAGAACCAGCCAGAATGCTAAAGGAGCTGAACCTATTTTGGAATTGGGGTCAGCACCTTGGATAGCTCCTTTAGAGTTATGGCTGGTTCTGACTGAAACCCAGAACGGACCCAAAGTCCCACCAGAATTGGAGCCACCAGCCTCCACTGCTTTTCTGTCTCTGTAGTGGTGAATTTTGGTGTCAAACTGCTGCTGGCTGTTGGGGTTTTTTTTGCTGGTGCCTTGTGGTTCCAGGGGCAGCAGGTCGGGGGTGGGGAGTAACACAGCCTTCCGGCCTCGTATTGTAGGGTGACCCTATGAAAAGGAGGACAGGGCTCCTGTCTCTTTAACAGTTGTATTGAAAAGGGAATTTCTGCAGGTGTCATTTGCATATATTGAGAACCTGGTGAAATTTCCTCTTCATCACAAAAGTTAAAGCTGCAGGTGCCCTGCCCTCTTTTAAATCTGGTCACTCTGGTATAGCTCCTGCAGCTTTAACTGTTGTGATGAAGAGGGAATTTCACCAGGTTCTCCATAAATACAAATGACACCTGCTGAAATTCCCTTTTCTATGCAACTGTTAAAGATACAGGAGCTCTGTCCTCCTTTTCATATGGTCACCCTATCGTATTGCCTGGCCCTGTTTTAAATTCTTGGTTTTGACACTTTTGAATATCAGGAATTGAAACTAGGCAATAAAAATAAAGCAAAATATGAGCTCTGCCACCAAGCTAAGGCCCCTCCCCAAAGAAAGAGGCCAGAGCTCAGTTTGATGACAGACTAGCAGGATGCATATAAATATTTTTATTGAAGGCAATGATATTTGTATGATAGCACCGCCGCCGCTCAGCAAACAATGCTATTTGTTATATACACTGACTGGGAAAAAGAAACATAACACGTTAGAGAAGTAGTTGACAGCCACAAGAGAAGCTATTCTCCTAAAGTGTAGATTTCATATGACGACAACATAGAGGTGAAACGAATCTGAGGGTGCTTGTAAAAACTCACAGCTGAGGTGAAGGTGGGAGGAAATAGGAATTTTCCTAATTTGATTCTGCTGGAGTTACAGAGGTCAGGGAAATAAAGATCAAACTTGGCATGCTGATACTTAAAGTATTCTTGGCCGTGTTTGGCAGAGGATTCTGGGAGCTGACATTGCCAACATCTATCTTCTCCCAGGGATGTCAGAGAAATCTACAAAGGGACCAACTGAGGCCTTAGCTAGACCTAAGGTTTATCCCAGGATCGTCCTGGGGTCATCCCTGTGCATCTAAATGACACACAGGGGATCCCGGGAGCAGGCAGGGATGACCCCGGGATGACCCCGGGATAAACCTTAGGTCTAGCTAAGGCCTCAGTTTGCATTTTTATGAATCCAACTCACAGGTTCCACAGCGGTCTCAGTTTTCTCTAGTTGGGGGGATTCTAAAGATGTGTGGACCGTTTTCTAACTCTCTGGAATTTTGCACAAATTTATTTATTTATTTATTTATTTATTACATTTATATACCACCCCATAGCCAAAGCTCTCTGGGTGGTTAACACTGAACATTAAAAACAAATATACAAAAAAATTAAAGCATAAAAACAGCAATATTGTTTAAAACAACTATTCTAGGGTCCGTTAAAAAAATCAGCATATGTTATTAACTGCCTGGGAGAAGAGAAAAGTCTTAACCTAGTGCCAAAAAGATAACAATGTTGGCGCCAGGTGAGCACCGTTGGGGAGATCATTCCATAATTGGGGGGGCCACTACTGAAAAGGCCCTCTCCCTTGTTGCCATCCTCCGCGCTTCCCTTGAAGTAGGCACTTGGAGGAGGCCCTTAGATGTTGAGCGTAGTGTACGGGTAGGTTCATGTCAGGAGAGGTGTTCCATCAGGTATTGTGGTCCCAAGCTGTGTAAGACTTTGGGCCTTGCTAGACCTGCCGGATAAGCTGGCAGGGAGGAGGGGTGACAGTGCGCTAGAGTTAGCGTGCGCCGTCGCCAGCTTCTACACTCACGACGCGATGGGGCAACAGGAAGCCCCGTAGCGTTGGCCATTTTTTTTAAGGGGCCATGTGCGCCGAAGAGCCACCGGACAAGGTAAGTGGGGTTTTCTTAAAAAAAAATAAGCCCTCCCGCTCCCCCTGCCCCTGATCCCCCCACAATTCCTGACACACACCCCACCCGCTCGGCCATCCTCCCCCCATCCCCCATGCCCTGTCCCCGGCTGTCTGTCCCTCACCCCCATCCACCATCCCCGGCTGTCCTTCCCTCGCCCCTGTCCCCTGTCCCCGGCTGTCTGTCCCTCGCCCCCATCCGCCATCCCCGGCTGTCCTTCCTTCGCCCCTGTCCCCTGTCCCCGACTGTCCTTCCCTCGCCCCACTCTCTCCTAACGGGTCCGGCCTTCCCCCCGCCCCTCTCTACCCCCCCGGGATCCCCCCGGCCCGATGGGCACAGCGCTCGTATGACCGCTGTGCCCAGTCCGTGGCTTTTCCTGGCTACTCATGAGTAAGTGAGCAGCCGCAAAAAGCTACGCCCCCTGCTAGACATTCCACAGCCCCGGCCTGAGGCCGGGGCTGCGGAAAAGCCAGGTCATAAGCGAATTCGCTTATGCCGGCTTAAGGCAGGCTTCAGCGCAGCCTGACCCCGGATTCCCCTGTGTGTCATCTGGATGCACAGGAGGGAAACCGGGCCTCACACCGCACTAATGCCTGGTCTAGCAAGGCCCTTTATAAGTTAAAACCAGCACCTTAAATTGGGCTTGGAAATGTATAGGCAGCCAATGCAAGCGGGCTAGAATATAGTAATATAAATATATGCAAAATAATAATTTTAAAAACAGCCCAAGATGTGCATTTCCCCCGTAGACTAAAGGGTGAATAAGCATATTGGGGGGGAGGGATTTGAGATTTTGGGGGGTATTTATGCCTTTTAGCATGCGGAAATTTGCAGAAATTTGGAAACAAAAAAACTGATTCCGTCGATGAGTGGACAACGGAATGAAAGGTGCCAGATACTCCATGAAACAAAGACAGAATGGATTTTAAGCAATCTGTATATCCCTACCTTTTGCCTACCCCTGCCCTCTATGCCTTCAGATAATTTGTCCAAATCTCTTTCCTCCCCCATTGGTAGTATTTTCTGTGTGTGCAAGAAGTCTTGTCTGTGTGGGAATGAATTTTCTGGTTAGATTCAGCATGGTGTTTTGGCCATTCAGCTGCTCAACAATCCTGAGATGAGACGTCCTTCCAACTTTGGAGCTTGAAATGGGGTTGCAGCTTCAAATGCTTCAGCTTCAAAGTTGGGAGGAATGCCAGCCTCTCATCAGAGGGTGGCCCTATGCTCAAACAGAAAGCACAATTTCATGGGAACAGCCCCAAGACAAAGCATTTATCTGAACTAAGGATGCACAGATCTGTTAATTTCAGTTTCAGTCTCTCCATTTTTCCATTCATCTAGAACTTTGAGAGAATTTCTCCTGTTTAAAAGTTCAGTTCATCCTGAACGTTAAGATCATATTTTAAAAAAGGTTCACATGAAAATTCTTAAACAGTTTTCTACACATTTCACCTAATACATGCATTTTTACAAGCAATTTTGACTAATATACACATTTTAAGCTATTTTTTTCTAATAGAATGCCTTTTTCCTAGTAAGCATCTGTCACTCATCTTTTTGGAGAACTATTTGCAAAATTCAGAGAAGTGTGGATTTCAAAGGGTAACTAAGGTCTTAGCTAGACCTAAGATTTATCCCGGGATCGTCCCAGGGTTGTCCCTGCCTGCTCCCGGGATATCCTGTGTATAATCTACATGAACAGGGATGACCCCGGGACGATCCCAGGATAAACCTGAGCTCTAGCTAAGGCCTCTGTTTCTGTTCATATAAGTGATTTGAATGTGCGAAATTAGGTAGGTTTGCATTAACCTGCAAACTGAACAAATTCCCCCCCCCTCCCTAATCTGAACTGGTCTAGACCTGTGCCCATGGTGTTTTCTGCCATCTAGGTAAAAAACATGTTGGTTCAACTGAGCAATCCACAATAAAACACCATTTGGTTTTCCAGTTGTTTTTATCTCTCTTGGTTGCAGTTGGAACTTGAACCTTGTAAATACTATTTCAGTAACGTCTCTACACCAATCCCCAGATGATCTCCAAGCAGGTGTTGCAGCTGCGGGCTGAATTAAACTTCAGTTATGCTCTGACTAGGGCCATATGTGTCATATTAGCACGTTCCTGGATTCATCAGCCATTAGACTCAGCAGAATGCAAAGCCAAACAGGTGGGTTGATGTTTTTAATAAAGTAAAATTATCCACTGGTAACATCAGAAATTCACCTTAGCCTTCACACAATAGCTGTGGGAACTGCAATCGAACTGTATATGTCTTCACTGATGGAGCTGTGCTATTCAAGAGGTATATTATTGCAAAGGCAGAAATGCCATAACAGGCCATTTTTCATGCACCGCCTATGACACTATGACAGATGAATCCATTTGGGAGATGGTGTTTGATGAGTTTTCCTTGGTTCCCCAACCCCAGACTTCGTTTCCATTCCTGCTTTAGCACCCGACTCTATCTGAAGTGAGTCAGGTCAGTTGACAGATTTTCCAGGAATTTCCCACACTTTTGGGGAAGGTTCTGCAATGGGTGCAAACGTCAGAGCAATTCGCCCAAGTTACAGCCAAATTTGCCCAAATGCCAACCAAACTGGAACAAATTACAGCCGAATTTGTGCGACTTGCGCAAATTCAGCCGTAATTTGTACAGATTGCCAAGCAGTTTGTGCAAATTACAGGAACCCACCCACCCACCCACCATCACTGCACAAGATACCTCCTAGAGTTTGGAGAACAATCCACAGCATGGCTCGGAGACGTAACATGAGTCATATATGGCGCGGAACTCTGTTGAGCCAAAAAACAATTGGATTTTCCAGAGACAAACTTCCCTACTAGCCACACACTTTGGCCATACGTTGACATATTAACTGCTATTAACAAATTGTGTCTGAACAAAACAACCCTGGAACCCTCACACATGAAACGTTCAGTGGGACCACAAAGTTATAAAGCTATCCGCTTTAAACCAGAAGAGTAACTCAGGTCATGAGAGCAATCCAATGGTTCCAGGAGAGCATCTAGGGGCCATAGGATTCCCTAGGTCCCCCCTCAAGGCTGTAGATGCTGCTATGACCTCAGAAAGGGACTCTGGTCTCTGATCCCTCCCCCTGCCCCCTCGCTGCCACCATAAAAAGAACCACACCAGTTGCTTCCTGAAGTCACAAAAGCAGGGAGAGGAGAGGAGATGGACCCTCTACTCCATGTTCAATCCCTGGTATCTCCAGGTAGGGCTGAGAAAGAATCCTGGGGTGCAAAGGCAGGTAAGCATCCAAAGTAGACCCAAAAGGAGACACATATTTCAGGATGCAAAGATTTGATTTGTGGAAAACCCAATGTGTTTTGGGCTCTTTTTTTAAAAAAATTGTTAAGGCCTTCTTCTTATAAAACTGTCTACGGAAATTCTTCTAACAAAATAACTCCTGCTGTAATTCACTGGTGAATTGTCAGCAAGAACCTTGCCTGAAAATCTGGACAGGTGCTGCCAGTCAGTGCCAACAGTACTGGGCTAGGTACTGACTCAGGCTCTGACTCGGGGTAAGGCAGCTTCCGGGATCACAGTTTTCCACCGCAAGCCTTTCTAGACAAGGGCAATCCTGCTACTTCTTTCCACACATGATAGGCAGGCCTGTACGTCTCTCCACAGGAAGCCAGAGTACCAAAGTAATGTAAGTATTAAGACTCACTGTCGTACCCATCTGAGAAAGTGCATATTTCTTGCATGCGGTCATTGCTTTTTCGCCCTTTTTTTAAAGAAAAGGTACAGTCCATGACTTCTATCTTGCCTGTTGCCAAATATATATTTTTTATTGTAAGCATGGCATCACATTGCTGGGGATGGAAACACCAGTTGAAAGCATGAGTTGACAATGCAGTGCATAAAAAAGGAGACCAGGTGAAAGAAACAAATCCCTTTTAAGAACAGAGGAGCGATGCTGAAGTTTGGGATGAACATGTGGCAAGCATTTCATCCTCTCAATTTACCCCAAGGATAGAACTACACAAAGTTGCTTTCTTCCATCCTTATATTCCTGGAGCTTGTCCATGCGGCTGTTTACACCGCTGTAAATGTGCGTCTTTCCATTTTCAGACAGATGACACAGCCGCAAATGCGAAGCCGTCCAGGGGCAAACCCTGGAAAATCCGTTCCAAAAAAGTCGGGCATTTACCCCAACTTTTTTTTTGCAGTGGAGGATGCCCCAAGGCTCTTAAAAACTAAAACTAAAAAAACCACATAAAAATGGGGGGGTGGAGAGTAGAGGAGCATTCATCTCTCTCCTTTTTTATTTTTATTATCTAAATCTGCAGAGCTCCACAGAAACAAATATAGATATAAATGGGAGGACCAGTCAGCCCCCATCTGAATATGCAAAGCTCCGCAGATTGGGATCTTTAAATTAAAGAAAGGGGAGGGATGGCCCCATTCCTTTCCTCCCTCCACCATTTCTTTTTTGAAAAAAGTTTTCAAGAGGTGCCGGGCAGGATGAGTTGGGAGGACCGGTCAACCCCATCTGAAAAATCACACTTGCCTTCCTTCCCATGCAGCCCCCAGGAAGGAAGGCAAATGCAGATGCAAGCCGTCTCCCGGCACCAAAGCGCCTCCATATAGCCAATAAAATAATAATCAAAACAATAAATACAACAATAAAATTGTTCAAATATTCAAAGCCAGTGGTAAAGTTAATAACCAAAGCAACAGATTAAAGATTCAAATGTAAACAGTGAAATCCCTGGTGGCTCTCCCGGAGAAGGGGATTCCACAGAGAGATCCACAGATCTGATCTTGTGCACAATGACTATTGTAAATAGCCATTTCTGCAAGTTTCCCCCCTTTTTATTGTGAATTTAACAAAACAGAACAGAAAATAAATTGTGGAAAAGAAAGAAAAAAAGAACAAACATTACATACATAGTAGGAATGTCATCATTTTCCCCCATCAGATACACCATTCTTAACAAAAACAAACGAACCAAAAAAGGGAGTGAGTTATGCATAGGAGTCAAGAAAAGCAAACCAAACATCTATCCATTTATCCATTCGCAAGTGGTGTCTATATAACACCCGTTGAAATCTTGATAGTGTTGTTAAGTCCTCAGTCCATTGCATTATGGGAGGTGAACATTTATCCTTCCAACGTAATAGTGTAAGTCTTTTAGCTGTCATAAGGGCTCGGAAAATCCATTTGTGCTGGCTATGCGTTAACTTCCAAGGAACCAGTAGGTAGTTTAGAGGTGTAAAGGGCTCCTTTTATGCCTTTAATCTTGCGAAAATGGCTGTTTACGGCGGCCGTTGTGCGCAAGATCAGATCTGTGTACTGTCGGGAACCCAGGATTTACGGGCAGCAGAGAGAAGTGTATGGCTTGCAGGGGAAGCAGGCGGCTTGCAGGGCAATTGGCCCACTGCAGGGCACTTGCAGACCACGCGGTGAGCCATCCAGGGGTTGGCATGGCATGGGTCATGCAGGCGAGCAGCAGCAATGAGGCCATAAGTGCCCACCACTCCTGGACCCCAGTAAGTCCAGGAGTCCACTACACCTACCAAGGCTGGTGGGGTATAATACAATTTCCAGTGGCTTGGAGTACGCCCCAATCACAGGGCAGTTTTAGGTTGTCTTTACTGATTCTGGGTCATTGAGATCCTTGGTTTAACACACAAGGCTCAATTCAGGGGGGGGGCTGGTTCGTGTGTGTGTGTGTGTGTGTGTGTGTGTGTGTGTGTTCACAAAGTCATGTGAAGTAGGTTGAGCAAATTCCCGTCTTGATCAGAATGGGCTCAGTGGTGTAGTGGCTAAAGTGTTGGACTGGGAGTCAGGAGATCTGGGTTCTAGTCCCCACTTGGTCATGCAAATCCACTGGGTGACTTTGGGCCAGTCACAGACTATCAGCCCCAACCTACCTCACAGGGTTGTTGTTGTGAGGATAAAGTGAAGAGGAGGATTATGTATGCCGCCTTGGGTTCCTTGCAGGAAAAAAAGGCGGGATATAAATGCAATAATAAAATTATTTGGAAAAGTGCCACCCCCTTTCTAAGAATTCTCTGACTCCAACCCTGGCCCAGTTCTTGTATTTGGGGCAAGCATTACAAACCGCCGAGATGCATATTTCTGAGCTAGAAACACCAAAATCTGCAAAATTGCTTCTGACAAGATGCATACAGGTTTAAGTGACTTGACCGTGATTATTGTAGCCAGTCATTGTCACCACCAGCAGTGCCCAGGGCTGGTGCCAAGCTTTTTTGCGCCCTAGGCAAGGTGAGCAGCTTCCACACACACCCCACGCCACCCTCCCCCCACCACTCCTGGTAGGCGGAGACAGGTTACCTGTGCCTCGCCCAAAGTCCTCCTGCTTGGTGGGACGCTGCGGTGGGGTGGGGGGTGGGCAGCTCCACTTCCGCCCGTTCGCCCCCCACCCAGCGTCCCAGCTTGGCTTTGGCTGGGAGGGCCCAGCCGAAACCAAGCCAGGAAGCTGGGGGAGGGCAGTCAGACAGCTCCACATTCTGACGTCCGGCACACGCCAGAAGTCAGAACGTGGAGCTGTTCCTTCCCCACCCCCACCCCAGCGTCCTGGCTTGGCTTTGACTGGGAGCGCCCAGCTGAAGCGAAGCCGGGAAGCTGGGGGGGGGGTACAGAAGGCTTCAGAACGGCGCGCCCGGAAGCTGCCCTCACTCGGCCAGAGCGGCTCTGGGAGGGGGAGGGCAACTTCCGGGAGCGCCGTTCGGTGCCCCCTTACCTTGGCGCTCTAGGCAGCCGCCTAACTGGCCTCTATGGAAGCGCCAGCCCTAGCAGTGCCAGCATCAAGAGTAGGCATGGTTAGGCACCTGCTCAGGGCCCACACAGCAGGGGCCCATGGGAGTTTCTCCTTCTTTTCACCATCATAACCTGCTTCTGCACCTGATACTCTAGCCCAGACAATGGTGTTGGTGAGGAGGAGGAGGAGGAGGAGGAGGAGGAGACACCATGGCCTCCTTTCTCCCTTGCTCTCTGCCTGTCAAGCAAGTGGTAGCAATGAAGATGAAAGAGGAGGAGGAGCCAGGGCAGCTGATGACAATGGCAGTGAGAAGGTGGACTCACTGAGGGAGGGGGCCATTGGGGGGCTCTTGCCCACGGGCCTTCATAAACCTAGAGACAGCACTGGTCACTAGTTAAACTACTGAAGACCAAAGGTGAGGGGGACACTATTGTATCTCTCCCATGAATACCGAGTTAATATTAGGGACGTCAGAGGAATCTGTCTGGTGGTGGGGCTTGCTGAGCTTTCATCATTTCACTCCCCGGACTTCGGTCCTTTCTCATGAGCTGTCCCCACTCATTCTGCATCATGTTGGGCCAGCTGGAGGATTTTTCTGTTTTTTAAAAAAATCTACATGAATAGAAATATGTGCAAATTGCAGGGCACAAATTGTGTGATTTACACAAATTTGTCTAGTAATTTGCACAAAATGCAGTAGCAATTTGGGTGAATTACAGAAATTGTGGCCTGAAATTTGCATGATTCACCGAAATTGTACCCCATAATTTGTGCACATCTCTAGTTAAGTAATTTTTTTAAAAAAAGTTCCTGGATTTTGCGGGTGGGGGGGGAACCTGGCTTGGCCCATAAATGTGAGCCAGGTTAGTTGTTTGCTGGGATTCAATTGAGCCCCAAAAGGGCAAGATCCCACAGACATGGGCATCCCTAGTTAGTATCCCTAGGCCCAGTATTGGGCAAAAGGCAGGATACAAATTAAAATAATAATAATAATAATAATAATAATAATAATAATAATAATAATAATAATAATAATAATTCTGTTCCTGGAGATTCATTGTCCCTGGTTTTCAGGATGTCTCTTGCAGAAGAGTAAGATTTAGCTTGCAATTGTTGTAGAAGTTGATTCTCCCAATTCAGTGTGTACAGATGGACACTTACTGTGCCGATGGGGCTACTTTGTGAAATCTTTGCACATGCCTAGGAAGGCTGGCATGGATTTGGTGTAATTAAGCAATGCTTCCTGTATATGTTAGGTGTAGTGAAAAATCCGCCCTAACAACTTGGAGATTGCAAATATACTCAGAGATGCTCCGGGCACAAACATACCCCTGTTTTCTTGGGTGTGTGAGCTTTAGTTTAAAGAGATTAACGGATGCAAAGCGAAACCGCTCAGGTTTAAGTTAATTACTGCTGAGTTTATAGACACTTGGCTTAGCATGTGTATAGCAATTTAAAAAAATAACCCCAAGGTGAATCCATTTAAGCCAAACTGAGAGCTGGGTACAAGCTGTGCTCACTTCAGCACGCTTGTTCCAAAAAGCATCCTTTAGCAGTCACCCTCGTTTGCTGAAGTGGTCTGGGCATGAATTGCTAAGGGGGGGGGGGGGGAGTCTGACGTAGGAGGTTTGAGGTTCTTCATGTTAGCCACAGGTCATGATAAAATCTGATGATAAAAGCCAAGTCAAAACACAAGCAAACTGTTGATACTTTTTTAGATTAGAGGGACTTGGCTGAATTTAATAATAATGCACAGTATGGAGAAAGTGGAGATCTCTCTGTCTCTGTCTCTCTCTCTCTCTCTCTCTCTCTCTCAAGCCCTCTGGTCCTCTTCAAGTGGTGCAGCTAAGGCTGGACTTTGGGGCCCAATTTTTTTTAAAAAAAACCAACCATGTGACATGGTGACAGGAGCAACATGCCAGCATCCTTCCAGCCACGTGCATGGTTACAGATATTCATGGCTATTTTGTTTCTTACTTCTAAGATATAGTTCCCCCTTCCCACAACAGAATGGTGCTTATTCCCCCATTCAATGTGTTTAAGCATTAGAGCAGCAGATGGGAAACTTTGCAATGCCTCTCCTATGGCTTAGGTGTTGACAGTAAGAGCTTTAAGCTAAAATATGCTGGTAGTTCTGGTTATTTGGGGGACAGGCAGGCGGGGACCCACTGCCACCATCGCTGTGGTCACCACCTCACTCTCTCCCGATCAGTGTGCCTGCCTGCCAGCTAGCTTACTTTTCAGGTGCGGAGGTGTTTCCGCATTCAGGGGCCACGCTGCCTGTGCATCCACCAAAGTATCGCAAGGCTTCCTGGAACTTCTGAGAGTTCTTGCGATACTTTGCCCGACCTTGCACAGGTGCCGTGCGCTTCCTGAAGGTGGAAACATCTTATGGAAAGCACACTGGCAAGGCAAGTGCACATATCCGCACCAGGAAAAGTAAGCCGGCTAGCCGGCAACCAGGCAGCTGGGCCAGCTGGGTTGGGAGGTGCACAAGCAGGGTGGGGGTGGGGTGGGTGGGAGGTGAGACAGGAGGTGTGCAGGTGAGGAAGTGGCTACTTCTTGGCTGGCCATGAAGGCAGCCAGCAAGACCAAGAAGCAGCAGAACCTTTGTTGGAGGAGAGCACCATTCATCCCACACTGCACCTGTTTCCTCCTGCTTCATGGTAGGGCCGGCCCTGGTGGATTAACCTCGGGCAACGGGGATAGGTTCTGCCTAGACTGTCTAACTTATTAGGACTATAGAAGCAGTTGCAAAGCATGAAATAAAATGGGAGGGCAAGAAAAGTATTAGTTATTTGTGTAACAACTGAAGTGATACATATGTCCATCTAAGAGTGTGTGTGTGTGTGTGTGTGTGTGTGTTTGTATAAGATCATTAAGTCCAGTTTCTAAGATAAGCTAGCTGCACCACTGTCCCTTAATGAAGCTGACTGAGACTGATAAAAAGAAGAACTTCTTCCCACAACATAACACAACTCTAACCTGTGGAACTGCCTGCCACAAAATTGGATGATAGCCAGAATTTTAGACAGCTTGACAAGGAGATTAGACAAAGTCATAGAGGAGAACATGTCTATCAGTGGCTATCCGTGTAGATCACAAGCTGAATATGAGCCAACAGTGCGATATGGCTGCAAGAAAGGCAAATGCTATTTTGGGCTGCATGAATAGAAGTATAGCTTCCAAATCACGTCAGGTACTGGTTCCTCTCTATTCGGCCCTGGTTACCTCATCTAGAGCATTGCATCCAGTTCTGGGCATCACACTTCAAGAAGGACGCAGACAAGCTGGAGTGTGTTCAGAGGAGGGCAACCAGGATGATCAGGGGTCTGGAAACAAAGCCCTATGAAGAGAGACTGAAAGAACTGGGCATGTTTAGCCTGGAGAAGAGAAGATTGAGGGGAGACAGGATAGCACTCTTCAAATACTTAAAATACTTGTCACACAGAGGAGGGCCAGGATCTCTTCTCGATCCTCCCAGAGTGCAGGACACAGACTAATGGGCTCAAGTTAAAGGAAGCCAGATTCCAGCTGGACATCAGGAAAAACTTCCTGACTGTTAGCGCAGTACCACAATGGAACCAGTTACCTAGGGAGGTTGTGGGCTCTCCCACACTAGAGGCCTTCAAGAGGCAGCTGGACAAGCCTCTGTCAGGGATGCTTTAGGGTGGATTCCTGCATTGAGCAAGGGCTTGGACTCGATGGCCTTGTAGGTCCTTTCCAACTCTGATATTCTATGATTCTATGATTCTATGATTAGTCCTGACAGGTATACAGAAATTCCATGTTCGGTTGCAATAAATCCTGGGGAGGCTCTTGGTTCTGATATGGGTGAGTTTGTGAATCCATTCTACATTCTTAATACTAGCAGACAATACAAAGTGCAGTGCTGATTCCCAGCACAACACACCCTGGTAGATTTGCTCTGGGATTATCCCAATTTGCAACAGGGCAAATTAATTTTCATAAAATTCTGACTTGCCTTAGCTACAGGCAAGTCAAATGAATCCATTCTCAGCAGTGTATACATCATTATTGTTCACATGTAAACGCTCTTTCTTTTGAAATATAGACCAATTATCATGTTCCTTCAGGAATCAGACATTTGCAATAACACACCTTCAACAACTCTGGTACCAGATAGACAAGATATAAAGCAGTATATTTCGAAACATTTCCCTCGAGCACTGCAGAGAGCAATAAGTTAAAGGTAAGACTTGAGATTGCATCACATAGCTTATCAAAGAGATTGTTTGCAGAGACCCACGCTAGTATTAAGCATCGCATAGATCAGAGGTATCAGTCCTGAAGGCTATGAAAAGGAGTTGTTCTGCTTCATCTCTTGAAATGTGTAAAAGTTGCACTTTGTCTAAGTAACTGCAGTCTGTGTAACAAGGTTAAGGATCACTTTTGGGCCTCCAGGCAGTCTCCATTCTTGCTTCCACTCAATCACTCACACACACACACACACACACACACAGAGACAGAGAGAGAGCCTAGGAACTAGGACACTGCATCCAGGGCATTGTGGAGGATGCAAATTGGTGACCAGGCTACCAGCAACTGTGCTGCTGTCACTTGATCTGGAAATAACAGAAGAAAGTATGGAATTCACTACCACAATGTAGCGATGGCCACTATGGCATTACCCCACAGTTCAGTTCCCTTAGGTATGTCTGCATTTGTATGTCTAGTGAGTGCAGAATGTTGGACTGAGTGGGTGTGGCTAATGATGCTGTGAAAGGGGGAGGAGTATAAATGGGAGGAGTCTAGAGCTTGGAGGTGGTTGGTTAGTTGGTGGGGAGTGTCGGTTAGGATTGTCAGTGGTGTGGAGAGTGAAAGGAGATAAGTTTTTAAGAGACTTAAGATTACTGTTTTTATTAAAACTAGTAGATTAAGCAGGTTAACTTGAATTTGAAGTAACTAAGAGCTGTTAAACAAAAAGAAACATTTAATTTTTGTTTTGTTACCTCAGACCACGTGTCTGCTTGGCTTCACCTGCTCTACAGTTACTATCGTAAACACCTTAATATATAACCTTCAGCTTGTTACATACACAGTAAAACCTTTCCAGATTCTAGCCTTTACCCTCTCATAGGGGGGAAAGGTTGTGTTTTACCCTACCCTCAGGCTGTTTAAGTGGTGGCGCTTGGCTTGATGAGGGTTTGTGTGCGACGAGGCCTGGTGCGGGAGGCCTGAGGAGGGTTTGTGTGCGACGAGGCCTGGTGCGGGAGCCACCAATTTGGATGGTTTGGTGGATTAGACAAATTCACGGAGGATGAGGCTATCAATAGCAACTAGTCATGATGGCTGTGTATTATCTCCAGTATCCAAGACAGCATGCCAAAGTACACCAGTTGCTGGGGAACATAGGTGGGAGGATGCTGTTGTACTAATACCCTACTTGTGGGTTTCCCATGGGCAGCTGGTTGTCCACTGTGTCAGCAGAATGGTGGACTAGATGGCCCCTTGGTCTGATCCATCATGGCTCTTCTTATGTTCCTTTGTTCTCCTCCCCTTTCACTGCCCCCACATCCTCCAGATCAGCCTTCCTCAACCTGGGGCGCTCCAGATGTGTTGGACTACAACTCCCAGAATGCCCCAGCCAGCTGGCTGGGGCATTCTGGGAGATGCAGTCCAATACATCTGGAGCGCCCCAGGTTGAGGAAGGCTGCTCCAGATCATGGAACACTTAAGAAACACCTCTGCATTTGCTTTAGACCTGCCAGTCATCAGCTTGGTGCCCCTCATGCCTGAACACAAGACATTAAATGGTATGAACTGTTAGCCATTCCCCATGCTGCCAGGAATGCCATTAAAGGCATTTGTGCTGTCAGGGGTTTTAAAAGGGCGCGCCCTTATTAACATGCTTCTGTAATGTAGATTACACTGGAAAATAAGCATGCCTTTAGGAAGTTGTATGCTCAACACTCCAAGGTGTGGGCCCCGTAACTAAACCACACACCTGTAATTAACATCTTGAAACATCTTCTAACTAACTGGAGTGGTCCAGAACTAGAGATATGGGATGGATTTGCTCCAAGGAAAGTGGATCTGTTGAGACTGCACCAGCATGAAGGCAAACTTTTCTAAATGTCCTCTTTGGAACACTGGAAGCTGCCTGACATGGAGGCCATAGCTAGACCTAAGGTTTATCCCTGGATCGTCCAGGGGTCAAACCTGTTCATCTAGGTGACACACAGGGGATCCAGTACTCAGGCAGAGGCGAACCCTTGATGATCCCAGGATAAACCTTAGGTCTAGCTGTGGCCTAAGTCCATCTTGGTCTATCTAGCCCACTGTTGTTGACAATGGCCCTTTCTACAGCTAATGGCCTTTGGGGAGGGTGGGGGGACAATCCCAGACTTACCAGCTTCCAGGATCATCCCTGGGCAACTAAACAGAAGCGTGACATCCCGGAAGGGAAGAGGGGTGCCACGCTCATTGCACCCGCCTTTTTTTAATGAAAAAAAAACACCCAACAGGACGTGGAGCACACTTGCGCTTCCGGGGAAAAGTTGAAAGAAGGAGAAACCCCAACCCCGCTACCCCTGTCAATGTCCCTGGACTCCCCCCATCCCAAATCCTTCCCTCTACTGACTCCTGCTACTCACAGGGAGGAAGGAAGCAGCCGGGATGGGTGCCCACATTGCCCATGGTCCTCGGGATCACTCCAGGACCATGGGTAAAACCGAGTTAATTACTGGCAGCAAGAGCTTTTCAACTCTCCTTGGAGGTGCCAGGAGAGCCAATGTGGTGTAGTGGCTAAAGTGTTGGATTGGGAATCAGGAGATCCGGGTTCCACTCGGCCATGGAAACCCACTGGGTGACTTTGGGCCAGTCACAGACTCTCAGCCCAACCCACCTCACAGGGCTGTTGTTGTGAGGATAAAATGGAGAGGTGGAGGATTATGTACACCTCCTTGGGTTCCTTGGAGGAAAAAAGGCAGGATATAAATGCAATAATAATAATAAAAAAAAAATAATTGAACCTGTGTCAAAAAACAACACCAAGTGCTCTAGCAGTGAACTACAGCTCCTTTCTTTAGGTTTAGGCAGGCAAAATTTCCTCAAGATTAGGAAGACTAAAAGGATCTCTTTCACACCATGAATGAACGTTCAGGCAGTGCATGTATACAAGCTACAAGTAGTAAAGGGATGCTTAAAAGCCATGGATGTAGAGAGGTATGAGAAATTCCTTTCAGTTCATTTTTTAGCAGGATTTACCCCGTTTGCACCTTCCAGATAATATACAAACTCAGACACAGTCTGCGGTCAAAATCCTCACATTTCCGATCTTGGAATGTGATTTGTAGGCCAAGAACAAATTGCCTTTAACTGCATGTGTACGCTTGATGCACATGGGAAAAAGTGTCCTTTTGAAAAATCACACGCATAAACTTTAATCAATGGGGGAAGAATGTGCAAATTTGAAAGATGTGTAGAACTGACACTCATATTAGGGGGGAAAACATGCACAAAAATATGCGCAGGTTTTCATGTGAAAAAATGATAATCAAAGCTTGCAATTTGAACCGGCTTTGAATCTGAACAAGCTGTGAAATCTAGAGACTTTCAGTGAGATCAAGTTTTGCTGATTCACGTGAATGTGAGCACAAGCAGCTCAGCTTTCTCATCACATCCTAAATCACATGATACACTCAGATGGCCAACAGGAAACCAGAGCCCCCTTCTCATTTTAAAACATATGTGCTACTATACAGGTCACAGTTTACTGTTTATATAGCACCATGAATGTGCATGGCGCTTTACACAGTAACTCACAGAACGACAATAAACTCTATGTCAAAGAGCTTACACTCCAGAAATAATCTTAGAAGTGGAACTTGTGAAGGGGAAATGGGGAGGGGAGAATCATATATGTTATGCAATTGCTGCCTCAACCACATTCCAAAAAAGTTTTTGGCTAGGGTGACCATATGGAAAGGAGAACAGGGCTCCTGTATCTTTAACAGTTGTATAGAAAAAGGGGATTACAGCAGGTGTCATTTGTCTGCACGCAGCACCTCATGAAGTTCCCTCTTCAGCACAAGAGTTAAAGCTGCAGGAGCCCTGCCTAGCCTGACCAGATACAAAACATGGCAGGGCTCCTGCAGCTTTAACTCTTGTGCTGAAGAGGGTGTTTCACCAAGTAGTGCAAGCATACCTGCTGAAATCCCCCTTTCAATACAACTGTTAATGATACAGGAGCCTCGTCCTCTTTTCCATATGGTCACCCCCAGCTTTTGCATTTCTATTGTGTGCATTCCTAGTATGATTTATTGGTGGATTGTTTAATCTCAAGTGTATATTAGTTCATATGTGTGTGATTATTTCACTGTTGTTGTCTTGCAATTGTTTGTGAATCATCTTGAAATGTTACAAATGTTACTTTTCTGATGTGAGTCACTTTAAGGGTGGTTTACCATGGCAAAGCAGCATAGAAATAATACTGATCTTAGGAGTGACTTGTGAAGGACGCACATATTGTAAATGTAGTTTGCAAATGGAAAACCATCCAACCAACCAACATACCCTGCTTCATCATTAAGAAGTAATTATAAGCAAACTGCTGGTCAGGGAAAGCTCTTGACATTTGCCTCACATTGTGTGCTATTGCCCTTGGGGTTTTTCAGTCTTCCACACCCTTCTTTGACAATGTGGTAATTTAATAGCCCATGTGAGAACAGAAAAAAAAAAGAGCCAGTTGATACGTTATGTAATACCCAGCTTTGCATGAATTGCAATATAAATATTAACCAATCCACAAACTAAACTTGGCAACTCACTAAAACGGATTAATTAATCTTCCAGAGCATCTACGTACCACGAGTTCCATTGCAGATTTTAAAAAGCGTTTGAAAACTCATTTGTTTTCAATGGCTTTTGGTATTTTAGCTTGATTTACTGTTCTTATTACTATGATTATTCTATTATTTCTGTTTTGTGAACCTCTTCCCCCCTTCATATGTCTTAATGTGATTTTAGATTGTAAGCCTCTAGGCAGGGTATTGCTGTTTTATTTGTATATTTTGTACAGCACCAAGTACATTGTTGGTGCTATATAAATAAATAAATAAATAATGGTAAGAAGCTGCTAATATATCTTGCTGAAGAAATGCAACAATGATTACACATTACTACTATGAAAATTAAGGATGTACTGACAGGGAAATCAAAAGTACCCCATTAAAACCCCTTTTCTGATGTGGAAAAGTGCCCAGGCACACAGAAATACTCTGATTCCTTTTCCCCACCCCTCCATGCTTTTGAATTTTGAGACACAGAAAGCCTCTTGGCCGACTGCTCACGGTTGTCCTGACCGCTTGGCTCCTTATCTGCCATGGTCACATGTTTCTTTTTCCTTAAACACGTGTGTGTAACCAGGATCCAGGCTGTGAAACACAGACATGTAGGTGCATCACTTCATTGTTTATCACCTAAGTCCCCTGACTGGGCATTTTGGAAGGGTCAGAGCATACTCTGGACTTTCTATTTCTCCTTGGGGTGCTTATCAAAGAACAGAATGCAAGATTTTGTACCAGTCATACAGTAGGCTGCCAAAGTATGGCATTATTTATGGAAGAATGGGTTTCGTTTATGGAACATGTATGGGACTTGTGATCAGTCACGGGAGGGAGGAGGGGAAAGTAGGACTTCATCAGAGCAACTTTGTTGAGTATAAAAGTATGCTGATGTGGATGATGGGCAGAGAGTTTGCTGGCGGTGGGCTTCTCTCCTACACATGTAGTTCTAATAAAGCCTCTGAATCTGAACCAGTCTGGACTCGCTCCTTCCCTACTGGATATGGGGAAATTTCCCTAACAGTATTTATTTATTCAGACTTGGGCCTTTATTGGACCAGGCTATATCCTGGCCTGATACCCGGGATTGTCCCTGTGTGTCCAGGGGATCCCAGGATCAGGGAGGGATCATCCCTCCCTGGCCCTGGGATATAGCACTACCCTTTGGCCCCAGTTTTTCCCGCGGTCTCGGGCTGACCACGAGCATGTGGCCCATTTCTGCGGCTTTACCCGGCTCCGCGCAGTTACTCGCACAGAGCTGGGAACCACACACAGGATGCAGTGCTCAGGATTAGGGTGGGGGGAGTGGGGAAATCATTTTTAAAAACACACACACACACACACACACTCACCGGTTGACGCTGGAGTGCTCCTGTCTCATTAAAAAAAATGGCGGGCACAACGCCTCTCTTCTTGAGCTCGTCATGACTCGCATGTAAACGAGGGCGAGATCTAGCGTTATTCACAATGCGAGGTCTCCCCTCCTCGCTCCCGGATTTTCAGGTAGGTCTAGCAAAGGCCTTAGTCAGGTGGAAGCAGCCTTTGAAAAGATCAAATTGCTTTCTCAGCTTGAAAACAACAACCTCTTCATCCCAAATGGTTCAAGATGTTCTACTCTCAAGCAATAAACTGAGTGAATTCCTACCCCCCCCCCCAAAAAAAATAGGGATTGGGAAATAAATTCATTCTGTCTGCTATGTTATGCCTGCTTACCAAATTTGTACTATCCGAACCCAGGAACGAACCAGAACACAGTTAAATGTTGACACCAGCGGTTTTTCCAAAGATGGTAATCAATGTTCACACATAAAAAAAAGTGCACAAAAATGCATGTAGTACAGAAAAGTTATTACAAAAATGTGTACATTATGGAGAAGTGCACACAAGAATGTTTCATCTTAGGGGAAATTGCCTGTTTGAAATGTTGTGTATAATTTGAAAAATGTGTACAAAATGCGTAGGTTTTTAGAAATGTGCACAAAAATGGCGCATGATTTTTCATGCGGACTTTAAACAAAGAATCAAATCTGCAAACCGATCTGAAAATGGGATGGAATGAACATCACGTCAGAGGAAAGAAAACCTGAGCGGAATCAAACTTGAGAGTTTCAAGCAAGCAAGATATTGAAGACAAGTTGTTATTACATTCATAGGAATTTGAAGCTGAGGTAGTGGTGGGCAAGGGGTGTGTGTGTGTGGTGTGTGTGTGTGTGTGTGTGTGTGTGTGTGTACTGGTAACCTGACTCAACGGTTACTCAATGCCAGCAAGAAGCTGAGTTAGCAAAACCTGAACAGCTGTCCCTAGCCAGAAAACCAACTTTGCCAGGATTGATAGCACTGTCATTCCAGGAGTTCCAGTAAAGAGTGACTCTGACCTAAGGCAATTAGACAGGCCGGTTCCCTCAGGAAAACTATCCTTAGTCATAATTCATCTTGTAGGCATGTCCGATGCTTATACACAGTTTTTTCCCAACATGGTGCCCCCTGGATGTCTTGGACTGCAAATCCCATCAGCCCCAGTCAGCAGGGCCAATGTGGGGTGGTGGTGGGAGTTGCATTTCAACACCTATGCTGGAATGGCTAAAGCAGGATACAAATCCCATATTTTATCAATTCATTATTTAGATTTAGTTAGGGTGCAACCCTATGCATATTTAGATAGAAAAAAGTCCTACAATTCCCATCATTCCCCAGCTGCCAGCATTCCCCTGTGCATGTATCCTCCCTTCCCTGCCCTGCCTAGCTTACTGAATAGGATTGTTGTAGAGGTTAAACTGGGGCAGCCCCAGGTATGAATAGCACCCAGAGCACCTAGGAGGATGGGCAGAATATACAAGTGGCCCATGAGTTGCCAGCTGAGTGCTCAGCAATGGACATGTTCTGGAGCCTCCAGGAAATGCACAAAACTCCCACCATGCCATTAGACCCCAGTGCACAGGGCCCCTTTGCCCTGCAGCCAGCGATAGGGCGAAAATCTGCCAGGCAGACTCGGGGACAGACGCAGCCCTCATGGGCCCAGGTGGATGTGAGCAGGCCCACCCAGTGTTAGGACCCGGCACCCTTGAGCAGCACCCGGGGGCTCTGCATTTTGGTGTCTACCCTGGAGCCCACACACAGAGTGACAAGGTCTGCAGGCCACCAGATTTAATTTCCCACAATGCTCCTGACTAAGGCCTCAGCTAGACCTATGGGTCTAGCGTGACGGAGGGGTGAGGATCTCACAATATTATAACCACAAGTTTGACCCCCTCTGTTTACTTCTCCTATTGACGTTCAAAGCTTTTCACGGTCTAGCTCCTTCCTATCTCTCCTCTCTCATCTCACACTATTGCCCCGCTCGTGCTCTCCGCTCCTCTGACGCCATGTTTCTCGCCTGCCCAAGGGTCTCTACTTCCCTTGCTCGGCTTCGTCCATTTTCTTCGGCTGCCCCTTACGCCTGGAACGCTCTTCCAGAACATCTGAGATCCACAAGTTCAATCGCAGCTTTTAAAGCTCAGCTAAAAACTTTTCTTTTTCCTAAAGCTTTTAAAACTTGATGCTGTTTGGACTTTATACTGTTAGTTTTACCCTACCCTGTGCCTGTTTACCCTACCCAGTGCCTGTTTGCATTCTCTTCCCCTCCTTATTGCTTTACTATGATATTAATAGAATGTAAGCCTATGCGGCAGGGTCTTGCTATTTACTGTTTTACTCTGTACAGCACCATGTACATAGATGGTGCTATATAAATAAATAAATAAATAAATAAATAAATAAATAATAACAACATGCGGCGCGCGACATCCAGGAAGAAAGAGGATGTCCGCCCGCCATTTTTTTCAAATGAAGAAGCGCATGAGTGCTTGAGCGCCAAAATGTGAGGTTTTTTTTAATAAATAAATAAATTTCCCCACTCCCCTCACCCCATCCCTGATGGGCACAGAGCTCCTGTGCACGGTTCCCGGCTCCTCGTGGTTACTTGCAAGGAGCCAGGACAAACCACGACGCGCACCCACATGTTCCGCGGTCTCAGGATCATCCTGAGACCACGGAAAAAGTGTGCTTAAAGGGTAGGGCCATATCCAGGGGAAAGGGAGGGATTATCTCTCCCTGCTCCCGGGATGCCCTGTGCGTCATGTGGGTGCACAGGGACGATCCCGGGACGCTCCTTGGGGTAAGCCCTCATCTTGCTATGGCTACAGTGTCACTCAGGGTTATTGTGGGAAATTTCAAATGGGGGGTTGTAGCCACTCACTGCTGTCCTGGGTAAGTTGGGAGCCAATCGAAATGGGAAGGGTCCGAGAGGGCAATTTGTCAAGGACTTCTTAAAACTCATTTTTAAACAAAACGATAAATAAATAAATACATAAATCAGAATCTGTGCACAAGGATGGCTTCAGTTGCACTGCTGCTCACTCCTAACAATTGCCTGCCTTCAGTTATTGATATATAAACTGTCAGTGGAGGCTGGTGGCTCCGGGGTCAGTAGGGCAGTGAATCCACTCTGGGTTTCAGTCAGAACTCTAAAGGAGCTGTCCAAGGTGCTCCAAGTTTCAATCAGAACTGCACCTTGGATAGTTCCTTTAGAGTTCTGACTGAAACCCAGAGTGGATTCACTGCCCCACCAATAATGGGGCCACCAGCCTCCACTGGCAGCTGTGACTGCTGCGTCAGGATTTCCTGCATTCCTGTTCTCACGCGGCTTTAGCGCTAAATGAGGAGTGCTGAGTCATGGTCACATTCATGACTGCGCTGATTCCGCTGCCAACTGGCAATCCCCCGCTACGCAAATCTGCAGTAAGTAGCAGATTACCTCTCCCACCACCTCCCAAACAGGGAAGTAGCGCAAAGGATGTCCAAGAACCTGACACGGTATTTTCACTTCAGCATCTACTCACCAGCACCAGAGCTAGTCTCTCCCTCTTTTTATACATATTTTTGGTGCTTCTCCCTCCAACTTTTTTTCACTTTAGCATCACACCAGAAGGCACGTGAGTTGCGATGCAGCAACACCCCACTAAGAAGATGTTATAAAGATTGGATGATAGAGTGGAAAAACGAAGACAGTGATGGATGCAGAAGATAAGAGGTTGTCACTGATCTGCCTTCTATGAGTTACTGGGGTGGGGGTGGGGATTTCCCATTCTCCCTCTTTCTAAACTGCCCAGAGAGCTTCGGCTACGGGGCGGTATAGAAATGTAATAAATAAATAAATAAATAAATTCCCATTTGAATTAACCAAAAGACAGGTTGCAAAGGAGAACAGGAGCGAGCCAACCCAAGCTTTGAACTAAAGTCTGGTGAATTTCAGCAAGTCCCTGGACCCCTAGTTCTTCCACCCCTGAGCTCTCTTCTATGGTAGGCAAGCAGCCACGGGTGTTCTGCGTCAGATCCTCCACTCTGCCCTGTCTGTGAGCTCTCCACACTAAACCTGCCTATCACACCTTCCCCCTCCCCATTGCAAGGATAACCTTGGGGATCATGGAGGACGGCTACCAATACTATGCTTTTATACTTTTTGTTTTATATTTTGAATGGCTTTCATGGTTTTCATTTTTGTAAACCGCCCAGAGAGCTTTGGCTATTGGGCGGTATAAAAATGCAATAAATCAATCAATAAGAGGCAAGTGTGATGATGGGGGACCTGCCACAGCCCCCTAGGAGGACCCATGCATGGGCTGAGCAATGTACCATGGCCAGGGATCAATGGGAGCCAAGACAAGGGTCCCCTTGCTTTGTGGTAGGGGGACTCCTTTCTTATGGCTTTGATGCTTAAACCGTATTTGGATCAGAGAACCCTTCAAAGATGGTCTCCCTTCAAACAGAAGATTGCCCTCTGTAAAGTGAGGCACACTGCCGTCCTACAGAAGCAAGTGACTGATATATATATAAAACCATTGATGATCTCCAGACCATTCCCAAACGAAAGTTCACAAATTCCCAAAGTTCATTCATGTGGGGTTACAAACAAGCAAGCAAACTGAAAAGGCAGCTGGCAAATGGACAATTTGAAGCAGAGAAAGAGAAGGGCTTCACCCTTTCCCCACCCTCTGTTTTTCCATGGGAGCACATGCACACGGGCATCTGCCACTTTCCCTCCCTGAAATCTTTCACCCTGGCATCTATACACACAATTGCATGTTTGCAATCCTACAGAGCCACTCAAAGTGACAATGCAGAAAGGGTGAAGTGCCCCTTGGCTGCTTCGCCCTTGAAAATCACCCCATCCCAAACCACTTTTCCTTTTGAAAGTGATGCACATGTGTGTGTGCACGCACACACACACACACAAACACATGCACACACAAGCACACAATCCCAACCCACAAGCCTTCGTTATCCTATTTCCCATCTTTGCGCACAATGTGTAAGACCCTGTTGTAGGATCATTCTCGGTTCAGTAAATCAATCACATGAGTTCAATGACTAGGTGTGTGTAGAATTGTTCCATGCCTCAACAGACATACCCAAGGATGGCATCTTCCGAAGACTGTATGGACTTGTTCCTTTCTCTTTAGCCCTAATAAGGTATCATCCAGTCTGCTGAAAGGACACATTCCGGGCTGGCTTCTACATGAAAGGATTACATAACTGACAGCCTGCAGTTCAACCCCCAAGCTGGCTCTAAAATCTTTCCACGTCAGTTCCTGAGATTGCATAAATTAACCCCAAAAGTCATGGCTGCAGAATTCCTAAATCCATGATTAAAAGTTCGTTACTGTGTCCTTTGCCAACAAAGTTATAATTGCCTGGGAACAACCCAGCCTGATAGCAAACATATTTTCATCTGCTTTTCTTGGTTAAAGATATAATTTAGCCTGATTTGCCAAATGACTCTAATTCCCAGACTACTTATCAAAAAGAAGATTGGGTGGGGCAGGAGATCATAGATAAGTCCATTGCGCCAAAGTGAGTCTGATGGCAAGATAGGTCCAAAGCTTGGGCATCACAATTGGAGCACGATCCTGGGCTCAAATCTCAATGGTTCCAGCAGTGGTATTGCTTGGCACAAATCTGCATCAAATTTGTACACACAGAGACATACATACATATATGTATGCAAATACAAATGTATTTTTCATAGGAGACAAAGCCTGCCAATTAATTTCTCATCCAAATAACCTCAAATAACATAAATTATACAGTTAATTCATTTGCACCCTGCCCTAGATCATCTCAAACAGTTTTCTTTTCTAAGTGCAATTGCCACGCATGGAGAGATTTGCAGGGTAGGGTGTTGAGGAGGGGGGGGGGAGTTAGTCCTTCTCTCTCCAGCTACAATCCCCCATGAAAAATCACCCCCTGAATGGCAATGAGGTAGGGGGTGGGAACCTTCTATTGGCACCCAAGGACAGGTAGAGAATAGATTTGGGTCCGGGCGTAGCAATGGCCCTCAACATCTTGAAGTCATCCGTGCAAGATGCTTGAAAATGATGCCCTTCTTTGATGGACTCTAGTTGCCAGGATCTAACAAGGTCAGAACCAAGGATCCAGAGATCAGGGCTCCATATCAGAGTGTTCTCTGAGCAAGAAAGAATTCCTAGATTATAAAGGTTCTGCCCACTCAGGTTTGACATTGGCTCCACCTGACCAGGAAGGACCAATCCCCTCCCACCTCGGCGGCATCTGCTGCTCCTCCATCTCATCACCTTTTCTGAGCCCCCACAAGAGGCAGGTGAACAAGAGGGTTGCAATGGGGAAAAGGAGGAGGAGCTCCAGGGGGCTCTTGCTAGTCGGCCCCTGCCAGGACATGGGCCCTTGACAAGTGCCCAATCAAGCCTACTATTGGTGCCAGCCCTGTTATCAGTTATTGAGAGACTTCTGGCCATGGACCGAGGCTCCTCAATCTGGCCTGCGAGACTCTTCCCCAGTATGGTTTTAATCTCCTTCACAGCACCCTGGAGGAAGAGGGTTCAATTAAAATTCTCTGCCCAGTGAACTTCAGCTGTGGGGTGGGATAAAAATGTATGAAATGAAATGAAATGATGGGGGTTAAAGTCAATTCCTTTCCAGTCCTCGTCTAACAGGTTTGAATACCTCTCTTCCACAGTGGAGGGGATAGCTGAAAGGGCTATGTAGTCCTGTAGTGTGGCATGAAGTTCCTGGCAGGTTTCCTGGCTGGCAATGCAACCCTCGGCCCAAAAATGGTCCGTCCCCCCACCTGTGCAATGCTGCAGATAGATTTCCCCCATTCCAAACCAAACCTTGACAGATAGATAGATGGAGAGATAGAGAGATAGAGATACATCCTGTTTCAGACACCTCTCTGGGTGCATGCCAGGCTCTTCCTGCCGTCCTGATCATAATTTTAGTTCTTAAGTTTATTATTTTTTAGTAATTTCTTTTTTTTTTAACAGTTTTTTTTAACTGCCCTCCAGCACCTGCTTCGTTTGGGTTCAAAGGAGTAGTTTTCTGTTTTGGAGCTCAGTCTTCACCTCTGCCTTGGATTTCGGTTATTGGTCGACTGACTTTTCTTTCAGTCTCACCAGTTTGGCTCCTGGGAAATGAGTGTTTTGTGATGGGCCATTCCCACCATGGCAGCTGTTTTATAAAAAGGCAAGCCCTGCTTCCATGGCAGCCCTTTTTTGAGAGCACCCATGGCACCCTCTCCACATTCCAAATGTGCCCACTGACCCAAAAAGGTAGGAGGGTGCCCGATTCTAGAATCGTAGAATAGCAGAGTTGGAAGGGGCCTATAAGGCCATCAAGTCCAACCCCCTGCTCAATGCAGGAATCCACGTCAAAGCATCCCTTACAGATAGCTGTTCAGCTGCATCTTTAACACCTCTAGTGTGGGAGAGCCCACAACCTCCCAGGTAATCAGTTCCATTGTCATACTGCTCTAACAGACAGGAGGTTTTTCCTGATGTCCAGCCGGAATCGAGTTTCCTGTAACTTTAGACCATTAGTCCGTATCTTGTTCTCAGGGATGATGGAGAAGAGATCCTGGCCCTCCTCTGTGTGCCAACCTTTCAAGTCGTTGAAGAGTGCTATCACGTCATTCTTCTCTTCTCCAGGCTAAACATGCCCAGTTCTTTCAGCTTCTCCTCAAGGGCTTTGTTTCCAGACCCCTGACCATCCTCGTTGCCCTCCTATGGATATTTACAGAGTAGTAAAGCTGCCTCTGTCATTCTCCAATTATTGTATTGGTTTGCACTCTCTGATGCAATCACTGGTGGCTGGTGGCTCTGATTACGGTGGGGCTGCAAATCCATTCTGGGTTTTTGTCAGAAACAACCAGAACTCTGGCTATCCAAGGCACTGAACCCAGCCTCGGGCTGGTTCTGACTGAAGCCCAGAATGGATTCACAGCCCTACTGAAACTGTAGCAACCAGCCTCCACTGGATGCAACACCAGGTCCCCAAATAGCTCCTCTGTGGGGGCAAGTTGGGGTGACCCTCTCTGAGGCACATCAAAGCCTGTGGCCAGATGATACATTGTTGTGAACGTGTTCCAGGCTTTCTCTCTCATTGGTCGGCCTGACCTCTTCCCTTTTTAGTCCCATCCAACTATGCGGCAGCAAAAGTTCATATTTCTCCCCTGCTGCCAAGACCCTTTTAAGCCCTCTGTGCTGGCTTCAGTTCAGGGCTCTTGTGAGTCTGGCTGCCAATTGCCTTTTCCCAGAGTCCCTTGCCATTGGCTCAGCTGCCAGCCAAAGCAGTCCAGACCCCTTCCCCACCCACTTGAATTCCACTCCATTCCATGCTGATCGCTTCTCGGAACCTCCGTCACAACCAGTGGAGGCTGGTGGCTCCAATGTCAGTGGGGCGACGAATTTATTTATTTATTTAAAACATTTGTATCCAACCCTATATCATTAAGATCTCAGGGCGGCATACAGATAAAAGCATACAGTATAAAACAATAAATATGCACAGCTAAAAACAAATTAAAGCATGAACCAAGACGAATCCACTCCGGGGTTCAGTTGGAACCAGTCAGAACTCTAACTTCACACTTTGGATAGCTCCTTTAGAGTTTCAACTGGTTCTGACTGAAACCCGGAGCGGATTCACTGCCCCCTGACATTGGAGCCACCAGCCTCCACTGGTCACACCCCTTTCTTTGAGTAACTTCACAATGCAAGACATTCCCTCAGCCCAAAAGGCAGAATGTGGTTTTACATACCAGAACAGCTTCAGCACCCAAATAGCTCCTCTAAAGTTATGGCTGGTTCTGAATGAAAACCAGAATGGATTCAGAGCCTGACCGGAATCAGTGCCACCAGCCTCCACTGCATATTGCTTCCCCTGGGTCAGTGCTGTTTACTCCAGCCTTCCCCAACCTGGTGCCCTTCAGATGTTTTGGCCTACAACTCCCATTATTCCTCACTACTGGCTATGTTGGCTTGGGACGCTGGGACTTGTCAGCCACCCATTGCATGGAAAAACTGAGGCCGACATTAACATGGGGAGCACGATCACATCCATTTGCTTGGAGAGAAAAACACACAAATTGAAGGGCAGCCTGGGTTGCCAACATTTATTACTGCCCTTGCTCCTGTGCCTTTCAACAGCAGCCTGGAGGACAGAAGTTAAGTGCATAGTTAAATTATGGCATTCACTACCACAAGATGTAGTGATGGCCAACAGTTTAGATGGCTTTAAAAGGGGGTTGAATAAATTCCTGGAGGAGAAGGCTATCAATGGCTACTAGTCCTGATGGCTATGTGTTACCTCCAGAATCAGAAGCAGTAAGCCTGTGTGCAGCAGTTGCTGGGGAACATGGGTGGGAGGATGCTGTTGCACACATGTCCTGCTTGTAGGTCTTCTGTCAACAGCTGGTTGGCCACTGTGTGAACAGAGTGCTGGATTAGATGGGCGCTTGGTCTGATCCAGAAGGGCTCTTATGTTCTTGTATTTTCCTGGCCTAGAGGTGATGTGACAGCAAAGGTTTCTACTGTTTAATCCCAGCATATTAAAACTGGTGTTAGAGGCACAAAAAGAGATTTGGGATGAAGGAGCCACTTTAGGGGCAGAATTGGCAGTGTTTGAAGGCCAGCATTGAAAAAAATGCTTGCTTTTCTGGTCGCCTAGGATTTGGGTCCTGTGATCAAGACTGTGTGCTTGTTTTTGAGGAGTCACCAGCTATCGTCTGACTATAATCTGTGCTGACAGAGGCTGGCGGTGTTTATCAGCGGGTCAATCAGACCTTTTTCCTGTAAATGATGCTGATCTATCTGCCATATGACTCGGCCCCTTGTTCAGCAACAAACACACACACACACACACACTCTCGGATCTGTGCTGCGATTGAAAAGCCCCTTTGTTGAGTTTCGCTTTGTTGCATTCCTTCCCTTGGGGAAAACGAAGTAACTTCTCTGGCCTCTTGTAACCCCTCTGAAAAGCACACCCATGCAGTACAGGGAATTGAAAGATGAAAATGCCATACAAAAACAGTTAAAGAGAATAATAATAATAATAATAATAATAATAATAATAATAATAATAATAATAAAATGCAAGACAAATATTAAATAGAATAGGATACAAAAGAAGAAACAGCACGTGACTTGATAAAACAGCCCTAGAAATCTGGAACTTGGTCTCTAAAATGCCTAGGAGAAAAAGGCTGTGTGCCTTTGCATGGTGCTGAAAAGATAACAATGTAAGGTGCCAGGTAAAACTCTTTGGCGACTTCATGCCATTAGTGGGGTGCCACTACTGAGAAGGCCTGCTCTTGTAGCCACCCAACTAGCTAGCTTCAGCACAGATGTTTGGAATGTTGCAACCTCATCTGCAATTTACTGGAAGGGGGCAATGTTGCAGTTACTTAATGCATGGGAATTTTGACCACAGCTGGCCTTAGAATCTTTATAGCCTACAATGTGGTTGCCTGTGATTTCTTCTTTTTGTTCCTCCCCTTCCTCCAGGTCTCTCTGACTTCCACCAGTGCAGAGAACATGTACATACTCTGGTCCCAAGCCATTTAGAGCTTTAAAGAGTAACACTTTTGAATTGAGCTCAGAAATGAACCATAAGCTAGTGCAGCTGAAACCACTGTCCAAATCTTTGGACAGCAGTTTTACTCATCCTTTGTTACCCCCAACCTCTTTCCCTAAGGTAAGGATTTTAGGTTTTGCTTGGGAAGAGAGGCAGACTGTTAGAGAATACAGGGAATGGCATGATGGTATTATTTGATAGGACCCCCCATTTTGAGTTGGGCAAGGCTTGAAGGGGGCAGAATTAGACCATTTAAGTGACAGGAATTCATATTTCAGGCTACCACCAAGCAGTCCATAAAATATAAGAAATCTAGGCTTTGGGGTTCTACAAAGCTAGGGTGACCATATTTATTTTATTTTTATTTATTGCATTTTTATACTGCCCAATAGCCAAAGATTCCTGGGCGGTTCACTCATGCATACGAAAAGGAGGGCAGGGCTCCTGTATCTTGAACAGTTGCATAGAAAAGGGGATTTCAGCAGGTGTCATATGTATGCATTCCAAACATGGTGAAATTCACTCTTCATCACAACAGTTAAAGCTGCAGGAGCCCTGCCCTCTTTTAAAATGGTCACTCTAGTATAGCTCCCTCACCTTTAACTGTTGTGATGAAGAGGGAATTTCCTCAGGTTCCCCATATATACAAAGGACACCTGCTGAAATTCCCTTTTCTATACAACTGTTAAAGATACAGGAGCCTTGTCTTCCTTTTCCTATGGTCACCCTAAAAGCACCTTTTGAGGTGAAGATTTTCAGCATTAAAAGGGAAGAGAATAACTGGTTGTAGCTGGACAATTTCCCTAAAATCAGTCCATGATTCTTCAGAAGGGCAAGGGCATATCAGTATAGGGGTGCTGTTGAAGGAATAGGGTGATAAGGCCACATAGGTGGAAAGACCGCAGAAAGGCACCACATTCTTACGCATGCCTGCCTGTTGATATACAGTTGAATTTGCTAGTGCTGCCAACTCTTCACCTTATAATTTGCTAGTGGGTGCTACCAAAATGTTTACATCCAGTTGTTGTGTGGCCAGCAATTCTCTGCATTGAATGAGGAAATATCGGCACAGGAACACCTCCCAGCTCCATTTTGCTCACTGCTGTCTCCTCCAACTTGTAGCAATTTTCTGCAATGATGGTCCCCAACATGGTGCCCATGGACCCCTTTCTTGAGGTCACCAGGCTCCCTGACTCTTTTGATTTTTTAAATTTTAATTAAAAACCCAAACGAACGTGGGAGGCTGGTGTGCTGCAAAGCACTGCAGCAGCCTCAAGCACCATCTTTATCTCTAAGAATGCTTCTGGGTCCCACATGGGCCACAAACCCATTCTCAGGAAATAAAAATCGTGGGTGGCTGCAGCCCTGGACTTCATAGGAAGCTGCGTCATACCAAGTCAGACACTGATTGGCAGCAGCGGCTCTGCAGGGTTTCAGGCAGAAGTTTTTCCATCTCCTACCTGGAGATGCCAGAAATCGAACCAGGAACGTTCTGCATGTACAAAGGCTTTGATGTGCCCCAGAGAGGGTCACCCCAACTTGCCCCCACAGAGGAGCTATTTGGGGACCTGGTGTTGCATCCAGTGGAGGCTGGTGGCTATAGTTTCAGTAGGGCTGTGAATCCATTCTGGGCTTCAGTCAGAACCAGCCCGAGGCTTGGTTCAGTGCCTTGGATAGCCAGAGTTCTGGCTGTTTCTGACTAAAACACAGAATGGATTTGCAGCCCCACCAAATTCAGAGCCACCAGCCACCACTGACGGCATCAGAGAGTGCAAACCAATAAAACAATTGGAGAACGACAGAGGCAGCTTCACTACTCTGAAAATATCCATAGGAGGGCAACGAGGATGGTCAGGGGTCTGGAAACAACCAAGCACTAGCGCTGTACAAACAGGTGAAAGTTCTTAGCCATGATGTCTCTAAACTCCTGTATCACTGATTTGTTCTCAGAGGTCACGGTAACTCCTCAGTGCAACCAGAAGAATTTGGGAAATATTGCCATTTCAAAGGGGGTAAAGGTATTTGCCAGAGCAAGGAGGCTCCATCAGCATTGAGTGTCAGAAAGAAGTTTGTTCAGTCTACCTTGTGTTCCATTATACAAGCAGGAGTGAGAGTAAACATGTGCAATGGCAGGAAGGGGAGGAGCAAAAGGAACGAACCACAGGAAACCACGCTGTAGGCTATAGAGATCCTAAGCCTAGCTATGGCCAAACTTCCCAGGAACTAACTAATTGCAACACTGCCCCCTTCCAGTAACTTGCAGATGATGTTGCAATATTCTCAACAGTTGGGAGAAAGGGGTGGGGCCAGGGAAAGAGGTGGAGCCATATGTAGAACCCTGAGGCTCTGATTAGGACCCCCGGGTTGGCCAGATTTGGCACCAAGGATGAAGGTTGTCCACCCCGAGGTAAGAACTCTTCCAGTCTTTCTCCTCTTAGCTTCTTGCAGAGTGCTGTGTGCTATGGAGCCCACAACTATCATGGTATGATGAAGGAAGATACAGGGGGACATTTCTTGCACATTTCTACACTCTCCCTGGAGGTGAGAAAACTGAGCTGTAGTCTCGTTTCCCTTCTGCGCAGGATTAGGTCCGCCAATCTGCATCTGACCAACTAGCAGGAACTTGACCACCTAGGTTGGAATGTACTGTATGAGCGGGATAACGCGTTGCTATAGGAACTTGCATGACAGAAATGGGATCGGAGACCCTCATTCCCATAAATATCTCACACATCCCAGTCTCCCTCCTTTAGATATCCAGAGTCAAAATCCCCACTCCGGCTGCTCATCCAGGAATGCAAGCGTTGGCCAACGCATTTATTTTTAGCCCACTTATTGATCTGTTTTTAGACAAGGCCAGCTGGACAGTTGGCATGGCGTAACGATGGAAAATTTTCAGTTTGGGGACTTCTGCACGCTTCCCAGAATGGAGACAGACCAGAGCAAATCAGGACAAAGAGAGCTATGGTGGTGTAGTGGTTGGAGTGGGAATGGGGAGATCCAGGTTCTAGTCCCCACTTGTCATTGGATGACTTTGGGCCAGTCACTGACTCTCAGCCCAACGTTCCTCACAGTGCTGTTGTGAGGATAAAATGGAGAAATGGAGAGAAGTATTTATTTATTTATTTATTTATTTATTTATTTATTTATTTATTTATTACATTTCTATACCGCCCAATAGCCAGAGCTCTCTGGGTGGTTCACAAAAATTAAAAACATTCAAAGTATAAAACAATAGTATAAAACCATAATATAAAATACAATAGAAAAGCTCAACCAGATAAAAACAGCAGCAATGCAAAGTTACAAATTTAAAACACCAAGTTAAAATTTATTTATAGACTGTTAAAATGCTGGAAGAATAAAAAGGTCTTCACCTGGCATCTAAAAGCATATAATGTAGGTGCCAAGCGAACCTCCTTAGGGAGCTCATTCCACAGCCGGGGTGCCACAGCAGAGAAGGCCCTCCTCCTGGTAGCCACCTGCCTCACTTCCTTTGGCAGTGGCTCGCGGAGAAGGACCCCTGAGGATGACCTCAGGGTCCAGGCAGGTACATATGGGAGGAGGCGTTCCTTCAGATAGCCTGGCCCCAAGCTGTTTAGGGCTTTAAATGTTAATACCAGGATGAGGATTATAGATGTCACCTTGGGTTCCTTGGAGAAAAAGGCAAACTATACATGTAGCTAATTAATGAATTGTATTTCCCTAGTAAATCGCATGGCTTAGAGGCAGGGAGGATTTGTGTTTTGCCATCTAATGTGTATATTGCATTTCTGGCTGCTAGATTACAATGTATGTGTTGGGAAAGTGCCCAGCTCTGAACCAGAGTTGCTACGGTAGTTGCTAATGAAATGTCGCAAAATGTCTAAGAGAAGCCATTCTTAAGATAACCAAAATCAAGTGAATGTTCTCTTAAAGTACAGTGAGTACCTATCTCTTTGTGTTGATGCTTGATGCTCTTTTCAGCTAGAAATTTCCTGTTAGCTGGTGACTACGGATGCAGCACCAGAGAAGATGAGTGTATAAAAACCTAGCTACCTCCCTTGCAAGGTAGGCACATGCTTTGGGAGCAATTAGCTCTTGTGTCTCTTTATTCTGCAGAATAAACATTGTTTGATCCATACTTCATCTCCTCTCCTCCTTGTGTGCTGAATTGGACTTGGTACACCAGGGAACGAGCAATTTTTGCAACATCTGTGTAAGTATAGAATCATAGAATAGCAGAGTTGGAAGGGGCCTACAAGGCCATCGAGTCCAACCCCCTGCTCAATGCAGGAATCCACTCTAAAGCATCCCTGACAGATGCTTGTCCAGCTGCCTCTTGAAGGCCTCTAGTGTGGGAGAGCCCACAACCTCTCTAGGTAACTGATTCCATTGTCGTACTGCTCTAACAGTTAGGAAGTTTTTCCTGATGTCCAGCTGGAATCCAGCTTCCTTTAACTTGAGCCCGTTATTCCGTGTCCTGCACTCTGGGAGGATCGAGAAGAGATCCTGGCCCTCCTCTGTGTGACAACCTTTTAAGTATTTGAAGAGTGCTATCATGTCTCCCCTCAATCTTCTCTTAGTAGTTCCATTACACAAGTACCTCTGCCTCTCCTTGATTCCCACTTGCGTGGAGTAACTGAAAATGTCTTTGAACACTGAGGAAGCGCTTCCTGTGACTACAATTGATGTCAAAAGGGCCAGTGTAAATGCGGGAATGGCTGAAGGCGACATCCATTTACAGTCTCTCGATGACCTTTCATTTCTCCATTTGTTGGAGACATCTCGAGTAATCATGTGGGGGAAACGCAGGCCCAAAGCTTTGATTAAGATACTGTACATTAACCCTAAAGTCACATGCATAAGGCTAAAGTTGAGCCTCGTATTCCCAGAAGCCTCTGGGAGTGGCCAAGGCCACACTCCCATATCCCCCAAGTTCTGACTATCCTACTTTACAGCTCTATACTTTGATCTAACTATATTATATATATTTTTCTTTTGTGAGGCTCCATAAGAGTGAGATTTTCAGGAAGTAAAGTAGGGTTGTTGCCAGGTTTCTTTCTTTCTTTCTTTCTCTTTTCTTTCTTTCTTTCTTTCTTCTGTTCAGACTAGGGTGACCAACTGTCAGGATTTCCCCGGATTTGTCCTGGTTTTTGTTCTTTCCATGGTGTCAGGGGGGATTTTCTATAATTTTCAATAATGTCCTGGAATGACACACCTTCCCCTTTAAGGCTGCCATTAGCATGGCAGAAGGGAATGACATGCTTTCTTGAAGCACATCATTCCCCCACCCCGAGCTCCAATTGAGGTCTTAAAGGGGAAAGTGGGTCATTCGTGGACATTATAGAAAAGGCCCCAATTGGAGTGGATGGTGGTGGTGCAGAATGAAATCCTTTCCCCTCCTCCACTCCAATCAGGTTCTTTAAGGTGGTGGGGGAATGACGTACTTTCTGCAGGACTCAGAAAGCTGCTTCCCCACACACACAGTAGGTGTCCTCTTTTTTGGTTTCCCAAATATGGTCACCCTAGTTCAGACAACACGCTAAGCCATGATTAAGCCACTAAACGTTTTGAAGCAATTGGTTAGCGAGCACATTTAAACAGTGGTTATGCAGGCACCATGGTTAGGAATGGTTCACACAACACGCGAAGCCATAATGGTTTGCTCAAAATGCTTAACTACCATGGCTTAGCCGGCCATCTGAAGAGGGTCTTTCTGGACCACAATGGTGTGGTGAATGTGGACAGGGAGACATTTTTCTCCGTCTCTCATAATACTAGAACCTGCAGTTGTCCCATGAAGCTGTTTGGTGGGAGATTCAAGACAGATAAAAGGAAGGACTTCTTCACACAGCACATAGACAAACTCTGGAATTCACTACCACAAGAAGTAGCCATGGCCACCAGTTTGGATGGCTTCAGAAGGTGGTTGCATAAATTCCTGGAGGAGAATGCTATCAATGGCTACTAGTCCTGATGGCCAAGTGCTAACTCCAGTATCAGAGGCAGTAAGCTGTACACCAGTTCCTGGGGAACATGGGCAGGAGGTTGCTGTTGCACCATGACCTGCTTGTGGGTTCCTGGTTGACAGCTGGTTGGCTATTGAATTCGGCATCCAAATCTTGCTTGTAAAAAAACAGAATTTGGCTGCTTTAGGTAGGTTTCTGTAGTGTTTTACTGCCACTACAGAAGTCTGAAACGGCCACATCTCGCTTGAAAACTAGTGAGATTAAAATGCCTTAGATGTCCATTGTGGTTTGCCACCAATTTTTGATAGCAAATTAATTAGTTTGTCCCCTGGGTCCTGAAGGTGTGTGGGGCGCCTATGGAGTGTGGCCCATGGTGTGTGTGTGTGGGGGGGGGAAATGGACCCCAAACCCCTGCAGTTAGCTAACCCAGAGACCTCAGCAAAAAATGACAAGCAAAATGAGAGAGAGAGAGCAACTGATTCCCCACTAGTCCAGAATGTTTTCCTCTGCTGCCTTCTTTTAGGTTTTCCTGAAGTGCTGGGCTGCCCCTGGTGCTCATGTGAGCCGCATAACAGCCTCCCAGTTTTAAAATGATTTTAATTTTTTTTAAAAAAACATTTTTTAAAAATAAAGAAATCGGAAGGGGCAGGGAGTCAAGGAATGTGCCCACAAATACCAAGAATGGAGTATGTGCCATAGATGTGCCACACATCTATGGCAGTTCAAGCCACTCAGAAGACTTGAGGAACATTGATGTATTGAATGCAATCAGGCCATCACCCTAACAGAAGAGGTACTTGGTCATTTTGGCCAGGACTGTTAAGGGAGTCTCCAGTGCTGGATGAAGGATTCGGAAGGCCCTTGAGCAAGACCTGCTCCATAGGAGCCTCCTTCAGGGTGTCTACCTTCTCACTGCCATTGCCACTATTTGCCCTTGCTCCTCCTCCTCTTTCCCATAATTGGTTTGCTTGACAAGTAGAGAGCCAGAGAGCAAGTAGGCCGTGGCATCTGCTGCTCCTCCTCCTTCTCACCCCTCAAAATTGTCTGGGCCAGAACAAGATGCTGGTCAACAATTAGGTTGCAACAATGAAGAGGAGCGACTCTAGGAGGGCTGGGTTAGTGGCCCCCTCCTGGGGTGTGAGACCTTGGCAGGTGTCCAACCATGCCTAGCCATGACACCTGCACTTGGAGTCACCGATGGTACTTCTGGCTCCATGAATCCTTTCTGCTACAGACACCCACCAATTAGGGATGCATGAGAAATCTGTTTCAGTTCATTTTAGATCAGGATTTACTCAGTTGGCATCTTCTAGACTGAACAAGGAATCAGATCTAATCTATGGTCCATACATTTCCAAGCTTGCAATGTGATTAGTGGACAACCCGACCCCCCACCCACCCCCACACCCAAATATGTTTGCCAGAATGAGCATGTTTGAAGGGGGCTCAGCCATTTCACCTTTGATCTCCCCGCCTCCTTCCTGCAATGAGCAAATGGCATCAGGACTGTGCCACACCCACCTGACATCACACAGCCTGCAGAGGGCTGGGTGAGGGAACTCACAGTATACATCTGAGTTTCTGCACCCCTGATGAAACTAAGTGGGAAAGACAGAAGCGTTGGATGGGGGGAAATCTAACAACCACACCAAGTTTGTTTTTGTTAAGGAAAAGTCAATTGTCCCTGAGGTCAAACCCAGATCTGGGCCATGTTCCCACGGGTTGATTGGCAAACCTACTCAAATCTTATAATTGACATCCCCTTTGTACTGGGTTGGAGGAAAGACAATCGGTTGGATGGCCATCCGATCAAGGATGCTTTAGAAGTGGGTTTCCTACATCAATACGGGGATTGGTCTAGATGGCCTTAGAGGTCCCTTCCAACACTGTGTTTCTATGAGGAGCTTGCAGGAGTTAATCAACTTTTCAACTTATTTATTATTTATTTATTTAGAATATTTATATACCGCTCCCCATTGAAAATTTTTGGAGCGGTGTACAAGGTAAAATGAAAATAAAAACAGAATAAAAACAGTTAAAACAAAATTTAAAAGAAGCAATAGCAGTAATCCAAGGCTGCATGTTAAATAAAGGCTTCTTGGAATAAAGATGTTTTCAGGAGGCACTGAAAGGAGTATAAGGTCGGAGCCTGCCTGACCTCCAGAGGCAGGGAGTTCCACAGGAGGGGGGCCACCACGCTGAAGGCTCTTCCCCTGGTGGATTCCAATCGGAGGATGGATCTATGTGGAACCACCAGGAGCAGGCCCTCGGATGACCTCAGTGACCGGGCAGGTTGGTAAGGGAGAAGGCGCTCTCTCAGGTATCCTGGTCCCAAGTTGTTTAGGGCTCTGCTCAACTTGCCTCTGCTCAAGCATGTAAACTCAGATGTTAAAGGCAGTTCAGGAGTGGTTATCAATAGATAACCAAGATTATGAACAGATTAAAGAAGCAATCAAGGAACACGGATGCAAATAGTTTGAATTTCAAAACTTATCTGATAAAAAGGGATGTGAGCCCAAGATGCTTATTTAAATTGCCCAGATGCATCAGAACAGAAACTACACATGTATCTCTCTGGTCAAAAATGTTGCTAACTGGGTACGCAGCACCCCAACCAGGCAGTGACCTGGGTCGTGAATAATCTGAACACCTTAAAAGAGAACACATTTGGGTCACAGAAGAAAGGGCTATGAATTTGTAGAGCACCACAATTATTTTATTTAAAAATAGCCATCTACAAAAATAATAAAATAATAATCCATAATATATATATATATGTATAAAAAGTTTTTTAAAATCTTATTTGAAAAAAAGATTCACTTAAAAATCAGTAACACATTTACTGTAATTGTATAGATAAAACTCAGCACGTAGCCTTAAAGTCGGCAGCAACGTACAAGAGGAATATTAAAGGATTTCCTGTCATTTCGGCTGTGGCATCCGTATTGCTTAACAAGGCTACCCAAATCTCACATGGTTAAAGGTGGAGAGTGGATGACCAGTGGGCTGTCAGTGGACCGTTGTACATAAGATCACTTTTAGCTGCAGAATACAGCTCAGGACAAACTTGCCCTATAAAGCAGCTTCCTCCAACCAGGTGCCCTTCACATGTATGGGACGACAACTCCCAGCATTCCTGACCACTGGCCATACTGACCTGGTGGAGGTGGAAGGAGGTGCTTGGGCAAAGCCCCCCTCCATGGTGCCCTCTCTCAATGTCTACCTTCTCACCGCCATTGTCACCAGCTGCTCTTCTTTCTCCTCCTCATTCCCATCATTTAGGGTGACCAGCTAGAAAAGAGGGCAGGGCTCCTGCAGCTTTAACTGTTGTGATGAAGAGGGAATTTCATCAGGTGCCGCACGCATACAAATTGACACCTGCTGACATTCCCTTTTCAATACAACAGTGAAAGCTGCAGGAGCCCTGCCCTCTTTTGTAGAGGGACCAGATACAAATGACACCTGCTGAAATTCCTTTTTCTACGCCATTGTTGAAAGATACAGGAGCCGTCCTCCTTTCCCTATGGCCACCCTACATCGTTGCTACCGCTTGCTTGCTTGACAGTCACAGAGCCAGGAAGCAAGTGGGCAGGGGCATCTCCTGCTCCGCCTTCTCACCACCACCGTTATGTGGGCCACAACCAGAGCCAGGAGAGCAAGCAGGCTGTGATGGTGAAGAGCAGGATCAAGCCCAGGGGAGAGTTGTCAGTGGGTTATGAGCTCTTCACAGGTGCCCAATCACACCTACCCTTGATGCCAGCTCTGCTTCTGCCACATGTGAGCAGAAGGCATTTCCACACATGCATGGGAGGGATTGATGATCCTCTCATCCATTAATGCAGCTTCTTGTACCCCCCCCTGGAAACTTATGCTGGCAGACCCCCACCCCCAACTTTGAGGAGGGATGGGGGCTGCTCCCAAATAGGACCCAGGGAAGACCCCCACCCCCCTGCATGTGAAGAAACTGTTTTGTGCTACTTTGGATCCAAGCTTCTCACTGCCCGCATGGATGATTTGGTTCCACAGCAATTGGGAACAGTATTTCGATGGGACCCTTGAAGCTTGGGGAGGCTGAAAGAATGCTGTCTATAGATGGGAGAAAAATGTGTCCCAGATTTAACTCTGAGGATTAAAAAATCAGCATACCCGAGCAATCTTTCATGTGGCTAACGGGGGGAAATTGCTACCCTGCCCCCTTCCACGTGTTCTGCACTAAGGAGTTTGGGCACCGAGCAGATTGAAGAGCGGACTCCCCCCCCCAATCTTCTTGCCTTCATCTTCTTCGATCTATAGCTCAGCATTTTTGAAGCAAGCCGAGAGGATGCTACGGTGGTGGGTCTTCATATCTGGAAGGGCTTCTAGGCATTCATTCCCCCTCTGCTTAAAGGTTGACCAGTGTCTTCCTCCCAAAAAAGGGGGAGACTTGCAAGTGTTATGGAGGGTTTTTGTTGGCCTTCTTCAGCAGAGAGCCAGCTATGGCCAAAGCACCTCCTTGGACGAACCGCACAAAATTGTCCCCAGCTAGTGGCCCCATGGCATAGAGTCCCTTCTCGTGAACAGATTCGTAGGTGAAGGGATCAACATCCATGGGGTTCCGCTTGGAGCTGACCGGCTGCTCACAGTCTACGGCCAAGTCCATGCCATTGTTGGGCAGGTAAGAGAGATTGGGGTTGGAGCCAATGAGCACAAAAGCCATGGAAATGTTGTGCACCTTTTGGTGGCCACTCTTATCGCGAAAGATGCACTTCCTGTCCTCGGTGAAGGACACCACGTGATGCTCAGGAAGGCTGGCATAATATTCATAGGGCCCCGGGCAACTGATGGCCTGTTCTTTCATCATCTGGTGGACTTTGTGGTACTCAGGGTACATCGTCTTTGGGAGCTGGTTGAAGATGAGGCCTGGATCATTGACCCTCCTGCGAAAGGCATGGATCACCGGAATGTTGCAATGGTGAGCAAAGAGGATGGCGTCAGCTGCCGTGAGCCCAGCACCAACAATCAGGATCGGGTCAGACATCACGCCAATCTCCTTGTCCTTCACAGCTTCTTCAAGGGCAGAGAGCGTGTGATGGACAAAAGGGAGGTGTTCCCCTTGGACCCTCAGCCATGACGGGCTATCGTAAGTCCCGGTGGCTAAGACCACATTTTCTGCATACACCGAAAAGGGCTGCGTGCCATTGATGGTCGTGACCAAGCCATCAACCTGGAAGAGACTCCCACTGTCCACTTGGTGGTGGGCTTTTGACTTCTCTGAAAAATTCCACTGAGAGCTGCTGTCCCTTGAATCTCGGTCACCGTAGCAGGCCTTTGAGTCTATGCTCAACTTCTTCACAGATGTCACAAGAGTGCCACAGAGGAAGTTCTTCTTTAACCCTTTCTTAGCCACATAGTATTGGTAATACTGGACTATGTCTCCAGCCGTTGCTCTGTTATTTCTGAAGCCTCTGTAACAAGAAGAGTACTGTCAGTATAGGTGGATAATCAAGGGAGACATCCTCCTATGGCAACGAATTCAATGCATTCTTCACCAGTTGTGTTAGTTACCCAAATGCTTCTGGGCCCATTTCTAGGTGCTGGTTTTAACCTTGAAAACAGGGGCGGAAAAGCGTCTGACCCATTGGTCAGAAGAACCTAAGAATGTATAAAGAGCCCTGCTGGCTCAGACCAAGGGTCCATCTAGTCCAGCACTCTGTTTACACAGTGGCCAACCAGCTGTCGGCCAGGGACCCAGTGCAACAACACCCTCCCACTCATGGACTGCCTATATACACCAGTTGCTGGGGTGCATGGGTGGGAGGGTCAAATTTGGTTCTTCTAGAGTCTCAATCTGGCTCTACGGAGTTCCTCAGATGGCCAGGTGCCGTTCTTCTGTTCCCAGCTGACCAACTTCTTCGCAGCTTTTCCTCGTTCTAAAAGGTCGAACTACTTCTCTGAAAGCTTAGTTTCTCACAGCAAGAACTTTAAGCTAAACTAAACCTGGCAGGTTTGGTGTTTGGGCCCTACTGATTTTGCCTTTTGCCCCACACAACACTGAAATATGGCACCTGAAGGCTTCTCCAAAATAGAATTTGACCCTGGATTGGAAATGTTTCAAGTCCCTTGCTTTAAGGTTTCACACAGCCTGGGTACCTCATACCTCAAGGGCCATCTAAGAAGCTAGATGGAAGCCATCTTAGCCCAAGTTAGACCATTGGCCCATCCGGTTCAATACTGCCTACACCAGAGTTGGGGACATGAGGTCCAAGGGTGTCATGTGGACCTTGACCCACTCGCAAACTCCACCCTCTTTGGGCTCTGGCTTCACCCGCTGCTGGAATGCACACCCTGACAAGTTTTGACTGAGGTAATGTGATGAGGGAGGAAATAGGTTTCTCACCCCCAGCCTACAATGACTGGCAGTGGTTCTCCACCGTTTCAGACAGGGTTCTTTCCCAGTCCTACCCAGAGATGCTGGGGAAGCCATTGCAACTGTATATCAAACGATCAACCCCTGCAATGCCAGGTACGTTCATTCTATTTCTCTTTTGTGTTTAGGGTTGTACACTCAACTGGTTGCTCATTTCCTCAATCTCCATCTGAAATCTAGAATTGAGGTGGAACATTAAGTAACGGTTAATCTTCTTTACCCAGAGGGCTTTGGGTGGATTTGCAAGCAAAACATGGTGCAGAAGCCAAACCACCTTTGAACTGACTGAGCTGTGCCTACAACAAAGCATCCTCAGTAAGGCAGAGATCCTTCTAGAAGATTCCTTCACAATGGCGAGTCTCCAAGGAAAGAAGTTTCTACATGTAGCCAAGACCGCTCTTTGATCATGAATGAATCAGGGCTGGCCCAAGGCCTTTTTCCTGCCTGAGACAGAACATCAAAAGACCCCCACCTCAAGTTTAGTCTCCAAGGCCAACCTGAGGCAGAAACACCCACAATCCCCCCTCTCTAGAGGAAGGATGGACAACTTGTGGCCCTCCTGATGTTTTGGCCTACAACTACCATCACTCCTAGCCTGCATAGCCAATGGTGAGGGATTATGGGAGTTGTGGCCTTCTAGATGTTTTAGCCCACCCCTGCTGTAGAGTAGTAAAAAATACAATGAAAATACATTAAATAACAATGTCCTGCACTTTCATGACATCTGGAATGATGACCTTAGCAGGACAACAAAGTAGTCTGGGATCTACTGGGCCTACCACATACAACTTTAAGCTAGCATGACCATATGGAAAGGAGGACAGGGCTCCTGTATCTTTAACAGTTGTATAGAAAGGGGAATTTCAGCAGATGTCATTTGTATGCATGCAGCACCTGTTGAAATTCACCTTTCATCACAACTGTTAAAGCTGCAGGAGCCTTGCCCCCCTTTTGTATCTGGTCAAGAGAGCAGGGCTCCTGCATCTTTAACTGTTGTGATGAAAGGGGAATTTCAACAGGTGCTGCATGCATACAAATGACATCTGCTGAAATTCCCTTTTCTCTATAACTGTTAAAGATATAGGAGCCCTGTCCTCCTTTCCATAGGGTCACCCTATTTAAGGAGAGTTTTTCATTTGATTTGTTTTCACTGGGAAGGGATCATACCTTTTCTTTTTACTCAGCCAGTCTTTGAACTGGACATCAGGAAGGCCCATCCAGTCTCCCTGGCTCAGTGTGAACATGGATCCTTCAATAGACTAAATACAAAAGAAAAGAACAAAGACAGAACATCCATCAAGCTCTGTAAATACGGTTGGACGTGACTGATAGCAGAACTGTAGAAAGTCTCGTGGGCACATTGGCAGTCCCTTTAATATGCCTATTCTTTAACTAAATTTGAAGAGCACAAGAGGTAATTGGACTGTCTGGTCTTCCTTTGGCTTATCATAAATAAGCAAAGCCATACATGAGCCTAGATTCATGTACCATTCACAACACTTTGTGAATGGCCACCGTTTTATGTTAATCATTTGTACCTCTTTGCATTTCAATTCCCTCTAACAATACTGCTTACATCTCTCTCCCTGCGCATTCATGTGCATATAGATCAGCCAAGGCGAAGTCGACACTCCATGCATCTGATGACGTGGATCGTGCCCACAAAAAATTATGCCAGAATAAATGGATTTGTGAGTCTTTGAGCTGCCACAAGGCTCTTTGTCGTTTTAACTTGGAGTTGATGCTTTATAGCAGGGGTGTGTAACCAGTAGGGATGTGCTCCGCTTCTAATCGGACCGGCGAATTAGAAGCGGAGCGGGGGGCTTCGCCTGCCCTTAAGGCGGAGGCGAAGAGGATTGGGGGGCCGGAGGAGCGTGGCGAAGAGGATCGAGGTGAAGGCGGATCCTTCGCCTCGATCCGGAGCTCCGATGGAAAGGTAAGTGGGGTTTACCGGGCCCTGCCGCTGTCGCTGTCGCCCATGCGGCGACAGCGGCAGGGCCCGGTAACACCCCCCCGCCCTCCTCTCCCTTACCTGCCTCCATCTGCGGTCCGTCGGCGTCTTCAATTGAGCCCGCAGTTCAACCAGGAAGTCTGGGCCGCTTGCGGCCCAGACTTCCTGGTTGAACCGCGGGCTCAATTGAAGACGCCGACGGACCGCGGACGGAGGCAGGTAAGGCCCCCCTCCCCCTTGGTCCTTTACCGGGCTCTGCCGCCGTCGCCGCACGGGCGGCGATGGCGGCAGGGCCCGGTAAACCTCCCGCCCTCCTCTCCTGGCCTTACCTGGCGCCACTCCCCTCCACTGCGGAGCTCCGATTCGGAGCCAGAGCTCCGCGGCGAAGAGGAGCGGAGTATGGGCGGAGCGGCGCGGAGTGGAGCGGGCCGATCCGAAATTTTCGGATCGGCCCGCGGGGCGGAGCGGGGGGTCCATGCACACCCCTAGTAACCAGCAACTCGGGGGCTGCAGGTGTTTTACTTTACTGCAGCCCCAAAAGGTGCCCTGACCCCATCCCTACAACTGACTTCTTTCACCCATTTCCCCACTGCTTTACTGTCCACTCCTTGCTACCCACAACGATCCTCATACAGACTGCTCTGTCACCACCATTGCTAGCAGCAAGGAAAGGACAGTTTGTATCAGGGTCACTTGCAGGGGAAGTGTGTATGTGTGTGAAAGAGAGGGGAAGAGAGAGAGAGAGGGAGGTTATATGTGCATTGGTTGTATCTGTGAGAACACACATGTGTGTGTTTGCATGTGCCTGTGGCCAACCCCAAGCTCCTAACCCCATGTGCCAAAAAGGACTTAAAAGGTTGTGCACCCTTGCGTTGCAGGCATTAATGTGCTGAGTTGCACTTACATGCCAGGCTCCTCCAGGAAGATTTTTGCCAAGAACCAGGTGAGGAATGGCTCTTTCGGGTTGGTGCCACCAAGACAGGACGGAATCCGTCGTCCCCCCAAAATCTGTGTCTGGGCGCAGCAGAGCATCAAAAAGCAGAGCAGCTGGGCTGGAGGATCGGCCTTCCAGACCTTCAGAGAGGTACTCAAGATCCTGGAGTGAAGGAGAGAGAGCTTCATGCCTGCCTTTTCATCACAAGTTCTTGATTCAGGAGGCTTTAGCTGTGAGCACTTGTCTGGCCCATAAGAACATAAGAAGAGCCCTGCTGGATCAGACCAAGGGTCCATCTAGTCTAAAATGCTGTTCACACACAGTGGCTTATCAGCGGTCAACTGGAAACCCATCAGCAGGACATGAGTACAACAACACCCTCCCACCCATATTCCCCAGCAACTGGTAAACATAGGGAGGTTGTCTCTGATGCTGGAGGTCAGATAGACCCATTAGGACAAGTAGCCATCAATAGCCTTCTCCTCCAGGAATTTCTCTAACCCCCTTTTAAAGCCATCCAATTTGGTGGCCGTTGCTACATCTTGTGGTAGCGAATTCCATAAGTGTTCAATGCATGTTCAATAGGTCAATACAGGATTTCTCCCCTTCTGGTTTAAGTGGTAGCTCCTCATCCCTGGGATGCACTGTTTAGTTCTAACTTAGGGGTGTAAAGATTTTGTTAAATCCATTCCATCTGCATTTCATGGTGGTTGGGGGGAAGGGGTTGGAGCCAGGTGAAAGGGTATGGCCTTAAGGGGAACCCCCAAGTGCTGAACTGAAATCCTAGGAGGGCCAGATTTGGCTCCCAGACCTGAGGTTCCTCACCCCCGAGATAAAGGATTCTTCTCCCTTTTGCTAAAGCAGAGAGTTTCTTTAGAGCTCAATCTCCTTTGTCAAGGGGTTCATGCTGCAACTGTACCAACCTGATCCAAGATGGAAACCTCAGGCATCTCTTCCAATTTCCTTTGCAAAATGGGATTTGGATGAACGGAGCTTCTTCTGACATAGGGAACATGGCCAGACAGGAGGTAGGATAAGCAGATCCCTGAAGGACCATTTCCTGAAAGAGAGAAAGTCGGATGGATCTTTAAGATTTGAAGCACCAACCAACTCAATGGAAGCACTTTGTCCAGTGATGGAGGCCTGGGTTCCGGTTCTTGGCAGACTATTGTACATATGCAACTGGGATGCAGTTGCATATGTAAAGCCAAGAACAGGAGACCAATCTGAGCTTCTATTGTTCAGAAAGTGTGAATACCCACTGAAAGACTGCATTCAAGCTCTCTGTGTCAAATTCGCTTGTGTCTTCTCATGAAGGACATGATGCTACCTTTTGGAAGCCCAGGGTCTAGGACAAGGGCAGAACCGTTTTCTAGAGCCCGATTGTTGCTGAAGATCAAATATTGTTCCAATGGCACCTGTTTAAGGACATTATGAACGCACCTTGCTGAAAGCCTACTAAGAACTGGTTTAGGAAGCCCCAGAGGCAGATGCTGGCTTAAGTAGTTACCTTCGGCAGCTGGTTTGGGCTGCCTTTAAAGGTGGCAAAATAAAAGAGACAGGTGTGATCCAAGGGGCATAATACATAAGAATAGTCTGCAGTGCAGGGCCCATTGCGATTAATGGGAGATGCATAAAAGGGCTCCCATTCAATTCAATAGGGCATGCGCAGGAGAACTTCCCAACGGATGAACATTACATACTTGGGAGTCATTCCCATGGAACTTAGTGGCTCTTACTCCCAAGTAAATCTGTATCGAATTGCATTGTGGGCCTCCAATTAATTTGCAGAAGATGAGTGAGCCCATTTGGATTTTCTGCTCCTAGCACCCAATGTGTCTTTGGACATCCCTGGAAACCGTTTCAGGAAGAGCTTCTGCGGGATGTTCAGTCGCCTTCTCCTAGCTAGATTGATATTTTACAGTGCCTCTGCACAACCATCTGTCACTTTCTGCAAGTCAAATCCGCATTGCTCAATAGAACGTGTCAAGGAAGAAGGGGGTGGGGGGTGGGTAACAACAGCTGCATAATATAAGGGAACCGCTCAGGGTGACACAGCAACTCACAACAGCGCAAGCATCCCTGCTCCATTTGGCACAGTCACCATGTCGTAAAAACCAGCTGGGAGCCAAGATTTATTCTGGGGCTATATTTAAGTCTGCTTCATTTCTGCCTAAGCACTGATCAAAGAGGGCCCCAAGCGGGAATACTGTGCTATCCAAAGCCACCAGGCGCTCAGATGACAGGCTGGGAATTCAGAGCCCTCGCTAGGACTTACTTGGATGGAAAGGGCATCTTCCAAAAATAAACGAGCAGAGAACTTAAATGCTGATGGGAACTGGGGGGGGGGGGGAACAGGACTGTGACACAGCTGGTGAGTGGCCCGTTGCCACAACTGGTTCCCCCCTCCTCTGTCCACTTTGCCACAAAGCAAAGTCACAGCCATGATTATTAATCTGAATTTGTCTGGAGAGCGGTGGTTTTTTCTCTCAAGCTGCCATCATGGGCCCATCTAGGGACAGAGTTAGCGACTGAGAAATTTCCCACCCACCTCTCAAAACAAAACAAAATGTAGCAAACCTTGGGCCAAATGACTAGTCAACATATTGAAATAATTATTTCAAAAGAACAGCTTTGGAGAATGCTCTGCTGATCCCAGCAACAACCATCTTCTAGACCAGACTTCTCAAACCTCCTGGTCTCCAGATAGCAATCGAACCGAAATCTTGTGCAAATTTCCCCCGATTTGCGCAAGTTTCCTCCATAGATTAAAGTGGCCCTGATGCAGTCTACTGAGGACATTTGTACAAATCAAATTGGGAATCGGAAACGAGACAGACGCGAGCATGTGGTTGACAATTTGCAAATATTTGGGGCAGGCACATCCCTGCACTTGCATTCAGAGCTTCGAAATGGGCATGTTCACATGTTTGCAAACAAAAATGAAATTCTCATACATCCTTCCTCCCCAGAGCAAATGCAATAGACTTCCTGGTAATCTTGCCCCATGAGCCGAGCCACTGTGATGATGGTTTGTGGGACTTGGCTTCTTCCTCAACCTATTCTGTGCTCCTGTCCCAAGATGCCTCTACCTATAGCATATGGCAAGTAGAAGTTAAACTACATGGCTTATTTGGGAGTGGAGAGAGAACAGGCTTTCTGGTGTGAGCTGTAGCATGGAAAGGTGCAGATCTGAAATGAGGCATGTGCATGTGTGAGCCAAGCTGCAGCATGTCTGGGAACAGCCAAGGGCCTTCACTCCTACCACTACTATTGTGTCAACATGTCAAGGGATAGCTTGACAACGGTGGTACAGGCACTGGTAACCTCAAGATTAGATTACTGCAACGCGCTCTATGTGGGGCTGCCCTTGAAGCTGCTCCGGAAGCTGGAGCTAGTGCAGAACGCAGCAGCTCGGCTGTTGTCTGGAGCTGCCCCTTTCCAGCATGTAACTCCTCTGCTGAGGGAACTGCACTGGCTGCCTATTCGCTACCGGGCCAGGTTGAAGGTTCTTGTACTTGTGTACAAAGCCCTAAACAACTTGGGATCAGGATACCTGAGAGAGCGCCTTCTCCCTTACCAACCTGCCCGGTCACTGAGGTCATCCGAGGGCCTGCTCCTGGTGGTTCCACCTAGATCCATCCTCCGATTGGAATCCACCAGGGGAAGAACCTTCAGCGTGGTGGCCCCCCTCCTGTGGAATTCCCTGCCTCTGGAGGTCAGGCAGGCGCCATCCTTGTACTCCTTTCGGCACCTCCTGAAAACATCTTTATTCCAAGAAGCCTTTCTTTAACATGCAGCCTTGGATTTCTGTTTTTGCATCTTTTAAATTTTGTTTTAACTGTTTTATTCTGTTTTTATTTTCATTTTACCTTGTACACCGCTCCGAAATTTTTCAGTGGGGAGCGGCATATAAATATTCTAAATAAATAAATAAACGTGTCATCCTGGAGAACATATTTGACTGGCACTCCATTGACAGCGTTGGACCCATTCATTGGTCAGCATTCCAACTCTAGACAATGAGCAGATGGGACCAGTCCGCCAAAAAGTGGTTCAGCCTGTGAATCTTCCAGGATGCCTAGCCAAGTTTGGAGAAAGCAGTCAGGGCAGTCCCTAAGCTGGCACGCGGCCCATTGACTACACTTGCCAACTAAGCAAACTTAAAATAACTTTGCATTTGTTGTGTAACTAGGGAGCAGGGGAAAGGTGATAGCTGTCCACCCTGCTGCTTGTACTAGGCAAGATAATACAATGGAGCCTGTTAATTGCCCAGGGCACGTGCAGGAATATCTCCACCTAGTCCTTTGGATCTGCTCAGGTAGCTCTGCTCCCAGTCCTTTCATTGCCTGTTTTAAGGTCTTGTAGGGTTTGGGGCAGAGCCTCCATCGTGGTAGCACCACAGTTTTGGAACTAATTGCTCATGGACCTCCATCAGGCCACTGTCTTGTTAGAATTCATGCAAATAGAGGGTCTATTTCATTCACATGGGGCTGAGGATATTGTGGAAAGGTACAGCTAAGCTAGTCTGGATCTGGTCCGTACCTGGATGGGAGACCTCATAGGAATCATGATGTGTGTGGATTTGACCTCTTAGTTATGTCATAAACCAATTTTATTATAATTTATGATAAATGTAATAAATAAGTGCATTTGAAAGTGAAGCATTACGGCATTTTAAGCTGTTTGTTATGGCTTTTCATTGCCTTGAGCACTTGATGTTGGAAAAAGCAAGTCATTTTATGTCCAAAACAGCATTAAAAAGGTGAAGAGAAACCCTGATCCTTTAGATCCTGATCAAATAATGGAAGAGATAGTTAATAACAGTTAGGGTTTGTTTCCCCCTAAACAGGCCATTTCACTGCAGGGCTCTATCCAAGACCTGTGTCCTGCAGGGCAAGGAGGGGAGAATAAAGCAGCTTCAAGTCTGGGCAATGATTTTAGCAGAAATTTATGTTCGGGGGGGCGGGTGCTGTTGCTTCAGCAGGATTAGCTATGGTGCTGCCTGCTTTTGGAGATGTATTTGCTCCCACAATGCTCTGGTTATAAACCAAACCAAAGTTCAACAATGATTTCATAAGGTTTCAACACTCTGGAGCAAACTAAAACATGTTGTGTTACTCCTAGTCTTACCATTTTGGAAGACTACTAATCTTCTAGAAGAGCCTTGCCTTGAACCAAGACTTGGTGATTCATGCCCCTCTGACTGGTAAGGGTGTGTGAAAAAAAGTGAGAAGCGAATTCTCAGGATGCTGAACTTTTTATTTGTAGATTGAAGAGCTGACCTGAGGCCATCTGCATGCCAAACATGGGCTCTACCTTGAACCTGAGGCCATCTGCATGCCAAACATGGGCTCTATCTTGAACCTGAGGCCATCTGCATGCCAAACATGGGCTCTACCTTGAACCTGAGGCCATCTGCATGCCAAACATGGGCTCTACCTTGAACCTGAGGCCATCTGCATGCCAAACATGGGCTCTACCTTGAACCTGAGGCCATCTGCATGGGCTCTACCTTAAACCTGAGACCATCTGCATGCCAAACATGGGCTCTACTATTGCCAGCTCCAGATTTCAGAAGGCGCTGGGGCAAAACACCCTCAATGGCGCCGCCTCCCTCCCTGAGTCTACCTTCTTGCCCCAATCGTCACCAGCTGCTCTTGCTCCTCATCCTCCTTCTCATCACTGCTAAAGCTTGCTTGCTCGATGGGCAGAGAATCACTGAGCAAGTAGGACGGGGGCATCCCCTGCTCCTCCTTCTCACCATGGCCTGGGTCAGGGCAAGAGGCCAGCATGGTGTGAAGAATGTGGATAGTGAGACATTTTCTCCCTATCCCGTGATACTAGAACCCGGGGTCATTCAGAACAGATCAAAGGAAGGACTTCTTCACACAGTCCTACCACAAGACATAATGATGGCCACCAATTTGGATGGCATTAGAAGGGGGTTGTGGAAACTCCTGGAGGAGAAGGCTATCAATGGCTACTACAGCTGATGGCTACATGCTACCTCCAGTATCAGAGGCAGTAAGCCTCAGTTGCTGAGGAACATGGGTGGGAGGGTGCTGTTGCACTGTGTCCTTCTGTTGGTCTCTTCTCGACAGCTAGTTGGCCACTGTGTGAACAGAGTACTGGACTAGATGGACTCTTGGTCTGATCCAGCAGGGCTCTTCTTATGTTGTTAGGTAAATAAGCAGGTAGCAACAGTGAAAAGGAGGAACAACTCCCAAGGGCTCTTGTCAGAGATCCCTTGCTGAAGTCTGGGCCCTCTGCAGATACCCAGTGATATTCACCCTTGACACTGGCCCTGTCTGCTACTGTGCTACAGCTAACAACCCAGGGTGGATATAGACCAAGTGGAAACCTATCCCAGTGGCTTGCTACTAGGAGGAGGGCCTTCTCTGCTGTGGCACCCGGCTCTGGAACGAGCTCCCCAGAGAGGTCTACCTGGCACCTACACTGTATTCTTTTCATCGCCAGCTGAAGACCTTTTTATTTTCCTCAGTATTTTAACACCTAATTTAACTAAAATTTAAATTTTGCTGTTTTAATTCTGCATTTTAATCCTATATCAATTTCTGCGGTGTGGTTTCATCCTGGTTGTGCTTTTTATATTGTATTTTGTATTTGGGTTTTTAGATTGTTGGTTGTTTTATTATGTTCCTCATGGTTTTAATTTTTGTGAACCGCCCAGAGAGCTTCGGCCATTGAGTGGTATAAAACTGTAATCAATAAATAAATTTGTGCAGCATCTTCATAAGCAAACTCCTTAGGCAGATGCAGGTGATCGTTTTAACCCCCTCGTATCTGATCGGAGCGGGCAGAGGAGTTTTCTTTATACTGCAGGACAACTAGCCAAGTGGTCACATACCCTGAGGAAGTTACTGCCAGGTAAATTCTCCTTCTGTATCTACCTAAATTGGAGCAAGGGCAAATCCATGGCAATATATATATATATTTTAAAAAATAAAAGTATAAGCCAGCAGACTCACTTGTGGTTCTATTTTTGCCTGTTCCCCTATATCGTTCTAGTTTCCCAGAAAGCACATCCCCTCAGAGAGAAGAGTCCTGGCAACGCGTACAAAGGAAAGCAAATTAAAATTAACATTAAAAAAAATGCTATCCCATTTCGTTCCAATCAGCAAGATTGCATGCGCACCGAGATGGCACAGCAGGAAGGGGGGATTCTAGGACACTTCTTGCTTTACTTATATCTTGGAACGACAGTTTGAGTTGAGCACAGGGGTGGCTGGATGAGATAATGCCCTCTGGAAACTATAGATTACTCCTGGGAATGTATTTACCTATGATCACCACTGGGAGGGGTTTGGCGTGGCCCCGTTCCAAATGTGCCTGAAACATGATCTCTTTGTCTGCCGGCAGAGTTCGAGGACCCCCGGGGTCAGCCTGCAACGATAAGGCCAAAGAAATATTTGTTATCACTGGCACATGGTTGTCAAGCTGAACAGCGCCTCTCCTGCCCCAAGCGAATCACACAGAGCTACCTCTGTACCTGCACAATCGAGCTGAAAGAAATATTTGAAGACTTGGCAAGAAACTGGAAAACTTCAGCGAATTTGCCCCATCAATTCTGAGGGTGCTGTTGGAGTGCAAAACTCTCCCTCCCCTCCAAAATGAGATCCAAGCGCTTTTTAGACTTGTTGACATGCATGCCCTGTGGCATTTCCTAAGTGGTCAAATGCACTATGCCTACTCTTGACCCCAGCTACCCTCACGTTCTCTCTATCTTAGCTACCACCGCCATTGATCTGCATTTTTTTAAAAAAGAGACTAACACACTGGCCTACTTTGAAGGCTGAAAGGGTTACAGATGGGTAGGACTACAACCCCCGGCATATCGCAGCACCATGGCCAATGGCAATGTTGGTTGGGTATTATGGGAATTGTAGTCTGACATATCTGGAGGGCACCAGGTGGAGGGGAAGGCTACAATAAAAGTTTATGTGAAGTGCTCCAAAGGCCAGTCTGCCTTGTTAGTTCAGGAGAAGGCATGCTTCCTTTGTAGAACAGAGAGCAAAAAAGGAAGAGAGAGATTCCCACAATAAAACTGATAGCAAAAGAAGGACCCAACAGGTGACTAAAGAACACAAATGTAATCACTTTCAGAGGATGCAGTTGTGGGTATACATTTTTAACAAGCAATTGGTTTGATAGAAAGCATTACAGGTTTTGACAAGCAGTTGCTAATTTTGCATTTGTAATAAAGTTATAATAAAATAAAACAAAGTTTAACATGCAGTTGTTATATTTAATAAACAATAGTAGATCATTAAGAGACAGTTGCTTACTCTACAGGTCTTAATAGAATCTTAAGACATAACAATGGCTAAATTATATATATATTTCCAGTTGATAGCAAGCAGTTGCTAATTTTTAATTTGTAATAAGTATGATGAGGTTAACATGCAGTTGCTATATTTAATAAACAATAGTAAATCTTAAGACAGTTGCTTTCTTAAACATGCATTTGCTATTGGATAAATGATGACTACAGGTCTTAATGAAATCTTAAGACAATGATAATAGACTAAGTTATGGCTAAACGGTAACTCTAGATTGTGTATTTGTAGAACAGACATGGCTTTAATTCTTTTGTTTTTACTCTACAGTAGGTGCACAAGGCCTAGTCTAGATCTTAAACAGAGGCTCCTGCAAGCCCATGGAAGACGCTGCATGCTTGATGCAGCAGTCAAGCTTGATGCATCAGTGTTATTGCCCCCAGAGGAGGTATGCCCGGAACTCATGATGGTCCCCAAGGGGATGCCCAAAGAGGCAGATAGGTGTGTTGATCAACACACACATTCTAGCACTTTTCATCTCCACCAGGAGCAAGTCTTTTGTGAAGCAAATGGGTCATAATGGCCTACTCAAGAGCCAGCCGCCCCCCAAATACTTTGCATTGTATTGAGGAAAAATATATTGCTGCTGGTAAAATCCATTCCTGTTTGCCAGCTACTGTGATTGTAGCCATATTCAGAGGAAATAGGAAAAGAGGGGGGGAGATGATGTCAGCATCCCTGACAGTGAAGGCTGGTGGCTCTGATGTCAGTGGGGCAATGAATCCACTCCGCAGTTTGGAGAGCTCCTTTAGAATGCTGACTGGTTCTGACTGAAACTTGGAGTGGATTCACCACCCCATTGACATCGGAGCCACCAGCCTCCGCTGTTTGTAGTAGAACTGGAGTAGCCCAAAAAATGGAAGAAGAACTGACATTGCTCCATCTCAAGAGAGATTGTTATTTCAGGGAGGTGAAGGTGGTATGAAGGAGAGCCTTGATGGTGCGTTCCCCCATACACTCATCTCTGCTGGAAAGGCTCACTGGACCAGGTAGGACAGCTAAACAAAATATTTAACAGCAAAGATCTTAAAGTACCTCTGTCGTGCCACTCCCTGCTGTTTTAAAAGTTAAATCCCATCCACCAACCATGGTGGCCAATGCCATCCCAACCGCTCTGAAGTTTGCTGGGTGGTCAGCTACTCAATTGTTTCAGGGAGACGGACTAATTTATTTCAAGTGCCAATGCTATGTTGGCTGTTAATAGAAGCTAGGTAAACTTTGCAAGAGGTGAGATGCTAATAGAACACCTCAGACCACCGGAAAGGGAATCAGGGAAGCCACCTGAGCAGAATAAAAATTTCTGCCTCCTGTCCCGCTTCAGCGTGAAGTGCTACAAATCATCTTCATACGGCCTAGTCATTTCATACTTGAGGAATATGTTCTGAATGCAGAATACATGACTGATTATGCACCCCACCGTTTTTATGGTGCAGAAAGAATGCGCCAAGTAGACGCCCACATGCATTATTCGGAAGCAAGCCAGGATAAACTTCAGAGTTTTTATTGTTTAGTTGAGCTTTGATCCCTTGGATAACCTCCTTGGTATTTTTCCACTCCTTTGTTTCTGAACTGTGGATTCCATATCCATACTGTCAATACCCAGGCTCCCGCCATGGAGATAACATTACATAAGTGTGCTAAGCAAAAAGAGGCCTCTCTTGGCTCCAGCTCGGCTCGCGCATGCGTACCCATTGAAGTTGGAGACGCTTCCAAGTCCAAGGACTGCATCTTGTCAACCCTGTTCCAAACCAAACCTAAGGCACATAACATTATTGGGGGGGGGGGGGCACTTGGATAGGATTATATAAGCACACCCCTCATACCAATCAAGTTGTACACAGCAATTCAGAAGAGGGGCACGGAAGTTAGGAAGTACCACCACGTGCATCCAAATATCAGAAAAAGCCATGTTCAGGTGCGCTTTTGATTCCCATCGCTACAATTTCTAACAGGCACGAAGGAGCTAATCCTCCCAGAATTTCCACCGCACTGTTTTCTCACCAGCTTCTGCTTTCTAAACTCCAGCCAGCTTTTCAACTTCCCCTTACTTAGAGGGTTAGTTGCCTTCTGTTAGGTGGATCCATCGCCAAAGAAATTCCTCTGGCACAACTTCGAGCAAATCCTTGACCTCCAATGCCTCTTTCTCTCTCTCTCTCTCTCTCTCTCTTCGTTTTAAAGCATGTATTTCGCACCAGCCGTAGAGCCACTGGTAGCTTAAGCCAAGACTTTCCCCATCATTCTAAGGTCGCCTTACCTTGAAAAAAAAAAGGAAGTGGGATTTCCAGGGAGAACTTTTCCAGCCGCAAGTGCCGCTCTGGCTAGAAAAGGAGGGCTCAGCCAGCTCTTTCTAAAAGCACCCGCTCTCCCTCCTTCTCAGGCTGCCTGCCGCTTAAATACATTACAGCAAGCCTTCAGTTCAGAGAGGGGGCGGAGCTCAGAGCACGGAGGGGGCGGGGCTAGGAAAAGTTCTCATAAGCATGACTCAGCAGGAGCCGGCTCGCTTCCTCACTTTATGAATGGAGCCCAGCAGTAACATCAGCCTAGAGGGAGGGAGAACTGGAGCCGGGGTAGCATTTAAAGAGAAATCCCCACCTCCTCTCCAGTGCCAGGGCTGCCCACATCGGTTACTGTATCATGGCTTAGAATTTAAGATAAATTAAGATAAGGAAGTTTGGGAGAAGCGTGTTTGTTTGTTTTTCCAGAGGGGGAGCCGTAGTCTATTGCAACCCAGAGTCTTGTGGTATCCTAAAGCCTAACACGTTTATTCTGGTGTACTGTTCGGGGCATTCTTCACTGCATCAGATGCCTGGAGTATTATGGAGAGTTTCTGGTTTTACAGGGCATATAAGGGGGGGTGCAGGAGAAAAATTCCTCTGCGGAGGGAACTGCACTGGCTGCCTATTCGCTACCGGGCCAGGTTGGAAGTTCTTGTACTTGTGTACAAAGCCCTCGACAACTTGGGACCAGGATACCTGAGAGAGCGCCTTCTCCCTTACCAACCTGCCCGGTCACTGAGGTCATCCAAGGGCCTGCTCCTGGTGGTTCCACATAGATCCATCCTCCGATTGGAATCCACCAGGGGAAGAGCCTTCAGCGTGGTGGCGCCCCTCCTGTGGAACTCCCTGCCTCTGGAGGTCAGGCAGGCTCCGACCTTGTACTCCTTTCGGCGCCTCCTGAAAACATCTTTATTCCAAGAAGCCTTTCTTTAACATGCAGCCTTGGATTTCTGATTTTTGCTTCTTTTTAAATTTTGTTTTCACTGTTTTATTCTGTTTTTATTTTCATTTTACCTTGTACACCGCTCTGAAATTTTTTTCAATGGGGAGCGGTATATAAATATTCTAAATAAATAAATAATAAATAAAAAACTGTAAACAGTGAGACCAGGAGGAAATTAAAAGCAGAAAGCGACCTTCATATTATTAAAAGTCGTTAGTTATCGGTAATACAAACTGCTGGCTCTAGATAAGCTTATTGACACATGCAGTGTGCTTTTATTTATTTATTTTTAAATCCTTTATCCTGATTCAAACCTCTGGTGATAAAATTAAACCTGTTGATGCATTCAGCAGGGTTTTGCTCTAATCTCTCGTGTGTAGGGGTGGATGTGGATTTAATTTGGTTTGCTTTTTTGGTTTACAAAACACACACACACACACACATTTCTTCATCTATTGGATGGAAAGAAACTTGGAATTAAAAACAAATGCTGAATGTGATGGGGGTGGGCAAAACCAACAGATTGGTTTCGTGTGTGTCCCATCCCCCCTCCACTAGTTTGGTCAACAGTGCTATCCAAATTATTGAACCTTTGGAGTTCTGGCTGGTTCTGATGAAACCCAGAATAGATTCACAGCCCCGCCGAAATTGGGATCACCAGCCTCCACTGGATTTCGCTATCCCTACATCTTGGGATAGACTGTGGTGTAGTAATTAAGTGCAATCCTATGCTTGTTTAGACAGGACAAAACAAGTCCTAGGGGCGTTTGTGAGCTCATAAAGGCAGCCGGCATGGTTCTCTCTGTGCTGGCTGCAAGAGGGTGAGGAGTTCGGATTCCTGGGTCTGAGGCTGGGAGTCTGTCTCTGGCCTCGGATCCAGGAATCCAAAGGATCATATGACTCCATCACACTCTGTCTAGGAGCCATAGGGTTGCATTCCCCATCAACCAATTAATTATAAATTATTGTTATTGTTGTTGTTATTATTAATGTGTTGTTGTTGTTGTTGTTGTTGTTGTTATTTATTACATTTATATACCACCCCATCACCAAAGCTCTCAGGGCAATTTACAAAAATTGTTATTTTTTATACTGCCTTTCCTTCCAAGGGAGCCCAGGGGGGATTCTACACGCCGTACTGAGGGTGCTTCCATGCGGCCCCATTGCGACCCCAAAGCGATCGTGTCACTTGCCTGGAGAAGCGACGAGGAAGAGGCATCCTTGCCGCCGCCACCACCGCTGCCACCCACCTACTTCCTGGCCGGCCAGGATGGAGAGCTCGGCGGAAGAAGGCGGGGTGGAGAGCTTCCGCTCTCCACCCCGCCTTCTTCCGCTGAGCTCTCCGACCCGGCCAGGTCGGAGGTAGGTGGGTGGCGGCAGCAGCAGTGGCAAGGACGCCTCTTCCTCATCGCTTCTCCAGGCAAGTGACACGATCACTTTGGGGTCGCACTGGGGCCACATGGAAGCACCCTCAGTACGGCATGTGGAATCCCTCCAGGGTAGTATGACAACGTATTTCTAAATATAACTGACAGGCTCCTTGGACAGAATAAGAAGCTGCAGAGCAGGACAGGGGACCCATGCAGGCCTCATTTGATCCATGGGCTGGAGTTTCCCGATCCCAGACCAAGCCCAACTCTTGCTCGATGCAGGATTTACAAGGCGTGATACAAACACAGCATTCCTAACAGATGGTTACCCTCCTGCAAAGGAGAGCCCGTCCCACCCACCCCAATTTCCCCTAGCAATCTGTTCACCGGTTGAATGGCTCACACCACTAGGCCATTTCCCCTAAGGTTTTGCCGAAACCTGCTTCCCTGCAATTTCCACCCATTGGTTATCTTCCTGCCCTCTGGAACAAGAGCTCTTCAGACCTTTCAAGGCACCTATCTTCCTTTCTCCAGGCTATACATTTTCAACTGTTCTTCGCAGGATTTGTCGATTACATGTGTCACTGGCCATAGATTTTACGCATCATGAAAAAGTTTAGTGGTCTCTGTTTCCGCCCCCACCCACCCCTTCAAAAGTATGCAGTACATGCAGTCAGCTGACTTGCTGAAATCTCAGACGGCTTTAACACCACCACCCCATTTAAATGGCATATTTCGAGAACCTCCCTCCATTCCGGACATTGCCCAAATTCTTCCTGTTCCTGCACTGCAGTGTTGCGGTGAACTCTGATACCAGTGACCTAGGAGTTTGGTCACATCATGACTAAGAACTTTCACCTGTTCCCACAGTGTTTGTACAGTGCTAGAGCTTGAATTCATGCTATAAAGTAGTTGCAACATCCACACAGCTCAGGAAGTTGTTTTTTTCCAGTACTCATAAGAATCTGTTGCCTGCGTAATCCTGGAAAGATACACCCACAGTATTAAATATAATGTATGCTTCTTGACTTTGGCCATTTACTCTCAAAGATGATATTATTATTATTATTATTATTATTATTATTATTATTATTATTATTATTATATTTATTTGTATCCCACCTTTTGCCCAATACTGGGCCTCAAGGCAGCCTTACGAAATTTAAGACATATACATTGTAAAACCTATGAATAGAAATATACAAAAGTTAAAAATATATTCCAGTATTAAAACATTTAAAATACATGGCAATTTTAAAAGTCCTTAGCACAGATAAAGGGCCAGAGTAATCGACAAAGGCCTGCTGGAACAAAAACGTTTTTGCCTGCCTCCGAAAGCCCATCAAGGAAGGAGCCAGCCTAGCTTCCCTGGAAGAGAGTTCCAGAGCACCGGGGCAGCCACTGAGAAGGCCCTCTCCTGTGTTCCCACCAAGTGCACCTGTGAAGATGGTGGGACTGAAAGAAGGGCTTCCTCAGAAGATCTCAAAGCACAGGCAGGCTCATAAGGGAGAATACGGTCTTTCAAATAACCTGGACCCGAGCCACATAGGGCTTTATAGGACATAACCAGCACTTGGGATATACTTTGCCCTTTTGGTTCCGCCCCCCCCCCCCCCACACACACACACTGGTATCACCAGTGGAGTTAGCACTCTGACCTTGGAGCCACGGATCCAAGGCCCTGTTCCCAACCCTTCCCATACCGGCTGCCTCTCTGAGGTTGCAACCTTGGAGAGAAGAGAAGGGGGGTATCTGGGGGGCAGGGAGGGGGCTGAGCAGGGCAGCTTATGCTGTATCCCCAGGCCTTCCCAGCCTCCTTCCCTCCTACCCTGCACAGCCCCACCTAGGGCATGTCTATACCTACAGGCTTTCTGGGAGGATGGGGGAAGGGTCCTGGGTTTTCCTGCATCCGGGATCATCCCCCCAGCATCCAAACACCAGTGCGACATCCCAGAAGGAAAGAGGGACGTCCGGAGTGGCGTCGTCGTTGCTTTGTTTTTTGACTTTTGCACAGCAACGCGGGTGCGGTCGCGCACCAAAAAGTAAGCAGATAAAAAAAAAAACCTGAGAGCCATCGCTGCAATGGCAAAAGCAACTCCCCCCTCACCCTCCGATGGGCACGGAGCCCCCTCACAGAGCTCCATGCCCGGTGGCAGAGCCCCGTTACTCACGGGGAAGAAAGAAGGAGCCCAAGAGTGGGCGCCACACCACCTGCGGACCTCAGCATTGTCCCAGGACTGCGGTAAAATGCAGGAAAACCACAGTCCCAGTTATCCCGGGTAAAGTGAGTGGTCATCCCTGGTTAACCCCAGGATCCCCTGTGAGTCATTTAGATGCTCAGAGACAACCATATGACCAACCCAGGATAAATGGCCGGTGTAGACATGCCCCTAGACAGCCGAAAATGCCCATCGAGCCAAAGTGCAGAGCAGGAGGGGCTCAGAGGAGCAGAAAGGGGACAGTCACCTCTGCCACCCCTCCTGCCCTATACTGGATGGTCATAAACCTCTGAGTTCAGAGGCTTAAGGTGTGTCCATCCTGATAGGATCACACCTGAAGCCTCTCCTAAGGCTGAATGGATGGCAGTAGGAGCTGGCAACTGAAATCAACTGGTGTCCCTTTTGTATGTTGGTGGTGTGTCCTCTAGCCTTCAGCCTCGCTCACCATCAACATGCAGGCCCAAGAGCCCCTCTGAAATTGCATCTGACCCTCAGGATGGAAGAGTTTCAACGTGCCTGGTGCAATGGCTGCTGACGTGACGAAGACCTTCCTCAACCAGGGATATCCCCTTATCTATTTCTCAGAGGGAGGAGGAATATGTGGAGGCCCTTTGCTAGGTCAGAGGTTCCCCCAAACCTGGCTATGGCCTTCCTCTTGCTCTGATCTTCCCCACCGAGATATTTCTTTTGCTCCCTGAGGTGGAGTAGCAATCAACGCCCTCGCCCCATCCTCAAGCCGAGGTACAAGCTACTAAGGCTCGACAGTTTGGGGGAGCGCGAAGATTAAAGAATGAACCATTTGCTACACTTTCCTGACACCCCCAATCAGCTGCCTAAATGGGTACGGCCTGTGTCCCTTCCCACACCAGTGGAGGAAGTGAAAGGAGACAGGTATGCTGTAGGGTGGATTCCTGCATTGAGCAGGGGGTTGGACTTGATGGCCTTATAGGCCCCTTCCAACTCTACTGTTCTATGATTCTATGATATTGTGGGGTGAAAGGTTATTCTATAAGTTCACCTAGTACAGTGTGCAGGAGAGATTCCTTTAAAAAAAGAAAAAAGAGGCACAAACCAGTTTAAGCCTCCTTTGCAAAAACACCCTCGGGCACATAGGACTGCAAAGACAGATGAGTTCACCTTGCTTTTGTTTTGAAATGAAAGACTGTAAGCTGTGATTTCAGGGAACTGTAGTTAAGAGAGATGTCAGACAAGCATCTGTCATCAGTTTTCGGTCCTTCTCCTGGAAGCCTGGTTCTCCTGTTGTGGCTTCGGTGCTAATCAGTTGCTGTTTTGAAAGGCTCATGACAGAAAGAAGTTAACGTGGGATTTTTAGCTATACAGGTGCCATTTTTTTTAAAAAAAAAAAAATCAGTCAGTCCCACCACTACCTCGTTGCTTGTTAGGACACATCAGGCTGAAAAGCCTCACCTTTTGCCACTGGGGCTGTCCTGCATCACATGCAATTGCAGCGTTATCCAACCTAGTGGCCCTCCAGAAGTTTTGGACTACAATTCCTAGCCTCCCCAGCCAGCATCCCGGTAATGTAAACTGTAATCCACTGCATCAGGAGGGTGGCCAGGTTGGGAAAGCTTGTAGTGGCCATGCTAGTTAGGGGGTGATGGGAATTGTATTCCAACCCATCTAGAGGGTGCCGAGTGGGAAAGGCATATCAGATGGCACAGATACATTCATTGGCTTTTATTCTATGGTAATAATGACTTCAACAGGAAGACATTACCAAGCTGGGAGAGTGGGCATCCAAATGGCAGATGTAGTTCAATGCAAGCAAGTGTAAGGTGATGCACATTGGGGCAAAAAAACCCAACTTCAAGTATAACTTAATGGGATCTGAGCTGGGGGTGACTGAACAAGAAAGAGATCTTGGGATTGTGGTGGACAAATTGATGAAAATGTCCACCCAGTGTGCGGCCACTGTAAAGAAGGCAAACTCCATGTGAGGCCTTATAAGAAAATGAATTGAGAATAAAACTGCCTGTATGATACTGCCATTATACAAATGTATGGTGCGACCACACTTAGAATACTGTGTACAGTTCTGGTCACCACACCTAAAAAGGATATTATGGAGCTGGAAAAAGTGCAGAAAAGGGCAACTAAAATGATTAAGGGTTTGGAACATCTCCCCAATGAAGGAAGGTTACAACAGCTGGGATTGTTTAGCTTGGAAAAAAGGAGGCTAAGGGGAGACATGATACAGGTGTACAAAATTAGGCATGGAGTGGAGAAAGTGAATAGGGAGACATTTTTCTCCCTCTCTCAAAATACTAGAACCCAATGGGGTCATCCCATGAAACTGATTGGTGGAAGATTCAGGACAAATAAAAGGAAGGATTCCTTCACATGGTGCATAATTAAATTATGGAATTCACTACCACAAGGTGTAGTGATGGCCACCAATTTGGATGGCTTTAACAGGAGGTTGGATAAATTCCTGGAGGAGAAGGCTATCAATGGCTACTAGCCCTGATGGTTATGTGCTACCTCCGGTATCCAAGGCAGTAAGCCTGTGTGCACCAGTTACTAGGGAATATGGGTGAGAGGGTGCTGTTGTACCATGTCCTGCTTTGTTGGTCCCTGGTCAACAGCTGGTTGGCCACTGTGTGAACAGAATTGCTGGACTAGATGGACTCTCGGTCAGATCCAGCCTGGCCCTTCTTATGTCCTTAAGCTATGCTGGAGATTGAGTAAGGAGCATTGGCGATTGTTGCAGGAGTGAAGAAATCTCACACCTCTGTGTAAATTTGCAATCCAAACAGATTATAAGCTGCATTGAAAAAAATAAAAATGTAAGATCATGAAAACCAGAAAATTTAGCCAAGTCTAAACAAAACAGCGTGGGCTGGTCGAATAAACATCAACAAACAAAACAGCAGGTTGAATAAATCAATCATCAAATGCCTTTGTGGGATAAAACTGTCAGAACCTGATGCCTAAATGCTGCTAAGGCAGGTATTGCATAAAGAACTCCTCCCTCCCTCGTTGCCACTTCTGTGACCTCTGCGGTCAGGGTCACCCAAAGGTGGGCCTCTCTTTCAGATCCTGTTCGTGCCGTTGTGCCATATGGGGAGAAGGCGGTCCTTCAAATAGCATGGTTGCTGCTCCTTGAGCTGGAATCCATGTGCTGGAATGGTACTGGGATGTTACTGGAGGGTATTTATCATATGTAACTCTTGCTTTTTACTGGAACCGCTTGCCATGAACTTTGGTTAATGCGGAGGAACTGATTTTGACTATGAACTCTCAGACCTCCTTCTGTACATCTCAGGATGAAATGATAAGGATCCAATCCTATGCATGTTTAAACAGAAAAAGTAGGACTCCCATCATTCCCCAGCCAGCCTTAGATATTACACTGGACACAGGAGTGTCCAGTGCATTAAGGATGAAGCATACATTTAGCATTCCACCATGTTAAGGCCGTTTTTTTTGGGGGGGGGGTCATTCTAGCATCCTAAAATGGAAAATGTTTCACCAATCTTTTTGAAAATGAGATCTGCCAGAAAGAAATGTTTGTTTTACATATCCTGCAATGATGGGAGTTGTAGTCTAACACCTTTGGAGGGCACCAGATTGGGGAAGGGCTGCTCTAAACAAAAAAAGAGAAGCAGGTGGCTCTAAGTTGTTCATCATCAGTTTTCCACAACCCCACAGTCACCTCTGCATATCCTATTCTCTATCCTGTCCTCATGGTTTATCTGCTTTGGGAGAACAAGAATTTCACTGGTACTTTCTGCCTCCTTAGGGAGGATTTCCCTGCTTTCTGGTGCTTGGTTGAAAACTGTACAGCCTTAACGTTGTTTTGTAAACCGTAGGTTTTTTGTTTATTGAATATATCTTTACGCTGATACCCCACCCTTCTTTTAAAGAACATAGGATGTTGTACGTGGTTATCTGCCACTCCAATACTGACTTGTCCTTCCAATAACCCTGTGTGGTAGGTTAGACTGAGGGAGTTTTTTACACGAGGCATTTTTCGTGTGCTCACAACTGTTCACTCAAGGAAGTTCACAGGTCCTTTTCATGATGTCATCAAACTCTGATGCCTCTCAGTGTTTTTTAGGTTTATAAATCACTGAAAATGCAGTAACCAAAAAAAATGCCAAAAAACTCTGACAAAGAGGTGGTGTAATTCAAAAATTGTGTGATGTTGTAGAAAACTTGCAGTCCCAACTACTGGCTGTATAAAAGAAACATATAGAACATGCCCACAAAGGAACCGGGAAAAGCAGGGGGGAGCACATGTATTGTGTCCATCATAACCCCGTAAAGACTCTGGAAGACAAAGCCCTGGGAAGGTTGTAGGCGTTTTCCTTAATGGAGAGAATCTATGGCCTTAGCTAGACCTACCTTTTAGTTTGCAACAGAGGCGGGAAGGTCCCACGATGTGTTTATCGCGAGATTCCTCCTCTGTCTACACGTGACATGCGATGACCTCAGCAGGAGAGGCTTCGCGTCTGCCATTTTTAATTTTTTAAAGAGGAAGGAGCGCACAAACGCTTGTGCGCTAAAGGTAAGCGTTTTTTAAAAAAATAATTTAAATTCTCACTCCCCCCACCCTACCCCCGATGGGAACAGCGCTGTGCCCCGTGCGCGGCTCCCAGCGAGGAATCACGCGGAGGCAGGTCAACCCACGGCAACGGGCCACATGTTCCGTGGTCTCTGGCTCAGCCCGAGACCGCGGAAAATCTGGGGCCAAAGTGGAGGGCGAGACCCCGGTACAAGGGAGGGATGATCCCTCCCTGATCCTGGGATTCCCTGTGCATCATGTGGACACACAGGGATAAACCTGGGTTTGCCCCGGGATAAAGTCCCGTCTAGCTTTGGCCTATGTGTGTTAGAGAAAGAGATTGCCTCAATGTCACTTGCTGAGGGCTAAATCACATGCTGCATTAAATTAGGGATGTCAGAGAAATCCAGGGGGTGGTCAGGATCAAGCCTGTTCTCCGTAGTGTGGGGGAAGGAGTTCCAGTTGGTCAATCAGACTCGGAATCTGGAGGATGACAATGATGACTAGAAATTTACCAGCCAAGACAGGAAGCAGTGGAGGAAATCCTGCACGACTCTTCAGGAGTCAAGGGGAAACCTTCCCAGGAGGTTATCAGACAGATTGCCAATGACTCAGAGCCCATTCTCCCCTGGTCCCTGAGAACTCAGCCTCTGCCGGAGGGGGAGGGGACTTCAGAGTTGACAGATCCCAGAGTTTGCCGCAGGGTCAAGTGAGCAGAGTTGCAAGCAGGTGATAAGAGGTCTACCATGCTAGCCACTCGCTAACCACTCCTCAAGGAAGACCCTCCCTGAGCTAAAGCAGCTCTTGGACTGCGTGGGAAACTCTCCCTTTTAGTTGAAAGAGCAGCTGCCTTAGCTTAGTAAGCCTAATTAACTTTAAAGGAAAGCTCCTAGCATTCCCACTTCCTTCAGGTGTGAAGGGATGTTTATTTGATGAATAAAGCTTTGTAGATTACCCAGCAGACCTCTTTATCACCTCACACATCAGTGGGAGGGCTTAGAATCATGACATGGGATGGAGTTCAATGAGGGTTCCTAGGCTTGCCCCCCCCACAACTTCATTTCAGTGCCTGATGTCTCACCTCAATCTGCAGCAAGTCAGGCCAGTTTGCTCATTTTCTAGGAATTCCGCGCATTTTGGGGAGAAGCTCCTGCAATTTGCGCAAATTTCCAAACCGTTTGCACAAATTCAGCTATAATTCAAACAAATTGCTCCAAAATTTGTGCAAATTGCAGAACCTTCAAAAATGTGCAAAAATGTTCCTGGACATTGGGGAACAGCCTGCAGCTTGGCTCACAGTAACAAATTTAGGCCACAGGCTGAAGAACTCTGTTGAGCCAGAAAACCCCCCGGATTTCCCAGTGACAGACATCCCTACATTAAATACATTGTGTGTTGTTCATCATATCTTTTACTTTTGTGTTGGCACATGCCCTCCCCCCAATCTGGATCGGGACCACCACAAAGCGGGGGAGGGGTTAAAACCTTCCCACCCAGCCCCTTTGTTTTCTTTAAATTCACCTCCCCTTCCCCAAGCAGGGCTTAGGATAGGGGGGAAAATGGCAAGGGGGATTTAAAGGGGGGGAAAGGCCGAGTGGGAAATTTTAACCCACACTCTGCCTGTGTGCAGCTTTCCCTATCCAGATTGTGGCCCTGCGCATTTAAATGAAAGTAAAATTAAAAGTTATGAACACCTACATGCTATGCATTTAACAAAGTATGCAGTTCTGCCTTAAGCCTCCTGAATGAACGTCTTCAACATTTTTATTAATGATTTGGACGAGGAGGTGCAGGGAATGCCGATCAAATCTGCAGATGACACAAAATTGGGTGGGATAGCTAATACCCTGGAAGACAGAAACAAACTTCAAAGTGATCTTGATAGGCTGGAGTGCTGGGCTGAAAACAACAGGATGAAATTTAATAGGGATAAATGCCAAGTTCTACATTTAGGGAATAGAAACCAAAGGCACAGTTACAAGATGGGGGATACTTGGCTCAGCAATACTACAAACGAGAAGGATCTTGGAATTGTTGTAGATCGCAAGCTGAATATGAGCCAACAGTGCAATATGGCTGCAAGAAAGGCAAATGCTATTTTGGGCTGCATTAATAGAAGTATAGCTTCCAAATCACGTGAGGTACTGGTTCCTCTCTATTCGGCCCTGGTTAGGCCTCATCTAGAGTATTGCGTCCAGTTCTGGGCTCCACAATTCAAGAAGGACGCAGACAAGCTGGAGTGTGTTCAGAGGAGGGCAACCAGGATGATCAGGGGTCTGGAAACAAAGCCCTATGAGGAGAGACTGAAAGAACTGGGCCTGTTTAGCCTGGAGAAGAGAAGATTGAGGGGAGACATGATAGCGCTCTTCAAATACTTAAAAGGTTGTCACACAGAGGAGGGCCAGGATCTCTTCTCGATCCTCCCAGAGTGCAGGACGCGGAATAATGGACTCAAGTTAAAGGGAGCCAGATTCCAGCTGGACATCAGAAAAAACTTCCTGACTGTTAGAGCAGTGCAACAATGGAATCAGTTACCTAGGGAGGTTGTGGGCTCTCCCACACTAGAGGACTTCAAGAGGCAGCTGGACAAGCATCTGTCGGGGATGCTTTAGGGTGGATTCCTGCATTGAGCAGGGAGTTGGACTCGATGGCTTTGTAGGCCACTTCCAACTCTGCTATTCTATGATTCTATGATTCTATGAGTGGGCGTCTTGAAAATGGGCCTCCCCACTCCCAATCCAGCACTCTAAATGAGGGATGGGCAGCAGAAAGTAGATCTCCAGATGTTTTTGACTTCAGCGCTCAACATTCCTGACCATTGGGCATGCTGGCAGGGGACTATGTGGGAGCCACTGTGTGAGAGCCAATGGTGAGAGCTCAATCCCATGCATGGACATGAAAATCAGTCCCAATGGAGGCTGGTGGCTCTGGGTTTCAGTCAGAACGAGTCAGAACTCTGAAGGGGCTGTCCAAGGGGCTGCCTGTTTCTCAATGAAACCTGGGTCAGATTCACCACCCTACTGATATTGGAGCCACCAGCTGCCCCTGATCAGTCCTACTATGTTCAGCAGGGCATACTCTCTTGCTCCCAGGTAGGACTGAAGTTTTCACAACCCGCTGGAAAAATAAAGAATTGAGTAGCACCCTGAAGAGGCAAATTCTAGTCTTCGAACACGCTTATGCCGTCCTCAATTGAATCTTTAAAGGGCCACAGGGCTCTGTATGGAATATTACCGCAGTCACTAAGGGAGGAGGGAAACAAATCCATTTCAGAGTGGTGGCCAAAACTTTTATCCTGTAGCCCTTAGTCTCCAACTAAAACAAAACCTACGGACACACAGATGCACTTCATCAGATGTATCAGACTATTTCCAGTCTGGGTCAGTTTCACATGTATCCGATCAATTCCATTCAATTCCTTCATCAATCATGTTGTTCATATTGTTGTTATTGTTGCTGTTGTTGTTGTTGTTGTTGTTGTTGTTTACAATGGAGAAAATCAGCATTTATTTCCTTACACAATTCCTCCCAATACATGCATTTTGTAGCACTTTCCCCTAATTTATCACTTTTAGCACACCTTTTTCATGAACATATGCATTTTTTAGCACACGAGATTCCCTAACATTTGCCCGAGGTGCCATTCTCGAGCCAAGACCTGCACCACAAAATTCATGAAAGGGAGTAATCAACAGGGTAGGGGTGTTCTAATAGTTTCCAGAGATGTTCTTGGAATTCTCTAACAGTTCAGAGGGGAGCTGCACAAAGGTAATTTATCAGAACATGTTTTTCTGAGATAATTTATCAGAATATGTTTTCTGAGAAATTTCGGTCATGGTCTAACTTTGTTTAGCTGCCTTTCCTCAGCTCCTGGCACTGGGTGAAGGTTCATCTAAATCCCTGCTGTACTTTCTTGGCACCTGCCATGCTGGGACTTCGGCTGTTCATGTACATTTCTGGAGGCTGCCCAGGGTGAACGATCCCATCAGTTTACTGTTCAGTGCTGCTCTGTCCAAATGTAACTGCAAATATTGACTTGGGCATTTGCCGTTCCTTGGCTACTTCTGTGGATGGGGAGAAATCAACTGGAATAGCAGTTCCAAGCTCAGTTAGAACATAAGAAGAGTCATGGTGGATCAAACCGAGGGTCCATCTCGTGTTCACAGTGGCCCACCATCTGCCTATGGGAAACTCTCAAGTAGTCCATGAGTGCAATAGCAGCCTCCTGCCATGTTCTCCAGCAACTGTCAGGACTTGTAGCCATGATGCCCACTGAGTTGCCGAGCTCTGCCCACATAAAACCTGTGCTAAAAGAACTGCTCTGGCTGCCTGTTAGCTGCAAAGCCATGTACAAGGTCATGTTATTATCCTATAAAGCCTTAAACAACTTTGGACTAGGACACCTAGCAGACCCCCTTCCGTTCTATACACCCAGATGACATTTAATGATCATCAGAGGAGGTCTTGCTGGCCATGCCAAGACCCTCGATGGTGGCCGTTCTCTGTAGCAGCACTCACCCTCTGCAAAACCCTCCCTTGTGCAGTTCAGGAGGTGGAAAATGAAACACCCTTCAAAGGCCTCCTGAAAACATACCTTCTTAGACAAGCTTTCCCTGGACTGTAACTTATTCTAGTTTTATATGACATTTTTAATTTTTAAAAAAGTTTTAAACCTTGGTGTCGTGTGTGTGTGTGTGTGTGTGTGTGTGTGTGTGTGTGTGTATGTATATATATATATATATATATATATATATATATATAATGGTTTTAATTATATACTGCCCAGAGAGCCTTGGCTGTTGGGGAGTATAAATATGGATTAAATAAATAAATAAATAAATAAATAAATAAATAAATAAATAACCCTCTTTTAAAGCCATCCAAACTGGTGGCCATCACAACACTTTGTGATAGCAAATTCCATAGCTGAACTACACTAAGAAAGATATCCTTTGATCTGTCCAATCATCTTCATTGGATGACCCCATTGGGTTCTAGTATTATGAGAGAGAGAGAGAGAGAGAGAGAGAGAGAGAGAGAGAGAGAGAGAGACTCCCCCTATACACTTTCTCCACACCATGCATACGTTTATTCACCTCTATCATGTCTTTCCTTACTTACCTCCCCCCACCCAGCTAAACAGTATCCAGGCATTGTCCAAAATGTTTCTCCTCCTTCTGCCAAACAGAATCTACATGTCATTATCCAAAGAACTATACAGATGAGGTGAACTCAGTGGCTAGCAGCTTCTTTTACTAGCCAAGACTATTTCACAATATGCAGTCCTCTCTGGAGAAAGTGTATTTGGCCTCAGTTCACACATGCTGGTTACATGCAGATTTGGCTACTGTAACTCTCTCTACGTAGGGCTGCCATGGAAGATGCTTTGGAAACATTGGAAATGGTCAGGGTGGGATTGCAGAAGCACCTGGCATCTTCAACAATGTCCTAGGCCTAATGTTGTTCCATGGAACTGGGGTGGGGGCATAGCAGCTGCCCCCCCCACACACACACACATGGTGGGGTATATTTAGAGAAAATTCTACCAAGTGCTTTCTTTTACTAGGGAGCGAGAAGAAGAAAAATCACAGAAAGTTCCCCAGAAAACTGTCTTCTGACCAATATTGGCACAGCTCTAACCTGGCCTGAAGAAATGACACAGGAATATGCTCTGGGCACCACACTTCAAGAAGGGTGCAGACAAGCTGGAGGGTGTTCAGAGGAGGGCAATGAGGATGATCAGGAGTCTGGAAACAAAGCCCTGTGAGGAGAGACTGAAAGAACTGGGCATGTTTAGCCTGGAGAAGAGAAGATTGAAGGAAGACATGAGAGCACTCTTCAAATACTTGAAAGGTTGTCACACAGAGGAGGGCCAGGATCTCTTCTCGATCCTCCCAGAGTGCAGGACACGGAATAACGGGCTCAAGTTAAAGGAAGCCAGATTCCATCTGGACATCAGGAAACACTTCCTGACTGTTAGAGCAGTACGACAATGGAACCAGTTACCTAGGGAGGTTGTGGGCTCTCCCACACTAGAGTCATTCAAGAGGCAGCTGGACAACCATCTGTCAGGGATGCTTTAGGGTGGATTCCTGCATTGAGTGGGGGATTGGACTCGATGGCCCTTTAGGCTCCTTCTATCTCTATGATTCTATGCTGCATAGGGGATTATGGGACTTGAACTCAAACACACCCAAGATACAATCCAACTAAAGTCCTACTTTGAGTAGAACCATTGGAATGAATGGGACTTAAGTTAGTAATGACCAACTTGTCCTATTCATTTCAATGGTTCTACTCTAAGTAGGTCTTTAATTAGAGCCTACCCCCAGTTGGGAAAGGCTGCTCTATATCTTTTCCCCCCTTTTTTTACTCTAGAGTAAGTGAAGCAACTTACTCTAGACAAACTTGATCAGGACCTTGGGGTGGGTGGCTAGGGGGAACGCTATGTGTTCCAAGCCTATGTGGTAACAAAAAAATACAATAATTGGGATCTCTGGCGCCCTGGTCCTACCTTCTCACTCGGTCTAACCAAGATTTCCGTGTTTTCAGATCTTCCCTTTCAAAATGCCTCTGGCTGCTTCCATTCAGAATAGAGACAAAAGTTCTTGCGGCTCCCTTTCCCTTGAAAAGGGCAACACCCTTTTCTTTCAGGTAATTGAAAATTCTGTTGACCCTTCCAGCTCTTCCTTTGCTGGAAGAGAGAAAGAGGAAAGGAAAGTCTTCTTGCTTGTTGTCTGGAACACTCCATTTATTTATTTTTCAATTGCAAGCCCATTCAAATTCCCATTGCTGTTGGGAATTGTTTCGCCCACTTGGCTTGGGCCCCTGCGTAATTAAGATTTAATGAGAGATTAATCCTCATGCTAGCTAGCAACACGCATAGATCATGCGTACACTCACACCCACCGCACCGTATCGCATAAATCAATGCTCAAATGCTAGGAACTAGCTACTGTGTTACACTGAACACTTCTGTGCCCAAACACACAAAGCAATCGTGAGCCAAACACAACCAAGCAAAAACATAATAGGGGTGCTTCTGTGATTCTCTTCACAGCTTTCTCCCCTCTTTTTGGAGTTCGGAGTTGGTTTATTTATTTATTGCATTTATATCCCTCCTTTTTTCCTCCAAGGAACCCAAGGCGGCATACATAATCCTCCTCCTCTCCATTTCAGCCTCACAACAACCCTGTGAGGTAGGCTGGGCTCAGGGCCGGTGCCAGACTATTTTGCGCCCTAGGCAAGGTGAGCTACTTTCACACACACACCCCAAAAATGCTAACTTTGATTTTTAAGAACAGATGCTTCCTGGAAAAAATAAGCACAAAACTTGAAACTGCTAAATTTATTTTAAAGTGCAAGAAATACGTCATGCCAATTATAGCAAACAATTTGGAATGGAACGTCTATGGGTCTAAAATGCATTATTTAATAGGAATATCACCTCCAAATCATCCCCCCCAACTCACACACGCGCACGCACACACTCAGCATCACTCACTCCATACACACGCATGAACACATGCATTCACTCAAAGACCCCATGCACCCCATTCACCCATACATTCTCTCTCTCTCTCTCTCTCTCTCTCTCTCTCTCTCTCTCTCTCTCTCTCTCTCTCTTTCTCTTCCGGGCACGTTCTGGAAGTCCAAACATGGAGCCGCCCTACTCCCACCCCAGCGTCCCTGGCTTCGCTTCGGCTGGGTGGGCGTGGGGCGCCATCTCGCCCGCCCAGGCCCAGCTGAATCCTCAGGCCGGGCCGACTCACAGCCAACACACATGAGGGCTGCGCTGTGCCTGGCGCCCCTCTTCGCTTGGCGCGCTAGGCGGCCGCCTGAGTGGCCTCTATGGTAGCACCGGCCCTGGCTGGGCTGAAGGTCTGTGACTGGCCCAAAGTCACCCAGTGGCTTTCCATGGCTGAGTGGGGACTAGAACCCGGATCTCCCGACTCCCAGTCCAACACTTTAGCCACTACACCACACTGGCTTTGGTTTTGTTTCCAAACGGAAGTAATGTACTAGGAAAAAAGGAAAGGAACCTCTCGTGCAAGCACTGAGTCATTACTGACTCTTGGAGGGACACCAGCTTCCGCTGACATTTTCTTGGGAGGCCTTATAGCGGGGTGGTTTGCCATTGCCTTCCCCGGCCATTATTACCTTTCCCCCAGCTAACTGGGTACTCATTTTACCGACCTCGGGAGGATGGAAGGCTGAGTCGACCCAAGCCGGCTGCCTGAAACCAGCTTCCGCTGGGATTGAACTCAGGCCATGGGGAGAGTTTCAGCTGCAGAAACTGCTGCTTTACCGCTCTGTGCCACACAAGGCTCATGTACTAGAACAGCCTTGTAAACAAGCCCACAAAAGCAGGGTTGTAGTGGAGAGCAGCCTCACAAGGGCAACGTGCTTGGACTTCTTATATGAGCAAGGATGCTGATGTCATTATTTGCTCAGATCCTAACGAATGTCAGCTTGGAGGTGAGTTCTCCCTTCAAACAAACTGTGATTCAGCATAAATGCTCTTTTGCACATGGGCTCTCATGGTGCAGCAGATGTCACAGCAGGAGAGCTAGGGTGCCCGCTGGAGGAGGCCACAACAATAGCTCCTGGTGGGAGCAGGGTGTGTGTGCAATTCACCCTCCCACTCTGCAGCTTGAAATGGCAGATTTACTGCCCCACTGACACTTGGAACCACCAGCCTCCACTTCCGAGCAGATTCCCTTCCCCTATAAACAGCCAAGCTTTAAGGCCTGCAGAGGAGGCCTTGCTGGTCATTCAGCAACCAACAGAACTTGCTGGTCATTCAACAACCAACAGAACTTTCCCTGGCTTGTAATCAATTGCATTAGTCATACGTTGCTTCATCTTACTGTTTAGCTCCTTGCATCGTTTCGTACTGTCGCTGCAGTTGAAATTGTTTTTAACAGTGTATTTAAAGGCGGTTGCAATATTTAATGTGAACCACATAGAGATTTTATTCTGTTAAGCAAGATACAAGTATTAGTTATAAATAAATAATCAAACTATATGACAAATCAATAGGTGATAAACTAAAGATCACAGTGACAGGTGTCATAAATCAGTATGCTTATTTATTTATTTATTTATTTATTTATTTATTTATTTAAATTATTTATTATTTAAAATACCTTCTACTTTACTGAACTACCCGTAGTGTTTGCCTTCGCTGAAGGACTAGCTCAATGTATTTATTTATTTTGCTTCCTTTTGTGAGATGGCTTGAGGATTGAGAGCGTGCTGCACAACTTGCAGAGTTCTGGGGCTACACTTTCCATTTGCCACTTTCTGCTGCTCATGTTGTAAGCAGCAGCAGGAACGCCCAGAAAGCTTCAAGTATAGCAGAGGTCCCTTGGTCAGATCCAGCATGGCTCTCCTTATGTTCTTGCGTGTGACACATTTTCTCTTTTTTTGGAGATTTATAAGCAGCCACCTTAGTCTTTTGTCACTGGAACTGAGAAGCAGGACAAGCAGGCCCATACAAGTGAACTGGGTAGCCACTGAGAGCTTCACAGATGTTGTCCTGCTTCTCAGTATCCAATGAAGAATGACTAAGGTGTCTGGTTACAAATGTCCCCAAAAGAGGTGATGTGTCACACATAAGAACATAAGGAAAGCCATGCTGGATCAGACCAAGGGTCCATCCAAACAGAGGACCAAAGAGGACAGCAGTTTGCATAAAAATGGCAGATGCTAATTTATATGTATTGGTGCAAATTTAGAATATGATTGTTATAATTTTAATAGAAATAGAGTACATCCAGTGGAGGCTGGTGGCTGTGAATTAGGGCTGTGCACGGACCCCCTGATCTGATTCGGAGCCCAATTCGGACCTCCCCTGATCCGCCTCAGATCTGTTTTAGAGAGGTCTGAATCACCTCAATCCGCTTCAGATTCAGGATTCGGATCCGGAGCAGTGGACAACCCTACTGTGAATTCATTCTGTGTTTCAGTCAGAATCAGCCAGAAGTCTAAAGGAGCTCTCCAAAGTGCTGAGCCTATTTGAGGGATTGGGTTCAGCACCTTGGAGAGCTCCTTCAGAGTTCTGGCTGGTTCTGACTGAAACCCAGAATGGATTCACAGACCCACTGAGATCAGAGGCAGCAGCCTCCACTGAGTACATCTTACTATAGCATGGAAGACTGTGACCAGGTGACCTGTGGACCTGCCTGTTCTGTGCTGCCCAGGTGCTAAGTCTTGAAGGGCAACTGTTCTTAGGCTTATCCTTAGGCTGGAATTGGGCAGGAAATGATTCAGATAGAGCACCATACTCTGGCAATCCTTCAAATAGAGCACTGCTCTCTACAAAAGAGGCCACGTGGCCACCCCAAGTGTAGGGAAGGACAAACTCACCTCCATCGATTCTCATTGGACAGTCGCCGCTCACCTCTACTCACCATGTGAGCCACTGGACAGCCCAGAAAGCCCCCGACGAGCGCTACCAGGGCCTTGTCTATACACTGTATATACTCCGTTGTGGCTGCGCAGTTGTGCTCCACTGTTTATATGGTGCAGCTGCCCACTCACAGCCACATCATGTTATTTCCCGTGAAGCTGCACATTTTCGATGTGTCATTTGACCGTGAGTTTTTAACTTTGCTCCACTATCACAACAGTTGTTTGTGTGCACGACAGAGGTGGCTTCAGTTCGGATTGAGAGTGTGGGTGCAGTCAGGGGGCGGATCCTAGGGCAGCGTAAGCACAGGAATACAGGGGGGGGGCTCCAGGAGACTGTTTAATAATGGCCTCCATGGCAACATTAAAGTCTCGTTCTGGAATGAAAGTAACGACACCTATTTATTTATTTATTTATTTATTGCACTTATATACCGCTCCCATAGCCAGGGCTCTCTGGGTGGTTTACAGAAATTCTAAAATTAAGATAAAAACAAGTATACAAAATTTAAAATTTTGAAACACAGAACATACACACATAAAGCATTAAAAACCGTTAAAAAAACACTAGATATGTGAGTGATTAAGATGTGCTGCCAAATGCCTGGGCAAAGAGGAAAGTCTTAACCTGGCGCCAGAAAGAGAGCAGCGTTGGAGCCAGGCGAGCCTCATCAGGGAGATCATTCCATAGTCTGGGGGTCACCACCGAAAAGGCCCTGTCCCTCATTGCCACACTCTGAGCCTCTCTTGGAGTAGGCACCCGGAGGAGGACCTTAGATGTTGAACATAGAGACCGGGTATATTCACGTTGGGAGAGCCGTTCCATCAGGTATTGTGGTCCCAAGCCATGTAAGGCTTTATAGGTCAAAACCAGCACCTTGAATTGGGCTCGGAAACATACAGGCAGCCAGTGCATAATATATATATATATTATGTATAATGCATAAATTCAATGAATTGTACCTGTGCAGACGTGTGGCTACAGCCTTTCAAAGCTACAATATTGCACAGAGCTGCCAGAAAACAACATTGCTTTCGGCAGTTTTCAGTCACTCAGTATTTGCTGCCCATTACCGCCATGTGGCAACGGCGCTGTGGGTTTTCCTGGCTCGATAGCCCTCGCTCACTCCTGTCTCTTAAACCCATCAATGCTGCTTCGCAGCGGGTTTGGGGGTGAATCAGTAGGTAAAGTGGTGCCGTATAGACACCCACACCCACACCACCCTCCTCTTGGACTCCCACTGCATCCCTACCTGATGTGCATTGGATTGCACCATCACTGGCACCAAAGCCGTGTTTGTTTTCCAGAAAAATCAAAACTTAACATACACTTTGAAACAGGCGAGTCAAAGGTCGGACCTGGAATGCTGTTGCTCTCCTTATCATGTTCCGTGTGTTTATAAATACGAGAGCTCAAGGTAGTGCATGCCCAGGAAGCCATGACCTGTGGCTATCATCATGACTTTGCTCTTGCAGTCAACTTGTCTTTGATGTTTCCCCACCCTCCCGTTTTTATACAGATGCTTGGCAGCCACAGCAGTAAATCACATCAGAATCACATGATGACCCTTTGGGCCTTCCAACTAATCTCAAAGGGAAGATACCAAAGCCAATTTACTAACATTACCAGGAGAGCTGTCACACACACCACGCCGTGTTGTGCAACTGATCAGTAAGAGTTACAGATTAATTGCAGAAGGTAGGATCAGGTTCTTGGGTTCCTATTATTGATTTCAAACTAAGTAAGGAATGAACTATGGTCCTTTGCCTGTTCCAGCCAATAACCCAGACTTCCCATGCTGGTGTCTTCCCAATGTGTTGGACTACAACTCCCATCACCCATGAATGATGAGAGTTGTAGTCCAGCACTCCTGAAGGGCACCTGGTTGGGGAACACTCCAATAACCAATGTCAGGCAGTAAAAAGATGTATGATTACAATGTGGGAGCACCAGGTAGAGATAATGAATAAGTCAATAAAGGCATTCATACATACTGTATATACATATCCCAAATTTTCTTTACATTTTCACTTTGAAAGCATCTGCTGAGGCAAACTGACCCCTAACAAATGTCTTGATAGTTGGTTATCTGTTTTGAAATACAGAGAAGCACTGTTCTGTGCCAGATGTCTTAAGAACATCAGAAGAGCCATGCTAGATCAGATTGAGGGTCCATCTAGTCCATCACTCTGTTCACTCAGTGGCCAGCCAGCTGTCAACCAACTCACAAGTGCAACATCACAGTGCAACCGTGCAACATCACCACCCTCTACAGTGAAGAAAGTAAGCCTATGATTCCCTTTACAATGGAGAAACCATGCCTATGAGTGTCCCGGGAACCACAGGTTGACTCAGAAAAACTATCCAAGGTTGGAGACACTGCTAGGCCCTCCAAAGAGGGAGTTGGAGATCCAACCCCAAGCCCTGATCACTCACAGATGGCATGGGGAGAACTTCACTGGCTGCCTCTCCAAAGACAGAGCAATGACTTTGGAAGAGGAGGAAAGGGGGTGTTCCATTGGGTAGGGAGAGGAGGAGATCAAAGAAGCCAAGATGTGAGATACCCTGAGCCTCATCCAACCTCCTTCCCTCTCCCCTGAAAGCAGGCTTCTTAGATCGGCTGAGAAGCCCCTCTAACAAAAATCACCATAGAAGATGGGAAGGTGAAGAACACCTCTGCTGCTCCTCCCAGCCTTCTGGCTTCAGCCTAGCAGGCTGTAGGAATCTCAGAAGCCTCGAACTTCAGGGGCTTCTTAGCAGGGAGGGTGCAGTCCATAGAACTGTGCCTAAGAGACTAGGGGCCTTGCTAGACCTACCACATAATCCGTCTGGGAGGAGGGGCGATGGCGCGCTACAGTTAGCGCGCGCCGTCGCCCTTTTCCAGACGTAACACGCGACGGGGCAAGGGAAAGCCCTGTCGCGTCCGGCATTTCCCCCCCCCCCCTAAAGGCCATGTGCGCAGGAGCGCACCGCTGAAAAACGTAGTTTTTATAAAAAAAAATAAAGGCTCCCCCGCTCCCCCTGCCCCTGATTCCCCCCCACAATGCTTGATGCCCCCCTGCCCGCTTGCTCGCCCGTCCTCCCCCCATCTGCCAGGCCTGTCCCCATCCTTCTTTCCCCCCGTCCGCCATGCCCGTCCCCGTCCTTCTTCTCCCCTCCACCATGCCCGTCCCCGTCCTTCTTCCCCCATCCGCCAAGCCCGTCCCATCCTTCTTCCCCCATCCGCCATGCCCGCCCCTGCTCGTCATGCCCGCTCGTCATGCCCGCCCCTGCCCGCTCATCATGTCCGATGCCCCCTCCACACACACCCTTCCGTGATTCCCCCCCCCGCCCGATGGGCACAGCGCGCCTATGCTGTGCCCAGTCCATGGCTTCTCCCGGCTACTCGCAAGTAAGCGAGCAGCCGGAAAAAGCCACGGACTCTGCTAGACCTTCCACAGCCCCGGCCTCAGGCCGGGGCTGCGGAAAAGCCGGGCCATAAGCGAATCCGCTTATCCCGGTTCAAGCGAGGACTTAGCCCGGCCTGACCCCGGAATCCCCTGTGCGTCATCTGGATGCACAGGAGGGAGACCGGGCCTCACACCATGCTAAGGCCTCGTCTAGCAATGGCCTAAGTTTTAGAATGTAGAAATAATAGTCCCTACCCTTATTCAGGCATTATCAAAGCATGTTGTTTAAACACGCGAGGAGCAGGTGTGTGCTAGCTCTGTCCCCTCTTGTGTCGCTGTTGTTGCGCTGCCTGTATGGAGGGTGTCCTCCTGAAGTGGAGAGCCTGCTCTATCCATGGGAGCTTTCCATGAGATCCAGGTTGCTTGCCCTCCTTGCATGTAGGAACAACATGCTTTGGGAATGCCTGAATAGGGCTTCTCTGAACGGGAGATGCTGTAACTGTGAAGAGACAGAGACAAACATTTGTTTAGCTCACATTTTAATGCGAACTGGCCTAATTTCACACTTTCAAAATGACGTGTGAACTTAAACTCATTTATCTTTCATATTTGCGCTTCTCCAAATTTTGCAGTGGAACTCCCCAATTAAAAATGCATACAAAATGTATACATCTTAAAGGAAAGGGCACACAGCAATGTGTACATTTGTGAACATAATGTTCAAAATGCATTATATTAGGAAATTGCTGGTGCAGATATGTATATTAGGCAAAATCACAAAGGAAAATGCACGCATTGGGGGAAATATGCAGGAAAAATGCATATGAATGTTCAAACTAACCTTTTTATTATTATTTCTCAAAGTTTGTGATGAACCAAACTTAAGACTGGAAAAACTAGTAATTGAAAGAAACTAAAACTAAGACATTTGTCCACTTGTGCATCCATGTTTTAGTTGTAAACTGCCCAAAGAGCTTAGGCTGTTGGGCAATATAAATATGTAATAAATAATAATAATAATAATAATAATAATAATAATAATAATAATAAAAATAATAATAATAATAATAATAATAATCCACCATGTTCTTTATAATGACGGTTTAGGGGCTAAGGAAATTTTTATATACCCCCTTACACAATTATTTCCAGTGTGTTCTTCAGAGTCCCTGTTAACCATTTTACTTAAGGAGCCAATATTTTAATGACAATGTAGCAATATTGCATAAATTATCTATGATTGATCTCTGATCCTTTTTATGTTAATAGGAGGTTCAATTTAACTGATTTTATAGAATATTTTATATTATTTATACTCTGTTGTCTTGTTCTGTTTTGGTCAGTGGACAATAAATAAAATATTGATTGATTGGGAATAATTTTAAACCTTAAAGCTTAAGGTAACCTGTACCATTAACAAATCAACAACTTGTTTAATATTTATGGATTTTAAAAGCCCTAATCTCTTCCTTATCTGCTAATAAACATATCACCAAAACTTCCTGATTTATACTTTCTCCTGTTAAATCAAAATTACAAATTGTTAGGCTATGATCTAAGGGCCTGGCTTCACATACCGACATTCTCATTTCCATAGTTCTTAGCACAAAAATATGGTGTCTTCTAAATATTGAGTTTGTTCTTACTCTATACTGTTAGCTTCACCCTACCCGGTGCCTGTTTACACTTCCCTGTGCCTGTTTGCATTCTCTTTCCCTCCTTATTGTTTACTACAACTTTATTAGACTGTAAGCCTATGCGGCAGGGTCTTGCTATTTACTGTGCAATCTGTACAGCACCATGTACATTGATGGTGCTATATATAATAATAATAATAATAATAATAATAATAATAATAATAATAATAATAATATGTACCTACAAATAGCATGTATAACCTGGTGTGTCCTGATGGAAATATCTCCAGATGTCAATACGCCCTCTTCTTTATCATTCAGCCAGGATCATTTAATCATTCCTGGGTCTGTGACTCAGCAAAATTAACCAAGGAATCAGAGGAGGGAGGCTGTTGTGTCTGTGCATGAGTCATTTCCCTCCATTTGCTTCCTCCCAATGAGTAGAAATGCAGGTGGTTAGAGTGTCCAACTGGGAGTGAGGAGACCAGTGTTCCATTCCGTTCCATTCATGAAATTCACCTTGAACTCATCTCTTAGCCTATCTTACCTTACAGGCTTGTTGTGAGAATAAATTGGGGCTGGGCAGAAATTGTAGGCTGGTATTTTCTCTTTTGCACTCTGAAAATGAACCGTTTTTTTTGGGGGGGGGGTAGAGAAAGGTGCCTCCAATTTCAATTTCAATGAAAGCTTGAGAAACAGGGAGATGGGTTGTTAACAGAGGAGGAGAAGAGGAAAGCAACCCAGGCAATTTCCACCTCTCTCTGCTCCATAAACCACAGTTATTGAACCTCTTTCAGTCCCAAGATCAAAGTAAGTTTCGGAAGAGGCATTTGAACCTTTCAGAATGGAGGAAAACCCTGCACAAAACCTGGGAATCCACCAAATGATCAGGGGAAGGTCAGGGGAAAGATGCATGGCCATCTGGAGAAGCTTGGAAGGACAAATTGGGATCCAAGAAAGCTGGATCTGGGCCACCGGGCTTGAGGTTAAGAACATAAGAACGTGAGAAGAACCCTACTGGAACAGCACTCTCTTCATACAGCGTCCAACAAGCCGCCCATGGAAAACCCACAAGCAGGACATGAGTGCAAAAGCACCCTCCTGCCCATGTTCCCCACCAACTGACGTACCTAGGCATACTGCCTCAAATAGGAACATGGGAAGCTGCCTTATACTGAGTTAGATCATTGATCCATCTAGCCCAGTATTGTCGACACTGACCCGCAGTGACGACTCTCCGGGGTTTTAGGTGAGATTGTTTCCTCACCCTGCCTGGAGAAGCCAGGGATGGAACCTGGGGCCTTCTGCGTGCAAAGCAGGTGCTCTGTCACACTGAGCTATGGCCCCTCCCATTGGAGGTAACACATAGCCATCAGGACTAGTAGCCATTGAGAGCCTTCTCCTCCAGGAATTTGTCTCAGTCCCTTTTCAAGCCATCCAAATTGGTGGCCATGGCCACACCTTGTGGTAGCAAATGCCATAATTTAACTATGCGCTGTGCGAAGAAGTCCTTCCTTTTACCTGTCCTGAATCTCCCACCCATCAGCTTCATGGGACTCCTGCCTTTGACACATCTATTATATACGGATGAGAAATTCTTCTGCTCTCAGCGCTCAACATGTGGTTGTGATGAACTCCCCTCACCCCCATTTCAGAGCGTGCAGGAAGGTTGTTACTCAATTTGCTTTGTTTGGAACTCGTTGCATTTTTCTGATCTGGAGTCATGCCGGCTATGATCTTATCTGTAACCCTCATCCTGCGATATGAGTTATAGCTGCTGCAAGGTCACTTTGTGAAAACGTAAGTGTGGATACAATCTCGGCGGCTGCTATTAACCCTCTGGTAGTAATTACTAACTCAATCGAGGTGCAATTCATGGCTTTACTGTATGAAATGGTTTGGAAGCGCATGGCTGTACTGAAGCTCTATTTCTGTCCGGAATGCCCAGCGTGATCATGAGCAGCAGAATGTCAATTGAGACAAACTCAGGCTGACCTGAGCATCACAGAACATACATTTTCTTGCCTAGCTGCATCAACAAGCTCAAGCAATCACCTGGAATTCTTGACTGCCTGAACCAAAGGAGATTAACATACTTGTTGCCTTTAGGATTTATCCAGCACTCTTTCTGTTCAAATCCCCCACGCCCTACGCATTTTTTTTTCTGAATGTGATGCATTTAGATTAATCCCCTGCTCTGTATCTCAAACAGAGGGCATATCTACACCAGTGTTTATCCCAGGGATCGCCCCGGTATCATTCCTGTGCATCCACAGGACGCACAGGGGATCCCGGGGCAGGGAGGGATGATCCCTCCATTTCCCTGAGATAACCGGCACCCCTTGTATCTCGATTTTTCCCACGGCCTCAGGATTGTCCCGAGACTGTGGGAGGTGTGGCCAGCCATCCTGGTTTCATCCTGGCTCCACACAAGTAAACGCAAGGAGCCAGAAGCTGGGCATGGGGCACAGAGCTCCTCAGGCAGTCTGTGCCCATCAGGGGTGGGGAGTGTGTGTGTGTGTGTGTTTTACCTGAAATTTTCGCTGGAGCTCCATCTCTCCAAATGTTCTTTAAAAAAAAAAAAAGGCCACTGCAAACAGGCCCGATGCCCGGGATGTCGCGCTACCCATGTGGACTGAGGGGGAGGATCTCTTGAGCAGAATAGCACAAGATCCTCCCCTTTCCCTCCTGTACTTCTGGGAGGTCTAGACGTGCCCACTGATGTAACCTACATGTGTGGAACTGCAGTGGCTCATATTTGCCCCTTTTTTACTTATGCACCAAACCCTTTTCTCCCCAAGACATGTAGATTGGAAGTTCCTCTGGACAGGGGCCTGCATTTTTTGTGTGTGTCATTCTGTAGACTGGGTTCCCCCCCCAAAAAAAAATGCGGCCTGCAGTTGCCCACAAATTGGACCACTGAGCTCAGCATGGTTGGGAAACCTCCAGCCCATGGACCAGGTATGATCTGGGAAGACTCCCCTTCCAGACTGAGGCCTGCCTTCCTCACACCCCTATAGGAACTAGTGGGGGGGGGGAATTCCATTGGTTAACACTCCCCTCCCTGTGCTATGCCACGCCTGCCTTGAAACTTCTCCCGATGGTGCAACTAGACTTGCAAAATGCCTTCCACTTAAGTCAATAGAAATCTTTTTTCCAAGCTTAATTGCTACAAGGGGGCAGTTGAAGAAAGCATTCGATCGATGGGTAGATTCAACGCCGCCTGGGAATGGCTGTCCAGGGTTTCAGGCAGGGGTCTTCACAGCCCTACCTGGAGATGCCAAGGACTGACCTGTGGCCCTGTGCATGCAAAGCATGTGCTCTACCATTGAGCTAAGGCCCTTTCACCAAAAGGCGAACATTTCTATAGATATGAAGACAAAAAATATGTAAAATGGTGTTGAATTGGATTTGGACTTACAGCCCGTGCATGCCACCACTGGGTTATAATCACTGGGCTCTAGTTCCTCCAAATTAGGGGTGGGCTTGTGGTCCTCCAGTTGTTTTGCCTACAACCCGGGTCAGCGTCAAGGGTAGGCATGGTTGGGCACTTGCAGATGGCCCACATCCTAGCAGGGGCCCACTAACAAAAGCCCGAAGGAGTTGCTCCTCCTCTTCCCCTTTGCAACTTGCTTGTTCCCCTTCCTCTCGTTCTGGCCAAGACAACGGTGGTGGTGAGAAGGGGGAACAGGAGATGCCATGCCCTACTTGCTCCCTGGATCTCTGCCTGCCAAGCAAGCAAGCACCAGCCAGGAGGAGGAGGAGGAGGAAGAGCAAGAGCACCTGGTAATAACGGTGATGAAAAGGTAAACTCAGGCCGTTGCTGGACGAGGGTTTAGCCCGGTGCGAGGCCCGGGCTCCCTGCTGTGCGTGCAGATGACACACAGGGGATCCCGGGGTCAGGCCGGGCTAAACCCTCCCTTGACCCAGGATAACCAGATCCACTTGTGGCCTGGTTTTTCCGCAGCCCCAGGCTGAGCCCGGGGCTGCGGAAGGTCTAGCTGGCTCTGTGGCTTTTCCCAGGAACGCTTTTCCATAGGAACGCTGTGCCCATCGGGCTGGGGGAGGGTAAAATCACGGGGGGGGGGAGATGGGGGCCGAGGGGGGAAGAGCAGACCCGGCGGGAGAGATGGGGGGAAGAGTGGAGCCAGGGTGGAGAGATCGCAGCTGGGGGGGGGGGGGCAGAGGGGGCATCGGACATGGAGAGTGGGGGGAAGACGAGTGAGTGAGCGGGGGCAGACATGGTGAGTGGGGAGCGGACGGGCAAACGAGCAGGGGATGGGCAGGCAAGTGAGCGGGGGGCAGACATGGCGAGCAGGGGTGGACGGGCGAGCGAGCGGGCATCAGACATTGTGGGGAGGGAATTGGGGGCAGAGGGGAGCAGGGAACCTTTTATTTTTTAAAAAAAAAAAAGACTTACCTTTTCGTTGGTGCGCTCCTGCGCACATGGCCCCTTTAGTTTTTTAAAAAATGGCCGACGTGATGGGGCTTTCCCTTACCCCATCGCGTGTTACGTCTAGCTAGGGGCGACGGCCCGTGCTAGCTGCAGCGTGGCCTCGCCCTGACTCCCCACCGGATTATCAGGTAGGTCTAGCAAGGCCCTCAGTGGGGGAAGGGGTTTTGCCAAAAAGGCACTCAAAAATTATTTATTTATTTAAAACATTTCTTGGCCACCTTTCAAGGCAGAAGCCCTCACAAGGCGGCTTACAGCAATACAATACATGAAGACATGTACACGATAAAATAGCAATTAGAAACAATAAAACCCAAGGGTAAAACCAGCAAGGATAACAATGACAAGAAGCAGCAACAACAGTACTCATAACACGAGAACACCACGATCAAATAATACATTTTCAAGGCCTTCTTAAAAGCCTGCAAGGACGGCGCATGGCATGGCGGACCTCCGATGGGAGTTTGTTCCAAAGGTGTGGGGCCACTGGAGACAGCATTGCCTACAATGCCTATCATCCTTCTCCATTGCCTAGGTTGAACCTATGAACAGGAGGACAGGGCTCCTGTATCTTTAACAGTTGCATAGAAAAGGGAATTTCAGCAGGTGTCATTTGTATATATGGAGAACCTGGTGAAATTCCCTCTTCATCACCACAGTTAAAGCTGCAGGAGCTATACTAGAGTGATCAGATTTAAAAGAGGGCAGGGCACCTGCAGCTTTAACTGGTGTGATGAAGAGGAAATTTCACCAGGTTCTCCATAAATACAAATGACACCTGCTGAAATTCTCTTTTCAGTACAACTGTTAAAGGTACAGGAGCCCTGTCCTCCTTTTCATATGCTCACCCTACCATTGCCTATGCTGGCTAAGGCTGCGAGGGAGACTGGAGCAGGCAGGGACCATCAGAGCCTGCTTCAGTTGGACCCGACCCCCCCCCCCGCCCCGCACAGGGCTAACATCTTCACCTTGTGGGGAAGAAGGAGCTGTTGGTTTGCCCCTCCATTGGGAGATGAGAGGACGGAGCAGGGCCTTCCCACCAGTCTAAGCAGTCTCCTTAATTTCTTTTTATTTTCTCCCTCTTCCCTCCCCATACACTTTTCCTTGTGTGTCATGTCTTTTTTTAGAATGCAAGCCTGAGGGTAGGGACTATCTTCTTTAGTGATACGTTGTAAGCCGCTCTGAGAGCCTTTTGGCTGAGGTGCGGGATAAAAATACTCTAAATAAATAATAAATAAATAAGGCTGATGGGAGTTGTAGGCCAAATAACCCGGAGGGCCACAAATTGTCCTCCTGCCTGAGTGGAAAGCACACCATTACTCCTCCGCAAGTGTCCTTGCCAGCCACCTCCAGGATTCAGTCTGATTGTCTCTCTACCCAAATTTAAAACTGCCCCTTTAAGCTGCTAAGCCTTTTATCTAGCACTGACAATGTAACAAAATTGCATTCCTTTTCTGAGGAACACATTCATACACCATTTAGGGAGATGCTGGGCATTCACCCTAAGTCTTTCGCCAACAGCCGTGCATCGCAAGCGAGAGTTATCTGGATGACCACTTACATAATTCGCTCGCAAGTGGAGACACGGAGGGCCCAGCTTGTCTCGGGTGGAAGGGCAGGGTTTGAAGTTGACACTGCAGGGAGTGTGTTGCACAGAGGAACCGACAAGAATAAAATGCCATCTGGCATACCGGAGATTTGCAAGCAAGTTTGTCAGCCCCTGGTGTGGAAGAACCAGAAACTCTCATAAACTAGGAACTGGGATGAGAAATATTCCAGCTGGGTCTAAGCAACATTGAGAAATGTCTTGTTCCACGCTCCACACTTCCCCAAAAGTTGAGAAGTTCCAGTTCTGCTTTGTATTATTTATTTAAAGTATTTTTATGCCACTCTTCAGTCAAAAAAGACTTCCGGAGTGGCTTACATAGACACGACACACAAGGAAAAAGGAATGGGGAGGGGAAAGGAAGAAAAAGGAAAACATGAGATCTTCAGGAGGTTGGTGGAATGGCCTTGCTTTGCCTCTTATTTCCTGAGGGGTGGCAGCAGGGGGGGCTTCAAGACTAGGCCCTTATGTTCCCTCAGCCATGCTCCCGTCTCCCTCACTCTTCCTTCTTTTTATACAGTCAGTTCCCTCCTGAGGGTTCGAATACTGGGGACTTTGAGTGTTTCGTGAGGCTGAGCAGATAGGAAGCTAGCAGGCACGTGACCGGGACTAGTACTAGTTTCAAAAACTGCATCTTTCCCTCCCCCCACATGCAAACACACACACATATTTGTCACTTCCCAAATTAGCTTCTTTCTAAATAGCTCCAAGCGTCAGACTTGCTTTTTCCCTACCCAAAATGAAAACTGCCTCTTTTCTTCTCACTTGGAACACGCATGGACCTAATCTACGCCTACAGCCCTTTTGCAAGGGAGATGGGGTGGTTGCGTTTTCCCGCTTCCGGGAGCCAAGTTTCCTGCATTTTCACGAGTGCCGTTGCAGGAGGACGTGTGCCCCATAAGTGTGCACTTCCACTTATGGATTGGGAGAAGTGGGCGGGGCTAGACAGATTACAGGGCTATGACAGGGATGACTCGTCAGAGACGTGCACAGCTACACGTGGGGTGGATAGGGAACCCATCGAATGTGTGATGGTGCGCAGAGATATGTTTGTGCTAAAATAAAATACGCACTCTCGCCACCTCAACAAATACACATCCAAAACCTGTGGCAAAAATGGCAGCCGCATCCACTCCCACACACCTCCAAAACAGCTGCACACTCCCCGGAACTTGTGCAACAGCTTTGCAAAAGGGATGGGCACATCAGCCACAGACTTTGGGATTGTAGCCAGATAGCCAAAAAATCCATGACAAAAGCAGTCAGCGCTATTCTGGGAAAACTGAGGGGTGGACCCGAGATCACCGTGGGATCAGCTGCATGCCATGTGGCCTGGTAGGGACGAATTTGATATTATTCTGGAATAAACATCTGATGTAGACAAGGCCATGGTCCCAGTCCTAGCCAATTAGAAGAGAAGGTCGCATTACATGCTAACATATAGATGTTACATTATGTTCCCAGGCCTAGCCAGTTTGGAGAGAGGGTCGCATCTCATCCTAACGTGTAGATGTTACATTATGATCCCAGGCCTAGCCAGTTAGGAGAGAGGGTTGCATCTCATCCTAACATGTAGATGTTACATTATGATCCCAGGCCTAGCCAGTTAGGAGAGAGGGTTGCATCTCATCCTAACATATAGATGTTACATTATGATCCCAGCCCTAGCCAGTTAGGAGAGAGGGCCGCATCTCATCCTAACATGTAGATGTTACATTATGGCCCCAGTCCAAGCCAGTTAGGAGAGAAGGTTTCATCAGATCCTAGCATATAGATGTTATGTTATTTTCCTTCCTAGTTGGCTATGACTGCACATTAATTAACATTCTAATGTTGTTGTTGTTGTTGTTACACTCCAAAAAGCACCATCTATAGCACCTATGGGGCTATATATTTCTATACAAATAAAGATTGTATGTAAACTGTGTGGAGTTGAATATGTATTATAGCCATGTCTGCTATTAGGGGTGAGCAAATCAGTCTACTTCCAGTCTGAATCATTTTTGCATTTGCTCATTTGTTTATTTGTAACATTTATATACGGCTGGAATCTCTTAGTGGCTCATCCTCTCATCCCTAAACCTGTCCACGTTAAGCTGTGAATTTCTTTTTTTAAAATCTGCATGAAAATCTGCATGCAAATATGGCTTTTTAAACCCATTTACCCCCAAATATACATTTCTAAATGTATTTTCTCTCAAAATGTGTAGCGTGATGCTTTTGTTTTGTTTTAGCAGAGACTGCATCAAAACATTTGGGGAGTGTAAAAATCCTTAGATAAGTCACTTTCTCTTCTTTACCCTTCTTCATCATTCAGGGTGAAATCAGGGCATGGCCAGAATTTGGCATTTTCTCATGATGCATTTTGTTGAGGCATAAACACCAACCCTTTTCCTCCCACCCAGATGGATTCCATACGTCTTCTGTAACAAAAACAATGTCAGAACATCCCTAAATTAAGCCATGGGTGGGATAATGCAGAATGACAGATGGTTTTCTTACATTCAAGTAACGCCAAGCTTCTACTATACACAAGGTTATGGTTGTGATAATGGGAGTTATGTAAGATGCTTCATCACTGCTTAGATACAAGAGGCCGGCCCCACAGCAATGTGATTTGTAAGTGTGGAGTGGTAGTAACAAGCCTGTCTGATGTCATTGATTAGTCAGTGGATATTTGTGTTGGCAGGAACAGCAGGAAGACTGAAAAGAAAGCAGCGATCTTTAGTTTTCCATTTTATACTGGGCCTGTTTAGACAACACTCAAAGGCATGGTTAGGCCGCTAACCCTTTTGCAGCAAATGGTTAGGCCAGATCTACACAGCGCACTGAAGGCGCTTGCATGCGCCTGCAGTGCGCCCCGAAAGCAACTGTGTAGATCCTGCTGGAAGAGACGGAGGAGGAGGCGGCTGGGGAATCCGTCTACGTCCTTGCCGCTGCCACCACCCACCTCCCCGCCAGCCTCCTGCTGCCAGCGAAAGAGCCACCCGGGTCGGAGAGCTTCTTCCGCTCTCCGCCCCGCCTTCTTCTGCCGAGTGGCTCTTTCGCCAGCAGCAGGAGGCCGGCGGGGAGGTGGGCGGCGGTGGCAAGGACGCGGCTGGATTCCCCAGCCGCCTCCTCCTCCTCCGCCTCCTCCTCTACACAGTCGCTTTCGGGGGGCGCTGCAGGCGCATGCAAGCACCTTCAGTGCGCTGTGTAGATCCGCTCCTAGTGAGCGGGTTCAAATCATTTCTATACCGCCCAGAGAGCTCCGGCTATTGGGCGGTATAGAAATGTAATAAATAAATAAATAAATAAATAAATAAATAAATAAATAAATAATAAAATGGTTATGTAGCCATCCTGGTTAGGAATGGTTCACACTAAGCCACAACGTTTAGCTCAAAATGCTTAACCACCATGGCTTAGCATGTCACCTGAACAGATCCACTCTCTGCAGGCATTACTAGCTGGCATCCTTGTGCAACAATCAGGGACTCTATTTCCTTCTTTGCCACCCGCCCTCTGGGTCCACCGCTCAAAGCAGCACCACATGGCTGGGTCTAAAAGACTTATGGGTGAACCAATGCAGAAGTGACTGCTCAGTGGCAGAGTCTCTGCTTTGCATGCAGGAGGTCATCCTGAGTATCTTCAGGCAGGGCTGGGAAAGAATCCTGTCTTAAACCCTGGAGAGATGCCACCAGTCAGTGCCATCAAGCTGTTCAGACGACACGCTAAGCCACGGTTAGGCTGCTAACCCTTTTGCAGCAAGCGGTTAGTGAGTGTGTTTAAACCGTGGTTATGTAGCCACCATGGTTAGGAATGGTCCACATGACACACTAAGTCACGGTCCACATGACACACTAAGCCATAATGCTTAGCTCAAAACGCTTAACCACCGTAACTTAGCGTGTCGTCTGAACAGGGTCTATGTCTGGCGGTGGCCATTTTAATTTCCCCAAATGGCCACAAAGTAGACTTGCTCAGAGGTATTGTGGGAAATTTAAATGACAGACCCTCCCACTTGCGGGGTTGATGTGACTTTGTGGGCACCGTGAGACACTAAAATGGTATGTGGACCCGGTCACACAGTGCTTTTTGGAGTACTGCTTCTGTGTCCTGCTACTGTCCACTGTTGTAGCCTCTCAAAATTCTCTGCAGAGAAATTCAGGGCACAGCTCCACTGAATTTCTCCGGGGGGGGGGGGGGAGAGAAATTCTCCAACAGATTCTCACAGGTAGGACTCACCATTAGCGGGCATTATAGCACAACGGCTTTTTTTTCTTCCTGTAAGGTTCTTTAGGCTCTTTTATGCTACCTCTATAAGCGGCAACAGTAGCAACTGTGTTGGCAGCCTGGTCCCCCATTTTTCATCTTGCACAATGCAGGTATGGCGGGGGGGGGGCAGTATTGTCTGCAGCTGCAGGAAGGAGGTAGAGCCAGGCCTGTGCCAAAATCTCTCTTCCAATTTCCTGAACATGTTCTTCCCCCGTGAGAGAGGACTTCCGTGATTCTGATTCATGCTTGGGGGCATTTTATAATGTAATTTGGATTTCTTTTAGTGTTTTTGAGTTTGCCTAATCTGAGGTGAGTGAGGGCACTGTGTGTCTGTGGGGGTATTTTTCCCCCTATTACACATTTCTCCATTGCTCCGCAGACTCCCAAGTTGCCTGTACTTCCTGATATGAAAAAAAATGATACGATATGATACGATATGAAAAATATGATACGATATGATACAATATGAAAAAGCCCTATGGGAGGAATTACCTCTGCATGTTTTCCCCTGGGCTTTAAGTGCAGGAAGCCAGGGAGGCTACAGAGCGCCAGAGAGATGATTAAGACCATAAGAACAGCCCTGCTGGATCAGACCATCTAGTTCATCATTCTGTTGACACAGTGGCCACCCAGCTGCCCACAAGAAACTCACAAGCAAGACACAAGTGCAACAGCAATGAAAGACAGGAGACTCACATGCATGTCTACACCGCCTGGCGTTCCGGGAGGGAGGGGGGAGGCTCTCGCAATATTGTGCTCGCAAGATCTTCCCCTTTGGACAGACCCATGCACGACATTCTGGGAGGAGCGAGGGATGTTGCAGCCGCCATTTTTTTTAACAGATGATGAGCGCACGTGCGTTCCAACGCAAATGTAAGTTTTTAAAAAACCGCTTCCGCTCCCCCCACCCCACAGCTGATGGGCACGAAGCACTTGAAGGGCTCCGTGCCCCATGCCTGGTTCCTGCCTCCTCGCGTTTACTCACGAGGATCTGGGATGAAACCAGGATGGCTGCCAACACCTCTCGCAGTCTCAGGACGATCCTGAGACTGTTGGAGAAATCAGGCTAAAAGCTGTCCCGCTTATCCCGGGGAAATGGAGGGATCATTTCTCCTTGCCCCCGGGATCCCCTGTGCATCATGTGGATGCACGAGGATGATCCCGGGACAATCCCTCGGATAAAGCATGGTGTAGACATGCCCCTACTCTTTGGGCACCAAATAAGTAAGGTAACCACAAGAACCCTGAACCTAACCCATGAGAATTTCTCCAAAATTTTCTTCTCCTTTGAACTTCTTTTTGAAAGCAATTTCTTTTCCATCAAATTGAATGAGAATGGTTGGGGGGGGGGGGGAGCAGAACATATTTTTTCACCACAGCACTATATAAATCTGCCCTGGCCCAGCAGAGGGCATTTTCCCCAGGCCACCCTTACCTGGAACCTTGGAGTGGGGTGCTTTGTGATTAGGGCCTTGCTGTCCGTGCTGCATCCTGGGGAGTCCCATCTGGCAGCAATACAGTAACAGACCTTATCTGTGGTGGCACCCACCCACTAGAACGACCTCCTTTCCACGATACATCAGTCACTGAGCACGGTAATGGACTGGATGAGGGCCAATAAACTGAGACTCAATCCAGACAAAACGGAGGTACTGTTAGCAGGTGGTTCGCCTGTCTGGCTAGGTGATGTTCACCCTGTTCTGGATGGGGTTGCACTCCCTCTAAAGGATTGTGTTCGTAGTTTGGGAGTGTTCTTGGATCCAGAACTGTCACTTGAGGCACAGGTGAACTCAGTGGCAAAGAGCACCTTTTATCAGCTTAGGTTGATATACCAACTGTGCCCTTATCTGGACAGAGATAGTCTAGCTATAGTTATTCATGCTCTCATAACCTTTATTATTATTATTATTTATTTATATAGCACCATCAATGTACATGGTGCTGTACAGAGTAAACAGTAAATAGCAAGACCCTGCCGCATAGGCTTACATTCTAATAAAATCATAATAAAACAATAAGGAGGGGAAGAGAATGCAAACAGGCACAGGGTAGGGTAAACAGGCACTGGGAAGGGTAAAACTAACAGTAAAAAGTCAGAACAAAATCAAGTTTTAAAAGCTTTAGGAAAAAGAAAAGTTTTTAGCTGAGCTTTAAAAGCTGCGGTTGAACTTGTAGTTCTCAAATGTTCTGGAAGAGCGTTCCAGGCATAAGGGGCAGCAGAAGAAAACATTTGGATTACTGCAATGTGTTATACATGGGGCTGCCTTTGAAAATGGTCCGGAAACTTCAACTGGTACAAACAGGGCAGCCCGTTTACTAGGGAGACCATATTTGGGAAACCAAAAAAGAGGACACCTAGTGTGTGTGTGGGGAAGCAGCTTTCTGAGTCCTGCAGAAAGTACGTTATTCCCCCGCCACCTTAAAGAACCCGATTGGAGGGGAGGAGGGGAAAGGATTTCATTCTGCACCCCCACCATCCACTCCAATTGGGGCCTTTTCTATAATGTCCACGAATGACCCACTTTCCCCTTTAAGACCTCAATTGGAGCTCTGGGTGGGGGAATGATGTGCCTCAAGAAAGCATGTCATTCCCTCCTGCCATGCTAATGGCAGCCTTAAAGGGGAAGGTGTGTCATTACAGGACATTATTGAAAATTATAGAAAATCCCCCGACACCATGGAAAGAACAAAAACCAGGACAAATCCGGGAAAATCCTGACAGTTGGTCACCCTACCGTTTACTAACAGGGACTGGCTGTTGAGATCATATCACGCCAGTCCTTCTACAACTTCATTGACTGCCAATCCACGTCCGGGCCTGATTCAAAGTGCTTGTATTGACATTTAAAGCCCTAAATGGCTTGGGGCCAGGCTATCTGAAGGAACACCTCCTCCCATATGTACCTGCCCAGACCCTAAGGTCATCCTCAGGGGTCCTTCTCAGCGAGCCCCTGCCAAAGGAAGCGAGGCAGGTGGCTACCAGGAGGAGGGCCTTCTCTGCTGTGGTACCCTGGCTGTGGAATGAGCTTCCTAAGGAGGTTCACTTGGCACCTACATTATATTCTTTTAGACGCCAGGTGAAGACCTTTTTATTCTCCCAGTATTTTAACAGTCTATAAATTAATTTTCACCTTGCTGTTTTAAATTTGTATTTTAAATTTGTATTTTTGCATTGCTGCTGTTTTTATCTTGGCTGTGCTTTTATATTGTATTTTATATTATGGTTTTATACTGTTGTTGTTTTAAAAAAATTGTCTTAATTTTGTGAACCGCCCAGAGAGCTTCGGCTATTGGGCAATATAGAAATGCAATAAATAAATAAAAGAAATAAAAATGTCTTTTTGACAGTTATTAAAAATGTACTTATTTACCCTGGCTTTCCCCAACTATCAACTTGCCTGGAAGTTTGTGTGCTTTCTAAAACAGGATCTACACTCCTGCTTTAAAATGGTTTATAACAGTAGTGACAACTGTTGGGCCCCAGGACACACGCCATAGACAGTTTTCAAACCGTTTTCAGAGGGGGGATCTACACTACTGCTTTAAAGCGCTTTATAACAGTTTTGACAACTGTTGGGGCCCAGGACACACTGCATATACAGTTTTCAAAGGGCTTTAAAGCGCTTTCAAAGCAGTAGTGTAGATCCCCCCAAGTGTCCTATCCCACTTGGTGTAGATCTGGCATTGTTTTATAATTTGCTGTAAAATGCTTCACGGTTTTTAAAATGGGTAGCAGTATGTAAATATTCTAAAATAAATAACTACATTCTAGCATCCCTTCATTACAAATTTTGCAATAGAGATTTTGAAAATATGGCATCCAATGTCAACATTTGACATCAAAATTAAACATTTGAACTTCGATGTTTGACTGGTTACTTGTTTGTTTTTTCCTTGCCTGTTCATACGGAATTTCCTGACTGATTAAGCACATGAATGAAGCTAGCATGACATTTACTAACTGCTCTTGCAAATCAGCTATCTGATAATGTCAGTTGATTATTACTGTACAGTGTCTCAGGTGCAATCATACGCAGGTGGCTGTATCTCAGCTGTCAGAAATAGCTCAGATTAATATTTTAAAAATGCAGCAGCCAGGTTGTCCAAGGGGCTCACTTTGGTGCTTCAAGAGCTCCATTGGCTGCCGGTGGCTGCTAGGGTGCGCTACAAGGTCTTGTTGACCATGTATAAAGCCCTGCATTGCTTGGGTCCTGGATACCTGAGCACTCGCCTCTCTCCTGTGTCTCACCATTGGCAGACTCGCTCTCAGGAGCAGGGTGCCCTGATGGTCCCCCACTGCAAATTGGAATGTGCGGGGGCCAGGGCTTTTTCAGTGGCTGGCCCCCGGTTATGGAATAATGTGCCCCTGGAGACTAGACAGGCTCCCACTCTCAATTGCTTCAAACACCTTTGTAAGGCGTTTTTATTTTCACAAGAGTTTGGGGAGGGGGTGGTTTAAATTGGGGTTGAGGGCTTTTAATTTTTTGAGGGTGAGGGTTTTAATGGAATTGTTTTATATGTTATTGTAAAGCGCCTCAATGCCAGAAATGGTGAGGCGGTGCTATAAAAATGCTTTAAATAAATAAAATAAATAAATAAATAAGATAAAATAGATTAGAATAGAATATTTAATGGTACCATAAACAATATATTTTCCTGTTTCCATAAATTACAGCTATATTCCAATTAGTCAAATACATCTGTATTTGTTAAAACTGTATATTCCCAGAATCTGGTCAAGGGAATTTTTTTCACTACATACAGGGACGGATTAAGGCCAGCTGATGCCCTAAACACAGCCCCATCATGATGCCCCCCTTGGCCCTTCCATTGCTGAGCCGGCAAGACATTAAAACTCAAGAGGTGCTGAAGGTGAAATAAGACATTAAAAACTCAATTTTCTTCAAGGCCATCCCCAACACCAGAACACACAACTATATCAAATATAAACTATTTTTTATTATATTTATTTAACACCAAATTGCAGTAAGCAATATAAGCCAATTACTTACTTATAACTAGGGCAACAGGAAAAAAATACAAATTTTCATCACTGTTTTATGCATTTTTAAAAAATAAATCTGTTATTAGGGGGAAAATACAAATGCAAAAATTTAGATGGCTACAGCTATGGTACCGGTACTTTCCTTGGTGCCCGAAGCACGTGCTTATATTGCTTAAAGGTTAATCCAGGACTGATTGCATACAAGGTGTTCCATTCTTTATTTATGCTGAGAAACTACAGGTGGGCAGTCCACAGGCCGGCCACCCTGCAAAGGTGGAGGGCCACCCGCCTTTCACCACTGCCCAGCTGATCATCAATCAGCTGGGTGGTAGAGCACAGACAGATTGCTGTTTTCTTGTTGCTAATAGAAGAGGGGAAACAGTGGTCTTGATTAGGATCACTGGGATGGGGAGGTGGAGTGTAACAATATCAAGGAAGTACTGATTCAGCCTGAGTGGGTTGTGCTTCCAGGGAGAAACAAGAAATGAGTGTGGGCAACACCCATTGCTTCCGGCCTGAGGAGAGAGAGGGCACTACCTGAGAGAGCTCTGCGGAAAGGGCTTTCTTTAAATCAAACTTAGGTTGATTTAAGGCACAGTCTGTGGGGTGAAGTACAGCGGCTTTGAAACAGATTTAAGTTAAAGGAAGCCAGATTCCGGCTGGACATCAGGAAACACTTCCTGTTAGAGCAGTACGACAATGGAACCAGTTACCTCGGGAGGTTGTGGGCTCTCCCACACTAGAGGCCTTCAAGAGGCAGCTGGACAACCACCTGTCAGGTATGCTTTAAGGTGGATTCCTGCATTGAGCAGGGGGTTGGACTTGATGGCCTTATAGGCCCCTTCCAACTCTACCATTCTATGATTCTATGATTTTAACCCCATCCGATTTCAGTGGGGCTGTGACTCCATTCTGGGTTTTAGACAGGACCAGCCAGAATTCTAAAGGAGATATTCAAGGTGCTGAATATTCCACACCTTGGATAGCTCCTTGAGAATTCTGGCTCATTTTGGCTGAAACCTGGAGCAGATTCCCCACCCCACCAACGTTGGAGCCACCAGCCTCCACTGACTGCAGCTGTAAACGCCGTGGATTTCCTAGAGGCTGAAATGGAGCCCTGAGGTTTTGCATGAGCTCATAGCGTGAGAAGAACTTCATGGGCAAGTCATGCCAGCCCTCTGGATTGTGCCTAGATCCCATGTACTGGGCAGGAAGACAATAGCAGGCGTACCACCCCATTGCTGCACTCCTGGCCCAGTGCCAGACAGAACCGATTTCCTAAACAAATGTTGGATTAGGTTTGAATTCTCTTTCTCACCCCTGGGGGGAAAAAACACCAAAAAACCCTTGCATAATTTGACATCGGCTTGTTTATAATAGGTTCACTCCTGCGTGTGAAATGACCTTCTAAATCTCCTCTAGCTGACATTACTCATGCTGTTGTCATCTACAGCTTAGTTCCTAGGGTGGCAGACTTTGGCCTGGGCTGCACCCTTGCCTTGGTTTGTGTATCTTGCGCGTTCTCGTTTAGAAGCCTGACAGCCGGGAGACAGTGATTGTCTGAAAAGCAGGCTAAGAAATAAAGTAAATAAATACTGTATGTGTGAACTGCCCAGGGAGCTTCGGCTATTGGGCGGTATAAAAATGCAATAAATAAATAAATAATACATCCAAGACTTCAGGTAGGGTGACCATATGAAAAGGAGGACAGGGCTCCTGTATCTTTAACAGTTGTATTGAAAAGTAAATTTTGGCAGGTGTCATTTGTATATACGGGGAACCTGGTGAAACTCCCTCTTCATAGCAACAGTTAAAGCTGCAGGTGCCCTGCCCTCTTTTAAATCTAGTCACTCTAGTATAGCTCCTGCAGCTTTAACTGCTGTGATGAAGACGGAATTTCATCAGGTTCTTCATATATACAAATGACACCTGCTGAAATTCCCTTTTCTATGCAACTGTTAAATATACAGGAGCCCGGTCCTCCTTTCCATAGGGTCACCCTACTTCAGGGGACGGCTCGCATGACTGAATTCGCCTTCATAAAATGAAGGAAACCCTAGTGCAAAGAGCCCATCTGAAAGACAGACCTACCCCTTCCTGATGAGCTCTGTCATTGTTCCACGCAGGTTAACTCACATTCAAGCATCCACACTTAAATGTACATTTAGGGCACAATCCTACTGAATGTGTCCTGGTGATTGGAAGTCCCCCAGTTCAGAGGTGTCTGATCATCCAATGCAGGGCAGGAGGAGCTAGGGAGGAGACCCAAAGCCTTAAGCAGCAGGTTTTAAGGCAGCCTTCCTCAACCTGGGGCGCTCCAGATGTGTTGGACTGCATCTCTCAGAATGCCCCAGCCAGCAGAGCATTCTGGGAGTTGTAGTCCAACACATCTGGAGCGCCCCAGGTTGAGGAAGGCTGGTTTAAAGTGTCTTCTGAACTGGCCCACTATGGCTTAGCATGTCATGTAGTGATGGCCACCAATTTGGATGGCTTTAAAAGGAGGTTGGATAAATTCCTGGAAGAAAAGGCTATCAATGGCTACTAGCCCTGATGGTTGTGCGCTATCTCCAGTATTTGAGGCAGTAAGCCTGTGTGCACCAGTTTCTGGGGAACATGGGTGGGAGGGTGCTGTTGCACCATGTCCTGCTTTGTTGGTCCCTGGCCGATGGCTGGTTGGCCCCTGTATCTGATTTAACATGGCACTTCTTAAGCTCTTATGCTAACCATTCCTAACCATGGTGGCTACATAACCACAATTTAAACACTCTCACTAACCACTCGCTGCAAAAGTGTTCATGGTCTAACCATGGCTTAGCGTGTTGTCTGAACATGCCCGTTGTAAATCTGGCCTGCCACCTCTTTGAAATCTATTTGGCCTCTTCCAATCAAAATCCAAACAAATCCAACATCTGACCCCTACAAAAAAACAACAAATGTTAGAGACTTGGGCCAGATCTGGTATATGGAATGTGTCCTGGGCCCCAACTGTTGTCAATACCGTTATAAACCAGTAGTGTAGATCCTTGCTGTGCATTTGCACACTGACAAAGGTAGTCTGGGCTCCATGGCTACTTGCTGGATTCCAGTGGGACTTGAAACAAACCCTTTTAATTAGAACTGGTCTTTGATTAAAGAAGGCCCACTGGAAGTGGTAAATTCTTGTCTCTTTCCTGATGTGGTTTAGGAAGGGATCAGGGAGCATAATTCAGGGACGGGCAACCATTCTGCGTCCAGTGATGCTCCTGGCGAAAAAAAGTTGCACTTTCTAGCAGATCTGCACACTCCTCCTCGCTTTTGCAACACCGCCATCAGGAGATACAATGCAAAAAAAGGGGGGGTACAAATTCTGCCAGGATGTTTGCCGCCTGCCAGATTATGCAAATCCTGGATTGGGTGCAGCTCATGGTCTAGGAAGAGGGGTTGCCAGATTTTGCAAGGGGTTTCACAATGTGGCACGGATTCTGGCCCTTCACCACACTTCCCAATTTTGAAGTCAAACGTTTGAGAGGCTACAGCAGTGACTAAATCAGGAAAGACTGGCTTGAGATATCGAGATTCATATTTTTCATACACCAGAGATCCTGGGGTGTGAAGGGGGAAGCTTTATAGCAGGGCTAAGGAAACCAGGGCCCGTGGGCCAAATTCGACCCTCCTGGGGGTCATCATGCAGCCCTTCACAATTCCCCAAATGGCCACACCCCCTTCTCCCCAAATGCCAAACATTGGGTGGTTTTCCAGCCTTTGCGCCCACCCATCCACCCACCCCCATTTCAAAAGATTGGAAGTCCTCTTCCAAGGCCTCATTACTGGAGCTAAGAGCATCACATTGCGATATGCTGATAGTGGGGGCATTTTGGCCCCACAGCTTTCACCTTTGACCCCTGCCACCTCTGGAACGCAGCCCCCAAAGACTTCTCTATAACTGGCCAAAAGAGGTTTCCCATCCCTGCTTTATGGTCTAGGACATTATCAATCCCCTCCATTTCACAGGATGAAAACAGCTTGTAACTCTAGCTGTGTGCAAATCATAGGCATGCACAAAGGATGTGCCGGGTGTGCCCTCTAACGTCTCAAGCAGTAAGCACCGAACTGAGGGGGCCATTGAATAGGGGTCAAGTTGTAGGGGGAACGGTCCTCTGGCTGCCCTCCAGCTGCTTTGCTGCCACGCCGAAAAATCACTGCCTCTAAGAGAGCGCCGTTGCTCCTGGCAGCAGGAGCAAAAAGGAATCGCTCTCCTAAGAACCTCTGTAAAAGCTAATATCACCACGACAGCCCCTCCTCTGGCCAGTGTCACCAGAAAGCCCCACCAATGCTGGGGCTTAAGGGGCATCTCCTCATACTCCCCCTCCCACCTGCAATGGCCCTCCAGCAAGTCAGGAGTAGGACATCAGTATCTACAGTGTTAGGCCTTAGCTAGATCTAAGGTTTATCCCGGGGTCGTCCCTGCCTGCTCCCGGGATATCCTGTGTGTCATTTACATGAACAGGGATGACCCCGGGACGATCCCGGGATAAATCTTAGGTCTAGCTAAGGCCTCAAATAAATAAACAAACAAATAAAATATCCTTTATGATTGAGTATTTTATAAATGTTTGCCTTTAAAAATAAATCAATCCCTGGGTACACCCCCTAATGTAATGTGTTGCGTACGCGTATGGTGCAAATAGCCTACCAAAATTGTCCTCTACATGGGCAGAGAAATTGTGAGCTGGGGGGAGTTGACTCTTTTTTCCCTTTTTGCTGGGAGAAAAGGAATTCTCCAACCATTATCTGGGTTGGGTTCACTGCTGGCCATGGCTGTAGCGCAATTGCTTTCATTTTCCTAAGAATTTTCTTTTGGTGCTCAGTTAAGATCTGGATCTGGTCAGTACCAGGATGAGAAACTTCTTGGGAACTGTAGGTATGATCCCATCACAGGGAAAATACTGGATGCAAAAGAAATCGGGGTTTTGTTTTTTAGCTTCCCTGAGGAAGAACTGCATGTTCAGGATGTGTTGGGAACCAGCTTCGCATGAAATCATCTTTGTTCAAACGATGCCCCCGTCTCAGCACAAGGCAGAACTCTCACTACCAGACAAGTTGCTCCTTATCCTTAGTTTACTCCAGTGATGAAATTTAAACATGCAAAACACAAAAAAGATCTCTCTCTCTCTCTCTCTCTCTCTCTTTGTCTTTCTCTAGATATCAGACAGACAAAATTATTCATAGTGGTGCAGAGTAGGGGTGTGCACGGACCCACCAATCCGCTTCTCTTCCAGATTCACAACTTCTGGATCGGGTCTGCTCCGATCTGATCCGCTCCGCCTATGGTCCGCTCTGCTTCGCTGCGGAGCTCCGAAATGGAGCTCCGCTTCCCCCCCCATAGACTTGCATTGAAATTCAAAAATGCCTACAACTTTTTTTCTGTTAACGTTAGAAACCTCAAACTCAGCACCATGATAGCTTATCCATGTATACACATGCAAGCCAAGCCTCAAGCAAATCCAAGCATCCCCTGATTTTGGGGGGGGGGGGTTGAAAATCGAACACCCCATTTTCAGAAATGGGATTTACTCTGACATTTTTACAGATAAAAACTTTGAAGCAGGCACCCTCACAGATGCCATCTAGATCCACATTCATGGCAAGTTTCAAGCAAATCCCATCGTCCCCTGATTTTTGGCAGGGTTTTTAACCTTTAAAGCATCACCCCTAACCCCAATTCACACCCCTTTCGATATCTCTGACTTCTTCACACAGTGCAGAATTAAACTATAGAACTCACTACCCCAAGATGTAGTGATGGCCACCAACTTGGATGGCTTTGAAAGGGGTTTAGATAGGGTGACCATACGGAAAGGAGGACAGGGCTCCTGTATCTTTAATGGTTGTATAGAAAAGGAAATTTCAGCAGGTGGCATTTGCGCATGCAGCACCTGGTGAAATTCCCTCTTTTTCGCAACAGTTAAAGCTGCAGGAGCCCTGCCCTCTTGACCAGATTCTATGCATGCACAGTGGTGACAAAGGGCATTTCTACATGAAGCTTTTATCCTGCAGCTTCTTCTTTCAGATTCTTTGTGGAATTAAGATCAGCTCCTTTACACATGCTTTTCCCCGGGGATTTTCTTTCTCTGCCTTTCTATACATTCAGTATACAACCACTAGATGGTGCTGTGGCATAGCAGAATTGAGCAATTACATGTGACTCTCATTCCACCTTTTCTAAATAATATCAGGCTTTCCTTCTTAGGGGGAAAAAATGTGATAATGGTTGCAAAGCATGAGAGGGGCCCTGGAGATGACGACCCACAAACTATCATGAGTGAGCAGTTATGAGCATTCGGTTGAAAGGCTCAAGTTGCAGTCATTCCCCAAAAGAAGGACAATCTGTAGCAACTAGGGATGGGTTTGCATTTCATTTCAGTTTGGTTTTGATGAGAATTTTCCAAGCATTGAAAAGTTTTCCAAATTCTGGACAAAAACTTAAGGGTTTTTTTTGTTTGTTTTGTTTTTACGAATGTGTGAAAAACCAAAACTGGTATGGTAGAGTCTTTCACCCATGCACAGAGTGTTTATTTCTCAAAAGTCTGGCTTTTGGATCCTTGCGTATTCAAACGTATCAGTTCATGTTCAACGTATTCAATCGTATCAGTGCATGTTCAATCACGATAAGGTGGCCACCTCTTTTTTCCTGACAAGCTCCTCATATGGCAGGCAGATACATCATGGTTCTTTCCATGCTGGGAGAAGCTGTTACATATTAAATTTGGCTGGTGCACACGGGCGAGCATTTTGTTTCTGTTCATTTTAGATAAAGATCTTCAAGTTCTTCATATTTGGCTGAGAAAGAACTTGAGATTCCTTCCGGAACAAGTGAAAGTGGCAGATTTGCTCATCCCTGCTAGCAACTCAGTTAACTCTACATAGATATTATTCTCTCAAGAACCAATCTGAAAGTAAAGTGATAATACTTCAAGCCAGTGTGGTGTAGTGGCTAAGGTGTTGGACTGGGAGTCAGGAGATCCGGGTTCTAGTCCCCACTCGACCATGGAAAACCACTAGGTGACTTTGGGCCAATCACAGACTCTCAGCCCAACCTACCTCACAGGGTTGTTGTTGTGAGGATAAAATGGAGAGGAGGAGGAGGATTATGTACGCCGCCTTGGGTTCCTTGGAGGAAAAAAGTGGGACAATAATAATAATAATAATAATAATAATAATAATAATAATAATAATAATGATCCCCCCATGTGAGCTTCAAAAATTACTGTATCTCACCCCCAAAGGATCTCTATATTAACTACTAATCATAATCAAAGTTTGCTAGTTAAAGAGTGTGTCTTTTAGCAGTCTTTTATTCTGGTTGACACAATTTCTACACCGCTGTGCTTGAAGTCACCCAACTATACTGTCAAAGTTTTGCCATTTTTTGTTTTGTTTTGTGCTGGGCTTGTCTTAAACTTGTTGTGTCACTGCGTCCTTCTGCCCATTATATTGTACTAGCAGGATTCATATTGCAAGGCATTTGGCCTTTCCAGCAATGAAGATGAGTTATATAAGAGATTAGAGTTTGGTTTCTTCCTGCAACGTGACGTGATGTGGGTGGGGGACATCAAGCAGCGTTTGCTTCCAAGGCAGCCATGTAACAGAACACCCAATGCAAGGCAGAATTTCAAAAGCTGGTTCAGAAAACAATGGGGCAGAACTCAACTCCAGGATTCCTCGGGGCTACCGGAGTTTGTGGCTGCACTCCAGAATTCCCGCCCCCTCATGACAAGGAGTACTGCATGTCAATGCTGTTGGCCAAACCCAAAGCTTAACAAAGACTGTGTTTTCAGCCAAACAAAACAGAAAACTGAGACGGCTAAATAATTTTCAGCCTATTGATTGGTTCACACTTGAGAATGGGAGGGGATACCAAATGGAAAGAAGTTCAAAGGAGAAGGAAAATTCAGAGAAGGTACGGACTGTGCCAGGCATTTGATCCAGGAGATTTGAGTGCTCCGATTCATGTCCACTAGCTAGTACACACTTGCTGCCTGGCTTTAGGCGAATGACGGCCACAATTGTATGCATGTTTAGGCAGAAAAACGTCCTACAACTCCCAGTGTGCCTCAGCCAGCCCTGCTGTCTGCAGCATGCTGGGAGCTGTAGGACATTTTCTGTCTAAACACGCGTAGGATGGCATCCTTATTCTCTCAGCTGCAGATTCCTAGCTGCTGCCACCCACCAGTAGTCATTCCAGCAGGCTCAGCTAAGGGAGAAGAGAGGGGCACCAGGACCATTCCATCAGCCCAGCCAAAATAATGAATCCCCCCCCCCTTCACTCTTCATTCCTTTTTCTTAGTGCGTTGTTTCTTCTTAGATTTTAAGCCTGTGGGCAGGGACCTTCCTTTTTGATAGATTATACTTCTTTTAATTTTAAATATAAAATTTCAACAATAAAAAACAAAACTAAAAAAAGAGGAAAAGAAAATAATTGTAACTACAGAAATTTAAATATATCAGTACATGCAGATGAAATGTGTGTGTATAATATATACATTTCAATACATGCGTATAAAATGTGTGTGTGTGTGTGTGTGTGTGTGTGAAAATGCAGCTTTCTAAGAATTATACATTAACTGCAATAAAAGCAGACCAAATAGCCAAATAAGTATCCATTCGCAGGTGGTGTCTATGCACCGCCCATTCAAATGTTGAAGGTGTTATAAGGTGTTATAATCCATTGCATTATAGGAGGTGAGCATTTATCCTTCCAATGTTTTAATAACAGTTTTTAGCTGTCAAAAGGGTGCAGAGAATCCATTTGCACTGAAGGTGTGTTAGCTTTCAGGAAGCATCTGTCAGGTATGCTTTAAGGTAGATTCCTGCAATGAGCAGGGGGTTGGACTCGATAGCCTTATAGGCCCCTTCCAACTCTACTATTCTATGATTATATGAAGCAGGTAGCTAATTCAAAACATGTACATCAGTAAATATTAAAGAGTGTTCCAATACAATGTTTATCCATATAATAACACCCTCCCTCATAGAGGCATCTATTGGGCATTGCTAAAACATATGATTAAAAATGCATTAGCTGTGTTACACCTCCAGCAATTAGATGACCTAGGGCCTTGCTAGACGATGGGTAGCCTGGTACGAACCCCAGGCCGGCCCCTGTGCATCCAGATGACTCACAGGGGATCCTGGGCTCAGGCAGGGCTGAAACCTCCTTTGGCCTGGGCTAACCGGAATCTCTTTTGGCCCAGTATTACCTGCAGCCTCGGGCTGAGCCCAAGACTGTGTGCATCTAGCTCATTCTGCCGCTTTTTCCAGCTACCGTGCTTACTCGCGAGTAGCCGGGACAAGCAGGGGAGCCCAGGGGAGGTGTGAGGGGGAGATCAGGGGGGAGGTGGGGGGAGATCAGAGCCGGGGGGAGGTGGGGGGAGATCAGAGCCCAGGGAGGTGCGGGGGAGATCGGAGGCAGGGGGGAAGGGGGCGAGCAGGGGGGGTGACGGAGCTGGCGAGGATGGGGGGGAAATGAAGCCAGTGGGAGAGGGGGGACTCATGGCCAGGGAGGGGGAGGGGGAGGGTGTTTTTTTTAAAGGCCTTACCTAAGGACAGGAGCGTTCCTGCATCCGGCCCCTTTAAAAAAATAAAAAATAAAAAAACGGCGGATGCAACAGGGCTTTGCTTCCCCCGTCGCGTCTACATCTAGCAAGGCGCAACAGCCCATGCTACTTGTAGCATGGGCTCGCCGCTCTTCCCGCCCGGATTATGCAGTAGGTCTAGCAAAGCCCATAGTCAACCCATTATTAAAGAGATGCTGTGGCATCCAATAGACATGGAACAAGAGTTTTTGCAGAATAAGCCATAACCTGAGATCCATGGATGCTTCAGATATACAACGCGCCATTGATTAGGCAAAATAGGACAATCTACTTCCCTATCCCATTTCTGCTTAAGACCCTGTATAAAATATTTATTCACCAATAACATGGCTTGGGGGTCAGTGTAACTGATTGGCCTCAATAAGTGATTCCAATAGTGCAGACGACTCTGGAGCAGTAAAAGTAGTGGGGCTGAACGTAGATTCCCACAAATGTTGCAATTGCTGGTATTGCCATTCAGCCGTGGCAGGCAAATTATATGCAGAACCACAAATGTCAAAAACTCATGATCAGCCCGCACAAGTTGATCCAAGGTAAATAGCCATTTAGGCATTCAGGTTCCCCACCCAAACGTTTTCTTGCCAATTTTTAAATCTGGGTTTCCCTGGAAAGACAATTTAGCATGAGGAAATGGATCAAAATGTAATTGATATATTATACACCACACACTTCTAACAGCTGTAACTGCAGAAGGGCACGTGTTTGCTTTAATTTGCCAGGAATCTACCGCCATTCATTTAGAGGGGGGATCTGGACAAGAAGATTCTAAAACTGACCAAGGTGGAAAATCTGATCTAAGTGGAAAAGATAAATTTTTAGTATAGGTTAACAAATAGGCCCAATGGTATAATGCAACATCCGGAAAGCTGAAGCCATCTTTAAGTGGAAGTTGCATCCCTTTCAAGGATATCTGAGGCAGAGAGGAACTCCCTCCCCCCAAAAAAAATTTTTGTGAAACAAAGCCTTGTGTTTTGGTAAATGTTTGTCAGGTATAGATATGTAAATCAATCCCATGTATATATGCAATTCATTTTACTGAATATAGATTAACCATTCTGGCAGCCTTTTTGGCTGAACTGCAGGATAAAAATACTTTAAATAAATATCTGTAAACTGAGAATAATAACGGCCTTTCACATTGGTGATTCTGAAGGGATGAAGATAAATATTTTGCAACTAGCAATGGGGCACAGATCAAACCTCCACTCTTTGTCCTCTGATTTCTTCACTCTTCCAAGCCTATGGGGCTGCAGCCCTACAACCAACAGAGACCAGCGGCTCCAATTTCAGTGGGGCAAAGATTCCATTCTGGGTTTTAGTTGCAACTAGCCAGAAGTCAAAAGGAGCTATCCAGGGTGCTGAACCCGATCCCCAGGCTGGTTCCAGCACCTTGGATGGCTCCTTTAGACTTCTGGCTTGTTGTAATTAAAACCCAGAATGGAATCTCTGCCCCACCGAAATTGGAGCCACCTATTTCCCCTGCCAACACCCCATCAGCTGGGTGGGCTGTCAAAATGTTCCACAGCAGAGCTGCGCTTAAGGGCCTAGATCTCTTTGCAGAAAGTTCTGCCAATATAATTGTAGCATTGGTGGCATTTTACTGATGATAAGGGTCAAAAAGCTTTCTGGGGATATGATTGGGGAAGATCAAGAGAGGCTTTGCACCTGAAGGATCCAAATTCCCCTGAGGCACCTCTCCCCATTGACACCCATTTCCCCCAGCAACTGATGTATATAGGCCTACTGCCTCTGCTACTGCTGGTAGCATGTAGCCATCAGGACTAGTAGCCATGGATAGCTGTCTCCTCCAGGAATTTATTTAACCCCCTGTTTAAAGCCATCCTGATTGGTGGCCATCACTACATCTTGTGGTAGCGAATTCCATAGGTTAGCTATGTGCTATGGGAAGAAATGGAATGGAGAATGGATTTTCCCAGCAACAAGGGATTGTGAGGGGCTATGCAAAGTCTTCTGGGGTAGAATCATAGAATCGTAGAGTTGGAAGGGGCCTATAAGGCCATCGAGTCCAACCCCCTGCTCAATGCATGGTCTTGAATGGACAACGAAATGCCATTAACTCTGAGGTGTTGAACCGCTTTCCCTCCGAGGGCGGAATTCCGTTTCGAAGAAGTCCTCTGGGTCCGCATTCCACCGGAGGGTGCATCTGAAGGCAAAGAGGGTGCAGCCCAATTTTCCCAAAGACCAGCCTATTTCAGCTTGAAGTGTTCGCCATCAGTAACTAAGAAGAGAGGCATTTCTCCCTTGATGGAGATGAAAATTTGCTCTGGTGGAGATTAAACCTGCTAGAACTGGTTTGTTGATAGCAATGTCAGAGGAATCCGGTTTGGGGATGGAGCTTCATGAGTATTTGCCAGCTTGCTCCCCCAGATACCAGGTCATGGATCTCTGAGCTGGCCCAACTCAGCATGTGCCAAGTCAGACACTCACATGGTTTCCTACGTGTGTGTGTGTGTGTGTGTGTGTGTGTGTGTGTAAATCCTGATTTACAATGCTTTATTCCTGGATTTTTAGACAAATTGTGCTATGTATGGCCGTGTGTTTGCACAAATTGCGATTTCTGTAAATATTCCCAGCTGTGAATTTGTGCAAATCGCAGCTCGGGGACAGACAAACAAAGTCGTGAGCTCTTGCTGGGCACCCGCGGACCGCCTGGCAGCTCACCCCCGCATGCACACTGGGGTCAGGCAAACAGTGGGAGAGCAGAGCATGAACAGGACTCGGGGAAATTCACCCATCCCTATATTGTAGCTTGGGCGCAACACCGCTGCCTGCATCTGTGACTCTCCTTGGAAGCATGGCTATCGGGGCTGGTCATGATGAGCACCTGCACTTTGAAATTTACCACTAAGTCTGAAGGGCTCAATTGCACCAGAGTCCCCCTGACCAAGGACTGAGCCTGACCTGGGAGCTTTATAGTAGTCAAGGACTACTATCTGACACCTAAGAAGCATCTTGTTGGTTTCCTGTATTTTCCTCCTTTGTCCAGAGTGGATGGCGTGGTATACGCTGATGGCTCTCCTGGTGCTCCTCATGCCCTAGGCTCAGTTAAAGCTAGTGTGCCAGCTGCGCCTGTTCCTAGAGATGTCGGACCTGGCCACGGTGACACATGCCTTAGTTACATCCTGATTGGATTACTGTAACGCGCTCTACGTGGGGCTGCCTTTGAAGAGTGTTCGGAAACTCCAGCTGGTTCAAAGAGCTGCAGCCAGATTGTTGACCGGGGCTGGTTACAGGGAGCAGACAACTCCCCTGTTAAAACAGCTCCACTGGCTTCCAGTCTGTTTCCGGGCACCATTCAAAGTGCTGGTTATGACCTATAAAGCCCTATATGGTTCGGGTCCAGGTTATTTGAAAGAACGTATTCTCCCCTATGAGCCTGCCCGTGCTTTGAGATCTTCTGGAGAAGCCCTTCTTTCAGTCCCACCTTCTTCACAGGCACGCTTGGTGGGAACATGGGAGAGGGCCTTCTCGGTGGCTGCTCCGGTGCTCTGGAACTTTCTTCCCAGGGAAGCTAGGCTGGCTCCCTCCTTGATGGGCTTTCGGAAGCAGGCTAAAACTTTTTTGTTCAAGCAGGCCTTTGGAGAATAATCCAGCCCTCCATCTATGTTAATGTCTTATAATTTTGTTGTGTATTTTTTTAATTGTTTATGGTTTTGTTTCCCTCCCCCCCCCATGTATATTTTAAACTTTGTAAGGCCGCCTTGAGGCCCAGCATTGGGCAAAAGGCGGGATACAAATAAATATAATAATAATATAATAATTCTGACACTGCCGTTAGGTCCGCTTACTCTCTTTCTTTCTTTCTTTTTTATCATTGCAAAGAATAATGTTCCTAGACAGTGTTAAAGTCCCAGAGGTAAGTGGGTGCAGGAAAACACTGACAATCCTTCACTGCCACCCAGTGGTAAAATTATAGTACAATATCAGAGAGTTGCTTGCAAGCAAGGACGGAAGAACCAGTGAGGTGTTGTGTTGGCCTGGGAGTCAGGAAGCTCACTGGGTGACTTTGGGCCAGTCGCACGCACTCAGCCCAACCTACCTCACAGGGTTGTTGTTGTGAGGATAAAATAGAGAGGAGGAGGATTATGTATGCCACCTTGGGTTCCTTGGAGGAAAAAATGTGGATATAAAGGTAATAAATAAATAAATTTCTGCAGGTGCCTCCAGATGAAGGGGTGGTAGTGCTACTAAGAAAAGGCCATGTGCAGTGACTCAGTCTTTTCCCTCCTTAATGGGGTTTCTGCGATAAGAGCAATTCAGTAAGGGGGAAAACATGAGAGATTTCCAAGCAGAGGATGAGGTCTGCACCTTAGCAAGGTTAGCCTGGTAAGGAAGCCTGCCTCCATGGAGACAAAGAACACTGGGCCACTAAGCATCAATTTGGTTACTTATTTTGAGGGATGGAGGTCTAGTTTCCTTTTGCCACTGCTGTGAATCCAGTAAAGGAGCAATAATCACCAGCAGTACGGGAGCGAAGACATGGATGTATCAAGTACTTGATGCTCAGGATGCATGAGAGTGACATTGCTGTTCGCAAATCGTGCGAACACATCCCATTTGGAAAAGCAAGCTTTTCCCACCACCAGCATAGCCTTGCATAGGTTTAACATTTCAGTGCCAAAATTTACATCCCAGAAGAAGGGGATATAATTGTGGATGATTGGAATAGAGATAAGGAACCAGAGAACTGCAAGAAAAACCCGGAAGGTGAAGAAGTCCCAAGGATGTGCAAAACTTAACAAAGGAGAATGAGACAAAGTTTATTGCAATCAAGATGAATTGAATTTTATTATTTATTTCTATCTAGTTTTTAAAACCACTTATTTAGAGTGATTTTTTCAAGTTTAGTTGTTTTGTTTATGGTTTATCGTCCTATTTAATATACATATAATCTCTACTTTTAATAATTGCCCTAAGAAGTGACCCCTGCTGGATGCCCAGAGGAAGGCGAAAAACCTCCAGGGTCTCCAGCCAATCTGCCCTGGAGGAAAATTCCTTCCCGACCCCAGAAGTGGCGATCAGTGCTACCCTGGGCACGTCAGCAAGGGCCATAGTGCAGATGTGAAAACAGGCAGAAAGAGGAGGCCAGTGGCCAAGAGGAAAGAGAGCCTCAAGGGGGAAGGAGGAGGCCAGTGGGCCAAGAGTGAGGGGGAGCCTCACAGGGGAAGGAGGAGGCCACTGGGCCAGGAGGGAGAGAGAGCCCCAGAGGGGAAGGAGGAGGCCAGTGGGACAAGAGGAAAGAGAACTCCAAGGGGGAAGGAGGAGGCCAGTGGGCCAGAAAGAAAAGAGAGCCCCAGAGGGGAAGGAGGAGGCCACTGGGCCAGGAGGGAGCCCGAGGGAGAGGAGGAGTCCAGTGGGCCAGGAGGAAGGGAGAGACCCAAGGGGATAGGAGGAGGCCACTGGGCCAGGAGGAAGAAAGTGCCCCAGAGAGGGAGGAGGAGGCCACTGGGCCAGGCAGAAAACAGAGCCCTAGAGGGGAAGGAGGAGGCCACTAGGCCAGGAGGAAGAGAGAGCCCCAAGGGGATAGGAGGCCAGTGGGCCAGGAGGAAGATAGAGACCCAGAGGGGAAGGAGGAGGCCAGTGGGCCAGGAGGAAGACAGAGACCCAAGGGGAAAGGAGGCCAGTGCGCCAGGAGGAAGAGAGAGACCCAGAGGGGGAGGGGGAGGCCACTGGGCCAAGAGGAAGAGGGAGCCCCAGAGGGGGAGGCCACTGAGCCAGGAGGAAGAGAGAGCCCAAGAGGGGAAGGCGGAGGCCAGGGGGCCAAGAGGAAAGAGCCCCAGAGGGGAAGGTGGAGGCCAGTGGGCCAAGAGGAAGAGAGAGACCCAAGGGGAGAGGAGGAGGCCAGTGGGCCAGGAGGAAGACAGAGCCCCAGAGGGGAAGTAGGAGGCCACTGGGCCAGGAGGAAGAGAGCCCCAAGGAGGAATGAGGAGGCCAGTGGGCCAAGAGGAAAGAGAGCCCCAAGGGGGAATGAGAAGGCCAGTGGGCCAAGAGGAAAGAGAGCCCCAAAGGGGAAGGAGGAGGCCAGTGGGCCAGGAGGAAGAGAGAGCCCTGGTGGGGAACGAGGAGGCCAGTGGGCCAAGAGGAAAGAGAGCCCCAGATGAGGAGGGGGAGGCCAGTGGGCCAAGAGGAAAGAGAGCCCCAAAGGGGGAGGAGGAGGCCAGTGGGCCAAGAGGAAAGAGAGCCCCAGAGGGGGAGGAGGAGGCCAGTGGGCCAAGATGAAGAGAGATACTCAAGGGGATAGGAGGAGGCCAGTGGGCCAGGAGGAAGGGAGAGACCCAAGGGGATAGGAGGAGGCCAGTGGGCCAAGAGGGAAGAGAGCCCCAAGGAGGAATGAGGAGGCCAGTGGGCCAAGAGGAAAGAGAGCCCCAAGGGGGAAGGAGGAGGCCAGTGGGCCAAGATGAAGAGAGATACTCAAGGGAATAGGAGGAGGCCAGTGGGCCAGGAGGAAGGGAGAGACCCAAGAGGATAGGAGGAGGCCAGTGGGCCAAGAGGAAAGAGAGCCCCAAAGGGGAAGGAGGAGGCCAGTGGGCCAAGAGAAAAGAGAGCCCCAGAGGGGGAGGAGGAGGCCAGTGGGCCAAGAGGAAAGAGAGCCCCAAGGGGGAAGGAGGAGGCCAGTGGACCAAGATGAAGAGAGATACTCAAGGGGATAGGAGGAGGCAAGTGGGCCAAGAAGAATACAGTAGTGATGTGCTCCGCTTCTACTCGAACCGGAGAAGCAGGAGCAGAGCTGGGGGCTTCGCCTACCCTTAAAGCGGAGGCGAAGAGAGTGAGGGGGGCTGCGGATCGAGGCGAAGAGGATTGCCTCAATCCGGAGCTTCGCCTGAAGGGAAGTGGGGGGAGGGGGACTAATCTGGCGCTGCTGGCACCACCATCCATGCAGCGGCGGTGGCGGCAGCACCAGGTAAGGGAGCAGGGAGGAGGGACGCTTACCTTCCTCCGTCGCCGGCTTCAATTGAGGCCCCAGTTGAAGCTGGAAGTGAAGGCCGAGGCCTTTACCGGCTTCAACCGGGGCCTCAATTGAATCCTGCAGTGGAGGAAGGTAAGGGGGCGGGTGTGGGGGCCGGGGCGGGGGCCTGGCCTACCTGGCGCCGCCAGCGCCGCCATCCATGCAGCAGCGGCGGCGGCGGCGACCGGTAAAGAAGCATGGTGGAGGAATGCTTACCTTCCTCCGTCACCGGCTTCAATTGAGGCCCCGGTTGAAGCTGGAAGTGAAGGCCGAGGCCTCTTCTGGCTTCAACCGGGGCCTCAATTGAATCCCGCGACGGAGGAAGGTAAGGGGGCGGGGGCTGGGACAGGGGACGGGGCGGGGGCCTGGCCTACCTGGCGCCACCGGCGCCGCGGGCGCCGCCATCCATGCAGCAGCGGCGGCAGCGGCAAGTAAGGGAGCAGGGAGGAGGGACGCTTACCTTCCTCTGTCACCGGCTTCAATTGAGGCCCCGGTTGAATCCCGCGATGGAGGAAGGTAAAGGGGTGGGGGCAGGGGCGGGGGTCTGGCCTACCTGGCGCCACCGGCGCCGCCATCCATGCAGCGGCGGCGGTAGTGGCGCCAGGTAAGGGAGCAGGGAGGAGGGATGCTTACCTTCCTCCATCGCCGGCTTCAATTGAGGCCCCGGTTGAAGCTGGAAGTGAAGGCCGAGGCCTCTTCTGGCTTCAACTGGGGGCTCAATTGAATCCCGCGACGGAGGAAGGTAAGGGGGAGGGGGCTGGGACGGGAGACTGGGCGGGGGCCTGGCCTACCTGGCGCCACCGGTGCCGCCATCCATGCAGCAGCGGTGGCAGCGGCAAGTAAGGGAGCAGGGAGGAGGGACGCTTAACTTCCTCTGTCACTGGCTTCAATTGAGGCCCTGGTTGAAGCTGGAAGTGAAGGCCGAGGCCTCTACTGGCTTCAACCGGGGCCTCAATTGAATCCCGCGATGGAGGAAGTTAAGGGGGCAGGGGCTGGGACGGGGGACGGGGCGGGGGCTTGGCCTACCTGGCGCCGCCGGCACCGCCATCCATGCAGCAGCGGCAGCGGCGGCAGGTAAGGGAGCAGGGAGGAGGGACGCTTACCTTCCTTTGTCACTGGCTTCAATTGAGGCCCCGGTTGAAGCTGGAAGTGAAGGCCGAGGCCTTTACCGGCTTCAACCGGGGCCTCAATTGAATCCTGCAGTGGAGGAAGGTAAGGGGGCGGGTGTGGGGGCCGGGGCGGGGGCCTGGCCTACCTGGCACTGCCAGCGCCGCCATCCATGCAGCAGCGGCGGCGGCGGCGACCGGTAAAGAAGCATGGTGGAGGAATGCTTACCTTCCTCCGTCACCGGCTTCAATTGAGGCCCCGGTTGAAGCTGGAAGTGAAGGCCGAGGCCTCTTCTGGCTTCAACCGGGGCCTCAATTGAATCCCGCGACGGAGGAAGGTAAGGGGGCGGGGGCTGGGACGGGGGACGGGGCGGGGGCCTGGCCTACCTGGCGCCACCGGCGCCGCCATCCATGCAGCAGCGGCGGCAGCGGCAAGTAAGGGAGCAGGGAGGAGGGACGCTTACCTTCCTCCGTCACCGGCTTCAATTGAGGCCCCGGTTGAAGCTGGAAGTGAAGGCCGAGGCCTCTACAGGCTTCAACCGGGGCCTCAATTGAATCCCGCGATGGAGAAAGGTAAGGGGGCAGGGGCTGGGACGGGAGACGGGGCGGGGGCCTGGCCTACCTGGCGCCGCCGGCACCGCCATCCATACAGCAGCGGCGGCGGCGGAAGGTAAGGGAACAGGGAGGAGGGACGCTTACCTTCCTCTGTCACCGGCTTCAATTGAGGCCCCGGTTGAAGCTGGAAGTGAAGGCCGAGGCCTCTACAGGCTTCAACCGGGGCCTCGATTGAATCCCGCGATGGAGGAAGGTAAAGGGGTGGGGGCAGGGGCGGGGGTCTGGCCTACCTGGCGCCACCGGCGCTGCCATCCATGCAGCGGTGGCGGTAGTGGCGCCAGGTAAGGGAGCAGGGAGGAGGGATGCTTACCTTCCTCCATCGCCGGCTTCAATTGAGGCCCCGGTTGAAGCTGGAAGTGAAGGCTGAGGCCTCTACTGGCTTCAACCGGGGCCTCACTTGAATCCCATGACAGAGGAAGGTAAGGGGGCGGGGTGGGTGGGTGGTTTCTCTTGCGCCACCGCCGCTGCCCATATAGTGACAGCGGCAAAGCCGGATCTCGCTCCACAGAGCAGAGCGGGAGACGGGCAGAGCGGCACGAAGAGGCTTGGGCCCGATCCGGATTTTCCGGATCAGGCCACGAAGCGGATTGGGGGGTCCGTGCACACCCCTAGAATACAGAGCTCCAGAGGGGAAGGAGGAAGCCAATTGGCCAAGAGGAAGACAGAGCCACAGAGCGGGAGGAGGAGGCCACTAGGCCACGAGGAAGAAAGAGCCCCAGAGGGGAAGGAGGAGGCCACTGGGCCAAGAGGAAGACAGAGCCACAGAGCGGAAGGAGGAGGCCAGTGGGCCAAGAGGAAAGAGAGCCCCAGAGGGGAAGGAGGAAGCCAGTGGGCCAAGAGGAAGACAGAGCCACAGAGCGCAAGGAGGAGGCCACTGGGCCAGGAGGAAGAAAGAGCCCCGATGGGGAAGGAGGAAGCCACTGGGCCAAGAGGGAAGAGAGCCCCAAGGAGTTATGAGGAGGCCACTGGGCAAGGAGGAAGAGAGAGCCCAAGAGGGGGAAGCAGGAGGCCTGTGGGCCAAGAGGAAGAGAGAGCCCCAGAGGGGAAGGAGGAGGATAGTGGGCCAAGATGAAGAGGGAGCCCCAGAGGGGAAGGAGGAGGCCACTGGGCAAGGAGGAAGAGAGAGCCCCAGAGGGGAAGGAGGAAGAGAGAGCCCCAGAGGGGAAGGAGGAGGCCAGTGGGCCAAGAGGAAAGAGAGCCCCAGAGGGGGAGGGGGAGGCCAGTGGGCCAAGACGAAAGAGAGCCCCAAGGGGGGAAGGAGGCGGCCAGTGGGCCAGGAGGAAGGGAGAGACCCAAGGGGATAGGAGGAGGCCACTGGGCCAGGAGGGAAGATAGACCCAGAGGGGGAAGGAGGAGGCCTGAGCGCCAAGAGGAAAGAGAGCCCCAAGGGGGAAGGAGGAGGCCAGTGGGCCAAGAGGAAGAGAGAGACACAAGGGGATAGGAGGAGGCCAGTGGGCCAAGAGGAGTACAGAGCCCCAGAGGGGAAGGGGGAAGCCAGTGGGCCAAGAGGAAGACAGAGCCCCAAGGAGTTATGAGAAGGCCACTGGGCCAGGAGGAAGAGAGAGCCCCAGAGGGAGAGGAGGAGGCCACTGGGCCAGGAGGAAGACATAGCCCCAGAGGGGAAGGAGGAGGCCACTAGGCCAGGAGGAAGAGAGAGCCCCAGAGGGGGAGGGGGAGGCCAGTGGGCCAAGAGGAAAGAGAGCCCCAAGGGGGAAGGAGGAGGCCAGTGGGCCAGGAGGAAGGGAGAGACCCAAGGGGATAGGAGGAGGCCACTGGGCCAGGAGGAAGAGAGAGCCCCAGAGAGGAAGGAGTAGGCCACTGGGCCAGGCAGAAGACAAAGCCCTAGAGGGGAAGGAGGCCGCTAGGCCACGAGGAAGAGAGAACCCCAGGGAATCGGATGAGGCCAGTGGGCCAGGAGGAAGAGAGAGCCCCAGAGGGGAAGCAGGAGGCCAGTGGGCCAGGAGGAAGACAGAGCCCCAAGGGGAAAGCATGAGGCCTGTGGGCCAAGAGGAAGAGAGAGCCCCAGAGGGGAAGGAGGAGGATAGTGGGCCAAGAGGAAGAGGGAGACCCAGAGGGGAAGGAGGCCACTGGGCAAGGAGGAAGAGAGAGCCCAAGAGGGGAAGGAGGAGGCCAGGGGGCTAAGAGGAAAGAGCCCCAGAGGGGAAGGTGGAGGCCAGTGGGCCAATAGGAAGAGAGAGACCCAAGGAGAGAGGAGGAGGCCAGTGGGCCAAGAGGAAGACAGAGCCCCAGAGGGGAAGTAGGAGGCCACTGGGCCAGCAGGAAGAAAGAGTCCTGATGGGGAAGGAGGAAGCCCCAGTTGAAGCTGGAAGTGAAGGCCGAGGCCTTTACCGGCTTCAACCGGGGCCTCAATTGAATCCTGCAGTGGAGGAAGGTAAGGGGGCAGGTGTGGGGGCCGGGGCGGGGGCCTGGCCTACCTGGCGCTGCCGGCGCCGCCATCCATGCAGCAGCGATGGCGGCGGCGGCAGGTAAGGGAGCAGGGAAGAGGAACGCTTACCTTCCTCTGTCGCCGGCTTCAATTGAGGCCCCGGTTGAAGCTGGAAGTGAAGGCCGAGGCCTTTAACGGCTTCAACCGGGGCCTCAATTGAATCCCGCAGTGGAGGAAGGTAAGGGGGTGGGTGTGGGGGCCGAGGCGGGGGCCTGGCCTACCTGGTGCCGCCGGCGCTGCCATCCATGCGGCGGCAGCGGCGGTGGCGGCAGCGCCAGGTATAGGAGCATGGAGGAGGAACGCTTACCTTCTTCCGTCGCCAGCTTCAATTGAGGCCCCGGTTGAAGCTGGAAGTGAAGGCCGAGGCCTCTTCTGGCTTCAACCGGGGCCTCAATTGAATCCCGCAGTGGAGGAAGGTAAGGGGGCGGGTGTGGAGGCAGGGGCGGGAGTCTGGCCTACCTGGCGCCACCGGCCCCGCCATCCATGCAGCGGCGGTGGCGGCGCCAGATAAGGGAGCAGGGAGGAGGGACGCTTACCTTTCTACGTCGCCGGTTTCAATTGAGGCCCCAGTTGTAGCTGGAAGTGAAGGCTGAGGCCTCTTCCGGTTTCAACTGGGGCCTCAATTGAACCCCGCGACTGAGGAAGATAAGGGGCGGGGTGGGTGGGTGGTTTCTCTTGCGCCGCGGCTGCTGCCACCGCCCATATAGTGACAGCAGCAAAGCCGGATCTTGCTCCGCAGAGCGGAGCGGGAGACGGGCGGAGTGGCGCGAAGAGGCTCGGGCCCGATCCGGATTTTCCGGATCAGGCCACGAAGCAGATTGGGGGCTCCATGCACACCCCTAGAATACAGAGCCCCAGAGGGGAAGGAGGAAGCCAATTGGCCAAGAGGAAGACAGAGCCACAGAGCGGGAGGAGGAGGCCGCTAGGCCAGGAGGAAGAGGGAGCCCTGGTGGGGAACAAGGAGGCCAGTGGGCCAAGAGGAAGACAGAGCCACAGAGCGCAAGGAGGAGGCCACTGGGTCAGGAGGGAAGTGAGCCCCAAGGAGTTATGAGGAGGCCACTGGGCCAGGAGGAAGAGAGAGCCCCAGAGGGAGAGGAGGAAGCCACTGGGCCAGGAGGAAGAGAGAGCCCCAGAGGGAGAGGAGGAGGCCACTGGGCCAGGAGGAAGACAGAGCCACAGAGTGGAAGGAGGAGGCCACTGGACCAGGAGGGAAGAGAGCCCCAAGGAGTTATGAGGAGGCCACTGGGCCAGGAGGAAGAGAGAGCCCCAGAGGGGAAACAGGAAGAGAGAGCCCCAGAGGGGAAGGAGGAGGCCAGTGGGCCAAGACGAAAGAGAGCCCCAAGGGGGGAAGGAGGCGGCCAATGGGCCAGGAGGAAGGGAGAGACCCAAGGAGATAGGAGGAGGCCACTGGGCCAGGAGGGAAGATAGCCCCAGAGGGGGAGGAGGCCAGTCGGCCAAGAGGAAAGAGAGCCCGAAGGGGGAAGAAGGAGGCCAGTGGGCCAAGAGGAAAGACAGCCCCAGAGGGGGAGGAGGCCAGTCGGCCAAGAGGAAAGAGAGCCCCAAGGTGGAAGAATGAGACCAGTGGGCCAAGAGGAAGAGAGAGACACAAGGGGATAGGAGGAGGCCAGTGGGCCAAGAGGAGTACTGATCCCCAGAGGGGAAGGGGGAAGCCAGTGGGCCAAGAGGAAGAGAGAGCCCCGATGGGGAAGCAGGAGGCCACTGGGCCAGGAGGACGAGAGAGCCCCAGAGGGGAAGGAGGAAGTCAGTGGGCCAAGAGGAAGACAGAGCCACAGAGCGGAAGGAGGAGGCCACTGGGCCACGAGGAAGAGAGAGCCCCAGAGGGGAAGGAGGAGGCCACTGGGCCAGGAGGAAGAGAGAGCCCCAGAGGGGGAGGGAGAGGCCAGTGGGCCAAGAGGAAAGAGAGCCCCAAGGGTGAAGGAGGAGGCCAGTGGGCCAGGAGGAAGGGAGAGACCCAAGGGGATAGGAGGAGGCCACTGGGCCAGGAGGAAGAGACAGCCCCAGAGAGGAAGGAGTAGGCCACTGGGCCAGGCGGAAGACAAAGCCCTAGAGGGGAAGGAGGCCACTAGGCCAAGAGGAAGAGAGAGCCCCAGGGAATAGGATGAGGCCAGTGGGCCGGGAGGAAGACAGAGCCCCAGAGGGGAAGCAGGAGGCCAGTGGGCCAGGAGTAAGAGAGAGCCCCAGAGGGGAAGGAGGAGGATAGTGGGCCAAGAGGAAGAGGGAGCCCCAGAGGGGAAGGAGCAGGCCACTGGGCAAGGAGGAAGAGAGAGCCCAAGAGGGGAAGGAGGAGGCCAGGGGGCCAAGAGGAAAGAGCCCCAGAGGGGAAGGTGGAGGCCAGTGGGCCAAGAGGAAGAGAGAGACCCAAGGGGAGAGGAGGAGGCCAGTGGGCCAAGAGGAAGACAGAGCCCCAGAGGGGAAGTAAGAGGCCACTGGGCCAGCAGGAAGAAAGAGTCCTGATGGGGAAGTAGGAAGCCCCAGTTGAAGCTGGAAGTGAAGGCCGAGGCCTTTACCGGCTTCAACAGGGGCCTCAATTGAATCCTGCAGTGGAGGAGGGTAAGGGGGCGGGTGTGGGGGCCTGGGCCGCCATCCATGCAGCAGCCGCGGCAGCGGCAAGTAAGGGAGCAGGGAGGAGGGATGCTTACCTTCCTCCGTCGCCGGCTTCAATTGAGGCCCCAGTTGAAGCTGGAAGTGAAGGCCGAGGCCTCTTCTGGCTTCAACCGGGGCCTCAATTGAATCCCGCGACGGAGGAAGGTAAGGGGGCAGGGGCTGGGACGGGGGACGGGGCGGGGGCCTGGCCTACCTGGCGCCGCCGGCACCGCCATCTATGCAGCAGCGCCGGCGGCGGCAGGTAAGGGAGCAGGGAGGAGGAACGCTTACCTTCCTCTGTCACCGGTTTCAATTGAGGCCCCAGTTGAAGCTGGAAGTGAAGGCTGAGGCCTCTACAGGCTTCAACCGGGGCCTCAATTGAATCCCGCGATGGAGGAAGGTAAAGGGGCGGGGGCAGGGCCGGGGGTCTGGCCTACCTGGCGCCACCGGCGCCGCCATCCATGCAGCAGCGGTGGTAGTGGCGCCATGTAAGGGAGCAGGGATGAGGGACGCTTACCTTTCTACGTCGCCGGTTTCAATTGAGGCCCAGTTGCAGCTGGAAGTGAAGGCCGAGGCCTCTACTGGCTTCAACCGGGGCCTCAATTGAATCCCGCGATGGAGGAAGGTAAGGGGGGGGCAGGGGCGGGGGGCAGGCCTACCTGGCGCCACCAGCTCCGCCATCCATGCAGCAGCGGCGGTGGCGGCGCCAGGTAAGGGAGCAGGGATGAGGGACGCTTACCTTTTTACGTCGCCGGTTTCAATTGAGGCCCCAGTTGCAGCTGGAAGTGAAGGCCGAGGCCTCTTCCGGTTTCAACTGGGGCCTCAATTGAATCCCGCAATGGAGGAAGGTAAGGGGGCGGGGGCAGGGCCGGGGGTCTGGCCTACCTGGCGCCACCGGCGCCGCCATCCATGCAGCAGCGGTGGTAGTGGCGCCATGTAAGGGAGCAGGGAGGAGGGACGCTTACCTTCCTCCATCGCCGGCTTCAATTGAGGCCCCAGTTGAAGCTGGAAGTGAAGGCCGAGGCCTCTTCTGGCTTCAACCGGGGTCTCAATTGAATCCCGCGACAGAGGAAGGTAAGGGGGCAGGGGCTGGGACGGGGGACGGGGCGGGGGCCTGGCCTACCTGGCGCCGCCGGCGCCGCCATCCATGCAGCAGCAGCGGCGGCGGCAGGTAAGGGAGCAGGGAGGAGGAACGCTTACCTTCCTCTGTCACCGGTTTCAATTGAGGCCCCAGTTGAAGCTGGAAGTGAAGGCTGAGGCCTCTACAGGCTTCAACCGGGGCCTCAATTGAATCCCGCGATGGAGGAAGGTAAAGGGGCGGGGGCAGGGCCGGGGGTCTGGCCTACCTGGCGCCACCGGCGCCGCCATCCATGCAGCAGCGGTGGTAGTGGCGCCATGTAAGGGAGCAGGGATGAGGGACGCTTACCTTTCTACGTCGCCGGTTTCAATTGAGGCCCAGTTGCAGCTGGAAGTGAAGGCCGAGGCCTCTACTGGCTTCAACCGGGGCCTCAATTGAATCCCGCGATGGAGGAAGGTAAGGGGGGGGCAGGGGCGGGGGGCAGGCCTACCTGGCGCCACCAGCTCCGCCATCCATGCAGCAGCGGCGGTGGCGGCGCCAGGTAAGGGAGCAGGGATGAGGGACGCTTACCTTTCTACGTCGCCGGTTTCAATTGAGGCCCCAGTTGCAGCTGGAAGTGAAGGCCGAGGCCTCTTCCGGTTTCAACTGGGGCCTCAATTGAATCCCGCAATGGAGGAAGGTAAGGGGGCGGGGGCAAGGCCGGGGGTCTGGCATACCTGGCGCCACCGGCGCCGCCATCCATGCAGCAGCGGTGGTAGTGGCGCCATGTAAGGGAGCAGGGAGGAGGGACGCTTACCTTCCTCCATCGCCGGCTTCAATTGAGGCCCCAGTTGAAGCTGGAAGTGAAGGCTGAGGCCTCTACAGGCTTCAACCGGGGCCTCAATTGAATCCTGCGATGGAGGAAGGTAAAGGGGCGGGGGCAGGGGCGGGGGGCAGGCCTACCTGGCGTCACCGGCTCCGCCATCCATGCAGCAGCGGCGGTGGCGGCGCCAGGTAAGGGAGCAGGGATGAGGGACGCTTACCTTTCTACGTCGCCGGTTTCAATTGAGGCCCCAGTTGCAGCTGGAAGTGAAGGCCGAGGCCTCTACTGGCTTCAACCGGGGCCTCAATTGAATCCCGCGATGGAGGAAGGTAAGGGGGCGGGGTGGGTGGGTGGTCTCTCTTGCGCTGCGGCCGCTGCCGCCGCCCATATAGTGACAGCGGCAAAGCCAGATCTCGCTCCACAGAGCGGAGCGGGAGACGGGCTGAGCGGCGCGAAGAGGCTTGGGCCCGATCCGGATTTTCCTGATCAGACCACAAAGCGGATTGGGGGGTCCGTGCACACCCCTAGAATACAGAGCCCCAGAGGGGAAGGAGGAAGCCAATTGGCCAAGAGGAAGACAGAGCCACAGAGCGGGAGGAGGAGGCCACTAGGCCAGGAGGAAGAAAGAGCCCCAGAGGGGAAGGAGGAGGCCACTGGGCCAGGAGGAAGAGAGAGCCCTGGTGGGGAACAAGGAGGCCAGCGGGCCAAGAGGATAGAGAGCCCCAGAGGGGAAGGAGGAAGCCAGTGGGCCAAGAGGAAGACAGAGCCACAGAGCGGAAGGAGGAGGGCACTGGGCCAGGAGGAAAAAAGAGCCCCGATGGGGAAGGAGGAAGCCACTGGGCTAAGAGGGAAGAGAGCCCCAAGGAGTTATGAGGAGGCCACTGGGCCAGGAGGAAGAGAGAGCCCAGGAGGGGAAGGAGGAGGCCAGTGGGCCAAGAGGAAAGAGAGCCCCAGAGGGGGAGGGGGAGGCCAGTGGGCCAAGACGAAAGAGAGCCCCAAGGGGGGAAGGAGGCAGCCAGTGGGCCAGGAGGAAGGGAGAGACCCAAGGGGATAGGAGGAGGCCACTGGGCCAGGAGGGAAGATAGACCCAGAGGGGGAAGGAGGAGGCCTGAGCGCCAAGAGGAAAGAGAGCCCCAAGGGGGAAGAAGGAGGCCAGTGGGCCAAGAGGAAAGACAGCCCCAGAGGGGGAGGAGGCTAGTCGGCCAAGAGGAAAGAGAGCCCCAAGGTGGAAGAACGAGGCCAGTGGGCCAAGACGAAGAGAGAGACACAAGGGGATAGGAGGAGGCCAGTGGGCCAAGAGGAGTACAGAGCCCCAGAGGGGAAGGGGGAAGCCAGTGGGCCAAGAGGAGGACAGAGCCCTAGAGGGGAAGGAGGAGGCCACTGGGCCAGGAGGAAGAGAGAGCCCCAGAGGGGAAGGAGGAAGTCAGTGGGCCAAGAGGAAGACAGAGCCACAGAGCGGAAGGAGGAGGCCACTGGGCCACGAGGAAGAAAGGGCCCCGATGGGGAAGGAGGAAGCTACTGGGCCAAGAGGGAAGAGAGCCCCAAGGAGTTATGAGAAGGCCACTGGGCCAGGAGGAAGGGAGAGCCCCAGAGGGAGAGGAGGAGGCCACTGGGCCAGGAGGAAGACATAGCCCCAGAGGGGAAGGAGGAGGCCAGTGGGCCAGGAGGAAGGGAGAGACCCAAGGGGATAGGAGTAGGCCACTGGGCCAGGCAGAAGACAAAGCCCTAGAGGGGAAGGAGGCCACTAGGCCACAAGGAAGAGAGAGCCCCAGGGAATAGGATGAGGCCAGTGGGCCAGGAGGAAGACAGAGCCCCAGAGGGGAAGCAGGAGGCCAGTGGGCCAGGAGGAAGACAGAGCCCCAGAGGGGAAGGAGGAGGATAGTGGGCCAAGAGGAAGAGGGAGCCCCAGAGGGGAAGGAGGAGGCCACTGGGCAAGGAGGAAGAGAGAGCCCAAGAGGGGAAGGTGGAGGCCAGGGGGCCAAGAGGAAAGAGCCCCAGAGGGGAAGGTGGAGGCCAGTGGGCCAAGAGGAAGAGAGAGACCCAAGGGGAGAGGAGGAGGCCAGTGGGCCAAGAGGAAGACAGAGCCCCAGAGGGGAAGTAGGAGGCCACTGGGCCAGTAGGAAGAAAGAGTCCTGATGGGGAAGGAGGAAGCCACTGGGCCAGGAGGAAGAGAGATCCCTGATGGGGAAGGAGGAAGCCACTGGGCCAAGAGGAAGAGAGAGCCCCAGAGGGGAAGGAGGAGGCCACTGGGCCTCGAGGAAGAGAGAGCCCTGATGGGGAAGGAGGAAGCCACTGGGCCAGGAGGAACAGAGAGCCCAAGAGGGGAGAGGAGGAGGCCAGTGGGCCAAGAGATAGAGAGAGCCCCAAGGGGGAAGGAGGAGGCCAGTAGGCCAAGAGGAAAGAGAGCCCCAAGGTGGAAGGAGGAGGCCAGTGGGCCAAGAGAAAAGAGAGCCCCAATGGGGAAGGAAGAGGCCCCTGGGCCAAGAGGGAAAGTCTGTTTCTATGTTTACGGTCCCTATTAATTTTCCAAATGGGTTATATTTTTAATTTTGGAGTTCAGTTCTGAAAATTCTTTTAATTCTAGTATGTTTTTTAATTCCTGAAATGGCCTAAGAAGTGACCCCTGCTGGATGCCCAGAGGAAGGCGAAAAACCTCCAGGGTCTCCAGCCAATCTACCCTGGAGGAAAATTCCTTCCCGACCCCAAAAGTGGCGATCAGTGCTACCCTGGGCATATCAGCAGGAGCCATAGTGCAGATGTGGAAGGAGGAGGCCAGTGGGCCAAGAGGGAAGAGAACCCCAGAGGGGGAAGGGGGAGGCCAGTGGGCCAAGAGATAGAGAGACCCCCAAGGGGGAAGGAGGAGGCCAGTGGGCCAAGAGGAAAGAGAGCCCCAAGGTGGAACGAGGAGGCCAGTGGGCCAAGAGAAAAGAGAGTCCCAAGGGGGAAGGAGGAGGCCAGTGGGCCAGGAGGGAGAGAGAACCCCAAGGTGGAAGGAGGAGGCCACTGGGCCAGGAGGAAGAGAGAGCCCCAGAGAGGAAGAAGTAGGCCACTGGGCCAGGCGGAAGACAAAGCCCTAGAGGGGAAGGAGGCCACTAGGCCACGAGGAAGAGAGAGCCCCAGGGAATAGGATGAGGCCAGTGGGCCAGGAGGAAGACAGAGCCCCAGAGGGGAAGCAGGAGGCCAGTGGGTCAGGAGGAAGACAGAGCCCCAGAGGGGAAGCAGGAGGCCAGTGGGCCAAGAGGAAGACAGAGCCCCAAGGGGGAAGCAGGAGGCCTGTGGGCCAAGAGGAAGAGAGAGCCCCAGAGGGGAAGGAGGAGGATAGTGGGCCAAGAGGAAGAGGGAGCCCCAGAGGGGAAGAAGGAGGCCACTGGGCAAGGAGGAAGGGAGAGCCCAAAAGGGGAAGGAGGAGGCCAGTGTGCCAAGAGGAAGAGAGAGACCCAAGGGGAGAGGAGGAGGCCAGTGGGCCAAGAGGAAGACATACCCCCAGAGGGGAAGGAGGAGGCCACTGGGCCAGCAGGAAGAAAGAGTCCTGATGGGGAAGGAGGAAGCCACTGGGCCAGGAGGAAGAGAGAGCCCCAGAGGGGAAGGAGGAGGCCACAGGGCCACGAGGAAGAGAGAGCCCTGATGGGGAAGGAGGAAGCCACTGGGCCAGGAGGAACAGAGAGCCCCAGAGGGGAGAGGAGGAGGCCAGTGGGCCAAGAGATAGAGAGATCCCCAAGGGGGAAGGAGGAGGCCAGTGGGCCAAGAGGAAAGAGAGCCCCAAGGTGGAAGGAGGAGGCCAGTGGGCCAAGAGAAAAGAGAGCCCCAAGGGGGAAGGAGGAGGCCAGTGGGCCAGGAGGGAGAGAGAACCCCAATGGGGAAGGAAGAGGCCCCTGGGCCAAGAGGGAAAGTCTGTTTCTATGTTTACGGTCCCTATTAATTTTACAAATGGGTTATATTTTTAATTTTGGAGTTCAGTTCTGAAAGTTCTTTTAATTCTAATATGTTTTTTAATTCCTGAAATGGCCTAAGAAGTGACCCCTGCTGGATGCCCAGAGGAAGGCGAAAAACCTCCAGGGTCTCCAGCCAATCTGCCCTGGAGGAAAATTCCTTCCCGACCCCAGAAGTGGCAATCAGTGCTACCCTGGGCATATCAGCAGGGGCCATAGTGCAGATGTGGAAGGAGGAGGCCAGTGGGCCAAGAGGGAAGAGAGCCCCAGAGGGGGAAGGGGGAGGCCAGTGGGCCAAGAGGAAGAGAGAGCCCCAGAGGGGAAGGGGGAGGCCAGTGGGCCAGCAGGAAGAAAGAGTCCTGATGGGGAAAGAGGAAGCCACTGGGCCAGGAGGAAGAGAGAGCCCCAGAGGGAGAGGAGGAGGCCACTGGGCCAGGAGGAAGACATACCCCCAGAGGGGGAGGCCGCTAGGCCAGGAGGAAGAAAGAGCCCCAGAGGGGGAGGGAGAGGCCAGTGGGCCAAGAGGAAAGAGAGCCCCAAGGGGGAAGGAGGAGGCCAGTGGGCCAGGAGGAAGGGAGAGACCCAAGGGGATAGGAGGAGGCCACTGGGCCAGGGGGAAGAGAGAGCCCCAGAGAGGATGGAGTATGCCACTGGGCCAGGCAGAAGACAAAGCCCTAGAGGGGAAGGAGGCCACTAGGCCACGAGGAAGAGAGAGCCCCAGGGTATAGGATGAGGCCAGTGGGCCAGGAGGAAGACAGAGCCCCAAGGGGGAAGGAGGAGGCCAGTGGGCCAGGAGGGAGAGAGAACCCCAATGGGGAAGGAAGAGGCCACTGGGCCAAGAGGGAAAGTCTGTTTCTATGTTTACGGTCCCTATTAATTTTACAAATGGGTTATATTTTTAATTTTGGAGTTCAGTTCTGAAAGTTCTTTTAATTCTAATATGTTTTTTAATTCCTGAAATGGCCTAAGAAGTGACCCCTGCTGGATGCCCAGAGGAAGGCGAAAAACCTCCAGGGTCTCCAGCCAATCTGCCCTGGAGGAAAATTCCTTCCCGACCCCAGAAGTGGCGATCAGTGCTACCCTGGGCATATCAGCAAGGGCCATATTGAAGATGTGGAAGGAGGAGGCCAGTGGGCCAAGAGGCAAGAGAGCCCCAGAGGGGGAAGGGGGAGGCCAGTGGGCCAAGAGGAAAGAGAACTCCAAGGGGGAAGGAGGAGGCCAGTGGGCCAAGAGGGAAGGGAGATCCAAGGGGGAAGGAGGAGGCCAGTGGGCCAGGGGAAAGACAGAGCCCCAAGGTGGAAGGAGGTGGCCAGTGGGCCAGGAGGAAGAGAGATCCCCAGAGGGGAAGGAGGAGGCCAGTGGGCCAAGAGTGAGGGGGAGCCTCACAGGGGAAGTAGGAGGCCAGTGGGCCAGGAGGAAGGGAGAGCCCCAGAGGGGAAGGAGGCGGCCAGTGGGCCAGGAGGAAAGAGAACTCCAAGGGGGAAGGTGGAGGCCAGTGGGCCAAGAGGAAAGAGATATCCAAGAGGGAAGGAGGCAACCAAAGAGAGCAACAGGAACTGAAATACCTACCTGGTTCTGACTTTGTTGTCTGAATTTAACTGTGTGTTTTCATTTTGCTTTGGAGATCCTCTGTTGCCTCCATTTTCAGGCTAGCCAAACACCAGGTTTAAGATCTGCAGATGTCTTCTGATGCTTTTTTTCCACTTCCAACTGAAAATAAACCTGATTAAACGAATAATTCCTCCTTGAGAAAGAGTCTTTCTTACCTAAAGGTGAAAAAGGATCCTCTTCAGGAGACCCAGCTGCACGTGCTCCAAAACTTTTTGCCTGTTCTCCTCACACAGATAATAAGCTCCGATGGAAAATTATAGTAAAAAACATAGCTAGAGAAGAAATTTTAATTAATTATCAATAACTACATCCTGCCCTTCCATGAATCACAACTTGGGTAGTGCTAACAATTATAATAAATACAAAACAACAACAAAACAACCCAATAAACAGAAAAATATCACATTCATCCATGATCTTACATAATGCTAGAAAAGAGAGAGAAAGCTTACCTCTCAGTCTTCAGAATGGAGAGCAAAAATGAATTGCTTGATTAACTTCATGGCCATATTATTATTTTCATTCCAGCCTCCAGCCTTTTAATTAATTATGCACTTATGCCACATTCATGCCTTTTCAGAGAGGAAAAGTTCCGCAGTTCTTTCGCTAGGGAGAGTTTCCCCTTTCCAACCTGCAAACAGAAGTCCTGCTTGACAGAACAGTGTCTTTAATAACCCTTCTCACCTGTTTTGTTCAGATGTAATTTCCCCCCCATCTGGACCAAAGTGCAGTGAAAGCATATGGCTGGGTCCTTTACATTTGATGCGTTTTTTGTTGTCTTCTCCACCATTTCCACAATGCTTTGATGTCACTTGTCCTGCCTCATTCTTACATTTCTTGACTTAAATTTTGCCGGTCACCTCTCAACCTGCAGCAGCACTCTAAGCAATTTACACAGGAGCAAAGCCAATAAATATCACCCAGTAAAAACGTACTTACAATAACACAGAAAGTAAGATTACATTTTTAGACCATCCATATCCTTGCCATCAGCGAATAGGAAGACCGTTGGACTGCATTCAGTTCCACCACATTATTCAGACAAAGAGTACTTTGGCACCTACAAGATTAATGAATATAAGGTGGCACATAGATTTGCTGAACAATATTTTGAAAGTTTGGGGAAGATGATAAGAAGCATTTCTTACCTGCTTTTGAAAGTAACTGACTCACCCCAAGACAAATTCCTGTCTCCTTCCTGATTTTGTAGATTGTACTCAGAAAAAGAACTGAATCCATTCCATTGCCAGATAGTCCAAACTGTTCATTGCCTATGTGCTTCTGGGCTGTGATGGACTGATTGAACTGCTTGTACATGAGGAGTCACAAATATGAACAAAGAGAGCAACAGGCACAGAAATCCCTACCTGGTTCTGACTTTGTTGTCTGAACTTAACTGTGTTTTTCCATTTTGCTTTGGAGATCCTCCATTGCCTCCACTTTCAGGCTGGCTAGCCAATGGCCAGGTTTCAGATCTGCAGATGTCTTCTGATGCATTTGATCTTTTCCTGCTTCCAACTGAAAATAACCCTGATTAAATGAATAATTCCTCCTTGAGAAAGAGTCTTTCTTACCTGAAGGTGAAAAAGGATTCACTGCACTCCAAATCTTTGGGCCTGTTCTCCTCACACAGATAATAAGCTCCAATGGAAATTCATGGTAAAGTTAATTAATTTACTGTCTATGGTTATATTCTGCCCTTCCATGGATCATGACAGGTGGGTCTAACAACAATTATAATAAATACCCACAAAAGAACAAAACACTTTAAGACCAACAGAAAATATCACATTCAAAAATGATGTTACCATGTTAGAAAAGGGAGGGGGGAATGCTTACCTCTTATTCCTGACTGAGAACTCCTTGTCCAAATGGCCTTAATCTAGAGGACAATTTGTAAGTGTTATTCCAATCATCAAGTGTTTTTTCTCCTGAGGAACCTTCACCTCCAGGCATTCTAAACTGTTGCTCCTGATAACTGTTCTCCTCACAGAGATAATAAGTTCTAGTGGAAAGTTATAGTAAAAACATAATCACAGGTGAAATGTTATTTAATTAATTTAATATCAATAGTTATATCTTGCCCTTCAATGAATTATTACCTGGGTTGGGCAAATAATAATAATAATAATAATAATAATAATAATAATAATAATAATAATAATAATACATCACAACACGCCACTGAAAGACCAAAAGAAAAAATCACATTGAACACTGATGTTACGATTTTAGAAAAGAGAGAAGATGATTACCTTTTATTTTTGACTGAGAATTCTATTGAAAATGGCCTGTTGTTAGTCTTTCTATCTTTCTGATACATTTTACCTTAAGACTGGCCGCATCCACAGTGGATCCAAAGTCTCCTAGTTGTTTTGCTGTTGTGTCACTTCACACAACTCTCTCTCTTTCCGTCTCTCTCTCTCTCCCTGCAATGCATATAAATTCCCTGAGTACAGAAAAAAGGGGATAAGGGGGGGGGGGGGGGAAATGTTAGAAGGATTGCATATTATTTTATTTTCCTTATTCATCTGAGAAATACTGGCTACTGCAACGACACATATCGTAATGACAAAAAGAGATCCGTATTGATGAAACCAGGAGAAGTTGGATGGACGCTGGCTTCTACAGCAACGTTTCCCTTCCTGTCCCCCACAACTCACTGATAAGGTGTTAAGGAATGTTAAATGCTCACCTGTTCTGCTATGGTATCAAGAGTTCAGCAACGGCAGGGCTGATCTCCTGTTCCTTGGTAACGCAGACAGAGGCCTTTGCTAGAACAGGGGTTATCCCAGGCTGATACTCGGGATCGCCCCTGTGCGTCCAGATGACGCACAGGGGATCCCGGGCTCAGGCAGGGATCAACCCTCCTTGGCCCCGGGATAAAGCCCTACACTTTGGGCTTGCTTTTTCCTGCAGTCTTGAGACTGTAAGTGTGTGGCCCATTTCCGTGGCTTTTCCCGGCACCGAGTGATTACTTGCGCAGAGCCAGGAGCTGCGCCCATTGGGGCAAGGATGGGGGGTGTGGGGAAAGTTGGTAAAAAAAAAATTAAAAACACCTTTGCGCAGGATCGGTGTACTGCTCCTACCTCTTTAAGAATTAAAAAATGGGGGCGTGACGGCTCTCTTCTTGAGCTTGTCGCGCCTTGCGTGTAAACGAGGGTGAGATCTCGCATTATTCACAACGTGAGGTCTCCCCTCCTCTCTCCCGGATTTTCAGGTAGGTCTACCAAAGGCCTGAGATGCCTTACTTACCTCACATTGCTTCAATGCATGTGTGGGGTGCTACTTTGCTGTGTTATTCTCTGTTGCATTATTTAAGTCTTCCTTTTTCCTCCAGCTCAATGACCTAGAGTGACAACACAGTGTATGGGTTGAGTGTGAGTTATTATTGAATTATGGGTTGTCTCTATGTATAAACCCTGAACTATGGTTTAAATAGGGATGGTTAATGAAAAACAAATTAGAGTTTGCAATCCAACAACAACAACAAAAACTCATGGCTCCTCTTTTTGGGTTGTTCATGGTTAACAGCCCCATAGTTAAACCATAATGCAGTGCTCGCACATAACAATAACCCAGGATTCAACAATAGCTAATATTCAACCCACACTCTGGCTGTTGTTATTTACGAGTCTGGCTTTAGGGTTCTGTCTTTCCCACTCACCTGACACCAAGAGCTTGATCTGTGAACTCAGGGGTGGGTGGGATGCACTAGCAACCCCTGCTGCTCTCCTCTCATCCAGAATACTAATTGCATCACAATAGAGACCGTGTCATAAGCAACATAGTTGAGGGCTGGCAGGGTAGGGAGGGTCATTTCCTCCTGCTCTCACAAGACCCCCAACATAGCAATGTATGAGGGGCCTGCCATGAGGAATTCATCTGTTGATCATGTGGTGTCCATTAATACACCTTACAGGGACAACATATTGGTTTATTATCGACACAGTCACTCTCCCAGTTGGTAAACAAACAAACAAACAACAGACCTCATCTTACTTGTGAGAGCAAGGCCAGTATGTGATACAGCAGAACCAACAGCCTCTCAAAATAAACTGAACATGCCCTGGACTTTCCCATAGCTTTGTAGCAACCAAGCTGGATGAGTGATGGGAGAGATTGAAGCACAAAGTTGATACGGTCCTCGATAAACACGCCTTTCAATGCTTAGGAATTCAGGGGGCCGTGCCTCCTGAGGCTGAAAACGAACACCTTTTCAGTAATGCTGCCATTCCAAGTTCAAAGACTGATTTTCCAGTCCTTGTCCACTTTGAAGCCCATGTAGTCACTCTGTCGTTGGATATCGTGGAAGCCGTGAGAACACAATTCGTGTTTCTACTATGAAACAGTTATTCTGTGCATGGTATCATGAAGTGGAATGAAAACGTTTTGACAAACCATCTTTGTGATCTTTCCGTGTCTCCAAATGGCAGTAACAAGGAGAGATGGACACACACACACACACACACACACTTTTGTGGGGGATTAATGATTCCGTGAAAGTGGGGGAGGACATTTTGTAAAAGTAGGCGGGATACACAGAAACTGATACTATAACCCCACCATGTGGGCCCTTCCCTCCTTTCTTTGGGTTATGGTACCTTTCGTTATGGGTGTGCATGTCATAGAATAGCACTATACAATAATTATTAAATTATTTTATTTATTTATTTATTTATTTATTTATTTATTTATTTATTTATTACATTTTTATACTGCCCAATAGCTGAAGCTCTCTGGGCGGTTCACAAAAATTAAAACCACAATAAAACAACCAACAGGTTAAAAGCACAATTACAAAATACAGTATAAAAAGCACAACCGGGATAAAACCATGCAGCAAAAATTGATATAAGATTAAAATACAGAGTTAGAACAGTAAAATTTAAATTTAAGTTAAAATTAAGTGTTAAAATACTGAGAGAATAAAAAGGTCTTCAGCTGGCGACGAAAGGAGTACAGTGTAGGCACCAGGCAAACCTCTCTGGGGAGCTCGTTCCACAGCCAGGGCGCCACAGCAGAGAAGGCCCTCTACCTGGTAGCCACCTGCCTTGCTTCCTTTGGCAGGGGCTCATGGAGAAGGACCCCTGTGGATGATCTTAAGGTCCGGGCAGGTACATCTGGGAGGAGGCGTTCCTTCAAATAACCTGGCCCCAAACCATTTAGGGCTTTGAATGTCAATACCAGCACTTTGCTGGTAATAATGCACTTTATTGCATTATTGTTGTTGTTATTGTTGTTTGCGACTCCCGCATAATCACTTCTAAAGCCCAGCCCACGGGAGAAATGGCACCAATGCCCCCTTGCCAAACCACCACATTTTCAAAGCCATGCTGCTTGCAAAACCATGTTCTGCTGTATTGTTCCTTTTATCAAGATTTACGCCAAACATTTATAACCTCTATCTTGCAGCGAACTCCCGGTAGATCAGATGAATATTACATAAAACATCTTCTATCGGATCAGAATCCTCAAGTTACTCTAAAAGTGGCCAGTTTTTGTGCGGCTGCCATAAGCCGACGGAAATTGATGTTGAAGAATGTTATTGCACCTTAGACTTAGGCTGAGACTGCCACGTTTTATGGATTTTATGTATGAATTTTATTGTATATTGGGGTTTTTAATATTATTGTGATGATGTTTTCTGTTGTGCTGGTCTACGACCGAAATAAATAAACTAACTAACTATCCTCCTCCTGCTACTGCATGGTATAATGGAGAAGAACAAGAAAAGCAAGAAGAACAAGAGGAAGAACTGATATTCCATAAGACAGGACCAGAAAAGGGGTGTTTAGTTGCCTCCTGACTGGGTCCAGGTCAAGAGATCTCGGTAGTAAATTTTATCTAGCAGGAGTGGGCGAAATTACAGGGGCTGTGGACCCTTGCCAGAGAGAGAAGATTGCAGTGGAGGGGGAGAAATCTAAGTTCAAAGTTGGCCATTGGGAGAGAGGGATGTGATGTGATGTGGGGTTTGGGGGAAATGGGAGCCATAGTGTTAATACCGCTTTGAGCACATGAGGCAGAGTTCTTGATGCCTCCATTGTTATTTGGCCTGCCAGAGGAGACTCGTCAACTTAACAGTCTATTAGCATTCAAGAAAGCTATAAAGACTGATCCCTTCCGGCAGGCCTATCCAGTGGAATTTTAGGATGCTTTTAGCATGCTTTTTAAGGATGTTTTAACAATGTATATTATGTTTTAATTCAGTTTTATGTATTTTATATTTACTGTTGTTCCCCGCCTTGATCAAAATGGAGAGACGGGTAAGAAATAAATTTATTTATTATTTTTATTTATTTATTTTACAACATTTATATAGCTCTCGACATATTCCAGAGCAGATTCCAGAGCAGTGATAGGAGATAACAGAAAAGAATAGAATTCCATGTTTAAAATTATTAAAAAGAAAGAAGAATTCCCATAAAAACCATGGCTTCAAAGAAGGCTTACTGAAATAAAGTTGTTTTCAGTAGGGCTGTGCATGTCCCCCTTGCCTCACCTCAGAGGCCATTTCACAGCTTCCAAAACCACCCCAATTTGACTTGGGACACGTTGGGGGGTGCCTGCCTTACCTCGGCACCAAAGCGAGATCTCCCCCCCCCCCCCCAGAGCAGGCTGGCCTTGCAGGTTTGTTGCCAATCTGCTTTGACCTCAGGGTGACTCGGACTGCCCCAGTACTGCCTTGGATTCGGACTGAAGCAGGTTGAATCAGCCCGCCTCAGCTCGGATTCAGGGATTCAGCCTGAGGTGGTGCACAGCCCTAGTTTTCAGGAGGTTCTGGAAACATCCCAGTGTTTGGCTCCTGACTGACCTCCAGGAGTAGTGACTTCCAAAGTAAGGGGGGAACTACACTGGGAGCCTTCCTAGACAAGGGTTTAGCCCGGTGCGAGGTCCAGGCTCCCTGCTGTGCATGCAGATGACACACAGGGGATCCGGGGGTCAGGCCAGGCTAACCCCTCCCTTGGCCTGGGATAACCGGCACCACTTTTGGGCCAGTTTTTCCGCAGCCCCGGGCTAAGAACGGGGCTGCAGAAAGTCTAGCAGGTTCGGTGGCTTTTCCTGGCTGCTCGCTTACTCGTGAGTAGCCAGGAGAAGTTGAGCGCTGTGCCCATCCGGCCAGGGGTGAGGGAATCGTGGGGGGGGGGGAATGATGGGGGCCAGGGGGGAAAGAGCGGACCCGGCAGGAGAGATGGAGGGAAGAGTTTATACATAGGAGGAACACTCCTATGTATAAACACTCTCATCTCACACTATAGCCCCGCTCGTGCTCTTCGCTCCTCTGATGCCATGTTTCTCGCCTGCCCAAGGGCCTCTACTTCCCTTGCCCGGCTTCGTCCATTTTCTTCTGCTGCCCCTTACGCCTGGAACGCTCTTCCAGAACATTTGAGAACTACAAGTTCAATCGCAGCTTTTAAAGCTCAGCTAAAAACGCTTCTTTTTCCTAAAGCTTTTAAAACTTGATTTTGTTCTGACTTTTATACTGTTAGTTTTACTCTACCCTGTGCCTGTTTGGTGCATTCTCTTCCCCTCCTTATTGTTTTATTATGATTTTATTAGAATGTAAGCCTATGCGGCAGGGTCTTGCTATTTTATTGTTTTACTCTGTACAGCACCATGTACATTGATGGCGCTATATAAATAAATAAATAATAATAATGTAAAAGAGGTCCTGGTGACGAAAGAAACTGAATTTGCTGTGAGGCCAGAATGCTATTATAGACTTCATTTCTAAGAAAAAAGGTAGCTGAATATTAAATATTCAATTCCAAGCCATTTTTCCTATCTTTAAAATTAATGCCTCTGTTTCTTCTTCGTAAGACCACATGTGCATATGTTATACATACGTATGCATCAATGGAAGGTGGTGTGTGTGAGGCACCCAGGGAGAATGTTTTGAATGTCGGACTGGACTCAGGACTCCAGATTCTAATAGGGATGAGCAAACTCACTTCATCCCACCTCACAGACGACACACCAGACCCCAACCATGGGAGCCTGGAAAGCGGCAAGTGGCCTCATGATCCCTCCTCAAGCTGCCATTTCGTATAAAAATGGCAGCTCAGCCTTTCCAATACATTCTGATTTTGAGCGAATGGCAGCCATAAAGAACCCATTTAAACAAAAGTACAGGTCAGGCAAGTGTGGGGATCACAGACTGGTGTCCAGGGGGCTGAGCCTGCAAGAAATCACTGAGCATTGAGCCCCAATCCGATGCCTGCAAGGTCCCTAGGTTCTAATCCCCATTCAGCCATGAATCTCACTAGGTGACTTTGGGCCAGTCACTCACTCTTAGCTTAATCTCACAGGGCTGTTGTGAAGATAAAATGGAGAGGAGGAGGAGGACCATGTAGGCTGCCTTGGGTTCATTTAAATGATAAAAGTCAGGATATAAACGTAATGATAAATAAATAAATAAATAAAAGTATTATTATCATTTATTATTTATTTATTATTTATTTATTTTATTATTTATTACATTTCTATACCGCCCAGTAGCCGGAGCTCTCTGGGCAATTCACAAAAATTAAAAACATTCAAAGTATAAAACAACAGTATAAAACCATAATATAAAATACAATATAAAAACTCAACCAGATAAAAACAGCAGCAATGTAAACTTACAAATTTAAAACACCAAGTTAAAATTTATTTATAGACTGTTAAAATGCTGGGAGAATAAAGAGGTCTTCAGCTGGTGTCTAAAAGCATATAATGTAAGTGCCAAGCGAACCTCCTTAGGGAGCTCATTCCACAGCCGAGGTGCCACAGCAGAGAAGGCCCTGCTCCTGGTAGCCACCTGCCTCACTTCCTTTGGCAGGGGCTCGCGGAGAAGGACCCCTGAGGATGACCTTAGGGTCTGGGTAAGTAAGTAAGTAAGTAAGTAAGTAACTTACCCTATATGTTATCCCACTATCAATCTCCCTTCCTGGATGCTGGGCTGAAGGGAAGAATGTACACCAAGAAGAGGGAGATTTATCCAATAGCATGACTAGATACAAAAGAAGGCAGGTGCCCTGCATCTTTAACTGTTGTGATGTAGAGGAAATTTTGCCAGGTGCTGCATGCATTCAAATGACACCTAATGAAATTCCATTTTCTATGCAACTGTTAAAGATACAGGAGCCCTGTCCTCCTTTTCATATGGTCACCCTAATTTATCTGGCATCCACATCCTTTGGCAACCATATGTTGGAATTGGGGCCCCATTAGCAAGAATACAGATTCATGATTTTGTGCCCATTTTCAGTTCTTTGCCTTGTAGTCTCGCAGGTGTAATCATGGCATCCTATGGGCAAGTATGGAAGGAACAACGAAAGTTTGCGCTGATGGTTCTCAGGAGTTTCGGACTGGGCGAGAGATCAATGGAAGAAAGGATCCTGGAGGAGGCTACTCACTTGATTCAAGCATTTACAGAAAACATGAGTAAGTCACACCAGTGACAGGCTGGGATGGATGGGAACCCTCACTTCATTATTCCTTCCACGTTCACAAGGTGGCGCTCAGGGACCATCCTGTTTACCAGGGGCCTGGGTTCTAGGGGATGTCGGAAGAGTCCATGCAGGGGTTGGAGCATGCTGAGCTTTTTCTCATCTTGGCCCCCTGGACTTTGGCTCATTTCCCCAAAAGTTGCCCCTACTCGATCTTCATCGGGTCAGACCAATCCAGGGAATTTCCGTTCTTGTTGGGTTTTTTTAAAAAAAATGTAAATAGACATAATTTGCACAAATTGTGCCTGTAATTTGTGCAAATGGCTATTTAATAATAATAATAATAATAATAATAATAATAATAATAATAATAATAATAATTTTTTAAAAAACCAAAAGAGTTCCCAGATTTCTGGGAAAACAAATGCAAGCTGAGTCAGTCAAGGGTTGAGTGCACAGAAATCCGTCAAGCCCAAAAAAAGGCTGGATGGATCTCCCAAACTGGGAGCAATGATACAGACTGGGAGAAAACTAAAACACAGGCAGTGTAAAGCTCAAAGTGAATGAGACCAATGAGACCAAACACAAGAAAGAGCACACGGTTAGTCCTTCACTGGAGCTTTTCTGAGTCTTCCAGGATGACGTTCAGAAGCCTCCATTAGGAGACTGTGACATGCGTCACACTGCTCACATCTGTGGCAGCTTAGATGCTACAGGTTCTACAATGCAATCCTGCACACCATTTAATCATGGCTTGTGGACTGACTTTCACAGGACATGGACAAAGTCCCCGGAGGGGTGCAGCCAGGGCCGGTGCTACCATAGAGGCCACTCAGGTGGCTGCCTAGAGCGCCAAGCTAAGAGGGGCGCCGCGCGCCGCGCAGCACTCACACGCATTGTTGGATGTGAGCTGGCCCAGCCCGAGGATTCAGCTGGGCCTGGGCGGGTGAGATGGCACCCCGCGCCCACCCAGCCTAAGCAAAGCCAGGGACGCTGGGGTGGGGGTGGGGCGGTTCCACGTTCAGACTTCTGCTCGGAAGCCGCAATGCGGAGCTGCCGCCCACATTGTGGAGCTGCCACCCATCATACTTTGCTGAATAGTGGTCCCAATTCCCCCCCTGGAACCCTAAAACTCCCCCCTGGGGGGAATTCCCCCCCCCTTGTTGAGAACCCATGCCTTAGCTAGACTTAAGGTTTATCCCAGGATTGTCCAGGGGTTATCCCTGTTCATGTAAATGACACAAAGGGGATCCCGGGAGCAGGCAGGGATGACCCCGGGATAAAGCTTCGGTCTAGCTAAGGCCTAATATTCATTCTGTCCATCATGATGAGTCTCAGTGGAAGTATCTAAGTGAGTTCAACCCCTCCAACTTTCTAAACGAAAAGTGAGAGTCCATGAAGCCTGAAGCCTTCCTGCCTTTCCCAGCAGGTAAATGCTCTGTGTGTGTGTGTGTGTGTGTGTGTGTGTGTGTGTGTGTGTGTACGCGGTTTGTTTTACCACTTCATTGGCAGCAGCTGAAATATGTGCCACCATGAATTCCATTTTGGGAGGTTGTAACTAAAAACATATGAAGAACCCTGCTGGATCAGACTGAAGTCTCACGAAATCCAGCATTCTATCCACACAGCATCCAATGAGATGCCTCTAGGAAACTCATAAGTAGGATGTGATTACAATATCACCCTCCTGCTCACGTGCTCCAGCAATTGAGAGCTATAATGCCTTTGATACTGGAAGTACAATATAATCATCATGAATAGCAGTCATTGCTCACCTTACCTTTCATGAATTTGTCTAGTTAAAGACATCCAAGTTGGTACCCATCACTACCTCTTGTATCTGTATCTTTGGAAGATGTGGGTAGTATCCAATGTTAGTCCTACGTAGTGTAGACCCATTTAAATGGGAAAAATTAGTCACAGCTAACTTAAAATCCCATTCATTTCATACTCTACATAGGACTAACATTGGATACTACCCATTGAGACCTGTGTCATGTTCTCTGTGTCCCTGCAGATAGTTGGCACATGTCTATGATAAACAGCTGTGAACATCTGAACTAGCCCTGTGGTGGCATTCCTTTGACAGAAGGGATAAAGGCAGCCAACACACCATTCCATCAATGGTGGTGTTTATAGGTCTTACTAGAACTAACTTCCTCCTTATCTTTTCATTCCCAGGCCCAAGGGGCTGTTTAGGAGAGAACCTGGCTCGGATAGAAATATTCCTCTTCTTCACCAGCATCCTGAGAAACTTCCAGCTACTGTGGCCAGATGAATCCAGGGCCCCAGACCTTACGCCCAACTTTGGCATCATGATGCCCCCATCTCGATTAAAGGTGTCCCTGAAACGTCGCCAGCAAAATGAACCATCCTAAGAAGGATCTGGACTCTTCAAGTCAAGCTTATTCTTTATATGTAGAGGTCATCATCACACTTTAAAAATCACAACATTAAATAGAGGAGATTTAAAATTAAAATGCATAATCATTTGGATATATAAATGGGAAGGACAAAGAGTACCTTATTATATTAGATGAACACCAGTACAGGCAATGAGAATTGCCTGGCCAGCTGTGGGGAAATGTTTGCATTGGTCTGATAGTAGAAAGTCTTTGCCCCGGAAAAATCTAAAAAACTTAAGAAAGGGTTGATGGTCCAAGGCCTTGTGATGAAACGCTTGAAATAAGCCAAGTCTATCTAAAAGCTTCATCCCATGTACCTGCTTCCCTCGGATTATCCCTAAGCTTTCGCGGTTGTTGTTGTTTTTGCTACAGGGCGACAGTGACCCTTTGCATACCAGGAAGTGAGTTTAAGGGGGGAAATGTAAAAAAAATCATTGAAAAATCAGTGGATGACCCAATTCAATTCAAATTTGATATCTTTAAAGCATGTAAGCATTTCTTTAAAATCCTGCTCCTGTGCCCCAGCGGCGGCTCAGAAGATACGCTCGGAAAGTAGGGGCTAAATATGGCGAATCTTTTTGCTTTATTGCACAATTAAGGCAGGATGCATAGGAGTACTTCACAACCACAGCAGATTATAAGGTGGAAAACTTCTGAGTCCTTTGCATGCAATTTGCAGTGATTGCACAGTATAATGCTGGTGTGATAAAGCTCTAAGAGGTGAGATAGATAGATAGATAGATAGATAGATAGATAGATAGATAGATATACACACACACACACACACACACACACACACACACACATACATATCATGGAAAAAGTCAATAGGGAGGTTTTCTCTCCTTATCTAGGCTGAAAGCCTTCCTTTTTAGGTTCAGAGCACTGGAATAATGTCTGTGCACCGGCTTCTGCCTTGTAGTTCCCTCATAACCTATTCACTAGAACGCTCTCTGCTTGGACTGCCTTCTGAGCATGACATTATATTAGGTGTCTGCCACTCCTTCTTTTGAAACAAAGAAACATTGAAGCTTGTGCTGTTAGGGCGTGTTCATTTGTTGTATAGTTCTGTTTGTTAAGTGGCATTCTATTGCCTTGCCAATCCTATAAGCAAGTAAAAGTTATCATACGGGACAATGTTGATAGATATAATTCTATCTCAAGGCCAGATCCACATCAAGCGGGATATAACACTTTGAAAGCGGTTTGAAAACAGTATGTGGAATGTGTCCTGTGCCCCAACAGTTGTTAATGCTGTTATAAAATAGTGTAGATCCTGCCCAATGCTGTTTTCTGTGAATCTGAGGAAGGTTTCTCTTTTTCACTCAGTTCCTCTGTTTGCAAGCTGAGGTTGTGAAAGTCTCTCCTGTTCTTCCACTTGCTTAAAGCTTTTCTAAAAATAAAATGAGTAAACTCCCTTGGCTGATTTGCCTTAGGAAATGGGAAATGCCCAGAACTTATGTAACATTCTGCTTACATTCTTTCTCCCCAATCTAGAATAATTTTCTCAGCTGACAGACCAGTGGTAATAAATAATTTCTGGATACTGCTTTGCATTGGAAGATAAAGAGAAATTGGCTCTTTTCTTAAGCAGTTGGGTTTGAAAATAGAGATCTAGTCTGCATTTTATTTGTGGAAGGGGCAGCTGTTTCCATGGACGTGCAAAGTACACAACATTATCTGGTGGATCAGACATTAACAATCAGATGTTAACAGGGGGAGCTTTTATGAGCAGAAAAAAATCCCAACTTGCAAGATGCATCACTCTGCAGTTCTTATGATCTCTCTGGAGTACATCACAGCATAGGTCCACACACACCTCACACACAGTGTAAGAATAAATCAACAAAGGGTTACTTTACCCTGATCTGCATGTTGTAGTGAATCTCTCCATCACATGCTGTTGTAAGCTACTTGATGGCCTTTGTAAACTTTGCATTTTCTTCCAGAATAGCCCTTTTAAACTAGTTTGAGGGGACAATTAGACACTAACATTAATTACATTGTATTAGCATAGGGAACTTTAGTGTAACACCATTAGCATTTAGCTGGTGTCAAAGGATTACCCCAGAAAAACTGTCATACCAAGTACCAACTAATACTGCTGCATTGTGCTTGACACCTCTTATGCCTGTGCAATACAATTTACTAGTGTCTGACTCGATGCTGCCCACTGTATCCAAGCATCATAAGCTGGGATACAATATTAATGCTTGTCTCCATAGCTGTTGTGACCTATTTCCAGAAAATAGCTGGGTTTCATTTCATCGGAATTGCTGTGAAGGCTACTGAGAAATTGCTAACCCACATCTCTCAGCCCCAAATAAGATGGCTTTTTATAAAATTCCAAATGAAGAGAAAAGTAAAATGCTTAATGATACATAAGTAAGAACTGATGTAAGAATAGTGATTGTATTAAAGAGAAGATGCATAAAGACATAAGCCCAGATACATAAAGATGCATAAGATATATAAAGAAACAAAGGTGATTGTATTAATTTTATTGCTTGCTTGCTTTTATATCATGCCTTTCCCTCCCCCTCCAAGTAACCCAAGGGAGTGTACATAACCCTCCTAATCTACATTTTATCCTCACAACAACCCTGTGAGGTAGGTTAGGCTGAGAGTCTGTGACTATCCCAAAGTCACCCATTGAGCTTCCATGGCTGAGAGGGGACTAAGAACCCAGATCCCCCAAGACTCAGTCATGGGTGTTAGTAGTCTGAGGGCAAAACTGATTGTCCCTTGGTTCCAGCTATGTCAGTCCTCCAGAAGCTGTATGGAGATTACTTTTCTTCGATGCAACTGTGGACATTTGGCTGGTCACACAGCTGGGGGTGGGTGGGCAGAGCAAGGCCTCATGCAACATCCACTCCCTCGAGCAGCAAGGTGTAAAATTTACAAAGTTTACCTTACAAGGTTTAAAATTAAAATAATTTATTATCATAAGGCCATTTCTCAGGAGGAAAAAATAGGCACTATACATTTTTGAAAGTTTTAGGAAACTTGAGTTTTCATGGTGCCCTTCATTTTACTTCACATACAAGGAACTTCAGTATGCAAATCTCATGCAAGTGTATACTTATGCATTACGTAACTTCTATTAAAAAGAAATTGCATTATTAAAACGCAAGAGATCATACACATATCTGAAAAATACCACTGAAAATCTAGATATCTCACAAAGACAGCCATTGTGGCATATGAATTATCAAGAGAGCCATAGGGCTTTATAAAATAATCACCAGGTTTTATTATAAATACTAATGAAAAGCATTTTTTCCTTAATTTTGGCATTTGAATGATCAAGACTGCTATAGAAATTTATAAAAATAACTGGCTTTTTATTATGAAGATTTATGAAAAGGAACTTCCCCTTAATTGTTCCATGAACAGTTATGACATTGGTGCATGCCATCATTTCACATTTCAGCTGCTACAAGAACTCAGTTTCTCAGTAAGTGACTGGTTTATCATGGAAAAAAAAATATACTGAGTTATCCTGGATATTATAAGCACTGTACACAGAACAAATTTCTACACAAAATGTTTAGAACATCAAAATTACTGTTTTACAATTGCCTTAACTATACACTAACAGGTCTGTCTACCATTTTACATCTCTGTATGTACCATTTCACTGGTTTGTAGTGCATGGACGGGTGGCGGAAGCAGATGCTTATTTATACAACCACACAGAGATAAGCTTTGTGCAGAAATGCAAGTAGCAAAAGATCAAAGGACAAACATAGCTTTTTGGGTGTGTGTTTTTGAAAGCTACTACATAGAGGCAAGGCCTTTACATCCCAGTGTTGGGATAACAGCAGCCTAGAGCCATCTTTAAAAACAGAGAGAAAAAAGTAAAATGCTTGAAGACACAATCTTGAAATCGTTTGTAAACAGGTAAGGCCTGTTGACCTAGGACTATGGACTAACCTGTCTTGAAATATTCACTCAGCTCATAACAACCAAACATGATTCACCAGATCAGTGATTTGGTCTTCCAGTTGTTTTCAAATGTTACCTACACTGCTGCTCCAATCAAAAGTGGTAGGAAGTGCCTTGCAATCTGTGTATCATTTGCACAACTGAAGCTGCAGTTCAAGAGCTCTTCTTGTTATCCTGAAAATAGCATTCGTCTCACACACACACACAAACACACTTAAAATTCCACATCTGCCATGCAGAGGACCCACTCCTAACACAGTATGATCAGGAACGGAGTTTGCGCTTCCCTCCTGGTGTCCCTCATGATGTGTAGAAGGTAGCATTCAAGCATTTTGGTTGGTCCTAGTGAAAGTAGCGCTCAAGTGTGGATGGGACCAGCATGTCTATCTTCATGTGCCTTGGAGAATACAGTATTTAGCCATTGAGGGCAGAAACTACAACCAGAGAAAGGTGTTTTTTATACCTTCTGAATAAGGACTTTCCATTCCCTCCAAATGCTAAGAAATATTACATATTTTGGCTTCAATTGACATTTTACCTACTACACTGTCCAAAAATAATTAAAGGTTGTCATGTTTCCCTCCCCTTCTGTTCTCTGCCTACCCAGGAACCTTTGTGTTCCATTCAAGGCTGGAGACAAATCTGGGTAATAGCTGACCTTTATATTTTAAATAATGGGAGTCAGCTACTGCTTATACCAGAATCTTAGGTGTAACATGGTGCCTCCAGCACCTAGCAATGACTGAGTAATAAATTAATCCAGTCTGAAATCTCCTGTTGAGACTTCATCTAAAATGCAGACCATATCGCCACAACATCTAGCCTAATATTCATACTTGCTTGTGTCTCCACATCACCCTCTGCTTTTTGTATCACTATGAAGAGTTACAGTGAACTTTAAAACTTGCACATGATTTTGTTGCAGTTTGGTTAGTCCTAATAAAGATATTGTCCAATTGTGGATCCAAACTGGGAAGAAGAGAAGAAAAAACATCCCAGAACCCAAGGCATCAAACAATTGTGATGGCGAACAAAGCATTTGAAATAAAATATTAAACAGGTGAAGCTGGTGCATGTTCAGTTGCAAACAATTCTGAAACGTAATATGAACACCACCAGCATGTACACTTTGTATATTGCTGCATGTAGAATCCCCTGGTGCAAATTTACTGCAAATTGCTTTTGGTAGCAAAATGAGGCCACAAAATCATTCACCAGACAACAACACTAGAGGCCTTCAAGAGGCAGTGGACAACCATCTGTCAGGGATGCTTTAGGGTGGATTCCTGAATTGAGCAGGGGGTTGGACTCAATGGCCTTATAGGCCCCTTCCAACTCTACTATTCTATGATTCTAAGTCCATACAGAGCTAAAGGGAAATAAAAGACTCCTTAAAACTCTATACAATGCTACAAGAATCGAGTGATTCTATTGAGATTCTCAGCCTGGCTCAAGTCAAAGTGCTCTGGTCTGGTTCTCCCATCTCAGTATGAAAACATTGGCATGGTGCCATTTCTAGAAGGATGCTTCCTGCAGTATTTTGAGAACAGGCCATAGGTCTATAAGGACTAACCAGGTAAGAGCTTTCCACCTTAATTAAACAACCGTTTCCTTGGGGGACAGCCCTATAAGGAAGGCAGAAAAGCCAGCCATGTAGTGTTGGCCACTCTTGGCCGAAGCAGCCGGAGACAAAGATGACATCGTAAACTAGGGTTGATGAATTCTGCCAACATACAGGAAGAATGTGGCACACTTCCTGAAGCTATCTCCCCGCAAACATGTTGGCTTTCAGAGCTTTGTCCATTAATCTTCCTCATCCTGGTGCCGATATTTGATGTGCACAACCAACATCACAATGCCGGTGACAATGCAGACAGAGCCGAAGACGAGGTAGGTGATGCCCAAGAAAGGATTCTTTCCACCCATCCAGGAGAGCGTGCTGAAGATGATCTTCTTGCTGCCACGGAAAGAGAGGACCGGGTAATTGTATGTGATATTGAGATAGTACGTGCCGCGTGGCAGCCCCACGGTGAAATTCCCGTAGCGGACACGGGCATAGAGCTTGCGAAAGCTGGGTAAGGCGGCGATGCGCATCCACACGATGAAGTCCTCGTTGACGAAGCCGGTGTTGTTGATGTTGTTTTCATCCAAGTCGTAGACCGGGACAGGCCAGAAAGGGGGCTTGGCGGTGCCCCAGAAGGCGGCTTTCAGGGACCCATTGACAGGTTCTGGATTATGGAACTTGACGTTGGTGTCGGTCCACCAGGAGATGCCCCTCTTGTCCAGGGGCACCCGTTCCAGCAAGCCGCCCGCAACCGCCCGATAGAGCTCAAAGGTGTCGTTGAAGAGGCTGTTGGCCACAGAGCCGCAGGGCGCGATGGGTGTCCCCTTGGCGGTCTTTTGGTAGGGCTGGCACTCCTGGATGGGGTGGCGCAGCGCCGTGGAGTCGCCGCTGAGCTGCTCGTCGTCACGGGAGATGCTGTAGCGCCGGTTGTTCTGGAAGTAGTTGGAGAGCTGGTAGTAGAGGCAGACGGGCGCGGGGAAGTCCACCGGCAGCTCGAAGCGCACCAGGCAGCAGGGCCCGCGGCCGGGGAGGCTGCCGGCGAAGCGGGCGCAGGCGGAGCAATTGGGACCGTCCAGCACGCGGGTGTAGTCGATCTCGATCTCTTCGATGTGCTCCGAGGAGAAGTGGAGGCCCAGCCCGACGGCCACGAAGGCCAGGCCCAGGCAGAAGAAGAGCGGCAGCACCGTGCCGGCCGACAGCAGCGGCTGCCAGGCCGGCAGGCGCTGCTGCGTGAACGCCGTGTTGTCCGGCTTGTTTTGCGCCGCGGCGGCGGCGTCGCCGTCGGGCAACTGGGCGCCGCTGACGTCGTAAGAGGCCGAGGCCATCTTGTCGTCGGGGCGCTTCTCCTCCGCGAGAGCTGGGCCTGCTCGCGCGGGCTCGGCTGAGGAGAGGACGCGCAAGCCTCGCCCTCGAGGCTGCCGCGACGGCGGGAGAAGCGGCCCGGACCTTCTCCGGCGTCTCTCCCTCCCTCCCTCTCCTCTCGCTTCTGCACAGGTAGCGGCCCACCGGTGCCACCTCCGTTGGCCGCCGGCCCCGCCCCGCAGGTGTGCGAGGCCACGTCCCGGCGCGCGGCTTCCTCGCGTCACCGCCCACTCCAGGTGCGAGTCAAGGCGCGCTCGCCGCCGCCGCCGCCGCCAACTTGGCCGCTGCCTCCAGCCGTGCGAGGGAGCGAAGAGCCCCAGGTGGGCGCTCGGCGGGGGAGAAGGGCCCCTTCCCGCAGCCCAGGTGGGGACGCGTCTATCACACCCGCCCAGTCGCCTCGGGCACTTCCGCGGAAGAGGGAGCGGGGCGGAGGGAAAGAGAGGCTTGAGGGAAGACGTTGGCGCACGGTCCGTTCCACCTGCCTCGCCCCGCCCCGCCCGGAGGCGCCGCCACAGGTAAGAAAGGGCAGGGCCAGCCGCGGAGTTTTCGGTTGCCCGCAGCATTAGGGTGACCGTATGAAAAGGAGGACTGGGCTCCTGTATCTTTAACAGTTGCATGGAAAAGGGCGTTTCAGCAGGCATCCTTTTTATAGGGTGACCATATGAAAAGGAGGACAGGGCTCCTCCTGTATCTTTAACAGTTGTATTGAAAGGGGAATTTCTGCAGGTGTCATTTGTATATACGGGGAACCTGGTGAAATTTCCTCTTCATCACCACAAATAAAGCTGCAGGTGCCCTGCCCTCTTTTAAAATGGTCACTCCAGTATAGCTCCTGCAGCTTTAACTGTGGTGTTGAAGAGGGAATTTCACCAGGTTCTCCATATATGCAAATGTCACCTGCTGAAATTCCCTTTTCTATGCACCTGTTAAAGATACAGGAGCCCTGTCCTCTTTTTCATATGGTCACCCTACCTTTGTATATATGGGGAACCTGGTGAAATTCCCTCTTCATCACAGCAGTTAAAGCTGCAGGTGCCCTGCCCTCTTTTAAGCCTAGTCACTCTAGTATAGCTCCTGCAGCTTTAACTGTTGTGATGAAGAGGGAATTTCACCAGGTCCTCCATATATACAAATGATACCTGCTGAAATTCCCTTTTCTATGGAACTGTTAAAGATACAGGAGCCCTGTTTTCCTTTTCATATGGTCACCCTACGCAGCATGCCAAAATAAATGCATAAAGTCTTCAATGGCACAATCCTATGCGGGTTTAGACCGAACAACTTGCTTGGGGGGGGGGGGGTTGCTGGGAGTAGTGGAGGCTACTGACTCCTATTCTGACGGGGCGATGAATCCGCTCTGGAATTCAGTCAGAACTCTAAACGAGTTAGACAAGTGCTGATTCATAGCCCTGAAATAGGTTCAGTGCCTTGGATAGCTCATTTATTTATTTAAAACATTTGTATCCCGCCCTATTGTCATTAAGGTCTCAGGGCAGCTTACAGATAAACTCCTTTAGAGATCTAGCTGGTTCTGCTCAAGCCCAGAGTGAATTTACAGCCCCACTGACATAGGAGTCACCAGCCTCCACTGGCAGGGTGTTTTACGGCTCCCCCGCCCCCAGTCTAACACGCATAGGATTGCACCTCAAGGTGCCACAAAACTCTGTTGCTTTTTTCTACAGTGGACTAACACAGCTACCCTTTAGAAAATGGTCCTTACTCACCTTCCTGGGAGGGAAAACCCATTGAACACAATGGAACGTACTGTGGGGACTTGAGGGCTTCCAGGCAGAGAACTGAGGAATCACCAAATCACTTGTGCATCGGCCAAAAAGAGGACATTGCACACTTCAAAATTGTTCTAATTTAAATAGAATTGCAATGCATCTCCCCTTAGTGAGAAAGCCTATGACCGGGTGAGTTGTGTGCCTTTGCTCATTCTGTTGATGGGCAACTTCGAGGTCCACCCCTTCATTAGGATGGTTTAAAGCAGACTTGGACTGGACAGCTCTTCAAATAGAGGACTTCAAAATAGAGGAACGCCCTCATAGTAGCTCTTCAAACAGAGGGCTGTCTTCAATTGGAGGACAGTTCTCTGTAAAAGAGAACACATAGCCACCCTACGTGAAGTCCTAATGCTAACACTCAAAACACATTTTTGCAGCTCTTCAGTCTTTTCTCCCGTAACAGATTTTTTTTCCTGAGAAGAAGAAGAAGAAGAAGTAGCAGCAGCAGCAGCAGCAGCAGTGGCCATTGGAAAGCGCATAAATAAACCAGTATGGTAGCACAATAAAAGTCTCATTTGGAAGCACCCTCAGGCAAGGCTTTGATTGTGTAATCACCTTGCCTTATTCATGGAAATTTACATGGGGCTCCAGATTATGAAGTCTTCCAAAGAAAGACAATTTCCAAAGACAATTTCCTGAGGGTGACTGTTTCCAGAGGCCAATTGTGTTGTGTTGTGTTCAGCAGAAACAACAAAGAGTCTTGCAACACTTTAAAGACTTAACACATGGTTTTTTGTGGACTATAAAAGCCCAAGGCATAGGACTTGTACATGAGATGTAATGATTTTTGATTAGTAGTATTAGGAAGCAGCGGTTAAGAGGATTGCATTGTCATTCACCTTGGGACCAGGATACCTGAGAGAGCACCTTCCCCCTTACCAACCTGCCCAGAGGTCATTGGAGGGCATGCTCCTGCTGGTTCCACATGGATCTTTGGCTTGATTGAGGTCCACCAGGAAAAAACCTTTAGTGTGGTGGCCCCTTCTCTTTGGAACTCCCTGCCTCTAGAGGTCAGCAGGCGCCAAAACTATGCTGTTTACGGTGCCTCCTGAAAATAACTATTTTCCTGACCAGCCATTGTATTTTATGGGTACTTTGTTTTAAATTCTACAATTTTAATTTGCTGTTTTAATTGTCTTTCTTTTTACTGTTTTATTCCTATGTTCACTGCTCCAGAATCTATTTTAGATATGGAGCAGTATATAAATATTGTAAACAAACAAATAAATAAATTCACTTTGCCAGGAGTGTTTCTAGAATGCTTTCATTCTACACTAAGGGAGTGCAGGACGAGGACCTCAAAGCCTGCTTGGAAGTGACTTTTCATCCTAACATTCTCAGTGAACAGCCCTGTTCAGAGTCCCTAGTCATTTTTTAAATCAATTTTTTATTGTGATTTTTTAAAACGAAAAAAGAACAAAAAGAAAAATAGCATATATTACACATAAATGTCCGTAAAAGCAAACCAAATGTTTGAGTAGAAGTCCATTTGTAAATGGTGCCTGTATACCACTCTTTCAAATGTTGCTATTGTTGTTAAGTCTTCAATCCATTGTATTATAGGGAGTGTGGTTTTATCTTTCCAATATTGTAGAATAATTATTTTGGCAGTGAAAAGGGCATGAAAAATCCATTTACTTTGACCGTGTGTTATTTTCCAAGAAGCTGGTATGTAGTTTAAGATGACATGCACATCTGAAAATATTAAAGTGCTTTTCTAATATGTCTGCTAATTTCCTCCCAAAAGGCGGCAACTATTTGACATTTCCAGAACATATGAACAAAAGAAGCATTAGCCATGTGACACTTTCAACAATTAGTCGATTTGAACAAACCTTTATTAAACAGACGCTGTGGCGTGGAATATACCCAAAACAGTATTTTCTGCTTGATAAAACATAAACGAGATCCATTGACATATCAGATTCCGATGCCAAAACATTGGTCCATTGATTCTATAAAATAGGACATTCCAATTCCCTATTTATTCTCCTATGAAAGTGGTATGAAAGCAGTATTAAAAAGGCAGGAGCCACACTACTGCTTTATAGCGGAATTGAAGTGCACTGACAACTGTTGGGACACATGACACAGACCATATACTGCTTTCATACCACTTTCATAGTGTTATATCCTGCTTGGTGTAGATGTGTCAATGGGTCCCAACAGTTGTCAGTGCACTTCAGTACCACTATAAAGCAGTAGTGCAGATCCTGCCTTTTATATACCGCTTTCATAGTGGAATATCCTGCTTGATGTAGATGAGCCCCTAGAGTCTAACAAATGTTGCAGTTGCAAATACTGCCATTCATCTGTGGCAGGTAATTTAAAATTATCATGTAGAGTTGAAAATAACAAACTCATCATCTGCACCCAATAATTGATCCAGAGTAAAAATCATTCTGTCTGTCCAAGGCCTTTGCTAGGCCTAAGTGAAAATCCGGGGGAGAAGAGGGGAGACCTCGCTTTATGAATAATGCGAGATCTCGCCTTCATTTACACACGAGTCACTACGAGCTCAAGAAGAGAGCCGTTGTGTGCCCACCATTTTAAAAAAAACTTTTAAAGGGCCAGCTGCACGAGAGACAATGTAAGAGTTGTTGTGTGTTATTTAAAAAAAATTGATTTCCTCGCTCCCCCCATCCTAGCCCCGATGGGCACAGCAAGTAATCTCGTGGAGCCAGGAAAAGCCGCAGAAATGGGCGACACCCTCTTGGTCTCACCAGAGACTGTGAGAAAAAGCGGGTCCAAAGTGTAGGGCTTTATCCCAGGGCCAGGGAGGGATGATCCCTCTCTGAGCCCGGGATCCCCTGTGTGTCATCTGGACGCACGGGTGAAACCTGGTATCAGCCCGGGATAACCCTTGGTCTAGGAAAGGCCCAAGTCTGCCATAAAAACATTTTTCCTATTCTTAAATCTGGGTTTCTCCTATAGTCCAAGAAGCCTTTGCTTAATATGCAGCCTTGAATCTCTGTTTTTGCTTCTTTTAAATTTTAACTGCTTTATTCTGTTTTTATTTTCATTTTATCTTGTACACCGCTCTGAAATTTTTCAATGGGGAGCGGTATATAAATATTCTAAATAAATAAATAAATAAATAATAGAGTCAGATTAGCATGAGAAAACGGATCAAAATGTAATTGGCATGACGTTATATGCTACACATCTCTAACTGCTAAGTTTGTGGGAGGAGCCCTTTCCACTTTAATATGCTGAGAACCTAGTGCCATCAATTTGGAAAGAGGCTCCAAATAGGATGATTCCAAAACTGTTGAAGGTAGAAAATCGAATCTAAGTGGAAAGGACCAAAATTTGGTGCAGGTGCGCAAATAAGCCCAATGAAAAGGTCTGGAAAGCCTTTTCAGGGATATTCTTGGTGGACAGGAACCCCCAAAGAATTTACAAACAAAGTATTAAGTTTTTGAAAATATTTGCTAGGTATAAGTAAAGAGCTTCCATGTATAACATAAACAATTTGAGGTATAGTATTCATCTTAAGTGTATTAACCTTGCCCCATAAACTTAACTTTAAGGATGCCTATCTATCAATATCTCATGAAATATCATGAATCAACTAATTTAGATTTAATTTAATCATTTGAGATATGTCTCCGGGAATGATTATTCCCTGTCTCTGGGAAAGATTAATAACCTCTGCCGCTCCTCCTCCCCTGCTCCTCCCCTCCGAGTTCATGGGATTACTATCTTCAAGGGCGCAATCAATAGGATTGTGCCCTTAGTAGACTTGGCCTTACAATCAATAGGACCATAAAATTCTACAGCCACCTAGAGGAAAGGGTTGTTGTTTCTTCACTGACCACTTGAAAATTGCTTGGCATCTCAGCAAACAACTTAATAAATTTATTTTGTTCTACAAATCAAAACACATACAGCATATTTTAATTTCAATTCTTCAGTGCCAGTACCATTGCCAAAACCATTGTATTGTGAAAATCGTGGGCCTTAGGCCAGGAGTTTGTTCTCTTGTTTGATAAGCCACTCCAGGTCGAAACATCTCTGTCAATAGAAAATAAATCCAGTGCATCTAAAAGACAGATGGCACAAGAGGAAAAGGCGATGGGGAGGGAGGAGGAAAAAAGAAAGCACCAGTTCTTAAAGCTATAAGGTTCTAAGGATCAGGTTTAACGTAACAGTTCAGGGCAATAAGGAGCCAAAAGAAACTGATCTCTTTGGAGAGCCAGTGGGGTGGCCCTGCTTCTTCCCACTTCTCCATCTGCTGCAACCTAGTGGAAATGTGCCTTAAACCAATTTAAAGTTTAAAATGTTCCTGGGCTGATGGGTCAGCAACCACAGATAGAGGCTCAAGGAAGATATGCAGACTGGCTCTAAGAACAAATACAACCATTGCAGTGTTATCAGACATTCACTTTTACAGTTACATTTCCCCTTTTTTGGAAATGTAGAAAGGATGTGCAACATGACTATATGGACCAAAGCAGGCATTGCTTGCATGCTTCAAATCGTGTGAAGTAATTCTGTAAACTTAAGCCTTAGCTAGACCTAAGGTTTATCCCGGGATCGTCCTGGGGTTGTCCCTGCCTGCTCCCGGGATCCCTGTGTATCATTTACAGGAACAGGGATGACCCCAGGACCTCCATTGTAGTGATTCAAGGATTGTAGCCATAATAGGTTCTGTACCAGGAAGAGGTTTGAAAACCCTGAGCACCGACACACCCAGACCAGTTATTTCCTTGTTTTTTTTTAATCTTTCCCTGCTTTATAGGAATTTACAAGGGTACAGTTAAGAAAACATTGACTTGCACAAGCCAATCAAAATTTATCTTCTTTTTACATTAAGTTAATAATTATTCAGTAGAGAAGGAATAGCTTCCTTGGAGTTTCTGTCACACAACACTATTTAGACTGCAGTTCAACGCACATTTACCTGGGAGTGTGAACAATGGGTTTAGCTTCTGATTAACATGCAAAATTGCAGTGTGGTATCTTTAAGAAAGTGACTCTTATTCTTCTGTTGTAGCTGTTCTTACACATGTTTAAACTGGTCATTTGATAACTGTCCCCTGAGATGAAAGCTGAAATGAAAAGGCACAAGCTGTGAAAATATTTTAATATTTATTTCAAAAGTATTGATTTATGCAAGATAGGAAAGCTGCCCTATAAAGAATCAAATCATTAGCCGATGTAGCTCAGTTTTGTCAACACTGACTGGCAGCAGCGCTTCCAGGGTTCCAGACAAGGGCTTTTCCCAGCCCTAACTGGAGATGCCAGGGATTGAACCTGGGACCTTCTGCATGAAAACCAGGTGCTCTACTGAGCCATGGCCTTTTCCTATGGTTATTTTTGTTGGATAATAGGAACAACTCCGCATACTTCCAGACACTAGGGGGTGATAGAGTATGTCCTATAGCTTGATGAGTTCCTATTACTTGCTCCTTCCCTTCCCTTTCCCTCTTCCTCTGCAGCAAGCACCATGCTATCTCTCCACAGAGGGGGCAGAGAAACCATATCTCATGTCTTCACTCAGTTACACTAATGCAGCCAGCTTTAAGTGGAGCTTGTAGTTCATAGAACCATAGAACAGTAGGGTTGGAAGGGGCCTATAAGGTCATCGAGTCCAACCCATGCTCAATGTAGGGATCTTCATTTAAATCATACCTGACAGATGGCTGTCTAGCTGCAGCTTGAATGCCTCTAGTGTGGGGGAGCCCATGACCTCCCTAGGTCATTGGTTCCATTATTATTATCATCATCATCATCATCATCATCATCATCATCATCATTATCATTATCATTTATATACTGCCCCATAGCCAAAGCTCTCTGGGCGGTTTACAAAAGTTAAAAATGGTGAACATTAAAATGAAATACTGTTAAAGAGTGTTAGATAGCCTTCTCTGATGATGTGTATAAAAGCCCTAATAAAGTAAGTTGATTTGAACTTCTTCTAAACTGGCTTCAGTCTGCATTCAGTGTAGGCTAGAACCATTTAGAAAGTACTACTACTGTGTTTAAATAAAAGATTCTAAAAGCTTCATCACATCTAGGTCAAAATGCGCAGCTCCCATTGTTTCTCTCTGTCGTCGCTTCGACGTGGCTTCCTAAAAACAGGAAGTAATGAGGCCCATTCAGTCTGGCAGGAGAGAGCAGCAACCGGACTTTTTCTGGGGCCAAAAGGGGCAGAAGACGCGAGAGAGGCGGACGACATCATGTGAGCAATCCGTGAGTCCAGAGCAATGAGCATGCAGTAAAACACTCGTCGGATGGAGGTTTAATACAATACTAAATGCTGTGTTGCCACACTTTCTTTGTAGAACTCTGCTTTAAGTCACAACAGACTTTCCAACAAATCCTCCCTACCTAATTTGACATGTGACCGGAACATCTTACAGTTTCTTTTTCTTTTAAAACATATGTGCACATATAAAGCTTGCTACAACCAAAGAAGGCATGCCTCACAAAGAAAACGGAAACTTTATTTTTAGAGATTAAACATTTCCTGTTCACCTGCTGTCATTAAAAGTTCCCCTCTGAGCTCATGCACATGGCAACGTGGCAGCAAAATAGTTAATGTGCTGTTTTGCTTGGGAGAGTTTCATAGGGTGACCATATGAAAAGGAGGACAGGGTTCCTGTATCTTGAATAGTTGTATTGAAAAGGGAATTTCAGCAGGTGTCATTTGTATATATGGAGAACCTGGTGAAATTTCCTCTTCATCACAACAGTTAAAGCTGTAGGTGCCCTGCCCTCTTTTAAATCTGGTCACAGTATAGCTCCTGCAACTTTAACTGTTGTGATAAAGATGAAATTTCACCAGGTGCGACATGCATACAAATGACACCTGCTGAAATTCCCTTTTCTATGCAACTGTTAAAGATACAGGAGCCCCCTATCCTCCTTTTCATATGGTCACCCTAAGTTCCATGAGCCAGAAATTAGATCCTTGTTTCAAACTTTCTCGTGGAATTACCCTTTGACAAAGAAATGTATGGATAAGTTATGTATGCAATGTGTATTCAGTTTTGACCACTTAAAAAATCCTATTGCACCAATGTGGAATATTTTGATGATGGAATCAACTTGACCCAATCCTGTTTAATTTGTTTATGCCCCAAAGCTCATGAACCTCAATTTATGTAATATTTATTTATTTGTTTAAAACACTTATATCGTGCTTTTCCTTCTAAGAGCTCCATCAGATGAGCGTTTGCTGCACGCTCGTTACTGGGCACTCACGGATTTTCGCGGGCCCCTCTCACAATGTCATCTGCCTCCTATGCCCCTCCTACCCCTTCTAGCCTTCTTCGCGTCACAGAAAATACCCCAGTCAAGTTATTTTTAAAGATGGAAGTTGCAGCTATCTTCTGCTGTGTGCAGGAGAAGCAGCAGGATGAAAATAGGCCACGTCCATGTTGTTTACTTCCTCTTTCAAAAGAGGAAGTAATGAGGGACAAATGCACGGGCAGAGAACTGACGGAAAGGAAACACGGTTTCCCCCTGTGTGATGATGCTCTAAGACAGCCTTCCTCAACCTGGGGCGCTCCAGATGTGTAGGACTGCATCTCCCAGAATGCCCCAGCCAGCTGGCTGGGGCATTCTGGGAGTTGTAGTCCTACACATCTGGAGCGCCCCAGGTTGAGGAAGGCTGCTCTAAGACCTCAAGGTGCATAACAGGAAAGACAAAACCATGAATTAAGAATTTTAATGAACTCCTGTAACCTAACATTGAAACTCAAAACACTATAACAGCAGCAAAAAATAAGAGGAAACAGCAACAATAATTTAATATTAAAAAAGGTTCTTCTTTTTTTTCGTTTAGAAGAGAAACTGACCTGTAGTGGAACCCTATACAAGTATACTCAAAAGTAAATCCCATCATTTTAAATAAGCTTACTTCAGCACAAGTATTTATTGCAGCCTCCCCTGCAGGCTGCTGCCATTCAGATGTGTTCCACTGCAACTCCTATCATCCACAGTCACCAGCCATTTGCTATGCTGCTTGGGGATGATGGGAGTTGTCATCTAACATATCCTGAGGGAGCCAGGTGGAACAAGGCTGGTGCATAAGGTTGCAGCCAAAATCTGATATTCGTGGCAGCTTCATAGAAATCAAGGGCAGCATTCCCTAAATGGCGCACACAAAATGCTTTTTTCATTTGTAGCAGAGAGCGTGAGAAGCCATTGTTTTCTTGCTCTTCCTTTTCAGATGTTGTGTCTTTTGTTTTCTATGAAAGTGAAGCAAGACTATTGCCCCAAACTATATGTAGCAATCTGAATTTCAAGAGGATTAGTTCATTCATTTGATCTGAATTAATTACAGGAATGGGTGAATGAAAGGTCATTGAATAGTGAAATCATCTGGGACTTTTGCTATAAACAAATTGCATGTCAGTGTAAAAAAGGCTCAGACATGCTTTTCCTCTTCAAAATAACATTCATTTACAGGGAAAGGGAATGTTTCATATATGTGCAGAGATTTTGGTTTGATTTGTAATTATTTTTAAAAAAATTGTTTCTGAGATGATTAGAATATTGATATTGTATTTGAAATATCTTATTGAAATGCTTACTGAGTTTTATGTATTGGTGCTATTGTTTGTTTACTTTATATATTGTGAGCTACCTTGAAATACCTAGATTATATGATTGTCATGTGGTCTCTCCTGGGCTTGTATTTCTTTTTGATATAGCCATGGTTTATGGGTGTGGGTGTGTATGTGTGATCCCATTTACGGGCCCTGATGACTTAACCCTTCCTCTGAGCAATTTTTCAACTGATAATCACCCCCTCGAGCTACAATGTCCCCCAATGGCACTTTCAGGAGCAAATATTAACTTGGGGAGTGGGAAAAACAGTATGTGGGGTGGGTTTAAAAACACTCTCTTCCCTTCACACCCTGGTCCTGATCCAGGGTGTGAAGAGAAGGCTGAGTGGAGACATGATAGCACTCTTCAAATACTTAAAAGGTTGTCACACAGAGGAAGGCCAGGATCTCTTTTCGATCATTTTTAATTTTTTTCCTTTCACATTAGAATTCCATGCGTATTTTCATGTGTCCCTTTCCAAATGTACACATCAGCAGTGCACATCATCAAAATGTACACATTCTTCTCCCATGGGACGAAGTGTATTTGTGTGCATTTCCCCAAAGTAATGCCTTTTTATGCACATTTTTCAAACGTACATATGTTGTCAAACACATTTTTGGTTGTTGTTGTGTGAATCATATTGCAAGTTTAGAAGTGTATGGACTTCAGCAGCAGATTGCATCCAAGTCCATGTTTAGTCCAGAAGGCGCAAACTGGAAAATCTTGATAAAAACAACAAGCGGAAACAAGTTTCTCATACATCCCTATGGGGAACCCCACACACCCCACCACTGAGCTGTAAATATAATGGCAAAATGCACCCTTTCCCAATCTGATGTCCTCTAGTTGCGTTAGACTACAGTTAAAGTTCCAAGCCTAACTCTGGGACTTCTCTCCAGCACTGCTCAATAATCATACAAAAACCCTTTGAAGTTAGGTCAGTGTTACTATGGCCGTACTATTGATAGATGTGGGGGGAGGGGAGGGGCTGAGGCCAAGAGTGAGTGGCTTGCCTAAGACCACGTAGTGAAGTCATGGCAGAGGTGGTGATATTTGACTTCCTGGTTCATAGCTCCCTTTCACACTGTTTCTCAAGGAAGCTGGAACATAAATAACAGCTGGCAGTAAAATGACTGAAGTAAAAACAAGACCAACGCTGTGGTGCACACATAACTCATCGAATGCCTGGGTCCTTGAACACAGTTTCTTTTGTTAAGCAATGCTGTTTTTGTTATCCTTGTGCAACTTTGGGCACTCTAGGGGCGTTACTAGACGAGGCTCTAGCGCGCGTTACCTTCCGCAGTCACGTCGAGGCTTCCAGATGACGTTCACGAGGATCCGCCGTTATCCCGCGGTGAAGCCTCTTTCTCCCGACTTTAAAAAAGTGAGTTTTAGGACGCCTTTTCCTGCTGTCCCGCGGTAATTCGGAGTACGTGTGGGAGGATGTGAGGTCACTGCGGTCCGCACTGGGCAGGAAAAGGCGTGCTAAGGGGGAGTGGTCAGCGGCTTCGGTCAAGCCGCCTCCGCCATTTGCGCGCAGTCCGGCAGCTGGGGCAGCGCGGCGGAGCGGCTTTTTTTTTTTATTTCCCCAGTGACAGTTTGCGCAGGAACGGAGGACCGGAAAAGTGGCTGGTGACTCCTTGCGGTGGGCAGCTACCGTGGCCGCATAATGGCGGTGCTGTACGCTGCCTGTTAGTGTGGGTACCAGGCTGGCAGAGGGCAGAGCTGTTTGTGGGCTGCTGCCATGGCTACGGCCAGATGTGGGTTGGCTCCTTGGGATGGGGCACAGGGCACAGAGGCGGTCATCGCCGCCGACACCTCAGAGGCATGATGGGAGATGTAGGCACAGAGTGGCCATGCAGACGATTGACCTCGGGTCATATGACACCCGCCACGACCCCCATCAGGAAGTGAGCGCATCAATGTTGACCCTCAACAGCACCAGCAGCACTTCGGCTGGCACTGGCACTGCCGCCGCTGCCGCCGCCAGGGCCGGCGGCGGCATCGCTGACGGCTGCGCAAGTTTGCGGTCTTTCGGACGTGCGCAAACCGTGCAGCGAGCGAAAAAAAAAGCCGCGGCAATCAGGCCGGTGTGGCTGCGCAACCGTTCTCGCGGCGGCAGCAGCACAACCGGCGCAAACTTCCACCACAAATCGAAGGCAGGTGTGGATGATGAGGCGTCACGGCTGAACGGGAAAAGCCGCTTTCACCGCTCCTCAACGACGGAACACCCGGTAGGTCTAGCAACGCCCTAGGTCTTCCATCTGAGTGCTTTTAAGATCGATTACTAGTTAAACATCAACAGAACTGATGGTTTCAAAGAAGAGGAATGGCGATTTCATTAAAACAAAAGAGGACTTTACCAAAAGATTGGGGTTTGTTTTAATTTTAGCTTTTCCTTTTGAAGGATGTTTGTGAGATAGGGTGGAAGTATATCCCATTGAAAACAATGAGATTTAAATCCATGTGTTGTGTTTAGAGTCACAGCATTAATGACATTAGGACAAGATTCATGTTGATGCTGTGTGTTCTGTGCAAAAGTGTCAGGGCCTACTTCTTTCCATGTATAGGGAAATCCCCAGGAATCCTCAGTGGAGGCTGGTGGCTCTGAGGTCAGTGGTGTAGTGAATCTTCTCCTGTTTCAGTCAGAACTCTAAAGGAGATTCTGTATTGAAATCCACTGACACCAGAACCACCAGCTGCCACTGTTGGGTGGGTTTTTTGTTTGTTTTTTGTTTTGTTTTTGTTTTTGCAGAGTTTCCAATTCTTCATGCAGAGCGCTGTGGGTGGGTGGGTAGGTTCTGCATGCACCAAGAATGGATCTGCTGATCTGTGTGGAAATTTCATTGCAAGCAGGCTGGGAGTGGGGAGCGCTTGCACAATCTTGCTTCCTCTCCTTCTACCCATACATATTCAAAATAAGACTGGGAAAGTACTTTAGCTTTAGAGGATTGGGATAAGGACTTAAGGCATGCTTCTCAAGGGCATCATTAATCCTGGGCCCATAAGGTCCCAGTCCGAACTCTATTTCCCCTGGCCCTGGATTTATCTCACAGAATCATAGAATAGTTGAGCTGGAACGGGCATATAAGGCCATCGAGAGCTGGTGTGGTGTAGTGGCTAAAGTGTTGGAGTCGGGAGATCTGGGTCCCCACTCAGCCAGGGAAGCTCACTGGGTGACTTTGGGCCAGTCACTAACTCTCAGCCAAATCTACCTCCCAGGGTTCTTGTTGTGAGAATAAAATGGAGAGGAGGATGACTATGTATTTATTTATTATTTATTAATTAATTACATTTCTATACCACCCAATAGCTGGCGCTCTCTGTGCGGTTCACAAAAATTAAAACCATTCAAAGTATAAAACAACAGTATAAAGCCATAATATAAAATAGTACAATATAAAAGCTCAACCAGATAAAAACAGCAGCAATGCAAAATTACAAATTTAAAACACCAAGTTAAAATGTATTTATAGACTGTTAAAATGCTGGGAGAATAAAAAGGGTTTTGCAGAGTTTCCAATTCTTCATGCAGAGCGGCGTCTTAGACCTGGCGTCTAAAAGCATATAATGTAGGTGCCAAGCGAACCTCCTTAGGGAGCTCATTACACAGCCGGGGTGCCACAGCAGAGAAGGCCCTGCTCCTCCTGGTAGCCACCTGCCTCACTTCCTTTGGCAGGGGCTCGCGGAGAAGGACCCCTGAGGATGACCTTAGGGTCTGAGCAGGTACATACGGGAGGAGGCGTTCCTTCAGATAGCCTGGCCCCAAGCCATTTAGGGCTTTAAATGTTAATACCAGCACTTTGAATCGGGCCCAAACCTGGACTGGCAGCCAATGAAGCTGGAAAAGGACTGGGGTGATGTGGTTTCGTCAGCCAGTCCCTGTTAGGCTGCCCTGTTTTGTACCAGCTGAAGCTTCCGGACCGTTTTCAAAGGCAGCCCCACGTATAACGCATTGCAGTAATCCAAACGAGAGGTTATCAGAGCATGGATCACTGTAGCTAGGCTATCTCTGCCCAGATAAGGGCGCAGCTGGTATATCAGCCTAAGTTGATAAAAGGTGCTCTTTGCCACTGAGTTCACCTGTGCCTCAAGTGACAGTTCTGGATCCAAGAGCACCTCCAAACTACGGACCCGATCCTTTAGGGAGAGTGCAACCCCGTCCAGGACAGGGCAAGCATCACCTCGGCAAACATCATGTATGTCACCTTGGGTTCCTTGGAGGAAAAAAGGTGGAATATAAATGCAAATCATCATCATCATCCCCTGCTCAATGCTTGCTGCTCTCCAAAGTGCTTGCCCTTCAGAGTTCTGACTGGTTCTGAGTGAAACCCAGAGTGGATTCACCACCAGCAGGAATCCCTGTTGTTATCTCTGATCTGAGTTTGGAGACCACAGCAAGGAGATGGGCAGCGGGGGACTTGCATCATCCGAGTCGCCTTTGCTCTCTTTCCAGTGCTGCCGATGGAGATGTTCGTAGACATATATAGGCAGAGGCTGCTCTTCCAAGTAGCTGAACCTTCCTTCGCAGTCCTCTTGCTGCTCCTGATGGCATACTAGTTTGGGGCAATTGAGAAGGTGCCCGTCTTGATCATCACTGGGAGGAGCGGTCATCGAAATCCATTTATATACCACTTCCCATCAGGTGATGAGCAGAGCACAAAGCCAGGGACTTGGCTGGCTAGGAGGAGCCCCTGCTTCATTCAGCACTGGCTGAGTCTTTCTCCATGTCTCTCCTCAGCATAGAAAATGTGAAACTGGGTGGAGTGATGACATCAGTGGCCATAGCAGCACGCACTGACATCATCCAGCCTGTAGAGGGCCGGATCAGATGGGCGTCAAGGCTAGGCATGGTTGGACACTTGCCAAGGGCCGACACCGCAACAGGGACCCACTGGCAGGAGCCCCTTGGAGTTGCTCCTCTTCTTCATTGCACCCTGCTTCTTCACCTGCCTCTTGCTCTGACCCAGACGATGGCGATGGTGAGACGGAAGAGCAGGAGGTGGCACTGCCAGCTGGCTTACTGGCGCTCTGCCTGTCAAGAAGCAAGCAGGAGCAATGGTGAGAAAAAGAATGAGGAGCAGGAACAGTTGGTGACAGTGGCGGCGAGAAGGTAGATTCACTGACGTAGGGGGTTCATTGGGGTGTATTGCCCAAGGGCCATAGAATCATAGGATAGTAGTGTTGGAAGGGGCCTATAAAGCCATCGAGTCCAACCCCCGGCTCTAGGTCCTCCAAAACCTAGAGCTGTTACTGGGCCTGATAGGGGGCCCCCACCGAAGATTAGTTCCGTGCCTCCATGTAAGCTGTTGAGTTGCAACAAATTATTAGGCTGAATGAAAAAGTAACAATGCAACAATACAGAAGGCAGCAGTTGGAGCCAGCTGTTACCGCTCCTGAAGATTTGCGTTTTCTGGCTGGGGATCTAAGTTGTGATATTCTGACTCGGAGGAAGCATTGCAAAACAGGTGGAAGAAGCCGGAGGCCTGAAGCTCAGTTATTGCAACCATTCAGTTATCACGCTGTTTTTGTAAACCGTTTGCGCTCGGTTGCTGTTAACAACTTGTTTCGTTAACTATTTATGCTCGACTGTTGCAAAACAATTTACGTTTGATATATGATACCGTACAACAGCTATAGAAAATGTTTGTTCGCCCCAGTTCTTTTGATGTCATTTAATATCCTAGCAGTTGTGTGCTGGTTAGCATCACTCTGTTTTGAATGGAAAAAGTAGCCGGCTTTCCACAGCACAGGCAGCAAGATGTTTAATGCAATTATTTATTCTTTGGGTTGGAGGCCGAGAAGTTTTTAAGGGAGTTGAAGGCGATATAATGGTGACATTTGCTCAATAGCTTGTGCAACGTTGACATGAAATGATGAAGAGTGAGATGCAAAATCGGTCAAGTGTAAAATGTTTTATGAATAGGTTTCTTAACATCTTTTGAGGTATGCCTGAAAAATAAATAAATAAACCCCAACCCTATTTTCTCTTTGCAGTCCTATAGTTTGAGGTCACAGTGTTTTAGCAGAAACACATACAGCACTTTCATCAGCAGAAGGTTTCAAACCAGGATCAATACTTGCAGAATCTTCTTTCCAGAACCTGTGTGTGTGTGTAGCAAATACCTATGCCAATGTCTTCTTCTAGTCACCAGCTATTCTCCAGGTTATCAAGCAGAGGTATTTCTTGTCACTTGCTACCTGATTCTTTGAATTGGAGATGATGGGGATTGATAGGGTGACCATATTTGGGAAACCAAAAAAGAGGACACCTAGTGTGTGTGTGTGGAAGCAGCTTTCTGAGTCCTGCAAAAAGTACGTTATTCCCCCGCCACCTTAAAGAACCCGATTGGAGTGGAGGAGGGGAAAAGATTTCATTCTGCACCCCCACCATCCACTCCAATTGGGGTCTTTTCTATAATGTCCACGAATGACCCACTTTCCCCTTTAAGACCTCAATTGGAGCTCGGGGTGGGGGAATGATGTGCCTCAAGAAAGCATGTCATTCCCTCCTGCCATGCTAATGGCAGCCTTAAAGGGGAAGGTGTGTCATTCCAGGACATTATTGAAAATTATAGAAAATCCCCCCTGACACCATGGGAAGAACAAAAACCAGGACAAATCCGGGGAAATCCTGACAGTTGGTCACCCTAGGGATTGAATCATTCCTGGGAGCTTGTTAGGCAGGGTGGAAAAGAGAAAAAGGCAACCAAAATCAGTGAAGGCTTCAACCTTGGATAGCTGTTCCAGCATTCCTGCTGGTTCTGACTGAAACCCAAAGCGGATTCACCACCCCACGGACATAGGAACCACCAGCCTCCACGGAACAAAATGATCAATAAGAACATAAGAAGTCCCCTGCTGGATCAGACCAAGGTTCCATCTAGTCTAGCACTCTGTTCACACAGTGGCCAACCAATGGTGGCCATCACTACATCTTGTGGTATTGAGTTCCACTAACTATGCACTGTGTGAAGAAGTACTTCCTTTTATTTGTCCTGAATCTCTCACTAATCAGCTTTATGGGATGACCCCAGATTCCACAGGAGTGCTGCGGCCATCAGGGCTACGCCGGGGACAGGGAGGGGGGAATCGCGGCCTATGAGACATGTGGGGGAGGCAGGAAATGGAGGCCATGGGGAGATCGGGGGGTAGGAAACGGAGGCCAAGAGAGATCCGGGGGGCGGGAAACAGAGGCCAGAGGAGATTGGGTGGGAATCGCGGCCCAGGGGACATCGGGGGGGAATCGCGGCTCAGGGGGAATGGGGGGCATCGGACATCATGGGGGCGGGCGGGGGGGCATTGGACATCGCGGGGGGTATTGGACATTGGGGGGAATCGGGGCAGGGGGAGTGGGGGACCCCCCCTTTTTAAAAAAGCCTACCTTAGCGTTGGTGCACTCTTGCGCACATGGCCCCTTTAAATTGAAAAAAAAATGGCCGACGCAACAAGGCTTTCCTTTACCCCTTCACGTGTTACATGTAGACAAGAGCAAAAGCCCACACTACTTCTAGCGCAGGCTGGCCCCGCCACACGCCCGGATTTAAAGGTAGGTCTAGCAAGGCCCTAAGCCTGCATAGGATTTTATGCGCTAAAATTGTTCCAGGCAGTGCCAGCTCCAGGTTTTTGAGGACCCTTGGGCAACATAGGTTGACTCACCTCCATGGGTGAGTCAACCTTCTCACTACCAATGTCACCAACTGCTATTGCTCCTCCTCTGCTTTCTCATCATTGCTACCACTTACTTCATTGCAAGGCAGAGATCCAGGGAGCAAGTAGGGCATGGCATCTCCTGTTCCTCCTTTTCACCATCACCGTTGCCTGGGTCAGAGCAAGAGGCAGGTGAACAAGCAGGTTGCAATAATGCAGGAGGAGCAAGCCCGGGGGGGGGGGGGGGCTCTTGCCATTGGGCCCCTGCTGGGGTGTGGGCTCTCAGCCGGTGCCTGACCAAGCCTACCTTTGACGTCAGCCTTGGTTCCAGAGTTGTGAGTAGTTCGAGAAGCCAGTGAGCCATGCAATGCAATGTCTTGCCACTTCTTATTAAGGGTAGCACAGCGCTTCTGTTCATAGAAACGAAGTGAAGGGTTGGAATCATAACTCTCTTTATGATTCATCCCAACGTCTCAATCACCAAAGGGCACATCATATGATAATTTAGGCATGATGTCTGATGTGCCAAGGGTGTGGACTTTAATGAGGCGCATGTTCTTCAAAGAGGCCAGAAAGGATGTTTCCATATCTGATTGGATGTGTTTGGATATAAATAGTCTGATAAACCCAGCATTGAACAAGCATTGCTTAATAAGACTAATAATAATTCTTAGCAGGGCCATTACTTGCCCTGAGCCCATAGGTCTACAGCTGTGGATTTGTTTCCCATGGCCCCTGTATCTACTTCACAGAGCCTGAACTTTCTATTGGTGCCAATGGGACCTTTTCCTCCTCAGCTTAACTGCCATGCAGGAGGCAATACTCAAGGGGGATTGCAGCTGGAGAGGAAAGGGTTGACCCCCCACCACACACACCTTGCAATGCTCTCTAACCCAGCATGGCAACTGAGCTTAGAAAAAAGCTTCCATCGATGCCAGTGGAAAGATTGGGCCACAGGTCTTTTAAGTGTCCAGCAGTGCCCCTGATGCTTAGCATGTATGTAGTGCAGCACTTTGCAGTATTCAGAGCGTGTTGCATATATAATCTTGTTGTAATCTATACAACAACCTTGTAAGGTAGGTCAGCATTATTAACCCTATACTGCAAATAGGAGCAGGGGTTAAGAGAAAGTGGCTTGCCTATGCTCCCTCCTTCCCCACTCCCGCCAAGGACATAAAGTCAGAGGTGAAATTTGAACTAGGAATGTCCTGGTGATGTGGTGATGGCCACCAATTTGGATGGCTTTAGAAGGGGGTTGGAGAAATTCCTGGAGGAGAAGGCTATCAATGGCTACTAGTCCTCATGGCTATATGATACCTCCAGTATCAGAGGCAATAAGTCTGTATAACTGGTGTATCCCCACCAGTTGCTGGGGAACATGGGTGGGAGGGCGCTATTGCACCATGTCCTGTTGGTGGATCCCTGGTCGACAGCTGGTTGGCCACTGTGTGAACAGACTGCTGGACTAGATGGACCCGTGGTCTGATCGACTAGGGCTCTTCTTATGTAGCTCAGCAACATCTTTTAGCAGCCATTAGGCTACACCACTGTCATATAAATGGATCAATGGCGTTGGCTGGTTTTGCTAAAATGTTATTCCCCTACCGTTATTGCAGTCAAGGTGGTTTAATGGTGTAAAATCTGATAGACACAACACAGAAGGGAAAAGGCATGGGGAAGAGGGTGGGGAAATGCACAAATTCAGATAATATGTATTTATGTCTTAGGCCATAGCTAGACCTAAGGTTTATCCCTGGATCGTCCAGGGGTCAAACCTGTTCATCTAGGTGACACACAGAGGATCCAGTGCTCAGGCAGGGGTGAACCCTGGATGATCCCAGGATAAACCTTAGGTCTAGCTGTGGCCTTAGTCTGAGTCAAATTTCAACTAGGAATGTCCAGAAGATGTGGTGATGGCCACCTATTTGGATGTTCGTCCAGTTTTGCCTGCTTAGCCTAGTAGGGAGTCTAGGATCTTTCTCAGTGATGAGATGCTTTGGCTGAGTTGAACCTGAGACCTTCTGCATGTGCTTTTCGTCTGAGCTATGGGCCCTCCCCAAATGCACCACTATATGATTTATATAACAGTTGCATAATGACCAAGGGGGAGGACCATTGCAAGGAGAAAGTTCGGGGGGTGAGTCTAACAGCTGCTGGGGGCCCTCAGTGTCTCACCTCTGCTTGCCATGCAAACCCAGGCAACAGGGGTTGTTAGAAGGTTAGACAACCTTCAAATAACCCACGCCTTGTTTTAGGGTTATTTGAGAGTTGTCTAACCCCCCAAACAATCCCTTCAGCTGGGTGCCCACAGGTGCCAGGCACAATGTGACAGGCCCTGCAGGTAAATTAAGCGGTGGTGAGCTGTCATGATGTCCAACAGGCTCAATAGCTGAATGCTCCTGCATATGAAGTACTCTCTACTAAAAGTGCAAAAACTAGCTTGATGGGGAAATACTGTTGCCATATCTTCTGACCAAACAACAGGGCTCTAGCACGCCTGAACGCCATGAGCTCATTGCTTCCAAATGGAATTTGATGAGGTGCCGTCTCTCCCAGAATAGCTCAACCGTGCCTTAATCGCCTGATGCATCATTTCATGCTCATCTTCTTTGTTCTGAAGCAAATAACAAGGATCAACAAGGGAATGTAGGACAGGTCTCTCTGTCAGAGCCAGACAAATGAAGGCGCCCAACCTGAAGAACCAGAATGACATGAAACAGGTTGCCAGATCACTTTTCCAGCATTCCCATAGGTACTTTCTGTACAGCTATGCGCCATCACTGTGGTATGTAGGCAACCCTCCTGTTTCTTGTTAACACTCTTTTGCCATCTGATACTCTAACTCATTTCTTCATATTGTTCACATTGCTCACACACAATATTATGCTTTCTGGGCACTGTTAATGGGATCAGCTCAGTTTAGTGCATGTTCACACCACCACGCTCCTTGCAATTTGTTTCACTTCTCCTGGAACTGCTAATCGTAATTTTTGTACATCTGAAGGAAGTGGCCATGTTAGTCTTCTGCACAAAAGCAACACAGACTCTTGCGGCTGCTGAAAAACAAACAAATTCATCCCAGCATAACTTTCCGTGGACTCTACGGTGCCACAAGACTCATTGCTGTTTAATCGTTGTGAGTTTCTTGTACATACAGGCTTTGGATACTAATGCATACAAACTTTCAATCGAGATTTGAACGATTTCTGGAACACACACCTATCGGCATTTGTAGAAGTGGGCATTTTAGACTCTTCACCCATCCTCCAAATGTGGGGACATGTTTTTGAAATGTACATTCTTTGTATTCCTGCTTCTTCATGCTTTCGGAAATCCTTGAATCCACAAAGGGCAGCACCTTTCGTAACACACGACACCTGACTGTTGTGAACTAATGACTGCAATAAAGGTGCACGATAGTGTCCTGTCCAGATCCCATTTTGAGATACTGTGTTTTGGCATGTCCCTGCTTTTTCAGTCAATTTATTCATTTATTTATTTACTAACTGCATTTCTATACTGCCCAATAGCCAAAGCTCTCTGGGCGGTTCACAAAAATTAAAACCACAAAGTACAGCTTAAGTATAAAACTTAAACCACAATATAAAAACACAGTTTGAAAGTACAACCAGAATAAAACCGAGCAACAATGCAGAGATTTAAAATATAGATTTACAACAGCAAGTTAAAAGACTAGGATGGTAAAATGGTAAAATACTGGGGAAATAAAAAGGTTTTCCCCTGGCATTGGAAAGAGGATAACATAAGTGCCAGGCGAATCTTTCTAGGGAGCTTGTGCCACAACCATGGTGCCACAACAGAGAAGGCCCTCCTCCTGGAGACACCCGCCTCACTTCCTTTGGCAGGGGCTCACAGAGGAGGACCCCTGAAGATGATCTTAAGGTCCGGGCAGGTACATTTGAGAGAAGTCGTTCCTTCAGATAACCTGGCCCTAAGCCATTTAGGGCTTTGAATGTTAATACTAGCACTTTGAATTGGGCCCGGACCTGGACTGGCAGCCAGTGAAGCTGGAAAAGGACTGGCATGCATTCTCATTGGCCAGTTCCCTTTAACAATCTCTCTGCCCTATTTTGGACCAGCTGAAGTTTGGGGACCATTTTCAAGGGCAGCCTTGTGTATAACATATTGAAGTAATACAGGCGAGAGGGTATCAGAGCATGGATAACTGTACCTAGACTATCTCTGCCCAGATAAGCGTGTAGTTGGTATATGTGCCTACTGAGTCTACCTGTGCCTCAAGTGACAGTTCTGGATCCAAGAGCACCCCCAAACTATGAACCCAGTCCTTCAGGGGGGTGCAACCCCCTCCAGAATAAGTTGAACATCACTTAGCCAGACAGGTGACCCACCCACTAGCAGTACCTCCATCTTGCTTGGATTGAGTCTCTGTTGGCCCTCATCCAGTCCATTACCATGCCCAGGCACTGATTCAGAGCAGCTACTGCCTCACTTGGGTTTAATGAAAAAGAGAGGTAGAGCTGGGTGTCATCTGCATATTGATGATATCTCAGCCCACATCTCTGGATAACCTCTCCCAGCATTTTAATGTAGATGTTGAACAGTGTGTGTGTGTGTGGGGGTGAAATAGAGCCCTGTGGAACCCCCTGGCCTAGGTGCCACAGCACAGAGTAATAACCCCCCAGTACGACCTTTGGGAATTGGCCATCCAAGTAGGAGCAGAACCACTGCAGTGCAGTACCTCCAACTCCCAGCCCAGACAACCTTTCCAGAAGGATGCCATATTGATGGCCTTGAAAGGTCCAGGAGAATCAACAGGGTTGCACTCCCCCTATCCCTACATGGTACTCATGTAGGACACCTTGTACATGGCAGCCTTGCATTGAACAAGTCACCCAGTCACCATAAACAACAAGGAATTCCATGCACGTGAATGAGTGGGCTGGTATATAAGGGATGGATCACTTGGTTTCCATGCTAGCCATGGAGGAAGCAAAAATACTTCCCCCATGGCCAACATGGGCATGCACTGGGCTGGCAAAGAGGGTCAGATCACTCCAGATCTCCAAAGGCAGCCTGCTTGAGAGATGGCCATTTTTTTATTAGCCTGCTAAGAGGCTACTTAGCATAATAATAATAATAATAATAATAATAATAATAATAATAATAATAATAATTTTATTTATTTATTACCTGCCTCTCGCTTTGGATCGAGGCGGGGAACAACATTAGTACAGGATTCAACACATTTTAAAAATTCTTGATTTTACATTAATCTGGGTAGGCCTGCTGGAAAAGGCTAGTCTTCAAAGCTGCCTTAAAATCACAGAGAGAATTAATATTATGAATCTCCTTCAGCAGGCTGTTCCATAATCCAGGAGCGACAGAAGAAAAGGTCCTCTGGGAAACTGATGTCAGCCTAGTCTTGGCTGACTGAAGTAAATTCTCCCCAGAGGACCTGAGTGTGCAGGGCGGACTGTATGGGAGAAGGCGATCCCGCACACTAAAAGGTTTCCCTTCTTCTGTGGCTAGCATGGAAACAGAGACTTCTAGCCTCTTGGCAGGTTATCAAGTTGTTGTTGTTGTTTGCAAGGTATTAACTTTTGTGGACTTCTTCTCAAGGCTGGGGCATGGCATAATATAATAGAAGTGAGGCAAGCGGCTACCAGGACGAGGGCCTTCTCTGCTGTGGCACCCCGGCTGTGGAATGAGCTCCCTAAGGAGGTTCGCTTGGCACCTACACTATATTATTTCAGACGCCAGGTGAAGGCCTTTTTATTCTCTCAGCATTTTAACAGTCTATAAATTTAATTTTAACTTTGCTGTTTTAAATTTGTATTTTACATTTGTATTTCTGATCCGCTGCTGACTTTATCCAAGTTGTGCTTTTATTTTGTATTTTATATCATGCTTTTATACTGTTTGTTTTATACTTTGAATGCTTTTAATTTTTGTGAACCGCCCAGAGAGCTTCGGCTACTGGGCGGTATAAAAATGCAATAAATAAATAAATAAATAAATAAATAAATAAATAAATATTCCTTGTTCAAATTGTAACTTTTGCCAATCCCAGTAATGCCTGAGAGCTGCAAGTAAGGAAGGAAAGTCAGCATTTGGGGAAAGAGCAGAAAAGAACCATTTTTCATAAGTCATTTATACACCTTGCTTCAGAAGGCAGTGCAGGATGGGTTATTGCTGAGGAAGAGAGAAATTCTATGGACCCTAGACAGCATTGAGGTCAGGGGAATAGCATTGGTGTGAACCCTGGCTCCGAGGTCAGGTGGGTTGCAAAAACATCCCTATGGGGGATTAAGAAGTGGGTGCTCAGATGAATGTCTGGGCTAAAGGTGGGCCCCAGGCAGAGGAGGTCTGTGGCTTTGTTGTCAATGGGCTGGTGAATCCACTCAGGGTTTCAGTTAGAACTCTAAAGGAGCTAATCTAAGGTGCAAAAGCACCTTGGGTAGCTCCTTTGGAGTTCTGACTAAAACCCAGGCCTCAGCCAGACAAGGGGGTCGGAGGGAGGCGATCTTGCAATTTTATGATTGCGAAATCGTCGCCCTCGTATACACACAGCACACGACATCATGGCCACCATTTTTTCTTTCAAAGAACACGAAGCGCATGAGCGCTTGTGCACAGAAGGTAAGTGGTTTTTTTTAAAAAATAAGAATTTCCCCCGCTTCCCCTACTCCACCCCCAATTAATTTCCCTGCTCCCCACCCCACCCTCCTTGCGAGGAGCTGGGACAAGCCGCGACACCCAGCCACATGTTCTGCAGTCTCAGGATCCACCCGGGACTGCAGAAAAACCAGGCTAGAAGGGTAGGGCAAAATCCCAGGGAAATGGAGGGATCATCCCTCCCTGCTCCCGGGATCCCCTGTGCATCATCTGGATGCACAAGGATGATCCCAGGGTGATCCCTGGGTTAAGCCCTCATCTAGTTATGTCCCCAGAGTGGATTCATTGCCACAATGACACCGGAGAACGTGATGTGGAGAATGTAAATGGGGAGACATTTTTTTCCCCTCTCTCATAATACTAGACTTGGATAACTTTAAAAGGTTGGATAAATTCCCGGAGGAGAAGGCTAACAATGGCTACTAGTCCTGATGGCTATGTGATACCTTCAGTGTCAGAAGCAGCGCCTATATACACCAGTTGCTGGGGAACATGGGTAAGAGGGTGCTATTGCACTCATGGCCTGCTTGTGGGTTCCTAGTCAACAGCTGGTTGGCCACTATGTGAACAGAATGCTGGACTAGGTGGACCCTTGGTCTGATCCAGCATGGCTCTTAGGTTCTAATATTCTTATCGGAGCCTCCAGCCTCCGCTGGTCCCAGATCTGAAAAGTTCCAAAACCTCTGGTTTGCACAGGTCAGCAGTTATTCTCCAAGGTTTCAGACAAGGGATTCCCCCAGTCTGTATAGAAATGGCAGAGATCCAACCCAGGACCTGCATCCAACGCATGAGCCCTACCTCTGAGCTCCAGCCCTTCTCCAAAGAGGCAGGTGCCTTCTACCAGGACAGACCTGTTTGCCCATCTAGCTCAGTATGGTCCACACCAGCCTTCCCCAACCTGGTGCCCTCCAGGTGTGTTGGACTACAACTTCCATCATCCCCCAGTCAGCATGGCCGATGGCTGTGCCCAGGAGACATGTGTGCCTGCTCAGTGTGCTGTCCAGGTGATAACTGTTGTTGGGGAACCGTCAAGGCTCCTGCTGTTCTCCCTTTATAGGGACCTTGATCATTAAACTGGACTTGGACTGGGCAACCCTTCAAGAGGACCTTCAAACAGAAGACAGTCCTTCAAGTAAAGGACTATCCATAAAGTAGGACACATGACCACCCTGCCAGGGTCTGCCTGCATCTAACAGGCACTGCAGTTGTTTTGCCCAGGTCGCCAGAGTTCAGAAGACAATGGGTTAGTCTGGCTAGTCAAGGGAAGTGCATTTGTTATCAAGGGTAGGCACAGTTGGGTACTTGCTGAGGGCCCACAGCCCAGCAGAGACCCATTGACAAAAGTCCCCTGGACCTACTCTTCTTCTTTGCTGCTGCAACCTGCTTGTTCAGCTGCCTCTCGCTCTGGCCCAGGCAATGGGGATGGTGAGAAGGGGGCGCAGATGCCGTTGCCTACTTGTGCAATTTTGTTTTATTTATTTCAAACATTTCTTGGCCATCATTCAGGGCAGAAGCCCTAATAAGGTATCTTACAACAATAAAATACATAATAACTGTTTTTATTTATTACGTTTCTCTGGGTGGTTTACATAAGATCAAAACAATTAAAAACAATATACAAAATTTAAAAGCACAAAAACATGCAACATTCACAGAAACATATATCTAAAAACAACTATAAGCAACTATAAAATAGCAATTAAAAACAATAAAAGCCAACAATAAATTGAGTAAAACCAACAATTAGTAGCAAAAACAGTCGTCATCATAAGAAGGCCATGGTAAAATAAAACGTTTTCAAGGCCTTCCTAAAAGCCTGCAAGAGCGGGGCTTGGTTGGAGTTTGTCCCAAAGGTGTGGCGATCTCTACCTGCCAAGCAAGTGTTATCAATGATGCAAAACAGGATAAGGAACAATATAGCAGCTAAAGACGAGGATGGTGGGAACCCAGTTGCCCTCACATAACAAGATACAGAAAGAAAGAAAGAAATTTCACGCAGGGCAGCCTTAGGTACCTCTGGATATTCTGGCATAATTAAGTTTTAATTATTTTATTATGAATTGTACTATATCTTGATGTCTTGCTGCAATGTATTCTAAAGTTTTTTGAAGTATAATGTATGAGCATATAAGATTTTACAGTTCCTTACTCTTGTAAATATATTATATATTCTTTTAGATTGCCCTGAAGAAGGACTTCAAAAGTCCGAAACGCGTTGGTACATACGAACAGGGCTGGCGCTGCCATAGAGGCAGCTCAGGTGACAGCCTAGAGCGCCAAGCAAAGGAGGGCGCTGAACGGCGCACCTGAAAGCTGCTCTCCTAGAGCGGCTTCCGGGCGTGCTGTTCCAAAACCGCCGCCCGCCAACCCCAGCGTCCTGGCTTCGAAGCCAGTGCCCGGCCGGAAGCCGCTCCTGGCTTCGAAGCCAGGACCCTGGGGCTGGGGAGCGGCCGGGGCGGCGTCTTTAGAACAGTGTGCCCGGAAGCCACTTCCGGGCATGCCGCTTTGAAGCCTCCACCCTGCCCCCCAACCTCAGCGTCCTGGCTTTGAAGCCAGGAGTGGGCGCAGGGGGCAGGGCAGAGGCATCAGTACGGTTACACTGTTTTTGCCCTTGGCTTCTTTTCATGTGCTATTTGGGGTTTCCTTTCGTTTTTGGCTACTTATGGAGTTTTTTTAAAAAAAACCACATCATTTTCTTTTGGAACATTCAAAGATTGCTGCAAAGCATGGTTATCTAGGGGAGCACGCAGAGAGAAAATTAACTGGGGGCAGGGAGGAAAATAACAGCAAGGGGAAACTCTCTTTGTAGGACCAACTAAAAAGTCACAAAATCATGAGCCAGTTTTCATGATCTGCTGGAGCATAATTCAAGCAAAAAGTGTGTGTGTGGGGGGGGGGGGGGAGGAATGGGTGATGGGAGAAAAAGATATCCATTCCAGCATGATGAAAAGGCTTAAGTCATTTTCTATTTCCATCCTCCTACACATTTTGCTTAACACTGAATCTGAAAAAAGGGGAACTAAAAAAAAAAACCCCTGACTATTTGGTGTTCTTTTAAGTTGCTCCTTACAAGGGTACTGCCCCACAGCTGCCTTTCCCAACATGGAGTGCTCTAGATGTTACAGACTACAACTCCCATGCACCCCAGCTAGCATCATCTATAGTTAGAAAGGCTGGGAGTTGTGGCTCAAAAATCCAGCAGTTGGTGAAGACGGCTCTACAATTCCTTTGGGGACATTATGATGTATATGCTGCAGTTGGTACACGCAAGTCCTTTATCACTGGAATAATTGAAAACATGGATGGTCACCAGCCAGATCTACACCAAGAAGGATATGACACTTTGAAAACTGTTTGAAAACTGTATACAGAGTGTGTCCTGGGTCCCAAGAGTTGTGACTAGTGTTATAAACCGTTTTAAAGCAGTAGTGTAGATCTTGCTCTGGAGATGAAACGACTATTCTGATATTTTATTTCGTATTATTTTCTTGCTGATGGTGTTTTACAGGGCATCAGGAGGACAGGCTTGGTGGGAAATAGAACTGGACCCATCTGCAGGGCACAAAGGAGTTAACAGCGAGGGAAAATTTTGGGCTCTGTCATCAGCCAATGAAGGAGGAGCTTGACAGTGCAGCTGACTCATAATCAGCCGAGCTGGAGCCTGCGTTGCACATCTGTTTGCTAGAGATCGCCTCCAGAGCCCTCGATCAGAGATCTGTCCTGTGTGGTCTTTCCCCACGTTTTTCCAAGGTAAGTTTTAGTACTTCTGTGCAAGTCTCCCCTCGGCCATCCCATTAATGGAAGTAGAAAGTGGTTGGGTATTGCAGCGTGACCCTACCAAGCCGGTTCTGTTTGAATTGCTTGTCAAGACGAATAATGTTTTGAACAACAACAAAAAATCCCACCCCACCCCCGTGAAGGTCTTTGTTTTTATTAGTAGCACCAAAAAGTATTGTGTCTGCGTTTCAGTGACAGTCTGTTGTATGTAGCAAGGGCCATCCCATAGCACGAAGAGGCAAAGGGAGCTGCAAAGCGTAGGTTTAACGCTTTTGCAAGTTTTCGTGGCCTTAGGAGATACTGTTTAGGCAGAAATCATAAGCAAAAACAAAGCAACGTAAGATGAGAAAAGTTCTTGAGTGTGCAAGGGTGCAGATGAAGCACTTTGAGATCTGAAGGCTGCAGTCTCATACATCCTTATCTAGGAGTAAGCCCCATTCAGTTCATTAGGTCCTAGAGTAGAACACTGTAAAATGGATTCTTGATCGGTTCTTTGCCTCCCTGCCCCCAAGAGATGTAATAACCCTGTAATTCTTTAATCAGAATAACCCTGATTAAATGGCCCACATAAGGTTTTTTTTTTTATTAAATAATAATCACATCAACTCATTACCCTACAATAATAACCAATAAAGAACAAAGAAAAAAACTGCTTAATGCAATAAACTAATAATAATAATAGTAATACCCATAATAATAATAATAATAATAATAATAATAATAATAATAATAATAATTGCAAACCGCCCCCTGGGACCATTATTCTCCACTCCAAAATTGTAACACATCTTGTGACGGTTTACACCCTTTCCCTTTTCCTAATACAAATTTAACAAATGGTTTCTAAATCTCCTCAAAATCATTCCGCTTTAATATTCCTTTCTTAACTTTCATACACCCCCGTTAGCCTTTCATTAATAGCAATATCCCAGACTTCTTTATACCATTCTTCTATTTTATATCCTCTTTGTTCTTTCCAATTCCTAGCAATTATCAGTCTAGCTGCTGTTAGTAAATTAGCTTTAATTCTTTACTATTTTGCGTACATTGGACCCCTTCATATATAGATAACAATGCTGCCTTTGAGCCTATTTCTTATTTATTTATTTATTTATTTAAGGATTTTTATGCCGCCATTCAGCCAAAAAAGGCTCTCACGGCGGCTTACAAAAGTATTATTATTATTATTATTTCTACCTTCCATCCCATTATTTCATTTATTTCTTTAAACACCATTTGCCAAAACTTCTGAATATTTTTACAGTCCCATCACATATGAAGATACGCACCTATTTCCTGACACCCTCTCCAACAACTTACTGAATATTTCTTATCTATTTGGTGTAATCTTACTGGTGCTAAATACCACCTCCATACTAATTTGTGGTAATTTTCTTTTATTGTTGTCGACATACTCTTTAATATACGTTGACTCCATATCTTCCTCCACTCTTGACCACTTAACTGTTTGGTTTTTAAAGGCTCTTTTCTTGACCTTGGATCAGATTTGAAACTAAATCTAATTTCAAAGTGTTCTGTAATTTGCAAAGCCGTTGGGTTTGGATTAACCACAGCTTCTTTTAGCCTGCGTTTTTACACCCGCCTAACTGAGAGCTATACCCATTTACCCCAGTGAACTAAATGGGGCTTGCTTCTGAGTCCATGTATTTAGGATGGCGCTGTCTGGGACTGCTGCTATTGAATTTCGTTACTAATCCAAATTTGTTGTTTATGGTATATTGTCACAATGCGAGTAGCAGAGTTGGATTTTCCAGTTTTCTTTTTAAGGACCAGTAGCATGGGTTGATTTTACACAAGATAAAGAGCCTAGCAATACATTTTACATTGGGGAGTGGAAAAGTTCCCTTTTCTATTAATAACTCTGTTGAAGCAAAACACCAAGTGATGGCTTGGAACTTTTACAAAGCGAAAATAAAAATCACAGGTTTTCTAAACCATCTTTGGTCAGGTTTGAGGAGTTGGGTTGGATTGGATACAACTCCTGGTTCGGTTGGATACAATTCCTGGATTAGCCATTGCTGGTGGCAGCTTCTCTTTCGCTGGTTTCTCTTTGACCAGTTCTGCTTCAAGATAGATCAAGGGAGCTTCCGAACAGAGGGGTCCCTGCTACTAACAATCGTGAGGCATTGTGCAGCTATTTCATCTTTTTCTCCTTAACAATTTTTTTTTTTTTTTGCTAAGGAAAAAGATAACAGAAGTGGCAGGAAAACATGGCAGGGCTACACATTGAACATAGCCTTACATGTTCATACACGTACAGAGTAAAACAGTAAATAGCAAGACCCTGCCGCATAGAATGTAAGCCTATGCGGCAGGGTCTTGCTATTTACTGTTTTGCTCTGTACAGCACCATGTACATTGATGGTGCTATATAAATAAATAAATAAATAATAATAATAATAATAATAATATCCCACCTTTTCCCCAGTACTGAGACTCAAGGCGGTTCACAAAATTAAAACATGTACAATTAAAACATGTAAATATAAATTTACAAAAGTTAAAATAGAATTAAACCTGCAGTAAAATTAAAAACATGTTATTTATTTATTTATTTGTTTTGAAAAAACAGCAACAGATTAAAAAGGGTGGGGGTGGGAATCCAATACATTAACACAGGTCCAGAATAGTTCCAAAAGCCTGCTGAAACAAAAAAGTTTTTGCCTGCCTCTGAAACTATAGCACAGAGGGAGCCAATCTAGCTCCCCTGGGAAGGGAGTTCCAGAGCCTTGGAGCAGACCCTCTCCCACGTACCCATCAAGCGTGCCTGGGATGTTGGTGAGACTGAGAGAAAGGCCTCCCCAGAAGATCTCAGAGCACGGGCAGGCTCATATGGGAGAATACGGTCTTTCTGATAATCTGGACCCAATCCTTAGAGTAGGGTGACCCTATGAAAAGGAGGACAGGGCTCCTGTATCTTTAACAGTTGTATTGAAAAGGAAATTTCAGTAGGTGTCATTTGTATATATGGAGAACCTGGTGAAATTTCCTCTTCATCACAACAGTTAAAGCTGCAGGTGCCCTGCCCTCTTTTAAGTCTGGTCACTCTAGTATAGCTCCTGCACCTTTAACTGTTGTGATGAAGGTGGAATTTCACCAGGTTCTCCGTATATACAAATGACACCTGCTGAAATTCCCTTTTCTTTGCAACTGTTAAAGATACAGGAGCCCTGTCCTCCTTTTCATATGGTCACCCTACTTAGAGGGCTTTATAGGTGATAACCAGGTGATTCACCGCTTCGCCCACACCCCTCCCAATTTTATTCTTTTTTTATTCATTAAATTAATTTTATTTCTCTTTAGTTAAGGTTACGTAAGTCGGATAATAAATCATTCATTTACATTTAATTCCAATTCCAGTTTCTGTCTGATTAAACATTAACTTGCTTAATACAACTTCTTTCATATTCACAATACTTAATCCCTAGATCTCCCATTTATGGGCCAAGTTTTCTTTCATACGTGATGGAAAGGGAGCCTCATTCACTGAGATCTCTGGGGCGTTCTTCCATGTTCTGCTATTTCCACAAATTCAATGAATTTCCCTCCATACCCCTTCAAACCGGTCTTCATATAATTGTAACAGACAGACAGACAGACAGACCAACTGTGGTTAGAAATATTTTAGCCATAAACATAATCCAAATATGAAGGAATCTTTTTTTACATTGACACTTTGAATTAAGCCCAACAAATTACTATTCATTCTTTTCTAACATTCTTTTTGAACTGTCATCTCATAAATTACTTTGGTAACCATTTCACAATTTCTACATAGGACGAGGAAAAACTCCAGTAATGTTAAGCCACTGGACGGTGGTGGTGGTGGTGATGATGATAATGATGATGATCAAGGCAATGTTACAAAATTAAAATATATGCAATTAAAACATATAAAAGAGAAATATTCAAAAGTTAAAATATAATTAAACCATCCGTAATTTTAAAACATTTAAAGATTAAAAAGCAAATGACAAATAATAATGATGATTAAAAAAAAGTCCAGCACATCAACTATTCCCAAAGGCCTGCCGGAATAAGCAAGTTTTTGCCTCCCTCTGGATTCTCACCAGATGTACCTGAGATGGTGGTGGGACCAAGAGAAAGGCCTCTCTTGAAGAACTTAGGGCACAGGCAGGCCCGTAAGGGAGGATACTGTCTTTCAGATAACCTGGGCCCGAACTGAACCGTGGTACACATCCAACAGCCAAAATTGTTCCCCCCTTCTGACCCTATTGAATTTCTCTGGCATCATATACATTAATTAATTTTGCTAACCTTCCCCCACCCCCTTTTAAACTGAGCAAAAGCTGCTGTTAAATCCTCGCAAGTTAAAACACGGAACCTGTGACCTTCCAGATGTTGTTGGACTCAAATTCCTATCATCCCCAGTCAGCTGGATCAGTGGCCAGTGATGTGGGGGCTGTCAACAGCATTGGGAGGGCCATAGGTTCCCCAACCCTGCCCTAGGTGATGGCTTAAGTTCTCCGTTGATAATTCTACTACAAAGGAAGCATAGCCAGATTCTTAAATATTACATTTTCAAATGCAACAAGCCAAAGTACAATAGTCCATTTGTGTGAGACTGGTTGGATTCTGTAGCTGTTTTTTGTGATTGCAGACTTAATTACGAATCTGTCAAAAGTAGGCTGTAGTGTTTTTCGGGGGTGGGGGACCGAAACAGACATTATATTGAGGCCGTAGCTAGACCTAAGGTTTATCCCAGGATTGTCCTGGGGTCAAACCTGTTCATCTAAGTGCCACACAGGGCATCCAGCGCTCAGGCAGGGACGAACCCGGGATGATTCTGGGATAAACCTTAGGTCTAGCTACATGCTGCTAGGTTTGTTTTTTCCCTTTCAGTTTTACTCTAGAATAGGCATTGGGCCCTGAGCTGGATCAGGACCCTAGCATGGTAGGGTAGGGGCTTTTAAAATGTGGACAAGCCCCCTCATGTTCCCTAGCGTACAAATGGAGAGAAAAAGATGTAGTTGCTGGATACGGATTTAAAGTAATGTCCACTTTGATCCTTTGTTGCTTCAGATGCAAGCTTTCTTTCTCCTCTTGGTACACATGATGATGTTTACGTCTCTTACTATTTTTAGAACATCCTCCTACGCGTATGGATGCTATCTCTTACTCATCCCCAGTGGTGCTGTGTGGGAGTTTGTTATTCTGTAGCAAGTGACACTGTAGCCTGATTTCCCCACTCCAGAGCTTTATCACACCAGCTTTATACTGTGCAATCACTGCGAATTGCGTGCAAAGGACTCTGAAGTTTTCCAGCTCATAATCTGCTTTTCTTGTGAAGTACTCCCGTGCATCCTGCTTTAATTGCGCTTCTTAACCAAAAGAAGTGCAATATTTTGCTGCTAGTTTTCGAGTGTATCGTTTGTTGTTTTCTGAGCGGCCACTGGGGTGCAGGAGCAGGATTTGAAGAAAAATTAAATGCTTACATCTCTGTAAGCTTTAAAGATAAAGACATCAAAACTGGCACAGTAGTAGATATTAAGGAGAGCTTTAAGCATACCAAATTTGAATCGGATTGGGTCATCTGTTGATTTTTTATGATTTTTTTTACATTTCCCCCGTTAAACCCATTTCCTGGTATGCAAAGGATCTAGCCGCCCAGTATCAACAACAGCAACAACAATGGTGACAGCTTAGCGCTGTAGGGGATAACGCGAGGGAAACAGGTACGTGGGATGAAGCTCCCAGTCTGCAAAGGATGTCATGTATTCTCTAGCAGGATGCCCAGTTCCACTGGAATTCTGGGTTCAGAGATGAGCTGTGGAAGATGAGGTGTGCATGAGATGCCCTTCAGCCTGTTAGAATGGGGGAAAATACTGCACAAAAGCCATGGAACCACCAAATGATCCATAGTTGGGAGAAAGGGGTGGGGCATGAGGAACAGAGGAAGAAGACTGCAAGCCCTAACCATGGGTAGGAGATGTTGGCTGGGTTCACACAACATGTTAACCCACACTCAGTGGTTGAGTGTGCGTTGTTGTTAAACCGTGGGTTGTTTGTTGAACTGTGGGTTAGTGGGTTATCTGAACCCAGGACATTTTTTGTTTGTTTGCAGGGTGTAGGGTGGCTTGTCAACCACCCTAAAGAACTCAGCAACAAACCATGGTCTCTCAAGATGGCTAGTTTGAGAAAAATAAGCCACAGTGCATGGTTTACAAGCTACCTGATGGAAAATGTCTGGGGTTCAGACAACATGCTAATCCACAGTTCAACAAACAATCCACAATTCAACAACAACCCACACTCAATCACTGAGTCTGGGTTAGCATGTTGTTGTTTTCTTTTTTACCCAGTGCAGCTGAGTTCAATCAGGGAGATTTGCGCTTTTGAGAGTGATTCAGGGCCCGGGCTGATCGTCTGGCCAGGTAACCTGCTAGTGGTGGTGATTTGAAACACACGTGCACACAAAACGTTCCACTTCTTTTTCAGTCCTCTTTGCCGTCACAGAATGTCCAGCCTGATGCCCGTCCTTTCCCAGAAAGAACTGGATAGCATTTCCCTGACCAGGACAGGATTTGGGTTTGCTCTCAAAGCCTTCCATGTGCCTCGGAATATAGACGTCTCCCTGAAGCTGTTGACTGGCCGGAATGCAACGGAGAGGTGTGTTCCTTGTTTGTCCATTTATTTCATGGAGCGTGCAAGTGAATGCCATTGGCTCCTGCCAAGTTTTTTTTAGCACTTGAAATGAGTGGGAGTCGTACAGGAGCAGAATATTCTTCAGTGCTGGGAACGTACACAAAACGTTAGCATGATGCAGTTGCGAAAATGAGTAGGCACTGTTAGGTATAGAGTCCTGGTGCAAGCTTACACAGAAACAACAAAGAGGCTTGTGGGACCTTAAAGACTAAGAAATATATTTTGGCATATTCTGATGAATTGGACAGTGTCCATGAAAGCTTATGCTACAGTAAGGGTGCAATCCTATGCAGGTGTGAAAAGTCCCACAACTTCCAGCATTCTCCAGGCAGCATGTCAGCCTAGGGATGATGGGAACTGTAGGACATTTTCTTGTCTAAACATGCGTAGGATTGCGTCGTGTTCTTTAAGGTGCGTCAAAACTCTTTCTTGTTTTTGCTACAACAGACTAAGATTTCTCTCTGGAAAATGTTACATGGGTAACCTAGGAAGCTGCCTTCTACCAAATCGGAAAACTGGTCAGTTTAAGTTTACTATTTTATGCACTGGCAGCAGCTCTCCAAGACAGGTATCTTTCCAAGACTTACCTGGAAATAGCAGGGATTGAACCTGGGGCCATTTTCAGGCAAAGCATGTGTTCTTTCACAGTTTCAGAAAATATATATGCCTACCTTTGTAGCTGCTGCTGTTGTGCCTGGTTGTATTGAACACTGGTAAGAAATATTAAGGCTTAATTTCTTTAAAGGGGAGAAGTGGCAGGATTCAGGCTTGCGTAGGAACCATGACATCCACCCTGGAATGTCTCCTCCCAAATTCTAAGGGCTTTGCTAGACCAGGGTTTAGCCTGGGCTGACACCTGGGCTCGCCCCTGTGCGTCCAGATGACGCACAGGAGATCCCGGGCTCAGGCAGGGGTCAACCCTGCCTGGCCCCGGGATAATGGGCACCACTTTGGCCCGGTATTTTCACAGTCCCGGGCTGAGCCCGGGACCGTGGAAGGTCTAGCCCGTTCTGCAGCTTTTCCCGGCTACACCACTTACTCCCGCGTAGCCAGGAGAAGCTGCGCATGGGGCAGGGGGAGAGATCGGGGCCAGGGGCAGGGGGAGAGATCAGGGGCAGGGGCAGAGATTGGGGCCAGGGGCAGGGGGAGAGATCGGAGCTGGAGGAGAGATGTGGGGGGAGATCGGAGCCAGGGGAGAGATCAGAGCCAGGGAGATCAGGGGAGAAATCGGGGGCAAGGGGGAGTGGGGAGAATGATTTTTTAAAAAACTTGCCTAAGAGTTGCCTAAGAGCCTTCGTGCACATCCTGCCCTTTAAATACAAAAAACAATGGCAGACACAACGGGGCTTTCCTTTAGCCCGTCAGGTCTGACGTCCAGATTAGAGCGACAGCCCGTGGTAGCTGCACCGCGGGCTCGCCCCTCCTGCTGCACGGATTCAGAGGTAGGTCTAGCAAAGGCCTAAGTGTGTGATTAAAAAGCTTCACCAGTTGCTCGGTGGTTGAGGTGCTCAGTGGCGCTTTTTAAAATGCACCTGTTCCAGCCCCTGGCGCTGTTGCTGAAAGCGAATGATTGCTGCACATGGTAAAGAGAGGGCGCAGGGAAAGGTCTTCTTCATCTCTTGGCTCATTAAACTGAGGGATGATCCTCTGAATGCAGCCTGAGGCCACAGCTAGACCTAAGGTTTATCCTGGGATCATCCCGGGTTCGCCCCTGCCTGAGCACTGGATCCCCTGTGTGTCGCCTAGATGAACAGGTTTGACCCCTGGATGATCCAGGGATAAACCTTCGGTCTAGCTACGGCCTGAGTGTAGGCAGGTGGCCTAGTAGCTTATTTGCAAGGCGAAATTAATATCTTCAATAGCAACTCTTCACACTACCAGCACTTTCTTACACTTACTTTATTATTGACGTTTGTATTCTGCCTTATCTGCTAAAAAGCCCTCAAGGCGACATACAAGAATGTAAAACAACAAAACTGTACAACAATAAAAACAAGAACATTAAAAGTGGTAAAACATGAACACATTAAACTACTTGTTTTTGGGAGGCCAAATTGAAAAGATGAGTCTTTGCACCCTTTCTAAAGGCCAAGAGGATGGGGTGGGGGGCAATCATAGTTCTTGAGGGAGCACGTTCTATAGTTTGGGGGCAGCACTTGAGAAAGCCTTCTCAAACGTGTCTGACGTATGGGCCTCTGTGGGAAATGGTGACCTCAAAGGCCCTTTTCTGAAGAGAATGCCTGGCCAGGTTCATAGTGAGACCCACAGTCCCTTAGATAGCCAGGTCCTAAGCTGCGTAGGGCTTTAAATGTTGAGCCTGGAAAGTAACTGGCAACCAGTGCAGATCTTTAAGGACAGTTATAATATGTTCCATAGGGTGACCATATGGAAAGGAGAACAGGGTTCCTGTTTCCTGTATAGAAAAGGGAATTTCAGCAGGTGTCATTTGTACGCATGCAGCACCTGGTGAAATCCCCTCTTCATCACAACACTTCAAGCTGCAGGAGCCCTGCCCTCTTTTGTATCGCGTCATGCTAGGCAGGGCTCCTGCAGCTTTAATTGTTGTGATGAAGAGGGGGTTTTACCAGGTGCTGCAGGCATACAAATGCCACTTACTGAAATTCCCTTTTCTATGCAACTGTTAAAGATACAGAAGCCCTGACCTCCTTTCCATATGGTCACCCTAATATTCGAAGATACTGTACACCAGTTAGTGTCCTAGATTTTTTTGCACTGATTGAAGCTTCCAAACACTCCTCAGAGATAGCAACACATAGAGCAAATGTATGGATGTATACAAATACTTTAAGCACAGCATGTCAAGGTGAAAATGCAGGTAAGGAAATTGTGATAATAGAAGGTCAACTGCGAGGACATTTTGCAGTAATAATGAACTGTCTTGTATTGCCGTCTGAAACGGTCCTTGCAAACTGGCTGTCTTTTAAATTCCGAATGCATTTGCAGAGATTTGAAGGCACTGCTTCAAGAGGTGGCCAACACCCGATACATCCAGTGCGACAGGCTCATGCCTTCTCTTGGCATCTGCCACTTCCAAGGTCTCAGTGTCGTCACTGAATGGATGCACAATGGATCTCTCAGTTTGCTCATCCATGAGGTATGTAAAAGACAGAGGAATCCTCTTGGCAGGACCTCCTTTGTATAGGTTTGAAAGTATTAGTTATGAAGTAACTGTGGCCATGGCTAGACCTGCCAATATCCCGGGGATCACCCCGGGATCATCCCTGTGTGTCCACATGACGCACAGGGGATCCCAGGGGCAGGGAGGGATGATCCCTCCCTTGTCTGGGATATCGGCAGGCCCTAATAGCTCGCTTTTTCCCTCGGCCACGGGATATGTGGCCGGGTGTCATGGTTTTGCCGGGACCCGCACACGGGGCGCAGAGCTCCTCAGGAGCTCTGTGCCCATTGGGGGTGGGGTGGGGGAGCGGAAGGGTTTGTTTTTTTAAAAAAATAAACCTTACCTTTTGCACTCGACTGCTCCTTCCCCTTTAAAAACAAAAACAAAATGGCGGCCACGACATCCTCCTCCCAGGACATCGCACGCCATGTGTAGACAGAGGGGGAGATCTCGCGTTCATAAAATCGTGAGATCCTTCCCCCTCCGTTGCGCTAGACCACTAGTAAGTCATGATATGGTGCATACTTAATTTCTCCCTATTATTATTGTACATAGTAAAACAATAAAACAGCAACACCCTGGCTTACATTCTAATAAAATCATAATAAAACAATAAGAAAGGGAAAGGAATGCACCAAATAGGCCCAGGGGACAATAAAACTAACAGTTTAAAAGTAAGATCAAGTCAAGGTCTAAAAGCTGTAAAAAATAAATAAATAATCAACTGAGCTTTAAAAACTGTCCCTACATTCTTCTCTCTCCCCCCCTCCCTTATGCCAATGTGGGAGGCCAAAGATTCATATGTAGGGAAGATGTCCAGTCTGAAAGCTTAAACTGATCAATTACAAGTTGTAGCGAACATGAGTGTTCCAAGTGAAGTTTTTTATTATGCAATCACACTGCCTTTTTCACAGAATTTTGCAGGGTGGTCCGGACAATAACATCTTTAATTTGTAGTCCTCCTGTATTTTCCCACTGCTTCTTCCGTCTTTTTATTACCAGAAAAAGAAAGAAAAGACAGAATAGATGCACACTGCCCTGTGATTGTTAGCGACAGAAATTCTCTGACTGGAAGCAGCCTATATCAGACATCATAGGATATAACAGGGGTTTTAAGTGCAATGCTCATTTAAATTTATTTGCTAGAAGAAGAGATGCCACCTGTTAACTTCAGCAAAGGCAGTGTGGGCCTGACATCTGAAAAAAAATGCAACCCCCCTTTAAAAAGGCAATGGTTGTTGAAACACATTGGTCAACTGGTTATTGCACAAATTAGCAGTGGTTATGGTTCAAATTGGGCAAGTGGTTATTGGAAAAATGCATTGGCAGTGGTTATTGAAATGTATTAGACAAGATACAGTACACATGAGGAATGAACTCAGTTCTTGCTGGAAAATGGGCTTTTTTATAGTCATGCTGGCTTGGAATTATGGGAGTTACAGTCCAACACATCTGGAGGGCACCAGGTTGTGGCTGGCTGGTCTAGTCCAGCATCTGCTTGTCCACAGTGGGCCATCAGGTACCTCTGGGAAGCTCACAAGCAGAGCATGAAGACAAAGTTCCCAGCATCTCCTACTTGGAGACGAACATTGTCTGCACATGGGGGTCCCAGTTAGCTATCATCACTGATGGATGTTGAACTTCCCATCCTCTATGAATTTGCCTTAGTTTTTGTTTTGCTCTCAAGCCACGTATAATAATAATAATAATAATAATAATAATAATAATAATGATGATGATGATGATGATGATGATGGCAATAGCTACATCCCGTGGTAGGAAACTCCAGCAGTGAGCTACTCAATTTGTGAATTAATACATTGTTTTGCTTGACCTGAATTAATTGCAAATGAAAACAAGATTTGCATTGCCTTGCTTGTGTGGTGTGAGGAGGGCGGAACAACCCAGAGGCGAAGAAATGGGAACAGTTGGGTTAAGTCAACATATATAGCACAGGTGCACAACCTCAGGCCAGGTGCCAAAATCAGGTCCTCTGGGGTTTTCCAGATGACCCTCATCCCCTTTTCCCCTAACACTGATCATTTGGTAGTTTCCAAGCTTTGGGGCAGCTTACTCTCTCTCTCTCTCTCTCCTAAGGATTAGTTATTGTAGGGTGACCAACTGTCAGGATTTCCCCGGATTTGTCCTGGTTTTTGTTCTTTCCATGGTGTCGGGGGATTTTCTATAATTTTCAATAATGTCCTGGAATGACACACCTTCCCCTTTAAGGCTGCCATTAGCATGGCAGGAGGGAGTGACATGCTTTCTTGAGGCACATCATTCCCCCACCCCGAGCTCCAATTGAGGTCTTAAAGGGGAAAGTGGGTCATTCGTGGACATTATAGAAAAGGCCCCAATTGGAGTGGATGGTGGTGGTGCAGAATGAAATCCTTTCCCCTCCTCCACTCCAATCGGGTTCTTTAAGGTGGCGGGGGAATAACGTACTTTCTGCAGGACTCAGAAAGCTGCTTCCCCACACACACACTAGGGCCGGATCTACACTACTGCTTTAAAGCGCTTTATAACAGTTATAAAGCGCTTTAACTGCTTTAAAGCGCTATAAAACTGTTATAAAGCGCTTTAAAGCAATAGTGTAGATCTGGCCTAGGTGTCCTCTTTTTTGGTTTCCCAAATATGGTCACCCTAAGTTATTGGCAGTAAAAGCTTTAAATTAAAATATTCTGGTATTTCGGCCCCACCCCTTTGCCTTTAGCCCCTCCCACTACTGGAATATGGGCTTCAAGAGTGTTGCCAAAATTGATTCAGCCTTCGGTGTAAAAGAGCCCTGATCGTACTGCCGGTGGTTTTGTAGAGCAGATAAAGTTTTATATGGTGTATGTTGTAATTCACATGACCTTAATTTAGACTAAAGCAAGAGAGAAAAATAGAATAGTGGCAGAACTGAGTTTAACTCTGAAATAAGGGCTACATTTACATAACAAGCCAGGCTGCCTGGCCATATCATGACTTACTTTGAATGAAGATGAAGGCCCGTTCATACCTCCCACTAGCTCAAGCAGGTAAACACACCAGAAATTGTTTGCTTTGTGTGACATTCAAACCCAGGATTCTGGTTTGTTGTTCCCAAATAAACCAGGATTCATAATCCAACAAAAATGGTGGTTTGTTGATCTTAACTTGGAAAGGACACAATAATCCATTATCCAAGGTTTGGACATCACACAAAGCAAACCATTCCTGGTTTGTTTACCTACTTACCGTAACAGGAGGAGTAAGCTGGGACTTGCCGACATTCCTGTCTTATCATTATGGATGAACGCAACCAATATATTTGTGGTCTTTTTTTCTTTTAGCATGAACTCTACCCAGAACTGCCTTTTCCTCTATGTGTGAGAATCCTGTCAGATGTGGCAGAAGGTCTAAGTCATCTACACAGCTTGGAGCCACCTGTCCTACACCACAGCCTCAAACCCTCCAATGTCCTGCTAACTCTAGAGTACAGAGCTAAGGTGGGCACTTTTAGCATAATTTACTGTCTCATTTCCTTATAATTTACAGTACAACAGATTTTTAACAAATCACTCAGTTGAAAAAGATATAAGGCACCATTCTTTACATGTTTAGACAGAAAAAGGTAGGACTTCTTTCTGTCTAAACATGCATACAATTATACCTTTAGTTGCACAAGGGGCTTTGTTGACCTGGCTAATGGCATATCCTGTTTTTCAAGCCGTACTTCCTTCTTGCAGATATCAGATTATGGCCTAAAGACCTGGAGAAGGCAGCAGCTAAGGTCTGTCCTGGAGAACTGTAACAACAGAAGTTGCTGGGATTTGCTCTGTCTCTGCCCTGAAATACTTCAGGGAGGGAGCTTCTCGCAAGAAGGCGATGTTTACAGGTGAGCTTTGCCTTTCAAGACGGAATCTCCTCACTTGAGATTTCTAGATGGACCAATGGCATGACGCTAGGAGGCCACCTGCCCCAACCTGGTGCTGAACAAATACTGAAAATCCTTCTCCCAACCCCACCGCCATTCCTGGAAAGGCTCAAACCACTTTTTCTTTTGACTGTGGAAGAGCTTATAGAACTGGAGGACTTGAAAGCTAAGGATAGTCTGGACTAACCCAATACTTGGAGAAGCTACATAAGATCAGCCCTGCTGGATCAGACAAAAGGTCTATCTGATACAGCATCCTGTTTCTCTATAGTGGCCACACATATGCTGATGGAAAACCCACATTGAGCATTGATAGTACCCTTTCACTTGGGTTCCCCAGCGAATGGTACACATGCCTCTGATCTTGGAGGTATTAGAGAGCCATCCTAACAAGTATCCACTGATAGCCTTATCTGTCAAGAATTTGTCTAAGCCCACTTTGAAGATCTGTCCAAGTTGGTTGCCATTACCAGATGTTGTGGTAGTAAATTCCATAGCTAATGCACTGTGTGAAGAAGTCCTTCCTTTACTCTTGTCCTGAATCTCCCACGGTGATCCCACAAAGTATGTGTATTATCAGAGAGGCCTGTCCACTTTCTCTGCACCATGCATCATTTTGTACATTTCTGTCATTTTGTATACTCTTGGTTTACTCTCCTTTTTTTTTCAAAGCCCAAAATATTGTGACTTTTTGGTAGCTAGTGTTTCCAAACCTGCCTAGGGTGTGTGTGTTATTTATTTATTTATTTATTTATTTATTTATTTTATTGCATTTATATCCCGCCTTTTTTCCTCCAAGGAACCCAAGGCGGCATACATAATCCTCCTCCTCTCCATTTTATCCTCATAACAACAACCCTGTGAGGTGGGTTGGGCTGACAGTGTGCGACTGGCCCAAAGTCACCCAGTTGGGTTTCCATGGCTGAGTGGGGACTAGAACCCAGATCTCCCGACTCTCAGTCCAACACTTTAGCCACTAGGCCACATTGGCTCAATGCTGTCAAAGAGGGTGGAAAAAAAGATGGGGTGGGTGGGTTGCATAGCAATTTCTGAGCCTTATGAGCTTGCTTCAGACAGCAGGTATTCCAAAATAACTTGTGTTTTTCTCTTAATATTTGTGCCTAGCTTTGGAATGATGTGTTGGGAAACCCTCAGCAGACAGAAGCCATGGAAAGGTAGGCATTTGCAATTAAGGGCTGTTTTACTATCCTATTCTCTGACTGTCCTTCCTTCTATACAATATGCTTTGATCTTTTTCTCCTGGCTTTCACATGAGGGAACATCTATAAACACGCCACAAATCCTTTAAAAATATGCCATACTATACCATCTTCCTCGTTTAAAAATGTTTACATGAACAGGGATGACCCTGGGACGATCCCGGGATAAACCTTAGGTCTAGCTAACGCCACAGTGGGCCATTTTGATCCCGCTGCTTCTCCTGCACATAGCAGGAGATCGTGGAAACTTACACTTGGCAGACAGATGATGTTGTGAGAGGGACCTGCAAAAAACTGTGAGTGCCCAGTAATGAGCGTGCAATAAAAAGACTCACCTGGGAGAGTGTAGAGCGATTACGAAATTTGAGGAGCTGATCTTAAAAAAAGAAATTTAGAAAAGGGAAAATAAATTAATAAAAGGGTTAACGAGTGAAATATATAGAATACTAGTGGAAAAGGGGGAGACGGAAAGTGTAGTCAAGGTGGTTTGGGAAACTGATTTGAAGGAACAAATAGGGCAACAGAGTTGGGAAGGGATATGGAAACAAAGAGTGTTGAGAAATATGTCTGTGAGGATAAAAGAAAATTATTATAAGATTGTATGGAGGTGGCACCTAACCCTGGTAAGATTAAATAAAATAAATATGATGAATTCAGCAAGGTGCTGGAAAGGTTGTCAAAAGAAAGGAACGTATTTACATATGTGGTGGGAATGCGAATTTGTACAAAAATTATGGAAAATGGTGTTTAATGAGATAAAAGAAATTTTAGAAATTGAGATTGAAGAGACACCTATAATGGCATTGTTATCATTATATGGAGAACTGAATTGTACTAAAGAGACAAAAGAATTGATAATGAATTCGTTAACAGCAGCAAGATTAATGATATCTAGAAACTGGAAGGTTCAAGGGGATTATCATATAGAAGATTGGTATAAAGAAATATGGGATATTGCTATTAATTTTAAATTAACATGTAATATAAAAGTTAGAAGAGGGATGATAAAAACGAATGATTTCGAGGGAATATGGAAACAGTTTCTAGAATTTGTTTTATTAAAGGGGAGAGGGAAAACACCTCCAGAGGAAGCAATGAGATTCTGGAAACATGAATAAGATCCCTTGGGTGGGGGGAGCACTTTTATGTTAAGTATGATCAAATGTTTACTTTATATTATTGTGTATCATGTGGTATTGTATTATTTGTATTGCTGTATTGATTTGTATTGATGTTTAATAATTTTTTTTAAAAAAACACTCACCTGACGGAGCTCAAAAGAGCTCTTTGCATTATGTCTTGTAACTACATCTGCAAGTTATTTTCTGAGATTTGGGGTGGGGTGGGGGCTCCCAAACTTCTGTGGCTGTCCCTTCTCTATGTCTTCTTTCCATGCCTGGTACCAGTCTTCAGCTGGATTAGGCAGCTCCCTGCTATCTGAGTGACCCCCCTCCCCAGAAATAGCGGCACAGCTGTAGCACATGGCCAGATTTGGTTTTCTCCAGGTGTTCCGTAATCCCCGTCTGGGATCTGCATTTACAGACAAGACCTACAGGCTACCAAGAATGGATGGAAAATCAAAGTCTCTACAGTTGCTTCCAGTTTTGTGCTGCCCTCTGGTGTGCTTTCTTTGGATATCAGTGGAAATAGGATTTGCACACAGAAGTTGTTAGATCTGCCAGTACAAACCTACAGGCTGTTGATACAAGGCTTCCTGCACTTCTGTAAAACAATATTTTATTTTCCCGCTGCAGGAAAGAAGACTTTGCTGGAAGCCGTGACGTGCGTCTGCAACGGCGTGCGGCCTGGGATTGAGCCAGAGTTCATACCATACAGCCTGCCGCATCGCAACAAGCTACTGCAGCTCATCCTTCTGTGCTGGCATGAAGAGCCCAGTTATAGGCCAAGAGCCGCAGGTAAACGTTAGCATTTGCACATCTCTGGCAAAATCTTTCATAGAATCATAGAATAGTAGAGTTGGAAGGGGCCTATGAGGCCATCGAGACTAACCCCCTGCTCAATGCAGGAATCCACCTTAAAGCATCCCTGACAGATGGTTGTCCAGCTGCCTCTTGAAGGCCTCTAGTGTGGGAGAGCCCACAACCTCCCTAGGCAATTGGTTCCATTGTCATACTGCTCTAACAGTCAGGAAGATAGAGGCACCATTTCGTGGGCACTCACGTCAGGGCTGGCGTGTAGAGTAGGTGTGGACTGGGCACCTGCCAATGACCCACTGAGAAGATCCCCCTGGAGTTGCTCCTCCTCTTTGTCATTGCAACCTGCTTCTTCATTAGCACCCATGGGGGCAGAAATTTGGACTCTAAATGGAGCTTTGGACTCTAAATGGGTCCCAAAACAAAGATTTGAACTTAGCAATATACTGACACCTACATACAATTCATGCATTTTTCCTTCTACAGAATGCACAGCACTTCTACGGAATATTCTCGGAACATTTGGGAAGGAGATGATGTCTGATGCAATTTACAATTTGATTCATGCAAAGGTGAGTTGTCCCTGTTGGGGTTTAGATCTCCTGTGTCCAGCTTGATTTGCTGTGGTTCATCTGTTTCAAAACTACAATAAAAGCTTAGATGCCAAGTGCCATGATGGTCAGGAGGCTTTGCGGTATGCTTTTGGGGGATTCCACACGTCGTACTGAGAGCGCTTCCGTGCGCCCCCAGTGCGCACCCAAAGCGATCGTGTAGCTTGCCTGTTCGAAGAGACGAGGAAGAGGCGTCCTTGCCGCCGCCACCCACCTACCTCCTCGCCGGCCGGGTCGGAGAGCTCGGCGGAAGAAGGCGGGGTGGAGAGCTCCGCTCTCCACCCCGCCTTCTTCCGCCGAGCTCTCCGACCCGGCCGGCGAGGAGGTAGGTGGGCGGCGGCAAGGACGCCTCTTCTTCGTCTCTTCGAACAGGCAAGCTACACGATCGCTTTTGGTGCGCACTGGGGGCGCATGGAAGCGCCCTCAGTACGACGTGTGGAATCCCCCCTAGTGTGTATGATCCACGCAACTTTTTCCCGCTAATCCTCAAAAAATTAAATAAAGCTTTAAATTCTTTTGTTTGTTTTTTCTCAGATGTAAGGTGCTATTATTTCTATTTTGCAGAACTGGGTTAAGGAGTACTGACTAATCAAAGACTGTACAAGGCATCAGGACTTGATACTAGTCTCTCTTACAACATATTGTCCTGCAACTACTTTGGCATATGTAGAATAAATTCTGTTGAGAATAGTTCTGGAATAAAAGCAATAGGTTTTAAATATATCATCATAATGTAATTCATGTATTTAACCACTGTGAACCTCAACTTATAACTATCTGTGTATCTATAAATATTCTAAATTTGTTCATGTAATTTGAGAGAGAGAGAGAGAGAGAGAGAGAGATTGTATAGAATGTATATATTTATAACCAGCTCCTGGTTCATTTTGGGGCTCAATTCAAAGTGCTGATTTTGACTTGTAAAACCCTTCAAAGGTTAGGACCTCAGTATTTGAAAGATGCTACTTCCCATATGTATACACCTGGGTCCTAAAGTCATCAAAGGGTAGCTGTAAGAGAGAGGGCCAGCTGTGGAATTCATAGGCCTCAGTGCTTTACAGAAGAACGTCAGTGCTATTGAAAAGGATGCCCTTGAGTTTCCCAGTGCACTGTGTTGGATATGACTACCTGGTTGTTCAGTAAGTAGCAGGACCAGCATCTAAGATGACTTAAGATGGAGAGGCAACTGGAGATATTTAGGCACGGAGAAGAAGGTTACCATCTCCTGCTCATTCACTGAGGTCATCTGAGGGTATGCTCCTGGTGGTTCCACATGGACCTGTGGTCCAACTGGAGTCCACCAGGAGAAGAGCCTTCTGTGTAGTGGCCCCCTTCCTAAGGAACTCCCTCTGGAGATCAGGCAGGCACCAACATTGTATTGTTTTCGGTGCCTCCTGAAAACATCGTTGTTTTAAGAAGCTTTCCCGGAACAACTGGCCTTGGTTTAATCTGTACCTGTTCTTTTAAAACGTATTTGTTAATGATGTTTTTATTCTCCTTTTATTCTTCTATCTCAACTGTTTACCGCTCTGACATCCTTGGGTAGGGAGCGGTATAGAAATATTGTAAATAATATTTGATGAAAGTTGTAGTGCAACACATCTGGAGACCACCAGTTTGGGGAAGGATGTTTTAAAGAGTAAACAAGATATGGATAAACTTTGCTGTGCATGTCTCTTGGCAAGGAACCAAGGAAGGAAACTACAGAGCAATAGTTCTCCCAAAAAGAAAAAGAGATCATGAGTCATTTAGTGTTCATAATTTTTAGGATGGCATTTTCCGGGTTGTACCCACACCGCCACGAACACAGTTTCATGCTGTATTTCTCTCTTTCAGGATTGTGCGATAGATGCTGCTAAAGGCCCTGTTTCTCATGTTCTGGAAACAGACATGCATAATTTGGAGGTGAGCACTGGAACATAGAAAGTTGCTGTACGCCAATACAGACCATTGGTCTCTCTAGCTCAGTATTGTCTATACCAGGTGTGCTGTACCTCTGGTTCCCTGTATGTCCCTGCCTCTTTCCTCTGACCATCAGTCGTTCGGTGGTCTCCTGGCTTTCACCAGGTTTTCCCCATTCTAAAAGGTATTTGGGGGTATTTTGGGCCTACCCTTTTTTGCCTTTGGGCACACCCACCACTGGAATGTGGCCTCCAAGAGCTTCTCTGAAATTGAATTTGGTCTTTGGGCTGAACACTCCTGGGCTACACTGACTGGCAATGTCTCCCCAGGATTTCATACAGGAGCCCTTCTCAGCCCTAGCTGGAGATGCCAAGGACTGAGCCTTCAGCATGCAAAGCAGGTGTTCCACCACTGAGCAATGGCCCTTCCCTGATTCACTGGATGTCCCTACATTCAGGAAAAAACATGCAGCCTTACCAGGGTTCTTTTTCTTGGGCCTTTCCACATTCACTACTGTCTCTTTTAGATGGTGTCCATGTGATTTGTAATTGAAAACTTCCCCTCTGAGTAATACTCCATGAAGTTCAATGAAAAAGCACCATCTAGTGGTGGTAATAATCCCACAGTTATTTTAAAAACTGCATTATTTCCATTAGCAAGATTACCGAGGGAAAGCACAGGAGACGCCCTGGAGGTTGACAACATCATGTAAAGGACCCACAAACTTCAGTGGGTGGCCAGTCATGAGAATGCCGTAAATCGCTCATGAGAGAAGCTCCATGTGTTTATGATATTCTCCCAAAGCTCTGAGGGCTGTTCTTAGTTAAGGCAGGTATTACCCCCTACACAACAACACAAGTAACTTATTGGTGTTCATAGCAGGATCCTGCTCATGTATTTTTGTACACCTCTATCATGTCTCCCCTTAATCAACGTTTTTCTAAGCTAAACATTCCCAGCTATTTCCTGATGTCACCGGAGGAATTTCCCACAAAACTGGCCAGTGCTCTTGCTGGTGTACTGATTAACTTCTGGAAACAGGAACTGACTAGGGCTATTGATACAATCACTCCTAGATGTCCTCGGCCGAAATGCAGAATCATAGCAGACCACCTTCCCTTATACATTCCCAGGTGACCTTTAAGTGCCTCTCCCTCTGAGGTCATCACGTGCAGCGTGTGAACAGAGGGGGAGATCTCACTATAACAATATCACGGGATCTTCACCCCTCCGTCCCGCTAGACCCAGTAGGTCTAGCTAAAGCCACTATAACACCAGTTCAAATGTTGAAAATGGTGTTAAGTCCTCAATCCATTGCATTATGAAAGGTGAGCATTTATCCTTCCACGTAATAGTAAAAGTCTTTTAGCTGTCATAAGGGCTCAGAAAATCCATTTGCGCTGGCCATGTGTTAACTTCCAAGAAACCGGTAGGTAGTTTAGGAGGACATGCACAATGAGCAAACATAAGGGACAGCCCATTTTAGGGCCTACTTTGTGGCTGTGAGAAAACTTTATTTCATCACCATTGCATCTGCACAATGTAAAACCACAGAGCTGTTTCACGTGGCTCATAGCCTAAGTGGTAGAGGGCCAGCGGACCAGCAGTTGGGACCATCAGAGATTCATTGTCATCAGTTTGCATTACATTTTGCAGATAAAATGGAAAGTCAGCACATTTATTAATATCTGAAATAATGTTATTGTTCCTGGTTGTTTGCCGCAGGCAATCTGTGCTCAGAACAACAATGGGCCCAGCAAGAAAATTACTCTGAGAGCCCAGAGCTTGTCAAGTGAAGGAGGGCCAGGCAAAGACGGTAACCAGACATTCCTCGCCAGTAAAACCCTTCATGACACGGCCTTTGAAAAAGGTAACATTTTATTAACTCTTAAATCCATTAAAACAGGGATGGGATGAGAAGGAGGGGCGTTTCCCATCATGACCATGGAAGGGGATCAAAGGGTCAAAGTCCCCTTCCTCCCATGCCACAGTCCTGATCTGTTTGGGATGGGAGCTATTTGAAATCAACCACACAAGGGCAAACCGTATGACAGACGCCTCCCCACTCGTTTGGACCCCAGTAACATGTCAGCAGCTTTCATAATGTCATGCGAGCCTGTGTTTAACCTTTTTTGCCCACTTGAAAATGGTAACACTCCCATTTTCTGGTGTGCAAGAGGCCATTCCCTGCCCAGAGAAGAGACCCAATTCTGTTTCGCTTTGGCAATCTGCAGTTAATCGTGCACCTCTTTTAGGAGAGGACAAACGCTGGGCTCCCATTCATTTGTTCTTGCTTCATGGCATTCATGCAGCAAAGGCCACTTGCGGGATTGAATTGACAACTTGGAATCTCCCCTGCTCCCTGGTTCTCTCCTGTGCGTGATCCCAGCTGAGCTAATGGATGGGGTGGCTTCAAGTCTCAAAAATACATCCTTTTTCATCAGTCATATATGTGCCGCCCTTCTTCAATTTCCACTGTTGTACGAACGTAAGAAGAGCCCTGCTGGATCAGACCGAGGGTCCATCTAGTCCAGCACTCTGTTCACACAGTGGCCAACCAGCCATCAGCCAGGGATGAACAAGCAGGACATGGTGCAACAGCACCCTCCCACCCATGTTCCCCAGCAACTGGTGCACACAGGCTTACTGCCTCAGATACTGGAGGTAGCACATAACCCTCAGTAGTTTCAGAGACCTTCTTCTTCTCTTTGGCATGAAGTATCTGTATTGTGTGACATGCTTTACTTCTGTTTCCTGGAAGACTGGAGGGAAATGATTATTTTTAACACTTAAAAGTGCCTAAAACTTATTTTATTTATTTATTTATTATTTATTTCATTTCTATACCGCCCAATAGCCGAAGCTCTCTGGGTGGTTCACAGTTTTAATTTTAAAACTTAAAATTAAGAGAGGTTAAAAGATAAGATATCCTCTGCCTGCAGCCTCACAATCTCAGAGGCATGGTACGAAAGGAAAAAGGAATGTGGAGGGTAGAGGAAAGCAATGACCACATAGGATTGAACAGACCAGATAACTGTGTAAGAGACCATTCAACCCCTACACCCACCCTTGCCCCCACTATGATTAGGCTGTGGCTACTCTCAGTTTAGTAACAAAAGACCTGCAGGGTGGTGTAGTGGTTATAGTGTTGGGCTGGGAAGACACCTGCCATGAAGCTCACTGGACCAGTCACTGACTCTCAGCCAGACCTACCTCATAGGGTTGTTGTGAGGATAAAATGGGCCATGCAATACTCCTTGGGTTATTTGGAATAGGAAGAAAAACAGAATATAAATGTAATATTAAATTATACTATTAATAGTAAATTAATAGTAAAATTGGCAAAGTAAACAGTAAATTGGCAAAAAGTACAGCAGGGGGCATGTCTTTTGCACCCCAACTTTGCTGAAGTGAGATGACTTTCCAAAACCAACTTGAGTCCAGACAACAAGTAATAAAGCCGTCTATCTTACGTAGCTATAATCAAACGGATGGCTGTAATCTGCAACATCCTTCCTCTGGCTGACCAGATATGGAGTGCTGCTCTTAAGTTGGCTCCTCTGTTGTTCTGAGGAAGGAGAAATGTCACGTGAGTGAATCCAGTCAAAGTCTAGGTGTGCAGCCAAAACTTAGGTGTCGCTGGAACCTGGCTGGCTTTGTCCCACGACAATATTTTTCTAACAGGATCCTAACGTGTCAGCAGGATGCAGAACAAGTCTGAACAAACAAGTCTAAAGTTTAAAGGTCATCTTAGAGTTGCTTCCCTTCTGACTTCTCCCCTACTTTGTTTTTAAGAGATGCAGGGAAGTGTCTGGGAATATATGGAAAATGCATCCAGGAAATCTCTCCAAAGCTTGCTCAAAGAGCATCTTCGGAGATTCCAAACAGACATACTGGCCTGCTTCCCTTCATACACCTTAAGGATGTGGGCAGAGAAGGTGCAAAGCAGACCTTATCATAAAATATAAGGATAAATAGTTTTTTTTGGGGGGGGGGGGGTTTAAGGTGTGTGTGTTTTATATTGCTTGACAGATATATTAGCACAGAGAACATAATTTTTTTGTAGGAGCACAGAAACTGGTGTTGAGTGTAGGATATTAGCTTTATTTAAAATGCAGGTTTCTAGTCCTTATTGCTGCAAAATGTATGCATTGGAAGCACCTCCTGAAATCTTGGAAACCAGAGGAGTGGCTGAAAAAGACCTCTGGTTTTCTGGGGACAGAGCCTTGGTGTCCTCTGTAATTCCTTCCCCTTCCGCATGACCCTCTAGCTCAGCAGTTCTCAACCTGTGGGTCGGGACCCCTTTGGGGGTCGAACGACCCTTTCACAAGGGTCGCTTAAGACCATTGGAAAACACATATTTCCGATGGTCTTAGGAAACTGTATTGACTGAACTATGTCATGTATCATCTTTTGTATTATCAAAGCTATTGTTATGTATTATTTTCATTAGCAAACCATCCCATGACAATGGATCGTGTAGAGAAGAACGAAAATAATTTTATGGTTGGGGGTCACCACAACATGAGGAACTGTATTAAAGGGTCGCGGCATTAGGAAGGTTGAGAACCACTGCTCTAAAACATATCACTCAACTCCTTGTTCAGGATAACTCAGGCCTTAGCTAGACCTAAGGTTTATCCCGGGATCATCCCAGTGCTCCCGGGATATCCTGTGTGTCATTTACATGAACAGGGATGACTCCGAGATGATCCCAGTATAAACCTTAGGTCTAGCTAAGGCCAGAGAGGCAGCCGTATCCTTTTCTCCATTCCAGTTTCCCTCCTGTTTCTCCCTCTCAAGAGACAGGCATCATTCCATAAACTGTTCGGGCTCTTTTTTTTTTGTACTCAGTCACTATAGATAACTGTAATACTCTGTGTGGGACTGGCTTTGTGGCAGCTGGTGCAAATGCAGCAACTGGGATACTCAGTGGAGCACCTAGATATACATTTTATACAGATATACACATTACACCTGTATTAAAAGAACCGCACTGGTTGCCTAGTAGCTATCGAGCCGAGGTTTTGTTGCCGGCATTCAAAGCCCTAAACAACTCGAGATCAGGATACTTAGCAAACCATCTTCTATATATACCCAGTCAATACCTGAGATTTCCTGAGGAGGCCTTGCTGTTGATTCCACAAGCATCAGTGTTTCATGAAGTAATGGCACATAAGCAAGCCTTCTCGGTGGTGGCTCCCACCCTCTGGAACACTTTCCCAGAGGCAGAAAATATGGCAAACTTTAGATGCTTCTTGAAGATGTGCCTGTTTACTCAAGCTGTTCCTAATGCACTGCTCTGTTATATTGTAATCCTAGGGGATGCGCCCTGGGTATTTGTAAGGCTCTGAACTCAGATGTGCCTCATACCTCCTGCTCTGCAGCTTAGCAAGACAGGCAATTTGGGGGAGTTGGAGGGGACGGAGGTTGGGGAAGGCTGGGATAACTCATAGCCATGTCCCCAGTCTCCTCCTTTTCCCGCCCCTGGGAATGCCTCCTTTTCCCCATCCCCACACTCCAGTTTTGCAAGTGCAGAGTGGTAGACAGGCGTAGTTCTCTCCGCACCGGCTATGAGGGGGAAGAGGAGAGAGCAGGGAGCAGGGTTTCCTGGCTCCCAGCGTGGTGTCCTGCCTTCAGGCTCAGAGCCAGGAAACCAAACAATGAAATAATTCTACAAACCTTGGGTTGAACCCAAGTCTGAAGATACTTCCCTCATGTGTGTGGATGGGGCCGTTTCAGCTATATAAGGATCCGCCCTCCGAGAATGAGTTTGCTATTCCTATATAGCGGGTCGAAAATCAATTTCGTAACTCCTCTCCACCTTACTAGGTGCACAAACTTAACCCCATATAATGTATTCCACGAATAGGGCTGAGTGAATGCTCTAATATTTTGCAGGAGCTTCAGTTGTTCATGAAACTCATAGGCCCACTGATCCTTTCCTGATTCAGTTTCCTGTATTTTTCTTTTTGTATTCATTTTTGCAGGCCAACCAGCCTGGGGCAGCAAAGGACCAAGTCCTCCTCCACATTCCTTACCCAGCCTTCTTACGCCTGATTTAAGCGTGGGTGGGGAAAGCACCTTGCCATTTTGCGAAGAGGCAGAAGCTTGGGAGCAGCCTCTGGCCCAATTCGGGCAGAGACCCGACCTCGGCCCTCCTTACAGTAGCCTTCAGTACTGGCCTGAAAAGACATTAAGAGGTGAGATTTAAAAACAAAAGATGACGATGATTGGTGATGATTGATGATGGTGGTGATGGTTTTGCAGCCAGGTGGTGTTGAAAGGATAGATAATTCTATTTTGAACCAACCCTTTGAGAAAACTGCTTGCAATGCATTACAAATTTTATCATGGTGCGTGACCGTAGAAAGAAGCTGTGTACTGAAACTGCGTGATGCTTCTGGGAACATGCCCCCAGGCCCAAGTCATATGAGCCAGAAAGTTCCTGGAACAAGAGTGATCCAGGTCACACTAGCCTGCAGTTTTATGATGTCTGGCTGTAGCTGGCAGACAAAGTAAGGCTGCAATCCTATGGATGCCTACTTGGGAGTAAGCCCAATTGAACGGACTGGGACTTCCTTGAGTGAACAGGCATAGGATTGGGCTGCAAAAGGTTCTTAGACGTTGCTATTTCTTACATCCAATATCAATGTCAATATCCATTTCTGTGCTTGCATGGCAGTCAAAACTAGGGATGTGCTCCGCTTCTAATCGGACCGGCGAATTCGAAGCGGAGCGGGGGGCTTCGCCTGCCCTTAAGGCGGAGGCAAAGAGGATTGGGGGGCCGGCGGAGCGTGGCGAAGAGGATCGAGGTGAAGGCGGATCCTTCGCCTCGATCCGGAGCTCCGCCGGAAAGGTAAGTGGGGTTTACCGGGCCCTGCCGCTGTTGCTGTCGCCCATGCGGCGACAGCAGCAGGGCCCGGTACCCCCCCTCCTCTCCCTTACCTGCCTCCGTCCGCGGTCCATCAGCGTCTTCAATTGAGCCCGTGGTTCCAGCAGGAAGTCTGGGCCGCTTGCGGCCCAGACTTCCTGGTGGAACCGCGGGCTCAATTGAAGACGGCGACGGACCACGGACGGAGGCAGGTAAGGCCCCCCCTCCCCCTTACCGGGCTCTGCCACCGTCGCCGCATAGGTGGCAATGGCGGCAGGGCCCGGTAACCCCCCCTATGGGGGGCCGGGAACGGAGCTCCGATCCGGAGCTCCGAGCGGAGCGGAGTGGGCATAGGCGGAGTGGGGCCGGGGCGGAGCGGCCCGATCCGAAAAATGGCGGATCTGGAAGTGAAGCGGAGTGGGGGTCCATGCACACCCCTAGTCAAAACAATGACCCAGCCCTGTCGATAATTGGCTGTTAGTTTTGCTCATTGCTAGGAACCCCAGCATAACCCTCCTGAGTCTTACTAATCAGAATTTGGGGGCAGATGAACCCAGGGCTGAGTCCAGGTTTGAGGAGGGGACTGGGCAAAGTGTCCTCTGATGTAGCCCCTCTTTTATTGGTGGACTTCCGGGGATGTAGTGACAGCACTCCAAGCAGCACTGGGCAGCTGGGTGTAGTTATCCTTTAAGTTCCCACAATGCCTCAGAGCAGGGGTAGATGTTTCGGCCTCTAGGTATTTTAGCCTACAACTCCCATAATTCCTCACCATTGGCTATGCTGGCTAGAGCTGATGGGAGTTATAGGCCCAAATATGGAGGGCCACAAGTTGCCCACCCCCTGCTCCAGAGTGACGGTAGCCTATTGTAATCTTAACCAAGCATATGTACTTGTAAAGTAAGCTCAATGGGGCTTCTTCCTTAGTAAGTTGCTGTTATTTAAATCGCTCCATCACTGTGCGTGGTGTTGTAGCTCGTCAAAGAGGACAAGTCCTTGCCCCAAGGAGCTTACAGTGTAAAGCAGCCTTTCCAAGCCTGGTGTCCTCCAGATGTGTTGGACTACAACTCCCAGAATCCACAGCCAGCATGAGGCACAGAGTGCCCCTGAGTTATGAGCTGCTTAAAAAACAAACCTGGGTTGTTGTGATGTGTGAACCCGACCACAGGCTATGAAGTGGCAGTGGTTGGGGGAGGGGAGTGACATATAAATTGCTCCTTGTGGTCAGGTATGTAGGACATCTCCCTCAAAGGATGGGGTAGGGCGGTTATTGGGAGTAGGAAAGAACCCAATAAAGGCTTGCTGATTTCTTCTTATTTTCCCCATTGTCTGCCAGAACCTTGCTGCAAAGGAAGGAGCTGCTCCATCCTAGCCTGCGGCCGAGAAACCATCTTGAGCTGTATGACAGAAGGCTGCTTGAACCGCCTCTTGGACGTCCTGCGCTCCCAGCAGCTCTTGTCCAGGACAGACTATGAAAAGATCACCTCGTTCCCCACCTTGACTGGCCGGGCCCGGGCTTTGCTCGACACCTGCCTTTGCCTTGGGGAGAAGGCTGCCCAAACGGTGGTGTCTGTATTATCTGCCAGCAAATGCAGACCTTTGCTCCGAAGCATCCGGGCAAATTCAGTAAATTAAATCCGTTACCACGCAGGGTTTTTTTTTTTAATTTTTAAAAAATCTCTCTCTCCAAAAGAAAAACGTATGTCTCTGTGAATTGGTAATTGGCAATGGCAATGGGTTCATTGCGCCTTCATTACCCGCTGTTGTGGATGAAGCTCTCGTGCTACTTCTGCTCAGAGACTTTTATCCTCTTAAAGGAGAAACGTGAGTTGGATTAAGAAATCGCGTGCCTGCAGTAATAACATCCACGTCCTTTTAATACCGATGGTCGCCCGGTTGGACATTTGAGAAGTTGGAATTGTGTTGCAGCTGGTCAAGTTTCTTCTCTTCGCCTCCTTGTTGAAGAGAGCCGGCAGCGGGCTCTTGTTTTCAGACTGCACGGCAGGGGACGGCGGAGGCTTGGCAAATAAAAAGGAAGGGGCATTTGAGGGCAGCGCTGCCCAAGGGAAACAGGGAGAAAAGGCTGCTGAGGTGAGCAGAACACAAGGCCGACATGACTAAGACATTGCAGCAAAGCACCTTCTTCCAGAGGAAACTTTGTTAATGGCTGAGTTTCAGGAAGGCTTTCAAGCAAACAGCGAGGTATTGGCTCAGCCCTCTCGAGCAAATGATTCTTTTGCAATGTACGCCTGAAATCTAGGCAGGTTCTGAAAACAATGCCGTTGGATGCGCCTAGGTGAAGAATGTTGGCATTCTGCAGCCAACTGTGTCCACTGAAATTGGTGGCAGTTAGTGACTTGGCCATGTGCAGTGGCCGAAAAAAATGATGGGAAGACCCAGGTCAACTTGACACTAAAGCCATGTGTGTTTGGCTCTGAGAGATCTCTTGGGAACCCTACATAAGCTGCACTGAGCTCTCTGGAGGCAGAGGAAGGGGGTATAAATACTGTATATGGATTATTTTTTAAATGATGTGAATATATATATATATATTTGTACACTATATTATATAGTGTACAAATATATTATATATATATATATATATATTATATATATATAATATATATTTGTACACTATATATATAGTGTACAAAATTGTTTTTTTTAAAAAAAAAAAAAAAAAACACCAACACACATAATTAAAAAAAAAGGTTGGATCATCCAGACTGTTAGTAGCAGTTTGGTCCATTGAAAACAATGGGACACATTAGCCAAGAACAAAGTGCAACTCATTTACAGTGCAATCCTGTGCATATTTACTCAGATGTAAGCCCCGTTGAGTTCAATGGGGCTTATTTCCAAGTAAGGTCGCATAGGATTGCAGTGTTTTCCAGTTCCAAATGGTAATAACTAAGTAATGTGTAATTGAGACCAGTCATCGAACCCTTAGGAAAAAAATAAACTTAGGCTGCAATCCTATGTACACTTACCTGGGAATAAGTCTCATTGAACCCAATGGGGCTAACTTCTGAGTAGACATGTATAGGATTGCACTGCATCCTATGTGGCACTGAGTGTGCTCAGTTCTCAGTGGACAGTTGCGGATTTGCTTGGTTTTCACTACCTTACTGCTTTTGCCCTAAGGATTTTTTATTATTATTTTTTTTTAGTAGTTCTGCAAACCTTGGAACCCCTCACACATGCTGGCACCTCTTTCTAGTGGCCCCATTTCAGCCATATCACTGACAGCTATCAGTTCACTGTTAAGGTGTGGTCATCTGTTGGCAAAAGCAAAAAATGCCCTCTGCAACCATTTGCAGGAGGACCTAAAGAATCTAGAAATAGTTTCTGGAAATGCTCTCTGTAGACCTATATTGTGCTAAGATAATGCAGCATTAAACTTGTACATTTAAGGGAAATTCAAAGAAATTCCGATTGAGTGTCAAAACCTGGTAAGCAGCCCTGCCAGAACTTTTTTGAGCAGGTGGTGACAGACAGTGAGCTCCCCATCTTAAGTGCAAAGCAGTATATGCACCAGTTGCTGGGGAACATGGGTGCTGTTGCACCATGTCCTGCTTTGTTGGTCCCTGGCCGACAGCTGGTTGGCCACTGTGTGAACAGAGTGCTGGACTAGATGGACCATCAGTCTGATCCAGCCGCAGGGTACTTCTTAACAACTTGTGCATTATACTGGTGTATGCAGCCCACCTCAGGGATGTGGCATAATATCCTACCCCATACGCTTTTTAATGATAGCTACAGTAAATACAGCGCCAGCAATAACATGGTAGAAGCAATGAGGAAAGGAACCTCCCTTTCACTTTTTAAAAATTGTAATCCATTTTGTAAATGATAAAGAAAATAGCACTTAGAGTACAATTAAGTGAATAACATTGTCATAAGGGGGTTAATGTTGACTTAGTACAGCAACATTTGTAAAGATTTTTTTTTTAGAATGAAAGTTACATTTACCCAAACAAAACAAGCATTTGTATCTCTTTAAAAAGTTGTTTGAGAGGTCAAAAACCATTTGTTCCTTTACATATATGTACAGGCACGGGAACCAAATTTCTGTAAATTGATCACAGGGTACGCTGTTCATGTTAGTTGCAGCATAGCCTCATTATGTAAGATATGTGTTTAGGAGTCATTAAAAGTGGAAAGAAGTGCTAACCCTGGGTCTGGTTGTGTTTTTTCCTGCATCACATCAGAATTACAATGAAGTCTTCTACAAAGGGACAATTGCACCACATATATGAAACAAAGACCCTCACTCTTTACGAGTTTCTCTACATGAAGCAAAAATCCCACAACTTTACTGGGCTTCCTTCTTCCGGAGTCTTTCAGAGTTTATGATGGGTTCCTTTAAATGATGAATATGTGATTTGGAATTGAAAACTTCCTTTCTTGGCAATACTCTATATGTTCAATGAAACAGCGGCATCTAGTGGCTTTATTATAGAGCTACGCCAGAATTACACATTGCTGATAAGCTGTGTTAATTTTTATTTCGGCTTATCTCCGATCTTTTTGAAAGCAGGATAAAGGGCAGGGCGGAGAAAGACTTTATGGAGGTTGATGACATTGTGTGAAGTACCCATAAATTTCCATGAGTGACCGAACATGAGCGTGCAAGAAATCGATCATGTAGAAAAGCTCTACATCTCCTCCTCCCGACACCTGGATGACAGCTATTATTTATACCTTGCCACTCCCAGTTTGTGGAATGGCTTGCCAGGAGAGATTCGTCAACTTAATAGTCTTCCGGAATTTAAGAAAGCCATAAAGACTGATCTCTTCCGGCAGGCCTAGCCGCTTGAATTTTAAATTTGCCTTTTAATGATGTGCTGCTTTTAGTGATATACTGGTTTTAAATGTTTTAATTAGTTGTATGATGTTTGCATTTGTGTTGTGCCCTGCCTTGATCCAGAGGGGGAGGCGGGTAAGAAATATTGTTGTTGTTGTTGTTGTTATCATCAGGGGTTGGCAATTTGTGATGTTTGCAGCATTTTGTGCAATCTACCAAGCCTCAGGGATCTCCAGCCTCCTTTCCCCACTGCTGTTTGGGTGATGCTGTTAGCAACACAACAGTCCCAATCGAGTTCACGGGGTGGGAAAAGAGAGTCCAGCCTCCCTACTCCAGCAATCCTGATGCAGCTGGGATTTCTGTTTTGGAAACCGTGATCCTGCTCAGGGTTGCTGTAGGGTGAGAAAGGCTTTAACTTCCTCCCTACGCCCAGCAATCTTGCTCCTGGTGAGATTGCTGTTTCCCTGCTATTCAGTTAGCAGAGAATTTAAACCTGCATGCTGAGATGGGGATGGGTGCAGCCCCCACCCCCAGGAACCACGCACAGCCCTCAAGGCTCTGACCCACTTGTATAGGGTGAAGTTTTATCGGGATGGGGTGCCATCAGTGCAGAGGTTTTTAGGTTTTCTGAAGCATTCCAAGAGGCAGTTCCAGAGAGCGATGTGCGCGTTTGCACTGAAGCGCTTGCCCGAACCAGACCAGCAGAAAGAAAAAGCAGACCTGTGTGTTGGATTCACCAGTTCTGTTGAAATGTACAGGTCAGTCCTGCCCTTTTGCACCTTTTTATTTTTTCCGGCTGGGGCTCTTCTGTGTTTAACCACCACTTGTGACACTGAAATTTTGTAAGTGAAGCTTTTCACATTTTTTGGAGTCCACATCAGGGGGAAAAGGTCAATACAGCAGAGGATCTCTGCTCGGTGGGGTGGGGGTGGGGGGTGGGAAACTTAGCAATCCAACTTGCAGGCAGGGGAGCCCCATATACACATCAGGGCACCCATGCCTAGATGATACCACTGGTTCAATGCCGTGTGGCAGAGTGGGTGCATAAAGCTTTCCTCTTGCTCAACAGCTTGCCTCAGTTTAATTTTTTATGCTTGTCAATTCCCACAGGGCAGCTAAGCGTCCTCCTGCTAGTGCCAGAACTTGAACCTACATGCTTCGGTTCCAACGGATGCAGGAAAACAACACCTGGCCCACCTTTTTCATGTGTTGAGCAAGAGTAAAAGACAGGGATGGTATAAGCGTTAAGGAATTTTGCTTCCCATTAAGCAAGGGAAGGAGAGGCAGGAACAGCCCTAGCTTACCTGTCAGCAACCAGAGCCCCCACCCCCAAACCCCAAGGGCAGACCTAGGCTGAGGATTGGAGTAAATCATGTTACCCCTTGTTAGGAAATTGACTTAGCAGAGATTAAGCAGCAGCACAGCAGCTTCAGCGTTTGACTCTCTTGCTTGGTTTCTAAGTGCCTTCCCTCAGGAAGAAATATACTCATCAAATATACATTCATCAATTAACATATTAATCAAGAAGCTACCTCTCTTGTCCTTGACATTTTACAGTCTAGTACTGATTTTTGTCTGTCTCTTCTGCCAAGACTCTTGTTCATGCATTGGTTATTTCTCGGTTGGACTACTGCAACCTTCTTCTCTCTGGCCTTCTCACATCAGTCCGTTGGTTTCTGTTCACCACTCTGCCGCAAAGATCATCTTCTTGGCTCGCCGCTCTGACCATGTCACTCCACTTCTGAAATCTCTTCATTGGCTTCCAATTCACTTCAGAATCTAATATAAACTTCTCCTGTTGACCTACAAAGCTTTTCGCTGTCTAGCTCCTTCCTATCTTTCCTCTCTCATCTCACACTATTGCCCCGCTCGTGCTCTTCGCTCCTCTGATGCCATGCTTCTCGCCTGCCCAAGGGTCTCCACTTCCCTTGCTCGGCTTCGTCCATTTTCTTCGGCTGCCCCTTACGCCTGGAACGCTCTTCCAGAACATTTGCGAACTACAAGTTCAATCGCAGCTTTTAAAGCTCAGCTAAAAACGTTTCTTTTTCCTAAAGCTTTTAAAACTTGATTTTGTTCTGACTTTTATACTGCCTGTTTGGTGCATTCTCTTCCCCTCATTGTTTTATTATGATTTTATTATAATGTAAGCTTATGTGGCAGGGTCTTGCTATTTATTATTTTACTCTGTACAGCACCATGTACATTGATGGTGCTATATAAATAAATAAATAATAATAATAATAATAATAATAATAATAATAATAATAATAATAATAGAAAAACAACGTTTCAGAGACTGTGCTAAAGTCTAGTTTTTCTTCCAGAGCTTAACCCTCTGTGGATAAATTTTCCAGCTCTGACACCCCTATCTTCCATTAAATGAGGAGGACACCCACCCACTCACCCCACTCACATGCTGTAGTGTTTTATTGACTGTTCTGTCTTTTTAAAGCTGTTTTTAACCTTTTTAGGGATATTGTTTCATTGATTGTTTTATCGTGTTTAAACTGTCTTTAACTTTGTACGCTGCCTAGGGTATTTTGTATATAGGCAGGATAAAAAATTGAATAAATCATGATCATCATCTTGGGAAGCAGAAATATTATCATTTATGATAAAATGGTCCCAAAATGGTTGGTTTTATAAAACTATACCTTGTATCAGCTCAGAGGGTCTGATAAGATCAACGAAGGGGATGAGCACAGCTCTGGGAGAAGGGTCCCTGGGAGAAGGGTCATGGTTGCATCCTCAGGCCGGTCTGGCCAGCCTTCCAAGGGCTTAGGTGGGGCTCTTGCTCCCTGCCTCCAACAGGGAGCAGCAACGGAGCAGGAGAATAATCCCACATTGCCTGAGGGAGGATTGGGTCCCAAAGGCTGCTGGGCAGGCAGCTTGACTTAAAGCTTCATCCCACGTACCTGCTTCCCTCAGATTATCCCCGTGGCGCTAAACTTTCGCGGTTGTTGTTGTTTTTGCTACCGGGCGACAGCGAACCTTTGCATACCAGGAAGTGAGTTTAAGGGGGCAAATCTAAAAAATCATTAAAAATCAACGGATGACCCACTTCAATTGAAATTTGGTATGCTTAAAGCTCTCCCTAATATCTATTACTGTGCCAATTTTGGTGTCTTTATCTTTAAAGCTTACGCAGATGTAAGCATTTCTTTAAAATCCTGCTCCTGCACCCCACATACGCTCAAAAAGTCGGGGCTAAATACGGCGAATCTTTTTTGCACAATTGTTTTATTGTGCAAAGGGATTCACCATATTTAGCCCCTACTTTTAAAGCTTTTTTGCAAAATTAAGGCAGGATGCATGGGAGTACTTCACAATCAAAGCAGATTATAAGGTGGAAAACTTCTGCGTCCTTCGCATGCAATTCGCAGTGATTGCACAGTATAACACTGGTGTGATAAAGCTCTTAGCAGAACCATCTCCCAACAGTCCTTCACTCACCTCCACAACCTCAGCCATATTCCCTCAGTATGCACCCAGGAATTGAAAAAGTGACAACTTTGTTATTTTATTTGTATTTTAACATTGTTTTCCCCCCTTCAAATTTGGCGGTTCACTTAACTTGCTTTATTTGCCTGTATGGACGAGCCGCCCCTCATGGGAGGTTTCTAACACTAATTGCGAAACTGCCTTCAAGTTGGCTTGGAGCTTCCTTGTACTTAGGGTGACCATATGAAAAGGAGGACTGGGCTCCTGGATCTTTAACAGTTGCATAGAAAAGGGAATTTCAGCAGGTGTCGTTTGTATGCTTGCAGCACCTGGTGAAATCCCCTCTTCATCACAACAGTTAAAGCTGCAAGAGCTATACTAGAATGATCAGATTTAAAAGAGGGCAGGGCACCTGCAGCTTTAACTGGTGTGATGAAGAGGAAATTTCACCAGGTTCTCCATATATACAAATGACACCTGCTGAAATTCCCTTTTCTACACAACTGTTAGATACAGAAGCCCTGTCCTCCTTTTTGTATGGTCGCCCTATAGAACTAAGGCCTTAGCTAGACCTAAGATTTATCCCGGGATCGTCCTGGGGTCATCCCTGTTCATGTAAATGATACACAGGGATCCCGGGAGCAGGCAGGGACGACCCCAGGACGATCCTGGGATAAACCTTAGGTCTAGCTAAGGCTTAAGTTTACAGAATTACTTCACACGATTTGAAGCATGCAAGCAATGCCTGCTTTGGTCCATATAGTCATGTTGCACATCCTTTCTACATTTCCAAAAAAGGGGAAATGTAACTGTAAAAGTGAATGTCTGATAACACTGCAATGGTTGTATTTGTTCTTAGAGCCAGTCTGCATATCTTCCTTGAGCCTCCATCTGTGGTTGCTGACCCATCAGCCCAGGAACGTTTTAAACTTTAAACTGGTTTAAGGCACATTTCCACTAGGTTGCAGCAGATGGAGAAGTGGGAAGAAGCAGGGCCACCCCACTGGCTCTCCAAAGAGACCAGTTTCTTTTGGCTCCTTATTGCCCTGAACTGTTACGTTAAACCTAATCCTTAGAACCTTATAGCTTTAAGAACTGGTCCCTTCTTTTTTCCTCCTCCCTCCCCATCGCCTTTTCCTCTTGTGCCATCTGTCTTTTAGATGCACTGGATTTATTTATTTTCTATTGACAGAGATGTTTCGACCTGGAGGAGCTATACTAGAGTGACCAGATTTAAAAGAGGGCAGGGCACCTGCAGCTTTAACTGTTGTGATGAAGAGGGAATTTCACCAGGTTCTCCATATATACAAATGACACCTGCTGAAATTTCCTTTTCAATACAACTGTTAAAGATCCAGGAGCCCTGTCTTCCTTTTCATATGGTCACCCTATTGCACTGGAACATGGGATGTTGTGAATGTATGATCAGAGGCGCATGAGTTTCCCTGCTTGAATCCACACAAAAAGCACCCAGAATTGTAGGAAGGGATGGTTTTCTAGATGCAGGAAAAGAAATCTCCCTCCCCACACTCCCAATCTAGACTGGACCCCCACCACATGGCTGCTTTTTCTTCACAACGAAGAGCTAAGAGTATTTTAAAATGGCGTGCTTGATGGAAGATGTAACTTTGGTCCTTGGAGCTTTTATACATGAGCAGTTTGTTGCCGCTCTCAGAAGTTTGTGAGTCCTTTAAATGTAGAGTTGCCATATGTCCTGGAAAACTGGGAATGTCCCGATTTCCAGGAGATTCTGAAATGTCCCAACCGGCTGGGCAAGAATCCCGGATTCCTGGTCCAGCTGGCCGGAGAAATTCTGACCTCCAAAATGGTACTGGTAGATGAAGGGAATTGGCACCAGTAGGAAGGCGGAAGAAAGAGAGACGAGCTGGTAACTGGTATTTCTAATCTTGTTGCCAGATTTTCTTGTATAATTAATTAAATTTCCACAGTTTACTTCATGTTATGGTCTTAACAGCTAATGAAGCAGTTTAAAAGAAGGACTAGAATGTATTACATGTTTGAAAAAGAGTAGTTTGATTTTCAATTTGTTGTGTATTACTTGTTTCTTAAATATACTACATGTAGTTTTTAGATAAATGACAGTAGATAACTAGTTTTTATCAAGTTTTTTAAGTTAAGAATCTGCTCAGTAGGAGCCAAGATTGATAGATATGCATAATATTGTAGCTACTAGAACAAAAAATTATAATATCACAGATATCCAAATTTCAATTATATTTTTATGGGTGTTGTTCTTGTTCTTTATCTTTGATATTAAAAAATGGTTTTGTAATCTATTTGTTTTAGCTCCTGAGGAAGGATTCCTCTGAATCCGAAACGTTGAGCATTTTCACATCATTACAAAAATAAAAAGTTCATTGTTTATCTATACACAGCACCAGAGCTTGCCTCTCTTTCTTCCACCTCCAAAATGGTGCCTTGAGCCTGTTCAGCGAAGTGGCAGCAGCAGAGAAAAAGACGCATCAACCCAGCGCTTTTTCCAGAGCATCACCGCACCTCCACAACCTCATCTGAGTCACTCACCAAGACTCACCTTACTGCGCTCAGTTTTTACCAAAACCGTAGCCCCCCCCCCCAAAAAAAATTATTGTCCTGGTTTTGTGGATTCAGAATATGGAAACTCTATTTAAATGACACTGTCAACCTTCATGACATCTCCTTTGCTCACTTTTTTTAAAAAAATAGATAAAATGCAGTATTTTAAATAAACACAGCATTCATTCCATCATTAGATGGTGCTGTTTTATTGAACTTTAATGGAGCGGCTGACCATTGCCACCAGGGAATCCGGGAGCCCTCCAGAGAAGCAAGCCTAGGGTGACCAACTGTCAGGATTTCCCCGGATTTGTCCTGGTTTTTGTTCTTCCCATGGTGTCAGGGGCGATTTTCTATAATTTTCAATAATGTCCTGGAATGACACACCTTCCTCTTTAAGGCTGCCATTAGCATGGCAGGAGGGAGTGACATGCTTTCTTGAGGCACATCATTCCTCCACCCCGAGCTCCAATTGAGGTCTTAAAGGGGAAAGTGGGTCATTCGTGGACATTATAGAAAAGGCCCCAATTGGAGTGGATGGTGGGGGTGCAGAATGAAATCCTTTCCCCTCCTCCACTCCAATCGGGTTCTTTAAGGTGGCGGGGGAATAAAGTACTTTCTGCAGGACTCAGAAAGCTGCTTCCCCACACACACACTAGGTGTCCTCTTTTTTGATTTCCCAAATATGGTCACCCTAAGCAAGCCTGACCGGCGCAACCGGGGCTGGGGGCCCACTTCCCGGGGTAACGGGGCACCCCCAGCCCGTGGTTGCATTGGGCCTTGTTTCTCCTGTTGGCGCGGCCATGTTTACCAGGAAGTAGGGAGTCTCACGAGACTTCCTACTTCCTGGTAAAGATGCCCGCGCTCGCAGGACTGCCTGCCGGGACCTAGCCAGGAGCAGCAGAGATTTCGGCTGGCTGATCTGCAGCCAGACAGCATGAAGACGAGACTTTCGGCGGCAGCTACAACTCCGTGGCAAGCTGGAGCTATTGCCCGGCACGTCAAGTGGATAAATTGGCCAGCAGGCAGGCCTGGCTGCAGTGGGCGGCCTGGCCTGGCCTGGCTCCCGGCCTGCTTGGTCTTACAACTGCAGCTCCTTGGCTGTGTGGAGCCCTGGCCTGTGTGGAGCCACACCGGCAGCAGCAACAGCTCAGCCAGCTACAGAGGGTAAGTTATTCCCCCTGGGCCTCTTCTTTACCTGTTCTTTGCGTGGGGGTAAAAATTGACTTGTGAAAATCTAGTTTATATTACATCTCAAGTGTTAAAATGTTTTAAAGAGAGCGGCACTTTCTTGCTTAATATTAAATCACACTGAACAGGCCTTAGAAAAGGTTGCTTTGCTACAGTAACCCAATAATTCTTTCTCTCTTCTTTCTTCTTACCTGGGAATAATTCCTATTAAACTCTGTGAGGTTTGCTTCTGGTTAGGGCACAATTCTATGCTGGGAGTTGTAGGACTTTTCTTCTGGCTAGAGAATTGCACCTTTTGCCTCCCTGTCTAATCTTTCTTTACTGCATATTTCCCATTTTCTGTTTAGTCTAGCACTGATATCTCCCCTCTTATCCACAGTGTTCTTTAGCTATTATTTTTCTAATCCAGGACCTGTTTTCTTTCGAAAAATGGAAAATAATAATTGTTTTTTGTATTGATCTTGTATGAGGGCAGCAAAAAGAACTACCATAAAGAAATTTGTACAGCAACTAAAAATACATATTAATGTTAGATACATTGAATGTCTCACTTGTTCTTTATTTCAGTGATTTTAACATTAACATATTTTGTCAAAGAGGTTGGTCTTAATTGTGAGCTGTAGAAGCAGACATGTGACCAAGACCATACACCCCTTGGGGCCCAGATGGGCCCACCCCTTTGGGAGCTGGGCATGTTGGGGTGGTCATGCCTCCTTGAGAGCTGCCATATTGTCCACTTTGTGGTTTCCAAAATATGGTCAGCCTAGTTAGTCATGATATTTGTACATTAGAGAAACATCCTTATTCTGTTGTTTCTGGTTTGAAAGAGAGATAATGGCCTAAATTCAATTGCTACTCTTAACTGGAGTAGACACAGTGAATCAGTGGGAACTTGGTAGGTCCCCATTTCTCTAAGTTACATTGCTTCATTGTGCCTGCTCTGCAGGGTACTAACAATCGGACTGGTGATCCGACCTGTTTCTGTAATAGCCAGAGGTGCAGCATGAGATACTGCTACATCCAGAATTTAGCCCACTGAGAATCTGAGCTCCAAAAGTGTTGCCTTCCTAGAATCATAGAATAGTAGAGTTGAAAGGGGCCTAAAAGGCCATTGAGTCCAACCCCCTGCTCAATGCAGGAATCCACCCTATAGCATACTTGACACATGGTTGTCCAGCTGCCTCTTGAAGGCCTCTAGTGTGGGTGAGCCCACAACCTCCCTAGGTAACTGGTTCCATTGTTGTACTGCTCTAACAGTCAGGAAGTTTTTCCTGATGTCCAGCTGGAATCTGGCTTCTTTTAACTTGATCCCGTTATTCCGTGTCCTGCACTCTGGGAGGATCGAGAAGGGATCCTGGCCCTCCCCTGTGTGACAACTGTGGTGTTACACCCCACAAGTCAATTCCAAATGTATGTCTGTGGTTTGTAAGTCTGTGGTTTTTAGAATGTTGGCCTGAGTGGGCGGAGTTAGAATGTCTTGGGAGGAGGGAGGAGTCATATATAAGGGAAGGACTGAGGAGATTGAGAGTTCTTCTTTTCAGGAAAGGCTTTCCAGGGAGACTTGTTAGGTACTCTTAGAGTCTGTGGTGCTCTCTGTATTTATGGTACTTAAGTTCTGGGAAATTTGAGGGTCAGTGTAGTGCGTGGTGTCTTTAGGGTGTGGTGTGCACATAGTGGAAGTATATTAATCAATACTGATAATAAAGAAAGTTCAAGAGTGATTGTGTGAGAAAAAGGAAAGCGCGAATGTGAATGAGTGACAGGATTGTATGAAAGGTTTCAAAAAGGGTTTTAAATGTTGTTATTTGAAACAAAGCTTATGAACTTTTAAAAATAAATTTTAATCATTTTGTTTTTAACTACCACAAAAATCCCACGTGTCTGTTTGGCGTTTATCATCTTAAGTTTACACATTCAGCACCCGCTCTGACAATCATTCACCTCAGCAGATATAACTCACAGCACATTATTATATATATTGAAATCCTTCTCCATTTTAAACCCCTTTCTCCACATAGTTTGGAGGAAGGTGGTTCTTATCCCTTGCCTCAGGCGTATCAAGCGGTGGGGCTTGGCCTGAGCAGGGAGCAGCCTCGGCCGGGTCTGGTGTTCAGAGCCTGTGTCGCCCCATAATAAGTGGTGGCAGCCGTGAGGTCTGGTGTTCAGAGCCTGTGTCGTGGCAACAACCTTTTAAGTCTTTGAAGAGTGCTCTCATGTCTCCCCTCAATCTTCTCTTCTCCAGGCTAAACATGCCCAGTTCTTTCAGTCTCTCTTCATAGGGCTTTGTTTCCAGACCCCTGATCATCCTGGCTGCCCTCCTCTGAACACGCTCCAGCTTGTCTGCGTCCTTCTTGAATTGTGGAGCCCAGAACTGGACGCAATACTCTAGATGAGGCCTAACCAGGGCCAAATAGAGAGGAACCAGTACCTCACGCGATTTGGAAGCTATACTTCTATTAATGCAGCCCAAAATAGCATTTACCTTTCTTGCAGCCATATCACACTGTTGGCTCATATTCAGCTTGCAATCTACAACAATTCCAAGATCCTTCTCGTTTGTATTATTGCTGAGCCAAGTATCCCCCATCTTGTAACTGTGCCTTTGGTTTCTATTTCCTAAATGTAGAACTTGGCATTTATCCCTATTAAATTTCATCCTGTTGTTTTCAGCCCAGCACTCCAGCCTATCAAGATCACTTTGAAGTTTGTTTCTGTCTTCCAGGGTATTAGCTATCCCACCCAATTTTGTGTCATCTACAAATTTCATAAGCGTTCCCTGCACCTCCTCGTCCAAATCATTAATAAAAATGTTGAAGAGCACTGGGCCCAGGACTGAGCCCTGCGGTACCCCACTCGTTGCCTCTCCCCAGTTTGAGAAGGTTCCATTGATAAGTACTCTTTGAGTCCGATTCTGTAGCCAACTGTGAATCCACCTAATAGTTATGGATGCCTAGGTAATGGCATCAGTATGGTACCTTTTTAGACATATATTTATAATAGGAAGTTATAGTTATTATTTCTAGTTCTCATATTTATTATTTTCTAGTTCTTATCAGCATTGTAGATTTTATTTATTGACAGGTCTCCGCGGTTTATTTTCCTGTTTTCACAAGAGCTTCGTCAGAACAAACGCTGAAAGGATAAGATAACATACTTTGTTGAAAAACATACTCTTGTCACCACATAAAAATCTGTCAACTTAAGTTAAGAGCACATAGTTCTGATCAAGTTTGTAATCACTCACCCACAACAAATCACCTGAAACCCCTAAATTATTGTGTGGTCGACATCTCCAAAGGTTATTATTATGGGGTAGACACCTCCAAAATGAAAACTGTGAAAAACCATACATTTAACCATTTAGAGAAAAAGTCATAATATTATGTTTGAGAGAAGTCAAACTCACACATTATCTTACCAGCTGGTCTGCTTGTATCCTGAAAAAATACAAATGGCAGCTGTGAACGATTTTGTCTGTAACAGTCCTTATCAGTGAAAAACAACGGCTTAATTGGCAATTAGCTTTAGCCTGCCAAAAAGACTGAATAGTCTATATTGGCATTGAGGCCATATGGGTGAGTTGAATTTGAATGGAATATCCATTCAGCCTCCTTTTTAAGTAATAATTCATTGTAATTACTCCAGCTGTGTTGGTAAGTGTAAATTCTATCTATGACTAAAAATTTAAAGTCGTCATACGTATGAGATAGTTTCATAAAATGTTGCACCATAGGTACTTCAACAATGTTGTTCTTGATTTTGGAACGGTGCTCAATAATTCTGGTCCGAATGCTCCATGCAGTTTTGCCTACATATAATAAATTGCATGAACAAATAATGATGTAAATAACATGCTTTGTGGAACAGTTTGAAAAGTGCCGTAAATGTAAGACCTGGTTGGTCACAGGATGATGAAATTATTTAGTTTGTAGGTTGAGAGGACAAACAGTGCATCCCCTGCATTTAAAATGACCTTGGATGTTGTTTAAAAGTTATTTTGGTGTTCTGATATCCAAATGTATTAGTTGATCACATAAGTTTCTACTTTTTTTAAGACCTATTTGTGGTGGGTTGGTGCAGCCAGGCAGATGGCTTACTATATGCCAATGTTTTTTTTATGGATTTTATAATGGCATGTGATAATGAAGAGTAATGGAAGGCACAAGTGATGTTGTTTCTTGTGGGATGGTTAGTTCTTGATAGCAGTGTCGCTCTGGGAGTAGCGTCCGCCCTTCTCTCAGCCCTCTTGATTACGGGCAACGGATATCCCCTATCCAGTAATGATTGGCGAAATCTATTTTTTGTTGTTGTGAGAAGTGGGCATACGTTGTACAGTTTCTCTTGAACCGAAGAAGTTGACCAACAGGTAATTTTTTCTTATATGTGGAGGATGGAACAAGGAATAATGTAATAATTTCTGTCTATTTGTTTTATAAACATTTTTAGACCTAAGTGATCAGAATGGCGGTAAACCCACATATCCAAAAAGGCAATCTCATTTCTATCTTGATGACAGGAAAATTTGATGTTGTATTGATCCAGGTAACAAATTCAATGAAACTATGTGGATTTTCAAAAATTAAAAAAATATCGTCTATGTATCATTTATAGAAAAGTATTTCCTTATAGAATGGGTTCTGAGCCGGATGATAGATAAAATTCTCTTCCAGCTGTACCATGAATAAATTGGCCACACTACGGGCAAAAGGGCTTCCTATGGCAACACCTCGAATCTGCAGGAATTTTTTTCCGTCAAACCTAAAATAGTTTTTTTTCTAATATGATCTCAGTAAATTCTAATAGGACATAGGTAGGTGGAGAAAGATTATCCCATTTATTGAGATACCATTCAAAAGTATTGGGTGCCTCATCATGGGGGATACTAGTATAGAGGGAATTGACGTCCAACGTTGCCATAATGGCATCGGGCAGAATATATTTACCCTCTATTTTATTGGTGAAATCAGAGGTATCCTTTAAATATGAAGGCATTTGAGCCACGAAGGGGCGCAAGAAATGGTCACTGTATTAGGATAAGGGCTCTAAAATGGAATTACACCCTGAGATTATTGGGCGTCCTTGTGGTGGGAAACATGATTTATGGATTTTAGGTAAGATATAGAAAACAGGTATGCGAGGGTGTGATTTTTGTAGAAACTTTGCCGTTTGTTCATCTATATATCCCCAAAGCATGGCTTCATTGCTCGCAGTTCTTATAAAAAAAGAGATATGGTTGGTAGGGTCTGATCTGCAGGGTTTTTAGCAAGATGAGACCTGTTGTCTAAACACCTCTTTCAGATAATCCTGTTTGTTCAGTAGGACAATCACACCCCCTTTATCTGCTTCCTTGATGATTATAGACGGATCATTAGCCAGGTTCTTTACAGTTTCCCAATCTTTATTTGATAAATTGTGCCATGTTGATGGGATATGTATTTCCAGTTGATGTAAATCTTTTAACACAAGATGTTCAAATACTTGTATATGCCGATTGTAGGAATTGGGATTGAATGTAGAGCGCAGGCGGAAGATAGAAGTGTCAGGTGCACTATCACCGAAAAATTCTCTCAATGTTATTTGACGCACCAAACGAAATAAATCAAGCCTTATATGAAAAGCCTTGTATCGCGGTGTAGGAACAATATCCTTCTCTCTTCATTGGATAGTGTTTGGGAAAATAGGTTCACAATCAAATCTTGTTGCGACCTCTGCAACGTGGACGATGGGTGGAAAAATGCTCCCTTCTGGGGCGTAAAGAACTGTCCCAGGAGGTTCTATTTGAACCTTCCTCACCGGAGGTCCCAGTGGATTCTTCCGTTGTATCCATTCTATCCAGGTCTGTAGGAACATACGATGCATCCTGCCAAGACACTTTCTTCGTAGGCTTCCTTTTAGGGTGTTCATCAGACATCTGTTGTTCAGAAGGATCCTTGCTTTGGGGGCCCTCAGAGCGATAGAGTAAGAAATGTGTGTGGGAATGAAATGCCTATGAAGACTTCCTACTTTCCTGCTGCAATCCTAAAATATTTATTTATTCATTTAGAGTATTTTTATCCCGCACCTCAGCCAAAAGGCTCTCGGAGCGGCTTACAATGTATCAATAAAGAAGACAGTCCCTACCCTCAGGCTTACATTCTAAAAAAAGACATGACACACAAGGAAAAGTGGATGGGGAGGGAAGAGGGAGAAAATAAAAAGATATTAAGGAGATTGTTTAGGCTGGTGGGAAGGCCCTGTTCCGTCCTCTCATCTCCCAATGGAGGGGCAAACCAACAGCTCCTTCTTCCCCACAAGGTGAAGATGTTAGCCCTGTGTGGGGTGGGGTGTCCAACTGAAGCAGCCTCTGATGGTCCCTGCCTGCTCCAGTCTCCCTTGTATAGCATTAGAAGACAAAGAGTCTGGCTCTTGTTTCCCATGACCGCAACTCAAATCTCATTGGGGTTTTTGAGTGATGGGTCCAAGGGAGCCGGGAGCTCTTATGTATTAATTAATCCAGAGCAAAAAGTTCCAGAAAGTCAAGGAAGGTTGGGAGAAGAGTGTGATGTTTAAATAGATAGCTCTCTCTAACAAGAATCATAGCAAAATATAAAAGGCGAAGGAAATTTGACTGGTGCCCAGGACTGCACCGAGATTATCCATTCACATTTGGGTGAAGATATTGGTCAAAGCAAACACTTATTTCTCAAACTTAGGCCAGATCTACACTATTGCTTTAAAGCGCTTTATAACAGTTTTATAGTGCTTTAAAGCAGTTAAAGCGCTTTAAAACTGTTATAAAGCGCTTTAAAGCAGTAGTGTAGATCCGGCCTTACTGTGTGGGTTGACTTCCTCTTTGGCTCCCCTAACAGCCTCCCTCCCTCCCAGCACCTTCCATTCAGGCCAAGCGGCCATCCCTTCTTTGGACTCCCATTTGCATCGTGAGAGTCTCTGGCCCGGTAGAACCTTGGGATCCCAGTGGGAACGGCAGTAAGCAAGTGCAGAGGATGCCCGTTCCATGGGTTCCTCTTTACTTGAGGGCGACACCTCTTTGTGCCAATTTAGATGTTATTGAAACTGGCAGGCTGCAAAGCGAAGGGCTGCCCTCCAGCTCCATATTGATGTGGGTTCAAAGGAGTGTTTTTCTGTTTGGGTGCTCAGACTCCATGTCCGCCTCGTATTTGTTTCTTGCACAAGTGACCTTTCATTGAGTCTTATTTTGTAAGTGTGCCCAAAACGCCCTTTCAAAATGCCAAATGTGCCCACCAACCCAAAAAGGTTGGGCACCCGTGCTCTGGCAGCTCCTGTTGAAGCAGCAGCATGGGGAAAGGACTTTGCCTGGGGGGACCTGAGAGAATGGCTGCCAATCAGCAAAGACAGGGAGGCCCAGTGGTTTGGCCCAGTATTAGGGGATTTCCAACACACCCACCTGTGGCAACAAGTGGGCTATCACCTTTCTTGCAGGGGGAGGGGTACTAATGAAGAGAAGATGGAGCAGAGACAACCATCTCAATAATATTTATTGATTTATGAGGATTTATGGATGTTTTACATCCGCAGATTTCAAAGTAGCAAACACAAACCATAAAAACATAAACATGTAAAAACAATATGTAGAATAGATTGTAGGATGAATTACACACAGAACGCTTGCATAAACTGATGTGTCTTCTTACCAGCAGAATCCAGAGAGCATTCGTGACTGCCCCGGATACCTCAGGAGAGAGGACTGTGCAGCACAGTGGAAAAAATGGGAAGACCTCTGCCAAGGCCACGTCCTGAACCATGCGCACTCTCCAAAATTCATCCGGCTGCTATGAAGCCACTGCCAACTGCTCAGCCGAAGAAAGTGCCAACCAGACTGCCAAAGGTGGTGCCAAGGCCCCAGGATCAGAGCAAGACCACTTGGCCCAAGCCAATACAGGCCTCTTGGCGAATGCCAGCACCAGCAATTGTACGGAAGCCAGTGCTGCCTCGTGTGCGGACCCCGGATATCATCACCTTGTGGGCAAACCCACTCTACATGTCTACTCCGGAGCTGGTGACTCCCCCGGTGCAGAGCCTAGGAACAACTTTGCCACCGAAGCCACTCCTGGCATCTCTACCGAAGTTGATGGCAACCTGCGTAGAAAAGGCCACTGCACCAAAACTAGGAGAGATGCCTTGGCGAAGTTCATTGGCGACCGATGGACCCAAGCCTGGGCTGTCCAACTGGTCCAAGCCGAAGCGGCTCAATCATCAAAAGCCACCGCGCAGGTCAGTGACGAGACTACGACGCCAGGATTCCTATTGATAAATCAGGGTTACGGGGGAAGGGGTTGTTTTAGACCATTTTGCCCATTTTGCTCATACCTTTAAATTTGCTTTCAAAAAGGGTTTTTTAATTGTTGTACATGTTTTTTCAGTGTTGGAAGAAATGGGATCGCCCTGATCGTAGGGATGCAGGGGGCACTTTCAATTGACACCCACGGGATTGCTGTCTTGTTCCTCATTATTTTGAGTAGTTGCCTCAATTGAAAGGCATCATGGTACAGCCTAAGATTTGGGACGCCCAACCCCCCTAGTTTAGTTGGCCGGAAGAAAGTCGCTTGATTGACACAGATGCGTTTGCCCCCTCCACTGAAGGTGGCTAGAGCTTTTTGCCAACGTTTGAACTCATTTCCAGGAATCTCTACTGGCAAGGTATGAAACAGAGAAGACAGTTTAGGCAACAAAGTCATTTTCAGGGCCGCATTCCTCCCTAGTCAAGATAATTTAAGTTTCTTCCACAGAATCACTTGAAAACCCTTTTGTTTGAACGGAAGACTAACATGTTATGCCTTAATTTTTCCAGAGCACCATAGGATTTATTCCATCCAGCTTGGGTCCATTGGTCAGCCCTGGCTTTGCCAGAAACATCTCCACGGCCTTTTCCACGCAGGTCGCCGTCGATGTCGGGAGAGATGTCCGGGACATTCTCCAATCCTCTCTGGGTTCTGCTGGGAAGAAGACATAACAGTTTATGTCAGCATTCTGTGTGTACATCCTACACTAGATACAATGTATTCTCAACATAGTGTTTATATGTTTATGTTTTTATGGTTTTTGTTCGCTACTTTGAAATCTGTTGATGTAAAACATTCATAAATACTAATAAATCAATACATATTATTGAGATGGTTGTCTCTGCTGCATCTTCTGTTCGGTAGTACCCTTCCCCCTGCAAGAAAGGTGATAGCCCACTTGCTACTGCAGGTGAATGTGTTGGAAATCCCCTAATACTGGGCCAAACCACTGGGCCTCTCTGTCTTAGTATTGCCTGTGTTCCTTTGAAGTGGTTAACACTCCTGCTGAGAGGAAATTCCTAATTTATTTAAGAACTTGTCAATCATGGCTGCCAACACACATGGAGCTTTCTGAACTTGGCTAAAACTTTTTAAAAATCACTAAAAATCAGCGGATGGACCTATATGTTTCAAAATTGCCATGCATCAAGCCCTTCTAAAGACCTACATATTTAGAGGCTATCATGGTTCCTAGTTACATGGCTTTACCTTTAAAAATGACAGAGATAAACACATTTTTATAAAGGGAGAATGATAAAACCTTTTAAACATTACTAAAAATCAGCGGGTTAACCTATGTGCTTCAAAATTGCCATGCATCTAGCCCTACTTAGGTTCTATCATACTGCAAAATTGCAGTTGTGTATCTTGAAAAATGACAGCATATTTTTAAAGAATAATTTTAAAAACTCAAAACTTAAAAAACAACCCTAAAAATCAGCAGATGAAGCCATGTGCTTCAAAATTGCCATGCCTAAGGATATATTTAGAAGCTATTAGGTTGCCAAGTTACGTGTGTTTACCTTTAAAAATGTCGGTGAAAAATGCATTCTTGTAAACGGGATGGTTTGAGGGTAAAATCTTAAAAATAGTTCTAAAAATCAGCGGATGAACGTATGTGCTTCAAAATTGCCATGCATCAAGCCCCGCTTAGGTTCTATCACAATGCAAAGTTACATGTGTGTTTCTTGAAAAATGAGGAAGTTCTAGCACTTTGAAATGACTGGAACTCACATTTTTTTAAATTCATTGCAAGAAAACCGATGGACATATCTGTCTGAAATTGGACATGCATAAGCATTTCCAAGGTATCTCTGTAAGCTCACCGAATTTAATTTTTTATATCATTAAAACTAAAAACGTTATAGGCATTTCTTTAGGCCAATGTAATCCTATGGCAAACCTCCCTTGACAGGAGGGGGTTGCACTTGCTAGAGAAAAGTGAGCATAGGGAGCGCTTTGTCTTCTTTGATGTTCACTAAACTCCATTGAACTTACTTCTGAGTAGGATTATGCTACACTGTCTAGTCATTCATACAAAGTTAACCAGAATTAACCTGAACTTCACACTGACTATCCATTTAATATTGCTAGTATATTAAATGTCTGACTTGTGGATTGTGGTGTAGTGGCTAGAGAGTCGGACTGAGAGACGGGAGATCTGGGTTCTAGTCTGCACTCAGCCATGGAAGCTCACTGGGTGTTTTTGGGCCAGTCACAGACTCTCAGCCCATCCTACCTTGCAGGCTTGTTGTTGTGAGGATAAAATGAAGAAGATTATGTACACTGCTTTGGGTTCCTTAGAGGGAAAATGGTGGGATAGAAATGGAATAAATAAACACATAAATAAAACCTAACTCTTGTAACTTGTAGTCAGATGTTTTGACAGTAGTAGTTTGGTAGAAACTCAACACTGAGGCCTTGTGGGTGCTTATCACCAGTTCTCCCACTATTGTACAGATAAAAATCTGCAAAAGGCTATGCCTGGAGCAAGACCTTTAATAGAAATTGTGAAAATCTAGTTTATATTACATCTCAAGTGTTACAGTATTTTAAAGAGAGACGCTCTTTCTTGCTCAATATTAAATCACATTGAATGGGCCTGAGAAAAGATTGCTACAGTGACCCAATAATTCTTCCGCTCTTCTTTCTCCACCCTTGACTGGGAATAAGTCCTATTAATCTCAGTGAGGCTTGCTTTTTGCTTAGGGCACAATCCTTTGCATGCTATCTGTGCAGTGCTGGGAGTTGTAGGACATTTCTTTCTTTACTGTCAGTTTCCCATTTTCTGTTTAGTCTAGCCGTTGTGTACCAGGTCCTAACCCCAGTGTTCTTTGGCCCCCTTTTTTTTCTAATCCAGGACCTGTTTTCTTTAGAAAAATGGAAAATAATAGATTTTCTTTTGCATTGATCTGGTATGAGGACAGCAAAAAGAACTACTGCAAAGAAATTTGTACAGCAACTAAAAATATGTGTTAATTTCAGATACATTGAATGGCTCATTTATTTCAGTGATTTTAACATCAACATATTTCGCAGAACACGTTTGTCTTAATTGTGAGCTGTAGAATCAGACATGTGACGAAGGCCACGCCCCCTTGGGGGCCGGTCATGTCAGGATGGGCCCGCCTTGGGGGCTGAGCAGGTTGGGTTGGGCACACCTCCTTGAGCCCTGTTGTCCTCCTTTCGGGTTTCCAAAATATGGTCACGCTATCCAGAGGGGAAGTTTTCAATTACAAATCATAAGGTTGCCATCTAGAGAAGTCCATAGTGAACATGGAAAGACCCGAGAAAAAATAAGCCTGGTAAGGTAGAGGTTTTTTCCTAATGTTTAGACGCTCTTGATGATTTAGCCGCTATGCTACACCACCTCTCTCACCATGGTGTTCCGCCAATGGCATCATGGGAAAGGTGGGTGTAGAGGAGGAGTCTGAAGAAAGCTCAGAGAAGGTGGGCCAGGCATGACGAGCAGCAAGGGACACAGGAAGCTTCCTTAGATCAAGTCAGACCATTGCATCCAAAGACACCAGATTCAATCAAGCAGGATTGGGAAAGAGCTCTGTCTGAAATGCAGGAGGACGGTAGGCCAGTTGCTGAAAGTGCTGTTGTGCTCCTGTCCTGCTTGTGAGCTTCCCATTCGCATCTGGTTGGACACTGTGAACACAACACACGTCTAGGGAGGGGCCATACATGTTTCCTCTTATGTTCTGTCAATGTAGACCAGCCTTCCTCAACCTGGTGACTGCAAGATGTTTTGGTCTACAACTTTAATCACCCCTGATCATTGGCCATGTTGGGCGGTGTGTGTGTGTGTGTGTGTGTGTGTGTGTGTGTGTGATGTTAATTGTCCAAAACATCTGGAGGGCACTGGTTAGGGAAAGCTGGTGTAGATGGTGCCTTGGCCAGAAAGGGCATTTGCAATGGGTGGTAATTGTCTGGGTCCTCATGTTCTAAGGAGGGCCTCTTAAGGAGTGATGACACCACTGCCTCTTTGGATGTGGTGGGCATAATTGCCTCCTGTAATGAGGCATTAGCCCACACATTGGAAACACCCAGCCTATCCCCTCCCTGCTAGATCTTACCAGTTATGACATGCAAAGGTCAAGGGAACAGGTGCTTGGCCTACATACGATTGTGATGGAAGAGATTGGTGAGTCAAGATGTTCCCAGATCCACTTTCACCTAGGTGGCCATAGGCAAGTGACACAACCTCCCTGTGAAACAGACATACGGGGAGGGTCAAAACTCATTGGTTTGCCCACGCTTTTTTAAACTGGTTTATTTTAAGACGGTTGATGTGAGCTGATTATTTTATGTATTTCCCGCATTTAATTGCTGTAGTTTTGTTGTTTTCACTGTTTGTCATATTAGGATTTAAAAAAACCCAACCAATTTGTAAATCTCTCTAATTTTGTAAGATAAAATGTGGTACAACAATAATTTTAACAAAGTAAATGAACAAATAAGTTACTGATGTGCCTGATAGCATTGTTGTGAAGATTTCATCGATCCTATATAGTTTGCCTCATACACCCACCCCCTAAAAAGCTATCTCAATTTATTGGCTACTGCTTTGGGAGTTGAATGCGTCTGATGCTGGAGTATTTTATTGACTGTTCTTTTAGGGGTGTTGATTTTTATGCTCTCCTGTTTTATCCTGCTTGTCTGTGGTTTATTGTTCCGCTTGATGTTTTTTATGAGCATCATGTTCATGTAAACCATCTTGGAAAGGTTGGAGATGTGATATATATAATCACATAAACATTAAATTAAAGCAGCTCAAAGGGATGCAACTCCTACGACAGCAGCTGTCCGCACCCTATAATGGCAGGTTTGGTGTCCCAAGCCAAACCAGGATGTCATAATGCTTTCACCTGCAAAAGCTGCTTTCACCTGCATGTTTGGGCCCTGAGGAACCAACCACATCAAAGCAAATCTGCTTACTTTGAACTTGTTATGAGTCTTTTTTCAGAATCCTTTCTATTGCCTGACTTGCCATTGAGCAATAGGAAGCCCTTGCAGCTACCTCAAAACAAACCAAGCTGTGAGATGCCTCCAGTTGCCGTGTAGAACTGTATCATTAGGTTGCATCAGTAAAGTCTGGTGACTCTGATGTCAGGGGGCCGTGAATCCGTTCTGGGTTTCAGTCAGAGCTCTAAAAGAAAGGTTGGATAGCTCCTTTAGAGTTCTGACTGGTGCTTTTTTAATTTCTTTTTTATTGATTTTTTTTTAATATTAAAACAATTTTACAAACAATTTTAACACAATGTTGTGGGTAAATATACCAAACCACACGTGATATAATACATTTCATTATGATGTTCTTCAACTTCAGCAAGAAAGATACAGAAAGATACAAAATAATAATAATTTTGAGCTCACACAGGTAAGTTCAATTTGCTATCAATATACTTTTTTGTCTTCATTGAAACCACAAATTTGGAAAGGCAGCTGGGACTTGTATTGTCGCATCATCTTGATTTGTGTATGTAATGAAGTCCCACCAATCAGCAATGGAAGTTCCCCTTATTTCCTGTCCCCTTGACACTCTCATTCTTTGTGTTAGTTTTTCTGATAATGCAACTTCCCATATTGTACCATTTTTGTATCGTCAATCCTGCTGCGTTTTTCCAGCATCTGGCTATTACTAATTTGGCTGCCATCAGCAAAAATCCTATTAAACTCTTTTTTTTTTAGTAAAAGTTCATTGGTATCTTTGAATAGCGTTCTGACTGGTTCTGACCTGGAGCAGATTTACTGCCCCATTGACATTGGGGTCACCAGCCTCCACTGGGCGCTTAGAAGGAGAGAGAGAAAAAAAGTGTTCCATGAGTGGTTTCATGGAGGGGAGGCAGTTCTGGGAATCTCCAGTAGAGAAATTCATTTCCTAGAGATCAGCTGTAAGAGTTGTGCCATCTTAAGGCAAGGTTGTTTTCCCCACCTCCTAGGGTGCTATCTTACAAAGTTCGCTGCAGCAAAGATTTCAGGGTGTTCGCTTAAGGGAGCGCCACACATTTCTGACCTTTTTCCTCTCCAGGTTGCAGTGAATGAATAACATTCACCGGAAATGTTACATACTTGATCGTAAGAAGCAAATTGTCATCACCTCGATGCACACTTAAGAATTTCTGCCCTTCTAGCATACTTCTCCCTTGAACCCCAAAATGAAGAGAACCCTTAAGCGAACTGACATCTTAGTGATATAGGGTGGGATGTAAATATTTTAAATAAATAAATAAATAAATAAATAAATAATAAATATTAATAATAATAATAATACATCAACTATGTGCACACCACACTCCAAAGACACCACTCTCTACACTGAACCTCAAATTCTCTAGACCCAAGTACTCTAAACCCCAAGAGCTAACACAGAGAGAGTACTAAAGACTCTAAGAGTACCTAAAAAGGCCCCCCTCAATCCCCCCAGTCATTCCCTTATATATCACTCCTCCCCCTACCCAGACATTCTAACTCCGCCCACTCAGGCCAACATTCTAAAAACCACAGACTTACACACTCCAGACATACATTTGGGAACTGACTTGTGGGGTGTAATGCCACAACGTTCTCTTCTGCTGCTCCCAGACTGTGGAATGGCCTGTGGAAGAGCCGGCTGGAGGAGACACGTCAACTTAACAGTCTATTAGCATTTAAGAAAGCAATTAAGACTGATCTCTTCCGGGAGGCCTATCCAGTGGAATTTTAGGATGTTTTAACAATGTATATTATGTTTTAATTAAGTTTTATGTATTTTAAATTTGCTGCTGTTCCCCACCTTGATCAGAATGGAGAGGCGGGTAAGAAATAAATTTATTATTATTATTATTATTATTATTATTATTATTATTATTATTATTAGCACATCTCCTCCTTCCTAGCAATACGAATACAACCTTAATATGTTACATAACTAACCATTTGATGTCTTTTCATGACACCTCCCAAATCAGCCGTCTGAGACAACCACCTCAGTCTGCCCAAACGGTAGGGCCAGCCCTGAACTTGGGAGGTGGGAATCCTTCGCCAGACTTAGGATATAATCTATGCTCCGGGCCCCTACTTTCGCATGCCTGTCTCTAGCAAATCACTCTTCCTATCATTGTTAGGGTGGGTTGTGAGAACTGTCGTACTTCACCTCCCAGTCTCTAGAACTTAAATCTCGGAGTGGGGAGCAGGTTTTCCTCATCTTTAGCATTCATACACATGTGCGGCCGCAAAGGCACGCCCCATGGTTCCGGAGGCAACTGCCGCGCTTTGCCTAATCTAATCTCACTTTGCCAGATGGGCCCTGACTGACAGCAGAAAACTCTGAAAGAAAGAAAAGGGCGTGGGGAAGACTGCAGGTGAAAGGAATGTGACTAGCAAACACACAACAAATGGAATGAGATTTCAGCGAATGAGGAATGAAATAAATGAAGTCTTTAATAACTAAAACAAATGAAATTATAAAAGGGAAAAAAGGTCTTCCCTCCCTCTTGCTAGCTATAGTCCTGTTTTACTCATTGCATTTTGAGTTGGAATGCTTTTCTTTTGAACATATTGAGATTTTGTCATAGTAACTTCAGGGGCCCTTCTTAGGACCAAAAGGTGGACACACTTTATGTCATAAGTGTTCTCCCATTCAAAATAAACTAAACCACATGGCACTGTTCCCAGGACTTCCCAAGGCTGGAGAAGTTGAGAGTGTGTATTATTGTTGTTAATGGATAGAAAAAATTACGACAAAATTACAAGAGAGAGAGAGAGAGAGAGAGAGAGAGAGAGAGAGAGAGACTGTACCTTTTCTGTAACTTTTCCCTTATTGAGACATGTAGGAAAAGAGCCGAGATGAGATGGCTGGCAGTGCCCTGCGTAAGAAGATATAAAGGAAGTCAATCCTGTTCAAAGCAAACATACTTCCTTTCACCTCCTCTGAACTGGATGGAACCTAATACATAGTTCATGCAAGGATAAAGTTGCTGTTGTTTGAAATTTATTTCCTGCAGCTCTAAGTTGGAAGGAATGACCTTCATTGTAGAGATATAAACCCACCCAGCTGTACATTGTTCTTTATTTAGGTATCGATTATGGCTTCATTGGATGGCCAAGTGTCCTCTTTTACAGAGGACAGTCCTCTGAAGGGCTGCCAGAGAAATGTCCTCTATTTTGAAGGTATCCTCTGTGTGTAGTCCTAGACCTCCTATAGACCTCCATTAAAACAACAACAACAACAACAACAACAACAACAACAACAACAATACAAACAGATGTGCAGAGAATCTTGAAGTTCATATGAGTTTTGAACCTATATAGAAACACAATTAACTTGGTAGAAATGCTTATTCTGGTGCATGAAATATGGAAAACAAACATGCCACACAAATGTGCAAATGGAAGAGGCTCTCGGTGATCTGCTGTATTTTATGATATGAAAAGCTGTGTCACAATGCATCTTAAATAGCAAACCCATGTTCAAAAAATTTCCTTGCATTTCTCAGGCAAAATGTATACTCTTGTTTGAATGCAATCTCTGAATCAATATTACTAAATACATACTTATTTTCATTCCATCCTTCCTTCAAAGAAATCAGGATGGTGCACGTGTTGTTCTCCCCTCCTGTTATCCTCGCAACAATCCTGTTGAGGTAGGTTAATCTAAAAGATGGCAACTAGCTGAAGTGCATTTGGCAAGCAGGGATTGGAACCCGTGTCTTCCTGCTCCCAAACCAGCATTCTATCTACTAAACCATACAGGACTAATTGTTCTTCTAACAATCTTGACTAAAAACACACCCAACATTTTGCCACCAAAATAAGCTTCCTACATGCATTTGTTCATGAGTTATAGCATACCGACATTTGCATGTCAGCTACCTTGGAAAATGGCAGCTTTAGAATACATGCAGCCGAATGGGAATGTCTACCCAAATTACATGTGTTCCTACATGGGTCTGAAACACAAACTTCAAAGTTCTCTGCCCATCTACTCTTTCTTCCTTCCTTTCTTTCTTTCTTTCTTTCTTTTCTTCCTTTCTTTCCTTTCTTTCACAAGGGTCTATGGCAAGTTCTGGACTATTGAAGGGCTGTTCAGTCCTCGTCCACCTTTGAGATAATGAATCATCAGTAGGGAGAGTTGTGCCTTGAAGCTACCCATCAACAGCACCTGGGCAGCACTTATGGTACTTAAATTATGGAATCCACTACCACAAAATATACCGACGGCCACCAGTTGGAATGGCTTTAAAAAGGGATTGGATAAATTCATGGGAGAGAAGGCCATGAATGGCTATTAGTCCCAATGGCAATGTGCTACCTCCAGTATCAGAGGCAGTAAGCCTGTATACATTAGTTTCTGGGTCTTGTTGCACCCGTGTCCTGCTTTGTTTGGTCCCTGGCTGACAGCTGGTTGGCCACTATGTGAACAGAGTGCTAGACGAGACAGACCCCTGGTCTGATCTAGCAGGGCTCTTCTTAAGTTCTTATGAGAGCAGACTGAGCAGGGCACACAGTTCACCTGGCTACAGTCTTCCACATTAGGGTAATATGTACCATATCTCTACTTAAATGGTCAGTTTATTTATTTAATTTAATTATTATATTTCTATACCACCCAACAGCCAAACCTCTCAAATTATAAGAACATAGAACATAAGAACATAAGAAGAGCCCCACTGGATCAGACCAAGGGTCCGTCTAGTCCAGCATTCTGTTCACAAAGTGGCCAACCAGCCATCGGCCAGGGATGAACAAGCAGGACATGGTGCAACAGTACCCTCCCACCCATGTTCCTCAGCAACTGGTACACACAGGCTTATTGCCTTGAATACTGGAGATAGCACACAACTATCAGGGCTAGTAGCCATTGATAGCCTTTGCTTCCAGGAATGTATCCAACCCCCTTTTGACGCCATCCAGATTAGTGGCCATCACTACATCTTGTGGTAGTGAGTTCCATAATTTAACTATGCACTGTGTGAAGAAGTCCTTCCTTTTATTTGTCCTGGATCTCTCACCAATCAGTTTCATGGGATGACCCCGGGTTCTAGTATTTGAGAGAGGGAGAAAAATGTCTCCCCGTCCACATTCACCATACCTTGCATAATTTTGAACACCTCTATCATGTCTCTCCTTAGCCTCCTTTTTTCCAAGCTAAACAATCCCACTTGATGTAACCTTCCCTCGTAATTGTTTTATTATATTAATAATATATGGAAATTACTATAAAAGTTTCTAAATCTATACCTATACATTAATATTTATGCCTATTAATTAGAGTAAGCACATCAGTGTCCTGCTTTGTTGCCTTTTCCTCTTCTTTGATGATTCGCAAATGGTCAGCCTAAGGCGAATGAACGTGCATCTTTGTAACACAAAAATGTATGCTAAAATGAACTGGTTAGTCTTTAAGGTGCCACAAGACTCTTTGTTGTTTCTTCTTTGTCAAAGGCATTTGTCAGTACAATGCAGTGGTCTGTCAGTTTCTGTTTATATTGTGCACAAGATAACAATGTTAATTAGGAAGACCTATTGGTAGCTATGAACCACTACTTGAAACTGAATTTTCTCTTCCCCTTCCTTTGTTAGTGTACTAAAGCTTTCCACTACTACAAAGGAGGAGTCTTACGGAGGAGTTAATTTTTAAACTGCTGTAGAGGATCAAGCTAGTGAAGCAAAAAAACGGATTTTATTTCCTCTTTTTTTCCCTTCTACTAAGCGATTTATATATAGGGCGGCCACTCATGAATTGCCAAAGAGAGCGAGAGAACAAAAATGGATACAAATTTGTATAAAATCTGCATGTGCTCATTTATATGTACAGATGCACATTTAGAAATAATTATTATAACTTGCATATAAATACAGTAAATCTCATCACATATGACCAGGTGACCTGTGTGTCTGCCAGTCTCTTCAGTCTGCTGCACAGGTGCTAAATGTTGTTGGACAAAAATTCTTACTGCTCTTTATCTTTAAACTAGCATTGGACAAGTCAGCTCTTCAAATAGAGCACAACTTGATGCCATTCTTATTGCTGCCATTCAAACAGAGGACTGTCCTCTGTAAACAAGGAAACATCGCCACTCTAGGAACTGGCCAGGGAGCAGTCCTAGAAGATGTATTGATCACGTATTTACTTACTTAATTGCATTTTTATCTTGTCCTTTCTCCAAGTGTGTTCAGTGTGTCATAAATGGCTCTCCCTGTACCACACTGAATTTATCTTCAGAATATCCCTGTGAGGTTGGCAGGGTCAGCATCAAGGATAGATATGGTGGGTAACTGGCAAGAGCCCTCTGGAGAATGCTGGGATCTGTAGGGCTTTTTTTCTGTCTAAACATACATAGCATTATTATTATTATTATTATTATTATTATTATTATTATTATTATTATTTATTTATTTATTTATATAGCACCATCAATTGTGCCATATAACACAGGAGCCCTTTTCAGATGTTCTTCATAATACACTTGAGGGGGCCAAGTATGAGGATGCTACCTGCACCCCCGCCCAACCTGCTGCCGTTCTGGTTGCCATCCACAGATTGAGAGTTAACTTCTACAGAAGGGGATTCTTTCCCCCCCCCCATCAACTTAGGTGCTCTTGCAATTTAGAAACCTGGGCCGTTTCTACACCTGCCTTTTTTCCAGGGATCATCCCTGTGCGTGCAAATGACACACAGGGGGTCCCGGGAGCAGGCAGGGACAATCCCTCCATTTTCCTGGGATAATCCTTAGGTGTAGAAAGGGCCCTGGAAAACCAGAATTCTATAATCTCACAGGAAGCCTACTGTATGTGAGTAGAAACACTGATTTTCCAAGAGTCCCCATTGCTAACGTCTTTCAGGTTTTTGTTATACAGTACATATGATGGAGGACAGGGAGGCAGGGCTTGTAAACTGTGTGAGGTCAGAAGGAAGTTCAATGCAGAAAGTAGTGGTAATTGACGGTGCATCTGTTGCTGATAATAAACTTCCTGGCACTAGGTTAGCCAATTAACACATGTAGCGTGATAAAAATCTGTTATCCTGATTCAAGACTCTGACAATAGAATTCAACCTGGAATTAAATTAAACTTGAAGGTCTTAAAATGGCCTTTGTGGAGGGAAGGAACATCAAAGGGAGATTAGAGTTTATCACACTACATGAGCAAACATGAGGAAGTTTATTATCAGTAACAGCAGCACTTATAGATTACCCCTGGGAGTCAGGAGATCTGAGTCCTAGTTCCCACTTGGCCATGGAAGCTCACTGGGTGACTTTGGGCCAATCACAGACTCTCAGCCCTAAACCACCTCACAGGGTTGTTGTTGTGAGAATAAAATGGAGAGCAGGGGGATTATGTAAGCCGCCTTGAGTTCCTTGGAGGAAATAAGGCGGGATATAAATGCAATAAATAAATAATAATGTGATTGTTACCATCAGTGCTTTTTGCACTGAATTTCCTTCTTTCCTCGATATTTGCAATTCTTCCCCCTCCCCCACAACCAGAGATGGAGATCTTGAAAGCTTGCACATTTTTTGTGATCACTTGGTTGGCTCAATAAAGGCATTTATGCTCAGATGGATTTCTGAATATTTCTCATCCGGCAGTGCTCTGGCATGGCAATTTCTCAGTGTTTGTTTGTTTGTTTATTGCATTTTTATACCACCCAATAACCGAAGCTCTCTGGGCGGTTCACAATATTTATTTATTACATTTTTATACCGCCCAACAGAACTTAGTGAGTTTAGAACTCAGTGCTGCCAGAGTCATTCTAAAATCAGTCTATGCTTGCCAGTACCCCTGAATTATGACTTTCGACCCCCAGGCCCATGGGATGGGTTATCCTTTAGCACTGTTTTGCTTCCCATGGGTTCATTTTGGAATCCCAGATGATGATGATGATTTTGTAGAAATTGCATACATCTTTAGTGAATGCTGTAGCATGATGCATTTGGCTCATTTGGTAGTCAGTAAGCCCAGCCTTCCACATCCACTGTCTCAGAAAACAGGGCTGGGCTTCATACCAAAGTGGGCGAGGCTTTGCAGTTCATGACTGTGCCCCACTGTAGAGTGGGTGAAGCAACTGGCAGAATATTGCTGTGTTATATCAGTAGAAGATCAACAGCCTTATTATCCTCCTTGTTCTTTCACACGAGAACCTCAGCCAGGACTATACTGTTACATGCAGCTCTCAGCCTAATGACTGCTCACATCAATATTTCTCATTTTTCACATTTGCCTACCTGTGAGAGTAGCAAAGTGCATGACCACACATGATAGGGCCCTACTCTGCGATGTCCCCACACCTGTGGAATAATTTTCCATCAGGGGTCCACCATGCTCCATCACTGAAGGCCTTGAAAACATATTATTTTAGTCTGGCCTTGTCCTGATATGAGTTTTGTCATTGTTGGTTTTTTTTTTTTTTACTGCTGTTTTATTGTGTTGCAATGCAGTATAATCACTGCTGCATCAAGAGATTTTTTAATCCCTATCTACCTTCTTCTTCTTCTTCTTCTTCTTCTTCTTCTTATTATTATTATTATTATTTATTTATTTATTTATTTATTTATATAGCACCATCAATGTACATGGAGCTGTACAGCGTAAAACAGTAAATAGCAAGACCCTGCCGCATAGGCTTACATTCTACTAAAATCATAGTAAAGCAATAAGGAGGGGAAGGGAATGCAAACAGGCACTGGGTAGGGAAAACAGGCACAGGGTAGGGTAAAACTAACAGTATAAAGTCCGAGCAACATCAAGTTTTAAAAGCTTTAGGAAAAAGAAAAGTTTTTAGCTGAGCTTTAAAAGTTGTGATTGAGCTTGTAGATCTCAAATGTTCTGGAAGAGCGTTCCAGGCGTAAGGGGCAGCAGAAGAGAAGGGACGAAGCCGAGCAAGGGAAGTAGAGACCCTTGGGCAGGCGAGAAACATGGCATCAGAGGAGCGAAGAGCATGAGCGGGGCAATAGTGTGAGATGAGAGAGGAGAGATAGGAAGGAGCTAGACTGTGAAAAGCTTTGAAGGTCGACAGGAGAAGTTTATATTGGATTCTGAAGTGGATTGGAAGCCAATGAAGAGATTTCAGAAGTGGAGTGACATGGTCAGAGCGGCGAGCCAAGAAGATGATCTTAGCGGCAGTGTGGTGGACAGAGACCAATGGACTGATGTGAGAAGAAGGAAGGCCAGAGAGAAGAAGGTTGCAGTAGTCCAACCGAGAAATAACCAGTGCATGAACAAGCGTCTTGGCAGAAGAGACAGACAAAAATGATTGAATCCTGGCAATATTATACAGGAAAAAATGACAGGATTTAGCTACTGCCTCAATATGAGGAGTAACGGAGAGCGAGGATTCAAATATAAAGCCAAGACTACGAGCTTCATTGACCGGAGTAAGCGTTACACCATTGACAGTAAGAGAGAATGAGAGATGAGGAGAAGGTTTAGGAGGAAAAACAAGCAATTCAGTCTTTGCCATATTAAGTTTCTTGTTCACCTCCATTTCCTTTAGTTATCATTGCCCTGTTAGAGTTCTGTCTGGTTTCTTTCCGGTTCTCGCTGGCTCTCCTGGAACTATGGTGGCACAGGCTGCAAATCAATTTAGTAATCCCTCTACATTTGCTTTGTTGTAAATGGGTAACTATAAGGGTACAGAAATGGATGCAGCTATACCAGTATTAAATGTCCAAAGTGGAAAGTTACACCCACACTGGTTGTATTGGTGGGTTCCCCTGCTCCCCGCAAACTGCACACTCCAAATTGCTGTGCTTAATGTTATATTGCAAAGGCTGCATTTCCTCAGCTTAGACTAGTGAGCCATTTGTGGCCTCTCCTAGACCAAGATAGCCTGGACACAGTTATCCATGCTCTGATCACATCTAGGATTGACTACTGTAATATGTTGTACATATGGCGGCCTTTGGAGACTTCAGAAACTTTAGTTAGTTCTAATAGCTGTTGACTGGGGACTTGTCTAAATGGCTTGTTTACTCTGACCTAAATGCGCACATTCGCTTTTCAGGACACATGGCGCAGCCGTCCATTCGCCGTAGCGCCAGGTTTTTAACGTGATCTTGCGCATATTTGTAGTGGCTATTTACCACGACTTTTGGATCACATCTGAGTTTGCACTGCATTATGGTTATGTGTCTTTGGGGGAGTTAAATCACATTTTGACATGTGGGCGGAGCTTTGAGGGTAGGACAACATGATTGGCTGATTTCCCACCTACTAGCTGCCTCATTCCTTCGCACCATTTTTAGTTTGAATTCTCTGATTCTGCAGAACTCTGCAGAGAGAGCTTATTAAAAAGCAGAGGGGGGAACGGGCATCCTCCTCTGCTGCCTCGTTCCTTCCCCGGTTTGTCTGTTATATGAATCTGCAGAGCTCTACATATAAAATTTATAGTTTCCATCATCTCTACTCCATACCATCTAATCTGTGTATATGCGCATATGCACATTTATAACTGCACTATAAAAAAAAATCAAGAAATAAATCGCTGTTGCTGCTGCAGTGTGACGCTCTTTACCTACATTTGAATCAATGAAAATCCGGGTTTATATTTAATGAGGAGCAATCCTGTTGTCGCATAGACGGGGCTGGGACTGGTTAGAGAGAATGCATCTCACCAGTACTGAAAGAACTTCAGTTGCTTCTGGTCTGTTTCTGAGCACGATTCATAGCATTGGTGCTTAGTTTTAAAGCTCTGCATGGTTTAGGACCCAGGTACCTGAAGGAACTGTGTGTAACTTGGAACTAAATACCATTTATACACACTTTTTTTGTACAAGCCAAAGGCCGTGTCAAAAAGAGTATCATGTCAAAAAATACAAATAACTGGAAAATCAAAAAAGAAACACACATACTTCTATACCTAGGGAGGTTGTGGGCTCTCCCACACTAGAGGCATTCAAGAAGCAGCTGGACAACCATCTGTCAGGGATGCTTTAGGGTGGATTCCTGCATTGAGCAGGGGGTTGGACTCGATGTCCTTGTAGGCCCCTTCCAACTCTGCTATTCTATGATTCTATGATTCACTACTGTGTGGACCCCTGGGCTCCTCCCAACATACCAAAAAGTTTGATCTAATTTTCTTGGGTGTTAATACAAACATCAATACTTCATTTCATTTATTATATTTCTATACCACCCCATAGCCAAAGCTTTCTGGGCAGTTCACAAAAATTAAAAACCATTAAAATACTTTATATAAAGTATAAAAACCATCCATGTAAGTACATAAAAACAGATAGCACACAACAACATATATCTAAAACAATTTAAAACCATCAGCCAGAGAAAAAGCAGGACCTGATCACAAAGGCTCTTTATATGCTGCCAAATGCCTTAGAGAAGAGGGCAGTTTTAACCTGGTGCTAAAAAGATGGCAATAATAAACACGTAAACAATGGCTTCTATCCTATGCACACTTAGTTGAGAGTAAGTCCCTTGGGACGTACATCTGAGTAGTAGACATCAATCAGATTGGGCTATAAAGCCCACTGAACTCAACGGAAGTTACAACAGCCAGCGGCAGGACTGTTGTAATCCTCTGGGCACACATATTCAGGAGAAAGCCTACAAATCCTTAATGCATTTAGCCAGTATGGTTGACCTCCATGGGATTTGCTTACATGAGTAAAGATGTAAAGGTGCAGGCATTGAACTTAGCAAGATTTGTTTGGGAGTAAACATTGTTAGGATCAGGTTTGCTGTGATTCCTTACATGATCACACCCAAACATTTGCCAGGTGCGATTTTCAGAGGGGAATCCATTTTAGCCTGTGGCCAAGTCTTGCATCAGGGCTTGGCATCAACAGGAACCCGTTAAAGCCCGCATGGGGACCGCTGATGACTCCCAAAGATTCTTGCCCTGCTGTTCCGCTTCCTTCCTGTCACGACCTGTTCACCTTCTCTTCCCAAGCATGGAAATAGGAACAAGAATGAGGGTAGGGCGCACCATTCTCTACTTGCCTTGTGCTCTCCCTTTGGACAGTTGTGGGGAATGTGTCCAGAGGATGAGGACAAGTAATGGCACTGGGGTAATAATGAGCGTCTCTACCTTAAGGGGAAATTGCGTTGCTTTACCGGGGCTTTGTGCTTCCTGCTTCTTTTGGATCCGCCGATAAACACTGGGCCTGTGCTATCAAATCTGTGCTAACAAGACAGTATCAAAAATTGCCCAATATGAAATGTGCACACTTCTTGCGTGAAAACAATTGTATAAGGCAGACTAAAAGGGTAATCCTTTAATGAGTCAGCATGAATTCTGGTAACAATATGTTCCAACTTGGACCATAGTCATCTATAGCCCTGTAAAAGTGTTCCGTTCAGTTCCATTGAGACAGTACCATCTAGTGGTGGAAGATCCTGCTCTTCCCAGATATTACCACCTTCTCTGTGATTCTTTTAATAGCAGGATTTCCAAGGGATAGCACAGGATCTGGTCAAGAGGGCAGCTTTAACTGTAGTGATGAAGAGGGAATTTCACCAGGGGCTGCAGGCATACAAATGACACCTGCTGAAACCCCCTTTTCCCATACAACTGCTAAAGATACAGGAGCCCTGCCCTCCTTTCCATATGATCACCCTAGCTACCAATGACCATGCTGGCTGGGAGTGATGGGTGCCGTAGTCAACACATCTGGAGGGCCTCAGGTTGGGAAAGGCTGACCCACGTCGTTCTCCTGGGGCTCTTCCAGAAATAATAATAAAAAAACGGGCCCAATTTAATTCCGCCTCTAATTCCTCTTTTCAAAATCCATACTGATAGGCGCAGGGGAGCCCGTCTGGGTCGGGATCCGAGCATGAGGGAGGCGGAGCCCTCTTGCTCCTACTCTTGAGTAAAAATGAGGTTGCGGCGGGCAGGGAGGTAGCTGTTAGGTATGGATTTAAAGGAATGTCCGTTTGGGCCCCGCGGTGGGCTCCCTCGCCGAAAGCGTGTGAGGAAGAGGAGGAGGAAGGACCAGAGAGGTCGGCAGGAGGAGGAGGAGGAGGAGGGAGGAGCAAGGCGGGCCCAGGCGCCTCTCTCTACCCCGCAGGCGGAGCGGAGGCGGCGACCGGCTCCTGCGCCGCCCTTGCTGAGGGAAAAACAAACCAGGCGACTCCCCAGGGGAACAGCTTGGCTAGAGGTCGGCCGGGCGCGCGGCGGTAGCGGCGGCGGCGGCGGCGGCACTGCAGGTTGGCTGCTCGGCTGGCTCGCTGGCGCATCCCTCCGCGGCCGGGCAAGACGTGAGGGGGAGACGGAGGAGGACGAGGACGAGGACGAGAAGCAGGAGCCGAAGGGCAGCGGGAGGCAAAGAGCCCCGAGCGGAGGCAAGGTGGGCTGGGGCGGGCGAGAGGGCAGCCGGCGCTGGCAGGGTGCGCACAGGCGGGGAGGGAAGACGCCGTGAGGGGCGGCGGCGGAGGGTGGGCAGGCTGGTGATACCCCAGTCCAGGCGGCGGAGAAGGGGGAGAATAACGCCGGCTTATTTCCCCCCCCCTCCTCCTCCTCCTCCTCCTCCTCCTTTATTTTTCCTTCTTCCTTTTCCTCCTCCTGCTTCTTTTCGCTGCGCTGCTTTCGTCCAGGCGCCACAAAGCCTGGGCGGAGAGGGGCGCTGCGCACCGGGTGAGGGGGCGCCTCCCTGGCCACACAAAAGGAGAGGCAGCGGGCCTGAGGAGGAGGAGGAGGAGGAGGAGGAGAAGGAAGGGGAGGAAGAAGAGACTGTCAATCAGCCTGCCCCTAGCCTGGTGCGCTCCAGATGTGCTGGACTACAACTCCCACCATCGCTTGCCTGCCTGCCTTTCTTTCCACAACTGGAAACCAGCCGCTTGAGGCTACCTGCCTCGCCCTGCCTGGATATAGGGCCAGCCTTGGCCTTCCCCTCAAACCGGTGCCCTTCTTCCATGTGTGTCAGACTACAACTCCCACCACCCCCAGCTAGGCAGGCTGGATGGGGATGGTGGGATTTGAAGTCCGACGCACCCGGAAGAGTCCCACACACCCAGTTGGGAGAAAGGCCGGGGCCAGCCCTGTCAGGAGGCAGAGTGAGGCGTGTGGCCTCAGGCAGCCAATTTGGGGTCCTGAAACTGCAGCTCTTGTAGTTACGAATTGTCACAGAGCGCTTTAATTTCTGGAAGGACAGATGCGTGGCAGCAAACAATAGCAGCCCCGAGATCCCCTGAAAGCTTATTATGCCGTGATAAAGATGTGTTTAAGGTTATTTAGTCTTTGCGGTGCACCAACAGTCTTTTTGTCATTGTTTAATTTGGGATTGTTCTGTTTGTATTGCTGAGAAGGTGAAGAAGAGGCACTTGTGGGATTTGCTACCAAAATAACTTGATTGGCTTTAGGGAAGATATCTTAGGCTGTGGGGAGGCAGCTGGGGAAAGAGTGTGGTTTTGCTTTTTGGCTCAAGCAGCAGTATGTCTTGGGGTGGAACTGGTGTCGATATTGCCCTGTTTTGCATTCGTCCTGAAACATACAGAGTCATTCATTGATTGATTTCATTTCTGTACTGCCCAATAGCCGAAGCACTCTGGGCCGTTCATGAAAAATTAAAACTCGCAAATAAAAGATAAAATACAACTGCACATACAAGATAAAACCCTGCCAGAGATGTCCCAGCTCATCCCATGTGAAAAACGTAGCGTTGGGTCCAGAATTATGCTCTATGCTGGCCAGAAATGTCATGGGAAGGAGAGGGCGGCAGGGAGGACCACCTCCACCAGTGAAGCTGAAAGTGGTCTTCCCTGCCCCCCTTCCCACGACAGCCCCTCCATCCCTCAGAGAATGCTACCACACAGAGCATCAGGAGACCCCACTGAATGGGTGAGCTGTTATGTGTTGAGGGGGAGGGGGGAATGCCCAAAACTCAGGCGGAGGGAACTTCTGTGGACAGAGCCCTTTCTCTTGCAGAAGGCAAATCCTGGCTCTGCTGTCCATCCGTTTTTGGGGTTGGCTGTTTCTCTCCCCACAGCCCTTTTGAAGTAGTCCTCAACCTTTTCAGAACTGCTGTTGACCTGTCTTTTAAAAATGGGTCACCATTCTCTTTTTCTGTTTTTATATAGTGTTTTGTATTTGTATGGTGGTATGTGCTGCTGTCCCATCACATGTTAAGTCAGGGCCAAGTTACTTAGGTTGGCTGGATTGACGGCACGGCTCTTTCCCTGTTACTGTAGAATTGAATGGGCACCTTTCTCCATTTGCTAGTCTAGAACAGGGGAAAAGAGGTTGCCATCAAAGTGAATGGATGCTTGGTTCTCTTTGCTTGGAATGGAGAAAGGAAATTGGGTGTGACTGTGTTGAAAATATTGCCTTAATTACATTGGCAATGAACACTACTAGGTGCTGGTGGTTGTTGCAAGATATATTACTACCCCTGGAGTGAAAAACAATTTGATGCTCCTCTTCACCTCTGTTTGCATGGAAGGGCAGGGAGAGAATATGGAGGTCCTCCCTTAAGAACATAAAAAGTGCCATGCTGGAACAGACCAAGGGTCCATCTAGTCCAGCACCCTGTTCACACAGTGGCCAACCAGCTGTTGACCAGTGACCAACAAAGCAGGACACAGTTCAATAGCACCCTCCCACCCATGTTCCCCAGCAACTGGTGCACACAGGCCTACTGCCTCTAATACTGGAGGTAGCACATAACCATCAGGGCTAATAGCCACTGATAGCCTTCTCCTCCAGAAATTTATCCAACCCCTTTTTAAAGCAATCAAAAATGGTGGCCATCACTACATCTTGTGCTGGTGAATTCCATAATTTAACTATGCACTGTGTGAAGAAGTACTTCCTTTTATTTGTCCTGACTCTCCCACAAAGCAGTTTCATGGGATGACCCCGGGTTCCAGTATTTTGAGAGAGGGAGAGGAATGTCTCCCTATCCGCATTCTCCGCACCATGCATAATTTCGTACATCTTGTAGCCCGCTTTGACTGCAGTTGGCCTGGAGCTTAGCTCCATTAGCTCCTATGGAAGTGAGAGAAAGGGGGTGCAATGGGGAGAAAATGTGTGTTTGTGTGTGTGGATAAAAGCACACATACATACCTTACACTTCGATGTCCAAAGAATCTAGAACATTATTAGGTGGATTAGAAATGTAATAAATAAAATAGAACATCTGAGGCCTTTCTTCACGTGACACCTCCAAGGGAGGCTTAGAAAGTGGCAACAAAGGACAGGACCTTTTCAGTGGTGGCCCCCTTATGTGGAATGATCTTCCCATTAAGGCCCACTAGGCGCCAACACAATAGTCTTTTCAGCACCAGGTTAAGACTGTCTTCTACTCCTAGGCCTTTAATACATAAAGGGGGATCTGTGTCAGCTATCTTAACAGGTCTAGTATTTTATGGAAATGGTTTTTAGCTGTTTAATTTTTTTTGAATTTTATATATTGACATTTTATGCCCTGTTTTATTATCTTGTGAATTGTTGTGAACTGTCCAAAGAACTTTGGCTATTGGGCAGTATAGAAGTTAATCATCATCATCAATAACTGGGGAAGTGGATACTGGGTTGTATCCAATGTGAGTTCTACTTAGTGTAAGGTCATTGAAATTAATGGGCCTTGAGTTAGACTAACATTGGATAGAACCCATTTTCATTTTTTAAGGAATTGCCCAGTTGATCCGGTGCTCCTATCGGGTTGGTCTGGCCCAGCTTCACCCTGCCAGGGAAATACCTGAAAAGAATGTAAGCACTTCACAAACAAGAGCTGTGGTGGCAGCAGCAGTGCTAGACATATTTACATTTGCAGTGCGTGTTGCTGGAAAGAGTTTTTGCTGTTTTGGGTGAACATTTTGTTTTGCTGTCCCCTTTCCCTGTCTCTTGTATGGTGGGGAGAACATTGACCCTGTTCAGACGACACGCTAAGCTACAGTGGTTAAGCATTTTGAGCTAAACATTATGGCTTAGCATGTCGTGTGAACCATTCCTAACCATGGTGGCTACATAACCATGGTTTAAATACACTCACTAACCATTTGCTGCAAAAGGATTAACAGCCTAACCATGGCTTAGAGTGTCGTCTGAACAGGCCCAATGTGTGTGTTTTTCCTCCAAGGATCTCTACCCTGTCCCCACTACCCAGTTGCAATCCTTTTCTCCATGTTCCATACAGATGAATGGAGACGTGGCTCCACTCACTTGTATAGAAGCAAGGAGAAAACTTTGGTGGTGGTGGGGAGATGATGCACAATTGAACCCACCCTTGTTTCAGACCCTGTTATTCCAAGGTATCTAGAGTTTGCATACGGGGGTTGTTCCCTCTTTGAGGGAATTCTCAGTTGCCTTGCAGCCCCAGGAATTCTGCCGTGAAGAGAATCTGCCCCCTCCTGTTCCAGGCAGACCCACCACAACAGAGCCTCACTCCTGTTATTGCCTCAGCTCTGTGGTGTTGCCTGCAGATTTATAAATCCATGTTGGAAATTTTGCTGAGTCACCTTCTCCGTATCCAAAGCCTCAGAAAGGGCTGTAATCATGTTTTGTCAGAAGTAAACTCCACTAAAACGGGTGGGAATTGCTTCCGTTTAAGTGTGCTTAGGTTTGCAACATTTGGGTTGAATCCAATGTTAGTCCTACTTAGAGTAGACCCATTCCAATGTTAGTCCTACTTAGAGTAGATCCATTGAAATGAATGGGACTTAAGTTAGTCTGTGTAAAGAGGGCTATGAAATCAACGTTTTCCAAGCCTAGAGCTTCACTGTTTTTGTTTAAACTTTTGTTCCGACAGCATTCTGCAATCCTTAAACTAGCATCAGCGTCTCTCTAGGGTTTCAGGCAGGCGTTTTTCATAGCCTTACCTGGCGATGCTGGGGATTTCTATACGGCCCAAAGCTGTCTGGGCGATTTCACAAAAAATCAAAATCCTAAAATATCTTAAAACACAATATAAAACCTTTAGAAGTTTTAAACAGATTAAAAGCAAAGTAAAAACCTGCAGCAAAGTAAAGATCTAAAAACACAATAGTACATTTAGAACACAAAACTAAAGGACTAAAAAGCCCGGGGCTGAAAAGGTCACATTGTAGGTGCCAGGTGAGCCACTCTGGGAAGGACATTCCACAACAGGGGTGACACTACCGAAAAGACCCCCTCCTTAGTAGCTGCCCACATCACCCCATTTGGTAGAGGAGAGGTTGATTTCAGGGTTTAGGCAGTTATATATAGAAGGAGACAATCCTTCAAGTGGCCTGCCCCTAAGCTATATAATGCTTTAAAATCAGCAATTTTGAATTGGGCCTGGAGCCATTGCAGATCATATGATCAGATCTGTGTGTAATATGATGAAATCAGCGAGTCCTTGTTAACAGTCTTGCTGTCCTATTTTGTACCAGCTGAAGCTTTCAGACCATTTTCAAATGCAGCTCCATAGGTAACACATTGCAGTAATACAAACATGAGTTACCAGTGCATGGTGAACTGTAGCTAGGCTACCTCTGTCCAAATATGGCTATAGTTGCATATCATCCTAAACTGATTTATTTATTTATTTATTTATTTATTGCATTTTTATAATGCCCAATAGGTGGAGCTCCCTGGGCGGTTCACAAAAATTAAAACCATTCAAAGTATAAAACAAACAGTATAAAACATGATATAAAATACAATATAAAAGCACAACCAGGATAAAATCAGCAGTGGTGCAGAAATATACATTTAAAATACAAATTTAAAACAGCAAAGTTAAAATAAATTTATAGACTGTTAAAATGCTGACAGAATAAAAAGGTCTTCACCTGGCATCTGAAAGAAAATAATGTAAGTGCCAGGCGAACCTCCTTAGGGAGCTCCTTCCACAGCCGGGGTGCCACAGCAGAGAAGGCCCTCCTCCTGGTAGCCACCTGCCTTGCTTCCTTTGGCAGGACCTCATGGAGAAGGAGCCGTGAGGATGACAGGTACATATGGGAGGAGGCGTTCCTTCAGATAGCCTGGCCCCAAGCTGTTTAGGGCTTTAAATGTTAATACCAGCACTTTGAATCTGGCCTGGACTTGGACTGGAAGCCAGTGAAGTTGGAAAAGGACTGGCGTGATGTGGTCTCGTCGGCCAGTCCCTGTTAGTAAACCTGCTGCCCTGTTTTGTACCAGTTGAAGTTTCTGGACCATTTTCAAAGGCAGCCCTACATATAACGCATTGCAGTAATCCAAACAAGAGATTATGAGAGCATGGATAACTAGCTAGACTATCTCTTTCCAGATAAGGGCGCAGCTGGTATATCAGCCTAAGCTGATAAAAGGTGCTCTTTGCCACTGAGTTCACCTGTGCCTCAAGTGACAGTTCTGGATCCAAGAACACTCCCAAACTACGAACACAGTCCTTTAGGGGGAGTGCAACCCTATCCAGAACAGGGTGAACATCACCTAGCTGGATAAAAGGTGTCCTGTGCCACCGGGGCTTTCAGCCTTCAGTGATAATGCTGGATCCAAGACAACTCCTGAATTGTGAACTTGATCCTTTAGTGGAGAGTGCAGCCCCTTCAGAACAAGTCCATCTTGTCTGGATTGAATATTTTCATTGACTCTCATCCAGTCCATTACTACACACTGGCACTGATTCAGAACTCCCAGTGCCCCATCTGGAAAAAATCTAAAGAAGAGTTAGTGCTGAACGTCATCTGCATATTGGTGACACTTCAGCCCACAGTGACACTTAACCACAGTAAAGGCTGTCGGGGGAACAGCGAGAACGATTAGTGTGTGCAAGAGTTGGTAGTGTGATCCCACTGCTTACTCACAACCACCGTTTTGCATGATCAAACAATCCATGATTAAGAAACTATGATTTATTTGGGAGTGTGTGGGAGCGAAGGAGTGTGCTGTTTCCCAACTGCTTACCTGCTTCCACTTTGTTATTTATTTATTTATTTATTTATTTATTACATTTTTATACCGCCCAATAGCCGAAGCTCTCTGGGCGCTTCACAAAAATTAAAACCACAATAAAACACCCAACAGGTTAAAAACACAATTACGAAATACAGTATAAAAAGCGCAACCAGGATAAAACCACACAGCAAAGGATTAAAATACAGAGTTAAAACAGTAAAATTTAAATTTAAGTTTAAATTAAGTGTTAAAATACTGAGTGAATAAAAAGGTCTTCAGCTGGTGACGAAAGGAGTACAGTGTAGGCGCCAGGCGGACCTCTCTGGGGAGCTCATTCCACAACCGGGGTGCCACAGCGGAGAAAGCCCTCCTCCTAGGGCTTTTCTTGTTAAGCAATCAGGAACACTGACATTCAAACTCAGAACTCAGGGCTATTCAGGAAGAAGCAACCCAGAATTTTAAGCCTGATTTGTTGTTGAATTAAAACTTGCTGAACAATCCAGAGTTTTGAGTTCGGATATAATGGTGAACAACCCAGGAACCGTGCGGTTGAGCTAAAGCGGAAGTGGGTGAGCCATCAGGAAACAGCTTGTTCCTGACTGCTCACAATAAACTGTGGATTGTTTAATCATATGAACTGTGTTGACAATTATGAACATTACATCTAGTTTGGGCTTGGGGTTTTTAGTACCTGTGACCATTGTTGAACATAATTTTCAGATTCTGTTTTTAATGCCTGTTTCTCCAGTAGTGCGTTGTTTGCATGTTCTTTTTTTCTTTTAGAGAAACAAGGATATGGTGGCACTTGTGATGTGAGCACCTTCTAGGAAAATGTTGGTGCATACTGGGGGAAAAGTAACACTCATGCATATCTACAGCTAGGGTGTAACTGAGAACTGTTCCCTGTTCTTTAGAAGGCAAACACGTCCTAAAGCTGTTTTCTTTCCATGAGAGCAGCTCAGGTTACCAATATATATTTCAACTTGCATGATGCCACTAAAAATAACAATGAACTTATTTGTCAAGCAATGTTGTTTGTTGCACTTAACAAAGCCCCAATTTTTTTTTACAACTGGTTTGTTCAGATATGATGCAATGTTTGTTAAGCTGACAGGTGTGTTTTCCCCTCTCCAGTGTAAGAAACAGCTTATCTTTTAAACTTTAAGCTTAAAGTGTTGCATTAAGCTTCAGCTGGTGTAGGTTGGATCTCCCAACTGAGCTACACCCAGGTCAGGATGGGTCAGAGCCGTCTGTTGACACGGTGCTGTTTATGTCTTTTTCATAGAATCATAGAATAGCAGAGTTGGAAGGGGCCTACAAGGCCATTGAGTCCAACCCCCTGCTCAATGCAGGAATCCACCCTAAAGCATCCCTGACAGATGGTTGTCCAGCTGCCTCTTGAAAGCTGCCTCTTAAAAGAGAAGGTGAGAGATGCAGGTGGGGGGGGAAGGAGAGAGAGATTGGAAAAGGCAGACGTATATGGTCAGTGTATGTGTGTGTCCTGTGAAGGACAAAACTGTTTTCAGGACTCTGTGTGTGTGTGCGCGCTCATCAGTTTCAGTTCAGTGGTCAAATGTTTGTGTTAGAACAGTGGTCTTCAGCTGGTCCAGAACAAAGGCCCACCTTGGACTTCAGACCCACTTTCACAATTGTCCAACATGGTGGAAACAGCTTTGCCGCGACCCATCTGGACTCAACTTGCAACCCACTTTTGATTTGCAACCCATCAGTTGAAGACCACTGAAGTAGATTATAGGATCCTGGGTATCTGCAGAAGAAGAAGAAAAATTGTTTGCAGGAGGTTCAACTAAAGGTCAGGGGAAGAACTTAGGAAAATAAATTTAGGGCAAAGATGAACAAAAACTATTCCCCTGAATAGTTGGATTTGGGGTGGTAAACTATTTTTAAGGTTTTAAAGGCCTAAGACTGAAGCAGACAGAGAGAAGAAGAGAAGCCTAGAGTTTTCGGGGAAAGAAAGAGTCAGAGCTGCTGGAAATGGCTACCTTTTTGAGGGAGTGCCAAATCTCTAACGGTAAGATATTGCGTGAATAACAGTTGTGGATAAAATTGGGACACAGTCTAGTTAGGTTAGTTCAGCAGTGCAAAACTAAATGCTTAAGGGGTTAAATTTGGTCTTCTGGGGGTCCCTTTCCCCACTGGTGGCCATGGAGAAAGCCAAAGGAAAGGCAAGGCAAAGAAGGGTGGGGCTGTGCTGTTTTGCATGATCTTCTTCCACTCATAGAACAGGTGGTTCCTGGTCTGTGACAATATTTGGTATATAATCAGTGTGTGCATGTGTGTACTGAGTCTTTTATCTGGGCTTAAAGATGGGTCTAAAAAGTTGAAGACTAGTACTTGAAAGGATCCCACCTTTTTCTAATATGTTATATTAGGTATATTAGGCAGTATATTAGTATTTGTTTCCTAACTTTATTGCGGGAAAGTTTATGTAACATAATAACCACTTGGTAAATCTAAATAATAATAATAATAATAATAATAATAATAATAATAATAATACATTGAAGTATAGATGTTGTGTGTACATCAAACATCCCCATTACTCTAACTGCTAATTATTTGCCCAAAGAAGCCATGACTAAAGCAATTCATCGGATTGTGAATCTCTGTAATAGAAAAGAAGTTCACGAACCCTCCCTGTGTAAGAAGACTGATGGAAGACTGACTCCTGGACAGGGATAGCTTGACCACGGTGGTACAGGCATTGGTAACCTCAAGACTGGATTACTGCAACGCGCTCTATGTGGGGCTGCCCTTGAAGCTGCTCCGGAAGCTGGAGCTAGTGCAGAACACAGCAGCTCGGCTGTTGTCTGGAGCTGCCCCTTTCCAGCATGCAACTCCTCTGCTGAAGGAACTGCACTGGCTGCCTATTCACTACCGGGCCAGGTTGAAGGTTCTTGTACTTGTGTACAAAGCCCTAAACAACTTGGGACCAGGATACCTGAGAGAGCGCCTTCTCTTTTACCAACCTGCCCGGTCACTGAGGTCATCCGAGGGCCTGCTCCTGGTGGTTCCACCTAGATCCATCCTCCGATTGGAATCCACCAGGGGAAGAACCTTCAGCGTGGTGGCGCCCCTCCTGTGGAACTCCCTGCCTCTGGAGGTCAGGCAGGCTCCGACCTTGTACTCCTTTCGGCGCCTCCTGAAAACATCTTTATTCCAAGAAGCCTTTCCTTAATATGCAGCCTTGAATCTCTGTTCTTGCTTCTTTTAAATTTTGTTTTGACTGTTTTATTCTGTTTTTATTTTCATCTTATCTTGTACACCGCTCCAAAAATTTTCAATGGGGAGCGGTATATAAATATTCTGAATAAATAAATAAGAGCAGGGGAGGGTAGACAAAATAGTCTATCAGTCAGGAAGTTTTTCCTGATGTCCAGCTGGAATCTGGCTTCCTTTAACTTGAGCCCGTTATTCCGTGTCCTGCACTGTGGGAGGATCGAGAAGAGATCCTGGCCCTCCTTTGTGTGACAGCCTTTCAAGTATTTGAAGAGTGCTATCATCCCCAATGAGGGGAGGCATGGGACAGGCAAAACTGCCCTGGCTGAGGTGCTGAGTGAACTAGCTCTTCTCTGCTTGGGACCTCAGCTAGGGCAGCTTTACCGCGCATGTGCTTTTCCCAGGCAGGGAAAGCACACGTGCGGTGGAACCATATCCTCCAAGGAGGCACTAGGATGAGGAGTAGTCCTTTACCTGGCACCTCTCCCAGGGTGGCTTTGCCCACCCTTACCTGCCCCTTCTTCCATTGGATAGTGTGTGTGTGTGTGTGTGTGTGTATTAAAATTAGTCCAAACTTCTTAAAATACATAAAGGATAAAAAGTACTGAAGTTCCGCATGGATCGCTACACATTAACCCGTGTTGTGGCAGTAAGCAGAAATGACTGGTTTTCCTGGACAGGGCATTAATCCGTAGAATTAATTGTGGTTGGACTAATTGGATGCTTTCACGGTTGGATATCTGGAATGCAGTAAAAGCCAAGCTGGGTATTCATGACCTGAATATTCAGTTGTGATCTGAAATGAATGGGGATTGCATAAGAGCAGTGATTGGTGGAGGGTGCTCTCAAAAGGCAGAAGGGCATTCCACAAATAAGTGAGACGTAGCTAAAGAGGTTGTTTTTACACATTTATCTTCACTTGTTGTCATATGCTAATCTAAAACACACATCAGCTCCAGGGGCATGGCTCTATAATTTTTTTTCCCCTTCTGGTGTCTGTGCTTTCACAGTGTGTCCTCAGTAAGTGTGCTCCCTACGTGGGGCCTATTTGGAAATGACATTTTTCTACACTGAGGTAATCTCAATGTCAGAAGAAGTTGTGTGTGAAGTGCCCTTGTGTGGGATGCTTTTTCTGAAGCTCAATATATGAAGCTGCCTTCATATGTTCTATCTGAGCCATCATTACCTACTCTGACTGAATCCATGTGACTTTCCAAGGTTCTGGGCAAAGTTTTTTCAGCCTCCAGTTCTTGAGATTTATTTATTTATTATTACATTTATATCCTGCCTTCTTTTCTCTTGCAGGGAACCCAAGGTTGCTCACATGGTTAGGAACGTAGGAAGCTGCCTTATACACAGTCAACCCTTTGTTTCCAACAGTCACTGGCAGCAATGGCTCTCCAAGGTTTCAGATAGGATTCTTTTCCTAGCCCTATCTCGAGATGCTGTTGGGCATTGAACCCGGGACCTTCTCCATGCAAAGCATCTGCTATATCACACTTAGCTATGGCCCTTCCCCTCCATTTTATCCTCGCAATAACCCAATAAACCTTAATTTCAAATCAAATGCTTGAGTTCAGTCATTAAAGTGATCAAACCACCAGGAAATGAACAGTAATGGGCACTTGCAAGACAGCCTTGCAAATAAGACCACAAAGGTTACTAGTCTGTTTGGTGACACAAATACGTATCTATGCTTGCTAGCAATTTGTGACACATTAGCCCTATTCAGGCATTATAGTAGTGCATGAGCATGGCTGCACCAAATAGCTCACCGCTAACAACACATGGTTCAAGTAGCCCCTCTCTCTGACAGCTGAATGAGTGTCTGCAGGGAGGAGGCTTTTGGAAATGCATCTCTATGTGCAAAGGGTTCTTTGCAACCTGGAACTTTGTTGGATTGGGGTTCTATGTTGATAGGAAGCTTTCCCTGCAAAATTCCCCTTCCTACCTGATACATGAGAGGCTGAGGGCAGATGTGTTCAGCTTACTGTAATTATAATGCCTGAATAAGGCTCTTGAAATGGCTTGAAAGGAGGGGAAAAGGGAACTCTTCCAGTGTACAAAAACTTTCCTGCCTTTTTACTGGGAGACAACCTTTTTCCACTACAGGTGACTGGGCAATCATATACAAGCCTGCTTTAAGTCTCACTTTGAAAAGTTTGTATAAGCTTTCAGCATTAAGACTTTTTCTTAGTAAATTACCAGTGATCCACCACAGAGTAATGCATGTATCCTTTTTTTGTTTTGTTTCATTCCTCATATATTAAGGCTTCATATCTTAAGATGGGTCAAAGTCAGTAGCCCTGTAATAAATACTTCTGTGACAGAACAATGCTACTTTTTTAGTCACATGGCCAATTGATTCCTGCCTTTCGCACTAGGAAGCAAGTGTGTCTTATAGTTTTAATTCTGTCTTCCTCTTTCGTTGTAGTTTGGGACTGGCATTGGCAGTGGATACATGCTGATATCACAATGGAAGAGAGGAAGAACTTTTCATCTGTTAACTTACTGACTGAATATCCCCCAATCAAGGAAGCTGGCAAAAATGATCAAAGCGACAGCGCACAAACAAGTGGAGCAAACCAAGGAGCTATGCAGCTGAAAAAAGAAATCTCTCTTCTTAATGGGATCTGCCTAATAGTAGGAAACATGATTGGTTCAGGTATCTTTGTTTCCCCTAAAGGAGTACTTAACTACAGCACATCCTATGGATTGTCGCTAGTAATTTGGGCAATTGGGGGGATTTTTTCCGTGTTTGGAGCGCTTTGCTATGCTGAACTTGGGACCACTATCACTAAGTCAGGAGCCAGCTATGCATATATCCTGGAGGCCTTTGGAAGCTTCATTGCCTTTATACGTCTGTGGACTTCACTGTTGATCATTGAGCCGACCAGTCAGGCTATTATTGCAATAACTTTTGCCAACTACATAGTGCAACCTGTCTTCCCTACCTGCCAACCTCCTTATGTCGCTTGTCGTCTGATTGCAGCTGCTTGTATATGTAAGTATTTTATGAAAGCAAGGGTTAGACCTGGGCCTGCCACCTTCATGTAGGCCTGGGGGGTGGGGGGAGAGGAACCCAACTGGGCATCGGTTGCAAGGATTCTACGGTTGTAGAGGTTCAGCATTCTTCAACAACAATAACTTAGGGGAAGATGACTACTGGAGGGATCAGGGTTGAAATAGTCTTGGGTAGGGATGCACGAGCATCCCGCTGATTGAAAAGGTGACGCTTCTGTGAATGTTCCCATTGTGAGGATATATGGAGGTGGGAAGAACTTTGCCTTGAGCTCTTTGGAAGAAAAGTGGGATATTCACATAGGAAAGAATTAAAAAATAAAATATTTTTATCAGATTGTCTTGAGCCGTAACATTACAAGAGAGAGTTCTATGCCTATCGATTTCAGTACATCTTGCATGCACAAATCTGTGGATGGAATGGTGGGACCACAGCCTTAAAAGATAGGCTTATTGAAGTGATATCAGGGTCATTGCTCTATTATGCATGCAAAGAATCTTTTTATTGGGAATGCTCTGGTATAGTGTTTCCCCCCTTACTCGTGTTTGCCCAAAACAGCAGGATGGAATAATAACTGTTTGAGCAGAACAGGGAGGGGATGTAGCTCAGTGAAAGAGCAGCTGCTTTGCATGCAGAAGGCCCCAGGTTCCATCCACGGCAGCATCTTGAGGTAGGACAAGGAAAAGAATCCTGCCTGAAATCCTAGAGAGCCATTGCTGCCAGTCAGTGTTGGCAATACTGGGCTAGATGGGCCAGTGATCTGGCTTAGGCCTCAGCTAGACCTATGGGTCTAGCGCGATGGAAGGGTGAGGATCTCGCGATGTTATGATCGCGAGATTGTCCCCCTCCGTTTACACGCAGTGCGCGACGTCCTTGGAGGAACAGGACGTTGCACCCGCCATTTTGGTTTTTTAAAAAACACACAGAAGGAGCGCACGAGTGCCCGTGCACTGAAAGGTAGGGTGTTTTTTTTAAAAAAACAATAATTTCTCTGCTCCCCCCACCCCACGCCCCCTGATGGGCGCAGTTCCGGGCTCCTCGCGAGTAACCGCGAGGAGCCGGGACAAACCGTGATGGTGGGCCACACTTTCCGTGGTCTTGGGATCATCCCGAGACTGTGGAAAAACCACGACTGAAGGGTAGGGTGATATCCCGGGGAAAGGGAGGGATCATCCCTCCCTGCTCCTGGGATCCTCTGTGCGTCACGTGGACGCACAGGGACGATCCCGGGACAATCCCCGGGATATCACCCCGTCTAGCTATGCCCTTAGTATAACCCAGCTTCCTATGTTAATTGGCGGTGCTTGAACAATTATATCCTTTTGCCTGTGCACGCAACCACTTTTTCCTTCTCAATCTTCTGTTGCTACATTCATGATTATCGTAGTCATGTCGTATTTTCCTTGCCCTGCATTTCCAATGCTTAGAATTGGGGTAGTTTTCAAACCTACTTTTTAAGTGATTTCAATTCATTGAACCGGGTGTTGTTGTTTTTTGCAGCGGAGCATTGGGAAATAGCCTGTCAACTATTTCTTACAATCAGGATTATAGTAGTGTTACTCTACTGGGTGTGTGTGTTGGGGGAGGGGTGCACAGATTTTGGATATACCTTATTATAAATTAAACCAGGATAACATAATGGACATATAACTCTTGTGGACAGTATAATGGTTTTTTGCTCACAAGAAATGGAGAAGACAGAGGGCTCATCTACACCAGGCAGCATATTCCACTATGAAAGTGGTATATAAAAGGCAGGAGCCACACGACTGCTTTATAGCAGTATTGAAGTGCACTGACAACTGTTGGGGCCCATTGACACATACCATATACCACTTTCATACAGCTATATCCTGCTTGGTATGTGGCTCCTGCCTTTTATATACCGCTTTCATAGTGTAATATCCTGCTTAGTGTAGATGAGCCCAGAGTCTTTACAGTGATGTAGTATTGATTCACTGCTGCATACACCATGGTTCTTTCAATTTGGGGGGAATACGTAGTTTTCATTTCAGGGTACAACTTTGGTCTTAACCTGTGATCTCAGGAGCTAAGTAGGACAAAGCAGTTGTGAATGCAAACTTGCGTAATAACAACCCAAAAACCCAAATAATCTTCTGCTACACTGAGGAGAGATTTCATCACACGCTTGTTTACTGAGTTATTTCATAAGTTCTTTGTGTTCCCATAAGATACTCCCTGTGTGTCTAGTTTGGCTTGTCAAATAGCCCTGGCTTAGCTGAAACAACTTATGCCACAGGGCATGGTAATAATAAGTTAAGCAGCCTTTGAAAAAGTTACTTTCAACTGCTCACTCTCTAGCAGCCTGCAGATTTTTGTAGCTTCGTGTGATGCAGTCTTGCTCCCTTCACTCAAGGCCTATGCATTTAATTGATTATGCATTTCATTGATTATGTGTGGGACTTAAATGGAAAAGTATGAGACATTTGTCATTATCCATCATCACCATCACAATCATCTCCCCCTCCTCCTCCTCCTCCTCCTTTCTTTTAAAAATTCCAGTATGAGAATTAAGGGACTCAGAGCTTTTCTACATTAAAACCCCCTCCCACAAAAACCCAAACTGCATGGCTTTACCAGTGCTTTCTGCATCCGCTTTTTTCCTGGGATTATGAATGGCACCATTACACAAGTGGACATTGGTGCCACATGGTTTGAAACTATACTTCCTCTCTCTGTATTCTCCATTCCCTTTAAAGAGACAGTGCCATCTAGTGGCATAATTATAGCGCAGTGCTGAGTAATGCTGTAATCTGGGCTTGTCACAGCTGAGTCCCTTTGCGTTCAAATGGCGCACAGGGATTCCCGGGAGGAAGGAGGGACGAGAACGGGTTTTCCCAGGGATAAGTACTCCCTGGGAAAACCCGATTCTCCCGGGATGTCACACCTGCATGTGGATCTTGTGAGATCCTCCCCCATCCCTCCCTCTACACTGGTATGGTGTAGAAAGGGAGAAAGACTTAAGGCTTAATTATAGCACAAAACTGGGAGTTCGCACAATTTCCCTGACATTTGCACATTTTCTCTGGGTTTTTTAAACCCAAAATTTCCAGGGGATAGTGTGGGAGGGGCCCTGGATGCTAACAATGTCATGTAATAGACCCACAAACGTCCGTGAGTGGCCAATCGCGAGTGTGCTATAAATGGCTTATTTAGAGGAGCTCTTAGTTTGGTAACAGGAAATGCAGCATTTAATTTTGTTGCAATTAACAATATTAAGTCCTTCTAAACAACCAAATAGGGAATTTCCCCAACCCACCCAATCCGCTGCTTTTTGTACCACCTACCCTGATCAAGAGACCTAGAAAACTCAAAAGTTTGCACATTTTTGTGGAATTTTGATTCTAATAAGGCAGTGCCCTACTGTGGATTTTGGATTTGGATGCTGCATGATGACTTCCTGTTTCTGTAGAATTGCCTTTCTATGACAAGCGCTCTCCGGTTTGTAGTCCCACTAACAACAGTGTAAGCACATTTTCCCGTAATATAAAGTTTATTTTGGGGGGAGCTTACCATTCAAATATTTGCTTAAAGCTGTTCTGAACTTTTGAAATAACCTGTGAATGAGTAAATGTGTCAATAGGGGATTATATATCTCCATTTGAATATTTTTAGTATGAAACTACAAAAATATTTTGGAACGGCCCTTAAATTTTCCTAACCTTCAGGTCTGGTTACTGTTTTTGTTTTGTTTTCTTACATCTCAACCTGACAGGAGTTCTTAAACGGTGCTCCCTTTTTTCAGTGAGAATGTTGCCAATTAAAAATAAATGTTTTCCAGTCTTTCTTAACTTTGAAGGAACTGGCTGCGAGATGGAATTAAAAGATGATGAGTAGACTGGGAGTTGGGCCAAGGAGTATTTTCATGCCTTCCAGACTTTCTCCATAAAAAGTATCTATGTCTTCTCTGCTTTGCCGTTTGTTTTAAGCTATGCAAGTGTTAAATAGAAGCAGGACAATTGCTCACAAGCTCTTTTAAATGCTTTAGTTTCACTTAACCCAGCCGGCTAAGCTTGTAAGCACTAATAATGTGACATGTTAACCAGTATAGAAGAGAATTTCAAGCCAGCGCTTGATTTAAAAACAATCGTAACCACTTTCTAATGCCCTCCTTGCTTCCCTTTTTGTCTCCTAGGTCTTCTAACGTTTATAAATTGTGCCTATGTTAAATGGGGAACAAGGGTGCAGGATGCATTCACCTATGCCAAAGTCATGGCTCTTATTGTCATCATCGTAGCAGGAATTGTTAAACTATGCCAGGGTAAGATTAATAGCTCAATATATAGAGATTTGTATTGATCAGAAAAAAATAAATAAATGTTGAGGAGCACCTATTTGGTTATTCATGAAGAAAATCTGCATCAGCCCCCTCTGAAACCAGGCCAACCCAAGTAGGTACGTTAAGCAACTTTTTGATTGGACCACCTTCTGTTTATGAGAAATCGAAATTGCGTCTTCATGTGCTCTTAAGCATGGAATGAAAGTTGAATTGGGAAAGAGAACCCTGGGTAAGTTAGGGTAAAATCCTGTGCATTTTTAGACGGGAAAAAGGATGACAGGTCCCAGCATTCCCCAGCCAGCCATGGAGGACCTTTTTTCTGTCTAAAAACATGCACAGGCATGTGCCCTTAATGGCTTAACATGAACCAAACTACTTGTAGCGGTCACATGTGATTTTACCCTGAAGTTATATAAATATATATAGCTACGGAGTGGCAATTTGCAGCGGAAGACTTGTAGTGGAGAAGGGTCTTCTTAACACCTTTCCCCTCTGTTTTCTGAAAAACTAGCACCCTCCTAGCCTCCTCCCCCCAATGAAAGGAAAGTTCTGGGTACCTTTGCACTGTTAAAGAAAAGCTGTACATGACGCAATGGGCCTGTTCAGAAGACACCTTAAACCATGGCTTTAATCATGGTGGTTAAGCCAGAAAGCCAGGCTGTGTTCAGAAGACACCTTAAACCATGGTGAATAAGGTTTTTTTTTTTTTTTGCTTTATTAACTGTGGTTAAAGCCATGGTTTAAGGTGTCTTCTAAACACAGCCCGGCTTTCTGGCTTAACCACCATGGTTAAAGCCATGGTTTAAGGTGTCTTCTGAACGGGGCCATTGTTGTATATAGCTTCATCTAGAGCAGGAGTAGGCAAACTGGGCATGGATACATTTGGCTATTTGGAAAAACAACAATTTGTGAACAGGGCTGGCTTCACACAGGTTGGAATAGCCATTGGAACAGAACTTAAGCAAACTTACGCATCTGTCAGAGTGGAACACATTGTGCCTGCCCCATCTGAGTGAAACCATGCCCACAGGCACCACTAACATTGGGGCCCTGCATTGGTGCAGTCATGAGGGAGGGATTTGTCCAGAGCATTCCCGTGAGGCAAGTCTGCCCCACAGTATTAGGGAGGGAATAATTTTTTCTCTCAGCCTACTAATCTTCCCTGGCTTCAAACTGTATCAAGTGCAAAACTATGTCCTGGTTAGGAAAATTTGCCACCTGGTAACTGCAGGCTCCAAACACAGAGACTTATTTAAATTAAATTAATGCATTTTAAAACCAAATAACCTTGAGGTACACAACCTTGGGGCTTCCTTACTTTGCATACCAATATTGAGGTGACCTGGTTTCATGGTCTTGATACGATGATGCTGACAGACAGATACATAATAACCATAGATAATAAATGTAATATCATGTAATATCGAGAGCCAGTGTGGTGTAGTGGCTAAAGTGTTGGACTGGGAGTCAGGAGATCCTGGGTTCTAGTCCCCACTTGGCCATGGAAAACCACTGGGTGACCTTGGGCCAGTTACAGACTCTCAGCCCAACCTACCTCACAGGGTTGTTGTGAGGATAAAATGGAGAGGAGGAGGATTATGTATGCCACCTTGGGTTCCTTGGAGGAAAAAAGGCGGGATATAGATGCAATAATAAAAAAATAAAGTAAAAATGTTCCGGAGCCTGCATATTTCTTAGACATTGACGACAATTAATGACACTGGGATATTACAACATTGGAAAATAAATGTATAAGGGGAAATTACACTTACCTACAGATTAACATGCAGCCACCATTTTGAAATGTAAATTTGAAGATATTTCCTTGCTTTGATTTTGGCAGATTTTGGGGATGTTAATCAGCTGTCATTTCTGAATGGAAAACACTTGCAGACACTTCTGTTCTAATTTTGCCCAGGTTCAGTGCTTTCCCCCCAGTATCTTTCCTAAACTACAGGCACTGACCAGACAAAATCAGCTTGGCTTTAACAGGTGGCTGCATCATGTGCTCTCAGACTAAGCCCTGAGGATTTTTTCGTCACTTCAGGCAGTTAATTTGAAATATTTGGACTGCTAATAATAATCTAGATTTTTAGTTCAGTGATGCAGTTAAGCAACCAGAGTATTTAGTAAGGGTCTATGGAAAGTGCATTACATGCAGACTTTTTGAGTGTCTGCAAGTTTCCGAGAAAACTGAAAATTCCAGTATAAATCTTAAAATAACTTTGTTTTAAGCATACATTGATGCAGAATCATGCCCTGATTGACACATCCTGAGTTAATTGCAAGTTACTTTCTTTAGTGTCTGCACTTTAGGATTGCAAAGAACTAGAAGGAGATGAACATTCACGGCAGAAAACAGAAACACGTTCTCAGGATGCAAAATAGATTCATTGAGAGGAAGCCCGAAGTGTTGTGGTCTGTCCTTTGTTTTAAGGCCTTCTTCAGGAGGTAGAAGGAAGCGATTGCAGAATTTCTTCCAGCAAAAAGATTGTCTCCTGCAACTGATATTTTAATACAGGAGACAATCTTTTTGCTGGAAGAAATTCTGCATAACCGCCCTTCTACCCCCTGAAAAAGGCCTTAAAATAAAGGACAGGCAGAAACACGTCAGACATCCTCTCAATAAATCTATTTTGCATCCTGAGAACGTGTTTCTCTCCTTTGTTACCTGCTTTAGGATTGCAGCAATAGTGTCATTATTGCTAAGCCTAACAATAGTGTCATTATTGCTAAGACTTTCTTAACACTCCTCACATTTTTGAGTAGCCAAATCATTTATTTGTTTTGGAGTTTTAGTCTAATCTATCCTGAGGGATTGGGATTGATAATGATATCCAAGTATAAGGGAAACACAATGATATGAAATAAAGAAAAGAAAACTTATATATGCTTTATTTGAATGTTAAGTTACGGTGGGGTTTTTCTTTTTTTTAAAAAAAAATCCTGTTTAAAGATACAGGATTATTGTCAATCAAAATATGCAGATATCAGCCATACCTATACTTCACCTGAAATATATGTATAAGGAAAATATTTCCAATTAGCAGTAAACTGCAGTAAAAATGATAAAATATAATAACAGAATGGACATCTTGACTTGGTTTGCACATAAGGGAAATTATGGGTTGTTTCACACAGACACAGCAATTCATGCTTGCCGCTTATTTGCCGTTTCTGCTTTGCATCTGGTTTTGTAAACAACCCAGGAAGACAACTGAGGAACCATTTGTGGGTTGTTGATGATGCGACACCTGAATCCAGGACTGTGGGTTGTTGAGGGACAAACCAACCAGAGTTTTATCCCAACAACAAAACATGGGTTCAAACTCTGGGTTGTTCGTCCCGCAACACTCCAGAGTTCTGGATTGAGATTGTCCTATCAACCAAACCAGGAATGGCTCCTCAGTCATTTATATAAGCTGATACAAAGCAGAAGCAGGAGGCAGTGCACTCAGTCTCTCACTCCGGCATGGCTCTGACTAGCTATGGGTTAGTTATGTGTGAAATGAGCCTTTCGTTTCACATTCTACATTACAAAAGGGTGGCTTCAGAGGACTGGTCCTATGTGGTGGCTGTTTATCTTGCAATGTAGAAATGGTACCAATGTATTTCTACAAGGGAACTCCCCTCCAAACCCAAAATGCAGCTACAGAGGTATCCAGATCTTTCCCCCTCATAGTAGCTTGGAGGCATGACTTTAGTGATTGGATGGACTATAATTAATACACCATGGCTACTGCCACACCAAAATGTAGCATGTGGTTCTGGTCAGCAGAAATTATCATTCATCTCAAACATGGGACAATATAGCAAGTACATCAGGTGATTTCTTGCAGTGGAAAAGCTAAAATATTGTCCACGGAGGACAATCGCTACAATTCATATGGATTAATGAGTACAACAGGTGTACACTTGCATGAGTGATATGCTCAATGCAGATGTTCGTCATAGCTGTGGTATGCATGGGCTTGCACCCTCTCATGTCTACACTTCTACCCTCACCAAAATAATTGGTGTAATCTAAATAATGTATGTGTATGTCTATGTGTGAAGACTTTTATTGCAGCATCACCCTGCATTATTCACAGAAAGTTATGCAGGGTCCAGATGCTGTCTCCAACTTGCAATCCTCCCATGCTTCTTCCATTGTTTTTCTTATCATGAAAAAAAAATATTAAGAAAGAAAAGACAGAATAGCTGCAACAATGGCTTTGTGTTGGTAGTGCTAGGAGTTCTCCATCTAGAAGCACCCCACTGAACAATAGTTTAGCCCTTTTAACTGTGGGGACATTTTCAGAGAGAGCCTTGGCTACACAAGTAGAGTGACCATATGAAAAGGAGGACAGGGCTCCTGTATCTTTAACGGTTGTATTGAAAAGGAAATTACAACAGGTGTCATTTGTATATATGGGGAACCTGGTGAAATTTCCTCTTCGTCACAACAGTTAAAGTTGCAGGTGCCCTGCCCTCTTTTGAATCTGGTCACTCTAGTATAGCTCCTGCAACTTTAACTGCTTTGATGAAGAGGGAATTTCACCAGGTTCTCCATATATACAAATGATACCTGCTGAAATTCCTTTTCTATGCAAAAGTTAAAGATACAGGAGCCCTGTCCTCCTTTTCATATGGTCACCCTATACACAAGTTGATTGCTTTTCAAATGCTGGCCAATGTCTTGTAGTCCTCACTTGTCTTTAATAAAGTAAGCTTTAGGACCAAACTAAAATGGTGTCTTCCCTAATGTAAACAGCCGTTGTGCAGTGGGATTAGGAGCGTCTCCACACGAGCAATTTATTGCATGCTCGTGATTGGTCACTCAAGGAAGTTTGCGGCCCCTTTTCATGACGTCGTCAGGCTATAAAACCGCACCATTCGCTGGCGATGGAATTGAAACCTATGGTAAGAAACTTGCAAAAACAAGGGGAGGGGGTTGCTTGAATTGCCCCCGGGTAAGGCTGTGGGATTTTTGCTGAATGTGGAGAAGGCCTGGGTCTCGGACTTGCTCCAACTTCCCCACAGTGGCTGTTTACATTAGAAGAAAGAACTGCACATAAATCGCTTTCATACCATGAAGGTCACGTTTAGTTTGGCCCTGGGATCTGCTGTGTACGGTATATTACAGTTTAAACACCAGCTTAACCTCGGAGCCAACCAAGTTACAAGCATTCAAAATTCAGCCTATGTGAATAAGCAGGTAGTTGACAAGGTTGCATCTGAAAGCCAAGATCACTTCCTACTTTCCCCTTCAGTCATGGTTTCTTTGTCTATTGTTCAGCTTTGAACAGCTGGTCTTGCTGACTTGCTTTTCCTATGAGCTAGAGTATCCCAGCTATTGTAGGTTTATCAGGTTTTTTTCTGCATGTTTTTTTTGAAAGCTTTTATTCCTGTTTTGGAAGCTTTCTTAATATGCTGACTTGAGAATATCGGAAGCCTGCATTTCCACTATGCTGAAAATGCATTTTGTACCATTCGTTCATTTGAAAAGGACTACATGCTGCGTTCTTTCTTCGACTACTAGGCCTGGGCAAAATAATACATTAATATAACACAACGTGTGTCTTCTAACAACATGATTTTTGCTTTTACTATCCTTATAACTGCGTAACTATCTCTCTTGTAACTTGGCTGCCATTCCAGTGTTTTGTAAGAAAGTAAAGTGATGGAAAGAGACACACACACACATGCCATGATTACCTTAAATATAAGCAAGATTTCTAGATGAGGTGCTGCAATACATTTTAAAATTGCTTCTGCAATTCATGCTACATAAAGCCCATTAATTTGTTAAAAAACTGCTTTTATAAAACTAACTTCAAGCCATCATGGAAAAAACACTTGAAAAAAATCCAAATCAGACAATAACCGAGTACTGGTAGTTTTTGAAAACAGAGAGCTGTGCTAGTCTAGTTATGTCTCTTCTTTCAACATCTGAAGTTTAATCCATTGTGTGTAATTCATTATACAGGTAGTCTTAGAATAATTCAGTGATGTGAACTAAGGATTTTCAAGTGACAAGTCAAAGTCAAAACTTATTATGTAGCCAACAAACTATGGTTGTATAGTGACCTAGGGGCCACCAGTTTTTATAGATGAGTGACATAGAAATTAAAATTAGCCCCAGGTTGTCATGAGGGCATGCTGACTTAATCCTTCATTTGAGGAATCCAGTTTGAGTAAGTTGTCTTGCACCATAATTAGAAATAATCTTTCTTCTAGGCAAATTATCCAGTTAAGTAGAAAGCAAACAAAGGTGGGCTGATGCATAAGGAAAATCCACAGTCAGGCAATATCTTTATTAGGACTAGTCAAATTGTTACAAAATAGAGAGCAAGCTTTCAGGTTCTCCAGAACTTTGCATCAGGCTGGATGTTAAGTAAAGAAGAGGGTGGGGACTGCCCTCGATGTGGCTACAAAGTGCATCTAAACATCATTTAAAATGGAGAGTTTTAGGAGACAAAAGAACTAATTAGATGATCAGAATCAACAAGATGGTATGCAGGTTTAAAGTTGCACCTAAGGCTGCTGGAACAAGGGAACATTATGTTTTTTTCCTCATTTCTGAAATTATAAAAGCCCCAAATCTGTCTCCTGGGGGCTACATGAGGCTTTTAACCCACCACTTTACCAAGAATGCTTCCGTATTCTTTATGGGATTAAGATCGTCTCCTTCACAAGTGCTTTTTCTGGGTGTGTGTGTTCTTTCTCTGCCTTTTTTATTCCATTACACAACCGCTAGATGGCATTGTGGTATAGTAGAATTGTGCAAATATATGGGAGTCTCATGCCGCCATTCAGAATTTACCTCGTTGGAAAAAAGCCACGATACTGGTTGCAAAGAACAGAAGAGGCCTGGAAGATGACAACATTGTGTAAAACACCGACAAACTACCATGAGTGAGGAATCATGAGTGTACAATGAATGGCTGGTAGAGAAAGGCCCTTGGTCTTAGCCAAGACACAGGTTATTTCTTTGTTTCAGCTGCTTAGCTGCAACTGGAAACATGCATAGCACGTAGCTGAGTTTAATCCAATGATGTCTGCTACCTTGAGCCCGTCTACACTTGTCTAGATGAAACGTAACAAGTTGGCAGAGATGACGTCAGCAGTCACGTGATGCTGTTGTTGTTACGTTTCTTCTGACTTTTAAAACCATTCCACTTTCTGTTAAAATCGTTTTAAAACTAACAATGTGCCCCAACCTTTTGTTGTATTCAATGCCGTCTTTCAAAGTCATGTCTCGTGACCATGGTCTTTGCTTCCTGATTAGGACGTGAGGGCTTTTCTAGGGGAAGGAGAGCTGGCACAATGCCACGAGGGGGAGGGGGAGGGAGGGCGGTGAAAGAGGGGACAGAGGCTTAATTTTTTAAAAAACCCGCTTATCATTCGGGGTGCACGTGGCCCTTTTAAGATGCTGCAGGGCTTCCCTCGTCCCTACGTGTCGCCCTGCCTCCCTGCCGGCTTATCCCGGCAGGTCTAGCTCAGAGTCACCGGAAGAAGGAGGTTTACTTCAGAGCCGGTATGAGCATAATGAAGAACGTTCTAAAGAAGAGTGTGCCGGGGTAAAACGATAGAAGAAAAGGTATTTCGATTGACTGGGCTCAAGTTGCATTTTGTAACGTAGCAAGGGAGGACGCAACAATGCACTTAAACAACGGTGTAATGAATAGTGTAGATCCTGCCCTGCTCTTCACTTTGCGGCTTCAGCATTGAGCTAGCTCCACTGGCCTCCACTATTTTGTGACATTTTGTTTGTTTTTAATAAAGGTATTGCCTGACTGTGGATCTTGGATTTTTACCCAGTCATAGTTAAGAAAAATCACCTCCTGATAGAGCAGGAAAGGTCATTACCACCTTTGCAGGTCTGGCTTCAATGCTAGCTTCCCCACTGGCTGGATCCAAATGAGCAAGTGATGCTAAGCTTTGCTCTCCATGCACCATTGGCCATGTGGCCTGAAAAAGAAAATTCACTTCCAATAGTATACTATTTGTAAATCAGAGTTTTCCCATGATGGTCTATTGGGATTGAGTGCAACTAGATATTATCCATCTAGGGAAAGGCTAATTTTAATAGAAACACAGGAATATCTGAAAGCAGATTCTTAGCCTGGTAACTTTCTAACATATTTAGGGTCAGTTCAGGAAATGACTGTCAGTGTAGAACCGAAATGAAGAAGTTAGAATTCAATTTGTTTTCCTTCCTAAATTGCCTGTGATCATTGATGCTTTTCTCTTTCTCTCTGTTATGATGCCCTTTTTCACTTTTTGCAGCAGGCTGTGTGTATTGTAAAATAGGCTAAATGTATCTTTGCAAGCTGAAACATAATCCTCTGTGCCTAGGTGTTCCAGACATACATCTGGTATGAAGAAGTTGATGCTTTGTGAAGCTTGGGAAATACTACATATGTGGAGTGTGGGGGTGGTACACCATGGCCCAGACTATGCCCTCTTTAGTGAGCCTCCAATCCCAGAGGAGGCATTTTAAGGGAATGCTCAGGCCCCCTCAATTGAGCAGGTTCTTTCTTACTTTCTTTATTGCATTTCTATACCGCCCAATAGCCGAAGCTCTCTTAATGCCATCACAATTCTAAATGAAGGTTGAAAAGGGTTGTGGCTGGTTTTTGTTTGGTGGTGAAGTTGGTTTTGTGATTGCCGGGTTGTTCCTTTTTTCTTTTTTTTTGCTTCTACAATAAGCTGTTCATATTTCTAGTAGGACTAAATGTTCATAAAATGATAATCTGGTTTTATATATGAATATTGTTGTTGTTTAAAAATACCAGAAGGGAAGTCCTTACTGATTACATGCATCTTAAAGACATTTAGTCATACTCACAGTTCACATAAATGATATTAGAAAAACAAGTGAATAAGGACTAATATTATGATATGTATCACTGGTTCTGCTTCAGAATTTTGGGTCTGAATGTTGTTTGTCAACTTGACTGTTATGGTAATGTCCCAGCAGCATTCTTTTTACAGTGTGTTATCAATATTCCTGTAGTAGTGAATATGTTAGTTATAACTACAATGCACCTTTTAATCTCTCTCTCTTTCTCTTGTAAAGTAGAGGATAGTATGGGTTTCAGTGGCCATAGCTAGACCTAAGGTTTATCCCTGGATCGTCCAGGGGTCAAACCTGTTCATCTAGGTGACACACAGGGGATCCAGTGCTCAGACAGGGGCGAACCCTGGGTGATCCCAGGATAAACCTTAGGTCTAGCTGTGGCCAGTGAGTCTTCCAATGAAGTGCAACAACATTGCAATCAAATATATACATAAACTGACAAGCTTTAAAAATGCTGTTTAAAAAGTAGGAATGTTACGATTCTCAGGATTATTCCATTTTCATTTATATATTTTGACAAGTGCTGAAGTTGTAGTGCCAAGGGCGCCAGTCAGTTCTATGAATTGCAATTTGATTTTCTGTGAGCTGTGTCTCTCTCACTCTGATAGCTGCATGTGAGTTGGATGTGTATTGAACTGGAATCAAGAAGAGTGTCTAATATTTTAAATGGCTTTTCATTCTGAAAGGTGGACAGAAGGGAGAGGAAAAAGGGCCTGAGCCATTCATGCAGAAGGAGGTGGTAGAATGGGAAAGTCATTTTATGAGCCCTTCTCCATGTAAAATGTGTATGGTGTTGCATGTTTGTGTAGGGTGACCATATGAAAAGGAGGACAGCGCTCCTGCATCTTTAACAGTTGAATTGAAAAGGGAATTTCAGCAAGTGTTATTTGTATACATTGAGAACCTGGTGAAATTTCCTCTTCATCACAACAGTTAAAGCTGCAGGTGCCCTGCCCTCTTTTAAATCTGGTCACTCTAATATAGCTCCTGCACCTTTAACTGTGGTGATGAAGAACGAATTTCACCAGGTTCTCCATATATACCAATGACACCTGCTGAAATTCCCTTTTCTATGCAACTGTTAAAGATACAGGAGCCCTGTCCTCCTTTTCATATGGTCACCCTATGTTTGTGCACATACCCCCACCCTCACACCCTCAGTCCCAGTGACGTAATGCTTCAGTAAACAGACTCAGAACCCAGCCTGTACCTTGGTCTGCTTGATTTCTGCATATTTATTTATTTATTACATTTTTATACCGCCCAATAGCCGAAGCTCTCTGGGCGGTTCACAAAAATTAAAACCATTAGGAACATAATAAAACATCCAACAAGCTAAAAACCCAAATACAAAATACATTATAAAAAGCACAACCAGGATAAAACCACACAGCAGAAATTGATATAGGATTAAAATACAGAATTAAAACAGCAAAGTTTAAATTTAGATGTTAAAATACTGAGAAAATAAAAAGGTCTTCAGCTGGCGATGAAAAGAATACAGTATAGGCGCCAGGCGGACCTCTCTGGGGAGCTCGTTCCACAGCCGGGGTGCCACAGCAGAGAAAGCCCTGTTTTGCTGCTGTTGTTTAATGCGAGGCAATATTCAAATATGTGTTCCTCTCCGGTAGTCTGAAGTCTATTCTGCTATCATTCCACTGTATATGCAGAGCAGACCTCACTTTGCTGCCTTCGAGGCACGTGAGACTCCATTTTATTCTTCTTGGCATGTTTCCCAATTGCGTGCAATTAAATAAACTGGTATGTCTTGCATGTTCCAACCCTGCATTTATTTTTCTGCTTTCCCTTTACATACAGGACACGCAGAACACTTCCAGGACTCTTTCGAGGGATCATCTTGGAACCTTGGGGGCATTTCTCTTGCACTTTACTCTGCCTTGTTCTCATACTCAGGTTGGGATACCCTCAATTTTGTAACTGAAGAAATAAAAAACCCAGAGAGGTAAAAGTTTACTGAAGCTGTTTCATTACGTTTGAAGTACTTCACAGGGGTCTGTCACTGAAAAATAAAACTTGGTGTCAATAGCTGAAAAAAATATTGTTCACTGACCTTAACAACTCTTGATTCCTGACAGGATTATGAAGCCGCCCTAAGAAAGATTCATTAAGCAAAGCTTTTCTGGCAATAGCAAATTGCATATAGAGTTGGATCCAGAATTTTGATCCTAGATCTACGGGAAGGGCTGTAGCTCAGGGGTAGAGCATCCGCATTGCTTGCAGAAGGTCTCCAGTTCGATCCCCGGCATTTCTGGATAGGACTGGAAAAACTCCTGCCAGAAATCCCGGAGATACAAAATAGAAGGCAGCAGTTGGATTAAAGAGAACAAAGAGGTGCTAACCATCATACAAACTGCAATACCAAATATGAACAAAAATTGGGGTAATGGATTCAAAGAAACATTTTAATTAACAGTAATTAAATAATTTATTAACAATGTAAGAGCAGGTAGTTAACAATAGAGACTTAAACAAACAAAAGTTGTTTTGAGTTGAGAAATACTTGATAAGACACTTGTTTAGTTGACAGTATCTGGCACATACTATTTAGTGCTCAGCCCAGAAAAAAGTAGTTTATAGTTGTGAAACACTTAACTTAAGACAGTTGTTTTGTTTACAGTATCAGGGACGTAGTATTTCGTGCTCAGAACAGAAAGAAGTAATTTATAGTTGGAAAATGCCTAACAAGAAACTTAAATAAACAAAAGTCGTTTTATGTTAAGTTTCTGTTGGAAGATAAGTCCTCAAGAATAACTTTGGTTGTTGCTAAATTTCTTACAGTGGCAGCCAGGATTAGAGCTCTCTATGTATTAGACTTAAGTTGATAATAGCTCTAACTGTATGATTTCATGTTTGATTCTTGTTCTTTGTTTTTTTCATGGATCTATGGATCGCAATAAAGAAGTAAAGTTTATGGTTGCGAGATACTTGATAAGAAGCTTGTTTGATTTGACAGGCTACCGGCTTAATATCAACCCGTTTCGCTTAATGCTTCTTCAGACTGAAAAACATAATGAGAGATGATATATTCTCTTATGAAACTCCACCAAGGCAGAAGTTACACATTTAAAATAAACATATATCAATTGCAAAGACAATGAAACTCACCACCATCAGAGTGTTTGTTGTGTTGGGAGAAGGGAGGAAAAAATTAATTCTTTCCTCAAATTGAACAAAGTTTGTTGTCATCCATAGTAGGTATTCACTCTAAGAAAATACATTTTATTTATTAAAGATAGTCTTAGAACTGCTGATAGCATAAATGAATGGAGTAGTAAACTCCCCAAACCTTGATTCTCGGCCAAAGCATGCAGATTCTCTAGAGCGGTGTGTTCTTGACCAGCTGTTAGCTGGTTAGCACCTCTTTGTTCTGAAATCCTGGAGAGCCATTGCTGCTAGTCAGTGTCGAAAATACTGGGCTAGATGGACCACTGGTCTGATTCAGTATAAGGCAGCTTCCTATGTTCCTGCCTTCAGCAAGATGAAGACCTTGCAGAAGGTCCCTCTGTCCAATTTTAGGGGATCCCCCTCCCCTGTACCACAGCTCATCCCACACAACAAAGTCTCCTGACTCTTTGTGTAGCATTTTCAGGTAGCCAGAGGGCTTGCCATGGGATGTGGAGGCAGTGGGGAAATCCCACTTCCATCAGTGCAGTTCATCCAGTGTAAATCTGGATCCAACCCATATTTGGAGGATTGACATCATCATCATCATCATCATCATCATCATCATTATTATTATTATTATTAATATTATTATTTTCATTTATATGCCACCCCATAGCCAAAGCTCTCTGGGCGGTTTACAAAGATTAAAAAGATTAGATTTAAAAGACTGAACATTAAAAATCAATATACAAGATTTAAAAACGTAAACATAACAAAAGCTAACATAGCTGGACATAGCGGTCATTTATGACTAGATCTCTGTAAAGTAAGAAAGTACTATAAACTTGTACCTTAATGTTAAGTGCAGTTCTATTTTATGAAAGTACACTGGCTTTTAAAACAGGGCATTGGAGTGGGAGTTGGGAGGTCCGGGTTCTGGTTCTCACTTGACCATGAAAGATCACTGGGTGACTTTGGGCCAATCACCGACTCTCAGCCTAACCTACCTCACAGAGTTGTTGCTGTAAGGATAAAATGGAGAGGAGGAGGATTATATATGCCTCCTTAGGTTCCTTGGAGGACAAAAGGTGGGATATAAATGTAATAAATAAAAATAAATAAAATGTGAAAATTGTCAAGGAGGTTGGTAGAATACCCAAATGCACAGTATATAACCTTTCTGCCGTGTGTTAAGCCAAATTCTGATAGAGATGGTAACTATGTCTGGGTTGTAATACTTGAATGCTGTTCCATGCAAAAAGAAAATTCATAGAAAAGATGATGTGAGGGAGAAGGCTTCTAGCCTTCCCTTTTCCTAGGCATGCTAGTTTTCTGTGGGCAGTGATTTTTTGGCAATAGAGAAGTAGCTATGTGAGCCTCTGCCTGCAATCTGATAGGGTACAACCCATGCATAGGTTTACCACCTTTGTGAGAAGTTGGCCACAGAGTAACGAAAGCAAGGCATTTTTCTTGTTTAGCTTGTTTTGATTAAAATCTCAGGTCAAACTACATGTAACAGGAGTTGTTTAGTGTGCATTCCTCTCTCTCTCTTTCTTTCTCTTTTACTTTATAGTAAAACTGTGCAGGTCCACTTTGGATTGGGAGTGGAGGAATAATAATAATAATAATACCATATTTCTTCGATTGTAAGACGCCATCGATTGAAAGATGCACACTAATTTCAGTACCACCAACAGAAAAAAAGCTTTGATTCTAAGAATAATAATCGCACCCGTGATTCTAAGATGCACCTCATTTTTAGAGATGTTTATATGGGGAAAAAAGTGCATCTTAGAAGTGAAGAAATACGGTGGTGGTGGTGGTAATAATAATAATAATAATAATAATAATAATAATAATAATAATAATAATTTCTTGCCCACCTCTCCATTTCGATCGAGGCAGGGAACAACAACAACTCACACTATTGCCCCGCTCGTGCTCTTCGCTCCTCTGATGCCATGTTTCTCGCCTGCCCAAGGGCCTCTACTTCCCTTGCTCGGCTTCGTCCATTTTCTTCGGCTGCCCCTTACGCCTGGAACGCTCTTCCAGAACATTTGAGAACTACAAGTTCAATCGCAGCTTTTAAAGCTCAACTAAAAACTTTTCTTTTTCCTAAAGCTTTTAAAACTTGATGTTGTGCGGACTTTATACTGCTAGTTTTACCCTAACCTGTGCCTGCTTACCCTACCCTGTGCCTGTTGGCATTCTCTTCCCCTCCTTATTGTTTTACTATGATTTTATTAGATTGTAAGCCTATGCGGCAGGGCCTTGCTATTTACTGTTTTACTCTGTACAGCACCATGTACATTGATGGTGCTATATAAATAAATAATAATAATAATAATAATAATAATAATAATAATAATAATAAACGATAAAACACATAATACTCAATTAAAACATAATATACATGGTTAAAAACATCCAAAAAAAATCCTAAAAACATTTTAAACCTTCCCCAACCAGTTTGCTTCCCAAAATCCACACGCAGGGATTAATTTCAGGAAGCAAATGGGTGGGAGAGAGATTTAATCCTCTCCTTCCATTGTGTGCTGGTCCTGATCTGAATCAAGGCTGCATGCACTTACTCTAAAATAAAACCCAAAAGAGGGCTCAGAAATACACTGTATACAATTAATCTGGCATGTAGTTTGACCCTTAGTTTTCATATGAGACTTAGATCTGTCTAAATAATAATAATAATAATAATAATAATAATAATAATAATAATAATAATAATAATTTGTATCCCACCTTTTGCCCAATACTGGGCCTCAAGGCAGTATGAATGTGATTGTAAATAGCAGATACCCCAGATTTCAAGCAGGTATTATTTTTTTAAAAAGGGACCATCAACTACTTCTAAGTTGTTATTGTTTTTATTTCATTTAACCAGGAACCTTCCTCTGGCTATTGCTGTTTCTATGCCAATTGTGACAGTCATCTACATCTTGACTAATATAGCTTACTATACAGTGCTGGATATTAATGCTGTACTCTCCAGTGATGCGGTGGCAGTGGTAAGTCTGATACTGGCATTTTTTTTAAAAGATTCTTGTCTTGAGTTTGCACTTCTTTTTGAGGAATTCTTATCCTGAGCTATGCAGCCTTTTTTGTGGTTGCGATGGCTCAATTTCTGTATGATCTACTGCTTGCCCTTTGAAGTCACTGGATACTGAATAATCATTTGAACCTGAGTAAACTGGCAGAGTGAAACTGTAATTTGGAGCTGTATATATGTGGTGACTAAGTGGTGAAGTTGTACATATCCCCTGCACTAGTTTTTAAACAGTAGACAGAGGGCCAGTTCAAACATAACAACAGTCCATGGTTTAAACAACCCATTGGTTGTCGGGTATGAGTAGCACAGAGTGGGCATGTGCCTGTAGCGTGCCAGCTACTTCTGCTTTTAATCCACAACCTACAATTGGTCTGTTCATAAGTTATTCAGTGTTATTTATTTAACGTCGACAGAGTAACAGCTACAGGAGAAGATGTAGAAGTGATCCTTTCCGTGTTCACTGGTTTACAGTCAAAGATGGTGAGGACAAACAGGGAAAAGTCTGTGAGAATAAAGAAATAGTTAGGCTGCTTACAGGAAGCCATGTGCCATTTTGTCCTCCTTTGGCAGGCCACAGAGCATTGTCCATAGAATAAACTTTTCATTCCAAATGTCCTCTTCCTCTTCCTGTTTTTATTTTAATTTCTGGCTCTCTTCTGTTTTATGTTAAATCAGCTTCGTTCTGCTTACAAGCCTGATGTGCTAGTCAGAAGATTGTGATATTTTTTCCTCTCTCTGGATGTTTTTACAGTCAAGTCAGCTTGGCTCTGAACTGCATTTGGAGCAAGAATCTACTTGCCCGTGTGTTTATTTACATAATGAACGTGTCCTCATTCGGCCAGGGGTGGGGTAAACCAATTTTCAACCATGTGTCACTCTTGTGTGGCTCTGATAGACATTTGATTGCCATAGATCATCCATTGCAAGATTATTTCATTTGTGCCTGCAACCAGACCGGTTGTTGACAGTGAGTACTCAATTCAGGAGGGGAGAATTTGTCTTGTGCAAGAGATGTTTGCACCCTGCCTTGTCCCTCAGAATTGCTACTACTAGCTACTCTCTCCCAACAAGAAAACCATAATGTACAGTGCTTTAAATTTAACTTTTCAGAAGCAAAGTGGGCATCTTTAGATTAAAGGGAAATCACGTTGCTTACCTGGGGCATTTGAGCGTCCTGGTTTTTTGGAATGAATCTTATAGACTTAATTACATGGGTGGAGAGGGGTGACCATGTGGTTTGAATTGAATACTTCCCCTCCATTCACTTCAATTGAGACAGCTCCATCTAGTGGTGAAAGATCCCACTTTTTTTAGGTTGTTACCACTTTAAAAGTGGTTCTTCTCATGGTGGAATTTGCAATGGTTACCCCAGGAGATGTCCTGGTTATTCATGGCAACGTTTAAAAGACCAGCAAACTTCTGTGAGTGGCCAGTCACGAGCTTGCTATCAATTGATCATTTAGAGAAGCCCAAAGCGTATCTGTTTATTTTAGTAGGCTATTATCCTCTTGTTTCGCTAGAGTCGTCAAAATGGCTTACAGTACTTTTAAAATGCAATGCAGAGCAGGCTTTGAATGTTGTTTTTGGGTGTCTCCACATTTAGCAAAAATCCTGTAGCTTAACCGGGCTTTGATTTCTGCAGTCTTCGTGAGTTTAAGGAACGACATAATACATGCACTCCCCACCCTTGTTTTTGCCAGGTCCTTCCCATATGTTTCAATATCTTGCGCAATCTCACTAATCAGCTTATTCAAATTTATTTTAATCAAATGAGATAATATCTCTGGGAATCTGTATTCCCAGATAGGTAATAAAATCAGGGCACCATCGAAATTGACCACTAGCCAACACACCAGAGATATGCCGCCTCCAATTGGCATCAATTCAGACTTTGACCAATTAATTGAATAACTGGACAGATCACTGAAAGTTTTAATCAATTTCATCAAAGCAGGAATATATGCTTGGAGTTTAGAAATAAACAATAAAAGATAATCAACGTAATGAATAATTTTAAATTCTAAGTCAGTATGCACAAACCTGGGAATACAACTATTCTGTCTAATTGTGCAAGCCAGGGGTTCCAAGGAAAGGAAAGGAAAGGAAAGGAACCTCTCATGCAAGCACTGAGTCATTACTGACTCTTGGAGGGACGCCAGCTTTCGTTGATGTTTTCTTGGCAGGCCTTATAGCGGGGTGGTTTGCCGTTGCCTTCCCCGGCCATTATTACCTTTCCCCCAGCTAACTGGGTACTCATTTTACCGACCACGGGAGGATGGAAGGCTGAGTCGACCTGAGCCAGCTGCCTGAGAACCAGCTTCTGCTGGGATCGAACTCAGGCCGTGGGGAGAGTTTCAGCTGCAGAAACTGCTGCTTTACCGCTCTGCGCCAAACATAGACCCTAACCCTAACCAAAATTACTCAATGTAGCAAACATAAACTTCCAATGAATTTTGTCAAAGGCCTTCTAGGGTCCAAAGAGGCAATGGCTGCCTGGTCAGTTCTTTCTCTATTTAAAAGCTATCAAATTCACAACAAATCCCAAGTTATCCCCCCCCCCCACCTGTTTTTAATAAATCTCACTTGACCTCGTCTGACCAATGTTGTAATGACTTGTTGCAGTCTATCGGCTAAAATTGCCTTTACCATTTTAATATCAACATTTATTAACAAGATAGGTCAGTAATTAGCACAATTAGCCAGGTTTAGGTATGACTGTAATATAAGCATCATTTAATGATGAAGAAAGCGGACCCACTTCAAATATATATTTGTAAAGTTGATAAAGTTTTGGAGCTAGAAAAGTAGTAAAAGTTTTATAACACTCAATTGGGAACCCATCTGGACCTGGGAATTTCCCGTTGTTCATATCCATAATTGCTTTTGTAATCTCTTCAAGTCTTATAGGAGCCATAAGACGTTGCCTTTGCAAGTGAGGGAGCTTAATCTGAGCAAAAAAGTATTCATATCCTGCTCCAATATCCCGCTACCCTTACTATACAACTCCGTAGGAGAAGTATGTGTCATGTTATTCTCATCTTTAATGGAGGAAATAACATTTTGGTGTTTTTGATGATTAAAACAATGTGCTAAAATTTTACCGGGACATTCCCCATTTTCCCAGTATATCTTTCACAAGCAAGTTAAAGCAATTTCCACCTGCTGAGAAAGAATATTGTTTAGCTTGCATTTAACTGTTTGCAACTTCTGATATAGTGGTGCTGATGGGGAACTGGCAAATGGATTATTAAAGATTTCAGCTTCTTATTTAAAAGCATCTGTTGCACTGTTCTTAAGAGCCTCATGTGGCGCAGAGTGGTAAGCAGCAGTTACTGCAGCCGAAACTCTCCCTACGGCCTGAATTCGATCCCAGCGGAAGCTGGTTCTCGGGTAGCCGGCTCAGGTTGACTCAGCCTTTCATCCTTCCGAGGTCGGTAAAATGAGTACCCAGCTAGCTGGGGGAAAGGTAACCACGACTGGGGAAGGCAATGGCAAACCACCCCGCTACAAAGTTTGCCAAGAAAACGTCAGCGAAAGCAGGCGACCCTCCAGGAGTCAGCAATGACTCAAGTGCTTGCACAAGAGGTTCCTTTCCTTTTCCTGCACTGTTCTAAGTTTTTTCTTAGGTGCAGCATAGGCAATGTTTCGGCCCCTATTAAAGGCTTTGTTGTCCTCTCATTCCGTGGCACAGGAACCCGCAGTACCCTTGTTGATATTAAAATATTCAGACAATTCAGCAAAGATCTGCTTGTATTTTATTGCTGTTGTTGTTGTTGGGTTTTTGGCCTCAGCACTTGGTGATAATTTAATCTTGGAAGGATATCTGGAGGGGTGCAGAAGAGATAAGAGAAGAAATAAAAAAATAAGGAATATCTTCAAGAAAGCATAGACCACAATAAGCGGCAGCCCTAAGAAAAATAAAAAAAGCTTTCAGACAGACATATAGCTGCCTCCTTATGCTGAATATCTAAAGGCCAATTTTTCCTTCGATCAATTAATTGAATGCTGTTCTGGACCCAGTCTGCTCCATTATTATTTTTTTATAATCCATTATTCAGCATATTGCCAAGGCGGAGAAAAGAAGCTGAATCACATAGCAATCTAGTTAGTGTACAATCTACTCATAATTCTCTGTGCCTTGGGCTTTCTAAACAGTAAATCCAAATTGAATTGATCTCTAAAATTCAATTTGGCCTGAGTTGAACTTCCAAGGCAGACATGCATGCTTTTCATAGGTACTGGTGCTGTATTTACTCAATAGCACAAGTTGGATACTACTTGAAGGGTAACATTTTGCAGAACAGTCTTTCTGTGTTTAAATAGTGTTCAACATGTTTTTATTTTTCCCCCTTTTCCATTTATTAGACATTTGCTGATCAAGTGTTTGGCATTTTCAGCTGGACAATTCCAATTGCAGTTGCCTTGTCTTGTTTCGGAGGACTCAATGCTTCTATTTTAGCATCATCTAGGTAAAGCATTTCTCATTTTGGTTTATCATACTAAAGGATTTGATTTCCCCCATCTCTGCCAAAAGGAGTGGGGGAGTTAAAAATGTACAGGCTTATTGAAGTTGCACTTGAACTATATATTTCTGGTTTCAGTGTCTGGATTCTGTTTTTTTGTAAACTCAACAGATTTATTAAAAAAACCCAACTAATTCCATATAGAGCATTTTATAATAAATGTTGGCTACAAAATGTCCCTTCCAGAATTTTGAGAAGAGCGTGAGCTGACATTAGATTAATCTCTTTTCTCACATGTTGGACAATTATTTTGTTCCTTTAATGCCCATCCTTCTAGACAGGCATGCTTATATTGGCTTAGAACAGATTCCATTATAAATGCATGTTCAAAAGCACAAAACCTTTGGATTTGTCTGAATTATTTTCCATGGAATTTTACAGAAGGACAAGGGAGGAAAGAGTAGGTTTGAGATGGGAGGACTGAAAACGCAACACTATGTGCATTCAACCATCGCTCAGGTTGGAGAGTAGAGAATTGCAAAGGCCAAACCCAAGGCCCCTTTGACTTGCCGTAGTAGGCCTTGCCTGTGTAAACATTTCTGCTTATCCGACGCAGCAAATGCATCCCATCATTTGGCTTCTCATTTGTATAAAAGGAAGGCAAACAATGGCTAGATTATGTGATGCATGAAACCTTCATAGGTATGCAGAATGACTTCAATTCTCCCGGACTGTCCTGGCTATTGCTTCAGATCTGTCAAGTTCATCCTTGCCTTGCATAAAAATAAATCATGGAGGGATGTTCTTATACCACAGGATGTAGTGATGGCCACCAATTTGGATGGCTTTAAAGGGGGGTTGGATAATTTCCTGGAGGTGAAGGCTATCAATGGCTACTAGCCCTGATGGTTGTGTGCTATCTCCAGTATTCGAGGCAGGAAGCTTGTGTGCACCAGTTGCTGGGGAACATGGGTGGGAGGATGCTGTTGCACCATGTCCTGCTTTGTTGGTCCCTGGCTAACAGCTGTTTGGACACTGTGTGAACACTGCTGGCCTAGATGGACCCTTGCTCTGATCCAGCATGGCACTTCTAATGTTCTTATATTCTTATGATGTGTTGGGTGCTGCTCTTGGGTTCAGATTGGATGTGATGTAACTGTGTAACCTGTTACCTTTTTTCAGGCTGTTCTTTGTAGGATCCCGGGAGGGTCACCTGCCTGACCTCTTGTCAATGATCCATATAGGAAGATTTACACCAGTTCCAGCACTCCTCTTCAATGTAAGTCAAGGTGCAATGCTATGCATGTTTAGACACAAAAAAAGTTCTACAGCTCCTAGCATTCCCCAGCCATCCATGTTGTAGGACATTTTTCTGTCTAAATATGCATAGCATTGTGCCCTTAAGTACTATGGCTATTGTATAAAGATCCCTATGTGTGTTTCATATCACAGAATCTAATGGGGAAGGTGGATAGACCTTTTTGTTAAAATGTTGCATATTCTATGTATCTGATGAAATGTAGAAAGGTTGTTTTCTCCACAGCCATTCAGTGTGGCTGATGGGCAGAGCTAATGCAATTTCTTAAATGAGTAACTTGTCCTTTCCCTAAACGTGAAATTGTATATGGATATAGCCTCTGGCCTCCTTAACCTGCAGCTCAAATTAGATGAGACTGTTATATATTTCCTGCTTTTCCAGAAGCAACACATCAATAATAATAATAATAATAATAATAATAATAATAATAATAATAATAGCATTTCTTTAACAACTGGGGAATATTACCAGGAGCTCAAGTTTGGAGCTGCTTGGTCATAGAGGTTCTGTAATTTTGGAGTAGCTACTGAACAGGGCTTTCTCCATGCCCTTGTTGTTTTTGAACTGTGCATAAATAGCATTTCTAAGACAGTGTTCTTCAAGAGTGTAGTGGATCGTGTTATAGTCTAGGAAAGCAAGTTATCTCCTATCCCCAAAGAGGTGATATTTTGCCTCTCCTCCACCCCCGAAAAGAGTAAGTCCTGCTGGTGACACAGAAGTTGAGAAAATGCTTGCCTTGGAGATTTTCATAGTATTCTTATCTTTTCTAACAGTGTACTATGTCCCTCATATACTTGACCGTAGAAGATGTCTTCCAGCTTATTAACTACTTCAGCTTCAGCTATTGGTTCTTTGTGGGGCTATCAATTGCTGGGCAACTCTACCTCCGTTGGAAGCAACCAGATCGGCATAGGCCGCTTAAGGTGAGAATCATAGGACTCCCATCCGGTCATTTATGTGTAGACACAATGCATCTTAGTAATGTCGCACCAGTTCTCTGTAAAATGAATGACACAATCAGTAGATGTAGTCTATTGTCATCTGTGTACTTTCTAGATTGGCAGATGGTGGTTTCTGGAGAGGAATCAAAAACTTAATAGCTACTAAAAATAAATAAAGCCAATTCAAGTGTGACTTTCAATTCTTAATCCTAGTTACTTATTCATTGTACACATTTCCTCTCTTACAGTTGAGCCTGTTTTTCCCAATAGTCTTCTGTATATGCTCAATTTTTCTGGTGGTTGTGCCACTCTATAGCGACACCATTAATTCCCTGATTGGCATTGGTATTGCGCTCTCTGGGATTCCAGTCTACTTCATGGGAGTTTCCTTGCCTGTTTCCAAAAGGCCATCCATTGTCAGCAAAGTTTTAGGTAAGAGGATTTCTAAACTATGGAATTTGCTACCACAAGACGTAGTGATGGCCACCAATTTGGATGGTTTTAAAAGGGAATTAGACAGATAACTGGAGAAGGCTATCAATGGTGACCGGTCCTGATGGTTATGTGATACCTCTGGTAGCAGAGGCAGTAAGTTTATCTACACCAGTGGCTGGGGAACATGGGTGAGAGGGTTCTGTTGCACTCGTGTCCTACTTGTGAGTTCTCGGTCGACTGCTGGTTGGCCACTATGTGAACAGAATGCTGGGTTAGATATACCCATGGTCTGATCCAGCATGGCTCTTATGTTCATTCTGTTCTTTATCTCTTCTGTAGGTGATGTCACTCGAGCCACACAACTACTTTGTTACTGTGTTCTGACAGAAATGGATACTTTTGAAGAAAAACCGGAAATCAAGTCTAAATAAACATGCAAAAATGACTAGAAAGCTAAACTGTCTGTCAAGAGATGGTGTCGGACAGAAAGCATCACTGGAGACTGAAATTCTTACTAAACCAGGATTCTTGCCAGATCATACTGTGTCATGATCTATGGATTGTGGGGGTTCGTCTTCTCCAAAGGCCAGTCTTCTCAGGCTTAGCTAATCAGAATTCTCATCCAAAAACATTTCTTAGCAATGAAACTGAGGTCAGATATCAAATTAAGTTGACATCCGAGAACTAGGCAGCATGGAAACAGACTTTTATTTCAATCCCCAGCTACTAGAGTTTAAAAGACACCAACAGTCTTTCCACCTATCAACAATTCAGTCATTTGTGCACAAGGTAGACCTATGTCAACTGATACTCATGATAAACAATTGCATCAAAGGGAGTTGAGTTTGAATAGAAAACTCTGCTGCCTTTTCACCTTTAGTAACTCGCTTCTTGTACCTAGAGGAAAAACATACTGGAGAGAGTTATTGTTGTCACATCCTTCAATTGAAACAGTTTCTTTTTAACTAAACAGTCATAATCAAAGAAGATGTTTATGCTGAAGAAAAAGCTGGTCAGTTCTTTTAAAAATAAATTGAACAGTTCAAATTGGAATCCATACAGGAGGATAATCAAATATTAGAGCTTTGACGCAAAATGTTTTAAAACTTGAATGTCAGAGCAAAGTCAAATTAATGCCTTTTCACCTTTGGTATATTTTAGACTTTACATAGCTGAAGTGTTTTGGAGTACCATGAGTGGAATTTTCTAGTTCGGTATGTAAGCAAAAGGTGACAAGAGATAATTTAAAATAGCTGTTTCCCTTATATGTGCTGAGTTCATGTAGAAAGTTTGCACAACTCTTGGTCGATGCAAGGAAGTAAGAAATGGTTCACTGTGCAAGTGGGGAGAAAATTAACTTTTTGACTTCTCTGTGAAAAACTGTAGGGAAAGAAACTTTCATCCTGTGCATAATTGTTTACTGTTAGAAGTACCAGTTTGTCCCTTTGTCCCACAAGTTTTCCAGTGTGGTTTATCCTCCTCCTATCTCATGCAGTGGGTGTACTTAACCAGAAACTGAGAGCAACTATGTATTAAAGCAATCTATTTCTGTGCCTCCTTGCTGGTGGCAGTACCAGTTAAACAGCCAGCCTGATGGGACTCTGTTCCCACCTGAGCCATGCTTCATATCACCTCTCTCGGTTTTTTAGTGGTGGCAACTCTACCTTCTGAGAAGCACAACTGTCACTGAAGCAGTAACGCCAGAATCCTAGCTGGTGCTTCACTGTCACCAACCCAGTCCAGGGAATTAACTCTGCATCAGAGAAGATATTATAACCAGAGTGTAGAGAGGCACCCCTCTTCCCCCATAGCCTGCCTATCACTTTGCAGCCAGCCTTAAAGGAACAGTCAGGCACTGGCCTGGTTCAGACAACACGCGTTCCATTAACCATTTTGTGGTTAAGCAGCATGGTTTAGCGTGTTGTCTTAACCAGGCCACTGTCTCTTAACAGCACAGCCAGTTGTGTCTGCCTTCTGCTGGCAAGCAGCTTGCAAAGGGACAATCTGGGCCATGCTGGGGGAGAGACAATATCTGTCTGGCAGTTTTCTGTTCCTCCTCCACACTTGCTGCCGCTTCCTCCCTCACCTCCCTGGGGCCAGCCTAACAAACTGACAAGTATTTCCTAGTGTTAACTAATAAAAATGTGATTGCTGAAACAAAGCCGAGAGGGTTTAGTTTAGAGTAATGTTCTTGCCGTAGATAGATTGTGGTTACTTTTGTGTGACTCATTAAACCAAGCCTGTGTGTGTATACACCCATGCATATGTATATACACAACTATCCCAGAAAATGACATGATTGTATAGATATTCGCTGAAATACTATGGTGCACAGCCCCATAAAAGAACAACTATATCACTGATGCTTGAGAAAAATCTCCAATCTATAAATTCAAATACCCCATTTTTACCCAACTAAAAGGACTTATACTTGCATTAATAAGCTGTGATTATGGAAACAAAGTGGGTTCGCCTACTGTATAGTTTTAGTACTTTATTATAGCGGATTTATAAGTCGATCTGCTTGTCTAGAAATTTGTGGGGGGTTTAGCTGTGGAAAATTGGACTTATTTGAAGCTTTTGCGTCCCTGATATATCTTATTTTTCTTTAGATGAACAGGATAATTTATTGCCAACCCGAAAGTAGAGTAAACAAAGCCTTTAAATTCTGCCACAATTTCCCTTTATCTTAATGCTTTTTAATTAGGTTTCACTTTGACATACACGAGCAGTTTATGTTCTCCGAACAAAAAAACTGATCTGTGAGAGGCTTTATAAACAACCCCCTAAACTCCAGAGTGTAATACAGTAGCACTCGTTTGTGAACTTTTATCTGGATTATTACTACACTCCAATCTATGGTTAAAATGCATTTTGTTTTATAAAAGGACCACATTTGAAGGGCTCCTGATCTGACCATTTGGTTGTAACAGTGGCTACTTTTATACAATTTTAGTGTGTACAAAAACTTGGGGGTGGGGTGGAGAGGAGAGAAGGAATTAAACTTCCACTGTGTGGAAATAAAGCAATGAGAATCTGATGCTCCTACTCGTGTTTGTGAAATAAAACTGTTTTACTTAATCACACCAACTCTGTATGCATGCACAACAAATTAGAAAAGAGATATGGGTTGGAGAGGCAATGTAGCTCAGTGGGTAGAGCAGCTGGTTTGCTTGCAGAAGTGCCCAGATTCAGTGCCCAGCATCTCCAGGTATGGTTAGGAAAGAATCCTGCCTGAAACCCTGGAGAGCTACTGCTGCCAGTCAGTGTTTGACAATACTGGGCTATTACCTTATGTATGAAAAGAGAAGCAAGTTAGGACTTAAATCGAGTATTGCTAGCCTCGTGCAGCTATGTCTACCTACAGGGGTTGACAGGAAAGGTGTCAGTAAGTCTACAGAATCATGGTTGATGGCTTCCAAAATATAAATGTCATGATGCCACCGTCTAGAATTTGCATCTACCTGCATAAAGAAATCATGAAGCAAAGGAAGATGAAGGTATCACCTGTTCCGTACATCCTGAGATTTGGTAATCAGGTATATTGCTTTTGAACATGAAGTTCCACTTTCAGGGATTGTCGCTAATAACCATCTATAAGTGGCTCTGTGGATTCAACTAATCCTTCAAGGTCAGTTAAAATAGTGAGACCAATGGAGGCTGGTGGCTCTGATATCAGTGGGGTGGTAAATCCATTTCAGTCAGAACTCTAAAGGAGTTATCCAAGGTGTTTTGCTCCTTTAGAGTTCTGACTGGTTTTGACTGAAACCTGGAGTGGATTTACTGCCCCACTGACACTGGAGCCACCAGCTTCCACTGAGAGACATACATCTGAATAAGCGTATAAGATTATGCCAGACTTTCTGAATGTGGTAGCCACCAGATGTTTTAGACTACAAACTCCATTGGCCCTAGGCTGTATAGCCAATGGTCAGGAGTGATGAGAGTTGTAGTACAGACTATCTTGAGGGCACCACAGTGGGGAAGGCCGGGTTATTCTGGAAGTCACGTTTTTAAGTAACCACACAACATCAGCTATTTCTGTCTGACTCATTACATTGCTAGAAATACAAGACAGGCAGTTGATCCAGTTTGAATGTTGGGTGAGTCTCATGGAAGTTGTACTTCCAAACAGCTGGTGGGCACCAGGATGGGGAAGGCTGGCCTGAAGTTTATAAAGTATTTTTAAATTCTCATGGGAATAACAGCAATCCAACTACTTAAAGGCTCAGTTTAGACAACGCATTTCTCAAAAGTGGTTTTAGAACCCCATGGTAGTTTTGAAAAACACTCCACCCTGAATATCCATGCTATGCAGAGGAGAGTTCTTCTACAACTGTTGTGTTCTGTGTTGTCTGAAGGGCTCTGAGGAGGTTCCTGCTGCATTGAGTGGCATTTTCCCACTGGCTACAGAGTTCCCTGGCAAGAGTGGCCATGGGAGCAAGTGCCGCTCTAGGAGAGCAGCAGAGATTTTTTTTTTGCAGCAATGGCTGATGGGATACCAGTGGGAGGACTGGGGGAGGAGAGAGGGTGGGGGAACTGCCAATTAGACGTCACATTGACTTTTACTCAATTCCAAAGGAGCTCAACATTCACACAATGGTGGAGTTGGAACATGTTGTGTGGTGACTACCTGCTACAAACTCCACCGTTGAGTGGAGTTTTCACACTGCGCAGAGAAAAGTGTTGTGTGAACTAAGCCAAAATATCAACAGATAAGAGCCCTGTATAACCCCTACCCCCATCACATATACAAATACTCAGTAAAACAATTCAAGAAAAACAAACGCCTTTTATTTACATATTTAAAAATTGCATATTACTTGGCAGTCCAGTAATACTAAAGTGCAAAGATCAAAAATACACACAAGTCATGGTTTTCTTTCCGATTTTTTTACAACAGGAGAGACAGACACGGCAAGAGCCATTCATACACATGCTTTTCTCTCGTTTTGTCCACATTTCCAGTTTTCACAACTTTTCTTTGAGGAAGGGATTTCTTCTTGAAATCCCCATGCTTAATTTCAAAGTAGCCTTCAACCATTTCAACATGGTAAATACAAAAATAAAACAGTTGCGAGAACAGCGATTAGATTACTCCACTTAAGGAATATAAGTTGACTATTGTCATGAAGCCTTCTGTAAGCAAGAGACACAACATTTATTGTATGTAAGTGGCATGACCTGTGAGGTTGTGATGCCATGGTCTTCTAAGGCCACATAGAAAGTGAGCCTCCGAGGTACTAAGGTTCACAGTGTTAACTATTCAGAATCCAGCTCCTGCATTCCATCATATTCAAACTCCTGTAGGACATCAGCGTGATATTTCTCCCATGTTCTCCTGATATACCCACAATCTTCATCACTGATGCTCCCATGCTCCGATCCTAGAGCAAAAGAAAAATTAGTTTAGGACCATGTGGGAATTTATTTATTTTTACAAATTCTGATGGCGCTTGCATCCAGAACTTTATTGACACATGGAGCATTGTACTCCACATCCTTTCCACTATTTGCTCAAGAACAACAGAGGGTCTTGCAGCATATTAAAGACGTATAGACATCTGGAATACACTTTTGGAATACCGCCCAGAGAGCTTCGGCTATGGGGTGGTATATAAATGTCATAAATAATAATAATAATACACAAACACACACACATGGAAAAACACAGAGGATAGTTAAATTATGGAATTCACTACCACAAGACCACGGACACCAATTTGGATGGCTTTAAAGGGGGGGTTGGATAAATTCCTGGAGGAGAAGGCTATCAATGGCTACTAGTCCTGATGGCCAAGTGCTACCTCTAGTATCAGAGACAGTATGCCTTGTACACCAGATGCTGGGGAATATGGGCAGGAGGGTGCTGTTGCACTTGCGTCCTGCTTGTGGGTTCCCCGTGGGCAACTGGTTGGAACAGAGTGCTGGACTAGACGGACGCTTGCTCTGATCGAGCAGGACTCTTATGTAAGTGGGGGATAGTCTGCAAAAGAAGACTTAATACATCTACCCTTCTAAAAACTGCTTCTTGTTCAAGCTGGGCCTGTCCTTTTCCCAGCAGGGAACTAAGAGCTCGTATGTGGCCCATCAAGTTTTTTCTTCGTGGTCTATGGGCTGCTCATCCTCCTGGTAAAATTGGTGGGTTACCAGTTTTACCTGGCATTATGGCTAATGGAAGTGATATGATTTGATAATGCTACCAATCAAGTGGCTTTGCCTATCAGAACAAATACCATCTTCACCTTCCTCAGGAAGAAATTCATCTTCATCTGGGTAGTCATTGCGCCAGTTACTCTCATTGTTCTCATCATCCTCATCCTCATATATTTCTTCAGAGATTTGCTCTTCGTCCACCTGTATGTCAACACCAAAAGGCATTTTCAGAGAAAAAAGCCACCACTGTGGCCCACTTCTCCAATACGAAACGAAATATAAATTAGACATCACAAATGAAAGACCAAAAGGGGAAAGAGTGATGTAGCCTATACTGTTTGTATCAACTAAAACTGTGTGTGTACGTGGAAAAATGTTTGTGTCTTTCAGTATTCAGTAATAAAGCCTGTGTTTTGGGAGCACAGAAAACTATGTCAACATTTAGAATCGAAGTACACAGTAGTTTATTCTTCGTTTACCATGCAATCTTATGTTTATCTATTCAGAAATAGAATTCACTCAAATGGAAATTACTCCCAAGTAAGGGAGCAATGCTGTGTTGCCTGGCATCTGGGGGACATAGGTTTCTTCAGTTTGCGGGATACGACCTTGTAAGCTGGAAAATATGCTCCCTGCTCCCTGCCCCCTCCCCCTCGAAGCTGGCAGAGAGAACCGCCCCAGCTACCTCTCCAGACTCACAAAACTGAGCATGGGGTGTTCCTGGGGTGGGGGTGGGGGTGAGGCCAGGACAGTTGCCTTATACCTTTTCCTGTTGCCACGCTAGCCTCTTTCCCTCCCTCTTCCCGAAGACAGGTGAAATCCCGCCAAGGTAAAATGCAGAGAGGGAGGGTGAAGAACCTCCGTCTCTGCAAAGGATACCCATAAGCCACTGAGCTGAGGTCTTATAGGTACCCAGTGAGCAACCCATAAGACTGCAACTGAAGTGTGTATATGATTGCAATCTTAAGTCTCTTGCCACTTATTATTTTCCATTTGCTTACCAGTTCACAATCCTGGGTGTAGGGCTGCACAGACAATATGTTCTCAATCCAACCTGAGGATGCTGTTTCCATACAGTAGATATCATAAACATACTCCTCTACTTCCTTCGAGCTGTGCTCTGCTTCTTTACTACTGTCAGAGACTGTTAAACGCTGACGAATCATCTCTACAGCATTGCAGAGAATCACATCTGGATCGCCTGCTTTCTGTTAGATTGAAGAGTTACAAACATTTTTCATTGAATACAGAGCTCATTAGAAAGAAAGAAACTGTTACGGGACTTCCAAATGACTCATTTTAACCCTTTCTACTAAGTTAGCTTCCCAAAGTTTAACGGCAAAAGCAAAAGGCAACTGTATATATTTTAAATATCTGATTATACTCAAATTAAAAGTGACATTTTCATAAAAAAGATATTGAGCCATTAAAAAAAACACTAAACAGTATCTGCCTCTCACTAGTCCTCTTTTTAATTTGTTTACAAACATTAAGAAATAGAAACTATGTTGACATGACTGGGTAACACAGAGTACTGTCTAGTGGATACTTGCATGCTAAAATATGAATCCCCCTCAGTGAAAAGCAACAAAGTTAAATCATTTGTGAACTTTAGAAATCTGGTAACAAAAGAACTACATTTATGAAAATCTGTTTTGGGCTAGAGCTGCCTTGTAAAAGAGCACCAGAGAACATGATGCTTGGTTATTAGCTCTAAGTCAGACTTCATGTCAGCATACATAGTACTTGTAATCAGAGGATCTGCAAGAACGGTGTGATCACAGACTATACCACTTCCATTCCATATCCTTTCAACCCCATTATTTTCATTCCCACTCTTATTCTGATTCCATGTATATACCTCCTACATTCCATGCCAAAACTGAGAATAGCACTTAATACATCTGATGTAGTAATCTCTAATCCATGAAAACATATGCTAAATCTGTTTTTATGGTGGTACAGGAATTTTTTGGTTATTCCGCACTACATACAAATGCTGGCATCTAGTGGTGAGCAAAGGTTACAAGTACAATTTTTCACAGTAGGAACCAACTATCAAGAAGATAAAATATACTCTTTGAACTGCTAGCTTTGCCAGCAACTCAGGACAACATGCAAAACAAAAACAGTAAATTCATTCAAGTCGCCAAATCCATAGCCAAAGAAAAAAGTTCTCATCTCATGTTGAAACTTTCAGACAAACTAGAATTAAACACCATAATTTAGAAGTAGGGTTGCAAACCAGTTTGTGAATGGTTTGGCATGAATTCTGAATTTTATTTATTTATTTATTTATTTATTACATTTCTATACCGCCCAATAGCCGGAGCTCTCTGGGCAGTTCACAAAAATTAAAACCATTCAAAGTATAAAACAGTATAAAACCATAATATAAAATACAATATAAAAGCTCAACCAGATAAAAACAGCAGCAATGCAAAATTACAAATTTTAAACAATGTTATTTAAAATTTATAGATTGTTAAAATGTTGGGAGAATAAAAATTTACAATCTATAAGTTATGACAGTTGCTTCCCTTGTGATAAGAAGCCCAATTTGGTACTGCCTAGGTATTTTGGACTATAAATCTCAGCAGCCCCATGGCCAAAAATCAGCATGGCCAATAATCAGGAATTCTGTAGTCAATTGTAGTCAAAAACATCTGGAAGGCACCAGGTTGGGGAAGGTTGCTCTTCTTTGCTTGTACACTTGCAAGATAAAATTGGTTTGGATTCTAAAGTGTGGGTAGCCCAATACATAGTTTGGCGTGGTAGCTGGACTGAGCTGGTATCTTTGTATAAGCTTTTGACTCACTACATTTTAATTCAGACATCTGACCACTCAGGCTCAATACCAACCTGCAAAGTGTCTTTTTCCACATCTTCCTCTTGTACAATATCAAGCAACTGAAATTCTCCACAGCAACCTGAGGTACCATCACTTCCTTTCTGAGAAGTGACTTTCTTCGCTCCAGAGACCAACGGATTGCTTTCACTCAACTCCTCCCCATTTGCATCAAGTATAGAACTTTCGCCATCGCTGAGATTTGGACGGTGGCTGGCAATCAGGCGATAGCGGCTTTCCTGCCTTATGGCCTGCTTGGAAGAGCGAAGGTCCTCAATTACCCTCTGGGCACTTCCTAGTGAAGGTCGCAGGAGCTGGGTTGCTTTGTCTTTGGTAAGAGCTTCTTGTATGTACTTCTGAACAGGCTCATTCTGAAGCAAAAAAGCAGCAAGTTCAAGTCATTCCTTAGAAGCTTGTTCTCTTAAAAAGAAAAAAAAGAAGAAGAGAGAGAGCACAATATACAGCCAGCAACATGAATCTCGCCTGTCATGAACTGACAATATGGCTTTAGGCACTCTATCAGAATCAGCATCCCCATCTCCAATATCGGGGAAAAATGAATGAGAAAAAACGATTCCCTCTCCCCCAATTCTATCAATTTAAGAAAAGGGAGCAAAGTTCAATTACAGAGATTTATCTCTTATTCCTCATCTGGTTCTAAAATTACAAAAATTGGTGTTATAGTGGGAGGTCTCACTTCAAGTAGGCCCACTGAAGTGCAAATGGCACTTAAGTCAGACCAACATTGGATACAACCCATTGAGGTCTACTACAACTCTTACAAGCGCAATCCTAGACGTATCTACTCAGAAGTATGTTCCACTGAGAACAATGGGTTTAGAATTTTAAGCTGTGTTCTTAATAATAATATAATAATATATTTATTTCTTACCTGCCTCTCCCTTTGGATCGAGGCAGGGAACAACATCAGAACAGGAATCAAAACATCTTAAAAATTCTTGATTTTACATTGATCTGGATAGGCCTGCCGGAAAAGGCTAGTCTTTAAAGTTGCCTTAAAATCACACAGAGAGTTAATTTTACGAATCTCCTCCGGCAGGCCGTTCCACAATCTGGGGGCGACAGAAGAAAAGGTCCTCTAAAAGCCTTGTTATAATAAAACCTTGTTATTTTGATATTGTATTGATTTTATATGCCCTTTTAAGTAATTGTATGTATTTAATTTATATTGTATTGTTATGCTAATGTTGTTCCCCACCTCGATTCAAAGGGAGAGGCGGGTAAGAAATAAATATATTATTCTTATTTATTAAGAGTGCAGCGTTTACTTACTCCTAGGAGTACACCCTATTGAACTCAGTGGGGCTTACTTCTGAGTAGACATGCATAGGTTGTGTTGTTAACCTAGGCCCATCTTTAATTATTTTTATTTCTCCGATACTGGCTCTTTTTGACGTCTCAGACCCATTTATTTTATTTGTGGATATGGAGAAATAACCTTCTCCAACCTGGGGCCCTCCAGAAGTTTTGGACTACAACTCCCAGCAACCCTGACCAATGGCCACGCTGGCTGGGGCTCATGGAAATTGAAGTGCAAAACATTTGGAGGGCAACAGGTTGGGGCAGGCTGAAATAGGCGAGGAAGAGAAGACGCGGCCCACACTTATTGCACCCGCGGCCAGGCCGCCTTTTCGACCTCACCTCCGAGGCCACGGTGGCCACCAGCTTGAAGAGATTCTTCTCCACTTCATCCTGGCCGGAAGAGGAGGCGGTGGCGGCGCCTTGCTCAGTCCGGAACCGCTTGCAGGCCAAGACCAAGGCATCGGCCGGTACAGGCCCTCCGCGCTTCCTCTTCACGCGAAGCACCGCGGCACGCTCCATGGCAACCAGACCGGGCCGCACTGCGCGCAAGGCACGATGGGAAGGAGAGCAGGACATCCACACTCCACCCCGCCTCTGTCACGGCTAAGCTCCGCCCATTGAGTGGGATTCGCTGCGGCCTGCTGACGTACGCTCGTCGCTCCGCCTCTCCCGATGACGCAAATTTCAGCGTCCCTTGAGGTGCTGCAGTCTGAATGGGTCTCTAGCGAGACGTCTGGTTTCATTCGCGGGCTAAGAGTGGTATGTAACATCATTTTACATTATTTATTGCATTTATATACTGCCCCGTAGCCGACGCTCTTCCGCTATGGGGCGGTATATTATTATTATTATTATTATTATTATTATTATTATTATTATTATTATTATTATTATCCCGCCTTTTGCCCAAAGCTGGGCCTCAAGGCGGCCTTACAAAGTTTAAAACATACATCGGGGTTGCGGGGAAGAAACCTATTTTTAACGCACTTGCAATTCTGTTTTGCATTTTTTCAGTATTTATATAGTTTCTCCCTCTTTGCTGCCTTGGACTTTTTAGGAAAAACGAGATATACATATTTTAACAGCACATATTTTAACAGCATTTCTCTCATTGAATTAAGTGAGACTTTCTCCCTGGTAAGCATGCACAGGATGACAACCTTAAAGCGCAATCCAATACATGTCTACTCCGAAGTAAGTCTCACCAAGTTTAATGGGTCTTATTTCCAGATATGCAGCTTAAATGTGCAATCCAATGCATGTTTAGACAGAAAAAAAATCCCTACAACTCCCAGCACAGCTTGCTGGGGAATGCTGGGAGTTGTAGGGCTTTTTTTCTGTCTAAACATGCTTAGGATTGCTCCCTAAATCTATTTTACGTGTCCCTGTTTTATTTAAGTTTTAACATTGATTTCTCAGAACAATCACCACGCTTGCCCCAGATGTGGAGGAGTCTAATCGTAACCGGAAGTGTCAACATTGTTTTCCTATATCTCTTTGGTGACGTGCGTGTTTCAGAAGGATTCTCCCCCCCCCTTCTTGTCGCGCGCTGCATCTTGGGAAGATGGCGGCTCCTAGCGCGTGAGGCGAGCGCCGATTGACAGGCGGGATGCTGGCTGAGGTACGGAGCCGGGCCGGGAGGCCTGGCTGGTCTCTGTGTGGAGGATCTGGAGAGGGTCGGCCGGTCGGCCTGCCGGCCGGCCGGCGCTCTTTGCTCAGCCGGCGTCCCTGAGGCGATGTGTAGGAGAGCCAACAGGCTTTTACCGCCTTATAGAGAGCCGGACACTGAGTGCCTCTGAGCATGTGTAGAGTTCATTTCCCCCTTTTCTCCCCTCAGGGAAAGTTGCCTTTCAGAAAAAGGGCCCGTGGGCATGTGCAGAGTTCCGTACAGAGGGGGGGGGAAGTCATCCCAAAAAAGAAAGAGGGAGGATTCTAAAGCTATTTCTGTATTTATTTATTTATTTGATTTGTATCATGAAAAATGGTATTCATGGTGGCGTTGAAACGCTCATGAGCATATATGGAGTCCTTTTTACCTTCTTTTTCGCCCCGCTTTCTGGTGACAGAATTCCCTTCAAGGAAAAGTACCTACAGTCAAGGGGTTTCTGAGCATTTGAAGAGTGTTTCTGAGTGGCAAATATTTCCTTGCCTTGCTCACAAATAGCGATCTGTGGGACCTAAAGGTGGCTGATTCGCTTGTGCAAAGAAGTCCAAAAAGGATTTAGTCTTCTCTTGGTTGTTGGGAAGGTGGAATGAAAGACAGCTGCTGATAATGATACATAAGATTATCGACATCGGTCAGCAGTTGTCAGGTTCAAAAACACGTAGTAGTATTATTGGATAATAAACAGTTGACTGGCTTCCCATGGAGATCTCGGTGACAATTCTCCATGATTGTGCGCATTGTCTAAATTGATTTAATTGCAATATTTATCCCACCCTACTTCCAAGAAGTTCGGAGGCAGCATAAATTTATTTATTTATTTATTACATTTTTATACCGCCCAATAGCCAAAGCTCTCTGGGCGGTTCACAAAAATTAAAATCATGAAGAGCATAAAAACAACCAACAAATTTAAAACACAAATACAAAATACAACATAAAAAGCACAACCAGAATAAAATAAGGTTGAGAGAGAGCAACTGGTCCAAGATCACTCAGTGAGCTTCATAGGAGAGTGGTACTGTACTACATCACCCCCCCCCCCCCCCAGCTAAAGCTGACCTAGCTGTAGTGGCATATGCGTTGCTTACATCCAGGTTAGATTACTGTAATGTGCTCTACTTGGGGTTGCCCTTGAAGGCGATTCAGAGACTGCAACTTGTACAGAATGCAGCATCTGGAATGCTTGTGTGAGCTAAGTGTTTGGATCATATTACTCCTATTAGTTCAAGGTGCTGTTTTTGGTTTTTAAAGCCCTAAATGGCTTGGAACCATGTTATTTCACAAGACTGAAAATAACTCAGAATTATTAATGTGGCTTGTTGGGGGAGAAACAAGCTAGAGTTACTGGTTCACACACAATGCTAATCAAAACACAGACAGAATTTAGCCACTCCTGTTAAAAATATTCTGAGATAATGTGACTTGCAAACTGGGCCACAGTCATGCAGTTTACATGCAAGCTAAATGCACCCTGTGAGATGACATCAGTCATAGCTTTGTTAATAATGACATTTATAGTGTGCGCGTAATTTTCTGAATGGCAGCTTCTCATTTGCAATAGGTTTCTGATGATGTGTCAAAAGTTGGAGAGCATCTGAATCAAAACGTTCCTTAACAATAACAAAGCAAGACAATCATGAAAGTTTTCTGTGGAAGAGCCAATCCAACCACTGGAGCAGTGGAGTGGTTGGAGGAAGATGAGAACTATGACTATCACCAAGAAATTGCAAGGTATAGTATGAGGGGGCTTTTGTTTCATGTGCCATTTTGATAAGCCAGTGTGTTGCAGTGGTTAGAGTGTTGGATTTAGACTGGGACCTGAGTTCAAATTCCTGCGCAGTCACAAAGCTTACTGCATGACCTTGAGCCAGTCATTATCTCTCAGCCTAACCTACCACGTAAAATTGTTGCAAGACTAAACTATGTGTGTGTGGGGAGGGGCACCATATATGCTAACCTGAGTTCTTTGAGGAAGGGTGGAATAAGAATCTGATAGAGAGTAATGCAGTGAAAATGAAGTGTGGAGACAAGTTCAAAAGACTACTACAAACATGATAGACTCTCTGGCTTGTGAGGATCTTATAAGTTCCAGGCAGTGCTAAATATGGATTCAAATAATGACTGGTTTTCATATATTTTCAAAGGAAGATGACGATTGCTTCTTTGTCTCAGCATCCCACAGTGCAAGCTGTGATCTTTTACATTTGTGGCAGGCTAATCTAATTAAGTTTCTTAAGCTTCCTAAGTTGCTTTTTTTAAGATGGTGACATATGCTATGCCCTCTACCAGGAACATTGCCCTTCCCCCGCACTTTTGGGCGTGTGCGCACACGTGCACACCTGTTTTGTTTAACATGAGGGCAGAGGAAGTTCTGTGAAACTCAAAACCTACCTCACTGTTTTGTGATTGGCTATAATAAGGATTTTGTTTCTCCATTCTTTTTTAAAAAGAATTGGTATTCTTGAACTCAAGAAAACAAGTGACCAAGTTCTGCAATAAATCTATGCTTGTTGCAAGATCTCTTGCACTATACCCAGTTGCTGCCTTCAGAATCACATTCAGAAGCTCCCTGGAATTTAACTATATGCAGTTCAAGTAGAAAGGATCTGGGCAAAATCCTAGTTGTAGATAGCAACCATTTCAAACATAGTGTAAATTGTACAGCTTGATCTAATCATGTTTACTTGAAAGTAAGTCCTATTGAGCATGATGGGATTTATCCAAAGTAAGTGCATAAGATTGTGTCCCTACCTAGTGTCATGTATTCCCCTACTGCTCAGGTGTTGGGAGCAGGTGACCCAGGAAATCAATCAGAAACAGATTCTGATTCAGAAGATGTCAGTGTGTGTGGGGGATTTCACACGGGAGAGCCTCCAGCTGTGAATGCGCCCCTCCCAGAGTCTGTCTCCTCAAGGCCAGATCCTATGCTCTCAGGAGACAGGGAGTCAACTTCCAGGGGGGACGGGACATTCCACAACATTACTAGATGCTAGGAATCTCGGGAAGTTAAAATGTTCAGCAAGATTAGCAGCAAAGAGACAGTTGGAGAGATTACATGAGAAGGGGTCCACGGCTTACCCTCCACCTTGAAGCATGAGACATTTGAAAAGCCTTTTCGTTCCTTTGAACTGTCAATTGTTTTGCTTCATTTGCATAGCGTTGCCTAGAGGGGATTTTCCCATAAAGGTGCCTTGTTTGTGTTACAGAAGTGTTAATTGTTTGCAATAAAGCTTTGTGAATTGGCCTCCGAACACAATACCTAGTTTCCTGAGGGTATGGAAATACACTTCATTCTAAGCAGTGTTCTTTATTGCCACATTACTTTTGAGGGTTTTTTCACATGAAATCTACTACCTTGTTAAAGATATACTGAACTAGCTGGCAGAACTAATGAGTGGTTCCCTGATTTTCAGTTAGGGCACTGGGTGCAGGATCAGCTAAAGGGTGTGTATATGAACAAAGACACAGGGTTTGAACAGGCAACCATGAGTCCGAATAAAGGTATGTTATCCAGAATTTGGTTAGAATCAGATGGTAATAACCTTCGTTCTAAAAAAGTATGATGGTCTCACTAGAAATATAGAAGATAAAATCTGGTTGTTTATATGGGAAAAGGAAATGAAAATCTCACTGGTGGTTTCACTGAAAATTGTTACAAAATAATGGTGCGTTCAGAAGGAGCTAAAGCAAATCTGTTCAAGGACATCTGGCTGTTATAACCATATCAGGGCAGATCTAATACATATATGTTGTACATGTTGAGTTATATAGTATTTTTAAAGGGCCATATATGAGGCCAAGTAACGGAAATAGTGAGTATTATAATTCCACGAAAACATTTAGTTGTCATCTTGGTCTATATAGAGGAGCTAGGCTCAAAGCAAGAAACTCAGATTATTTACTAAAAATCTTAATAGACCGTTATTTGGTGTGTGTGTGGTAATGGAGGTGGGGTGCTGAGGATCCATTGATTACGCAATGGAATTGAAGTGCTGGTCTCTATTGAAATGTTTGAAGCTCACTTACCTGTTTTGGATTGAAGAACCTAGAATGAAACCTTGTTTCCTTTAGGGGAGTGGGGGCTATATTTCTAATCTCGCATAATCCCAGCTGTTTTCCTAGTTCACCAACAGATTTTGGTATTCTGCCTTCTTTCTAGGTTATAGTCCACCAGCAGCATGAGCTGCTGCAAAGTGGTCTTTTTCTCTTGCTTTTACTACGCTGTTGCTAACCTCACCCAAAGAGCAGCCTACAATCCTGGAAGGAGGAAGTATGTTTCCCCAGGAAACCAGGAGTAATACCAGAACACTGAAGGACAAGTATGGATACACCAAACTATAAACCTACCCTTAGTGACTGGACATTTTTAACTTTAGAAGTCTGTCTATTTTATGGTATGGAGGAGTCATCTTGTATGCAAGAACTTGTACAAAAAAAAGCTTTTCAAGTTTTGACACCTGGTTGGTATTTGGCATTTTTTTATGACATGCCAAACTTGTGTTGGACTTGAAGGATGAAAGCACACAGAGGGCCTGTTCAGACAACACGCTAAGCCATGGTTAGTCTGCTAACCCCTTTGCGGCAAATGGTTAGTGAGTGTGTTTAAACGTTGGTCATGTAGCCACCATAGTTAGGAATGGTTCACATGACACACTAAGCCTTAATGTTTAGCTCAAAATGCTTAACCACTGTGGTTTAGCGTGTTGTCTGAACAAGGTCACTGGCCTGGGTTTTTAAGGGATAACCTTCCATCTGACAAAAACACAGTAAGAGGTGACATACTGTCTATCGTATAGTTCCTTTCTCGTTGGATATTTTAATATGAACACTGGTCATATTTGATAGCTTTTTTAGTCTAAACTGTTTTTGATTTATAACTTGAATTTTATTTACAGGTCATGTTATGCAGATATGCTGAATGACAAAGACAGAGTGAGTAATTTTTTAATATTTTTTTTGAGATTTTGGATGTTGCTGCATTAGCATCATTGCATTGCGTACAGAACAGCCTCTGGTAGGAAACATCACATATATAGTTCAGGTCTGTGTCCTGGGATATGACTAATAAACATTTTTATTTTAACTTGTTAGCAAAAAGAAATATAGCCTTGCTGCTGAATTTGAAAGAACAAAGCATAGATGAGTTTTAAATGCTTTAATTAATTGATTCAATTTCCCCTTGGATTCTATCTAGTAGTGGTGCATTTTGATGATAAACTCTCTGTGAACAGCATTCCATCTGTTTGTCAAGGGCTTCTGTGACACTCACATAGCTTGCTTTCTTCTGCTGCTATAAAATTCCTGTTCAGATGGCATGATTAAATATTCTCCAAAATAGCCCTGGGTGATATTCAAAAGGTTTTTTTAAAAAATGAACTGTTTTAAAATTAAGTCTTGCCAAAGTTGTTTTTAGCATCTCATTCATTTTGAGACACTCGTCGCTTTTTCTAATTGTTTGCTTTAAAAAGATTACCTTCTTAAAAATGAATTAACGACAGGGAAGATCAAAAAGGCCTGTCAACCACCAGTTTGTGCAGGGAATTATGTCCATCTGTAACTAGCTTTAAACATGTGCAAAGTCCCAAATGTCTCTTCATTTGAAAAGAGCTCTGTAAATGTTGTCAGGAACAAGAAGAGAAGTCCTCAGTAGGTTTAGTGGTAAAAATTTATGTTAAATACATCCAGATAGCTTACCATTCCATCGAAGACCAGGAATCTCAAGCCTCTGCTTCTACATTTGCCAATATTTGGAGGGTTTAAATCTTTCATTTAGAATGAAAGATTTAAAGATAACTTTACAAGGATAGGAAAAAGGTGAAGTGGGAATAATCAGTTGGTCTTAAAATTCTGGATGCTAAATCTGTTTGTGTGAAAAGTTATTTAGCTTTAGCTTTTTGATTTCTTATTTTCATACGTTTATGTACAAGCATGATATTATTTCTTTCATTTTTTAAAATGTTGTTGGATTTCTGAGCCTTTTAATAAGAGCTTGCTACTGCAGACAACTTTCTCTAGAGCTACATGTTGATCATTGCTTGAAAACATGGTTTGCATGATCAAAATAAGCCACAGTTATCTGTATCATAGCATTTCCGCAGTATGGTTTCCATCATCACTGCCTGGACACGGCTTGTCATATCATCTGAACACAGATGACATGGCTTGTTGAAGGAGGGAACATGGGTTACTGGAGGAGTGTTCCCTCCTCCAACAAGCTATGGTGCCCAGGTTTGGACAACACAAAAAGCTGTAGCTGGGCAGTGATTTGGAAATCACAGCCAGCATGTGCTGCGATTTAAATAAGTCACCATGTCTTATTTTGAGCATGTGAACCACCCAATTACTGGGTTCACACAACGTGAGAATCCACACTCGAGGTTGAGTATGAGTTTTCATTGAACTTTTGGATGTTGTTCAACTGTGGGGGTGTTGTGTGAACTCAGCCACAACAAACCATGGTTTGTTAACCATGAACAACCCACATAGAGAACCTGTGGTTTGTTGTTGAACTGTCAGTTGTGGGTTCATAGTGAACAAATTAGTACAGGTAGGTTCTCACAAAAGAACAATCCATGTTTCAGCAACAGCAACAACCACCCACTGTTCGATGACAGCATACATACAACTTTGAATGTGGGCTGTTATGTTGTGTGAACCCAGCCAATACCTTGTAATCCACTGTTTATCATGTAAATGGCTCTAAATTGAAGAATACCAGCCTAGAATGCATCTGTCCCACAGCTGAACAAACAAGGATCATGTTGAAATAACGGATGTTTATCTCTCTTAACAGAATGCAAAGTATTTTCAGGGTATACGTGCTGCAGTGGGCAGAGTGAAAGAAAGAGGGGAGAGAGCAGTTGTTCTGGACATTGGGACTGGCACTGGACTCCTGTCCATGATGGCGGTGACGGCAGGTGCAGATTTCTGCTATGCTGTTGAGGTGAGCTTCACCCTTCCCATGTCCCCAAATAACATATATGAATCAGTTGTGCAGGAGATACATCCTGGCAATAACTTCGTAAGCAAAATTACGACAGCAAAACGTATTGGCTCTACTGTATGCTTGTTACATACCTGTCTGTAGAATGTGCAAATGTCCAAACAGTTATACTTCCCTATGATTATCCCCTGTTCCTGAAATGTATAGTGAGGTTTTCATATTTAGTGTTTACATTTACTACCTTCTTATTGCAAGTAGAGCACAGTGTTTGAGACAGCTCTCTTCAGGTGGCGCATTGCAATCTACTTTGTATGCCTTACCCCTTGAAAATGCGTGAAGACATGAATCTGGTCTCCAGACTTCAAATGCAGAACTTTGTCCTGCATACTAGTTTTGACTTTGATTGTCTTGGTCTTCAAGGGAGACAGCACACTGCGTTGTGTTCAGTGTTCCAGCTTCACCAAATCTGTTACTCTTGCTGCGGTAGGGAGGATACCATGATGGAAAGCTGTCCCTAGTAAATAACAATGGTGTGCATCTAAACTCCCAACATTTGTGGACCCTCTTATCTACCAGTGCGTAAATGAAAAGTGTAGGAGGATGGCAGCTACCAGAGCTAGACAGCCTCCACCTGGACATTTTGTTGGTGTTCTCTTATTTTATTTATTTATTTTATTAGCATTCGTCTACTGCCTTATCCGCTAAAAGGCCACTAAGGCAGTAATAATCTGAAATAATGAAACCTAAAACCAAGAACACTTAAAGCTGTACAAACGTTAAAACTATATGTGTTAAAAGGCTAAATTGAAAAGATGCTTCTTCCCAGCCTTTCTAGAGAATGGGGGTTGATCATTGTTCTTCAGAGAGCGCATGCCATAGATTGGAGGCAATGCAGGAGAAAACCCTTTCATGCATGCCTGACAAATGGCCCTCTGCCGGGAATGGTGCCCTCAAAAGGCTCCGTCAGTGCAATCCTAAACACGTCTATTCCAGAAGGAAGCCCAACCAAGTTTTGAGGAGTTGTTCGTAAATACGTTTAGGGTTGCATCCTGAGGACTGGAAAAGGTGGCATCCAAAAGACCCTGGATCTGATCTTCCTGGCTGTGTTTTGATTGGGAGAGCGGATAAATGGTGTGAGGCCCTATCATCAATCTAAATCCCCCACACACCCAGTCAAACTGCTGTTACCCTATTTGGCGGGTGGGTGCAGAACAGGCATCCTGGAGGGATCCATCATTATTATTTTTTGCTGCAGAGTTAGCAGCTTTAGCCAGAGGGAATTTAGAATGAGAAAATGGGAAGGCGGAAAGGCTTAAGCGCGCACACACATACCCACCCCCAACACACATGCATCCCTCCACACATGCTCAGTTAAAAATGGGAGCTTCTTGCTTTAACATGGCTCTGAGCCAGTGACAAACAGCTTCTCTCTCCAAAATCAGTGGTATCGGTTTGAACTCTCAAGAGTTTGTGTAGTAGCGGTTCAGGGAAGGCCCATCCAAGGCTTCTTGTATGTGTGTATGAGCTTCAGTGTATAATAGAGGTTCAGCAAACATCTCTATACTCACTGCAGCCAAGGGGGCATCAGTGTGTGTTCAGTTTAATTTCCTGTGCAGAACTGCCCTTGCGGGATATCTGTTTGAGCATCTGGTAGAATGGATTGTAGTGCTTCCTTTCACAGAAATAGAATCATAGAATCGCAGAGTTGGAAGGGGCCTACAAGGCCATCGAGTCCAACCCCCTGCTCAATGCAGGAATCCACCCTAAAGCATCCCTGACAGATGGTTGTCCAGCTGCCTCTTGAAGGCCTCTAGTGTGGGAGAGCCCACAACCTCCCTAGGTAACTGGTTCCATTGTCGTCCTGCTCTAACAGTCAGGAAGTTTTTCCTGATGTCCAGCTGGAATCTGGCTTCCTTTAACTTGAGCACATTATTCCGTGTCCTTCACTCTGGGAGGATTGAGAAGAGATCCTGGCCCTCCTCTGTGACAACGTTTTAAGTATTTGAAGCGTGCTATCATGTCTCCCCTCAATCTTCTCTTCTCCAGGCTAAACGTGCCCAGTTCTTTCAGTCTCTCTTCATAGGGCTTTGTTTCCAGACCCCTGATCATCCTGGTTGCCCTCTGAACACGCTCCAGCTTGTCTGCATCCTTCTTGAATTGTGGAGCCCAGAACTGGACGCAATGCTCTAGATGAGGCTTAACCAGGGCCGAATAGAGAGGAGCCAGTACCTCAGATGATTTGGAAGCTATACTTCTGTTAATGCAGCCCAAAATAGCATTTGCCTTTCTTGTAGCCATATCGCACTGTTGGCTCATATTCAGCTTGTGACCTACAACAATTCCAAGATCCTTCTCGTTTGTAGTATTGCTGAGCCAATTATCCCCCATCTTGTAACTGTGCCTTTGGTTTCTATTTCCTAAATGTAGAACTTGGCATTTATCCCTATTTAATTTCATTCTGTTGTTTTCAGCCCAGCACTCCAGCCTATCAAGATCACTTTGAAGTTTGTTTCTGTCTTCCACGGTATTAGCTATCCTACCAATTTTGTGTCATCTGTAAATTTGATAAACGTTCCCTGCACCTCCTCGTCCAAATCATTAATAAAAATGTTGAAGAGCACTGGGCCCAGGACTGAGCCCTGCGGTACCCACTCGTTGCCTCTCCCCAGTTTGAGAAGGTTCCATTGATAAGTACTCTTTGAGTCAGATTCTGTAGCCAACTGTGAATCCACCTAATAGTTGCTCCATCTAGCCCACTTTTAGCTAGTTTGTTAATCAGAATATCATGGGGCACTTTCTCAAAAGCTTTGCTGAAGTCAAGATATATCACGTCCACAGCATTCCCACAGTCCACAAGGGAGGTTACCCGATCAAAAAATGAGATCAAGTTAGTCTGACAGGATTTGTTCCTGACAAATCCATGTTGGCTTCTAGTAATCACTGCATTGATTTCAAGGTGTTTACAGATTGACTTCTTTATAATCTGCTCCAGAATTTTCCCAGGGATGGATGTCAGACTGACTGGTCTGTAATTCCCAGGTTCCTCCTTTTCAGTGTTTTGCTTGCTCCTCCGCATAGAAAAATCCCTATAAATAGATTATTATTATTATTATTATTATTATTTATTTATTTATTTATTTATTTATATATATAGCAACATCAATGTACATGGTGCTGTAGGGAGAAGTTGAAATCCAGCTCCTTACCTATACTGCTTTTTGCAGTAAGTTTTAAAAACAAAATGAAGTGGAGTACTAAAGTAGAGCCTGAAATTGCATCACCCATTCTACCACTTCAGGCTTCTATTACCTAATTCTGTTGTATGTATAGACCTCACTTCAGTATGTATGATCTGCCAGAAAGTTTGTGTATGGATGCCTTAAGAATATCTATTAATACTCAAATTTCGGTCAGAGTAATAGGATAATATGGTTAATAACTTTATTTTTAATTTAGGTTTGTTTGTCTTTTTGGCTTGGAATTTGTGTTAAGCCATCGACTAATGAAAGCAGACTTCTTGGCTGCCAGTGGTCTGTAGCCATCTGGGCTTTCCCCCCACCTTTAGTTTTACATTTACATTTTGGCAGGAAACAATGTGTGTCTGGCAGCTTTGGAAGTGGAAGGCTGTCTTGTTTTGCCAGGTTTCATGCTTTAATTAGGTACACATTTTAATACGGCCAGAAGCTTTGTGTATCACTGGAGTCCTTATCTGAGGCTTTAAAAGTACAAAGTTCGATTTCTTAAAATATATTCCTGAGAGCAGTCTCGTGGCTAAGATATTAATCTTAACTAATTTTAACTATCCAGGCTAATGCAAAATTCCATTCAACTTTTACAAGATTTGTATTTGAAGCAGGGCACTAAGTGATCAGACCTTTCATGCAGAGAGATAAGAATAGGTTGGGATGTTTAATATAAATGTGGAATTTATCATCTCTGAAAAATCTGCCCACAGACCTGAGTGCGGTGTAGTGTCTAAAATTAAGTGGGTATAGACTTTGTGCTGAACTGTGCGCTCTCTAATAAACCTTGTCTATGTCATGATGTAGTGATTTTCTGAGGGTATTTTGCACTGTTCAGGTGGCTGCCATTATCTGAGCGCTGGTGTAATGTAACGGCTAAGTGTGTGAGCTGTGCCCTAGGAAGTCCTGGTGGAAACTTCAGCCATGAGCTCACCAGTTGTCATAGAATCATAGAATAGTCGAGTTGGAAGCGGCCTACAAGGCCATGAGTCCAACCCCATGCTCAGTGCAGTAATCCACCTTAAAGCATCCTGACAGGTGGTTGTCCAGCTGCCTCTTGAATGTCTCTAGTGTGGGAAGCCCACAACCTCCCTAGGTAACTGGTTCCATTGCTGAACTGCTCTAACAGTCAGGAAGTTTTTCCTGATGTCCAGCCGGAATCTGGCTTCCTGTAACTTGAGCCCGTTATTCCGTGTCCTGCACTCTGGGAGGATCGAGAAGAGATCCTGGCCCTCCTGTGTGACAACCTTTCAAGTATTTGAAGAGTGCTATCATGTCTCCCCTCCATCTTCTCTTCTCCAGGCCAAACATGCCCAGTTCTTTCAGTCTCTCCTCACAGGGCTTTGTTTCCAGACCCCTGATCATCCTGGTTGCCCTCCTCTGAACACGCTGAACTTGTCCTTAGGCAAGTCACCATTTCTCAGCCTTGCAGTGCAGTCCTGTGCACGTTTACACAGAATTTAGTCCCATGGACGTAAAGTAGGGTGGGCAACTTCTGGCCTTCCAGATAGCATTGGACTGCAACTCCCATCAACCCTAGCCAGCATAGCCAATGGTGAGGGGAGTTCCAAGCCAGCAACATCTGATGAGCCACAAGTTGTCCACCCCTGCATTAAAAGTGTGTTTAAGATCACAACGTCAATTCCTCATCTGCAGTATTGTCGTTGTTGTTGTCATTGTCATCTCTTTTTATACCAAACTTTCTGGTCTTACGCCAGTCAGGCTCTGCAGTTTCCCCAATATACTACTACTACTACTAAATATATTTATTACCCGCCTCTCCCTCTGGATCGAGGCGGGGGACAACACTAAATACAATATAATACATAAATTTCCCTCTCCAAACCCCCCTCCCCCCCCCCCCCGGCCCCACACTGGTTCAGGGCTAGATGAACAGCTTCCTATTCACTTATCCTGAAACTCAGTAGTCAGTGCTATAAGGCAATTGCTCCGGCTATTGGGTGGTATAGAAATGTAATAAATAATAAATAAATAATAACGATAGTGCTTGATTTGTAAGATTTAAGGCTATGTAAGCAAGGAGCTTCTCTTGCTGTCTCAGAGCTCAGTAGCTTTTTTTTTTTTTTTACTATGGAAGGGGATCCCTCTGCAAATTTGCCATGGGTCCCCAACTTATGGTGGTAATAAGACTAACCTACTTCATGGAGCTATTTCAAGGATTAATGAGAAAATATATGTGAAACGATTTGAACTGTTGAAATGCACTGTAGAAATGTCTAGGATTATTATATTGTAGGTCTTCAAGCCTATGGCAGATACAGCTGTGAAGATAGTGGAGAAAAACGGCTTTAGTGACAAAATAAAGATAATCAACAAACACTCTACTGAAGTTACAGTGGGCCCCGGTAAGATTAAGCTGAACGCCTATCTTGTGTGGCCTGGTATAAAGAATTCATCTATATTTATAGTAAAATGTTGTTTGCCGCCCTTCAGACATGCTTCCAATACATAAAAACACAATGTATACATAAAACACAGTGTAATAAAATGTTGCAGTTGAAAACTGAAAACAAGAACAAATCAAAAGCCTGGGAAGAGAAAAACATCTCAACATGGTGCCCAAAGAATAACTGTGTTGGCAGTAGGTTAACCTCCCTGGAGAAGTAATTCCACAGATGGGGTGCCACCTCCGAGCAGGCCATCTCTCCAATTGGCTGCCTTAGCTGGCACTGTTTCTTATTGAAAGGATTGTATCCGTTCTGTTTCCATGCTGCTAGTGTTATATCTAGAGTTTAGCTTCCTGTCAATCTCTTGGTTGTGGAGAAAAGCTCGGACATCTGTTTGAAGGAGGTTCAAGACTGCAGTTACGGGATTTCAGTGCTCTAGCAGAACTCTTATAGCCTTTCTCCCATGGGTGGTATTTCCTGGTCCCCAGGGTCTCTCGGCGCACCCAGTCTTGATTACCCTTCTTTTAGTCCACTCCCTTCCTTCCTTGACATCCTCCATCCAAGCCTTTGTAATAAGTTCTAGCTTAAGAGGTCCTCAGTACAGAGCAAAACCTTTTTCATGGTGGACTTCTGTGGTTGTCCTCCTGAGGCAAGGTCTGAAACTTACAAGTGTTAACAACTGACGAATTAAGGCAATCAGAGCACAATGGCTGGCCAGAAAGTTGCATGCATGACGTCCACAGCTCTGCTTGGGATGTGTAAGGCCTCAGTATCCTATGGAACCTGCTTCTCTGCTCTTTTCAAAGACCAACCCCCCCCCCCAGTCCTTTTCCAGATACAGGCCTTGTATTTCCCAAAAAGCAGAATTTGAAGGTGATTTGTAACAATCTTGCTCATTCTCTGAGGAGCTCAAGTAATTTTTTAGCCTCACACCAACTTTCTGAAGCAAGGTGGGCTGAAAGTTAGCATGTCGTGTTAGACTGATGGCAGCTTCCCCCTTGAAAAGCTCCCTCTTGAGGGGGTGATTAGCAGCAGAAGAAGGAAGAGGTTATTTAAGTCTTTCCAGTGGAGGCTGGTGGCTCTGATGTCAGTGGGGTTGTGAATCCGCTCCGGGTTTCAGTCAGAACTTTAAAGGAGCTATCCAAGGTGCAGAGAAGGCGCCCTTTAGAATGCTGACTGGTTCTGACTGGAAACCGGAGCGGAGCCACTAGCCTCCTCTGATCCTTTTCCTGCCATCCTGTTTCCCCATGAATCTTCCTACCACGACCAAGTGGGGAGAGGGGGAAACAGGCTTGCAGGGAAAGTGTTAGGCAACTCTGCATGGCAGAAACAGTGGCTGTGGTAACATTGGTTGTGGCTGCAGTGCAACATTTAGTCTAGCCCTGAGAGAGATTGGCTTGCCCAAAGCCACCCAGTGCACTTCCCAGCTGTGCAAAGATTTGAACTTGGGTTTCCCATATCCAAACCCCACTTTTCAGCCTCCACAGAGCATTGTATTAGGAGTATGAATGGCATGAGAAACATGGGTTAAACAACCTGGAGTTAACCCAACAACAAGCCATGAGCAGTTGTTGCGTCAATTCTGGGTTGTTTAACCCCTAAACAACTCATAGTTCTTGGTTCGCATGTCATGAAACGATCCAGGAATGGGGCATTCGTGGGTGGTTAATTGAAAGCAGAAACATTACGTGTGGGGAAGGCAGCATGCTCATCGCTTCACTTGTCCCCAGCAATACCTGGTTTAAAGAACCCAGGAATTATTATTATTATTATTATTATTATTATTATTATTATTATTATTATTATTATTTATTTATATAGCACAATCGATGTACATGGTGCTGCACAGACCACACAGTAAATAGCAAGACCCTGCCGCATAGGCTTACAATCTAATAAAGTTGTAGTAAACAATAAGGAGGGAAAGAGAATGCAAACAGGCACCGGGTAGGGTGAAGCTAACAGTATAGAGTCAGAACAAACTCAATGTTTAAAAGCTATAGGGAAAAGAAAAGTTTTTAGCTGAGTTTTAAAAGCTGTGATTGAGTTGGTAGTTCTCAAGTGTTCTGGAAGAGCGTTCCAGGCATGAGGGGCAGCAGAAGAAAAAGGACGAAGCCGAGTAAGGGAAGTGGAGGTCCTTGGGCAGGCGAGAAGCATGGCATCAGAGGAGCGAAGAGCACGAGCGGGGCAATAGTGTGAGATGAGAGAGGAGAGATAGGCAGGAGCTAGACCGTGAAAAGCTTTGAAGGTCAACAGGAGAAGTTTATATTGGATTCTGGAGTGAATTGGAAGCCAATGAAGAGATTTCAGAAGTGGAGTGACATGGTCAGAGCGGCGGGCCAGGAAGATGATCTTAGCGGCAGAGTGGTGGACAGAGACCAGCGGACTGATGTGAGATGAGTGGAGGCCAGAGAGAAGGAGGTTGCAGTAGTCCAACCGAGAGATAACCAGTGCATGAACGAGAGTCTTAATAGAAGAGACAGACAAAAATGGTCGAATCCTGGCAATATTATACAGGAAGAAACGACAAGATTTAGCTACTGCCTCGATATGAGGAATAAAGGAGAGCGAGGAATCAAATATAAAGCCAAGACTACGAGCTTCCTTGACCGGAGTAAGCGTGACATCGTTGACAGTAAGAGAGAATGAGAGGTGAGGAGAAGGTTTAGGAGGAAAAACAAGCAGTTCAGTTTTTGCCATATTGAGTTTCAAACGGCAATGAAGCAGCCAGGCTGAGGTATCTGTAAGACATGCCGAGATACGATCGTGAACATCAGGAGAAAGTTCCGGAGATGAGAGATATAGTTGTGTATCATCGGCATACAGGTGATATTGGAGGCCATGAGATTGAATAAGTTTACCCAAGGGCAGCATGTATAGAGAAAACAGCAACGGGCCAAGCACCGAGCCTTGCGGAACCCCTACTGAAAGGGGAAAGGAGGAGGACGAGCTGCCGTTAGCCGACACGCTGAAAGAGCGACCCTCTAGATAGGAGGCGAACTAGTTATAGACAGAGCCACAGAGTCCAAGGTCATGGAGGGAATCTAAGAGAAGATCGTGATCAACCATGTCAAAGGCTGCAGTTAGATCAAGGAGAATAAGGACGGAATAATGGCCTTTAGACTTGGCAGTAAGAAGATCATTGGTGATCTTGGTAAGGGCTGTTTCTGTGTTCAGTTCAGTGAATTGCCATTGGGACATGCAGACTTGGTCTAACTTTTAAATTTCTTGGACACTGGGTTCAGTAGAGGTTGGCTCCCTCCACTTTTGGTTTTGCGTTATTTGGGAGAGGAGGCAGGGACTGAACAGGAAGAACAGCAGGTAACAGAAGGAAAACAGTGCTCAGGCCCTAACTTGCTGGTGTTTGAGGACAAGAAACTAATTGTTGTATTTCTTAGACATCATATGCTGACAATGTGCTTGCAAGTCAAACTGAAAATTTGCTTGAAAGTTCCAAGCAAGGATCCAGATGGACTGTATATCTCTTCTAATAATCCACCAGTTTGAACTGCTCACCACAGGCTTCTAATTTATTTATTTATTTAAAAAATGACAAGATCAATTGCTCCCATTTGTGTTGCATTCTACTTTCTAGATGGAGACATGCAGTCACGCGCAAACATCCTGATAACGGAGCTCTTTGATACCGAATTGATTGGAGAAGGGGCTTTACCCTCTTATGAACATGCCCACAGGTGCCTTGTACAGGTAAGGAATGAGCTTGTACCTTTTTTCTGTGCTGGTGTCCTGCAACAGAAATTCTGTTCAAGCGGGTCTCACATTTATTATAGATAATCATTTCTCCTAATTTTGAGCATTTTTGTTACCGTTGACTTCTATAGGCAATAATGAAAAGTGTCTTCAGGATATATAGTGGACCTGTCATAGCATTTGTTGATTTTGCTTGTGTGTGGCTTAAAAACAATCAGTTTTGAGAAAGTTGTCATAGTTTTTGAGAACAGCATGGCGGCACAAACAAATATTAAGGATATGGTCCTGCTTCTTTTGGTCATATGTTCTGGAAATGTCCAATAGTTACCTCCTTTTGGGAAGAAATTACCATATGCATAAAATTTCTATCAGAAAGCTCTTTAATATTTTCGGATGTACATGTCATCTTAAATTGTGTACCTGCTTTTTTGGAAAGTAACACAGTCAACGCAAATGGATCTTTTGCGCCCTTTTGACGGCCAAAAGACTGTTTCTACAACATTGGAAAGATAAAACCACACTGCCTGCGGTTTGCAATGGATTGAAGACTTAACAACATTAGCAACATTTGAAAGAGTGGTATACAGGCGCCATTTACGAATGGACTCACACTCAGACATTTGGTCTGCCTTCATGGACGTTTATGTGTAATTTATGCTACTTTCCTCTCCCACCCACCCCTTTTTTTCTTTTTTTCATTCAGAACGTTGTGATATTTGAAACTGAGGCTTTTAAAGTATGTAGTTGCAATGTCCATTTTTCATATTTTATGTTTTTTATTTTGTTAAACTTCACAATTGAAAAAATACCATACCCTACATCTTTATTGCGATCCATAGATCCATGAAAAAACAAGAATCAAACATGAAACATCAGACAGTTAGAGCTATTGTCAACTTTCGTCTAATACACAGAGCGTGCTAATCCTGGCCACCACTGTAAGAAATTTAGCAACAGCCAAAGTTACTTTTGAGGACTTATCTTCCAACAGAAGCTTAACATAAAATTTGTCTGAACTTCTGGACAGTTTACTCAACAATGGGGTGATCATAAAAAAATTGATTAAAAGGATATGATCCTGTGTACACTCACTGAAGGAAGCCTCATTGGATTCAGCAGGAATTACTGCCAAGTAAACATCATGGAACCTGGCTGTGAGGTGGCAAACTAGATCTGTCAAGACAAATCATACAACAGTGGGCTTTATCTTTTGGCCCTGAATCCCTGTCTTATGTGTAATCCGTATCTTTTTTCTTTTTTTGATAGGGTTATATTTCACAGCATGCATTAAATAAGCCTTACTCAATTTCTTTACTCTTTGTTCTGAATGACCAGGAGGGATGCGAGGCAGTGCCTCACAGGGCAACCGTGTATGCCCAGCTAGTGGAGTCCAAAAGAATGTGGTCCTGGAACAAGCTATTACCCATTCACGTCCGAGCAGAAGATGGTGAGAAAATTATTGTCTCCCCACCAGAAATGGAGAACTGCCCTGGTGCGCCTTCAGTCTATGATATTCAACTGAATCAGGTGCCCTTGCATGACTTTGCAGCTCTCAGTGAAGTTGTTACAATGTTCAGGTGAGTGCTCAGCTGTAGTGGTGCTACTTGATACGTATGCATGTATTTAAAGCATTTATACCCTATTTTTCCATCTTCGATTCTCAAGGTGGCTTGCAACATCATTTAAAAGCAATGGATCATAAAATAATCACAAATACAATAAAGCCTATTCAACAGAAGGTTAAAAGCAGCAATAAATCAAAACCACATTGGTGACTGTTAAAAATTCAGAAAAGCAGCAATGCATTTATTTGGCACTTAAAAGCAGAAAGAGGTGAACATCCAAAGTAGGTCACAAATGAGAGAAACACGTCCTCAGGATGCAAAATAGGTTTATTGACAAGAAACTAGCCATGTTTTGGTCTGTCCCTTATTTTGAGGCCTACTTCAGAGGGTAGAGAAGTGTGTCTGCAAAGTTTCTCCCAGCAAAAAGATTGTCTCCTGTATTAATCTACTGGTGACAAATTGTCTTCCTCACCCAGAACCAGGCCTTCTTCATGGAAGTTTTTAACAACTGGCCATATCCATAAGGGTGCAAGGCGGGGGAGCATCCAAGATGAACACAGAAGGAGAGTAGTCTCATAATGCAGAAAACAATTTTATTGATGAAAATCCCAATGCATTTCGGCCTCTTTCTTTATTGTTAGGTGTCCTTCAAAGGGTTATAACAGTATATATATACATGAATCGAACAACACATGAACAAAATATTTTTAACCATTTGAAAAGCACTTTGTGAGCAAGGCCTGTGCATCAATTTAAACAATATACAAGTACAGAACAATTTCATTATTCCGCATGCTGTATCCTGAGACTATTCTCTCTCTGAGTTCATGTTCATAAAGGGGAAGGTGATCCTTCAGACACTCTGATTACAGACTGTTTAGGGTTTAAAAGATAAAACCAATTCCTTGTTTGATGGAAACAAACTGGTAGCTAGTTATAAAGTTTGTAAGTGTATGTGTGGCTTTTAATATTATGCACACACATCAGTAGATATAACAAATATATTTGGAAGCAAGGCATTAAGCTCCTAGAACCACATGGTTCAAGATGTATAAAGTTGTTGGTGAGAAGTCACTTTGGTGCACTGTGATGTTTGATGATGGCTGTTGTTGCTCTTGGTGTCGCTTCATTTTTTTTACAAATTTAAAGAAGCTTTGTTAGTCCCAATGACATGTATCAGTTCTGCTTTGTATATGCCTGTGGTTATTGGTTTCTTAACTGCTGCCGAACAAGCCCATTGAAAATACCCTATTTAAAATGAGCTGATTGCAATTTATTATTTCCCACAGTGTAGATTTCAGTAAGCCAGTAAACAGAGCCTCTGCCCACTACGCAGTGCAGCTGAAGCCCATAAAGACTGGCACAGCCCAAGTGGTCCTCTCCTGGTGGGATATAGACATGGACCCTGCTGGGTCAATAAAATGTACAATGGCTCCATACTGGGTGCAAGCTGCCTTTGAAGATATCCCGGTAATGTACTGAGCCTTTTAAAAAAATTCTTTGCCCTGCTAACATTTTAATGCTAATGGATAAACTAAAAATGTGTACGTAGATAGCTCTTAATTTGTCTAGCTCTCTGTAAAATCTGTCACTTTTGTTGTTGGGCCTGATTTAAATGTGACTCTGGACATAACCGGCCAGGGGGCAGGAACACACCGCATGCAGCCATCTCATTTGAATTGGGTCACAAGCCTCTAAATATGCCTTGTTAGTACACTAGGCGAAGGTGGAAGTTTCACTTATGCTCGTAATGCTGCATGCATCGGGGCCAGTATCCCACTTTAAACAAGACACCAGCTTCTCAGCGGTCTGCATGAATATATTTTGGGAAAGTTTTGTTTCATGTCCAGTGTCACCGTTGAATTGGGCTGTAGTTCCTTGTGTTTGGTTTTTAAAAGAGAGACTTTTGACTATTTAGGCAAAAGAATGGTGTTCAGTCTCCATGGATCCATTAGACCAGCCTTTCCCAGCTCTGCACCCTCCAGATGTGTTGGATTAGAACTCCCATTAGTCCAACACATCTGGAGAGTACTGGGTTGGGGAACGCTGCTTAAGGTAACAGAGATTTTATGTTAAGGTGAATATTTCCCCATAAGTAAGCCAGCCGGTTCCCAACATTATATCCCAATCAAGGGTAATCTAGAATGGAACAGGCTTGATTTTCATTTGCTATTTCTTTATTTGTTTGTTTGTTTATTTCATTTCTATTCCACACAATAAGCTGTCTGGGCAGTTCACAAAAAATAAAAGTATAAGGTACAGCATAAAATATAAAATATAGAAGCTTAAACTACAGTATAAAAGTACAACCAGAATAAAACTGAGCAGCAATGCAGAGATTTAGAATACAGATTTAAAGCAGCAGAGCTAAAAGACTAGGATGCTAAAATGTTAAAATGCTGGGAAAATAAAAAGGTCTTCACTTAGTGCTGAAAGGAGTACAACCTAGGTGCCAGGCGAACCTCTCTAAGGAGCTCATTCCACAGCCGGGGTGCCACAGCAGAAAAGGCCCTCTATGGTTACTGGGCCAGGATTGCTGGACTCAACAGGAGCAGAGAGGATCTTTAGTCCTTCCTGAAATTGTGTCCCTGATTGCACTCCTGTATTTTCTCCCATTTCATTGAATGGGTGCCTTTCGTGCCTTTGTACCACATCCCTGGTGCTATATGTGGTTTGGTCCTCACTGACAGTGATTCTGTGGAGAAGTTCTTGTTCTCTCGCTCTCACGCACACACACAATTTTACTAGTGAAAGGTGAATGTAGGTCTTGCAAATATATTGTCAAATTGTCCTCCTGTCACATCTCTGAAATAATCTGTGTGTTTGCTCACTTCCCTTTTGTCTGCCCTTTTTGAATTACTTAACACCCCCTCTTTGTTTAAACTTTTCCAGTGGAGAGATCATTGGATGCAGTGTGTGTATTTCCTTCCAAATGAAGAGCCTGTTTCCCAGGGCCAGAGTGTGGTCCTGACTGCCTTTCGTGATGATTACTCTGTGTGGTATAAGCTTCAAAAAGGCAGGTAACTACAAATGTGAAGTAAAACTAGAAACTGATGATGGAACCAAGAGTATTGGATGGAAAGGTTTGCTTTCCCAGTTAACGTAAGCTGCGGAAGGTCATTGTTCTAGTGGATTGTAACTAAATCTAAGACAATTATCTGGAATTTTTAAGTACTCTACTATGAATGAATGAATGTTATATTTTTAGAGCAACTGGACTTCAGAGTGATACGAGAAACCTGTGAGGATGGTAAAGTGGAAAGTAGCTCTGTGGCCTAAACAGAACATGGTCTGCAGAACTATTGCTTTGTAACTGGTGCTCTTTCACACTCATTCTTCGCATGTAAAAAACAAAAGAGAGAATTCTTCACATTTCACCAGCGTTAATAAAGGCAGAGCAACAAGTACTTGAATGTCTGTTCCGTGCTTTTCCAGGAAGAGAACCAGGGATACATGAAGTTAGAACAGTTTTTCCCAACCTGGTGTCTTCCAGATGTGTTTGACTACAACTCCCAGAATCCTCTGCCAACATGGACATTGGCTGAGGATTGTGACAGTTGTAGTCCAATGCATGTGGAGGGCACCAGGTTGGGAAAGGCTGGGTAGAGAGATGCCTATATATATATATATATATATATATATATATATATATATATATATTTGAAAAGAAAGCTAAAATGGGAACAGCAGACCCCGTAGGAAGTGGAACACTGCACAGCCTCCTTCCTATTGGCTCATTGAAGATTTGCCACAGAGTTGAGTGGATATAACAGTGCTGGCAATCAAGCCCCTGTTGGTGATTAGCTCTTGCTTTTCAGGAAAGCCTGTCTCTTGCTTGGCTAACCATGGGTTCGGCAGTTCTCCTTAGTATTCTAAAGCAAATTCTAAGACCGAATGGAAGAACTGTAAATGTTACAACAGGAGCCATGTGGGAGCTGTTTTTCTGTGGATTCATCCCACAGTGCTGCTGTAATATTGAAAGACCTGCTGCTATGTGGGGCAAGGTCAGTTGTGCCAGTTCTGCCACCCACCAAATCATTGTCACTAACCCTGGCAAGGCACCAGTTGGAAGGACTTTAAGCTGCAGCAGCCAGTGAGATCGACCTGCAGAAAAATGACTTCTAAAGATTGTCTTACTGTGGATGTGAAGCAAGACAGGAGTTACGAGAGGAATCTATCAAACAAGAGATAGGATCCAATGATGCCCTTATGTGGGCAGCCAGGTCCGGTGGTCCCAGTGTGCACACGGTTGGCCTTACTGGACCTGGTGTTCATGTGGCCCCTACTGCTGGTGGATGCAGTGTAGCACTTCTGGGGGCAAAGACGCTCATTTCTGGAAGGGATGTGACCTGTGTCTTCCAGAAATGAGCGCTGCAATGGGGCCACGCATGCACCAGGGCCAGCGGACCTAATTGCCTACCTAAGGGCACCATTGGATTCTACCCATTGTGCCAAAAGCCTACCTGGCCATTTTTTTAAGGGGTACAAGTAACCTTACTTCCATAAAAGCGGAGTGTCTGCTTTATTAAGGCAGGGCCTCTAGAAAGGATATTGCTGCTAACAAGTAACAAGTCACCCTTGAACTCTTCTAAACTAGCAGCCCTTTATAGGTGGGAGATTCAGAGACACCTGGATAAGAACATAAGTGCCATGCTGGATCAGACCAAGGGTCCATCTAGTCCAGCACTCTGTTCTCACAGTGGCCAAACGGCCATTAGCCAGGGACCAACAAGGCAGGACATGGTTTAACAGCACCCTCCCACCCATGTTCCCCAGCAGCTGGTAGCCTCTCACTGTTCTCTTAGGGAATGTATCAAGATAGCTTTCCTGACTTTTAGAGCTGCTGGTCTCGCCTTGCTGTTCCCCTGTGTGTAAAGAGCAGCAAGGCCTGGCTTTCAAAGCCCCTGGCTGACCTCCTTCATCCAACTTGCAGCTTTGAACATAGACAACTTAGGCAGAGTACTGATGTAAATACTTGATTAACTCATTGACCCGGACAATACACAGCAGGCATAAATGTCCCCTAGTATATCATATCAGAGATGATTTGGGGGCAAACGCAGAACTGAGTTGGTTCTATTCATCCCGACATATTTAGAAATGAAGAAGCCACGACTGCTATCCACGAAGAGACTCCTGTGTGTTTGTGTCAGGCCCACCTGCTGTGGAACCGGCCACGGTTTGGGGAATTAAATGATCGGAGCCGAACAACCCAGTATGTGCACGCTCTGGAGAAAGTGAGTAAGATTTCCTAAATCTCAAGATGGTGTCTTCCTGGGGCAGGGCAGCAAGATAGACGTGTACATGCTCCTGCTGGTCTTGAGCATACTAGAAGAGTTGTTGGCTCACAAAGCCAGCAGTGGTTTGTTTACCTAAAGGTGCCATCCTAGGCCTGTTGAGACAGAAAAAGAGCCCCACAACTCCCAGCATACTCCAGACAGCAGGGACTTGTGGGCCTCGTTTCTGTCTAAACATGCATAAGATAGCACCCTAAGTCAAAAGGGTCTGTGAACCAGTTTGCAGAATTGGATTGTCAAGGGACAAATGGGAGAGAGAGCATGATTAACTACTGGGTTGTTTAGCCCCTAAATAGCCCAGCAATCTGGGTTCAGATGATGCTCATGGCAACCTATAAAGGAGCAACTCCTGCGTTGATTAAAAGCAGAATTGGCAGGCATGTGGGAGGCAGCACACCTGCTCTCTCCCACATCATGTTTAGCCAAGAGGCTGTTGTGTCGTGCAATTCGGCTTTACAGAGGATGCTAAAAACTCTAAGCAACACAAAGGAAAATTTAAAATCTACATGGAACTGCATGATAGGAACTTGTACTTGTTACAAGGAACAGATTTATAAAAATATATAATTTTTGTTACATTTTGGAATACCGTTGTTTATTTAACAATGCAAACTTAGCCTGTTGTGGTCTTACGTTTTGACAAGCTGGAGGTTAAATTCTGCGGATAGGGTAAGTGTAGTGCTGTAAAGCACTTTCTATAAACAGAGTTGTCCCTCCATCTGTTTTCCCTGTCTTCAGGACTTCCGTTAAATCGCCTTCGAAAGTCTTTTGTTCTCTACTATCCTCAGCTCCTGATGACTGAAATATGGTGACACGTTAATAAAATTCCACGGCCTCTCTGCGCGGTCTTAATTATAGCAATCTTATATATCATCTCTCAGTGAAACGGGCTCTAGTTCATGCAAGCAAATGCTGTAATAAATCTGTTGCCCTGTGACAACTTAAAAGGCTTTCTTCCTGCCTCTGCGCAACAGACTAAAATGGGGGGTGGGAGGCAGGAAGGAAGGGCTGTGCAGCTATGAAGATGGATCCTAGTATGCCAACCATTAACCAGCATATTGTCAGTGCTGGGTCAGAGCCCAGTTCTTACAGTATTATCACGGTGGGATCCACAAATAGCATAGAGAAGGGCTGTCTGACCAGAGTTCCAGGAAGTCTTCTTAGTTTCTGTTGGAGGACAAGCACATTGAATGAACTGGTGGTGGTTGTTTTATCAGCTGCTTTTGCTCTTTCAAAAACTCATTTGTTTTCACTTTTCCTGTATGTCCAGACTTGGCTTGGGGCTCATCTACACCAAACAGGATATTCCACTATGAAAGTGGTATGAAAGTGGTAAATAAAAGGCAGGAGCCACACTACTGCTTTATAGCAGTATTGAAGTGCACTGCAGGACTTACACAACTATATCAAGCAGGATATAACACTGTGTAAGTGGTATGAAAGAGGGATATGGTCTGTGTCAATGGGCCCCAAGAGTTGTCAGTGCACTTCAATACTGCTATAAAGCAGTTGTGTGTCTCCTGCCTTTTATATACCACTTTCATAGTGGAATATCCTGCTTGGTGTAGATGAGCCCTAACAGAACTAGTCCTGGTGCAAAAAAAGAAAAGAAAAAAAGAGTGATTTCTTAAATTGGCCCTGTAGATACTTAGAATGACAAATGTTTTGTGCATTCCTCTTGAGAACATTTACTTATCGAATGTAAAACATGCATCCTTTGTCCTTAACGTCATGAATTCCGCTCGAAACATGGGAATTTTAGACAGCCGTCAGGCAGCGGCAATGTTCTGTCATTTTAAACAAGCAAACGCTGCTGTCTTTCACTGGTGAACTTTTGTATCTGGGAAGAATGAAACTGCTGACAGGTTTTCTCTTCCCTCTGAAGGTTCTGAAGCCGAACAGTGTTTGCCTGAGCATCAGTGACGGCAGCCTCCTTCCTGTGTTAGCTCATCATCTTGGCGCAGAAGAGGTGCAAGACGACTTCCTGGTTCTCCCCCCTGCCCCCCCCCCCCGTGCTTGCAAAGTTTGCTGTTTTTAACATGTTCTGACCCTTCCATCCCTCTGCTTAGATTTTTAAAGTTTTGATTTATATCTGTCGCTTTTCAGTGCTTTCCTTTTCAGAGTAATTGATGCTGTATGACACTTAGGCTAGCATCCTACACCTTCCACAATTCTCTTGCTCTCTGAAACGCCTTGACCCATTCTTCCTTGCTGTCCCTTACCCATAGAGCTCTTCCCCAGAACTAATTTCTTTCCTTCAGATCCTTGTTCAAAACACCCACCTTAAATCCTGGTGCCCAACTGAAATAAAGCAGGTATCTGTAGCTGCATTGGCCTGTATAAATCATGATAACTGTCTGTAATCTTGACTGACTGGAGAAGAATTAATTAATCTGTTAGTTCCTGCCAAATTATATAATGGGATGAATTGTGTTGGGCAGACATTGCCATTTATATTTGGAAGATGTGCACACACAAATCTTAGTGATTTAATTCATTAGCTCTTGTTAAATGGAAGCTTATGCACAATTAGCGTCTTCCTCCACCCACCTACTTCTCATTTTGATCTCCCAATAGTCCCACACAAAATCCATCTTTAAAAACAACAACCGTCCTTTTCAGAAACTCACACAGAGGCGGGAAAGGCTTGGTAATCTTGGCGAACTGCTGTATACCAAACATGGGCAGACTTCAGGCTTGTGGGGCCTACTTTGCTTTTTCCCAGAAGTCAGGAGTTCCACTAAGTAGTGCAAAAGACATACACTTAGAATTAAAGAATTGCAGAACTAGGCATTGGTTTATTTATTTTATTTATCTATTAAATTTATATACCGCTCCATAGCCGAAGTATCAGAACTGAATGTATCAGAACTGTATCTGATACGAGTATCAGAACTGAATGAAGCTTATAGTCCTTCCACACAAAAATCCACTCCTGATTAAGCCACACATTCATTTCAGCAGTGTAATTAAAGGCAGGTGGGGAGTCCATTCATTCATTTATTACAGTTCTATACCGCCCAATAACCAAAGCTCAGTGGGAGGTGTACAAAGAATAAAAAACCACAAATACAAGACAACAGCATAATATTAAACCAGTTATATACAAAAATGCAACAGTTTTAAACAACAATAACTCCCGGGACCTGTTAAAACCTTATCATATAGTGTCAAATCCCTGGGAGCAGAGGAAAGTCTTAACCTGACCCTGAAAAAGTAGCAGTGTTGGGGCTAGACGGGCTTCAGTGTAGAATGTTCCATATTGGGGGGACCATCACCAAGAAGGCCCTCTCCCTTGTTGCCATTGTCTGAGCCTCCCTTGGAGGAGGATTTCAGATGATGATGATGATCATATTATATGGGTAGCTCATTTTTGTTGATGCTGTTGTTAAATGACGGAGTCAGAAATCCTTACTGATCACCCAGAGATCCAGACCTGTCTTCTGCCCACCCCTGCCATAGACAAGGTGGGCAATGTGCAGGAAAATACTTCCAGAACAGCCCTGCTTTTGAGCTTTTAGTGGCTTGTTGCAGAGTGGAGCAGGGCCACAGGCCACACATAACGGAGGAGTGTAGGAACAGTCAAGCTCCCCAGTGAACCCCCAGTGTTGGCCCTCTATTACTCAGGAGAACAGGTTCCCTCTCCCAAATTTTTACAAAGCTTCAAATGGTCTAAAATGTGATACGTTTTCTTCTAGGTGTTTACCTTGGAGAGCTCTGCCATTTCTCATTCACTCATGCAGAAAGTAAGTATAACTGTGTGTGTGTGTGTGTGTGTGTGTGTGTGTGTACGTGCAATTTCATCTTATGGTCACTGTGCCCTCAACATAATATTTCGCCCGGGTGAGCTCCAGTTGAATCTCTGCCACTTTCATTCCATGGCTGAGTCACACAGTGGAAAATGGGTCGTGTGTAAAACATGAGTAGCTTTTACTTGTGTTGCAACACCATGTTGGACTTGCTTGCTTGACATTCTTGCTAGTCAGGGCTGAAAATAGTCTGCACTGGGAATAATCCTATGTTAAGATGAGAGTAGCAAATGTTCTAATACTGCACAGATATTTTAAGGACCGGGTTGGAAAATTGTGGAGATGATACATAACTTAAAAGAGTAAAGTAAAATAAAACCTGATAGAGGTTATGTTGATTGTTGTAGTTTTCACTCCTACTTTTGCCTCTTGTGTTTAACATTTGGCTTTATTCTATGGAGTTTTCCTTTCTTTATCTTAAAGAACAACAGCAGTCCTACATCCTATATCTGTGAACAAGCTGCTATCTGTAAAAAACTTAAATACAGGGATTGAGCTTTTGACAGGAAATTAATGGAATAATATGTAAATTGCCCTACTGGAGCTAAGTAGGGAAAGTAAATGAGATTGAATCTCGAGTGTTGATTAAAAGACTTCTGAAGAAACTGTTTCTCCCAAAAAATAGTAGCAGTGTAATTTTTGGCCAATTAGTGCTTCTGGTGTTTTACATAAGAATGACAAATTCACATTAAAAATGGATGAAACAGTTCGTCGGTGGTTCTTGTCTAAAATTATCTTAAAAATAACGTCTTCAGCATCTTTTTAAAGGTAAGGCCTGAAGAGCCAAATGAGAAACTGATGTTTCAGCCACCTTCCAGTTTATGGTATGAAGGAAGCAAAGGTAAACCCCAAGGCAGAGGTGGGCAACTGTAGCAGGGGTCAGAGGGCAATTTTATGCCCCCCGCTGCTGAACTCGTGTTGGTGTCCAGCAGAATTGCTCCCACGCATGTTGGCAGAGGCAAAAAAAAAAAAAAAAAAGGTGGTGATTTGCTGCCAAAATGCAATAGGGATGGCGGGGGCTGTGTGTTGCACACCTCTGCTCTGAGGAAAAGAAGATGACAGTAGGGTGTGAAAACATACATTGCTTGTCTTAGTTGAGGTATTAAAGATTCATAGGCTGGACTGAATGTGAGGGTTTTTTTACATCCCAAATGAAGGAAATGTGTCAGCAGCAAACCTTGAGTCCATGCCATGGATTTCAGACTGCAAGGAAGATCAGTGGGAGGATTCAGCGGTGCGCTACTGCTAGCAAGCGCTATTGATGTTGTGCAATCAATGGTTTCCACTAGTGCAACGTCAGTGGTGCTGGCAATAGCACACCATGAGATCCTTCCCCAAGAAGCTGCGTCCAGTGGCCAAGGGGCAGAACTTTGATTCTTCATGCAGTCTTTCCCTGGGATCCAATTCCCCGCTACTCTCGACCATGTTATTATGCTACTGGTCTATCATTTCTTAATGAGCCCATGTGGCGCAGAGTGGTAAGCGGCAGTTACTGCAGCCGAAACCCTCCCCACGGCCTGAGTTCGATCCCAGCGGAAGCTGGTTCTCAGGCAGCCGGCTCAGGTCGACTCAGCCTTCCGTTCTTCCCAGGTCAGTAAAATGTGTACCCAGCTAGCTGGGGGAAAGGTAGCCACGACTGGGGAAGGCAATGGCAAACCACCCCGCTGCAAAGTCTGCCAAGAAAATGTCAACGAAAGCAGGTGTCCCTCTAGGAGTCAGCAATGACGCAAGTGCTTGCATGAGAGGTTCCTTTCCTTTCCTATCATTTCTTACATTTTTTCCGTGGTGAAAAATGTATAACCTGTGCTGTAAGAAAGAGACCCCTACAATGGTAATAAATTATGCAAATTCGGTTTTTGTTTTGATTTGGTCACAGAAGAGGTGAGATTTTAATCTAGAATGTTACATCCCACCAGATAGATATTGGCCTAAGGGAAGTGCCGTTGTGCTGTCATTTGACGATTTAGAAGTTGTCTTAGCGGCTTGGACTTTAAGAACCCCATTGGGGCATTTTTTTTTTTTTTTTACATCTCCTACAAACATTTAGGTGATTTAAGGTGCAATCCTGCGCATGTTGAGGCAGGAAAAAAGTCCTACAACTCCCAGCCTCCCTGTACCCAGCTGTGCTGGCTGGGGCATGCTGGGAATTTAGCATTTTGTTTTCTGTTTTAACATGCATAGGATTGTGCCCTTAGTCAATTTGACAGATTGTAAAACTAAAAATGGGTTTGGGCAAAACAGCAAACTGATTTGCTACAAACCAGGAGCTCTAATTTCCCTTCTTGAATAGAAGGCGGGGGAAGAGAAGGGGCATGTGAGTCCAAGTCCCACTCTCATAATGCAGTATGATACTTTGGAGTTATGTCTGAATGCAGCCATTGTTTACTATCCGACAGTGACTATTACTGCTCCTGATTATTTCTTTTTCTTCGTAATGGCAAGAGCAAAAGATGTTTGTCCTCAATGAAAGTTGAGCATTTTAATTATTCAAAATAAATACTTTTCTATTCCTGAACATTTTCATTTCCCTTTTTCAAGGTATGAATATCTTTCCCTGCATGATGTTTTTAATTCATAATTTATAGTTGTCATTCTTAGAGCAATATTAAGCCAAACAAAACCGCACTAAGAGGTTTTTTTTTTCCTTCCCAAAGATTTTTAAGGCCAACCATTTAGAAGATAAAATTAAAATCATCGAGAAACATCCTGAATTGTTGATCTCTTCTGATCTTGAGGACAGAAAGGTAAGATGGCTATATCTTCTGTGTGACTAACAGCACAGTCCTATACATTTCTACTTAGAAGTCCCAGGCATGTGGGTAGAAGATTGCACCCTCAAATAATCCACGTATAACAGGATGGTAGCCTTTTTCAAAGAATGGAGTATGTCAACCAGGAGTTCTTTCCCCCATCAATTTAGCTGATATTGTTGCTTCTAAGATTAAAAAGTGAAGTGAAGTAGGTGAGGCGGTTCAGACATAATGCCCAAACACATTTTGGTGGTCCATGAACAACCAGTAAGGTACCTTGGGTTTGCCCACCCATGATTTGGTGTTACTCCTGAACTGCCGCAATATGCTATCCTAGACCAAGGGGGTACAGCTGTTTCTTCCCAGCTGATATGCAGCTCTTTTTGACAGTTACCAAATGTAGGCCATACTCTAAATGGGGTGGTTCACAGATATATGTCCATCACTTGACGGATCACTAAGCACTAAACAGCCTGGATTGTATCCAGTGTTAGAGTATACCCATTGGCATGAATGAGAGTTAAGTTAATCATGACTAATGTAGGTCCCATTCATTTTGATTAGTCTAATAATAATATCATAGAATCATAGAATAGCAGAGTTGGAAGGGGCCTACAAGGCCATCGAGTCCAACCCCCTGCTCAATGCAGGAATCCACCCTAAAGCATCCCTGACAGATGGTTGTCCAGCTGCCTCTTGAAGGCCTCTAGTGTGGGAGAGCCCACAACCTCCCTATGTAACTGATTCCATTGTCATACTGCTCTAACAGTCAGGAAGTTTTACCTGATGTCCAGCTGGAATCTGGCTTCCTTTAACTTGACCCCGTTATTCCGTGTCCTGCACTCTGGGAGGATCGAGAAGAGAACCTGGCCCTCCTCTGTGTGACAACCTTTGAAGTATTTGAAGAGTGCTATCATGTCTCCCCTCAATCTTCTCTTCTCCAGGCTAAACATGCCCAGTTCTTTCAGTCTCTCTTCATAGGGCTTTGTTTCCAGACCCCTGATCATCCTGGTTGCCCTCCTCTGAACACGCTCCAGCTTGTCTGCATCCTTCTTGAATTGTGGAGGCCGGAACTGGACGCAATTCTCTAGATGAGGCCTAACCAGGGCCGAATAGAGAGGAACCAGTACCTCCCGTGATTTGGAAGCTATACTTCTATTAATGCAGCCCAAAATAGCATTTGTCTTTCTTGTAGCCATATCGCACTGTTGGCTCATATATTTCTTTCTTACCTGCCTCTCCCTCTGGATCGAGGCGGGGAACAGCAGAGGATATAAAAATATTATAAAATACATAAAACTGATTAAAAGATATGAAAGTAATACATTATTAAAATTACAGCCAGACTTCTTAAAATTTGACTGGATAGGCCTGCCGGAAGGTCAAGTAGGGCTGACGTTGGATGCTACCTCGTGGTGTTGAATGTATGAACCACATTAATTGAAAAATACTGTGATTTGACTTGATGTAAAAAGAAAGGGGTGGATGTATCAAGTAAGTGGTCATTGATCACCAGCTAAAACTTGCCTAGCTTAGATAAATTATGTCTTAAGAAAGCACTCAGGCGTGAGACCCAAAGTGTTCTGTGACCCTCTTACCCACGTGAATATCGCCCTGTCTTCAAGTGTTCATTTCCTTTTTCATTTCATTTCCCTAAGGTGTCCCTTTTAATTGGCGAACCCTTTTTCTCCACGAGCTTACTGCCCTGGCACAATTTATATTTCTGGTATGCCCGGACAGCAGTGTCAAGCCACCTCACAAGCGATGTGACCATCTTGCCCCGGTCTGCTTCCCTTCACATGATGGTTGTGGAGTTCAAGGTAAACATGCTTTGTTTTTATTTGTTTTTTAGCTTCAAGCTTATTGTGTCTGAATATATCATACAGTTTCAACACAGTATTTTTTACAATAGTTTCTGAGTGTTTTTACCACAACTTATGTTGCATGCACGAGGTGTTCCCAGGAGACAAGAAACCCTTCAGATAAAAACTCTTTAGATTATTACAGTGATATTCTCCAGCTTTTGTAAAATAAGCATTCCTTTCCTTTTGCTGTCGGCCTTAGAAGGGACTTGTGTGTTCTGATTTATGGTAGAGGCAGAGCAGAATAACTCTCTGTCCCTGCCTGTACAGAATTCAGCACAACCAGACTTTTATTTTGTACAAAAACCCCTTAATCTTATTAAAGTCTGTGTAATACTTTATGGACTACTACAAATGATAGGTGGTTCCCCCCCATCATGCTCAACAACATAATTTTGTTCCCCCCACACCCCCAATATGTTGGGGGGTTGCTTAAACAACCAGGAGAGTTTTGATGAACGTGAAAACCTGCTCACACCATTGTGACTTCTTAATTGAGCCTAAGCAAAGGTATTCTGCTATTTTTCCATTTGGTTTATTTCTGATAGGCCAATATGGCTACCAGCAACCTTTATTCTTGCTATAAAAGCCTTTTAAAAACATGTTGAATCTTCTGTTTTTAAAATTTACTCGGCACAATGAAAACAAGAACCCTATCATTGTTTTGAGAGAAATTTGAAGACGATAAAAAAGCATGTATAATGTTTTGTAAATACAGTGTACAGTGGAGGTAAACATCTGAGATATCTAACTTGGCTATCAATGTAAGAGTATGCATTAACTAAAATGACAGTTCGTAACTTGGGAGTAAGCTCTATTGAGTTCAGTGGTACTTACTTCTGAGTAAACATGTATAGGATTCTGCTGTTCATTATTTTAAGTAGTTCAACATTTTTGTTATTTGGATTTTCTTTATCGCTTACTGGGATTTATATATTAAAATTTAGTTTGGAATGTGTTTAATTTCAGGATAGGATAATGTAGAAGTTTAAATAATTAGTGGACAATGTAATTGGCCATTCAGAGATTTTACTATCATGTGTAACTTAAGAAATAGCTGGCAGAATTTTTCCTACTTCACTAACTTGATAAGTTCTTGGTCATTTTAGCAGTTATGAAAATGTCTCTTGACTTCACGGTGGGAAGGTAAGATGACCCATGATGACTCCCTAACATCTTCTAATCATTTTAAGGGGCTGAATCAAGCTGCTTGAATCTTTTTGGGTCTATCAGCACTGACTCTGTCGTAGTTGCTTCAGCTGGCCGGTAAGCTCAGCTGTCGAGATGGAATTTGGCCACTGCATTTCATGGAAATTGTGTTTGATTATCTTTAGACAGCTCCAGCCCTCTAGGTTATCACAGGCTTCCAGAACATCCTCTGCACTGAACAAGTTTCCTGCTCCTAGCTGAGATCTGTGTACCACTTTCAGAGTTAAAGTAGCTGACCGTTATAGAGCATCTCCTAAAAAGTCGTTTTCTCTTCATTCTCATGTAGTGTTTGGATGCCATTATATACACCTTCCAATGAATATCATTTGCATATGCTTCTTCGCAATTGCTTCTGTAATGAGCCACTCCATGGCCAAAGACATCCTGCCAGATGTCAGTCCCTATTACATGCCTTGGCACTGCTAAGAAGTCTGCTATTACGGTTGGTGTCGCAGGAAAAAACCCGTGCCAAGTTAGCCTTTTGAAGTTTTGTTCCCCCAGATTTATTTTAAAAGCCAAGTGTTTTTGCTATACTGGTTTTGTGAAAATATTTGAAAATGACCCTCTAATATTTTCTTTATGGATGAAATTACAATCATGACATGCTTCTAATAGCTTGAACCAAGCTTCTCACATTTGAGGTGATATTAAAAACCCAACTGCTCATGTTTTAATTTAAAAATTCTGAGAACTATGATGTTTCTGTTCCCCCAGGACTTGTGGCGAATCCGGAGTCCATGTGGTACCTGTGAAGGGTTCGATGTGCACATTATGGATGAAATGATAAAGGTTAGGTTGGCCTGCCTATGTGTCTGTGAAATGCCTGTGGGGGAATTGGTCATTTGGTGGTTCTAGCCAACATACGGTTTCCGTGAAGCATATAAAGCGGGGTCCCTTTCAGCTGGGCAGGGCTCCTCCCAGCACTTAAGGGAGAGGATGCTGCTAAGCACTGCACAAGTCATCACACATGGAATGACAAGACACCCCAGAGTGTTAACTCGCATGTAATAACCCAGAGACGTTTGGATGGCCTCTCATTTCTTGCTGGGAGGGCCCCGGCTTGGCTTGGCCAATGACACTCATCTAGAGGAGGTGGGGTGAGAGAGAGAGAGAGAGAGAGAGAGAGAGAGAGAGGCTGAAAAATGTGGGCAAGGAGTCAGACCTGGCAGTGGACTACAATTCTTTAAAATATCGAAATCCGTATACAACTTGACTAATGTAATCAAAAACAGTAATGGCACACAAAAATAGTTTAAAACCCCCTCTAGACCTAATTTTGTAAAACACTTCAATAAAATAGACAGTGGACCAGTTAAATAAAATAACCAGCAAACAATTAAAATGCAGCTGCAATTAAAAAAAAACTCACAATAGGCAAAAATGAGCAGAAAAACACACACGCCCCCAGGGCCATTGATGTTACTTAAAATAAGGAATACTCCCACAGGGGCTTTTGTACCACATCCTTTTCATAGTAATAAGGAGATTTTGCAAGTCCTCAGCCTTCATTGTTTGAGAGCGCAGGGCCAATTAACTTAATTGCAAAAATGTGTAGTTATTTGAAAGTACTACTTAGAAATGTCTGGGATGACAAGTTTAATGAGTCACGTTAGCAGCTGTGAAGCTGTAGCGAAGATTGTTGTAAAAAGGGCACATAGTTGGATGTATCCATTTAATTAAGAACAAATCCTTTTCTGGCTTGCATAGGAAGCTGGGCTTCAGGATTTGTGGGTGTGTCGTGCAAACACACATTCCGAGAATCTCGGACATGCTCTAGCCCTTTCCCAACCTGGAAAGAGCTGGGCTGCTATCTCGTTGACTCGTTCAGGGCCTTGCAGAATATCTTTCTGAAAGATGAATAATAGTTACCTGGCTCAGAGGCTATCGTGGAGGACAAACACAAAGACTGCAAAGTATGCGGCCAAATCAGAATGGAGACTTAAAGAGGAACTATCAATAGCAAAGCATGCACACATGGAACAAATGCCAGGGTGTGTGGCGCTTCAGCCTGGCTTCTGGATGTCTGGGGTTGGGGCTTCAGTGGCCTGTGCAAGGCAGATGCTCAGGAGAAGAGGAATCGGTCTGACTTCTAGTGCTTGAGGTTTTGTGTTTTGGCCTGCTTCTTATTCCTTTCCTACAGCTACTACTTTCTGCCCACATCATCTTACTGGGCCCCGAATACTAATCAAGGGTGCAGAACTGTTTTGGGGTTGGCGTGGGCAGATGGCTTCCCACCCTGCACCTTGCAGGCCAGATGATCTCAGGGGCACAGCCCTGCCCCCTGCCTGCCACCTACCCCCTTCCCCCCCCCTTTTCTCTTTTCTTCATACTGGAAGGAGGCACGGAATGGTGCCTCGTCCCAGCATGGGGAACGCCCATGCTTTCTCCAATCTGAGTTTGAAAAGAGCAGAGTTGACATGGGGCAGCCTGGCCGTCGGGACTCGCCCACATGAGGAAGAGCGGCCGTTTCTCATCTCCGTTCCTGTCTCTGTGCTCAGTGCCGAGATTTGCCCATGCAGGGGGTAAAGTGTTCATTTCTCCGCTGTGGCACCCCGGCTGTGGAATGAGCTCCCCAGAGAAGTCCGCCTGGCGCCTACACTGTACTGCTTTCGTCGCCAGCTGAAGACCTTTTTATTCTCTCAGTATTTTAACACTTAATTTTAACTTAAATTTAAATCTTACTGTTTTAACTCTGTATTTTAATCTTATATCAATTTTGCTGCGTGGTTTTATCCTGGTTGTGCTTTTTATACTGTATTTTGTAATTGTGCTTTTAACCTGTTGGTTGTTTTATTGTGGTTTTAATTTTTGTGAACCGCCCAGAGAGCTTCGGCTATTGGGCGGTATAAAAATGTAATAAATAAATAAATAAATAAATAAATAAATAAATTCTCCCTTGCATGGGCAAGTCCCAACGCCCAGCCCACCCCCACCCCCTGTCCCCACTGCTATCTCCCATCCGAGATAACAGATGGGATCAGATCAGAGATAGCAGTGGGGTTGCCCTCCCAGGGGTTTCCTCCAGGGGGCAGGGTTTGGAGCCTGAGCCCCACTCTTGAGGAACCTCTATTTATTTATTACATTTATGTACCACCCCATAGCTGAAGAGCTCTGGCGGTTACAAAGATCAAAACATTGAACCGATATACAAAATTTAAAACCATGAAAAGCATGAAACAGTTTAGATAACATCCATTTTAAACAACTATTCTGGGTCAGTTAAAAACTCAACATATGCTGTTAAATGCCTGGGAGAAGAGAAAAGTCTTGACCTGGTGCCGAAACAATAACGTTGGCGCCAGGCGAGCCTCATCGGGGAGATTCTTCGATAATTGGGGAGGGGGGGCACCACTGAAAAGGCCCTCTCCCTTGTTGCCATCCTCCGAGCTTCCCTCGGAGTAGGCACCCGGAGGAGGGCCTTAGATGTTGAGCACAGTGTACGGGTAGGTTCATGTCGGAAGAGGCGTTCCGTCAGGTATTGTGGTCCCAAGCCATGTAGGGCTTTATAGGTTAAGACCAGCACCAAGAGTTGGTAAGGGATGTATTGGGATTCCCTGCAAGCCAGATGAGGCCTATGGGCCAGAGGTGGTGCTCCTCTGATCTACATGGTGCTTTTTGAATGTACGGCAATCACTTCTCATGCATTCTTGTTCCCTGTAAGATGGGTTGTTGCCATTATCATATGGGGAGGGAGTAGGGCATAGAATTTGAATGCATCTGCAAAAATTATTTTTATTTATTTATTACATTTATATACTGCCCCATAGCTGAAGCTCTCTGAGCGGATTACAAAGATTAAAAAGACTGAACATTAAAAAATCAATATAAAATTTTAAAACATAAAAAATAGTTAACATTTAAAACAAATTTTAAGCACTCAGCCATGCCAAGGCTATTGGAGTCAGTTAAAGGGGGGCCACCACAGAAAAGGCCCTCTCCCTTGTTGCCATCCTCTGAGCTTCCCTCGAAGTAGGTACCCAGAGGAGGGCCTTAGATGTTGAGCGTAGAGTACGGGTCGGTTCATGTCGGGAGAGGCGTTCCATCAGGTATTGCGGTCCCAAGCTGTGTAAGGTGGCTGCTTTTAGCACAGAAGCTTCACAGCTATGTCTTGAATAGCCATGTTAAGCACAGAGGGTGAGGGAAGATTCAGGGTCTTCATAATGCTTTATATATTAACAAAAAGGAAAATGGGAAATGGAAGGTCTCTCTCTCTCTCTCTCTCTCTCTCTCTCTCTCTCTCTCTCTTTCTTTCTCATAAGGTGTTAGAACTTTGGGTTGCCAAATTAAACATTGTCAGGTGATTCAGGGTAGACAAAAGAACTTCTTTGCACATTTTTTATTTTATTTATTTGTGTATTTATTTTATATTTATTACATCGCCGCTTAATAGCCGAAGCTCTCTGGGCAGTTTACTATTTACTGTTTTACTCTGTACAGCACCATGTACATTGATGGTGCTATATAAATAAATAATAATAATAATAATAACATAGTTAATTTAGGAAATTTGCTGCCACAAGATGTGGTGATGGCCACCAACTTCAGAAAGAAATTAGACAAATTTAATAAAGAAAAAAAAATCTTATCCAAATTTACGAGTTGTAATAGAAAAAACTACATGCATTCTTCATGTTTCCGACGCAGTAGGCCTCTCAGTATTGTTGTGGAGCAGCATTAAGGGAAGGCTCTTGCCTCCATGTCCTGCTAGTCAGCTTTCCGGAGGCCTCAGATGTCCACTGTACAAAACAGGATGCTGATCTAGATGGAACTTTGGGCTGATCAAGTAGGGCTCTGTAGGTTCTTAACTGGGCTAATAGATTACTAGACAATGCCAAGGTGTAGAGAACATTCAGATCAAATTGATTAGGTCTTGATTCCTGAAAACTATTTCCTACACTAAAAATATCTCCCTTCTTACCTTTTTAGTAAAATAAATGTTACAGTTCTGACTCACTCAAGGTTAATCTTGGTTAAAGCCTAGTGGCACTTCACTTCCTGGGTATTGAAATGAAGAACCCCGCCATGAACGCTCTTCCAGGGCTTCCTTTTGTTGTCTTCCACAGAATTCCTTAGACTTCAGGGAGTCAAGAGAAGCCGAGCCTCATCCGCTGTGGGAATACCCTTGCAAATCAATATCTGACCCATTGGAAGTCTTGCTGTTTGACTTTCAACAAGCTGTGCCGGAACACACGCTCAGGAAAGAAGGCAGCCTGAACCTGTCAAGGTGAGTATTGTCAAGAGGAAATGTGCAAAATGGCTTTTGTGAAATGTTTACAGGAGTATTGGCCATTGTGGAATGAAAACTGTAGCAGGTTGGTGAACAGACTGTGCTAATAATCATGTCCTGTCCTTTAGCCCCCATATCTACAGTTTGAGGGTAATGATACTGACCAACTTCGTGCAGTTATAAAGATTGCAGTAAGGTGATGTCTGAAGTACTTTGAACGCCCTAAAAATGCTATGCACCTAATAACTCTCATTACGGAATCATTTAATGCCAGTAGAATTAACATCTATTCTAGTCTGATTTTGGACTGGTTTGGAAGCTACATTGACGGCCTTCACCGGGGATAGACAGGGGAGTGCATCCATGTTGGACCTCCCCGCGGAGTTTGATAACCACCAACCACGATATCCTCCTGGGCTTGCTCACCAAATTGGGACATGGGAGGACACTGTCCCCTATGTTGTCCCCTATGTTTTTTAACATCTGCATGAAACCTCTGTGAGGCCATCTGAGGTTTGGTTTGAAGCTTTAGCAATGTGCCAGTAATGCTCGACTCTATGTAACATTTCTACCAAATACTTCCAGGAAGGCAGTGGACATCCTGAGCCAGTTTCTGGAGTCAGTACTGGGATTAGGAAAAACAAGTTGAATCCAGATAAGACAGAAGTGCTTTTTCGAGGGGAATTCTGCTGATGTAGATGGGGGAATACACAATCTGTTCTGGATGGGGTTACACTCCTGCTAAAGGAATCAGGTACATGGCTTGGAGGTTCTCCTGGACCCAGCACTAAACCTTAGACGCATGGCTGGCGTCAGTGGCCAGGAGCCCCTTCTATTAGTTCGGTTGCAAATACCTGTTTGGAAAACCCCCCTCTCCAATCAGTTAACACAGGCACTGGTGACAACCCTGCTGGATTATTGTAATGCTTTTTACATGGCACTGACAAAATCAACTTGGAAGGTTCAGTTGGTTCAAAATGTGGCCACCAAGATGCTGGTAGGCCAGGAGCAAGGAGGTTGGATCATATCATGCCTATCCTACATGATTTACACTGGTTCCCAGTTTGTTCCCAATCTCAATTTAAGGTGCTTGTATTGAATTTTAAAGCCCTGCGTGATCTGGGAGCCAGTCATATAAATGACTGTGTCTGCCCTTATTAACTTACCCAGGTTTTAAGATCTTCATCTCTGGCCCTGATCTCTGGTATTCTGTTGAATCCTTCGGCTATTGGGCGGTATAAAAATGCAATAAATAAATAAATTTGGTGATTATCAGAGACAGGACTTTTTCTTCAGTGGAAAGGAAGATTATGGAACTCTCTCCCTGGAGAAATCTGCAAGCCTACCAACCCCCTCGACATCTTTAAACGTGCTTTGAAAACACACTCATTTAGGAGGGCCTTGTATGATTAGTTCCAGTTAGGATGCGCTGGCATAATTTTTAAGAATGCTTTTTAGCAGTGCTGTTTTATGTTGTTTTGTGATGTTGTGACTGTATTCTTTTTTTCTCCCCATTGATCATATGATGTTCTTACTGTGTTTGAATTTTGTAAGCTGCCTTGGAAGGAGTTATCCAGAAAGCTGGGGTGAGGATGGTGGTGATAGCACTGAATAATAAATAAATGAATCTACGTGTAAGGTTGTTAACAGCCTTATAATCCAAAATAGCATTTAGGAGCTGGCCCTGGTTTTTATGAACTACAGATTCCTAATGCAGGGAACTCCGGGGCACTATGGGAAATGTAACGTGGCAGGTGGGGGTCTTAGGCCTAGCCGCTGCCACCAGATCAGTTCAAAACTGCGGATCAGGCTTTGCTGAACACACTGGTGGCCTCTGGCAGGACACTTGAATCCTAGCAGTGGCTCAAGGTGTTAATGTTGGCCCTGTTCAAATCTGTCCTCCAAATCCACCTTTCCCATGGAGTCTTGGTGAAAATTCACCCAATGTTAGCCTCTCTCTTCCTTTCTGTTCCCTCTTTCACTGTCAACATTTTAGATGGCAAGCTCCTCATTACAGGTTTTTTTTTGTTTTGTTACTTCCTTTTTGTACTTTTTGTACTTTAGTACTTTTAGTACTTTTTGTTACTTCCGTTACTCTGTCAAGTGCCATGTGCATTGATGGCATTGTATAAATAGTTAATAAAATTGGCTCAATTTCAGTGTTGGAAAGTGTTTAGATGGATATAAAAACATAAGAGGAGCCCTGCTGGATCAGACCAGGGGTCCATCTAGCCACAGTGGCCTACTAGTTTTTGTCCAGGAAACTCCAAGCAGGACTTGAGTGCAATAGCACCCTCCCTCCCATATTCCCCAGCAACTGGTGTACATAGGCATACTACGTAAACCTCCCAGAGAGCCTTGGCTATGGGGCAGTATACAAATGTTAATAATAATAATAATAAAGGAAAAGGAAAGGAACCTCTCGTGCAAGCACTTGAGTCATTGCTGACTCCTAGAGGGACACCTGCTTTCGCTGATGTTTTCTTGGCAGACTTTGTAGTGGGGTGGTTTGCTGTTGCCTTCCCCAGTCGCAGTTACCTTTTCCCCAGCTAGCTGGGTCCTTATTTTACCGACCTCGGAAGGATGGAAGGCTGAAAGGCTGAGTGGACCTGAGCCGGCTGCCTGAGAACCAGCTTCCGCTGGGATCGAACTCAGGCCGTGGGGAGAGTTTCGGCTGCAGTAACTGCTGCTTACCACTCTGCACCACACGAGGCTCTAATAATAATAATAATAATAATAATAATAATAATAATAATAATAATAATAATAATAATGCCTCTGCTATAGCACATAGCTATCAGGACTAGAAGCCTTCTCTTCCAGTATTTTATCTAACCCTATTTTAAATCCAACTAAATTGCTGGCCATCACTACATCTTTCGGTAGCAAATTCCATAGTTTAACTATGCCGTGTGTGGAGAATGGGCAGCACTTTTACTTTTAAAAAAAGTCTTTCATAAAAAAAAAAGCTTTTGCAGTTCTGTAATTTGGCATATTTATAATAATTTCAAAGAATGTCTCGTATAAAATAACATGCTGATCCTAATGAGTAATGTATTATTTCCATTGTGACATATGATTGAATCGATTTGTAATGACGTTTGTTTCTCCTTTCCAAATATAACCATCTGTCCTCTAGCTGATCATTTCTTTCTGAACCTGCACACAGTGTATGATGTTATGATTCCTACCAAATTATGGTGTTATTGCTGTACCAGTTGTAAAATATTGGAACATCCTGTGCAGTAAAGATCAATATTTGTCTGTAGAATGATCCTTAGTTAAACATCAAATGTAGATTTTATTTTGAGACAGTATCGTGTAACTTGCCCTAGCAAACAAGTTAGATCAGTTACGCATCAGATGTTTTTAAAGCCATAATCCAAATAATAGACATTTGCTTCAAGGTTTTCAATGTTTTTACGGGAAACAACCAAGAATTTCTATATGCATCCAAAGCCCAGATTCCTGGAAAGCAAGAACGCGTGTGTACAATGTGTGGTGTTAGCCATTTAGATGGAATAATAACGCTCAATGAAAGGATGATTTGAGAACTGCCGCGCAGGCATCTTGACCCTTTTGTCCTGGCTCACGTCTTCGCTTCCCCTGAGCCTTCTTGCCTGCCTTTAAAATGCCATGCAGACCACTGCTTTGAATAATCTGTAAAGACTGTTGCTAATCATGAAGCGTTTGTGGGTTAAAGTATACATTCAAACGTACATTTGGAGAATGGGCAATTTTCATATTAATTTTGCATGCAGAGAATGAACAAAAACAGAGCTTTTGAGAAATTGGGGGTTGGGTTGGATTTGCAGTCAGATTCATGGTGCGAAGCATTCCATATGCAAGCCTTGAAGCAACCGTTGTTGCAAAACATCTGTTATTTTGCTTCCAGCTTAAACATCTCGGGTGTAAATATTAAAGGCATGCGTTAAAAAACAAAACCCACCAGTGCTTCTTTGTTTCTTCCGTAAGAAAAGTAGAAGGAGAGAAGACTGAAGTCTTTTCCTGTCTGCCTCTTTGCCATTCCAAATGTCTCCTCTCGCATTAATGCCATCCCACAGTGGGCTCCAAAGTGCCATTTGAGGAGGGGAATTTGCCCTCCTGTCCCCCGGGGAAAACATTGTGCTCACTCTCCCTTCTTCTGCTTTGAATTCTCTCCATCTGAGGCTGCGTCCAGTTTCAAATAGCCAACTAACCACTACCAGCTCTTGGCCTCTAATAGCTAATCCCTGAAGTTCCAGCCAGAATAAGCAGGGGTGGGTGTTTCTTTATCATGTTACCAATGGCAAGACAGTTTACCTCCGATCAAGATAGAGAATGTGATTTCAGTGATTAGGGGAGGATAAATCACTAATACCTTATTAAGCATCCCCGTAGCTTTTTGTTAGTATCTCTCTGCCTTGTACATTTATTCCATTTCCCACCCCCTCTCTCACCTCATTCTTTTACAATCCATTTTTTTCCTTCCTTAGTTGCCTTCCTGAAAATTAGATGCACTGGCCAACGTGCATTATTTGCTCTGTTGTATAACAAAGTTTTGTGCTTGCAGAATTAGTGGGGTGTCGCCCGTCCCCCCTTTACTCTGCTTCAAACTGGGATCATGGGAATAAGGTCCTATAAATAATGAGGTCTCTCTTTCCTGGCCACTTGGAAGGCTTTTCAAGGACCTCTTTAATCTCAAAGCCTTTGGTGTAGAAAACTTTGATAGAAAACTTTTGAAGCACATCTCTACAACTCTGAAGTCTAGAGTATGTGTCTTTTTAATGAAAGATAGAATGCGCAAGATGTTAGTTCACCCTTACTTTGCTAGTTCCACTTTATGTAACATACAGTATAGTTGCGTCTGTCTCCTGGTTCTGATCTTTAATGTGTGACTTCAGATACTGTCCTATAGGCATCACTTTACTTCATGCTAGAAATTTGCTTCCAAGGTTTCAGGCTGCTGTAACAGAGCATTCTTGCCTTTTCATCTGTCTAGTTCAGGCTGTCGATGAGGGAAGATGCTATTCATATTTCAAAAGGAATTTGCACACTGCTTAATGTGCATGTTGGTCTACCGGTGCTCTTCAAAGTTTGCTGGAAATCAATACTTGAAGCTTTTTCTTTCTTTCCAGGACTGGGAAGAGCCACGGAGTGGTTCTGTGGATGGAATATCATCTTGCACCTGGCCTTTCTGTTAGCACAGGGCTTGTGCAGGTTTCAGGTGAAAAGGTATTTGCTTAATTCTCTTTCATCCGTGGTCCACAGGGGTCGGTGGGAGGGAGGGAGGGAGGGAAAGAATGTTAAACTGAAGTAAGGAAAGATCTATGTATGCTGGCTGGGGATGCTGGGAGTTGTAGGACTTTTCATGGATAGGATTGTGCCCTAAGGCTCTGACCATGCAGACATCCTGATTATAAAATCTAGTCAGCCTTCCCCCACCTCCTTTCTTTGTAACATCTTACCTGATGAAGAGATCTGGAGATTTCAAAAGCTTGCACAATTTTGTGATCTTTGACTTGGCCTAGTAAAGATGCCAACACAGTTACCTTTGTTTTTTTGTAGAAAAATGATTGTTTATTTATTTATTTATTTAGAGTATTTTTATCCTGCACCTCAGCCAAAAGGCTCTCGGAGCGGCTTACAGTGTATCAATAAAGAAGACAGTCCCTACCCTCAGGCTTACATTCTAAAAAAAAAGACATGACACACAAGGAAAAGTGGATGGGGAGGGAAGAGGGAGAAAATAAAAAGAAATTAAGGAGACTGTTTAGGCTGGTGGGAAGGCCCTGCTCCGTCCTCTCATCTCCCACTGGAGGGGCAAACCAACAGCTCCTTCTTCTTCCCCACAAGGTGAAGATGTTAGCCCTGGGGGGTGGGGGTTTCCAACTGAAGCAGGCTCTGATGGTCCCTGCCTGCTCCAGTCTCCCTCGCATCTTCTTCCACACAGGGAATGAAGAACACCATTGTTGATGGTCTTATCTAGACCATCAATTATCCAGACCATCAATTTTTAGAAATATCTAAAAATTCAGATATTTCCACTCTGAGCTGATAACTTTCTGGTTCTTTTCTGCAGGGCTTTTGTCAATGGACTCCTCACTGCAAACAGGCCGTCTACTTCTTCAATACAGTTACTGAGCCCGAATCTCTAATCAATAACCCCTCTGCAGTTGCATATGCTGTAAGCTTTAACCCAAAGACTGGCGAAGTTATAATGGATTTTAAACTTAAATTAATGTAGCATCCTTCCACTCAAAAATCTCCCCCTTTTTTTGGCTAGTTCTTAATAAATCTATTGACAGATGGCTATGACAGGCTTCTCTTCTTTGGGGGGCACAATAGCTATTATTGATCGCAAGGCATGGTCTGAAGGCATATGATGCAGCAATCTTGCTAAAGCTGAGCTGGTCTGGCTCCGCTAAATACTTGGATGGGAGATCACTTGGGAAACCTTTTGTGCATTGGCTAAGTTAAATAAATAAAACTTAAAGAGGCAAAGAAAAGGAAGCCTCAGCTTGGCTCTGAATTGTAATAAAGCAGGACACAGGAGGATGTTCTGTTAATGGGACATCTCAGCTGAGTAGGCCCTCTCTTGTAGCTAGCTGCTGTACTTCCTTTGGTGGGGGCAACCAGAGGAGGGTCTTTGAAGATGACTTAAGGGTCTGAGCAGGTACATACGGCACTATTCTGCTTCACAGCGGGACATGAACTGCCGTTCATGTCATGAAAATAAGATCTCTTGTGTGGGGTTAGGCCATTGGTCAATCAGTCTTCCTCTGCGTTCTGAGTTTGATGGCTAGATGCTGAACTGGCCAAATCCTACCTGCACTGAGCTAGGATTTGAACCTGTGTCCAGCTAGTCCAGATTTTCACTATTCGCTCAACTCCTTGGGATCTTAGCTTCTGCATAGTTTTCAATCTCTTCTTTTACAGAAAGCAAGATGAACCCTTTCCTTTGGTAATAATGCAGTGTTCTCCAACCTTTCTACCTTTGCATGTTCAATCCCTATTCCTAGCAATTTCAATTGAGAGGATCGTGGGTAGCAAAAGATAGAATTGACCAGGATCTGCAAACTTGAAGTGAGGTAAAGGGGGAGGTGGTTATTTTAAGAGAGTGCTGGGCTAGACGGATGCATGCCATGGCTTGGTATGCGACTGGTTCTATATGTTGAGTATCTAGGCATCCTTTCCATGTTAGCTCATTTGCTAGGGGTGTTCTACATGTCTGCCGTGAAGCTCCAGCACATTTTCGAAAATTTGAGGACCTACTCCAGGGTGCACACTCAGTCCATGCAGTTCATTGGCCCGGGATACACCTGACACTCCCATGGCTACAAATTGCAGGAGATCAGTAAAAGATAGCAAGCTGTTTTCATGGAAGTACTTTTTTGTATGGAATTACTTTGTATGTAGGCTGAAACAATGCGTATATAAACAGATGATCTGATTATGAGAGCTAGTGTGGTGTAGTGGCTAGGGTGTTGGACTGGGAGTTGTGAGATCTGGGTTCTAGTCCCCACTTGGATGGGGAAGCTCACTTGGGTGCCTTTGGGCCAGTCAGACTCTCAGTCCAACCTACCTCACAGGGTTGTTGTTATGAAGATAGAAATGGAGGGGATGATGATTATGTATGCTCCTTTGAGTTCCTTGGAGGAAAAATGGCAAAATATAAGAGAGAGAATCATAGAATCATAGAATCTACCCCCCCACCCCAAATTACTGATAATCTCTTGAGGAAAGTCTGAGAGATTCTCTGGACCACCATTTGAACATCATTGCAGAGAAGGAATCATTGAAGAAAAAAATCATTGCCGTTTGCTGCCAGATGGGATTCTGCAGGATGTGGCATGGACAAGGAGGCCTCCCCTGAAGATAGTAGTTCTCTAATGGGCCTGTATAGGGGAAGATGATCTGTCAGGTAACCTGTTATGGCACCTTATCCATCACTTTAGGGAACCACTAGAGGGTGCTAAAGCCTTCATTAACATCATCTGTGGGCTGTTGCTCTTTCTGATACTGGAAAGGTACCTAATGGAAAAGGCTTGCAGATGGTCACAGGGCCTGCAGTAGAAAATATGCTGTTTGCCTTAATTTTATACTTGGAGCGAACTCATTCTTTCAGTGTGGATCCTTATGTGGCAAAAACAGCACCAGCCACTCACAAGAGTGATATATCAGGTGCAGAGGGATGCAAAAGGTCCGCTGAACTAGAAATGTTTTCATGGGAGAACCTAATATGGGACCACCGCCACCCTTCCCAGAGATTAAGCATGCTCAGTTGTCATGAGACGCCAAGTTGCTAAGGGGGTGGGGGATAAAATGGAATATCTTGGAAGTGGGCATGGCTGGCTGGAACTCTGATCAGGAACACTCCGCTACATGTGAAGATGTCATATGTTACAGGTCCCCCTTCCGTTTTAAACAGATGAGCTAATTAACCTCTTGTAAACTTATGCACAATGGACATGCAGCCTTCCAAACGCTGCCAGTGTTATCAGGAGTATTTTTAATGGCTATTAATTCCTTTGGCAACTCAGCAATGCTAGAACGGAACTCCAAAGCTCAGTCCCCTTCGTGTTCTGTTCATATGTGTCATCTTTATTTGATGATCATATTGCTTTTATCATGAATGCCTTTTTCGGGAGCTGCAAACTAATAATCCAGCAACAGAGAAACCCCATGCGATATCTAACAAACCCAGTGCTAACTTGGAAATAATTTTAAAAGTAATATAAGCAGAACCCACTTTTTCAGCCTCTGTGGTACCAATCGTTTTGGCGCTTGTAATAATCCAAACCAGAGCGTGGAAAACATTGGTGACTCAGAGGTTTAGAAAATGGGTCCCGCTTAGGCATTTTGGAATGGTTTTTCATGTGGTCTTCCAAGCAAAGGGAGTGGGGTGTGGGACATTGGTTGGAGAGCGAGAGAGCGCATTAGCATAGGAAGAGCAGTGTTGCATCAGCTTTTGGTTTGCAAAGTAGCCAATTAGGTGCCTTTGGGAAGCCTGTGAACAGGAAGCGAGTGTAAATAGCACCCTTTTGCTCATATTCGCCAACAAATGAGGCTCAAAAATGCGCTGGAGCTGTGGAGCGGAGAAGACCAAAGGGACAAGCCCTTGAAGAAAGTCCCTCATAGTAATGTGTCAACAACCACTGGCCTTAAATATAATTTTATCCTCTACCCTGGCGAGTGAAATGGGGGTGAGCAGGGAGGAACTGACAAGTTCTTTGACAAGTACAGAATATGGCTCTGCTAGGTTAAATAAAGTAGGGTATGGAGAGAATGAAACTGATCATATTGACAAGAGGGAGTATTCCTCTGGCGGCCACGTCGAGAACAGGTGGACTTGCAGCCGTGTGCACTTGCGCAAGATCGCCAATGGTTGTTTTTAAAAATAAATAAATAAATTGTGACACTATTTGCAAACATTTTAAAATTTGCACCCCTTAAATGTGCAAATTGCTGCCATTTTTTTAAAAAGCCATAATCGATATATTGGCTTGGCTAATTACAGACTGAGTCAAGGACATTGGGGGAAACTGAATGAAATCCGAACTGGAAAAATGCATTGAGTTTTCAACTCCCAAATGGAATTCTTGTACATCCTTTGAATAATCAGAACTTTCTAGGCATGGAGGTATCTTTTGTCCAGCCCCAAATCCACACACACACCACTCCAGTTGTTACCATGGCTGATGTCTTTCCTAAGAAGCTGGAGAGCATTCACAGAAACCTGGTTCAACATCTTGGAGGGTATCACCAACGCCTCCCTTAACAATGGAGCCAAGCTGCAAGTCAGCAAGGTTGCTGAAGAGAAAAAGCAACATCCTTTGCATACACAACATCTTTGCTTTTGTGTGCTGAGCCACTTACCCTCTCATGAAGGAGGAGGACACACCTGTGTGTCTTGTACATTCAGGTAATGCCCCAATGTGGTGCCCTACAGATGTGCTGGACTTCAATTCCCATCATTCATCCCATCGGGAGGCTTCCAGGAGGGGGAATTCTGCAAACTTATTTCCTTCCAAAATCATCACTTTTGGGGGGAGGGGGGTCACAGCAAATTTGGGAAGGGGGCCTCATTTTGACCATCTCTGCTATAGGCGATGAACAGAATGGAACAGAGCTGTTCAGAACTATGTTTCCCATCTTTTCCAGCAGTATGCCTAGCACAAATCAGTCGCAAATCCATCATCCTTTGTCTTTACTATACAGTGGTGAGAAAAAGTTTGTGAAACGTAACGATAATTAAGGAAATTCCATAGTTTTACCACAATAGCCTTCATGAATCAGAACTAGCCCTTTTCTAAATATCCAACAGAGTTTATATTAACCAATTACAGGTCTCGTGAAATCAAAGGATGTTAGGCAAACAATGACCAGATCTACTCTAAGCAGGATATAACACTTTGAAAGTGGTTTGAAAATGGTATATGGAATGTGTCCTGGGCCCCAACAGTTGTCAATACCATTATAAACCATTATAAACCAGCAGTCTAGATCCTGCCAATGAGTCTTTTTAGAGTCAGGGTGTGTGCAAAAATAAGTGAACCCCTGGTTGCATTTGCTCAATTAAAGGGAATAAATAGAATCAGGTGTTGAACTAATTAGGTAGATTTTCAGAGGTGAGTTTGGGAGGCGCTACATCTTTGAGGACCTCAGCAAAGCAGTTATGCACCCACTTCTGGTCCTCTTAACCTGTAAGGAGAGGGAACTAACTCATTGCTGGGTAGGGTCCTCAAACCACACAGGCTGTTGCTTCTGTCTTTTTTGCTTCTTGATCAATCAGAACTCAAATCGATAATAAAATGGTGGAGTTTGCATGTCCTTAATTAGCACATACTTAAGACAACATACCTGGTTACAGTCAGGTGAGGTTCACTTAAAGGGTTCACAGCTTTTCTCGCTGCTGTACATGTACCTTTTAGTTTTGACTCCATGGAACAAGGGCTAGTTAATGTTCAACGTGTATATCTGTAAGGCAAATTCCATTTTAGCTGGGTAAAGAAAGTTGTGTTGACATCAATACTGGCTAGGCTAATGACAAACCATTAGTGCTCCAAGTTCATCAGGCCGCCGTATCTTCTTTCTAAGCTGTGCAAATAGTTTGGAGCCAAATGGATGTTGAAAATTTTTGCATTCCCAAAATCTGTGAATGCAGAGGTTAGAAGGTTTTACAAAATCCAAACATCCCTCCTCAGGGGTCTCCTTAAGAGAGCAAATAAGGAGAGGGAAGCCAGAAATTGAATGCAGATGTATAGAGATGTTTTGGTGACACCTTGGTGTTATATCGACTGTACAGCTTTGAACTGTGAATATCTTGCTGTCTTAAGCCCTGTACAGCTGTTATAAAACCAGGCACAATCAACACATCAAGTGTCAGGATTACACCCATTGGCCCTATCACCTGACCCATGCACGTTGATCATTCCTTGAGTACATAGATACACAAGCTGTGCTGACCTGAGACCTCCTGGGGCCATTTTGTCATGCTGCCTGTTTCTTGTGATCTGCTCCTAGCACTTTCTCTAGCAGGGGCAAAAATACCAGCATATTTTAGCTCAGAGCATTTACTGCTGGTAAATAAGCTTTAGGACAGGCATTTCAACCTTTTAGAATTGGAGGCAGGGGAACTACTGCCCAAAAGCTGGAAAACCACCATCGGTGGTTGTAGAAAAGGGGATGTGGTCATTTGTAGGAGCCCAGGTGGGCTGGATTTAGTTCCCGGCCTGGATTTCAGAACGCTGCTGTCAAACCTGGAGAAGCCATTGCCCTCCATAAGTTTTCAAGTGATTGTGAACAACAGAGACATAGAGCTGTCTTTGTCCCCCTTCCTTTGAAACAGGTAAATATTAGGGGTGTACACGGACCCCCCGCTCCGCCCCGTGGGCCGATCCGAAAATTTCGGATCGGCCTGCTCTGCGCCGCTCCGCCCATACTTCTCTCCTCTTCGCCGCGGAGCTCTGGCTCCGAATTGGAGCTCCGCAGTGGAGGGGAGTGGTGCCAGGTAAGGCTGGGAGAGGAGGGCGGGGGGGTTTACCGGGCCCTGCCGCCGTCGCCGCGGCAATGGCGGCAGAGCCCGGTAAGGGACCAAGGGGGAGGGGGGCCCAGACTTCCTGGTTGAACCGCGGGCTCAATTGAAGAAGCCGACGGACTGCGGACGGAGGCAGGTAAGGGAGAGGAGGGGGTGGTTTACCAGGAGGGCCCGGTAAACCCCACTTACCTTTCCGGCGGAGCTCCGGATTGAGGCGAAGGATCCACCTTCACCTCAATCCTCTTCGCCACGGTCCGCCGGCCCCCCCATCCTCTTCGCCTCCGCCTTAAGGGGAGGCGAAGCACCCCGCTCCGCTTCTAATTCGCTGGTCCGATTAGAAGCGGAGCACATCCCTAGTAAATATGCCTGCTCTGACTTAATTTCTCCTGATCTCTCTCAAAATCAATCCATTCTGTCCCCTGTATGGCCAACCCTGTACCAATGAAAGACCACTGCCTCATTGTCCTAGCACCCTCCCCAGTCTGTGTTCGTAACTCACAGGTTCCCCCTCTGACTTCTCTTGCTTTATTAGTCTTATTAAGAATACTAGGCCATCCCAATGCTTGGGTGTGTGTGTGTTGCACTAATCATTTCTTCCTTACTGTAAATATTTGTTGTAAAATAAACAAACTAAAATCTTGTCGATGTTATTGTGCTAATTTCCTAGCATGCTGCATAATTTGCTGGGTGCTTGCCACGCCTCTGCCCTGGTATTTCCATCTCAGTTTCGTACACATTTCCACAGGTGAGTTTGCAGGCAGGTATGATCAAGGATACGCAGTAATGTTTCCCTGCCAGTTCCCCTTGTATACACAGGAACACTCTCTTTCTCTTCCTCTTGGTCCCCTCCCTCTCTGTGAGAGAGAATATACCTATTAGAGAGCTTCAGGGGCTGGTTTAATGCCAAAGAATGAATATTTGCACTCCCAAGGGCCGCCTTATCAAAAGTTGGAAAGTGCTTAAGTCAGAACTAGTGGCTGTAGATGGGATGTGGGATGCTACTAAAAGCGGCACCTGGGGAGGTAATATTGTGTCTCGAAAGATGATTTTGCGCGAGTGTGTGTGAGCTCATTACAAAAAAATACATGTCCTGTGCTCAGCCTTATTAGCTTGAGTTGTATTGATTTCCTTTTTCTCTGGCGGGACAAGAAAAAAGGATTTTGGCTCGCTTTGCCTGTGGAGGGTTCATATTGGCAGCCTGCAGGGAAAGGGGGCAGGGGGGTGGAACAGGATTCTTTGGCTTTGGTGCCTGTGTTGCAATCGATGGAAACCAAACTCCAGTGAGCTTGTGTTTGTTGATAGATTTTAGCTAACCTGATAGCCTGCAGCCGCCTCGAATCTATAGTAACTTGTTCAAGGGCCAGGTTCGAAACAACGAAGGCAGCAAGACTTTCATCTATACTGCCGACTTAATGCAATTTTGTTAGCGCAATTAGGCTTAAAGAACAGGTTGAAATTCTGGTCTGGCAGGTCCAGATGGGGCGCAAATGGTGGTTTGCTATTGATTCCTAACATTGGGCCTCTTCAGACGACACGCTAAGCCATGGTTAGGCTTCTAACCCCTTTGCAGCAAATGGTTAGTGAGGGTGTTTAAACTGTGGTTATGTAGGGTGACCATATGAAAGGGAGGACAGGGCTCCTGTATCTTTAACAGTTGTATTGAAAAGGGAATTTCAGCAGGTGTCATTTGTATATATGGGGAACCTGGGGAAATTTCCTCTTCATCACAACAGTTAAAGCTGCAGGTGCCCTGCCCTCTTTTAAATCTGGTCACTCAAGTATAGCTCCTGCAGCTTTCACTGCTGTGATGAAGAGGGAATTTCACCAGGTGCTGCATGCATGCAAATGACACCTGCTGAAATTCCCTTTTCTATGCAACTGTTAAAGATACAGGAGCCCTGTCCTCCTTTTCATATGGTCACCCTAGGTTATGGAGACACCACGACACACTAAGCCATAATGTTTAGCTTAACATGCATAACCGCCATGGCTTAGCATGTCATCGGAACAGAGTCATAGAATCTTGTGTTGTGGTTGTTTTAGTAGGATGACTAAAAATAATTTTTTATTGTGCTTTTATATTATATTTTATATCATGCTTTTATACTGTTTGTTTTATACTTTGAATGGTTTTAATTTTTGTGAACTGCCCAGAGAGCTTCGGCTATTGGGCGGTATAGAAATGCAATAAAGAAAGAAATAAAAGTAGAAATGAATAGAATTAGCTGGTTCCACTCCAGAAAATGTTCTCTGGATATTGTTCATTGGTCCACTGCAGAGCTGTATTCATGTACATCTGGAACTTGTTCCAGTGGGCTCAAGCTGGAAGTGTGTTGAACCACTTGCTCAGGTGGTTCTCCAGATGGCAACTCCCCTGACCCATGAGAATTTGATGCCTGGCTTTTGCATAGTTTTTCCGCATCTTAAATTTCCCCATTCCTATCTTCTCTCCTTAAGGCAGTTACTGGCTGTAAGGGATTTAAGCTAAAATATGCTAGTGTGTATGTGTGTGTGTGTGTGTGTGTATGGTATTTTGGTCCTGCCAACGTTTGCCTCCAGCCCCACCCACTACTGCAATACAGACCCTGAGAATGTCTCTGAAGTTTAATTCAGCTGTATGTGAATCCAGGCATAGGGCCTGAACTGCAGAAGACATGGCATTATTCCATTGACGTCTATGATCCTTGTAAATCAGGCCTGGCCCTGGGGTGAGGTGCTTGCAAAAAATTGTTACTTATTTACTATTGCCTTTTCACTGCCAGGGAGTGGGGAGAGGTGCTTACAACACCATCATCAATATTGTTGTTTTTCGTGTTGTAGGAAGTTCAGAGGAGGGCAAGGAGGGTGATCAGGGGTCTGGAAACAAAGCCCCTATACATACTTTGTTTTACTGTACATTACTTGATAAGGAAGAAAGGAAGGCAATGAGGATGATCAGAGGTCTGGAAACAAAGCTCTATCAGGAGGGACTGAAAGAAGTGAAGCCTTATCAGGAGAGCCTTGAGAAGAGGAGACTGAGGGGAGACATGATAGTACTCTTCAAATCCTTGAAAGGTTGTCACATAGAGGAGGGCCAGGATCTCTTCTCAATCATCCCAGAGTGCAGGGCATGGAATAATGGGCTCAAGTTACAGGAAGTCAGATTCCATCTGGACGTCAGGAAAAACTTCCTGACTGTTAGAGCAGTACGACAATGGAGCCAATGACCAAGGGAGGTCATGGGCTCTCCCACACTAGAGGCATTCAAGAAGCAGCTGGACAACCAACTGTCAGGGATGCTTTAAGGTGGATTCCTGCATTGAGCAGGGGGTTGGACCCGATGGCCTTTTATGCCCCTTCCAACTCTACTATTCTATGATTTTATGTGCTGTTGCTTTGCTTTGGATGCCAAAATAATTTGACCAGCCATTTTCTGTAACACCTTTGGAGAGTTGGAGAGATAACTGTTGCCCTCCCTTTTTCTTCCTATTTTTTGTATTACTTATTGTGCTGTTATTATCACAGTTTTAATGTAGTTGGTTTCATTGTGCTGGAAGACACCTTTTAGATCACGGCTAGGCAACCATTCTGGGCTCACAAGAACATACGACATTTTGGGAAAGTGTCCCAGGCACCACTTCACATTACCATTTGGGAAAAATGTTGGCAGTGCCTCCTTTCACTAGATTTTCACTTTTCTTGCCCCCCCCCCCAAATGTAGGAAATCTCCCCTCCATCACATATGTTCCCGAAAGACACAGTGATGGGCACCAGTTTGGATGGCTTTAAAATAGGATTAGACAAATTCTTGGAGGATATAGCTATCTAAGGCTACAAGTTCTGTTGGCTATGTGCTACTTCCAGTATTTTGAATTTAGGCAGGATATAAATGGAATAATGATGATAATGATGATGATGATGATGATGATGATGATGATGATGATGATGTACAGCAGTTCCTGGGGGACATGGGCAGTCATGTCCTGCTTGTAATTTTCCCATGGGCAGCTGGTGTGAACAGAATGCTGGATGAGATGGACCATTGATCTCATCCAGAATGGCTCTTCTTATGTTCCCATGTCCTTAAATAAAATTTAAAACAAACAAGCAGACAAAGCAAACACACACACACACACACACACACACACACCCTCCCCAACACACCCAAAATACATACAGCACGCATACAGAATACCTCTGCTCCCTCTGGCTTATCCCCAGCCCTCCACATTTACCAGGAAATGTGTACAGAATTGTGTGCCAACCACAGGGGCCAGTGCTGTCTCCCTTTTGCTTTCCATGACTGAGGGGGGTTCTGACACCTGACTGTAAGGACCTCCAGTATACATACTAGGTTGAGTCTCAGACTCAGGCAAGAGCTCCAATTGATGAAGTCTCTGAGCCTGTCAGACTTGAGCTTTCCATTGGAACGTCTGCCATTTTAGAATCTTCTTTGGATGTGGGAAGTCCCGGCCCAGTGATGAATTTGCTGAAACTGAACACTTTAGAGGAATCAGGCATGGAAAAGAACATCCTGCATCTTATCTAAGAATATGGTAGGGTAAGGTTTATTATCCGAGATCTACCAGACCGATTTTGCTCATTTTTGTTTTAGGCTGAAGGTGGAGCAGTGTAGACGTGCAGAAAAAATTGAAAGTTTGAAAAGTTTCAATGCTCGAGATTTAATAGTCACATGGTAGGTTTCTGAGCCCTGGTCAGGAGCCTGATGCAGTTGGGAAGAGCAGTTCCACGTAGCGTCACATCATGCAGGTGTGCAAGGAGAAATACACAAAGGCGGGGACGGAGGGAGACCCTTGAGCTTCATGAGTACTTGATCACTTGAGGCTCATTGTCACTTGAGGCTCAGGTGACCTCAGTGGCACGGAGTGCCTTCTACAAACTCCGGTTGGTGGCCCAGCTACGCCCCTATCTAGACAGGGATACCCTGGCTTCAGTTGTCCATGCTCTGGTAACCTCCAAGTTAGATTACTGCAATGCGCTCTACGTAGGGCTGCCTTTGAAGACGGTTCGGAAGCTGCAGCTCGTGCAAAATGCAGCGGCCAGATTGATTTTGGGAACCAGAAGGTTTGACCATATAACACCTGCTCTGGTCCGCTTGCACTGGCTGCCTGTATGTTTCCGAGCCCAATTCAAGGTGCTGGTTTTGACCTATAAAGCCTTACACGGCTTGGGACCACAATACCTGACGGAACGCCTCTCCCAAAGTGAATATACCCGGTCACTACATTCAACATCTAAGCTCCTCCTCTGGGTGCCTACTCCGAGAGAGGCTCGGAGTGTGGCAACGAGGGATAGGGCCTTTTCGGTGGTGGCCCCAAGACTATGGAATGATCTCCCTGACGAGGCTCGCCTGGCGCCAATGCTGCTATCTTTCCAGCGCCAGGTTAAGACTTTCCTCTTTGCCCAGGCATATGGCGGCACATCTTAATCACCCACATGTTTAGTTTTTTAACAGTTTTTAATGCTTTATGTGTGTATGTTCTGTGTTTTAGAATTTTAAATTTTGTATACTTGTTTTTATCTCAATTTTAGAATTTCTGTAAACTGCCCCGAGAGCCCTGGCTATGGGGGTGGTATATAAGTGCAATAAATAATAATAATGAGTAGAGCCACTTTCGAAGCGGCAGGGATGGTGGTGGAGGCCGCAACAAACACTCTGCAACAGCAGCCACAGAGGAAAAGAAGCGGCCCTAGGAAAAGCTGGCTTTTAAAATGTGAGGGAAGAGGGAAGGAAGTGGGCTTGGAGGCCTGAGGGGAAGAAGCGAATGCCGTTCAGTGGTGACGGGTGTGAGGAAGCGAGGGCCAAAAGTACTCGGATGCGTTGAAGGAAAGTAACTTCCATACAGCTTCTGGAAGATTGACAGTCAAAGAACAGCACATTTCTCCCTCAGACTAGTAGTGCCTATGGCGACCTGGGCTTTAGTACATGCAGAGTCCTTCTGTGGTGATGAGGCCAGGTAGCATCGATGGCTATGTGCTACCTCCAGTATTCGTGGTAGTTAGCCTGTGTGCACTGGTTGCTGGGGAACATGGGTGGGAGGGTGCTGTTGCACCATGTCCTGCTTTGTTGGTCCCTGGCTGACAGCTGCTTGGCCACTGTGTGAACAGAGTGCTGGACTAGATGGACCCTTGGTCTGATCCAGCATCAGGGCTCTTCTTATGTTCTTATGACAAGGAGGACAGGGCTTCTGTACCTTTAACAGTTGTCTAAAGAAGGGAATTTCAGCAAGTGTCATTTGTATGCATGCAGCACCTGGTGAAATCCCCTCTTCATCACAACAGTTAAAGCGGCAGGAGCCCTGTCTAGCATGACCAGATACAAAAGATACTAGTATCTTCTCCATAGAATCCAAAGTAGACAGATTTTTTTTTTAAGCCTCAACGTTTTATTATTTCATTTGTCTCCACCATTAGTTCCTTTCAGCACCAACAGAAGTGGGGTGTAAAGTATTCTCGTTTGTCTAAATATCTTTTTTTCTTTTTTCCCCTTTAAAAGAAGTTGTAAGCTGTTTTCGCTTCATTACACACAAAGAAATGGATGGAACATTTTTCATTTGGCTTTCTTTAATATATATATTATATATAATAATAATCATAATAATAACAAAAATGCCAGAAGGTTTGTATGTGCTTACCATATAAAAACATTAGTTTTTAGAAGGATACAATACAGAAAAATCATTGAAATTAGAAAAACAAACAAACTTTTTTTTTTAGGCTTTCTAAACCTATTAATACAATATTTAAAAAGACAAAGATTCATAGTTAAAATGTGTGCAGGTTATGGATAGAGGAAAATGACTGCTTCAATAATATCAGTCTTTATTTAATCTGTGTTGTCAATGAGAACAGCGGATGTGTATATTACGAGTTTGCCACCTATGTAACTGCTCTTCAGTCAGAGACGGGCAGTCTGCCCTAACACTGAGCTGGGCTGATATGTATGGACTCGGACGGACTGGCATTCCAGGTGAATAGAGTCTTAATGTGGACAGGCTTGATCCTGATCGAATGCAACCATCCAAGACTCAGAAAAGTGGTTTTAAGCTGCAGTAGAGAAGGGTGAGTTTGTTCATTGATCAGCTGCTTCCTGACGGTAAGGAACAACTGGGCAAAAGACAGGGCTGGAGAAATACATTGGTCGGAAAAAAATATGGCAACCAACTCCAAGGAGGGAGGAGGAGGAGGAGGAGGAAGAGGAAGAAGAAGATCCGGTCAAACATCTTTTAGGGGCAGTTGAAGTTTCTGGAGTCATGCCATTCCAGGGAAATGTCAGAACCGCCTGTCTGGGTCAAATCAAAGGTCCGTCTAGTTCAGCCTTTTGGTTTTGACTGTTAGCCAGCTTGATGCCACTGGGAAATGTACAAGCAGGGCATGAAGACAAGAACCCCCTCGTCCTGTTTGACCGCATCTGAACCTGGAGGATCCAGGGCTGCTAGTTCTTAAGCTAGGCAATCGCTGAGATTCCTTTTAAAGGATACTGGCCTCGTTCAGACGTAATGATCCCAGTCCACTAAACTGTGGTTTTAGACCAAGAATGAGAATTATGGCTGTTTGTGTGTGTGTTACTTCCTTTTCTCCTCTTTCTCTCTCTCCCACATGTTTTAATGCATTACCTCTGGAGCTTGTTAATGACCTAATAATGTGGAGTCCATCCCATCTTCGGTACACTTTTTGTTGCAGAATATACACAGGCAGAGAGCTTACAATGTCTTCCTTCTAAATGATTGCCCCCTGCATGGGAGTATACCATGCCTCCAAATTTCAGCCACTTTCCACTTATTTATTTATTCTGTAGGGAAAAACAACTGATTTTGGTGTTTGGGGGCTTCATTTGTTACAACCAATGGAATACCATATTGCAGTAAACATTTACCTAGAAAACTGACCCAGGGAGCAGGTTTTAGTGCCCATCTTGAGTTTTCTTTCTGAAAAAAGCCTGGGACCAAAAAGATAAAATAAATAAATAATAATAATCGCATGGAATCTATTGGTTTTTGCTATTGGGGTGATTTTTTGTCCCAATCAGTGGAAAGCATTGGGGTAAAAAAGAAAAAGAAAAAAGCCCCACAATACGAGACAGTGGACTTCCACTGGAAACACACACGTGGCTTTGTTCTGGGGGCATTTTACTACACCAAAAATACTTTTGAATATGCTGCAGGGTACTAAAATACCTCCAGAACCTGTTATGTTTGTTTCCTTGGTTTTTGTTCATGAAGGTTGAACCAGTTTGCCTTTCTGTCTGAAGCAGGGAACTGTGGTTTTAGCTCTGGCTACAAACCAGGATTACGAACTGTGATGGGATTCAGGTTTGTGACTCAGGATTGTAGTTGGAGCACAAACCACAGTTTCTCAATTTAAATTAAATGGTGACTGTAAACGTAAGAGGACCTGTGCTTATTTTTCTCAAACAAGCCACCTTGAGAACCCAGGGTTTGTGGTTGGGTTGGTCAGAGTGGTTAACAAGCCACACTGCATGGTTAACAGGTCACCCTGCAGGAAATGTCCTGGGTTCAGACAACACGCCGACCCACGGTTCAACAAACAACCCACGGTTCAAAAACAACCCACACTCAACCACTGAGTGTGGGTTAGTGTGTTGTGTGAACAGTCCTGGTGTGTGAAGGAGTACTTCCTTGTGTCTGTCTTGAGGCTTGGAGCAGACTCCCCCATCTTTTCCTACCACCTGCAGTTCCCCAATGCTCTGGAGCAGATTTGGGGGTACACCGAGAGCTGCAAGGAAGGGAACTCTGGTCTGCAAAAGGTTCCCTGCTGGTGATGGCATCACATTCTTGGACACAACCCTGATGCTCCCACTGTTCATCTTCATTGATCCTTTCTTCAGTATTTCTTGACTCCATGCATAATTTTATACATCGCATCACATCCCCTAGCCCTTTTCCCCAAGCTAAAAAGCCCTACATGATTTAATCCCTCCTCACAGGGGAATTGCTCCAGTCACTTGATCATTTCGGGGGCCCTCTTCTTCTGCACCTTTTCCAGGTCTGTGGCTTAGCTAATCCTGGAAGTCTGGCACTAAGGCCTGTGAGATGAGGGAGTTCTTGGACACACCATTCATACTTGGTCTGATAACCAATGATTTATCGGACCGGGATTGTTACATCTGAACCAGGCTGATCGACCTTTGATCCTGTAGCTCAGGGTAGATGCCAACATTGCAAAAGTCACAGAAATGTTGCTCTGATGGCATGCCCTATGACATCACCCTTAATGTGTTGTCATTATTTTGTGCCTCTCCCCATCCCAAAGACAAAACTGGCCGCCAAGGCGAAGGGGAATGGATGTCCTCACCTTGTATGTTGCACAATAGTACATTACAGCAAGAGAGGTGGAACAAATATTGCCTTGTGGACCTTACAGAGTCTAGTTCTGGATCCTAACTGGACCCACAGGCTTCATAAGACGTTGCCACATTTTCTCTGCCCATACAAAATCTTGGAGATATGCTGTGTTGCTTGCTACAACTCTTCCAGGCCAGCGTTTTATACAGAGACCTCATCAAAGAGAACATTTTGTTACAGTGTCTTTGATCATAATAGGTTACCAATCATTTCAGGTATAGGAGCCAACCCGGTGGAGGCTGGCGGCTCCTGTGTCAGTGGGGTGCTGAATCCGCTCCAGGTTTCAATCAGAGCTTTCAAGAAGCTCTCCAAGTAATTTTAAACCTTGGATAGCTCCTTTGAAGTTCTGACTGAAACCCAAGAGCGGATTCACTGCCCCACTGACATCGGAGCCACCTGCCTACATTCATCCAACCTGGTGACCTCTAGCTGTGTTTAACTACAAGTCCTAGCATCCCCCCCCTAGTCAACCATGCTGGGGGATGCAGTCCAGCACATCTAGAATATACCAGGTTGGGTGAAGGCTGATCCAGAAGGTGCTGTTCATGAGATATATCTCCTCCTTAAGCTCCACTGAAATGAATAGGAATTCCTGGACTGCGACCTTGTACACATCCCATGTCTTTAAACATGGAGGCATTTCAAATACATGAGGAAAGATTCCAGTTCCCTTCAACAATATTACTTTAATTGTCTCAATCCGGTCTCTGTAATTGCATGCCTGGGGGCATGCTATCTAACAAGGAGAAAACTTTATGGGACCATTGGCGGGTTGGAAAAATCAGTCCATCCCCCCCACCTAGTGGGATTTGGAACATGGAGCATGCTCAGGGGTCTTAATGATCTCTAAAGCAACCCTCCTCCCCCGCAACTGAAATCCTGCATCCTGGAAAGCAGAATACATGTGCAAGTGACATAGCCATTCAAATATTATTTAACAAATTCATCAAACCTGAATAGGGAGAAAACCTCCATCTAGCAACAGTGGAGGTTATCATTGGGGTAAGGACTTTGTACACAAATGAAACCCATTATTAGTGGAGAAGTAGGAATAAAATTTACAGTGTTTCAGAAAGCAGGAGGTTGAATCTGAGCTTCCTGGGGACAGACAGGAAGTTGTGTCTACATAGAATATATCGAGTTGGAAACCATATTCTGCGATGGGCAGTGTGATCCCAGCCACTCAGTAACTGACAGCATAATCCTATACATGTCTACTTAGAATTAAGACCTATTGCATTCATTGGGGCTTATTCCCAGCCAGATCTACACCAAACAGGATACAACACTTTGAAAACGTTTTGAAAACTGTATATGGAATGTGTCCTGGGCTCCAACAGTTGTCACTGCTGTTATAAACCGTTTAAAGCGTAGTGTAGATCCTGCCCTGGTCTGCGGGTAGAGGAAAGCAACCTAAGGTTCCTGAGCATATTGTTGAGCATAATTCAGCTGCAGACGGTTGCTTTCCTCAAACAGCCCAGAGGGCTGATGTCCTGGGGTTGCTTACAAAGAATGAGAGATGTGCAAAGGATCTCTTGGAAAGGCTGTTTGTTTTATCAAATTTCTCTTATCAAAACTCTAGTTTGCTTCCCTTGAAATTCTTCAGATGGGAGCAGGAATTGACACATTTGTCATGTTGTTCCACTCTGGGTGGAATTTGTGGACCTGTTGCCCTGGGTGAAATTCAGGAGCAACCCCAAAAAGGACAATAAAGTACTTTGTACCTAACAGGGATCACCAGTGGTGCTACATAGTGTATTAATTTCCAGAGGGCAGTTCATAGAATCATAGAATAGTAGAATTGGAAGGGGCCTATAAGGCCATCGAGTCCAACCCCCTGCTCAATGCAGAAATCCACCCTAAAGCATCCCTGACAGAGGGTTGTCCAGCTGCCTCTTGAAGGCCTCTAGTGTGGGAGAGCCCACAACCTCCCTAGGTAACTGGTTCCATTGTACTGCTCTAACAGTCAGGAAGTTTTTCCTGATGTCCAGCTGGAATCTGGCTTCCTTTAACTTGAGCTTGTTATTCCATGTCCTGCACTCTGGGATGATTGAGAAGAAAACCTGGCCCTCCTCTGTGTGACAACCTTTTAAGTATTTGAAGAGTGCTCTCATGTCTCCCCTCAATCTTCTCTTCTCCAGGCTAAACATGCCCAGTTCTTTCAGTCTCTCTTCATAGGGCTTTGTTTCCAGACCCCTGATCATCCTGGTTGCCCTCCTCTGAATCCCCTCCAGCTTGTCTGCATCCTTATTGAAGTGTGGAGCCCAGAACTGGACACAATACTCTAGAAGAGACCTAACCAGGGCCGAATAGAGAGGAACCAGTACCTCACGTGATTTGGAAGCTATACTTCTATTAATGCAGCCCAAAATAGCATTTGCCTTTCTTGCAACCACATCACACTGTTGGCTCATATTCAGCTTGTGATCCACTTGTGTTAGTCTGCTGCAGCAAAACCAACTAAGCTCCTGTGGCAGCTTAAAAACTAACAAATTCATTACTATTAAAATCCCCCCTGCCTCATCCATGTGTGCACATCAAGGGTGTTGAATGGGGATTGGACTGATGGCCAGATCAGATTTTGGGGGAGCTCTTGGAGGCTCCATTTCAGTGGTGGGCAGAACCAAAGATCAAAGGATGGGGGGTTAAAATACCCCAAAACAGCTGAAATCTTTTATTGCCAGTAACTGAGCCTTAGGAGAGACCTAACTTTTTAGAATGGGGGAAAAAAGTGTTCAAGAGTTGGAAAAAACCCAAATTCTTGTTGGGGGAAACTTCAACACCCCTGATGCAACAGTGCTTGTAAGCATAACATTTCGTGCATCTCACGAAATAGATGGTACTCCACAAAAGCTGATGCCCAAATAAATTTATTAACTTTTAAGGGCGCCACCAGTCTCTTCATCGTATTTTTAAAAGAGCCTATTACTCTCTCAATAGCCACCAGCTATTCTAGAATGCTCCCAGTCCCCCTGGGGTTTTCCCTGGCTTCTGACCATATTCTGTGCTGTCGAGCTGGCAGGGCAGTTGTGCATTTTTCCATAAATTATGCAGACACTTCATGGCCTCCATCTCATTGTTCCTTGAGGAGCAAAATTCTCATTGATCCAGAGTGGCTTTGAGGAGGCGCAGATGTTTTTCTGCACCTCTGAATTGGATTCTTACAGTTCAAAAGCATCTTGTGGGAACTCGTTGAGTCAACCAGTTAACCATTTTGATCGGTAAACTCTCTAGGGCTGAACCCAATTCTGTGACTGCTTTCAAAAGAAAGATACCAATCAGGATGTACTTGGTGACTTTGCAGAGACACACATGCTATATGTTCAAATATCAGCATTCCCATATTCTTGGAGGTGTGTGTGTGAGACCCTGGGTTGGGTCCAGATTTAGTCATATTTAGAACAGACACATTCAAATCAATGGATTTCAGGCAGTCAAGAGTAACTCAAGTCCTACTGATTTCAATGGGTCTACTCAAAGTATGACAAGCGGGATCCAAGATTTTCCTTTCCTGGTGAACAGCCCAGGTTTTGGGACAAGCCACCTGCTGCATTTTGTACATAAGAACTAATTCCCAAATACCAAATTCAGACTTAATGACATAATTATGACTGGTGCTGATGTGCATAAATTGGGGGGGTGGGTTCACCTCCAATGTATACATGCGTGAGGCCAAGGAGCAACTCAGGAGGGCTTGTGAGTCCCCCCGTTCATGGATTTTGAAGGTAAAACCCCACTTCATAAAGAACACTCTGTCCATGAACTGGCTGCTCATAAATCGAGTTTGAAATGTATCATACCAAGTGCTCCAACACAGTGATCAAAGCCAATCATGCACACCTCAAAGTGGAAAACAGCAGGCTGGCCAAGCATTCAGATTGAATGGCTACATTTTCAGAGATTAATGGTTGAGTTTAAAAATGGCACACCATGTTCTCATGAGTTCTAGATGCCCCTAACAGAGAAGGAAGAAAAGGTGTTATTCAGAGACACTTGGGATAACTCGGGTGAGTTTGTTCCAACACAGCAGATGTGGGACACTGCAGTGTCTTCCATGATGTATCCATCAGGCTCTTGTTCTCTTTCACATCAGAGAAAATAAATCTGGATCCTAAACAACTTATGTCATGTACATAATTCAGCTGTTGCCAACTTGCCATTATGGGGAAGAAAGAAACTGATCAGGGTCGCGTGGCATTTTCTTTTTCAACGTCGTTCTCTGGAGTGCGAAGTATACTTCTTCCATTTACCCTCCAACAGAATTCCAATTGTTCCACAGCATATCAAGGCATCAGAAGGCACAAGGTCAATGCACAAAGAAGGCAAAGGGATGCAGTTCCCGGCCTGTACGTTTCCCCAAAGTTTAACCCACAAGACTATTCAATGGTAACAAACAACATCAGTTATGGCTAGTCCCAAAATGGTCTAATTCTTTTTTACAACTATCATTTTTTCTACAGTTAAAAATGGAGAATATCCAAGAATGATAGACTCTGAGTAAGTTTACTTCAAAACTGACTGCAAAAAGGAATTTCAATGCATCTAAATCTGAGAAGGAAAAAAACAACTGGTTCTCATTTTTGTTGCTGTTAAAAGATGCAAGAATTTGCAGAAAGTAACTTGAAAATAATTTTGACAGCTGCTTTTTTTTGTTATTTTGTTTTGCTTTTTAACTGTACATAACGTAGCACTGTTTGGCAGTTAATTGGTACAACTGCTTCTATGCCACACAGCATGTCTATTTCGGCAACTCGTAGAACGTGGATATCTGGTGGTAATTTACACTGTTAGGAAAGCTATTAAAATACTGCACCTTGTATTAGTATTACTACTAGTGGTAGAAATTCTAGGCTGAGATGGTGGACGGCAATATGGGTTGTCATTCATACTGCATTCATCAAATACCAGCAAGATAGAAAATTGAATTTGAAGCAATATTTCAGTAAACCAATTTAGGTTGGTCCAAATACTAGCAAACTCTGCTTCATGCCCATGTAGAGGAAGTGAGAAGCAACAATTATGTCTATGGCTGGATTTTTGTTGGTTTGTTTTGTCTCTGCAGATTGATGGCTGTTCTGGGTGAGAGGCAGGGGTGGTTTTCTGTACCAAATCTTTTATGTCTGACATGTTAGCTTTCTATATGCAGGTAGATGGGTCTGGTCCTGCATCCCCCAGCTGAGCATTCAGACCTATAGCCTCCACCAAAAGCCTGAAGTGGTGCCCTCTAGGGCAGGGATGCGGATATGAGATGAAGTGGGAGGCTGAATGGCACCTCCTTCCAGTTCTCCGTTGCCTGGATAATGAAAGTGGGCAACTCAAATCAATGCCCCACCTAATGGAGGCTGGTGGCCCCGATGTCAGTGGGGTGTTCCGCTCAGTCGGAACTGTAGAGTTCCTTTAGAGTTCTGACTGGTTCTGGGTAAAACCCCGTGACCTTGGAGCCACCGGCCTCCAACAGCCCAGCTCCACCCATTTTCACTGTTTGCATACTTGGAGGCCAAGCCCCGTGCCCTGGAGGTTCCTGCAAGCTCCCAAATTCTTCACCCCTGGCCTAGGGAAAGCTTCCCCCTTGCTTCTATTGATTTTCCAAGCTGGCTTTTGTAGCCGAGCCTGAAGGTAAACTTCTCTCCATCCTGGACTGCTTTGCATGTTTTGAGAAAGCAGCGCTGGAGAAGGTGCGAGTGAGTCACATCTTCTGTGGTTCAGGGAACTGTGCAAAGGACGGACCCTGTGGGGAGAGGAGGGTGCTCCTGCATGTCCCTGTTTGCATGGTCCCCAGAAACATGGTGGAAAGGATGCACAAGCAATCCCTCCATTTTGTATCTCTGCTTCCTTGGAGCATGGCATGCAGCCCTGTGCTGTGCCCTCCCAGATCTGATGTATTCTGTGCTCTCAGGTTTTTGCTTTCTTTAATTATCTGCTTTAAAATGGCAAGAGAATGCCTGAATATTTATACTGGGGGAGGGGTAGAGGTTCCTATTGCTTTGACTTTCCAGGCACAATGCAAGGTACAGAAACAAAAGTACCACCTGCTTAAATGCTAGGCAGCGGTGCCTTCTCTCTACAGGGGATGGTAGCAAATTCCTTCCTCATGTCCTCAGCGATGCACCAAAGACTTCTGTGCTCCAGTGGCAAGCTAGTTCACACCCATTCTGGGTTTCCTTTCGCCGTCTGGATGGAATTCCATGATCCAATCCAGATTTCAAATCGACTCCAGAGTTTTTGGCAGATTCCAGATCCACCAAAACATTCTCAGAGTGGACCCAACTCCCTATAGTGAATACCCCTTAATGTTTTTTTAAAAAAATGCTTCCATCGTAATTTTATTTCTCAAAAAATGTTTGCTTCTCTTCCAGTAACCCCCCACTGCCCTGACAAATCTGGCAGTCTTTCATTTTTACGCCTTAGATCTTCCTCACCTTAAGTGACAGGAGCATAACTCTGTATGTGGCACTTTATCACGTTCAGTCCAATTTAGCATTTACTGCAACCTTTGGTTGCTTCTTTCTATGTCCCTCTGGTAATGTTGTTTGCATGCAGGGGCCAATGGCATGGGGATATTGCTCAACCACATGGTTCCTACTCCTACATTTTGCCAGAGCCGTGTGTGAAGAGACCCATGGAGCATATGAACCAGCATGCATTGCCCAAATATTGCGTCAGTGAAGTCTGCACTGCTCTGTCCCTGCTCACAGGGCTCTGCGGTGCAACACTTTTTGGATTTGGCCCCAAACATTTGGGATCAGAACATCTCCAAATTGCTTCTTAGCACAACTGTATCATGTCACATGGGTGGAGGTCACTGGCCATTCGAAGCCTTGCCCATTTGGGGTAGGAAAACCCATCCATGCGGTGCAAGATGGCGGCATCTTGTGGCTTAGGTGAGGATCTCCACCACTGTCCCCTTCCTGGTGTGATGATCTCAGTTTGCACCATCGACAATGCCTAACACATTTCTTGCTGGAATTGTTGCCACTTCAACGTGGCCAGATCCTACACTGCTCTAACGACGTTCAAATGACAAATGGGATGGGAAAACCCCATGGGACATGACAGCAGCAGCGCTCCACTTAAGAATGGAGGACTCTTGTCATTTTTTTCTTTCTCTCCACATTTGGATTGCTTAAATGCCCATTTCTTTATGACCTGTCTGTGAAGCAATTTGCAGATTCTGGTAATTTCTTACGAAAAACGAAATGGAACTTCTCACACATCTGCACTGGCCAAGTTCAACAACAGGCACAGCTATTCCCAGGAGGGGACCAGGTTCTACCTGCCTGCTATGTAGCTGTTATGTATGAGGAGCCTTTCAGGAGAGAAAAAGAAAAAAAGATGTGGCAACCGCAATCCAGCATGGAATGCAAAAAGGGAAATGTGTTCTCAAAGGTGTGAGTGTTTGTTTGTTTTAAAAAATAATGAACTCAACACCTTTGGGAACAAAGAGATCTTTCATCTGTGCCAACCTTGCAAACCCAAATTCTTGGAACAGGCTAAGCCAGCTTCCAAAGACGGTCACGATCTCTCCTACACAGTCAGGGCATTTTCTTTTCTTTTTTGCGTTCCGTCCTGTTTTGTCAATCCCCTCATGGGTTTTGTTAACCCTAAAGCAGCAGCACACATACAAGTATTCAAACCCAGACTTAGAAGAGCTGAACAGCCAAAGCCCTGAGCTTGGATGCACAAATCTGTCCGTTTTGGTTTCTCCCACATTCAAACTTTGAAGATCTCAAGCTCTTCCCATCTTGGCTATGAAGAAATGTGTGAATTCTGGTATGCTCTCATCAAAAGCATGAATCACATGAAATGTTCACCCATCCCTAGCTGTATCTCCCTGAGAGCGTAGCAGTGGTTTCATCCTAACCTTCCCCCTGTGTTCCATTTGATCCCAGGAGATTCTGCTACAGGGAAGCTGAACCTTGCAACTCTAGTGTAGGGATGTCCGAGGAATCGGTTTGGGGGATGATGCTCAATGAGCTTTCGTTGGCTTGGCCTCTCAGACGTCAGTCCACTTTCTGCTAACTGGCCTGGCTCCATCTCCAGCGTGTCTCCAGTTAGTAGAGTTTCTGTATTTATTTATTTATTTATTTAAAAATGTGCAAATTATGCTGCGATTTGTGCAAATTTGCACAAATTACCACTGACGCGTTCACAAATTATGTAAATTTGCACAAAGTTCAGACACAATTTGCACAAATCTCTATTTGTGCAAATTGCAGCCCTTCCTGTTCCTCCCCCCCGCCCACAATGGAAAACGTCCCCAGAGTTCAGGGAAAATCTGTGGCTCAGCTTGCAAATGCAAGCTGAGTCGAGCAAGCAGGGGATGACCATCAAGCCCCCAAAGGGCCAGATTTCCAAGCGACAGACATCCCCACACTAGTGACAGAGATGAGGTTATATATTCAGCCGAATCCAGTGGTAAATGTTTCTTATGCCTGTACCACTGAAGGTGGTGGTTATATTTGCACAGTTCAGTGCTCCTTCCTGCACAGAGAAAACTAACGCACCAGGTAGAAGGATTTAGGCTGCCTTTCCCCCATTTACTAGTTTACCATATGCTGAAATTCCACTCCGCCACCTTTTCAATGGGGAGACATTCAAACATGCAAATAGCTGAAGGAGGTCATGTAGGTTAGTGGTATATGATGTCCCCTTTTCCAAACCTGCCAACTTTAGTTTAAAAAGATCACAGGATATGGAAAGACCTCTCGCTGTGACCCAGAAGCAGTGGTGTCACGGCACAGCGTATAGTCCCCATGGTCACAACCCCAAGGAGAGTCAAAATATGCAGGCAGCTGTGTTTGTCCATCTCAACAAACCAGCCCTAGCAGTTTTCATCTCCGCAAGGAGCAAGATCTTTTGGAAAGCTCGTGGGTCTTCATTGCCCATTCAAGACCAACCCGCCCCAAAATACTTGACATTGCAACAGAGAATATATTTTTGCCGGGGAAATTCATTTCTCCCCAGCTACTGTGAGGTTTGCAGCTAAACTTAGAAGGAACAGGGAATTTTGGGGAGGGGGTGTCCCTGCTAATGAAAAGGTGCTGGTGCGGTGTCCCTATGAACCCTGGCTCCAGTATACCACTCCCCAGGGTAGCTGTCGCTACTATCAGGTTAGACAATGGCTGGCTGGAGAAATCAGTGCTCTGACAGCGTACGGCGGGTTTGTACATTTGCTTAAACCTGCTGTAAGCTACAGTGGCACAGTGCAGGAAAGGCCTGACTACTTGAATTTGGTGTATTTGTACATCATTACCTTTTGAAAGAGTGAGGGTTGCATTGCAAAAGAATGTATTAGGGTTACGGACGGGAGAGAAATGTGTTCGGTTGCGTTTCAAGGCAAATTCACCTAATTTTGCGTTGTTGAACCAATACATGAACCGAGATGCTGTTAAACTTGGAAAAGTGTGCTTCTGAATTTTGCAATGCATCCCTCCAATCAAAATGTGCGCGCACACACAAAATTGTATATATTTGTGAAAATAACATCAAAAGAGCCTTATATTTCAAAAACTGCTTTCCCCAAATTTGTGCAAAAATGCATACGGATTTCATGCAAACTTCTTTTTTTTAAAACCACACACACACCATACACCTCAAACTTCAGAATGAACCTGATTTTAGATTGGTTAAAAAATCTTAAAAGTTCATTACGAACTGAAGTTAAGATTGGAATCATGAATAACAGAGAAACCAGAAGGGACAGATGTCTGCATCCTTAACTAGGATTCAACTCTACTGTTTCAGCTGAGTATTGATTTGAAACTTGGCAATTCGAAGTTCTAGAATGCTGTTACCTTGGTGGGTTTGGGTCCGAATTCTCATTGCAGTCTTTGAAACACCCCCACCCCCACCCCCACCCTCACGGCACCTTCACGGCCGTTCCATTTCAAAGTGAGTGGCATGCAATGCGGACGCGTGCTTCTGATGCAGGCATGCTACTAAGACATTAACAGGCTAAAAAAAGAACCAACCCCAAAAAACCGGGGCGGGGGCAGGAGGGGAGAATTAAAAAGAGAAATTAAGCATTAGCTCATTAAGGATATATAAAGAGAAATGATGCAAAAGCTCGTTTTTGGAGCAGCACTAACACAGACTGATTACAAACTAAATTGTGCTATATATCCGTATGTATAATATATATATATATATATATATATATATATATGTATATGTATATATATATGTATATAAAAAGAACATCATTTAGTAAAGAATGGCACTGGTTCGAAGGAATTGGGGCTTCTATCTCGGTTCCTTTTAGTCCACAGTGAAAGTGTAGAAATGCAGGCGTGGCCCGGTTGCCTGGGCAATTTGTGACACTAGTCGGTGGCTTGACCCCCTCCCCCCCTCCCCTTGCACCCGCTCACATACGCTTCTTGGCTTCCCTTTTTTAACATCCTCCGAGCCGGATGCAAATGGAGAAGGATTTGCAAAGCGGTGTAGCCCCAGCCGTAGGAAGGACAGAGACAAGCCTGGTCCATCTCGAGTTGTTTTTGTGGAAGTGGGGGGGGACCAAAAATTCCACCTTCTGCCTTGCCTCTCGGTCACAAGTTTGGAAGTTCCCTCTTCTAAACTCTCGAGGAGAAAAAACACACCCAACCAACCGCAGTCCTTATTTAAGGATCCTCTTCTCCTGTTGATACCATAAGGCGCATGGCAACAGGCAGGTGGTCTGTTAGTCCTGCCAACTGGGTAATAAAACTGAACTCTTCCACTTCCTGCAGAGGAACGACAAAAGGAAAGCTTTTAAAGATCCAGTGAGGGGTATTGGGTGTCCTCTTCCCCACTTTGGAGGCTTCATGTGCCTGCATTTGCACATTAGACTGCCAGCTATGTGGGTTTCAGTGGGCCTGTTCAGACAACACGCTAAGCCATGGTTAAGTCTGCTAACTCTTTTGCAGTAAATGGTTAGTGAGTGGGTTTAAACCTTGGTTATGTAGCCACGGTAGTTAGGAATGTTTCACATGACACACACAGCCATAATGTTTAGCTCAAAATGCTTAACCATCGTGGCTTAACATGTTATCTGTGCCTTCCTCCAAAGAGCTCAAAGACACACACAAAATTTCTTCCACTAACCAGAGAGAGAGAGAGAGAGAGAGAGTGGCCGAAGGTCATCCAGTACTTGCAAAATTCTTCTCATCCAAATTTCTCCCAGGCTCTGAATAGACTGGTTTGATTTCCAAACTGGAACCAATACACTAGAAATCCTGGCTTGGATCCATTACTTAGCCATACTTAGGCTGTGTTTGTACATAATGCTAACCCAACATATGAGTTGCTGAATTTTGGATGATTGTGTTGTGCGAACCCAGCTGCCCTAACAAAAAATGGTTTGCTAACTACGAACGACCCAGAAAGAGAGCCCATGAAGTATTGTTGGGTTGTGAACTCTTTTGCCATCAGCCCTCCCACCGTTGGAATGTGGCCCCCAAGAACTTCTCCAAAAATTGAATTTGGACCTGGGGCTCAAAGAGGTTCTTCACTTCTGCTGTAGGACCCTGCTGAAGGTAGATGGTGAACTGTGGGAAGATCTGTGGGTGATTTTCAAGGATTTCTGCATCCCCAGGGGTCAACAAGAGCTACGACAAAAAGCCTCATTTTCCTCTTAGACTGTTAAAATTAAGAAAGATTGCGGGGAGAAGGGGAGTAGATATATGAGTTGGAATTCCCCCCACATTGTTCTACACCTTTCCCCACAACCACTGATGCTTTGGTCATTTCCTTGCTTCTGTGCCGTTTTCCCCCCACATACTGAAAGGTTGAAATTAAAATATGCTGGTACATTTAGCCCTGCCTCTTTTGCCTCTGGCCCTGCCCCATTTCCTATGGTCCCACCCACTCATGGAATGTAGCCCCCAAGAGCTTATTTTGGCTTGAAAGAGGTTTGACTCGCCCTTACCCCACCCCGCTATTTACTTATTGAAACATTTCAGCTTGTTTGATCCGCTTTCCAGCGTCTGTAGCCACTTACCACTTTCCACTCCAGATACAGCCCTTCTTCGGTGTAAAGCATGTAGTCGATTCTCCTCCCGTTGCCCTTCAGAGCTGCCTTCCTTCCTTTCTGGCTTGAGGAATGGGTCTTGCTGGTGGGAAAAACGAGGAAACCTTTCCGCCCTTCTTCACTCTCCATCGTCCTGGTTCACAAACACACACAGATCCTTTGATTAAACGTCAGTCCTATGTTTGTCTCGGCACCCGTTTTGACAAAATCAAGTGGTGCACGGGGGAAGAAGCGGAAGACATTTACTGCAAACAGGGTCGGTAGAGGAGCCTCTCTAATAATAATAATAATAATAATAATAATAATAATAATAATAATAATAATAATATGCAATATAAACCAAATGCATAAAACTGATTAAAAGAGCATATAAAACCAATACAGTATTAAAATAGCTATCAGAACATCTTAAAATTCTTAGGTTTAACATTCATCTGGGTAGGCCTGCAGGAAGAGATTAGTCTTTATGGCTGTCTTAAACTTAGAGAGAGTGTTAAGTTGACGAATCTCCTCCGGCAGGCCATTCCACAGTCTGGAGACAGCAGAAGAAATGTTCCTCTGGTGTTTTAGTTGTATTTATCTGTTTACATTATTACCCTAACAGTTCTCTTCTTGCAAGACCCCCAAGGCGTCTCACATGGTCCTCCTCCTGTTCTCCATTTCACCCTCACAACAACCCCGTGGGGTAGGCTGGGCTGAGAGTCAGTGAGTGGCCTAAATTTGCCCAATGAGCTCCCGTGGCTGAGTGGGGACTAGAACCTGAATCTCCCGACTCCCAGTCCAACACTCTAACCACTACACCACACTGGATCTTCACAAGAGTTAAAGGAGCTGAGCACCCAGCCCAAGGTTTATTGCCACCTCCTCCACCCACACTTACTTGCTCACTCGGCTTTATGACCAATGGGCCAGTCGCTTCCTCACTTGCTCCTCTCCCGCTGCAGCTGCCCCCGCCGCCCCCCGCATACTCCCTTCGCCCTGTTTGGCCCACATCTTAATGGTGAACTGTCCAGAGAGCCTCTGCTCTTGGGCAGTATACAAATGTAATAAATAAAATAAAAAGTGGGCAGGCAACAGCTGTGGCCATGGCAGCAGGGAGGCCGTGGCATGCCCTCCTGGTAGAGGCAGGAAGACCAATGCAATTCGCACCTCTCCCTGCTCCGCTGTCTGATGGCGGCGCATGTCCCTGCCTAATGATAGGGCCAGGCCCGTGGGCACCCCACCCTCAAGTAAGTCAAGTGCTGCCCGGTCAGTTATTTGGCTTTTCGAGACTAGATCTCTGGTCTCCCGAGACCCAGTCCAACACTAACCACTAGGCCACACTGGTATTGTTTGTGGTTGGCGATTTCCAGTGAGTGGTGCAGAACCACGGACTGGAATATGGACGGTGTATCAAGTACGTGCTTTTATTCTCGCGCAGTGAAGCCTTTCCCCCTCGTGCGCTCCTTGTCGCGTTGGTGGGGAGAGTGACAGCACACTCCCTGGCCCCGATGCACTGCTGACCCTTACTCTGCTGCCCTCCATGCAATGGGGCTGGACGTCTGCAATGGGCAGCCAGTTCCACTTGTCAACGTTCCCCATTTACAAAGTACAGGTTCTGAACCCACGTGAAGAGACAGCTCCCCATTGCACAGGTTCAGCCCCAAAGCTTGGAAAGGCTGCGGCTGGTGGGCACACCCTTGCTCCCTGCCCCTTGTATCCTAAGCAAAGCACAAGGAGTTGCAGTGGAGGTTGGTGGCTCCCATGTCAGAGGGTCTGTGAATCCACTCTGGGGTTCCGTCAGAACTCTAAAGGATCTATCCAAGGTGCTGAACCCGGTTTTTTTTTGGTGGGGGGGCAGGACGTTGGGTTTAGCACCCTGACAGAAACTTAGAATGGAATCACAGCCCCTTTGATGTTGCATCCATCCGCCTCCACTGACCACAGGGTCGAAGCATCAGGGCTTTTTGATTAGCAGGGACCCTGACATCATTTGCCAATCCTTCTCAGACTTCCCTGTTCCCTCTGAGCTACCCTCACAGAAGTTTGGGCTGAAGAGGGAGGGGGGAATGGATTTTCCCAGGAGCATTCCCAAAGCCCTATGAAGAGAGACTGAAAGAACTGGGCATGTTTAGTCTGGAGGAGAGAAGATTGAGGGGAGACATGAGAGCACTCTTCAAATACATGAAAGGTTGTCACACAGAGGAGGGCCAGGATCTCTTCTCAATCCTCCCAGAGTGCAGGACACGGAATAATGGGCTATGTTACAGGGAGCCAGATTCCGGCTGAACTTCAGGAAAAACTTCCTGACTGTTAGAGAGGTACGACAATGGAATCAGTTGCCTGGTGAGGTTGTGGCCTCTCCCACACTAGAGGCCTTCAAGAGGCAGGTGGACAACCATCTGTCAGGGATGCTTTAATGTGGATTCCTGCATTGAGCAGGGGGTTGGACTTGATGGTCTTGTAGGCCCCTTCCAACTCTACTATTCTATGGTTCTGTGATTCTATTGTATCATTGTGAGCTACCCCTGTTGTAATGCAATGTATTTTGGAGGTGGTTTGGTCTTAAATGGGCATTGGAGGCCCAGGAGATGAAAAGTGCTGGAATTGGTTTGTCAATATGGACCAACACAGCTGCTTGCATTTTTGCACTCTTCTTGAGGGTGTGGCTGGAGGGACTGTCATGGTGAGCGCTGGCACTTCAATTTTTACCACCATGTACGAGGGGAACATCTCAATGGGGCTACTCTTCATGAGTTAACAGATGTGCAGAACAACCTTTCAGAGGCGTGTTTACCCAGAAGTAAGCCCAAGTGAGTCCAACTTACTTGATTTATTTGAGAGTAAGTTGAACTTACTCTCAAATAAATCTATATAGGACCAAAGGATTAAGGTGATTGATAGTGAAGGTAATTAACCAATAATGATGGGCTTATTCTTCAAATGTTATTTCTGGACTTTGAAGTTTTACTTGGACTTTGTGAGTAGAACACAGATTGATCCTCCAATATTTAGAAATGAGAGAGAGAGATTGAGATTTTCCACAAAAAGAAAAGAGTCATAATGTTTGAAACGTCATGATTCCATGTCAGGAAAATTAGAAATACATGAAAATAATTGCTGCAATTGATTCTCATTACCCAGGCATTATCAAATCTTTAAAATGTAAGACCCCATTTCAACATGTTCCAGAGTCTTATCTTATCTCTAGAGACCTAATGAATTGATGCCTGCTTGCCGCTTCTGATTAATTTCAGTATCGAGGAATCAATAGTTATCAATCGTCTCCAGATGGGTATTTTTAATTACAAAGAGGGGAGGTTCGCTTTTGTTCAAATTGGGGACTGCTGTCTAATTAATAGTCTTCAATAGCACCGCTGAAAGGCCGTTCCTCAGCCTACTCGGGGAAACAATGGCTGAAATGCTCATTTTCCAATTTAACAAAGAGCGTTGGCTCCGACGGAATTGACCTCTCTTGAAACACCAGCAAATTATCTCCACTTCATAACAGCAAATTAAATAAGAAGCGGTGAAAAGTGCTGAAGCCTGCTCAGCACATGTTGCACTAAATTTATGTGAAAGGCAGCTGCGTTTCACAACTATCCCTTATATAGGGATGGGCAGGAAGTAGATCCCCTGATGTTGTGGACTTCAACTCCCATCATTCCCAACTATTGGCCATGCTGGCAAGTGGTTCTGGCAATTGACGTCCAACCCACCTTCTACCCACTCCTGCCTTACATCAAGCGGTGGATGTAAGGTCTTCTGGAATCCTTTCCCAAGTTGATGCCTTTGCCAAGGAATCCCTCTGCATGTTTGTAATGAGGGAGAGACCACAGGGGCTTCAGAGCTGGAAGGGGGGCAGGAGAAGTGCCTCCATTCTCCCCCCACCATCCCTGATGTGGCAAGGACAAGCCCTACTTGTTTTATGTAGGGTGACCCTATGGAAAGGAGGACACGGCTCCTGTGTCTTTAAACAATTGCATAGAAAAGGGAATTTCAGCAGGTGTCATTTGTATATATGGAGAATCTGGTGAAATTCCTTCTTCATCAGAGCAGTAAAAGCTGCAGGAGCCCTGTCCTCTTGACCAGATACAAAAGAATCAGAGCTGTGGGGTGGGCAGAAACATATCAGAGCCAGGAAAATCTTGTTCTGGCAGGATCCCAGGCCGAAAAGGAAGCATTTTATTGAACTTCATGTTCAGGTGGCCTGGGTGGTTGGAGCCAGTCCAGAGCCTGAGAGCACCGCCAGGAAGATGCTTCAAGCTCCAGTTCTGATAGTACACCACACAGGGCAAATAGAAATAAAGATGAGTGGATCTAGGCCCACCAGCTCCTGACCCTCGGAAATTTTCTGCAGTGGTCTGGATCTCCCAAACTGAGCTAGTTATGAGTGTGCTGATGGTGGAATGTGGGAGGTGGGAAGCAAAAGACATAAGAGTAGACCTGTTGAAATCAATGGGACAAGTTAGCCATGAGCAACTTAAGTCCTGTTGATTTCAATGGGTCTACTCTAGCATGGCTTGAAGTCTAGATTCTGTGCTGACCCAATAGATTTTGGGGCCTGAGATGGAGAAAAAGATGGCATCCCCCCTCCTGTTCAGTGTACAAAGACTGACTAGACCAGCAGTTGAAGTTTTCTAACATTGGGGATGGGACAGCATCCTTTGCCACACTTGAAGGCAGCAGGCTAGCTGAGGGGAAGCAGGGCAGGCGGTGTGGTGCACAGCACTCTCCTCCAATGCCTCACTGCCACCTCCCAGCATCTGCCGCCTGAGGCAGTTGCCACCTCCCAGCATCTGCCGCCTGAGGCAGCTGCCACCTCCCTGCATCTGCCGCCTGAGGCAGCTGCCACCTCCCAGCATCTGCAGCCTGAGGCAACTGCCACCTCCCAGCATCTGCCGCCTGAGGCAACTGCCACCTCCCAGCATCTGCCGCCTGAGGCAACTGCCACCTCCCAGCATCTGCCGCCTGAGGTAGCTGCCACCTCCCAGCATCTGCCACCTGAGGCAGCGGCCTAATTTTCCTCATCTGTATCCAGCCCGAGGGATGGCTGAACAAGTAACAAACCAGTAACAAGTAAATTCCTGGAAACAAACCAGAAGAAATAAAAATTCCATTTTCGCAATTGCTAGAGATTCTCCTAACACCACCTTGAAGCTCAGATCACCTCATATCCTGTTTGTTTGTTTGTTTGTTTGAATGGGGGAGATGTGCATCTCAGGATGCTTTAGAATTTCGTTTGCATCACTGGTGTTTTTGAGGTTACTGTATCCCTGAGAGATGGCTGAGGGTGCTGGGTTTTGTTTTTGCCTCTGTGACATATCTCTTCATCGCTCTGCAGCCTCACCTGCTGCCCCCGCTTCCTCATCTGAAAAATCCACGTGGGAGGAGTTACCTCACGATGTTCTCGCCTGAGCTTTACTTGAAGTGTGGGAAGCCTGACAGATAGCACACACCCCTCGGCCACCTTGTAAACACTAGAAACCCTCCCCCCTTGAATTTCACCAAAATGTTCTGCTTCAAATTTCCCTCAAAAGCAATTTCTTTTCTATAAAATTGAATGAGAATGGGAACAAAAAATGCTGAAGAAAGACCTGGCACAGCACTCTTTTAAATCATGATAAAACTGAGTGATAGACATAATAAAAGATAGAGGCTGCTCTTTTGTACAATGGTATGGCATTAAGTGAAAGAAACAGAAAGCAAGTATATCCTAGGTTTGTGAAAATCTAAATTAAACGGGCTCTTTTTCTCTTTGAACCAACGGTATCCTATTAATCAAGGCAGAGGTGAAAGCACATTGTATCTAAGAAGGAACAACATTTATTGATCTTTTTAATAAGGAAACAGGTCCATTTAGTCACTCTCATTGATGTATTTAATACTGTGGTCTCTTTCAATTTATTAATAGGTTCCCAGAGGTTGGTGCTGGAAGTCTAATGGAAGTCTAATTTATTGGGCTCTTTCCAGAACTATTGATGCCAATATGAGCAAGGTGATGAATTAGTTTTTATACCTTGACCAAATTTCATTATTGAAGGGTTTCCGCGTGGGTCTATTTTAAGCCTAATTTGGTTTGTCAATGACACTAGCAATTTCATACAGGTATTTGTGAGTGCCTCAGTTCCTTTGATTTTTAAAAAGATGATAATATAGAGCGTCATCACATGGGGAAAATCGCGTTTCCTTACCATCACTTCTCCGCCCGCGCTTTTGTCTCTCATCACTTCCTCTTTTGAAAGAGGAAGTAAACAACGTTCCCATGGCCCATTCAGTGGGCCGTTTTGATTCTGCTGCTTCTCTTTCACACAGCAGCAGATAGCAGCAAGTTCTGTCTCAAAAATAATTCGGTTTTACCTGGATCTTTTTTTTTGCAGGAAGTGTGTGTCGGGATGCAGATGGTGTTGTGAATAAGAGCCCCAAAAATCCATGAGTGCCCCCAGTAAAGAGCATGCAATGAAATGCTTGTCTGATGACACCCATAGTTTTAAAGCTGTTAGACAATGTATCAGTTGTGAACAGGCATTTTAAAGGCTAACTGAATGAGGTTTCTGAATGACAGAGGGAAAGTACACTTTGAAATATGTGAGAACTAATTTTAAAAAAATGCTACAGGGCACAGAGGTTTATGTGTTTACTTCTTTGCCTCTGGGCCTTCAGAATACTCCTGCTAATTTGTAGCATTAAAAAAATTAACATGCAGTCCTGTACATGTCTACTCAGAAGTAAGTCCCATTGAGTTCAGGTGGGGGCAGGATTGTCACATAAATATTAGCTCACATAGTGACCAAATGTATGTATTCTATATGACGTGGAGCAACAGAAGTGAGTTTTGGTTTTTGTGCATATCTCCCGGTGGAATAGAATTTCAGCCTTCCCAACCTGATGCTATCCAGATGTGTTAGACTACAATTCTTGGCATCCCTCAGCCAGCATGCTGGGGGATGCAGTCCAACACATCTGGAGAGTCCTCAGCTGAGAAAGGCTGGGATGTGTTTACAAAGCCCTAAATATGCCTACAAAGCTCGAAAGAACTAATGCCCAGGATACCTAGTAGACCACTTTCCCCCACGTACACCCAGTTGACCTGTGAGATCTTCCAAGAGGCCCTACTGGTCATTCTGCAACCAACGGAGTGTCTCCAGGTAACAGTATGTAAGCGGGCAGAGTTCAAGAGGTGGAAATTGTGGTGAGTTTCAAATGCCTCTTGAAAGCAACCTTGTTCACTATTTACTGAGCTGCAAATGGATCATGTCACTGCCCCGTTTAATAGCTGTTGGTGTACCGTTTTAAATTATTTATGATTTTATATTGTTTTTATATTGCATTATGTATACATTGAATGTGAGCCACTTAGGGATGGTTTAAAAATATTAAGCAGTAGGTGAGTAAAATAATGAATAAATAAATGTCTAATCCACTGGTCTTTAACTGGTAGCTCAGGACCGACAACAGATTATCCAGGCTTTGAGTGCATTTTTGTTGCATTTGCTGGTTGTTTTCTCCTCCCAAGCCTTCCAAAGAATTTTGCATTTCACTGAACTCTCTCCAAAATATGGCTTGGTTATGGATGCTATTTCCTTTCAGACCTAGAACTCTCCTCCTTTGCCTGCTCTATTCGATTTCAACTGTAAGCCTTCTGTGCAGCAATCCTATATTTTGTTTATATGTTTGCTTGTTAAATTTGTATCCTGAATTTCCAACGAATGGTGTTTAACAACAGCAATTAATCAGAAAGTAAAATACAGAAGAACAATAAAATAAATAAATAAATAAGAACAAGTCAATCTGATTTTAAATGCCAGCACTTTGAAACATCATCATGTTAGTGGTGTGTATTATAAGTCAAAATGCCAGCAGTTATATTGGCAAAAAAGTGAAATGATACATACTTTTGTAGGTTATCTGGAGTGCACACTTCTTCATCATATAGTCCTTCTGGGTCTAACAAGGTACCTACGAAAAGAAAGGAACACATCACTCAATGGTGGTCTTCTCTAGCTTGTAGAACCACCTTCTTAAGCTCCGATTCTATACTATTCTGCATCGGTATAGTATAGTTGAACTTCGGGCTATAGTAAACCCATCTTTTCTGTTCAGGATGAGACTTTGCCTAGCCAATGATATCCTTTCCTCACTCAGGCTTGTTCGGATCACCCCATCTCCCTGGGCCTGACCCATGCCTCTGACTCCCAATAGATCATAAAATCATAGAATAGTAGAGTTCAAAGGGGCCTATAAGGATACCCTTGGCTCAGGACTGTCTGACACCCATGTGGAATGAAATTCTGAGCAAATACATCTTATGGGTGTTGGGAGAAAGGGTGTCCATGGCCATGCAGCTTGAAGGCACTCACAAAGGGATCCATGCACAGCCTCATTCTCAAGGAAAGATGGGGGAGAAATTCATTCCATTTGCACTTTAATGTGAACTTACCCAATTTCACACTTTTGAAGTACAGTGCAAAATGAAACTCAGTAATCTTTTGAAATTCACACTTTTCTGGTTTTTTTTAATCTCCCACACTAGAGGCATTCAAGGGTCAACCACCTGTCAGGGATGCTTTAGGATGGATTCCTGCATTGAGCAGGGGGATGGACTCGATGGCCTTGAAGGTCCCTTCCAACTCTGCAATTCTATGATCCTGTTTTTGTTTTTGTTGTTGTTGCAATGGAGTTCTCCCATCAAAAGAGGTGTACAAAGATGTGAATATTAAGTAGCATAATGATAAAAAATGCATGGGATGAGGAAGATTGCTTGCAAAAAATGCTATTTTAGACAAAAATCTATAGAAAAATACACATATTAGGAGGAATGTGCACAAAAATGAGGAATTTTCATGCACTTTTTTTTTTTTAAAAAAAACCCTCAAGTTTGGGACTTAAAACTGGACAACTTTTCAAAGTTCAAGATGAACCAAATTTAAGATTGGGGGAACTGAGAGAAACCTAAATGGATGGATTTAGCCATCCCTATTTTCAAGCAACATTGTTATATTATTAATATTGCCCTCTGCCTTTCAGCAGGCAGATGTCCGTCGCTGGTGTAAAGTGCTGACGTCTGTTGCTGTGAAAAGCGATCCATGCGCCCGCTGAGGGGAAAGCACTTCTAAATCCTTTCAAAATGGGTCGCACGCTGATAACGACACTCGAGAAAGCACAGCTTGAGAATATTTAATTTCCATTATGGGCTGTTTCAGCAGCCCGCCCCGCTGCAGCGCATGCTTCCCGCAGAAAGTGGTTTGGCGCAAAACGCTCCCGTTGAGTTGGGTTGTTTCGTGCTAGCAGAAAATTAAAAGCACAGCAAGGGATGAATGTGGGGAGGGACTGCCTTCCTTCTAAGGTGTCCTCGGTGCGGTGAGAGATCCTTTCCATCTCATTCAGAGCTCACTAGCATACTTCATTTCCCAGTCTTCTCAAACCCAGGATGCTAGGCCCAGTTTAAATGGCATTGCAGTAGTATGGGAATCGCCAATCCTGCGGTTTCCCCTGCATTGCTAAGCTAGCATATAAAACCATGGCCTATAGTTTTTAATATTTTTTTTTTAATATAGAATCATAGAATAGCAGAGTTGGAAGGGGCCTACAAGGCCATCGAGTCCAACCCCCTGCTCAATGCAGGAATCCACCCTAAAGCATCCCTGACAGAGGGTTGTCCAGCTGCCTCTTGAAGGCCTCTAGTGTGGGAGAGCCCATGACCTCCCTAGGTCATTGGCTCCATTGTCGTACTGCTCTAACAGTCAGGAAGTTTTTCCTGACATCCAGACGGAATCTGGCTTATGACCCCTGAGGGATGCACGCCAGCAGATACGCAGCCACACATGAGGGGATAGGAACTCTGATGAATATGCGCTACTGTGCAGAGATATGTTCGTTTAAAAAAGAACAAAAAAGCTTGGCGATGCTGATACCCATGCACATGCCCCTCACAGCTGATTGGGTGTTTGCTGAGCCTGGCAAACGACCTTGCAAAGGAGGGGGGCACAGTGCAAATGTTATTCGCAATGGAAGCGAGAGAGCCAGAAAACCTGTGACGGAAGCAGTCAGGGATATTCCAGGAAAACTGAGAGGTGGAGCTGAGATCACCATGGGAGCAGGTGGACGTCATGTACCCTGTTACTGACAACTGCAATACAATCCTGCAGTAAATGGCTGGTGTAGACTCCTCCCCACCAAGTGCAGGAAATGCAAAAATGGGCTCAAGTTGCAGGAAGCCAAATTCCGGCTGGACACCAGGGAAAAAAATCTGATGGGAAGAGCACTACAACAATGGAACCAATGATCTAGGGAGGCTGTGGGCTCCCCCACACCAGAGGCCTTCAAGAGACAGCTGGACAACCCTCTGTCAGGGATGCTTTAGGGTGGATTCCTGCATTGAGCAGGGGGCTGGACTTGATGGCCTTATAGGCCCCTTCCAACTCTGCTATTCTGTGGTTCTATGATCTAGCCAACACATGTCTCTGCCAAGCCAGAACATCACAACTTACCAATTGCCCACGATTTGTCCTCCCCTGGACCGAGGCGGCAGGGGTCCTTGTAGCGTGTAAAGAAGGAGTGCTGCTGTTCCAGCTTGTCATCTGCAGGGAGAATAAAATGGTCAAGTGTCAAGTGAGGCAAGATCAGGGACAGGCCTGTGTTTGAGAGGGAAGAGGGGCCACGCAGCAGCAGACCAAACCACTTGCCCAGACAAGTCCTTATTGAACCTGGATATTTAGAAGCAATTCTACCCTCTTCTTTTCCACATACATTTCTATTTCTCTTACTTGCTCCTATGAAGAGATATTTAGATACCTCCTCGGGGTTGATCTTCTCATGAGAGTCAGACTGTGAGTCCAACAACGCCTTCTCCTAATTGCATAGTGTGTAGCTTTGGTGTATGGGTCTGGTCCCAATTAGGATTGGGACCACTGCACACCAGGAGGGAAGGGTTAATCTCCCCCTCCTCACAGCCCAGGTTTCCTAAGGAATTCCCCCTCCCCTCCCCCTGAAAACAGAAGAAAAGAAGCCTCCATGGACTTCAATGGAGACAATCCCCCTCTTTTTTTAAACTCTCCCCTAATGGGGAGGGTAGAATTTAAGGTGGGGAAGAGGGGCAAGTTTTAATTCTCCCCTCAAAGTACACACTGGTCCCAATCCCCACACTCCCTAAAGTAAAAAATAAATAAACCCCCCATCCTAAAGTAAATAAAATGATCAGGTGAGCTACAGGCAGTTAATGTAACATTAATGTAATGAAGCAGGTGACGCTCCGGTGGTCAAAAATGGTCAATTCCGTAATTTATTGCTGCAGGAAGGAGAGCAGGAGAATGATTCTATTTTTCTCCTTCATGCATAAAAAGGTTTTGGACCGTTTCTATGCTCACCTCTACATTTGGGGCCGTCATTTGTACAGCCAAGTTTCCCATTCCAATCTGCTGTAAATCTAATCCTGCGCGAATAATTTCCCTCCGTACAGCCTGATAAAACTTCAGAATTTCATTTTTGCTTCTCTCAGGGGAACCCTCCCAAGTGGCTGCCACTGGCACTAATGATGTCATTTGTCACTGTCTATTGTCAAGGCAACACAATCCATAAATGTGGGGCTTTAGAAAAAGAAGTGGGGGGGGGGGGAGAGAGAAAAGAACCTCAACTGTTCTAAAGCTAAAAATAAAATAACACTTGGAAGGTTAGGCCAAGTTTGATCACGTAGCTAGAACGCACATTTCTGCCTCTCCCATCTTCCTTCACAGCAAGTTTGGGGATCCCTGCGTCCTTGAGCTAACGTGGTCCACCTTTTCAGTCCTCTCCTTCCTGAAGCCATACCCCTATAAATGATAATGTGGGGCTGCCCATCGCTAGGAAATCTCGGTCTGTTTTGACTCCAGTTCCAGGACTCAATTTGCGTTTACGAGGCAAGCTGCAGGCTTTTCCCCAAACCCCAGGACCATTTTTTCCTGCACCTCCCCCCACCCCCGAGATTCTGCAATTTGTGCACCTTTCTGAGCAATATGTGCAAATGTCTGAGCAATTTGCGCAAATTGCTCAGACATAGCAGTTTGTTCAGAAATTTGCGCAAATTGCAGAACCTGCAGGGAAAAGTGCGCAAAACACCCGTAAAATCCATGAGTTGGCCTGACTCACTGCAAACTGAGTTGGGCACCATAGTGAGAACTAGAACTAAATTTGGGGTGGGAGCTGAACTTAGGAAAAGCAGTCAAACTCCACACTCCTAAACAGATTTCTCTGACATTCCTACTATAATCGTTCTGGGGCAGTAACCCAGAGGGGCTCACTTGGCACCTGCACCGTGCTCTTTTCTGCACTTTTTATTTCTCCAAGCTTTTTAGCTTTTCAATTTTTTATTTTTTTATTTTAAATGTGCTGGTGCATTTTTAGATCTTTGCACTGCTGGCTTTTACCTTGATTACTACTTTGGTTTTATTCTGTTCTCAACATATAGTTTTGCTATATTATTGTATTTTATGCTTTTCAGTTTCTTCTTGTGAACTGCCCAGAGAGCTTTGGCTAATGAGCAGTATACAAAGGTAATAAATAAATTTTAAAAACTCACAAATAAAAATAAATGTATTATTTATTTGTGAAACTTATATAATAAGTTATATAACTAAACATAATAAAATCCCCAAGAGGTTCACATATAAACATTAAAAATTGTGATTAAAATACAATATTTTAAACAATCCCAATTATAATAATAATACAGAGAAGTACAAGGAGCAGTAAGATGGAGCCGTATGATTAATTTAATTAATTTAAATTAGTTTAAAATTTACATATAGGGATCCATGGGTGTGTTGCTCATTTCATAAGTGCTATCGATGGCGCCATGTCTCACCTGATGAGCAATTGTCAAAGTTGAGATCACCGCAGAGTACATCAAATGCCACCAGCTCCTCTGGATTGGCTGTGCTGGAGGAGGAGGTAGATTTTCTGAAATCAGCCAGCCAATCCTGAAGCAGATCCAGTTGTTCACATCGAACAGTAGTGTCCCCTGCAGGAAATACAAGGCAAGGATGTGGGCACAGTTCAGGTTTAATGGTATCTGTTATGGTTGCTTCTCAAGCTACTGGTCCATAAGATCCAATTCTAAAACAGGCATGTAAGAATTCCTTCAAATGTAACGAATTTAAGAGAGGGCGAAGAATGTAAGTCATCCTTCCTCAACTTGGTGCCCTTCAGATGTGATGGACAAGAATGTCCATGCTGGCTGGGAATGATGGGAGTTGCAGTCCAAAACGTCTTGAGGGCACCAGGTTGGAGAAGGCAGATGTAAGAATTTTGTAAGGTGGGATTAAAAGCACTTTCAATGTAAGCCAATGGTAAACATGATAGCTTAATATACTATTTGAGCTAAAGGGAAACCGTGATGGTGTAACATATTACTTTTTCAGTAGTACTGAACAAGAGAAGCAGATTTATTGGCAAGAGATGAACAGATAATGCAGTCTTGAGACTGCCAGGAGGCAAGCAGTAATCTATATGGGACAGTTATGAAGCTTGATGTATTTCATCTTTTGGTGCAAAAAGAGCTGATGCAATTTCAGGTAGAAGAAGAGGGGATTCCTCTGAGAAGAACAATATAAAAAGTAGTGCTGTGCTGAAAGTTTTGATTATTCCATTTTCAGCATTTCGTGAGGGGTGAGGGAAAAATGAAAACTCTGGTGAAGGAGGCTGGGAGAGGTGAGAATTTTGGGAACTCCTTCTTCACACAGCAGATAGTTAAATTATGGAATTCACTTCCACAAGGTGTAGTGATGGCCACCAATTGGATGGCTTTAAAAGGGGGTTGGCTCCATTCCTGGAGGAGAAGGTCATCAAGGGCTCCTTGTCCTGATGGCTCTACGCCACCTCCAGTATCAGAGGCATCCCCTAGTTGGGGGACAGAGTTCTCTTTCACAGATGTCCTGCTTGTGGGTTTCCCCTGGGCTGCTGGTTGGCCACGATGTGAACATAACAGTGGACTAGATGGATCTTGGTCTGATCCAGCATGACTCTTTTTATGTTCTTGCTCTATAACTGGCCTATGTCTAGCTGGGTGATGAATCATAAGTACCAATAAGTGCAGCCCATGTGGTTTCCCCAGCCAAATCCTACTTTGGGTGGAGAGTCTTGGAAAGGAAGCTGGAATTTCACCATTCGCTTGTTTAGGAGGAGAAACCAGGGGGCTGCGTTCATAGCAGTATAGGAAGCTGCTTTATAATGAGTCAGACCCTTGGTCCATCTAGCCCAGTATTGTCGACACGAACTGGCAGCCACGGCTCTCCAGGGTTTCAGGTGAGATTCTTTTCCTTGCCCCACCTGGAGAAGCCGGGGGTCGAACCTGGCACCTTCGGCATGCGAAGCAGGAGCTGTATCACGCAGAGCTATGGCTCAGGCTCCTTGCTCCTCCTTCTAGGCCAAAGAGCTGACTGGCACAACCAGGGACTAATGAAACGGCTCCCATTCTGAAACCCAAATTGCTGTACTCACTGACCACCACATTTTGTACTCTTGGAAAATAGAGGGTGAATACAGGTGATAGTCTTGCCACATGGTAGCGTTTTCTACCATGTGGTTGCTTGAAGGAAATGTGGGGTGGGGGAAGCAGGGCCATTCCATCCCTCCTGCAGGAATCCTTAATTCCCCCCTCTTCCCTCCTCGTTCCTCTTTCCTTTTATGCCATGTCTTTTTAGATTGTATGCCTATGTGGACAGGGGCTGTCTTGTTTTACTGAATATATGCAAGGCACTCTAGGAGTCTTTTTGGCCGAGGAGTAGGATAAACAAATAAAATATTATGGGGCATGTGTATGTGGGTGTGTAATTTATGAGACGGCTTTCTCCGAAAAAAGAATCACAGCATTACAACAACTGCATTCACTCAAAGCTTAGGTTTTTAAAGTAATTAATAGCACATACATAGGGGTGTGCAAGGGGTGTGCCGGGTGTGCCCAGGCACACCTTAATGTCTCAAACAATAAGTAGGGCTGTGCTCTGCTCTGATTTGGATCGCGAATCCAGAGCGAACCGACCCGATCCGCCTCCACCAAAGGCGGATCCAGATTGGGTCGGAGGAGCTGTGGATCAAGGCAAAGCGGTTCGCCTCCATCCGGAGCTCCGAACACAGGTAAAGGGGGGCTCACCTCAGCAGAGCTAGGTAAGGGGCAGGGGGGCTTACCTGCCTCCGTCGTGGTCCGGCGCAGGCTTCAACTGAGGCCTGGGCCTCAGTTGAAGACTGTGCTGGACTGCAACGGAGGCAGGTAAGTGGGGGGGAGGGGGACTTACCTAGCTCCACCACCGCAACCGCAGTCCATGCGGCGATGGTGGCGGAGCCAGGTAAGGAGGCAGGGGGGCTTATTTGGCCCCCTTTTGCCCCCCTTCCCCACTTACCTACCTCTACCGTCCACCGCAGAGGCAAGTAGGGAAAGAGGGTAAAATCTCGATCCGCCCCTCTGGATCTCGCTCCATGGAGTGAAGCGGGGGAGGGTTGGATCGACCCAAAGCGGATCGGCCCGATCCGAAAGTTGCAGACCGGGCCACGAAGCGGTTCGGGGTGGTGGTGGTCTGTGCACAGCCCTAACAATAAGCATCTCCTCAATCCTCCAATGGCCCTGCCACAGTCAGGAAAGCTGAACGCATAGTAGAGCATCAGTGTCTACAGTGTTTAATAAATAGATGAATAAAAAATGTCCTTTATGATTGAGTAATCAATAAATGCTCACCTTTAAAAAAAAATCCCTGGGTGCACACGCTAATGAAATGTGCTGCGCACACCTATATTTACCCCAAGTTCTGTTTTTTTTAAAAACAACAACAGCAACATTAACAACTGAGAACTAAGCATCTGTCCCCCACATTTTTCAAAACTTCTAGATGTTTTATAGCATTAATTCAAAACATAGATGAAGAATTGTCAAGCTTCCACCCCCCCCCCTCATGCCTGATTGGTTAGTAATTACACAACCCATGCTCTTAAAAGCACCCTTGTCTTTCTTTGACAAAACATTAATATATGTATGATGGATGGTCATACTCGAATGAAGGCGGTTTTAAAAGCACAGCAAACAGATTGTGTACAATGTCTTTGGTGTACAAGCTCTCTAAAATGGCAGCCGTTGCTCCATCTTGCAGAAGTTTTCGTCTCTGATTCACCTGTTTAACCAAGAAATAGATGGCAGGGTTCATTTTCCCACACAGCACAACTTCAGTGGCTTGAATCACAGTATTGATTTATTTGCAGGTGAGTTTCATATTTTACAGTTCTAAAATTGTCACAGTTGTGACAATTCAGTAAAAAAAAAAAGACCTAGCAAATGTAATTGTTATAGGGAGAGTGATTCTTGAGTGAAATTTGGAGTTGCATCTGGTCTGCCCATTAGCTGCTGACATTTAGGAAGGAAAGGAACCTCTCACGCAAGCACTGAGTCATTACTGACTCTTGGAGGGATGCCAGCTTTCGCTGACATTTTCTTGGCAGGCCTTATAGCTGGGTGGTTTGCCGTTGCCTTCCCCGGCCGTTATTACCTTTCCCTCAGCTAGCTGGGTACTCATTTCATCGACCTCAGGAAGATGGAAGGCTGAGTCGACCCGAGCCGGCTGCCTGAAAACAGCTTCCGCTGGGATCGAACTCAGGCCATGGGGAGAGTTTCAGCTGCAGAAACTGCTGCTTTACCGCTCTGCGCCACACGAGGCTCATGCTGACGTTTAAAGGATGGGGCAAATGTACATACATTTGCACCTTTGAACCACTGCATGAATCGAAACTCACGTATCCCTCTCTGAATTTTGTGATGGAATTCTCCAATCAAAACATGCGTTCAAAAATCCATGTGTTAGGGAAAACAATGTTACAAAAAGCATTATATTAGGAAAACCAATTGTAAAAAAAATGTGTCTGTTTGACAAAAAAATAAAAAAAATAAAATGCACACCAGATGCATGCATTAGGAGGAATGTGCACAAAAAATGCTAATGAATTTTTCATGCAAACTTTAAAAAGATTCTCGAAGTTGAGGAGGAACCTAGCTTAAGACTGGAGAACTCAAAGTCTGAGAAGAGCAGAACTGAAGACTGGAAAAAGGAGAAATTAGAAGAAACCAAAATTGACGGATTTGTTTGTCTCTATTTAACGGTCCTTCAGTTTTGCGCAGCCACAATGGTGGCTAATACAGGATTAGCTCTTTTAACCACTGGAATCTGGTGACTCTGAAGTCAGTGGGGTGGGAAATCTGCTCTGGGTTTCAGTCAGAACCATTCAGAACTCTAAATGTGCTATCTGAAGGGCTGAACCCAGAGCAGATGCCCTGCCCTGCTGACATCGGAGGCATCAGCCTCCACTGCTTTTTAACCCTTCCTCTTTGCTGCTGGGAGTTGATGACTTCCAAATAGAGAATCGAGGCTGACATTTTAGGGTTAGAGGCCTACCATTTCTATCACTGCTGTTTCTTCTGGAAAGGTAAATCACCACTATGGATGACAGAACCCGGGATGTTTGAGCTTGTCAGCATTCTCCAAACTCCACTTCGAAGCCCCGATTCAGCTCACTCCAAATTTTGTTTGCAACTGCTTTGGCATAGGGGTGTGCACGGACCCCCTGCTCCGCCCCGCGGGCAATCCGAAAATTTCGGGTTGGCCCGCTCCGCTCTGCGCCGCTCCGCCCATACTCCACTCCTCTTCGCCGTGGAGCTCCGGCTCCGAATCGGAGCTTCGCAGTGGAGGGGAGTGGCGCCAGGTAAGGCCGGGAGAGGAGGGCGGGAGGTTTACCGGGCCCTGCCGCCATCGCCGCCGGTGCGGCAATGGCGGCAGAGCCCAGTAAGGGACCAAGGGGGAGGGGGGCCTTACCTGCCTCTGTCTGCGGTCCGTCGGCATCTTCAATTGAGCCCGCGGTTCAACCAGGAAGTCTGGGCCGCAAGCGGCCCAGACTTCCTGGTTGAACCGCGGGCTCAATTGAAGACGCCGACGGACCGCCGACGGAGGCAGGTAAGGGAGAGGAGGGTGGGGGGGGGGGTTACTGGGCCCTGCCGCTGTCGCTGCATGGGCGACAGCGGCAGGGCCCGGTAAACCCCACTTACCTTTCCGGCGGAGCTCCGGATCGAGGTGAAGGACCGCGGGCTCAATTGAAGATGCCGATGGACCACAGACAGAGGCAGGTAAGGGAGAGGAGGGCGGGGGGATTACCGGGCCCTGCCGCCGTCACCGCCCGTGCGGCGACGGCAGCAGAGCCCGGTAAGGGACCAAGAGGGGGGCCTTACCTGCTGCCGTCCGCGGTCCGTCGGCGTCTTCAATTGAGCCTGCGGTCCTTCGCCTCGATCCAGAGCTCCGCCGGAAAGGTAAGTGGAGTTTACCAGGCCCAGACTTCCTGGTTGAACCGCGGGCTCAATTGAAGATGCCAATGGACCGCGGACGGAGGCAGGTAAGGGAGAGGAGGGGGGGTACCAGGCCCTGCCGCCGTCGCCGCATGGGCGACAGCGACAGCGGCAGGGCCCGGTAAACCCCACTTACTTTTCCGGCGGAGCTCCGGATCGAGGCGAAGGATCCGCCTTCACCTCGATCCTCTTCACCATGCTCCACTGGCCCCCCAATCCTCTTCGCCTCCGCCTTAAGGGCAGGCGAAGCCCCCCGCTCCGCTTTTAATTTCCCGGTCCGATTAGAAGCGGAGCATATCCCTACTTTGGCATTCATTTGTATGGGATAAGTGTGAATTTTAAACAGGAAAAAAATGACACATCTGTGAGCATTTCTCAGAAGTGTGCCCTTACCCCTTTTGACTAAAGTATGGCAATGCATTTATTTTTATTCTTTCTTTTTTTAAACCCTCATTTTTCGAGTATGACTGCAAGTTCACGAATGTGTGATTCTTTTCAGAAAAATGCGCTCCTGTCTATGGTTCCGAATGGGACAAGTTAGGATGATTTGCAAACTGAAATGAAATTCTTGGACTTCTCTAATCACCATCTGTAATCATCATCATTATTATCCCCAGACACCCCAACTGTGTGGTGTAGTGGTTAGAGTGTTGGACTGGGACTCAGGAGATCCGGGTTCTAGTCCCCTCTTGGTCATGGAAACCCACTGGGTGACTTTGAGCCAGTCACAGACTCTCAGCCCAGCCTACCTCACAGGGTGGTTGTTGTGAGGATGTAATGGAGAGGAGGAGGAGGATTATGTATGCCGCCTTGGGTTCCTTGGAGGAAAAGGCAGGATAATAAATAAGTAAATAAATAAATAAATAAATAAATAAATAAATCTGGAGCATAAATCCATCCATCCATCCATCCATCCATCCATCTATCTATAATCTGAATAAACAGGATGGAAGCGAACCAGACAGCCAATTAAGCTGGAATCAAAGAGACAATTCGTTAAAAATAAATAACAAAGCTACAACTTGCTTTTAGGTCCACAGAATAGGGGAAATGTAGCAGTCTGTCACAACAGGAGCATGGAATCAATATCAGCACATCCTGTTGCTAGTGTGTGCAGGTATTTGGCAGAGGTGGAAAGTCTGAGCTCTCAAACATGAAACCTCTCATTTGAACCCAAATATAAAATAAAAATCAGAAAGAGCACGGAGGCTGGCAGACACCAAGAGAAGTGTCTGTGGGTACACTGGAGACCACAGACACCACATTGAGATCCCGGCTGTATTCAGTTTTGAGACAGAGCAGCTACAAATGAAGGTGAGATCCATGTGGCAGGAAGTTTGGGACCATTTGGGTGCTCAAGGCAAAGGAGTGCATTCGTACAAGAGAATGAAAATACTCCCCGAGAGCTTTCAGTTTCCACTTAAACCTTTCAGGATTAAGTGGAAACTGATCACCAACACTTGAGAATGACAGCTCTGCAGAGAGGGGTGGGGGTGGGGGGTGGGGAAGAGAAAAAGATGACAGATTTGCCACATGCCTTTGTTTGTCTAGTCAGACCCAAGCGACACCCCCAAGGTCTCTGCCCATAGCCAGTTTTGCATCATTGGGCACAATTTGATTTATTGCATGGCATGCCAGTCCTCAGCACGGGCTGCTGATAGCCTTGCCTGGCTTCCTCAGCCCATCCATCATTCACAGTGTTCAGCTGGCTAGCTTCAGAGATAATTCGGTGTTGGCTTGGAAATCTTCCTTTTGAATCACCGACAATGGTTGGCACATACACCACATGGGCTGCTTGTGTTCATTCACTCAGATCGAGCTGCCTTCTTTCTATTGTTGTGTTATTCAATATCTATTGGTGGGTTTCAGGGGAGGAAAATATTGATCTGTCAATTTGTGTGTGTGAAGGCTCAAAAGGGGGGGGGTATTGAACTAGGGACTCTGAGCCACCAGAATCGAGTGCCTTATTCTCTGAGCTGCCAGAACGGCAGCTCACCACAAGAGGGAGCCACTGGCCTGGACCTGCCCCTCCCTCCCTAGCACAGGTGGCCAGAAAGAGGTACTGCAGCTCACTGACTTGGTGATTGGTGGATGAATGAAGAGCTCAATGGGTTTACTTTGGAGCGAAAAGAATTAAACTGCGGCCTCGGTCTTCAGCTTGAGAAATGTGTCTCTAAAAACCACGTTGCTATCAGCAGAGGTGGAGAGGTTGATTTTGTATTTACCCCAAGAAGAGTCCCACAAAATCAGGCAGCTGTGTTAGTCTCTTTAGAAAACTGGCAAGGGACAGTGAAGTAGTTAGCATGTTGGACTTTGGCTGGAGAGCCCTGAAATTGCACGAAGAAGGCAAAATCAGGGACACGACATGTCCCCAAAGGGCATGAGATCACCAGCTCAAGAGAAATGAGGCATTCCCCATGTGTTCAACGCATGTGTAAAAGGACTGAGGGGCTGTACAAGTTTAATGTGCCTGTAGGTAGGCACGTGCGGCTTCTGCAAAATCAGTTCAGTCTGCATTTCATGGATTGTCAGGTGCCTTTCATTCCATTGTCTGGTCATTGACAGAATCAAATCCCCCCACCCATTTCCCAGATTTGCACAAATTCGCAGTTGTGCAAATCTGCATTTGCACCATTTCACGCTTGCAAAAATGCACAAATCCCCACAAAACACACATTTTCATGCTTTAGCCTTCTTTTAAGGGATTTTTCTAAATTTTGCGCAAAATCCAGAAAGTAAAACAATCAGTCTGCACATCTGCGGAATCCGTGTGACTTGGGAAAACCTGGTCATCTACGGAATCCATGGGTTGAATTCTTAAAAATCCAAACTCATTTGATTCCATCACGGATTTCTCCTACATCCCTACCTGTACTCCATGGTCCTGGTGGCCACATGTTTGAGACTGGGGCCCTATGTATATGGTGACATATATGCATAGATCATCTCTACATGAGGAGGGTGGGATCCTGCCCCAATCTGTTTCTCCCTTCATACAGAGAGGAGCTGTACAAATGCCCGTTGGAATGTGTGTAGAACCACTCCTCATGTTGGCTGTCTGCATGGCTGGTATACAGGTAGGTAGCGGGGGGTGTTGGTGGATGGGCACATACACCCCATTCTCAGTCTCAACCTCAGGTCCCAGGGCATGGTCCAAAAGCTCATGAGACCTTGATGAAGCTAACCAGTTCTGCATCTGGTCTGTGCATGGAGAGGATCAAACCTGGAAACCCTATGTTGCTACCTGGACTTCTACAATGGGAGAAAGGTGGGATGTAAATGTAATAAATAAAATAAAATAAAATAAAATAAAATAAAGCCTCTACAAAGCTTCATGGGCCAATGGTCTGACTTGATATAAGACAGCTAATTCTGTTTCTTCCTAAAAACATCATGTGTTCTTTGAATGCTTCTAATTGTTCAGAAGACTAAGAGAAGGCCACTTTGCAAGTCCTGGTCTACCTCCCTGCAAAACTATTTCTCTTTTGGTAGGCCTGCAGGAAGAAATCAGTCTTGATAGCTTTCTTGAATGCTTAAAGATTGTCAAGCTGACAAGTCTCCTCCAGCAAGCTATTCCACAGTTTGGGAGCAGCAGAAGAGAAGGTCCTCTGGGTAACAGTCACCAGCGTAGTTGCGGCTGACTGAAGTAGATTCTTCCCAGAGGACCTGAGTGTGCGGGGCGGATTGTACAGGAGAAGCCGATCCCGCAGGTAGCCTGGACCCAAACCATGTAGGGCTTTAAAGGTGATAACCAACACTTTATACTTCACCCAGAAACTAATTGGCAGCCAGTGGAGAGATTTTAGGACTGGTGTGATGTGCATAGGATAGGACCGCATCCTTAATTTATTGTCCAGCAGTGTGATCCTATGCAAGTTTTACTCAAAGGTAAGGCCCTCCGAGTTCCATGGGACTTACTCCCTAGCAAGGGTGCATAGGACTAAAGCCAAAATCATCACTGAAGCTGTCACTGAAGCTGGGAAAATGTCCTGGGTTTTCTCTATTTGCTTTGTTTTTGCAAAGCACCATGTGCTAAATGGTGTATTTCCCTTCTCATCTGCAACTCTGGTGACAAATCAAAAGCAGTCACAGTGAAGAACGTTGCAGATCAGTTTAAACAAATACATTTAAAACCTATAAATAGGTTCTCAAGGCACAACCCTATATACGTAGGTTTAGACAGAAAACGTCCTACAACTCCCAGCATTCCTCAGCCAGCACGGCTTACAGGCGCATGCTGGGATTTGTAGGGCTTCCCCACTCCATCTAAACCTGCATAAGATTGTGCCCTTAGTTGATAATAGTTGATAATAGGCTGATCCTATGCATATTGGCTCAGGCATCAGTCTCACTAAGTTCAGTGAAGCTTTCTCCTGGGTAAGCATGCATAGACGGGCAGCCTAAAGCTGCTGTCCTATTTATGTATTTTTATTTATTACACCTCTATGCTGCCCAATAAAAGCTGCCTGGGTGGTTCACAGCAATTTAAACCATAAAATACAGTGCGACAAAACAGAATATATATTTTTTTAAAAAATGTAAAACTAAATATAAAAGCTGATGTAAAAACCAGCAGCAGTGTAAAGATTAAAAATACAATAGCAGCACACTTACTGGAGAGAAATAACTTAACAGGACTTATTTCTGCCTAGAATCATGCTGTACATCTTCCAAGGCTGATTGGGCAGCTGATTAAATATTGCTTCTGTTCCAGAGACAGCTTGAAGGTATCAGAGTGCCTCTCATACATGGGGTATGATTCCCTAGCTTTTTTTTAGAAATGAAAAGCAACCCTAGAAGGCTTGCAAAGAGGAGTGGAATTGTGTGTTTGTGCGCATGTACCCATGCACACTTAATCCTTTCCCTGCCTGCTGAACCATTGGGTTCAGTGGAGGCTGGTGGAGAACGCTTTTAGAGTACTGACTGGTTCCGAGTGACGCCTGGAGTGGATTCACCGCCCCACTGACGTCAGGGTCACCACCCTCCACTGACTGAGCCTTGGCTCTTTCAAGAGTTCAACGCTGGTGGGCCTTTCTGGTTTGGCAGTTCCCTGGGAGTGTCAAGTGGTGATGCCAGACCTGCCTGCTGCCTTGGATTTCTGATCAGGTAGAGAAACGTCATAAAAATTTTCCTCCTCATTTGACATGAACAGACAGATGATCAGTTTCCTAACTGGTTTAACTAGGAATGTAGCAAAGGTCTGCCCAAGTCCACGAGGGCAGCAGACGCCCCTGCGTCCATCCTTCACAGGCCCAGCTGGATGTGCCTTGTGCTGAGTCGGACCCATGCCCGAGTGCTTGTGAGCCCCCAAGAGCACTCAGGTGTGGGTCCACCCCAGCTTCCAGATCACGCCCTTTCTCCACACTGTGTTAATGGTGGCAGTCATTAACGTAGCAGGGGGAAATACGCAATTTCCCCAGCCTTGGGGCAATTATGTATTTCTTCCCCCTTCCTGGTGGATAGGGGTTTTGGAGGCCCTATTAACAGTTGCATCATTGGGCCGTGAATCCATTCTGGGTTTCAGTCAGACCTAACTAGAACTCTACAGGAGCTATCCAAGCTGTTGAACCCAGTTTGGGGGTAAGGTTCAGCACCTTGGAGAGCTCCTTTAGAGTTCTGGCTGGTTCTGACTGAAACCCAGAATGGATTTGCAAATCCACAGAAGTCAGAGCCAGCAGCTTCTACTGGGAAAATCACTCCATGGGTAATGCTGCGTGAAATTGCCCGATGAATGGCTTACACAGGCAAAGGGGAGGCGAAGGAAAACCCCCACCAACTGTGGTGGCCACAGATCCTTGAGATGATGACACCCCAATGCCATCCCCGTCTATTTGTTTTGCAGGAAGTACAGCAATGGGCCAGCGCCAGGGGTAAGTATGGTCAGGCAAATGCCAAGGGTCCACACCCCAGCAGGGGACCACTGCCAAGAGCCCCCAGGAGTTTCTCCTCCTCTTCCCCATTGTAACCTGCTTGTTCACCTGCCGCTCACTGAGGGAGAGAGTGTCTTCTTGACCAAGGGCCTTCCAAACCGTGGAGCTGGCATGGGTACAATCCCCCCCTTCAAAGTGCAATGCCAACTTGATCTGCTGGGCAGATACAGTTCAATTCTAAAAATGGAGCCAGGCTTACTTTCAGCAACAACCAATTGGTCCTTTCGAAAACATTCCCAAATATGCTTTCTCTGAATGACAGATCCCAGACCCACACCTTTTATGAGGCCGAAACTTCCCTCTTCGACCATCTTTCACTGAAAACAACCACAAAAAGCACGAGAAATATTTTGGATCAGATAACCAACACAGCCAAGGAAACGTCGCTGTTGTGAACTTAGGTTCTCCTGTTTTGTTCCATAAACGGGCAGAGATTTATTGCAGGACATCTAAGCTCTTAAATGTAAGCTCTTGTGTTTGAATAGAGTGTGACAGATAAGACTCGAAATATGAAGCAAACATATGAAAGACAAACAGGAAAAGAATTTGGAAGCTTTAAAGGAGACACACTTAAGGGCCCAAGGGGATTATTTTGGACGTCTCGCTGTGTCTCTCGTCTGAAGTCTGGGTCAGATCTGAAAGTAAATCCTTCAACGTCTGGCTGAAAAGGGGGACAGGAACTGAACGAGCACTGAACAAAAAGTCAAAGGTGAAGTAATTCATGTATGGGCAGCAGACACAGCAGCAGAGGAGGTGTGCATGCAGCAGAAGAGTGTCCAAATCTGTCCATGCCGTGGATAAATCCAGGAAAACAAGGAGGAGAATTGGGCTTCAAAAAAGCTACTAGAGTTCTAGTTTGAACCACACTGGTCTCCTGCCAGGGTTTAGGGTCGCCGATAAAGGAAATGCTGTCACCCCAAAAGGGAGCACGTATTTGGATTCAGTCTTCAGATGCTCAGTTATATACACGGAAAACATAGACGGAACAGATTTTACACAATCCTTACATCCCTATGCCAGGCAGACCTCACTGGGGAGAGCATTCCATAATCAGAGGGCCACCACTGAGAAGGTCCTTTGCTTTGTTGCCACCCTCTGAACCTCCTCTGAGGCACTTGGAGGAAGGCTCAGATGACTCTCATAGTATTCACATAGATTCATACTGGCCTAGGCTACAACAGGGAACAATGGCCCCCTTCTAAGTGGTGGCAAAATGTCAAATATTAATAGAGAGCCAGTGTGGTGTAGTGGCTAAAGTGTTGGACTGGGAGCTGGGAGATCCAGGTTCTAGTCCCCACTCGGCCATGGAAACCCACTGGGTGACTTTGGGCCAGTCACAGGTTCTCAGCCCAGCCTACCTCACAGGGTTGTTGTTGTTGTGAGGATAAAAATGGAGAGAAGGAGGATTATGTATGTCGCCTTGGGTTCCTTGGAGGAAAAAAAGGGGGGTATAAATACGATAGTAATAACAATAATAATGATATGTATAGATGCAAAATGAGAAATAATTATTTTGATTTGAGAAGAAATACAATAGATCTCACCATAGTGGCAAAGAGTTGTGATCTGTGAGTTTGCTGTGAGTTTTGCTCTGTGTGTTTGATCAGTCTCCTGTCCTGGTGCTAACTGTTGAAGGGAAACAGAAGGTCCCTGCTGCTCTCCCGTCTTATGGCCCTGTGTATAGAGTGGACTTGGATTGGCCTGCTTTTTGGTTTCAGAGGACTGCCCTCTGACAGCTGGTCAAATAAAGAATTGCCCTGTGTAAAGTAGGATACGTGGCTACCCTAACAAGCCCAACTCACCAGCATTTTATTCTTCGTCATCTTACGTCTCCTGATCACAAAAGTCATAGTAGGCAGTGAGCAAGAGGGTCACTGGTTTGCCCATATGCAGCTGTTTCATTGATACATATAGTTCCTTACTAGTTCCTGGATGAACTATCACAGGGAAGCACAACAGTTGCCAGGCACCTCTTCATTCATTGGTCACATGTTTATCCCCTGCGCTATGTTGAAGATGGAGAAGAATGTCAGAAATTCTGAGCTTATTGTGATCCGAGCTAAAGCCTCTTCCAATTTCAGCTCAACTTGTACATAATCCCAGCCCCATTCTGAGCTGCTTAATAAGGACCTAGAAGTCTTGAAAAGCTACGATTTCCAGTGCTTTGTGGGGGGTTTCTTGTTGGGGGGTAGCCATGCCCTTCAGCTGGGCCACTAGTTTGCGAGGCCTCTAGGCTTTGTTATACTTCCACTGACATTATCAGGTGCACAATGAGGGCTGGAGCTTGGAATGGGACCTGCCTTTAAAACAACAACACTCCTTCAGGCTGACCCCAACTACCCCATTTTAGGAGACCTCATTCCGACAGAGGAACCTTGCCCATTACAAAACAACATCTCTGATCAGTGCTGTGTAGATCAGTGTGCATTTGTTTATTCGGGAGCTGAAGTGTTCTGCAGAAAACATCAAACTTTCGCTAACAGCTTCTGCAGGAAATAGAAAGGCCAAGAATTCAAATTTAATTGATGGCTAAAACGGGACTTGTTCTGCAAGGTTATCTTTTCCCCATCATTCCATGAGGATGTTTTAAAAAAAACTTGTAAATTTATAAACTAACCCCAAAGCTTTACCAGATGACACAATGTTTATTTTGAGATAAGATTTAAATAATATTTGGATTATCAACCATTACCCAGATTGGGTGAGAGAAGACAGCTTTATTTGCTGAAATATGGCTGGTAAAGAAACAAAGGCACCCAGGATTCTTTCTGGATACTTTTATATGACCCAAGAAATGATTCAACGTGATAGACCACCCCCACCCCATTGGCATGAATTTATCTTCTGCAGCTGCCTTTTGCTGGAGATCTTTGTAGAACCAGGTAATGGGAAAGGTCCAATACACCCTAGAATAGAATGCCAATGGGGACATAAGGACATAAGAAATGCCATGCTGGACCAGAGCAAGAGTCCATCTAGTCCAGCACTCTGGTCACACAGTGGCCAAACAGCTGTTGGCCAGGGATGAACAAGCAGGACATGGTGCAACAGTACCCTCCCACCCATGTTCCCCAGCAACTGGTACACACAGGCTTATTGCCTCAAATACAGGAGATAGCACACAACCATCAGGGCTAGTAGCCATTGATAGCCTTTGCCTCCAGGAATTTATCTAACCCGCTATAAGGCCATGGAGTACAACCCCCTGCTCAATGCAGGAATCCACCTTAAAGCATCCCTGACAGATGGCTGTCCAGCTGCCTCTTGAAGGCCTCTAGGGTGGGAGAGCCCACAACCTCCCTAGGTCACTGGTTCCATTGTCGTACTGCTCTAACAGTCAGGAATTTTTTCCTGATGTCCAGCTGGAATCTGGCTTCCTGTCACTTGAGCCCATTTTTTCATGTCCTGCACTCTGGGAGGATCAAGAAGAGATCCTGGCCCTCCTCTGTGTGACAACCTTTTAAGTATTTGAAGAGTGCTATCATTCTGCTGAGACAAGTGCCATGCTGGAAAATATAAGTGGGGGAAAGTCAAACCGAATGGGGGACAATACGTTAAATATCACGTACTAACAGAAATGATGTAAATGGTTGCGAAGTTTCTCATGGAATTATTTGCAGACACCAGAACGAACTCCATTGCATAATCCATGAAACATGCATGGGGTGGATTTCACACAATCCGGACATCACTACCTGCACTACAGAGCATCATGCTCAAGCCAGCCCTGCCTGGGACCTTTATAGCTGAGAAATTCACAGTATGGCTAGGAAGTGTTCAAATGGAGAATGCCCTCTGCATCCCTGTTCTCCAACAGGCAGAATATCAAAAGAATCCAAAAGAAGATCAGGAGAGAAATTCTGTACGATACCTGCCAGAGCTTGCAAGTGAGTGCAGGAAATGTATCCCACAATTCTTTGGTCCTGAGGTGTAATTCCCACTTGCACCTGGAAGGGGAAGAAAAGAGAGAGAATAGTTAATGTACTATCAGATTTCCTTCTAGGGTCAAAGTTTCAGAAGCCAGCATGAGAACTATTTTTTTCCAGGAAAGATCTTCTGCAGGCAGATATCTTCTCAAGGGAATAGACACTGTTGTAGAGGGTTGGTCCATTAGATAATTCCCCCCTCCCTCCTTCTATGTTTTGGCATGGCATCAGGAGAAGCAACCGCTTGAAACTAACACTTGCTGCTAGGCACGGTCTGATGATACCATTCCGGCAAGGTGGTTTTTGCAAGCAAGATTTCCCTGTGTAGCCCAGATCTGATAATGCAACCAGTTTCTCAGGGCCGGGTGTGTTGTTTTGGCATCTCACTGCCAAAGGGAAAGACAACAGATGGAACAGAATAACAGATTTGCTTTAGGCACCTGAACTCAGAAAGGTAGCAAGACAGGATTGTTTTCCGCCCCCTCTGGGGAGGCAACTGACACCTTGGAAAAAGTTTGTATTACATATTGATCTGTCAGCCCTGCTGTGCTCCTGCTCAAAGTCTACTTTTAGCAATGGGGGCATCAGTTTACATGTCTCCGTCTTTTCACATGGCTTGTAATTAAACTATGGAATTTGCTACTTCAAGATGTAGTGATGGCCACCAATTTGGATGGCTTTAAAAGGGGGGTGGATAAATTCCTGGAGGAGAAGGCTAGCAAGGGCTACTAGTCCCGAGGGCCATGTGCTACCTCCAGTATCTAAGGCAGTATGCCTCTGTACGCCAGTTGCTGGGGAACATGGGTGGGAGGGTGCTGCTACACTCGTGCCCTGCTTGCGAGTTTTCTGTGGGCAGCTGATTGGCCAGTGTGTGAACAGAGTATTGGACTAGATGGACCCTTGGTCTGATCCAACATAACTTCTCTCTCTCTCTCTCTCTCTCTGTGTGTGTGTGTGTGTGTGTGTGTGTGTGTTAAGATTCACAGCAAGGTTTGAAGGGTGATTCTTAGCTATATTCAAGATAAAGGATTTATTTATTTAATAATTATATACCCTACTTTTCCCCTCCAAAAAAAGCAGTTGCTCAAAGCTGCTTACACAATAACTATTAATGTTAAAAAATGTAAAATAGAAATATGTAATAGAAAACATAATATATATATATGGGTGAAGATAGTACCATTTCCCCACTGGGGATGGTGGGACTGTCACAGGAAAATACGAGGCTGCTTTAAGCTGAGTCGTACCCTTGGTCCATCTAGCCCAGAATTGTTGACGCTGACCGGTAGCAGCCCTCCAGGGTTCTGGGTAGGAGTTTTTCCAGCCCTACCTGGAGATGTTGCAAATTGAACATGGGACCTCCTGCATGCAACGCAGGTGCTCTATCACTGAGCTATGGCCCCTCCCACTGTAATTTTCCCCACTGGGGATGCTGGGACTTCTAGTCCCAGTCTGGTACATCCTTTTCCTTTGTAGCCCCTTGGGGGAGCAGGGGAAAGAGGAGGGGGTGTTGGTGGACACTCACATTTGTGAGGCAAGGAGGGCTCTACAAACATGAGCGCATTGCCTTCTGGAGTGCCCCTTTTTCAAATGCTTGCAACATGCCCGGCTCTTAGTGGCTGGAAGGAATTTCAGCAGCTGCACATTCCGTATTTCCATTTGAGCCACAGTTAAGGTACAACGGATCTGTCCCCCTTTGCACCTGGTCACCGTAGCGCCAGTAAAGGCTGGTGGCTCCAGTTTCAGTGGAGCTTTGAATCTGCTCTGGGTTTCAGCCAGAACCAGTCAGAACTTGAAAGGAGCTCTCCAGGGTGCTGCTCCAAGGGATTGCTTTGCACCTCAGAGAGCTCCTTTAGAATTCTGGCTGGTTCCGACTGAAACCTGGAGCAGATTCACAGCCCCACTGACATCGGAACCACCAGCTTTCACTGCGTAGCTCTCAGAGAGAAGAAAGACGGATGCGGCACACTGCAGCAACATGGTAAAGCTGGTTCCATGTTGCAGGTTGGGCCTCAAGCATCCCAGAGGAGGGGAGGCCACTTTCCCTCTCATCCCTAAATGACATGCCTGTGTGGCATGTTTGAGCAACCAAGAATGGACGCCATCAAGACCTAACGTATCCACTCACACCATAGGTGATGAAGAGGAAACACATCGTGAAGAACGTGGAGAAGAGCAGGCATTGATTTGCGTAAGATTTACATATGCTGATCTATACATGTATGGATGCAAATGTAGGGCCGGGGAAAATGAACATAACTCAAATAGAAATCTGATTTTAAAAAGTGTTACCTTAAACCAAAAACAAACTTGAAAACAAAATAGGTTTAAGGAAATTGATTAGAAACAATAGGTCAAATTCTGGTGTAACTACGCCTGTTGAAATAAAATCATGTGTCCATAGAAAATATATTTAATCATAAAACAAATATATACACTTAAAATTTGAACAGAGTGGTCCACAAACATAAATTCCAAACGTGTTTCAACCCACAAGGTCCATCAGTGGGGAAAGAATTTCATACAGATTTTTAAAAACTTTATGCAATTTTTTTTTTTTTTTTTTAAAAAACATTTTTATGCCCCAGATACAAGGATTTCCAATAGGACCAAAAACTGACTCCTATAAATCTTCAAGATATAGCAAAAATGATGGGGGACTAGGCGTTCCCTCCTGTCTCCAAGAAACCTGACTCCCAAGCTGTGTCTGAAGCGTGAATAATATCTCTAGTTCATGCAGGCTTGCGAAAGGCACTGACTGGCATGATAAGCTGGGTCCGAACTGGATGCCCCTTCAAATGGAGGACACCTTCGAATAGAGAACTGCCCTCTTACAGTTCTTCAAACGCCGGACTGTCTCCCGTATATAGGAACAATGCTGGCTGCAGGTTTTGGAAGTGCTGGGGAAAGGCACCGTCAACGGACCCTCTCCACCTTCCTACCACCAGATGGTAACGTTCTTCCTCCTCTTTGTTATCATTGCTACTACTGGCTTGCTTGAGAGATGGAGAGCCAGGAATCAGGTAAGAGATGCTCTGCTTTCTCCCCACCACTGGAGATGTTCCTCCTTCTCCCCACCACTGTGGGCTGGGCCAGAGCGAGGGGCAGGTGAACAAGCAGGTGGCAATGGGAAAGAGGAGGAGGAGCATCTCCAGTGGTTCTTTTCGGTGGGCCGCTGCCTGGGTGTGGGCCCTCCTATGGGCACTACGGATATTGCAGCCGCCTGCCTGGATGAGAGCTGAAACAGGAGATGCTGCAGTTGCTGGATTTTGCTCACCCCCCACCCCTCTCTCTGCATGTCTAGACCTAGAGAGGGCAGGGGGAGGATCACATGATATGGTGATTGAGAGATCCTCCCCCTCAGTCCACACACGGTGCGTGACGTCCCGGGAGGAAGGAGGACGTCACACCCGCCATTTTTTTATTGGAAATGAGCGCATGAGCGCTGCAGCGATACAAGTAGGTTTTTTTTTTTTAAAAAAAAATGATCCCGCTTTCCCTCTCCCACCACTGATGGTAACGGAGTTCCTGAGGAGTTCTGTGCCCAGCTCATCGCATTTACTAATGAGGAGCTGGGACAAAACTGGGATGGCTGCCCACACCTCCCATGGTCTCTGGACGATCCCGAGACGGTGGGAAAAGTCGGGATTAAAGCTGTCCCACTTATCCCGGGGAAAGGGAGGGATCAACCCTCTCTGCCCCCAGGATCCCTTGTGCGTCATGTGGATGCACAGGGATGATTCCGGGGCGATCCCTGGGTTAAGCTCTCATCTAGACATGCCCCCCCCTCCAGCAAGTGCAGAGGGATTTGCGCTGGATTTCTCCAGTCATAGGATCATAGAACAATAGTTAGAAGGGACCTATAAGGCCATCAAGTCCACCCTCCTGCTAGGTGTAGGAATCTACCTCAAAGCATCCCTGACAGGTGGCTGTCCAGCTGCCTCCTGAAGGTCCCTCCATAGGTAACTGGTTCCATTGTCGTACCACTCTAACAGTCAGGAAGTTTTTCCTGATGGCCAGCTGGAATCTGGCTTCCTTTAACTTGAGCCCGTTATTCCGTGTCCTGCACTCTGGGAGGATTGAGAAGAGATCCTGGCCCTCCTCTGTGTGACAACCTTTTAAGTATTTGAAGAGTGCTCTCATGACTCCCCTCAGCCTTCTCTTCTCCAGGCTAAACATGTACTCAAGCTCTTTCCACAGCTGTTGGGAAAATTGACTCGGATTGCGAGATTTCAGCACAGCATTTTTCACCCATGAGGACTAGATTATTATTATTTTAATGAGCTGAAATCTTCAGGAAGCGGAGTTGTGCATCCAGGACCGCCTCCTTCACTCCTGTGCCCCTGTCAAACTTCAGCAGGCATGCCCAAAGGGCTGTGTGCGACAAAAAAACAGGCAGAACTACCCCAAATATCATTAGCGCTTCATCGGCCTCATCAGTAAAAAAAAAAAAAAAATGCATGCAAAGATGCGAACACTAGGGAAAATAACATTAAAGAATGCATCTCATTAGGAAAGTTGTGTGCAAAAGATGTGCACGTTACATACACAAAAACGCTTATGAATTTTCATACAAACTTGTTTTTTTTTAAAATTCTCAACCTTGGGGATGTACCTAACTGAAGTTTGGAAAAAAAATGAGAAGCAGACAGAAACTGAAACTGAGAGATTCGTCACTCCCTACCGGGTCTCCCTAGTCTTAATTTGACTACACTACAAGAAGTTCTTAATTGGGGCAAAAAGAAAAAAAAATAGAATCAAGTGGATGGGAAGGGTGGAAAAACCAGCTGCTAGAATTTGGGGTGGTGGTGATAGGCTCCCTCAATAGGAGCCTATAGCCCCTGAGGTACAGAGGGTGACATTTATTTATTCATTTAGAGTATTTTTATCCGCACCTCAGCCAAAAGGCTCTCGGAGCGGCTTACAATGTATCAATAAAGGAGACCCTACCCTCAGGCTTACATTCTAAAAAAATGACATGACACACAAGGAAAAGTGGATGGGGAGGGAAGAGGGAGAAAATAAAAAGATATTAAGGAGACTGCTTAGGCTGGTGGGAAGGCCCTGCTCCGTCGTCTCATCTCCCAATTGAGGGGCAAACCAACAGCTCCTTCTTCCCCACAAGGTGAAGATGTTAGCCCTGGGGGGGGGGTCCAATTGAAGCAGGCTCTGATGGTCCCTGCCTGCTCCAGTCTCCCTCGCATCTTCTTGCCCACAGGGTGAAGATGGCAGTTAGTCCATCGTGAAGTCCCAGTAGACGTTTAATCCTCTCTGCCCCAGTGTGATCCACTTCTTTCTCCTCCCCTCCATACCTGTGTTCATAAGAACATACGAAGAGCCCTGCTGGATCAGACCAAGGGTCAATCTAGTCCAGCACTCTGTTCACACAGTGGCTAACCAGCTGTCGACCAGGGACCCACAAGCAGGACATGGTGCAACAGCACCCTCCCACCCACGTGCAACTAGTGCTCACAGGCTTACAGCCTTGGATGATGGAGGTTGCACATGACCATCAGGGCTAGTAGCCATTCAATGATAGCTGGGGCAGGATGGTCTCATTTTGAAGCCACCACAAGTGACACATTGAGCACTGCACCTACTCTGGCCTGCAAAGCTCTTCAGCCCTATACAATATGATTTGTACCATGAACCCCAGACTGAGCGAGCAGTTTGAGGACTGAAGCCACCACTACGGACATCTGGCAACAGAGGCACAGCCTTTTCAGAGAGCAGACGGCCAGTTACCCTTAGGGGAAGGCAAAAGCCACATTTTCCTCCAAGCTTTGGAAACATTTTTTTTCCTCCAATGCTGAGTGCCCAGTGCATAGTTGGCTTCAAATCTGGGGCTGATCAAGATTTTCAGAAATCCCTTTTTTATGAGTTTGGCATTCTTGCTCTCTTGCCTGTAGAGCTCCCTGGTGCTTTACAAAGCACCTATGTTAGCTCCGCCAAATTAATGTATTATTTAAACACGGTCAAAGAAAATTAAATGGAAGCATGAAATGGTGGGGGTAGCTCTAATCTCTTGCTGGTTGCTTTTTTGCCCGCTATTGGATTCTCTTCTGGCCTTAGGGAATTCACAAACACAAGATGTGGTGAAAGCCGCTCTCTGAGATGCCTTTAAAAGGGAAGAATTGAAGGATATTGGAGAGGTTATTAGCCATGACAGAGAAACAATCACTCAGCCTTGCCAAATACTACCTGCCATTACATGTCAACTATCAAATATTGAAGAGTAGTATAGCTGGGTAAAAAAAGAGGAACACACTCCTGCAATTTTAATAGGTCTGTAGAAGAGGGCATTTCAGCAGCTGTAATTTGTCTGCTCTTCTACACAGCTTTTAAAGATTCAAGAGCCCTGTCCTCTTTTACACCTGCTCACCCTACTCTGCAGTATTTTGTCATTGGCATGCAATGGCAGGTAGTATTTGGCAAGGCCAAATTTAGTGACTGATAATAGACCTGTCAGTTTTTGAAGGAACCCCTTTGACAGCACACTCATGTGTGACAATTGGTAGCAACGGTTTAAGCTTTCTGTCATGAAGAATGTCACCTGCTGATTTCTTCACCTCTGTTAAAGGCACAGGAGCAGGGCAGGGTTGTGTTTTTTCTAGACATTTGGCAACTCTAAAATAATTGAAATTATTGGGTTTTAAATACAGATATTAAATACAAGTAGGGCCTGTAACAAACTGTTGCAGTGTGGAGTGCTTCTGTCCGGTGTGCCAGCAACCCAGCCATGACATTTTTCCGATACTCTGTTCCATAACCCACCCACTCCCAACGCTCCGCTTTTTGCATCCACTGAGCAAATTTAGCCTGCATTGGATTGTTTTGAGAGTCCACCCTCTAAAGATAATTCAATACATTTATTTTATGTTTCTGCAAATCATGGACCTTCCATTGTAATAGGGTGACCATAGGAAAAGGAGGACAGGGCTCCTGTATCTTTAACAGTTGTATAGAAAAGGGAATCATTTGTATGCATTCAGCTACTGGTGAAATTTCTTCTGCATCACAATAGTTAAAGCTGCAGGAGCCCTGCCCTCTTTTGTATCTGGTCACTCTAGTATAGCTCCTGCAGCTTTAACTGTTGTGATGAAGAGGGAATTTCACCAGAAGCTACGGTACATGCATACAAATGATTCCCTTTTCTATATAACCATTAAAGATACAGGAGCCCTGTCCTCCTTTCCATATGGTCACCCTACATTGTATTATTATATTAACATCCCACCCATTTTTTCCTCTTGCAAGAAGTCCAAGGGACTTAAATGGTTATCCTCCTTCCCTATTTTACCCTCACAACAACCCTGTGAGGACTTTGGGCCAGTCACCCAGTGAGCTTCATGATCTAGTGGGGACTAGAACCCACGTCTTCAGTGTCCCAGTCCAACACTCTAACCACTGCACCACACTGGCACCTAAGGACTGGCACTCAGAGAACAAGTTTGCTGTTAGGAGAAATAGGATGACCATATGAAAAGGAGGACAGGGCTCCTGGATCTTTAACAGTTGTATTGAAAAGGGAATTTCAGCAGGTGTCATTTGTATATATGGGGAACCTGGTGAAATTCCCCCTTCATTGCAACAGTTAAAGCTGCAGGTGCCCTGCCCTCTTTTAAATCTGGTCACTCTAGTATAGCTCCTGCAGCTTTAACTGTTGTCATGAAGAGGGAATTTCACCAGGTGCTGCATGCATACAAATGACACCTGCTGAAATTCCCTTTTCTAGGCAACAGTTAAAGATACAGGAGCCCTGTCCTCCTTTTCATATGGTCACCCTAGGAGAAATGGAAGGAGCGCCTTCATTTCAGGGCCTGCCCTTTAACAGCAGCCAGACATGCAGAGATTAAGCTGGGAATCTTTTCCCGGCTTGCTTCTTTCCGTGCTGGGGAAAATATCACTCGCACCTGTCCTGCGTCTCAGACACTTCTTAGAGGGGGCAGGAGCTGGCAGCAAGCAGCAAGCAACCCAACCTCCATTTCCCACTACCATGCTTCTTTCCAGGAATAAAGAAAGACGAAAAGTCACGGGAAAGATTCTCATATTCTTCTTTAATCCACGGAGGGACACAGACGCGCACCCTTTTTGATTTCATATCAAAAGACAAGAGATGCTGCATACTCATTCTCTCTTAAAATTCTACCGCTGCTTTCCCCCAACCTGATGGCCTCCGGATGTGTGGGACTACACACCCCATTATCCCCAGCCAGCATGGCACCAGGTCAGGGAAGACTATTCCAGTGCATCCATTCAGTGTGGATTCCAGCCAAGTCTTGCATTAGCACGGTGTGTATATATCAAATATTTAGATTACCGCCTAGGAAGAAGATGGGAGGCTTGTTTTTAAAAGCTGACACGGACAGTCCCAGGACAGGTCTGCAGACTGAAATAGGCATAAGAGGAGTTGCAAAAGCTAGAATGGCTATGAAACCTCAGTGGTTTTATCTGTTCCTTCTTCTGAACGGTAGGTTGGACAGTGAGATCCATAATGGCTCACACAAGAGGCTTGTACCAGGGACAATGAAACTTTGGACGCTCCTCCACCCTATAGCTTGGACAGCTATCCTCTAGCAACAGTGGAGGCTGATGGCTCTGATGTCAGTTGGGTGGTGAATCTGCTCCGGGTTTCAGTCAGAATCAGTCCGAACTCTAAAGAAGCTCTCCAAGGTACTCAATACGTGCTGGTAATAATCTCCTTTTGACCCCACTCACTCTACCTTTGCCCACACCTACTTTCTCTTTGGTCCTGCCTACAGATGGAATGTGGTCTTTGAGACCTTTCCCAGATTGGAATTTGGCCTTTAGGTGGAAAAGGTTCCCCATCCCTGTTTTAGGTCCTGGAAAATGTTGTAAATTGTAGCACCCAGCATGCTATTTTTTAAAATAAAAAGTAAGGCTGTGCACTCTGCCCCACTCTCGATCTGCAATTTGCAGATCGGGTCCACTCCGCCCCGCCCCGCCCCGCCAGGGTCTTCCTGTTTGAGTCCTCGGGCTCAGTTGAAGCAGCCGCGAGGCCGTGGACGGATGCAGGTAAGACCCCCCTCCCCCTTGCCCCCTTACCTGGCTCCACCGCTGTCGCCACATGGGTGGCGGCGGCAGCAGCAGGGCCAAGTAAACCCCTTACCTTTTTTGCGGAGCTCTGGATCGAGGCGAAGAATCTGCCTTCACCTCGATCCGCTCCACGACGCTCCGCTGCTCCCCCGATCCTCTCCGCCTCCGCCTTAAGGGGAAGCGAAGCACCCCAATCCGCTTCTGCTTCTCCTGTCTGAGGAGAAGCGGAGCACAACCCTAATAAAAAGTGCTCCGTGCAGGATTTTGAAACCACACAGATGTTAACCCAATACTTTCCAGCCATCCTAGAGGATCTGGGCCAGGTTCACTAGTCCTGTTTACCCGGATTCCTAATACTCAGGGGGGACCTTTATTCCAGCTTCCTTTAGCAAAGACTTGGAATCGATAATTATGTCTATCAATCCTCCTGATAGCTGGCAAAGAAGCTAACTTGCCTGCAAAGGGGGTAGGAAAAAAAATGTTTGCAGGCTTGCCTAGATGGGTAATAAATCAATGACTCAGCTTCGGACTGCTGGAAGCAGACTGGTTTTTAATCCCTTAATCCTTAATATATTCACAGGCTGAAAGGGAGTCAGAGGCATGAGCAATGCCCAGATTCTGGGGAAGTTTTACTTGTTTGATGAAAGCCCAGGACTGCGAAAGAATTGGGCTTTACACCTACAGCCCCTCAATGGAGATACAAATGGGCTAGATGGACCAACTAGCTATTTATTATGATACTTATACTAGGGCTCTGCACTGCTCCAGGTCAGGATCCTGAACCGGAGTGGGCCGAATCCAGATGGAGACCGGATCAGGTTGAAGCAGTCAGGAGTGAGTCAGACTGGGTCCAAAGAGCTTTGGCGCATTTTGACCTGAACCGGGATGATGCCAAGCCACTGCCAATGCCCACCCAGGCATCCATCCTCTGTCCGAGCCACCATTTTAAAGAAATATGGCAGTGTTGTCTTTCCTTAGATCTAATGTTGCAAACCTTGGTGGCCATAAAGCGCCATTTCTGGAGGATGGACAGTTGCTGGGCATGAGCAGACAGGTTGGAAAGGTTCTGTGGGCAGACGGGCAAGTGGCGAGTGTGGGGCAGAAAATCTGAAAAATTTGTGCTTTGGAAGTCCAGATCTTGCTTTGGATACAGATCCAAAGCAGCTCAAACAAGGCCCAAATTGGGCCAAGGTGGACCAGTGCCAATTCAGAAGCTCTGAAATGGGCAGCGGTTCCTGCACACCCTTAAATTATACCCTGCCTTTTCTTACACTAGCAAGGAACCGCAACTGCTTCCATCCATTTTCTCCTCGCAACAACCCTGTTAGGCCACCTGCTCCTAGTGACACTGTGATCATGGCAGGCAGGCCATGGGCCCCTCTGCATGGAACCGAAACGGCAGTAGTGCACTCTTCCTCTCAACCTACATTTAGAAGTTTGGTAAAACCTCATTTTAGCACTCCAAGGTCTCTCTCTCTCACACACTTTTTTTTAATAGATTTTTTAGAGTGCCTTCTACAAACTCCGGTTGGTGGCCCAGCTACGCCCCTATCTAGACAGGGATAACCTGGCTTCAGTTGTCCATGCTCTGGTAACCTCCAAGTTAGATTACTGCAATGTGCTCTACGTAGGGCTGCCTTTGAAGACGGTTCGGAAGCTGCAGCTCGTGCAAAATGCAGCGGTCAGATTGATTTCGGGAACCAGAAGGTTTGACCGTATAACACCTGCTCTGGTCCGCTTGCACTGGCTGCCTGTATGTTTCCGAGCCCAATTCAAGGTGCTGGTTTTGACCTATAAAGCCTTACACGGCTTGGGACCACAATACCTGACGGAACGCCTCTCCCAAAGTGAATATACCCGGTCACTACGGTCAACATCTAAGGTCCTCCTCCGGGTGCCTACTCCGAGAGAGGCTCGGAGTGTGGCAATGAGGGATAGGGCCTTTTCGGTGGTGGCCCCCAGACTATGGAATGATCTCCCTGACGAGGCTCGCCTGGCACCAACGCTGCTATCTTTCCGGCGCTAGGTTAAGACTTTCCTCTTTGCCCAGGCATATGGCGGCACATCTTAATCACCCACATGTTTAGTTTTTTTAACGGCTTTTAATGCTTTATGTGTGCATGTTCTGTGTTTTAGAGTTTTAAATTTTATATACTTGTTTTTACCTCAATTTTAGAATTTCTGTAAACCGCCCAGAGAGCCCTGGCTATGGGGGCGGTATATAAGTGTTATAAATAAATAAATAAATAAATAAATAAATAAATATGGTAAGTGTTGTACAATTGGATCAACTAATTCAGTCACTCATTCACTCAATCAATCTGTTTTTTCTATACCTGGCAAAATTGGACTGGCAATCCACTGGCCAGGATCAGGCACCAAGAAAACAGGATTGTCTGACCTGCACGAATTCTGCCAACTCAGCACAAGGTGCACAGCCTCTCACATGCTGCATACTTTGTTCTGGATTTGCTACTGCTAGGGAAATGTCACTCCACTCGTCTTCTGACTTTGGCAATTTCGGTAGGTATTACCTATATTTTCAAGCATAGCTTTGTAGCCAGAAGGGCCAGGAACTTGCTTTTTTAAAAAGAGGAGAAAAGAGAGCTGAGATTATCAAGTTGATTGTTCTGCCCTGTATTTTATGTTGCCCTTTTCTTAGGTCCACACAGAATCTTAACATAAATATATATATATATATATATCAGAGAGGGGTTGGGGGGAGAGACAGAGAACAGGAACGTAGACAGGGAAAATGGAGCCATTACAAACTTGATGGCAACAGGAATCAACCACCACATAAACCCAGTTATGTTGACTTTACTGGGCTATGAATCTGGCTGTTTATGAGTTTGGGCAGCTGCTGACACTCCTACTGCCCTCGCTTTCACTTGAGTGTTTGGCTGTACTTTCTGTCCCTTGTCCGTAATCGGCACCGTGAACTGTTCACATATACATACAGAGAAGACTATAGAGAAGGCGTCTCTTGAGACAGAATGCTATAAATCTTGGAGAATTCCAAGCATCAGCTCCCATTTGCAAATTAAGCAGCGTCCTCTAATTCTCAAAGGACGTTTTCTTGAAAATGGAGCCATTGCACAAAACTAGAATAATAAGAAAAATATATGAACATAAGAAGAGCCCTGCTGGATCAGACCAAGGGCCCATCTAGTCCTGCATTCTGTTCAAACAGTGACTAACCATGGGAAGCCTAGGAGCAGGACATGAGTGCAACAGCACCCTCCTGCCCATGTTCCCCAGCAACTGGTGTATATAGGCTTTCTGCCTGAGATACTGGAGATGTCACCTAACCCTCAGGTCTAGTAACCATTGATGGCTTTCTCCTCCATGAATTTGACTAACACCCTTTTAAAGCCATCCAAATGGTGATGAGGCTCAGAGACAAGTAACTCAGCCAAGAATGCCATGTGGGGCCAGGGGCATTCTGGGAAATAAAGATGGCTCTGGAGGATGTAGCTTCACAGGGAAGCCTGCCAGGTGATGTTTTTTTTTTAAGTGATCATTCTTTTTTTTTAAAAAAAATAAAATATAAAATTAAGTGAAATGAAAAGTAAGAGGGGCAGGGAGCTGGGCAGATGCCAAGAGAGGTGGCTGTGGGCACATTCTTGCCCAATGGCACCATCTTGGAGACCCAAGGAGTAGGGTTACTAGAGCTGCATAGCCAATGTTGTGAAACTCCCTCCTGCAATGATAGCATCTCTTCCATCTCTCTGAAAGTGTGAAATATTTGGTGCATTGCAAAAGAAATTAATTATCATGCTTGCTTGTTTGCTGCCTGGGATGCCTTATCCCCCCTCTCTGCCACCAGTCTTCAACAATACACTTTGTGCCTTAGCTCATGCTGCGTGTTTACCTCTCCAAAATACCATCTGTCACTCAAAGCTGTCTCTCAAACCCTACTTGAAAAGTTTTATTGGGAGGAAAATTCTTGGAACACTAGTTCATGAGAACAGGTGGGTTTCAAAACCCAAACTTATAAGCGCTTGAATGTACATTATTGTTATTGTTCTAAAATTATATGTGAATTGTAGTCACTTGAGTGCAGGAATTGTAGTCACTTGGTGCACTCCTCACCAAAACAACAACAACCATATTAAAACATAATCCAAACTACAGAAGGCTTAGTTCTTAACTAAGTGCCTCATCATGTTGGTGTGTGTGTGTGTGTGCGTGTGTGTGCGGGGGGGGGATAAAAAACACTGGGCCTGGGTTCAAATTGCTACTCAGCCATAAACTGCCTTGGATGGAGCACCTTAGGTAAGACACTGTTGCTTTGCCTCAATTTCCCACCTGTAAAATTGGAATAACGAACATCTAGCTCACAGCTAGGGTTGTAATATTGAATGAACTAAGGATTATGGAGTTCTTTGCACAAAAAGGTGGCATAAAAAGCATTTTAAAAGATCCAGAGGAGTCTAAAATGATGATCACAACTCACAGAGAAGTTCTCCTTTGTAGGCACCATTGAAAGGACCAGGGGATGCAGAAGGACACAGCTCCTATTCATTTCAATGTGGTTAGCATAGGAGAATAACTGAGTGCAACGTGATGGAATCAAAGCAACACAAAAAAACCCAGTATGTATAAATAGTAGATTTCATTGGTATCTGACAGCAACTTTGTTAGGGCTGAGTGTATTCTGCAGACCATTACATAATATGCATTCTACATTTGGGAATCCCAAATTTGGAAAGTGGACTTGTATCAAAACATCCCTCATTGTTTTTCCACACTCTGTTATGTTTCCAAGTTTCAGATAAATCAACAGTTGCTCCTGTAGCCTAGTGGCATGAAAGCGTCTCTGAGCTCTGATCCATGAGGACTAGAAACTTTAGAAATAAAATAAAATAAAAGTTCTAGAGTTGACCCATTTTTATTTTTATATTTGTGAATTTCTATTTTTGTGTAGAAATGTGCATTTTCAAGACAGGCAGATCAAACAGATGTGCAAATTATTATTATTATTATTATTATTATTATTATTATTATTATTATTATTATTATTATTATTATATCCTGCCTTTTGCCCAAAACAAAGAATATTTTTCTCTAGTATTCTTTTTTTTAAAAATTAAGGTCTTGGATAGCAGGGATTGCTCAGATGCAGAAATCAAAACAGAAAGTGCTGTGTTTTTTTTATGGGTTTGGGGAACTGCGAAGTCCTTCAGGTAGCACACAGGAAGGAAAAGCTCAAAAAAGGTCCTGAACCTTGGAGTTCTCTAAATTATATTTTGACGTGTGTTGTTTGTTTGTTTGTTTGTTTTACAAGAAAGAAAAGACTTAATAATTATAAAATTAGTTTCAGCTCAGCGGTAAAATTCCATAGGAACTTAGGAAGCTGTTTTATACTACGCTAGACCCTCGGTCGAAGCCAAATATTGTTGACCTTGGCTGGCAGCAATTGTTCTCCAGGGTTTTGTGGAGGATTCGTTCTTAGCCCTACCTAGAGATGATGGGTATTGAACCTGGGACCTTCCTGCATGCAAGCAGCTACTCTACCACTGAGCTACAACTCCTCCTTATGCCATAAATCCTGCATTTGTGTGGTGGCCTCCCGGACTTGCAAAATACACACAGCCCTGCTCCTCACATTCAGACCTGAAGAACTGCGAAAAGGTTTGATATGGAAGGAGTCCTACCTTAAGAAACAGGGCTCCCTTAGAAGACAGGGAGTCTGTTCCTTTTCCGTTGGGATAACAGTGATAGGCAGCATCCAAAACTGGATAGCGACTGGCAAAAAGCAGGCCACTGTTCACAAATTTGAAGGTACAGCAGCCGTGGCAGCTGTAGACCCCAACGTCGTACAGAATGTATTCAAAGTAATGGTGGAGCTGCTCTTTCAACTTCTCCGCCGCCCTTTTGTCAAACACTTCCTGCAAGCACAGGAAGTCCAAGTTGGCGGGGAAGAAAGCGGAGATCTCGTGGTCAAAGGGCTCGTCAGTGTTCTTCTTTTTTCTCACGGAGGTCTTCTTCATGAGCGAGGCCTTGTAGAGGAGCTTGCTGTTGACAGTGCTTTGGTCCACTGGGCCATCTCCAGTGCGCACCTTCACCAGGGACTCTCGCGAGGCAGTGTAGCTATCCAGGCTCCCGGAATCCCCTTCCTTCGGCTTGTGATTTGGGGTCTGGCCTTTCAGGCTCTCAGCTTCAGATTCTGGAGAACGATCAGCCGGCCCCCTGCTATTATTCACTTGCCCCCCTGTGCCATCAGCGTCTGGTTCTGAAATGTGGCCATTGTCCTCTCCCCCTATGCGCACAATGCACGTGTTGCTGTCTTCTCCCTCGTTGGCCTCCCCTCCTCCTTTGGCATCTTTCCCGTCTTCGCCGTTGTTCGGACCGGAGTTGTCCCCTTTGTACTCCATGGACGTTGTCCTCTTGATGCCTACATTGACAGCACGGTTATTGCTATCTCCACCCTGAGGGGACACCAGGCTGCTGAAACTCGCCGCACTGATGGACGTGTTGGTGGGGGAATCTATGTAGATTTTGATCTGAGGCCTGCTCGCCCCGTTCCGGATCCGCCGCCCAATTTCCTTAGCTCGCGCCTGCGTGTTGAACACATTGTTGAATCTTGCCAAGGAGTCTGGGAGCAGGCAAACATTGGCACTGCCAAAGCAAAAGCTTCTTCCATTGCTGGCGGCTTTCCACTCAGTGAGTAACGTACTCCCGTTGATCTGGCTTTTGTCCTGCAGCCTGGAATAGACGTACGGCCGCCGAGCGGACTGGAGAGGCGACCATAACAGGAAACCGATCAAGGCAAAAGGAAGAGAGACCGCCAGCAGCGCTAGGTAGATGGGAGTGGTGATGAAGACACACAAGGCATGGAAGTAGCACGGGTCGTCTCCCCTCTGGCGCTTCTCGTAGGTGGTAGGCACAAATGAGGCCACGAGCCGGTCTCCGAGCCAGTAACATGGGAAGATTAAGCCCCAGGAGAAAGAGTGTAGCGCTGAAAGAAAGCCGTTGGGAAATGGGGAAGTGTATAAAACCATTGCAACTCAGTTAGGACGCCTCTTCAGGACCCTTCTACATGGTGTCACCACCGTCCGACATCCATCAGAACATGCGTTTGTGGGCAAAGGGGGGAAAGAAAATCCTCCTGGTAAGGTGTGTCTTCCAGACTGCAACGAGCAGCTACTACCTTAAGAGCACCATCTCATTTTGTTATGGAACGAAGGAAGCGAAACAAGAGTTCCTTTGGACTTTGGGTCTCTATAGGCTCCAAGGCATATCATTGCTCACTGCAAGGGGCCATGCTGGGCTAGCTGAGCAGGGGAACGGCAATCACCTGCAAAGGCAAAAAAGAAGAACAGCGATCATATTTAGAGGTCTGAATCACCAGATTTCATGAAAAAAAGTTGTTTAGTTGTTTCTTTTATTTTTTAAAATTGATATGCCGCTTTTCTGCTCCCCCCCAAAAAGAATGCTTCTCAAGGCAACTACAATAAAATCCAGAATTAAAAAAACACAAAACCTTGACTGAAGCTTAACATAAAAACAAATAAATTAGAAACAGAATTAAAACACAAGGTACAATAAATACTTGTTGAGATGAAAGGAGACTTTGGAGGTAGGCAGGAAGGCCCTGGCTTGTGTGTGCAGGGCCGGTGCCAGGCTTTTTTGCGCCCTAGGCAAGGTGACCTGCTTTCACCCCCTCCCACCCCACTGTATCCCCCACCACCCCAGGTAGGTGGAGACAGGTTACTTGTCCCTCTCCCGAAGTCCTCCTGGCTTGGCGGGACACTGCAGTGGGGTGGGCGGGCAGGCGGGCAACTCCACTTCCGTCCCCCCCCCCAGCTTGGCTTTGGCTGGGAGGGCCCAGCCGAAACCAAGCCAGGACACTGGGGGAGGGCAGTCAGACGGCTCCACGTTCTGATGTCCGGCGTGTGCCGGAAGTCAGAATGTGGAGGCCCCCACCCCCGCCCCCGCCCCCCAGTGTTCCAGGTTAGCTTCGGCTGCTAGGCGGCCACCCAGCTGAAGCCAAGCCAGGGACGCTGGGGTGGGGTGGGGGCGGAAGGGTTTGGAACGGCGCGCCCGGAAGCTGCCCTCACTTGGTCAGAGCAGCTCTGGGAGTGGGAGGGTGACTTCCGGGCGCGCCGTTCGGCGCCCCCTTACCACTGTGGCTCTCTAGGCGGCCGCCTAAGCGGCCTCTATGGAAGCGCCGGCCATGTGTGTGTGTGTATGTGTGTGTGAGAGAGAGTTTCTGCCCAATGATAATGACCCACTGGCCCTGGAATTGGACCGAACACTCTTACAAAACATCTCTCTATTGCAATCTTAAAAGCTTGATGGGAGGGGAGCGGAAGGATTATTTTGATATTCTCTCCCTCCCTCTCTCTCTCTCTCTCTCTCTGCTTGAGGCTCTGCTGTCACTTATTTTAGCTCTGCCTGCCTCTTAGCAAATGCTGCTTGCCAGTTACCTACAGGTAGTTCCTAGACAATATGATATGTGTCACATTTTATCACTTAAGCTAATCAGCCTTCAAACGACTTAGAAATCCATGAGTGGAACAAGAAATGAATGGCAAGAGGCATAATTTCAAGGCTGCAAACGCATCGTGGTCCTGGAGAATTGGAAAGTGCTTGCGAAAATGTCCATGCAAGGGCTCTCAGATGTACCATCATCAGAATTCTGTCTGTATAGTAAAAAAGCAATGGCATGATCAATCAATCAGTTAGAGGGTCCTCTGGAATGTGCTGCAGCTGCATTGTGGAACATGGAATATGGTTGCCAATTAGAGTTGCCAGGTGTCCTCTTTTATGCAAGCATCCCCTCTTCGATGGGGTGTCTTGGCCAATTCCAGTTGAAAGATAAAAAACAACAATAAAAATTGATGCCCATCCACAGTTTGCACCTAAACAGCAGACTGAACAGTAGGGTGGCCATATGGAAAGGAGGACAGGGCTCCTGTAGCTTTAACACTTGCACAGAAAAGGGAATTTCAGCAGGTGTCATTTGTATGTATGCAGCACCTGGTGAAATTCCCTCTTCAACACAACAGTTAAAGCTGCAGGAGCTATACTAGAGTGACTAGATTTAAAAGAGGGCAGGGCACCTGCAGCTTTAACTGTTGCGATGAAGAGGGAATTTCACCAGGCATAGAAATGACACCTGCTGAAACTCCCTGTTTCATACAACTGATAAAGATACAGGAGCCCTGTCCTCCTTGTCATATGGTCACCTATATAAAGAAGATGGTGGCTTTGGTTTGCCGAAGATCTACTGTTGCCAACTCTAGTGACCGGAAAAGTCAGGTTTTAGAAAGCCAAATTTGGGGGCTGAGCAGGAGTGGAGGGGAGTTCTATGGACCCCGTTGGCTTCATGCCCAGAAGCTGCAACAGGCGACCTGCTTTGGATTCAGAACCAAATCCAAAGTGGGTCTCGGTGAAGAGACAGGATGCACTAAACCACGTTCTGCTGAATGATGCAATGATGCAATGAATTGAGCATTGAACTTTGTAGACCCTGGTTCATATCCCCTGTCAGCCATGAAACTCACTCTGTAATCTACACTCCACCTAACCTGCCTCACAGGTTTTTTTCTGTGGATAAAATTGAGATGGGCACGTATACCATCATCCACAGCTCCCTGGACAAAGTGTGGGATTAACAACAAAAAAAGCACCATTCAATTAAAATGCAGATTCTGCCTGAGAGAGGATGCCCGTAGGACCAGGAAAAACAGATCTCTTTCAACTTTCCACAACAAAGCTTGAGATGATGCAGTAATGAATATGCACTAAAAGGAACCTTCTTGGTCCGGTATCCAAACGCCAAGGGAACATCAGCTCTGTCCAATCCTGTAATTATCCGGGACAGTGGAACCAGCACGGAGCACTCTTAGCTGTCTTCTGGGTTCTTCTAATGCTTTTAAAAGTCCCTGCCTAATTGTGTAATTACCCAGCAGAGCAGAAATCTCTAATCTGCTACTGTCTCTGGGGTAAATAACATACAGTTCTTTAGGGTGTGGAAACATCAAATGGAGAAGGGGCTCATTATACATCCCCAGCCAAACCGAGACATGTATTTCTGGTGGTAATGTCGTCTGGTGGCAATGCTGAGAAGAGGTCCGATTTGCATTTAATAGCTAGGTTACATTTCTTTCCCCCTCTTCCTGTGTTTCAACAGTAGCCACATAAGATACGCCAGAGTAGCTGAGACAGAGCCCAGAGTAATTTCTCGCTTTAAAGATCCATAAATTTCTCTTAAGTAAAACCTTCAGAAAAGAACATTTAGCGATCAGAGCAATCCCAAAGAGTTTGCCTGACTTCTGGTTACAATTTTGGTTTCCGCACACGGGATGGCTTGGCACAGGGTTGGGTGACATGGCAAAATTAGGTTTCCTGCTTTAAAAAAAACAAACCCAAAGACACCTCTCCCTTTCAATTATGGGTACCATTTCAGATTTCAGGAGGATTGGGAGAAGGAGATCTCTGTGCAGGGGTGGTGATGAAGACAGGATTCTCAGCAGACAAATAAGTGTGCATAGAGCAGGGATGTTGAACCTCATTTGGCCAAGGGCTGACCTCTATATTTGGGGGCTACATTCCAGGCGAGGATGGGGCCATATGTAAAGGAGGTGGTACCAAAAGTAAAAGGAGGTCATATACACACACACACACACACACACACACACACACACACAGCACATTGTAGCTTCAAGTTCTTACTGCCCGTAACTAACCCTTAAGGGAGACATTTTAACCATTTAGAATGGCAAAAATTGCGTGCTAAATGTTATGGAGTAACATAAATTATGTGAATTATTGCAAACTTCCTTATGGAACTATTTCTGTATTTTTTTCACACAATGGGAAAAATAATCTAATCCGTCTGTGAACGGGTGCCAAAACGAACAACACAGTACAATCCATGAAACAGATTTCACAAAATCCGGACATCCCTAGGAGACAACAAAGGTGCAGCCTTGAGAAATGCATGAGCACCCCTTTGCTCACCCCAGAAAGGCTGGAAGCTTTGTGTGCATTCCCAGCTGTTACACATGAAGCCCAGTGGTGTAGTGGTAAATTTTCGAAGTGCATTTGCTCATCATGGCAACTCTCATAGCTACGTCCCCCAAGGAGAGTCCAAAACACGGTGTTGCTCCCTGTCAACAAACTAGAATGTAAGCCTATGCGGCAGGGTCTTGCTATTTACTGTTTTACGCTGTACAGCACCATGTACATAGATGGTGCTATATAAATAAAAATTATTATTATTATTATTATTATTATTATTATTATTATTATTATTAATAATAATAATAGTTCTAACAGTTTTCATTTGCTGGGCACAGTTATTTTGCTGAGCTAATGGCTCCTAATTGCTGATTCAAGGTGAAGCCACCCAATGGCCCCATTCAGAAGACATGGCTTTAACCATGGATGGATAAGCCAGAAAGCCTGGCCGTATTTAGAAGACACCTTAAACCACGACTTTAACCACAGTGAAGAAAGCAAAAAGCCTTATTTACCATGGTTTAAGGTGTCTTCTGAACACGTCCTGGTTTTCTGGCTTAACCACCATGTTTAAAACCATGGTTTAAGGAGTCTTCTGAACAAGTCCTGGTTTTCTGGCTTAACCACCATGGTTTAAGCCATGGTTTAAGGTGTCTTCTGAACAGGTCCTGGTTTTCTGGCTTAACCACCATGGTTAAAGCCATGGTTTAAGCTTTCTTCTGAATGAGGCCAATATATACTTTGTATTACAACAGGAGACACCATATTGTTGCAGGAAAAATGATTTCTTCTTATCTACTGGCAGGACGGTTAGTAAGCCCCAAGGGAACAGGGTATTCTGAGGGGGGTGGCAGATGATGTCAGCATCCCTGCTCATCAAAAAGTGCTGGGACTGTGTCCCTCTGAACCCTGGCTCTGCTATACCTTGAGGCTGTCCCAGAAGCACATGCGGCCACCACTATCTCTGTCACTTCCTCTCTCTGAGAGCAGGATCAAACACAATGCTAATTAGCTGCTGCCCCTTCTGTCCAATCAGGAATCCAGTTGCTGGAGCAGAGTTGTACTTACAACATCGATATATATAGATATATATATGTGCCAAATGAACATTTGAGCAAATAACCACGAAGGCACAAAGCAAGACAAAACAAAAACCACTTAGACAGGCAGCTTGGAGCACGGAGACAGACAACTGCTTTCCCTTTGGAGCCAGGGGTGTGCGTGTGTCCTTCGAGGAGCAGCAGAGGGGTGGGGAAGCACAGCTCGCCCTGCAGCCAAAACACTCGCGCCCACACTTGTTTCGAAGTTGGTCTGTATGCAGCCTTAGACTCTCATTATGCTCAAGGGCCGGCTGTCAGTTGCAATTATTTTGAAATGGAATCCTGTTTGCTGCAGAGAGACCAGGCAAAATGTACCTTTGGTTTTCTGAGTAGGGAAAGAAAAAGGTTCAGGGGAAATCAATAGATGGATGAGTTGGAACCGAAGGAAGAAGGAGAGGTTCAGGCCAGGGTTGGGATGGGCGAATGAGCCACGTCTGAGATCCCTCTGACCCTCCGAACATGGTCTTGTTGCTCGACTCATGCCTGATTACTGTCTGGGTTTGGGATCATTGTTTGCTCTGTGTGAAGGAGAAATTCATGCAAAGTGAGCAGCGATTGAATGGGAGACCTGCACAAGTTTCCCCAAATTTGTGCAAATTTCCGAATTTGCAGAACTTTCCTCCATCGAGTAATGCGAGACGGATTTATTCTATGGAGTGAATTTTGCACAAATTAGGGAATTTGTGCAAAGTCAACTGGGAATCCGGAATGAGACGAATGTGACCATGTGCTCAGCCATTTGATGATATTTTCGGCGGACGCATGGTTACAATTGCACTCATATTCCGGGCTTCAAACTAGGAATGGGTGAACCCTCCTGCACCCGCCCCGTGCACTGCTGTTGTGACTTAGCATAAGGCAGCTTCCTATGAAGTCCAGCGAGGATGATCAGGGGTCTGGAAACAAAGCCCTATGAGGAGAGACTGAAAGAACTGGGCATGTTTAGCCTGGAGAAGAGAAGACTGAGCAGAGACATGATAGCACTCTTCAAGTACTTGAAAGGTTGTCACACAGAGGAGGGCCAGGATCTCTTCTTGATCCTCCCAGAGTGCAGGACACAGAATAATGGGCTCAAGTTACAGGAAACCAGATTCCGGCTGGACATCAGGAAAAACTTTCTGACTGTTTGAGCAGTACGACAATGGAACCAGTTACCTAGGGAGGTTGTGGGCTCTCCCACACTAGAGGCTTTCAAGAGGCAGCTGGACAACCATCTGTCAGGGATGCTTTAAGGTGAATTCCTGCATTGAGCAGGAGGTTGGACTCAATGGCCTTATAGCTATGGTCGTCTTAGTGGATGTTCTACACCTGAGTATTGACAGGGGGAGTGTGTCCCTGCTGGTGCTTTTGGACCTCTCAGCGGTTTTCATCACCATCAACCATGGTATCCTTCTGGAATACCTGGGTGGTTTGAGAATCAGGGGCACTGTGCTTCAATGGTTCCGGTCCTATCTCTTGGGGGGTGGGTGGGTTTCCAGATGGTGATGCTTGGGGATAGCTGCTCCTCAAAGAAGGAGTTGTCATATGATGTACCACAAGGCGCCATCCTACCCCCAATGCTGTTTAACATCTACATGAAACCGCTGGGAGAGATTATCTGGAGGCCTTGGGTGGGGCGCTATCAGTAAGCCTCCTCTTAATGAATGCTTGGTGGTGGTAATGGGCTGGATGAGGAAAAACAAACTGAAGCTGAATCCAGACAAGATGGAGGTTCTTACAGTCAAAAGCCCCCAACCTGGTTTTGGAGGTGTTCCAACCAGTTCTGGATGGGGTTACACTTCCCCTGAGAGTCTGCATTTGCAGCTTGGGGGTGCTGCTGGATGACAGCTCAGATAGATGTGACAGCCAGGAGTGCCTACTATCAATTTGGCTGATACGCCAGCTGCGCCCCTTCCTAGAGTTGGAAGACCTAAAGATGGTAGTGCACACACTGGTAACTTTGAGGCTCAACTTCTGCACTCTACATAAGGCCACCTTTGTGCCTAGTCCAGAAACTTCAAAATATGGCAACAAGTTTGATCACCAGTACACCTAGGGGAGCCATATTTCACCAATTTTAAAATCACTTCCCTGGGTGCCAATTAGTTTCCGGGCAAAGTATAAAGTATTGGTTATTACCTTTAAAGCCCTATGTGGTTTGGGTTCAAGTTAACTGCAGGATCGCCTTCTCCTGTGCAATCCGCCCCGCACACTCAGGTCCTCTGGGAAGAATTTTATATGTTTTAATCAGTTTTATGTATTTTATAACGTTTTTGTATTTTATGTTGTTGTTGTTATTATTATTATTATTATTATTATTATTATTATTATTATTATTATCCCCATCTAACTCTACTATTCTATGATTCTATAAATTTTGCAACGTGTTTATGATAGACTTTACAATGAGATTCCAGGAGATGGAATAGAAAAAGGAATGGCATTCCCCCACTTTTCCCTCCCCAGGACCCCACCACCCTTCCCATTCCCCCACACTGTATAGCAAGAAAGCACAAGGGTGCATTCAGGACTGGCACCCTATCCCAAATGTAAACCCTTTAGTACTGTACAACCTGGTACAGGAAGGTTCTGGAAAATATTCTTCTCTTTCCCCTCTCTGAAACCCAAACAGCGTGGGGTAGCTCTTGGGGTAGGTGGGTGAGGAGATGCAGGAACATTTTCTTGTTTAGTCTAGTTTACTAATGAATCCTTATGCTTACATGAAAGAAACTGAAAACATACCTTATTATGTCATTTTCTTTTCAAAATAGACATTACTATGTAACAGCTACAATCAAACAAGTTGCACCCTTCTCTTTAATCTCTCTCTCTCTCTCTCTCTCTCTCTCTCATCTGTCTGTCTATTTGGTTGGTACCCTGCCTTTCTACCAAAAAATGGCGCTGAAGGCAGCTATGGTTTTGTGGTCCTTGTTCCTAGTAAATCACAATGGTTGTTGTTTGGGGTTCCCTTGTGAAGCCTCCCTTGGTTCCTCCATTATTATTATTATTATTATTATTATTATTTATTTATTTATTTATTTATATAGCACCATCAATGTACATGGTGCTGTACAGAGTAAAACAGTAAATAGCAAGACTCTGCCGCATAGGCTTACATTCTAATAAAACCATGATAAAACAATAAGGAGGGGAAGAGAATGCAAACAGGCACAGGGTAGGGTAAGCAGGCACAGGGTAGGGTAAAACTAACAGTATAAAGTCCGCAAAACATCAAGTTTTAAAAGCTTTAGGAAAAAGAAAAGTTTTTAGTTGAGCTTTAAAAGCTGCGATTGAACTTGTAGTTCTCAAATGTTCTGGAAGAGCGTTCCAGGCGTAAGGGGCAGCAGAAGAAAATGGACGGAGCCGAGCAAGGGAAGGAGAGGCCCTTGGGCAGGCGAGAAGCATGGCATCAGAGGAGCGAAGAGCACGAGTGGGGCAATAGTGTGAGATGAGAGAGGAGAGATAGGAAGGAGCTAGACCGTGAAAAGCTTTGAAGGTTAACAGGAGAAGCAAGGCTTGAGCAAGGCTTGAGCTCCAAGCCCTCAGCTGATTTAGTCATCATGGAACAAGGGAGAAGTCATCTTATGGACTGGTGACTGTTTAAAGAACAGGAAGCAGAGAATCAATGGACATCTCCCACAATGGAGGGATGTAAACACACTGGGGGTCCCCCCACAAGGAACTGTTTTGCAATTGGTGCTTTTTAAACTTGTTCATAAATGATCTGGAATTAGAGGTGAGCAGTGAGGTGGTCAAGTTTGCCAATTAGGGGGTAGAAACAAAAATAGTTTGCAAAGGGCTACAATAAAAAAAAATAGTTTGCAAAGGGTCTCTTCAAATTGGGGGGGGCATTAAAATGGCTAATCCAGTTCATTGTAAGCAAGTGTAAAGTGATGCATTTGGGGGGAAATATCAGCTTCATATCTACAGTCGTGTGAAAAAGAAAGTACACCCCCTTGGAATTGTATGATTTTACATATCAGGACATAATAACAATCGTCTGTTCCTTAGCAGGTCTAAAAATTAGGTAAATACAACCTCAGAAGAACAACAACACATGACATATTACACCGTGTCATGATTTATTTAACAGAAATAGAGCCAAAATGGAGAAGCCATGTGTGAAAAAGTAAGTACACCCTGACTGCTTCCATAGGAATTAAGATGCTAAGTAGCAGACAGGTGCTGCTAATCAAATGCCCGTGATTAATTGATCATCAGCAAGTATGACCACCTCTATAAAAGCCAAAGTTTTTTCAGTTTGCTGGTCTGGAGCGTTCAGGTGTGTGTTAACACAATGCCAAGGAGGAAAGACATCAGCAATGATCTTAGAGAAGCAATTGCTGCTGCCCATCAATCTGGGAAGGGTTATAAGGCCATTTCCAAACAATTCTCACATTCTACTGTAAGAAAGATGATTCAAAAGTGGAAAACATTCAAGACAGTTGCCAATCTTCCCAGGAGAGGACGTCCCAGCAAAATCAGCCCAAGGTCAGACTGTGCAATGCTCAGAGAAATTGCAAAAAACCCAAGAGTTACATCTCAGACTCTACAGGCCTCAGTGAGCATGTTAAATGTTAAAGTTCATGACAGTACAATTAGAAAAAGGCTGAACAAGTACCGTTTGTTTGGAAGGGTTGCCAGGAGAAAGCCTCTTCTCTCTAAAAAGAACGTGGCAGCACGGCTTAGGTTTGCAAAGTTGCATCTGAACAAACCACAAGACTTCTGGAACAATGTCCTTTGGACAGACGAGACCAAAGTGGAGAAGTTTGGCCATAATGCACAGAGCCACGTTTGGCGAAAACCAAATGCAGCATATCAGCACAAACACCTCATACCAACTGTCAAGCACGGTGGTGGAGGGATGATGACTTGGGCTTGTTCTGCAGCCACAGGACCTGGGAACCTTGCAGTCATTGAGTCGACCATGAACTCCTCTGTATACCAAAGTATTCTAGGGTCAAATGTGAGGCCATCTGTTCGACAGCTAAAGCTTGGCCGAAATTGGGTCATGCAACAGGACAATGATTCCAAGCACACCAGCAAATCTACAACAGAATGGCTGAATAAGAAAAGAATCAAGGTGTTGCAATGGCCCAGTCAAAGTCCAGACCTCAACCCAACTGAACTACTGTGGTGGAATTTTAAGAGAGTTGTGCATAAACAAATGCCCTCAAACCTCAATGAACTGAAGCAACATTGTAAAGAAGAGTGGGCCAAAATTCCTCCACAACGATGTGAGAGGCTGATAAAGTCATACAGAAAACGATTACTTCAAGTTATTGCTGCTAAAGGTGGTTCTACAAGCTATTGAATCATAAGGTGTACTTCCTTTTTCACACATTGTCAATGGGCCCCAACAGTTGTCAGTGCCCTTCAGTACTACTAAAAAGCGGTAGTGTGGCTCCTGTCTTTTCTATACCACTTTCATAGTGTAGATTAGGCCTAAGTTTAACCTGGATCAAATGGTATATTTGATCAATTAGTAAATATATATTCAAGTAGGGGAAGGGGGAAGAAGCAAGAGAAGTTGTCCTGTTAGAGAACAACAGAACATGAGAAGTGCTCTGCTGGATCAGACCAAAGGCCTCTAGTCCAGCATTCTGTTCCCACAGTGGCTAACTATGAGAAACCCACAACAGGGCATGAATGTACACGCACCCTCCTGCTCATGTTCACCAGTAACTGGCATACAGAGGCACAACAACTCTGATACTGGAGAGAATATATAGCCATCAGGACTAGTAGCCACTAGGGCTGTGCAGGGACCCCCCCGATCCGTCTTGGAGGCCAGTTCGGAGCCCCCGAAGCAGCCCCAATCCACCTCGGGGCTGCTTCAGGGGTTGCCCGACTCACCTCGGGGCCAACGCCAAGATGAGATTTGGGCCCTCTGAGGCAACTCAGCCTTTTCTAGGTGCCAGCAGGTAAGTGGGGAAAGCCTCCCTTTCCCCACTTACCTGCTACCTCCGCTGCTTCCGTTTGTGGCCATAGTACCTCTATGGCCACAAACTACGGTAGCTATAGAGGTACTAATAACTCAGAGGCCCTGTAATAACTTAAAATTGCACGCAGCCTGGTTATTTTTACCTGCGTCACTGGCGACAGAAGCCAGCAGGACTGAGGCGGCAGCGGTGAAGGAGGAGGAGGAGGTGGCAGGTAAGGTCCACCTTGTGCTGCTCCAAATCAGCCTTAGGCAACCTGAGGCTTTGGAGCTGATCGGCTTCGGGGCGCCTTGGGCTTTCATAGTGCTATATTCTGCTTGGTGTAGGTTAGGACTATGGGCTCATCTACACCAACAGGATATTGCAGTATGAAAGTGGTATACAAAAGGCAGGAGCCACACCAAGCAGGATATAGTGGTATGGAAGCAGTATATGATATGTGTCAATGGGCCCCAACAGTTGTCAGTGCACTTTAACACCGCTATAAAGCAGTAGTGTGGCTCCTGCCTTTTATATACCGCTTTCATACTGCAATATCCTGCTTGGTGTAGATGAGCCCCACGTCATCATGAGTTTATTTCACTGAGGCCTTAGTTAGACCTAAGGTTTATCCCGGGATCATCCCAGGGTCATCCTTGTTCATGTAAATGACACACAGGATATCCCAGGAGCAGGCAGGGACGACCCCAGGACGACCCTGGGATAAACCTTAGGTCTAGCTAAGGCCTGAGACTGCTTATTTGCACCTGTAATTGTGACGTTGTCCTCTTAGAAAGCATGCCAGAGAAGAAGCAGAGACATTATCAAGTACTAACTCACCTCCAACGTTTACTCCTTTGTTTCATCCCTAAAGAGCTAAATCAAACAGTTTGCAGCCATCTCCAAATACGCCACTCAGGTGGTCCATCAGCTACCAGGGTTTGTTGTAAACAACATGTCAACTTCATTGGGGAACGCTATGAAAAATTATTTCAAATGTGGATTTGTACGTTGCAGAGGATGCTCGGGCCATGGACAACCACCTCCAGGTTCATCGCTGTAGGAAAATCCCCAAATAGTCAAAGCACTCTTTGTTGAATGGAATGAATCCAGGAAGGCTGTGTGCTGCGTGTTCACTATTAAATGAAATTCAGAGCATTATGCCCCGGGCCTATTTATATGCACACGAGGCACTGGGGACATTTCAAATGCAAGCATTTGTTGGCCAAGCAAAGTGGAAATGAACGGAAAGGTACACAAAGCTCCCTGGGCCAGCAGTTCATTAGATTTCAACTTCATAAGTTGGCCTCAATTCCCAATTCGCGAATTGCTCTCTCCCGCCCACTTCAAGCCCGGTATCTTTCCTATCGTGACATCAGGAGTCAAACCTATGATAGGCCCTGCTGGAGAGATGCCTTCGGGATTCAACATGAGCACCTTCACCAGACCCTGGTCGAAGGAGGGAACTACAGAGAAAACAGCCATGTCTGCAGAGAAGCCGCTTTAGAACAGGAGGCCAGATAGTCCTGGCTCTGCTATTGTCAGGATTGGGCCCAGATATGCTGCAGTGACTGTGGAATCAGAGTCAAAGATGAGATGGGCCAGGGGAGTGGGAGAGGAAATTCCTCAAAGGGCTCCAGGACAGAGGGACGTATCTTCTCAAGGGCACACCAATCAGTTAGAGCCAGGCATAGGTAGGGATGGCACAGATGTCTGGTTGGAGCTCGAAGCCCGGTGAAAAATTGTGGGCTTGGAGCACTGGGTGCCAGCAAGCCACCTCGCTCTTGCCTGTAGTTGTCCCATTTGCATGAATGGTGGCCGTAAAAGGGGCAATGTAAGCAACATCACAGGCATGAATGCTTGAAATGTAGTGAATGTCGCCCCTTTAAGGCTGCCATTTGCGTACATGGGACCTTTATGGACAAGAGCGAAGCCTGAGCGACTAGGGCCTCCCTCGCCTGGTGCCCAGCACAGAGTGAGGTGTTTGCTTGGTGGGGGGCGATACCTAAGTTCCCATCCTGCTGAGTGGCTGTGGGCATGTCTACACCAGCCTGCTAGTCCGGGCTGGTCACAGCTGAGTCCCTATGCATCCATATGATGCACAGGGACTCCCAGGAGCAGGGTGGACGGGCACAGGTTTTCTGCGGGATATCAGGAACCATGGAAAATCTGGCTTTTCCCATGGTCCCAGGACAATCCTGAGGACAGCGGATGTGGCTGCCCATCCCGGCCTCTCCCCTTCTCCCCATGAGTAGCAGGGATCAGCAGAGGGAAGGAGCCGGTCCAGGGGGACTCCAAGGACATTGGGGGTGGGGAGCAGGGCTTTCGTTTTTTTTGCTCACTTTTGTGCTGGAGCGCTCCTGTGCTTTTTTAAAAAATGGCGGCCATGGCGGGCGTGATGTCCCTCTTCACTTCCAGGACATCACATGGCCGTCTGGATGTAGGGCGATGATCCTGGAAGCCGGAAATCCCGGGATCATCTCCCCTGCGTCCCTCTACACCCTTAGGTGTAGAAAGGGCCTGTGTCTCCCTCTCCTGGTGCCCAGCAGAGAGAGGCGTGGTGGTTCAGCTTTGGATGGGGGCCTAATGCTGAGGGGGCCCTGGCCTGCAAAGTGTATGGCGTTTGCCACTGCTAGGGATGCCGTGAGTGTCCAATTGGGTCCGGGAGTCCAGCGGGGCCCGTCCACCACCAGTGTCCACCCCCCTGGACCCAGTCAGGAGCTTGTGACACTAGCGCGGACCCTGCCCGAGTGCTCTCAAGGCCCAGTGAGTGCTCAGGAGCTGCCTGCTCGTGCCCTGAAACTGCGCAGGAAGGGAAAGTGCGTGATTTCGGTGCGCGAATGGGCGGCTGCCGGTCAGAAGAGGCTCACATGGCCCAGCAAACAGTGACAGGTGGCCGTGGGGTGAGCACCCACCGAGGCGAGAGCAGGCAAGTCTGCACACCCCCACTGCATCATGTGTGACAGGAGATGCAGTTGGACAATATTTTTATTAGGAACAACCAAAATTCCACCAAAAATGTGCAAACTTTTGAGTTCTCCAGAACTCTTCATCATGCTAAACAGCATAAAAAACATCTTTGTTTATTTTATGTCATTTCCCCCCATTAAACTGGATCTTAATGATAATTTAAAATGATTACTTGCATGCGTAAACACACACCAACAGGTTGGCTGTCGGTTAGCGTGTGGAACACCCCCCCTCCACTCGCTAGCTGACCTCGGGCAATATTTTAAAAGTAGAGAAGTCTCATCTTCAGATCCTTATTTGGCGCGGCAGGAATAGTAGCACAAACAAGTGGATCCGTGGCACTAAGCTCTGTTTATACGGGAGAAATGGAATGCGCTGTGTTTGCGAAACACCTTTCTGTCTGGTTTAGCCTCCTGCTTCACAGAAGCTGCTGTAATTCAGTTTATATCTAAATACATCTCATCTTCCTGGGCAGCTTGTTTAACACATCTCCATGAAGGTAGAGCGATGTTTGCTTTTGTGCTCTCAGTCAACTACAGCAAAAGGGAGAAAGGAAGGATGGGAGGAAGGAGTGTGTGTGTGTGTGTGTGTGTGTGTGTAGTCAGCTTTCTACAGCTCTGACTTAAAGCTACCAAGGGCATCGTTATATTCTCCACAACTCTATGGATTCTGGGGGGGTCCCTAGCCCAGGCAAGGGGCACTATCTTAATGAGCCCACACACCACCTTTCCTGGTTCCATTGCACTTGCAGGATCCACCGTTTGTGCAACAGGGCTTTGGGACTTCTAAATACAGTAGAGGCTGGTGGCTTCAATGTCACAGGGTCTGTGAATCAGCTGAGTTTCAGTCAGACCATTTCAGTCAGAGCTCTCCAAGGTGCTGAACACATTTCTTTGGGATTGGGTTCACCACCTTGGAGAGGTCCTTTAAAGTTCCGACTGGTTCTTACTGAAACCCAGAGTGGATTCACAGCCCCAGTGACACTGGAGACACCAGCCTCCACTGTCTAGATACAATCCTAGAAACTAGCAGACATGCTTGTTTCCAGATCAGGATAGGTCAGCCAAGCTCCCTCTTATGAGCTCTGCTGACCCACTTGTTTCCAGAAACGAGCATTTCTGCCTGTTTCAGGTTATGTCTAGAAGTGCCAAAAACCTGTTCTGTGAGTGGTGGGACCTGGGGTTGCATGGACCCAACGGGGCCATCAGGGTCCTTCTCTGACCTGGACCCCCTGAGCAAATCTTTAAGGATCTCTGCCTCTTTAAGAGAGTCCCACCTTCCTTCTTTTTTATCTTCCTCTTCCCAATAATGTGGGGTTTAGGCTGTAGATGTGGGGGTGAATGACATCCCAGACACCTTAGGTTAAACGCAACAGTTGATTAGTAAAGTAAAACAACCAAATCATAATAAAGGTATTTCGCCAATAGAGCTTTTTCTGCTCTTAAAATGTGCTGGTATTAACATTCAAAGCCTTAAACTGCTTGGGGCCAGACTATCTGAAGGAATGCCTCCTCCCAGATGTACCTGCCCGGACCCTAAGGTCATCCTCAGGGGTCCTTCTCTGTGAGCCCTTGCCAACGGAAGTGAGGCAGGTGGCTACCAGGAGGAGGGCCTTCTCTGCTGTGGCACCCCGGCTGTGGAATGAGCTCCCTAAGGAGGTTCGCCTGGCTTCTACACTATACTCTTTTAGATGCCAGGTGAAGACCTTTTTTATTTTTTCAGCATTTTAACAGACTATTAACTTAATTTCAACTTTGCTGTTTAAAATTTGTATTTTAAAACTGTATTAAATTCTGCATTGTTGCTCGATTTTATCCTGGTTGTGTTTTTATATTGTATTTTATAGTACGCTTTTATACTGTTTGTTTTATATTTGGAATGGTTTCCATGGTTTTAATTTTTGTAAACCACCCAGAGAGTTTTAGCTCTCAGGTAATATAAAAGTGCAATAAATAAATAAATAAATAAATAAATAAATAAATAAAATAAAATAAAATGTAGGCAGGCTGATATGGGTGAAGGCCATCCTTCAAGTAACTTGGTCCCAGACAAGCCCATGGAATATGGCAGCTTCAACTGAGTTTGTGCTGAAATAGTCTCATCTTCTTAGGACACTGAAATTCTTTACAGCAGTGGTGTTATCCAATTACATCCTCCCTGTAATTGCTTTTTCCAATTACATCATTTAGATAATATTTGTTGTTGTTACATTCCTCGAGCACAGGTAGATATATTTTGGGGATGGTGGTGGAGGGCAGACCAGAAGTAATGCAGCTTTAACACCTTACATAATTCCCTACTCAGTGGAATTTTGCTCATCCCTCGTTGCCTAGTTTCTAAAGTGGTTAATGAGATGTAAAAGAGGGTAATGAGTATAATGGGAAGTCTAATGAGCTTAATTATGAGTAGATACTGGAGTACAGGGAGATTTCTATGATAATGATCTAGAATACTACCTGGATGAACTCAGCATACCTGTAAAACTCTAAGGAAGAAAATTACAAAGACAACCGTAATGATGAAGAAGACTCAGGACTCTGGAGCAAAGCTAAGAAGAATTAATTCATTATTCTTGGCTGCTGATCAGTGAAGTCACACCACCTGCATGATTGTGAGAGCTGGTAGTAACTTGAAGTCTTAGAGCATAAGAACATAAGAAGAGCCATGCTGGATCAGACCAAAGGTCCATCTTGTTCAGCACTCTGTTCACACAGTGACCGACCAACTGTTGACCAGGAACCCACAAGCAGGACATGGCACAACAACACCCTCCCACCCATGCTCCCCAGCAACTGGGCATGGCATAATTCCCTACCCTGGGGTATGGCAACTCGCTCACTCAGCTGTATTTGATTGGTTCACCCAATGGAACTGGCAATAGGTTCAAGATGGCCATCTCACTACACCACACCCAGTCCACTAGAAGAAAGGAGTGCCACAAGATTTGGTGATTGCCGCAGACTTAAGCAAGAAATTCTTGTAGGACAAACCTATTAAGGGTAGAGATGGCTGAGAATTTCATGTTTGGGAAGAATTTACAAAAATTGCAAATTTTTCCCAATTTGAGATGAAAAGAACTTGATTTAAAAAAAAATTAAACATAGGAAAAAATGAAATTGACAGATTCATCTTCTATCCATTTCCAGGGCTTTGAGTGTTTAGCTCTTAACCGTCTGGGTTTGAATCTCTGTGTATTCAACCACATTAGTGCTTCATTAGGGTTCCCACACCTCTTTTTTTTAATGACCTCTTCTTTAACAACTATATGGCAGGCAGGTACATTATGGTCCTTTCCATGCTAGGAATAGCTGTGCCTATTGCATTTGGCCAGTGGAGATGGCTGAGAATTTGGTTTCAGTTCATTTTTGATAAGCATTTACCAAAATCCGCATATTTCACTACTTGGATGGCCGATTCCAGAAGGTGGTGCTGGGGGATTATTGCTCTGTGCCGTGGCACCTAAGCCATGGGGTTCCACAGGGCTCTATCTTATCCCCTATGCTGTTTAACATATACATGAAGCCGCTGGGGGAGGTTATCCGGAGATGTGGACTGAGGTGTCATCAATATGCGGATGATACCCAGCTCTACCTTTCCTTTTCATCAAACCCAGGTGAGGCAGTGGCTGTTCTGAACCAGTGCCTGGGCACGGTAATGGACTGGATGAGGGCTAATAAACTGAAACTCAATCCAGACAAGACGGAGGTACTGTTAGCGGGTGGTTCTTCTGTCCGGCGAGGTGATGTTTGCCCTGTCCTGGACGGGGTTGCACTCCCCCTAAAGGATCGGGTCCGTAGTTTGGGGGTGCTCTTCGATCCAGAACTGTCACTTGAGGCACAGGTGAACTCAGTGGCAAAGAGCACCTTTTATCAGCTCAGGCTGATATACCAGCTGCGCCCTTATCTGGACAGAGATAGCTTAGCTACAGTTATCCATGCTCTGATAACCTCTCGTTTGGATTACTGCAATGCGTTATACGTGGGGCTGCCTTTGAAAACGGTCCGGAAACTTCAACTGGTGCAAAACAGGGCAGCAAGGTTATTAACAGGGACTGGCCGGCGAGATCACATTACGCCAGTCCTTTTACAACTTCATTGGCTGCCAGTCCAGGTCCGGGCCCAATTCAAAGTGCTGGTATTGACATTTAAAGCCCTAAACGGTTTGGGGCCAGGTTATCTGAAGGAACGCCTCCTCCCATATGTACCTACCCGGACCTTAAGATCATCTACAGGGGGCCTTCTCCGTGAGCCCCTGCCAAAGGAAGTGAGGCAGGTGGCTACTAGGAGGAGGGCTTTCTCCGCTGTGGCACCCCGGTTGTGGAACGAGCTCCCCAGAGAGGTCCGCTTGGCGCCTACACTGTACTGCTTTCGTCGCCAGCTGAAGACCTTTTTATTCACTCAGTATTTTAACACTTAATTTTAACTTAAATTTAAATTTTACTGTTTTAACTCTGTATTTTAATCCTATATCAACTTTGCTGTGTGGTTTTATCCTGGTTGCGCTTTTTATACTGTATTTCGTAATTGTGTTTTAAACTGTTGGGTGTTTTACTGTGGTTTTAATTTTTGTGAACCGCCCAGAGAGCTTCGGCTATTGGGCGGTATAAAAATGTAATAAATAAATAAATAAATAAATAAATAAATAAATAAATATTTCTTCACGTCTGGGATGGAAAGAACTTAGACATACATATTTTGTTATGTGAAGGTGAGAGAGAGAGGAACGCTGGCAGACGCACCCATCGCCACACTAGAGCGTAAGACACATTAGCTAAATGAAATCTCCAAGAGTGCAGAGGGAGCCAGTACATCTGTGAATGTCAGATGGTGGAAGGGTTGAAAATGACAAAAAAGGGAGGGCTGTTGTTAGATCACACCTAGCGTTTCAGAGTAGCCTTCCCCAACATCGTGGCATCAGACTCCCCAACCAGTGGGCCATTGGTTGCAGATGATAGGTGTTGTAGTCCAAGCCATCTGGAGAGCACCTTGTTGGGGAAGGCTGTTGGTGACCACTACTCAATGCTTGCCAGGGTTCTGATCTTTTCCTGTGTTGTGGGCTGGTTGGTGACTTTTAATATCTCTGTTGTGTGTCTTCCATTGCAGTCACGTGGACCGTAGGATGCTTTAAATGACAATTGGCACCAGGAATGAATGTTGGATTGCATGACAGCTCGGCTGTTGCCTAGGAGACCAATTCCATCGGCACAGAACTGGGGCAAATGTCCCCCCATAGCTAAGGCAAAGCCAACTTTAGGAGCAGGGAAAGACCAGCAACAGAGCATGGAACATTCCCCCAAAGCTCAGGGGAAATCCCTAGGTATGTAAGATCCAAGCCTTAACTACATTTTCTATTGCCCTCAGGTTTCATTCCCTCCTGGGATTGTACCAGTCCAGAATGTAGGCAGGATGTCACATCTTTCCATTTTCTCATGCGCAAAAAAAGGGGGAAATCCCCACGCACTTCCCTGCATATAGAAAATTGGCACATTACATTTTGTTTCATGAAAGCATGTCTAATACATGCAGGGGCACCCTAGACACACGACAAGCCTGTTGCCATGAGGCCACCTACAGACATTCATTCTGCCCTAGATCCATGTCTGAAAAGGCTGACATTTGCTATTGTCCTATCTGGAATCTATGACTATACAGTCTATGTATAGTCTATGACGGTTTCTATGACTATACATCTATAGTCTATGACTATACAGAATCTATACAGAGATTCAAACCCAGACGGTTAAGAGCTAAACACTCAAAGCCCTGGAAATGGATAGAAGATGAATCTGTCAATTACATTTTTTCCTATGTTTAATTTTTTTTTAAATCAAGTTCTTTTCATCTCAAATTGGGAAAAATAAATATTGAGTTTGTTCTGACTCTATACTGTTAGCTTCACCCTACCCGGTGCCTGTTTACACTTCCCTGTGCCTGTTTGCATTCTCTTTCCCTCCTTATTGTTTACTGCAACTTTATTAGATTGTAAGCCTATGCGGCAGGGTCTTGCTATTTACTGTGTATAATCTGTACAGCACCATGTACATTGATGGTGCTATATAAATAAATAATAATAATAATAATACTGGAATCCACTGTATACTGTGTTCAGATGAATAAATACTGCCCAGTTTCTGACTTACAGCCACTGCAAGAGCCAATGCACCTTTGAAGGGCTGGGGGAAACCCTGTGCAAATCCAACATGAGAAGAATAGGAGTTAAAGCCCATCATGGCTTTGTTTTGCTGAAGTTATTCTTTCGGTGACATCCTTTGCTGATTTGCCGTTAAGGGCCCACTTCCAAGAAAAACACACACAACAACACCACTGTTCTACGTAAGATTGAGAGGAAAGTTCTCCCTGGAGAGCTTTTGGCTCAAATTTCATGTAGGTGAGGGACCATCACTCAGTATTTTCACTATGTCTAGTCTACCAGTTTTGCCACGGCAGTGCCTCCTCCCGGCACTTGTAAACTGGCAGCATCCATTTTTATTACCCGGAACCATCGCTGAACAACACTACGTCAGACTCTTCCCCTTTGCCTCCACCCCATGAATGAATGGACGAAAAACATCCCCCTCCCTTCCACAGCCTGCAAACTGGGCTGTGAAAATTGACGCCAGTTGGCGACCCATTCGGATGGATTTTCCCTCATGTGAATTCTGCACTCTGGGTGAGAAGAAGGAGGCCCTTCGGTGGGTGATGAGCTGTACAAACTGAATTCAGTCAGGGATCTCTATCCGATCAGATGGTGGTGGGCGGGGGAAATTGGCATCTAATTTGCCCAGCAAACTGATTGGCAACTAATAATGTAACTGGGCCTGAATGCAGCCTTCCCCTTGCTTCATGACTTCAATTAAATCACACAGCCCACTGAGTAATTCTGCAGGGCCCCGTCATTTAAGGCCAGTCTCCATAGCAACTGCTACCCACTCCGGAACTCCCCACCCCACTATCTTCTGGCATCAGCAGGGTGTGATAAAACACCAAGATGCAAACACGTTGATGGGGAATGTTGGCCTTAAGGTCTGTCTTTCAGTACTTCAGATGCAGATGATCTCACACTGTAGAATTCAGATTAATCCCCCCTCCCCTACAAATGACTCTCAATTGCTAATTTGGACTATGAAGCAACAGGGAGGTTTATGGGCTTTCCCGCAGGGCTGGGAAAACTCTGATAAAAATCCATTTTTCATTGCCCTCTTCTGAATTCACATGTTTATGTAGCATCCCTTTGGAGCTCAGAGTAAGGCCTGACAAATGATAGGAAGGAGATGAGCTTTGAAATGTGGGCAAATGGTTTTATTACCAGTTGTATATTTTAAAATAAATGTTGCTGGACTTGGATGCTTTTTTTAAAAAAAGGTAGTTTGTACAATGGTCACTTCTACACTTACGATACCAATTGGCTTGTAAACTACCCAACCCCTTTAGTACAGGATGCGTTGGGTTCTCGCATGCACCTCTGGGACGTGAGAGACTTCTGAGGGATCATGGCTCTGAAACTTTAACCTTCATGAACCAAAGCAAAGGAACTGACATCAGCGGTTTGGGGGCTGGCTGTCCGGCTGTATTTTGCTATGCCAAACTTCAAGGGAATTGGAGAATGGAAGCTGGCAGAGTTTCATACAATACCTCACTTCAATCTCTTTCCCTAATGCCTCTTTCCCCTCTCACTGTTGATTTCTCCTTCACTCATATTTATTAAGTTGGAGATGAAATGAGAGAGGGAGCGGAGAGGGGGGGGGGGGCATTCCAGCAGCCCTGCTGAAAGACTACTTAACAGGGGTGTGTGCTCCGCACTGAAAATCAGGACTTTGACAGACCTCCAACAGATCTCTGAAATGGCGGTGTGGTTTGGAGGTGGTTTCAAAACCGTCGGAAACCCGCGGTGCATTTCGGAGATCGTTCGGAGCCCTGAATGGATCCATAGGTATCCGAAGGTTTTTTTAGGCAACGTGAGGGCTCGTTTCATGTTGATGGATGGCTAACTGAACACTTCCATATTAGGAAGACACCGAGGGGTGAGGGAGGGGTAGTTTTGAGATTGACATCTGTGGCTAACCAATAGCCACAGTCTCCTCCTCCTCCAATCACATTGCTTAGTGGGAGGGATTGCAAATTATAAAAGAAAGAGCCGATAGCACTTCTCTTTCACAATGTGGCTGAGGCTGACTGAATGTCCTGGAAATGGGAAAGTTCCATTAGCTTTCCCTAGCACCTTCCTATCTGGGGGCATTTTGAAGCCCCCTCTGCCCTTGCCCCACTGGTCCGGCAGGGCCACTGGCCTGCCTCTGGGCACAGGGGGCAGGAGCCTTGCCCACAGCTCTGCTGCCACTGCTGCTGTCAGCCTGAGACTGACAGCTAGCTTGAAGGAGTGCAGCCTCTTAAGATCTAGCATACCTGGGATCCTCTGCAGGCACTAGATTTGTGTTTTGAAGAAGAGGGTGTGGGTGGAGCCTCAAGACCACCCACACCCGACTTCTTCTCCTGGGTTGTGTGAAGAAGTCCTTCCTTTTAGCTGTCCTGACTCTTCCATCTATCACCTTCGTGGGATGACCCCACTGGCTTTGAGAGAGGGAGAAAAATGTCTCCCTATCCACGTTCTCCACACCATGCATAATTTCATACAAATGGCCCTCCAGTTCTTGTTAGCCTTAGCCAGAGCAGCCACTGGTCATGGATGATGAAAGCTGCAGTCCACCAAGATCTAGAGAGAGAGACCTTCACCACTGCTACTTTAGAAATAAAACATTTGCTTCTTCCCTCCCTGTTTTACTCATCAACCATGAAGCCTTCTCAAGCATAATTTACAGCCATGGTTTTTTTCCAGTGACTAGAAAAGGCTGGATAGGCAAGAAGAAGCTGGCTTCCCCCTCCCCCCACAATGAAAATGAAGGTTTTCTCGATTGGATACTTGGGTGGAAAAGTAAGCTCTAAATCACAAGACTGGCAATTAAACAAGCTCCCTAAGCTGGCACCCTGGAGACAACCCGGACAGAAGGTTTGCAGGGGTGATGTATCGCTGTGTGAGTAATGCATCAAGCCATGACTGCGGTGCCTCCATGCGCGAGCCTTTACAAAGCCGCCCTCCATGGGCCTGTTATATAAGTGCAAACGTAGATGAGGGACGCCATCATATTTGAAAGGAAGTCTATCCATTTGAAGTGGTTAAACAAGGAAGAAGAGGAGCCCATCAGACATCCCAGACAGGCAGTGGTGAAATCAATGCGGGTTTACAGACAGAAGGCTGGCGAATCTGAGCTGAGCGAAGGCAGCGATCCGGTTCTGCCATGCAAAACGGACTTCCTAAGGAGTCAAGCCATACATTTAGGAAATAGAAACCAAATGCACAGTTACAAGATGGGGGATACTTGGCTCAGCAATACTACAAATGAGAAGGATCTTGGAATTGTTGTAGATCGCAAGCTGAATATGAGCCAACAGTGTGATATGGCTGCAAGAAAGGCAAATGCTATTTTGGGCTGCATTAATAGAAGAATAGCTTCCAAATCATGTGAGGTATTGGTTCCTCTCTATTCGGCCCTGGTTAGGCCTCATCTAGAGTATTGCGTCCAGTTCTGGGCTCCACAATTCAAGAAGGACTCAGACAAGCTGGAGTGTGTTCAGAGGAGGGCAACCAGGGTGATCAGGGGTCTGGAAACAAAGCCCTATGAAGAGAGACTGAAAGAACTGGGCATGTTTAGCCTGGAGAAGAGAAGATGGAGGGGAGACATGATAGCACTCTTCAAAGACTTAAAAGGTTGTCACACAGAGGAGGGCCAGGATCTCTTCTCGATCCTCCCAGAGTGCAGGACATGGAATAACGGGCTCAAGTTAAAGGAAGCCAGATTCCAGCTGGACATCAGGAAAAACTTCCTGACTGTTAGAGCGGTACGACAATGGTATCAGTTACCTAGGGAGGTTGTGGGCTCTCCCCCACTAGAGGCCTTCAAGAGGCAGCTGGACAACCATCTGTCAGGGATGCTTTAGGGTGGATTCCTGCATTGAGCAGGGGGTTGGACTCGATGGCCTTGTAGGCCCCTTCCAACTCTGCTATTCTATGATTCTATGATTCTACGTCATCTAGTGGTACCTCCTGAAGATCTTCAAGAGGCATATTTCGCGGCATCCCCCAGCTTAATCTTTAGCTGGAGATGCCGGGGGATCGAACTGGAGCTTTCTACGTGCAAAGCATGAGCGCTGCCACTGAGTGATGCACCGCCGCCCCCCCCCCCCGCCCCCGGGTGCCTTGAAAACAGAGAACAAGGCAATCTGCCCTCTGTGCCCTGCCTTGTTAATTTGATGGTTCATTTGATGTGTTGTATCAATTAATTGATCTTGTTTTTTAAGTGGCCTTGTGAGGTTTTGCCCTAAATGGTGGGGTGGGTATAAAGAAATACACACACACATCAAAAGGACACCCTTTCCCAGCTCCGCTTTTAGAAATAAATAAATAGGGTAGTCAGAGTAAAGCTGGAGGCAGAAAATTGGCACAACTTCTGGAATCAGCTGCTTAAATTGCTTGTTTCACAGGCTGATCTACTCCTTTGGCTGATCTCCGTCGTCGCAGCCAGCGGTGGAGTAGTACATTTGGAAGTGCAGGCGCTCATCCTGACAGTCCCAGTAGCCACGCCCCCAGGGAGTGTCCAAAAACACAGGCTGCTGTGTTGATCCATATCAACAAACCAGTTCTCTAGCAATTTTCATCTCCCCAAGGAGCGGGTACTTTTGTAAACGTGATGGGTCTTCCTTGCCCATTCAGGGACAAGACACCCAAAATGGTTTGCATACAGGGTGCAATATATTATTGCGGTGAAAATGAATCCCACCCTCGACTCCAGCTAAGCTCAGAGGGAACAGGGAAGACAGAGTGGGGAAGACGACACCAGAGTCTCTGACAACTTTTGTGCGTGGGTGTACAATTTATTACCAAATTGGTGCCAATTATCTGCAAAGAGGCCAAGCTTGGTGCAGATGGAGTCGAGCCAACTTGTGGGGAAATGTGCTGAAATCTGGGGTGGGTGGGGGCACGAAATGATGAAAGCCCAGCAAGCTCCACCCCTGGTTAAATTCCTCCAGCACTCCTAGTCATCTGCCCTTGAGGACCAAAGTCTTTGACCACCTTGTATCCTAGATCAGTTTTTTCACCTCTCAGTGGACCCTGACGGATGAGTCCCTTCTCTCGCTATCCTCTCCAGACCAGAGCCAGAGATGCTTCCCTCACACCCCTCCATGGGTTCAGTCTCTCTGTTCAACACAGCTCCTCTCCATCCAGCATGCAGACCTCACTCAAAGTGGTGCGCTCAACGAGCTGCTTGCCTAGGGGGGTCTCATCATGGCTCAGCTGACGTTTGACCCGAGGGCTCTTAGCCTCTCCACAACGCCAGTTTTAGCACAGCGCGACATCTTCCGGGAGCAGTTCTAACCCAAAGCATTGGCTGACAGACCTCCTGAAATGCTGTATGGCTCTGTGCGTTGCTTATCCTAGTTATTTCTTGGCCATTTGGCGAGCCACCAGAAACACTTTGTCTATTAGATTGCAAAAAGTGACACCAGGCCCTCCCTAGAGGACATTTTGCATCGCCAATCTGTACAGCTTGAAAGCTGCAATGGTGGCCTTGGCCAGGTGACTGGCAGCCCAATAGATCCAAGCACATCATTGCAACAACAAATAGAAGAGAAGGCTCACCCAAGTCAACACTTGGCCAATACTGACTGGGAAGGGTGGGGGGAAGCCTTCAGTTATAAAATTCCAGAGGAAGAGGCGATGGCCAAAAGTCCCATCAGCCCAGTCCAATCCGGTGACTGGGTATCTTTTTGCCAATTCCTTGGTTTGGAATTGCAAACATACATACATTATAGAATCTACAAACGAGAAGGATCTTGGAATTGTTGCAGATCACAAGCTGAAGATGAGCCAACAGTGCGATACGGCTGCAAAAAAGGCAAATGCTATTTTGGGCTGCATTAACAGAAGTATAGCTTCCAAAGCGCGTGAGGTACTGGTTCCTCTCTATTTGGCCCTGGTTAGGCCTCATCTAGAGTATTGCGTCCAGTTCTGGGCTCCACAATTCAAGAAGGACGCAGACAAGCTGGAGCGTGTTCAGAGGAGGGCAACCAGGATGATCAGGGGTCTGGAAACAAAGCCCTATGAAGAGAGACTGAAAGAATTGGGCATGTTTAGCCTGGAGAAGAGAAGATTGAGGGGAGACAGGATAGCACTCTTCAAATACTTAAAAGGTTGTCACACAGAGGAGGGCCAGGATCTCTTCTTGATCCTCCCAGAGTGCAGGACACGGAATAACAGGCTCAAGTTACAGGAAGCCAGATTCCAGCTGGACATTAGGAAAAACTTCCTGACTGTTAGAGCAGTACGACAATGGAACCAGTTACCTAGGGAGGTTGTGGGCTCTCCCACACTAGAGGCATTCAAGAGGCAGCTGGACAGCCATCTGTCAGGTATGCCTTAGGGTGGATTCCTGCATTGAGCAGGGGGTTGGACTCGATGGCCTTATAGGCCCCTTCCAACTCTACTATTCTATGATTCTATAATTCTAGGTGTGCCTTTTATTTTGAATCATGAATGGAGGGAACGACTTCTCTCACAGATGAATTTAACAACCCAGCTTGCTAATGCACACGAACCAGGCTTTGTTCAAATCAAGGGCCATCGCTAATTGATTAAACCTGCACAAAGCTGCATATGAGACAAGAATCAGTCCAAGAAAAAAAAATCCTTTGTTTTTTAGATAATGCTCAGATGTCACAACAGAGATCCTCTTAGAAGAGACATTCCCACTTCTTTCTTGCACAGGTAGGGATGCCTCTTTTAAGCTGTTGCTTGCTATTTGTAGTTTTTATAAGCACTTGGAATATATCTCCTGCCTGATTAAACGAAGCAACCTTTTCAGTCAACCAAAACGTTTCTTCACTATTCATCTAACTAGGCATGTGCTCCGCTCCGATTAGAAGCGCAGAAGCAGGAGCGAATTGGCCTGCTCCGCCTTGCCCAGAGGTGGAGTAGAAGCGGACCGCAGACCCCTAGAAGCAAGGCGAAGAGAAGCGCCCATTTTCGGAGCGCTCCGGTTTCCGCGGTCCGCTTCTATCGCCATCTTGAAACATTTTGCCCATAGGATTGCATTGCGGAAAAGAAAGGGGGATAACTGTGTTGTTTTTGAAGCTATCTTTCTGAAAATTCTTGTGCTTGGAGAGTCATGGATGGGGGTCATTTTGAGACTACTCTCTGCGTGGTGCAGGTCGCGCGCTAGAATTTTTTAAAAAACCGGCGGGAAAAATACCTTTTCCGAAGGGCTGAGGGGCAGAGTCAACTCCCGGTCATGATCACATGATCCCAAAGTTGGAGGAGCGGATAGGCAAAACGGGTAACTTGGGATTCTGGGAAACTTCTCTTTCTACTTTGAACAGAGTTTTCCCAGTGTTTTTTTAAAACAGTAGCTCCACCAAATGCACAAACACAACCTGAAATCATATACTAAGCCAATAATAAGAGAGCACTGCTACCCACCCTAACTTTGGGGAACAACTGAAAAGATGTGGTGCAAGGGGATGAACTCCCCTAGGGCATCCCATGTGGACGTGCCCTCACTCTCTCCTGTACTTGGAAGGCCATCAGAGCCTTCCAAAGAGAGTAACCCGGTGGAGCAATGCCTATCATGAGTTGAAGTGACAGTTCTACTTCTTAGTGGTGGAGCAATGTCTTTCATGAGTTGAACTGACAGCTGCTTCCCCCTCCCCTGGGCACGTCCCCCTATTGCTGGTAAAAGACAGATATAGCCTTTTTAAAAAAGTTCTTGTTGTTTATTCAGCAACACTGCTGCTTTTAATTCCACCCCTCCTTTGTTTATTTATTTATTTATTCCATTTTATATGCATTACTGGCTTATCCTTGGCTCACTTCCTTATGCCCCCAGAAATGTCTGCTGCCTGCCTGCCTGCCTTCCCTCTCTCCTCCCCTGCCCGCCTCGCAGGGATGTTGTTTGTGTCTGGCTTTGACTCAGGGGAAAAGTCCTTCCTGCGCTCACTTGGAGTTTTGGAAGTTCCAAATCCATTTTTCAAGTGTGGAAGAAGATTCATACTCCCCAATTCATGGCATGTTGGGATTTCCTTTGAAATGGCCCCATTGAGATGTCTGCAGGTTTAAGCCCCGCCAAAAAACAGGGGATAATGGGACTGCCTTGAGTCTGGGCATGCATCTGTATCCCTGGATAAGCTATCATGGTGGCGAGTTTGAGATTTCTAACGTGCAAATTGACGGACCTATTGAAAGGGGTGTGAATGGGGTGTTGGATTTTCATAAATTCCCCAAAAATCAGGGGATGATGGGATTGCCTTGAGTCTTGGCGTGCGTGTGTATACCTCCATGAGGTGTCATGGTGCCAAACTTGAGGTTTCTAACTTTCACAGAAAAAAAGTTGTATACTTTTTTAGCTTAATGCAAGCCTATGGGGGGGAAAAAACGGAGCTCTGATCTGGATCCGGAGCTCCGAGCGGAGCGGAGCAGACATGGGCGGAGCGAAGCGGCCCAATCTGCAAATCGCAGATCTGGAAGTGAAGCAGAGAGGGGGGTTCCGTGCACACCCCTACATCTAAAAAATTTGGCGAAGAAACGTTTCAGTCCTGTCAGCAACTGCATACACATTTCCAGCCAAATCTAAGTCTGTGGGCTTGTTCAGACAACATGTTAAAGCCATGGTGAGGCTGCTAATGGTTTTGCAGCAGCAAATAGTTAGTGAGCATGTTTAAACTGTGGTTATAGAGCTACCATAGTCAGGAATGCTTCACATGACACGCTAAGTCATGGTTCACATGAAATGGCAAGCCATAATGTTTAGCTCAAAATGCTTCACCAATATGGCTTAGTGTCTTATTTTTTAATTTATTTTATTATTGTGTTTATATCCTGCCTTTTTCCCCTCCAATGAACCCAAGGCGGCGTACATAATCCTCCTCCTCCTCCTATCCATTTTATCCTCACAACAACAATCCTGTGGGGTAGGTTGGGCTGAGAGTTTGTGACTGGCCCAAAGTCACCCAGTGGGTTTCCATGGCCGAGTGGGGACTAGAACCCGGATCTCCCGACTCCCAGTCCAACGCCTTAGCCACTACGCCACACTGGCTCGTTGTCTGAATAGGGCCTGTATGAACTATATCCCAATTGATCCATTATTCATTTAGCATCCTTTAACATAGTAGTGCCGTGTAGTTTTTAAAAGCCATCTAGGGTTCTCCCGCTATTGCAAAGCAATGCATATAAATCTCTTCAGGGGAAACAAAAGAAAAGCCAAACAAATTGGCAAAGCAGCATGAATGGAAGGCAGCTATTTCTATCCCAAACCCTGTGGGAAAAATAAACACCAGTATATTAGCATTATTTATCGGCCTCTCTACTAACTCGCTTTCTCCTACATGCTGTAATCCTATGTACTCTTCCATGGGAGTAAGCCCCATTGAACACAATGGGGCTTACCTATGAGTAAACATACAAAGAATTGGATACTTCAATAGTTAATTCTTTTTCTCTTTGCATCTGTGATCAAGAAGCATGGATTTCACTTAACAGTTTCCAGCATCAAACCACACTGACGGTATGACAATTTCCTCTGGGTCAGGAGCTGACCTAGTTCAGTAGTATCAATGGAAATCAATAGCCCGAGGGGCCAGGGGAGCAGCCTGATTCCTAAAGAGCGTTTGCAATGCACTCTGGGTAGTACCTATAGAAGCCATGGCAACCAAACAGGATGGAGCCAGCAACCTTGGGCATCAAAAGCAGAGTTCTCCATCGAGTTAAAAAAAAAAAAAGCCGAAAAATCTTGCCACCACAAAGAACCAGCAGGCAGCTTGTCACAACAGCTAAACACCAAACAGAATTTCACTCATGGAGTTTGTCAGGCTGAGGAAAGGCCTAACAGTTTTAGGGTGGGACATTGTGGTTTGATAGGGCATCATGGCTGCTCGTCATACAAATGTCCAATCCTCCACCCCCCCCACCAGCAACAGACCCTGATCAAACTGGCCATGAATTTATTTATTTATTACATTTATATACTGCCCCATAGCTGAAGCTCTCTGGGCAGTTTACAAAAGTTAAAAACAATGAACATTAAAAACAGATATACAAATTTTAAACCACCAAAAGTATAAAAAACCAACAATATCCATTTAAAATAACTATTCTTGGGTCAGTTAAAAACTCAGCATATGCTGTTAAAGGCTGTTAAAATGCTGTTAAAATGCCTGGGAGAAGGGAAAAGTCTTGACCTGGCATCGAAAAGATAACAATGTTGACACCAGGCGAGCCTCATTGGGGAGATAATTCCATAATTGGTGGGCCACCACTGAGAAGGCCCAAATTGCTTCTCTTCAGAAGAGAAGCAGTTGCAGATTTAACTGATCCATGTAAAGCTGTTGCAGGATCCTATTGGCTAGTATCAATAGCACCACAAGAACAAGGAGCAGTACATAGAGATGTACAAGGAGATTTTGGATTCACACAGCTGTATACAATTTGAGCTATTCAACAGAGGAATAGCTGTTGAATAGGTCCTATATTATGTGGGGGGGGGCACCATTCCCCTGCTTCTCTTGTGCTCCCTGATTTTCCCCAGAGAAGTCCCCAGGCCTTCTCCCCAGCTAGTTTCTCAATATAGCTGCTGTACTTGCTTCCTGGTCCTCAGTCCTCTTCTCCTGCATCCTCCATGCTGAATAGGCTACTGAACACGTTCAGTCTGAATACCGAGAATTTTAAAAAAAGAAAAGAAAAAAAAAGGTTGGTTTTTTGTGCCTAATTCTCCTAATTTACGTGGAATTTTGTCAAATACACATTTTTGCAAGCATTTTTTTCTAATGTAATGCATTTTAGTGTTTTTTTAAAATGAAAATACATACTTGTGTGCATTTCCCCTGAATATCTACATTTTTGTGTGCATTTTTTGATGGGAGAACTCTTCTGTAAAATCCCGAGAAGTGCATATTTCAAACGAGAACAGAGTTTCAGTTCATGTATTGGCTCAGAAATGTAAAATTAGGTAAGAGTGCACTAAAATGCAAACTGAACCCCATCCCCAGTGAAAACCTAGGAAGGGCTTAAGCAAGTGGCCAGTGTTGCACGTAGTGCAGTTAATTCTGAATATCTTTATGAAATGCTAGCGCTATGAATTGGGGTGAATTTTTAAGGTGGGGAGAGGTGATGAGGAAGAGATAAACAAAAAAATTATTATTATTCCAGATAAGAAAAAAAAACTTTGCTTTTTCAAAAGAGGCTTCTGTGGTGTATTTTAGGTCTATGGCTATCATGCTGCATCTGCCTTTTCCATTTTGGGGGTTGTTGGGGCAAGGAGCTGTGAACATCATCCATCTCTGGATCCCCAAACATGCTGTGCTCTAATTTACCTACCACCAAGACAGCAATGAGCACTAATTTATCTTTATATTCTGGCTCTTTTCCCTTGAATATGAACTGAAAATTGTCCCTGAACTCTCACGCTTCAAAAGCAGCCTGACTGTTCTTGTTTGCCAAATGGCTTTAAGATATAAACCAAGGAGTTGCAGAAAAATAAATCCAAAAAAATGCAAGCATTTTTTTACCCTATGAATTTTCTATGGGAAGGTATTTGGGGTTTTTTCCTATGGATGTCCAGGACTTAGTTTTCCCCCAAAGGGGTTGCAGTGGGATGGGTTAAGGGTTTTTTGGGAAGCAATGACATCATCATCATCATCATCATCATCATCATCATCATCATCATCATCTTCCTCCTCCTCCTTAACATTTGCATAGCACTTTTGAGTGCTCAGAACATGCATTATGTTAATTGCACACCTAACAACAACCCTGTAAGGTAAGTCATATTAACCCCTGTATTGCAGATGTGGGTGGTGGGTGGCTGAGGCTAAGAGAGAGTGGCTTGTCTAAGGCCACTTGGCAGAGGTGATATTCAAACCAAGAACTTGTAAACCGCCCAGAGAACTTCGGCTACCAGGTGGTATATAAATGCAATAAATAAATAAATATAAATAAACTTCCTGAAGTGCAACTCGGTCCAGACCTACACCTTGTGTCAAATCTTTACTATCCCATCATGGTAATGCTATATCCCTAATGTACATTTATACCATAGGACACACAATGACATTTGTTGCAGTATTTTGGATAATGTGGAATAAAAAGCAGGAAATAGCACTATTAGGCCTTAGCTAGACCTAAGGTTTATCCCGGGATTGTCCCGGGGTCGTCCCTGCCTGGTCCCGGGATCCCCTGTGTGTCATTTACATGAACAGGGATGACCCTGGGACGATCCCGGGATAAACCTTAGGTCTAGCTAAGACCTGAAAGCGATAGATGGAATGTATCATGGGCTCCAACAGTTATCAGTGCATTTCAACACCGCTATAATGCAGTAGTGTAAATGCAGCCTTTGTCCCCTTAGCCACTATGCTACACCATTGGTTAGAAGCAGTTCTAGCAAAGAGCTGGAATCCTTACAACAACACTGTAAATAAGGCTACAAAAAGAAAAAAAATGCATTCTAAAGAAAAGGGAAAAAGAGGATACAGATTTGCATAACTGCAAATTAGGCAAATTATGCATAATATACTGTTGTTTTATACTTTGAATGTTTTTAATTTTTGTGAACCGCCCAGAGAGCTCCGGCTATTGGGCGGTATAGAAATGTAATAAATAAAATAAAATAAATAAAATAACGTTTCAATAAAAATGCAAGCCATCTCGCCTCAGCAGAGAAGACCGTGAGCAGTTGACCAGTCTGCAACCTGTGTCATCTGCTGTTCAGGTTCTAACTGTCTATGGACACCTTCAAGGCCTCCCCTGCGCTTCCTTCTTCAGGTTCTTTATCTTTGCACTGAACTTGGACTGAACAACCCTTCACATTGCTTTTGCCAACCTGGTGTCCTCCAGATGTTTAAGACTTCATCTCCCATCTGCCCCAACCACCACATCTGGGGTTGCCACCCAAAACATCTGGAAAACACCAAGTTGGGAAAGGCTGATATAGTGGTTGTCTCCAAACAGAGGACTGTTCTCTGCAAAGTAGGACACACAGCCATCCCAAGGAGATGAATGATTTGAATGGGGGGGGGTTACGGTTCCATAGCTCAGCCTCTTAGCCACTATGTTACATCAGTTCTTCTTTTGAGGCTGGAAGCACATCTATCAAAGAGCCGGAAGGCCTTTTGCTGAGTTGAAGAAGTTCACCATACTTTTATATTCTGTTCCTCTGAGCTCCGATGGCAGGGTTGGCCTAGATGATGAAGTTGGCCACCAAAGGAACTGTGTCCAATCATTATCCCTATCACAGGATAATCAGGGGGTGGTAAAAATGTACATCAAAATATTCACTCCAATGGAAAATGATGGTTGCTTTCAAGAGAAAGAAATATATCTATCTTTGGGGCTTATTTATGAACATGCCCAAATGCCTGCCATAAGAACATGCAAAAAGCCATGCCTTATCAGACCAAGGATCCAACCAGTCCAGCATTCCATTCCACAGTGGCCAACCATCTGCCCATGTTCCCCAGCAGCTGGAGTACATAGGCCTACTGCCTCTGATTATGGAGGTAGCACATATCCATCAGGATTAGTAGGCATTGACAATAATGTAGGCATTCTCCTCCATTAATTTGTCCAAATCCCATCCAAAGTGGTGTCCCTCATCTTTGAGAAGCCCTTGCTGGTATTGACTTTATTATGAAGCCTAACAACCTGTGAAATGGCCATTTTGGGGTGGGGAGAACATAGCTTAGAGGTAGAGACCATGCTTTGCATGGAGAAGATCTCAACTTCAGTTCCTGGCAACTTAAGTGTGTTAGTAGCAGGCAATAGGAGAGGCTTTTATCTGCCAGAGACCTTAGAAAGCCGCTGTAGTAAAGGGTAGACAACAATCCTAGGCTAAATGGAGAAACAGCTTGCCCTGGTAGGAGATTTCTGAGTGGAGGTTGGTGGCTGCAGTTTCAGTGAGGGTGTAAATCCATTCTGGGCTCTCCAAGGTGCTGAAGCCAGAGGAATAAATAAAATAAACATTGCACAACAAAACATAACTCCATCTCTTGATCCCTGAATAGCCTTCTCCAGATGTTTTGGAACACAGTTGGATGTGGATGATGGGCATTGTAATTTAACACATCCAAAAGGTGCCAGTTGAGGAAGGCTGCCCGAGACTATCATCCAGAGCACCTAAGATGACATCCCTGCATTATGAGAATGGGATGCAGCCACAGGCTATGATCTCCCGTTAGATCTCTACATGCCACTCTCTGTCGTTCACATTAGCAATTGATTTTCTTGGAGGGCATGCGCTGCACGCTGTTACTTCTCTCTCTCTCTCTCTCTCTCTCTCTCTCAATTGGCCCTTTATAATGAATGTGGAGCTATGGAAAGAGTCTTTCAAAAAAAGGAAAAGAAAAGAAAAGAAAGTTTGCCATTTATCCCCCACCCCCACCCCCACTCCCTGCCTGGCATAAGTTCTGCTGTCTAGTTTTGCTCCTGGGGATTTACTTTGAAATTTTAAACTCTCCATGCCATTATCACAACCGGTAGCAAAGTAATGATTTCCCCCCCAAGGCTGTATTAGCATTTTACTGGCCACTTTCCACAAGGCAGAAGATAGAAACAGCTCTTGATTGGGGTAGAGTTAGAGGCACATAGAAGGCATCTTCTCGGAGATTCATTATGACGTGCCCCACAGTGAGCTTTCGAATTCTCCCCCTCCTCCTCCTCCAAAGGTGTAGCCTTCTTCCTGCTTGCTAACAATCACTGCAGTAGTTTCCCAGAAGACCCAACCAATAGGATCCCCATCTTCTCACTCACAGGGGATATAGCCAGCATCATGTAATCATAGAATCATAGAATAGCAGAGTTGGAAGGGTCCTACAAGGCCATCTAGTCCAACCACCTGCTCAATGCAGGAATCCACCCTAAAGCATCCCTGGCAGATGGTTGTCCAGCTGCCTCTTGAAGGCCTTTAATGGCTAAAGTGTTGAACTGAGACTGGGGAAATCTACATTCTAGTCCCCACTCAGCCATGAAGCTCACTGGGTGACTTTGGGTCACTCACTGATTCTCAGTCTAACCTACCTCACAGGGTTGTTGTGAAGATAAATGGAGAGGAGGAGGGCCATGTAAGCCACCTTGGGTTACTTTCAAGAAAAACATTGTGAGATATTATTATTATTATTATTATTATTATTATTATTATTATTATTATTATTATTATTTAGAGTTCCAGTATAATACAGCCTCCCTTCACATAAAACCTAGTGCTTCTGCAGTGTCAAGGCTGAATTAAACATTATGCAAAGTAACATATAGGGTAGAGGCTCCATCAATGGTTCTTTTATCCATGGCAAGTAATGCTCACTAGTTGCCTCTTTTGGGGAGGAAGTTATCATACGGATAAACCTTGTAGTGGAATACTCTTTAATATTTATTGATGTGCATGTTCTCTTAAATTATCTACCTGCTTCCTGGAAGATAATGCAGGGTCAGTGCAAATGGATTCTCTGTGCCCTTTTTACAACTAAAAGACTGATATTACAATATTGGAAGGATAAACGCTCACCTCCCATAATGCAATGGAAGGAGGACCTAACAATATTTTCAGACACCACTTGCAAATGGATAGTAATATGGATATTTAGTCTGCTTTTGTTGAAGTTTTTCTATAATTCTTTGAAAGGTGTATTTTCATATATAGCATTTCATATGCATACATTGAAATTGATATATTCAACTATCTAGATGCAATTTTTTCCTTTTCATTTTTTTGTGCTTTGTTTTGTTGAAATTTTACATTAAAATTATATATGCAGTTTTCTGGAACCTCATGGCTGGATTGAGTATTATGCTAAGTAACCTGAGAGAGCACCTTCTCTCTTACCAACCTGCCTGGTTACTGAGATCATTGGAGGGCATGCTGGTGGTGGTTCCACCTGGACCTTTGGCCTGGTTAGAGTCCACCAGGAGAAGAGCCTTTAGAGTGGTGGCCCCTTCTCTTCGGAATTCCCTGCCCCTGGAGGTCAGGCAGGTGCACCAACACTGTGCTGTTTCCAGCGCCTCCTGTAAACAGCCCTTTTCCAGGAAGCATTCCTTAACTGACCAGCCACAGTTTTTATTGGTGCTTTGTTTTAAAATGGAACAATTTTAATATGTTGTTTTCATCTTTTACTCTTCTTATTTTTTCTTCTTCCTCACTCTGGGATCTATTTTAGAGGAAGAGCAGTATATAAATATTGTAAATAAATAAAATAAACAAAACAAATTACCCACAGAGTAGGATCCCCAATTAAATGTGGGTCCCTACTGTACAACGCGTTTGTGAGAGAAGTTGAGCCCATCTTGCAGCCAGTGTTGGACGTCTAGAAAATGCCTCGCTGTTCCAAAGAGAGCAGCAGTGCTTCATCATAAAACGGAGAAGCGTTTCCCAGCTGGGAGGACGTTAAAAAACATGCACAGACGGGCCAGCATGATGCGCAGAACACAATCTGTACTGCAGAAAAATTCAGGGGAAGAACAAGAGCTCTGCTCATGCCTCTTTTTGTGTAGTCACCATTACAGATATAAATTTAGGGCTACCTATTATTATGAGCTGGAATACTCTTGGACATTTCTTTCTTGTGACTTTTGGTTTCCATAAAAAAAAAGCTGCATGTTCTTTGGCCTGCAATAAGAATGAGTAATAGCATGATTAATACTATCAAATGGAGGCCAGTGGATAAAAGTGACAATGAGAAAAATGAATGGTGGCATCCCATGGGAACACTGAAGGCTTTAATGGGGGCGGGAGGGAAAGAGGATTTGCAGCAATATATTGAAACACCGGGCCGCTGTTTATTTGAAGCCGAAATCACAGATGAGGACAAAGAGAAAGGGATTTTTGTCCATGTCTGTCTCAGAGAAACAGGCATCCTCGGAAGACGTTCACTGCAGCCCCAGAAGCCAATAGGCCAAAAGGGAAATTAACACTGGGTTGCCAGGAAATCCGCCCCTTGGGGAATTTCCACAAGCACCCCTGACTTGGTTTGCATTTGCGAGCTAAGCCCTTAAGTCACTTCATGAAATCTGGGAACTTTTTCAGCGTTAAAAAATAAAAAATAAAAATAAATGCGTAAATAGCAATTTGCAGAATTTGTGCAGATTTCAGCTGCAATTTGTGTGATTTGGGCAGCTTATGGTCGCAATTTGTGCAAATTACACAAATGGCTATTTTTGTATATTTTATCAAACCCAGAAAATCTGTGAGCTGGCCTGACTCAATGCTGATCCAGTCGGGCCAGTTCACGGGGGAATGAGCTGTAGCCCAGGAAGGGGGGTGTTTGAGCTGTTGAAAGGTCAGTGAGCTCCACTCACCCCCACAACAGAGTCTTCTGACATCTCGAATCTATCCTGAACCTCCCACCAATCAGCTTCATGGGATGAACCCAGGTTCTAGTATTATCAGTTGAAGTCGCCACCCAGACTGCAACGGATGCAGGTAAGTGCTTACCTGGCTCTGCCACTGCCACCGCAGTCCATGCAGCAGTGGCAGTGGAGCCAGGTAAGAGGGCAGGGGCAGGGGGGCTTACCTGCATCCATTGTGGTCCGGGCAGCGGCTTGAACTGAGGCCCAGGCCTCAAGGCGGAAGCAGGCCGTGGCCTGTTTCCTCCTTGAGGCCTGGGCTGCAGTTGAAGCCGCTGCCCGGACCGCAACGGATGCAGGTAAGTGGTGGGGGAGGGGGGGCTTACCTGGCTCCGCCGCTTGCCACTGCTGCGGTCCATGCAGTGGCAGACGGCAAAGCCAGATAAGGGGGGAGGGGGACCTATTCCCCCACATTTTGTCCACCCTTCCCCACTTACCTGCCTCCGCCATCTGCTGTGGAGGCAAGTGGGGGAAGGGGATGCAAAATGGGGGTCGAATCTCGATCCAGCCCTCCAGATCTCGCTCTGGATTTGGTTCCAGAGCGGATCAGGGGAGGAGCGGATCGACCCGAAGCGGTTCGGGCCTGATCTGGAAGTTCCGGATCAGGCCCTGAAGTGGTTCGGGTGGTGGTGCACAGCCCTAAATATTTCAGTCCAGCTTTACTTTGTACCATGCTCCAGGCTTGGATTCAAATCTTGCAGCCCAGTCCTGGCCTGGCCCACCTGAATTAGCTTGACACACAGGCTAAAAGGGGGGGAACGTGAACTCAATCGTAGATGCAACGGAACAAAATTCACCTCCTCCTCTCCCTCTTGGTGTGGATTTTATTTTTTTCAAGGGTGGAGATCATCCTCGTTTTTCATAGGTGATTCCCCCACTTCTTGTGACTGCTCCTTTTCTGCTCAGAATATTTTCTCACTAGGGCTAAAATTACGATCAACATCCCCCCCGCCTAAGTATTTAATATTAGCAACACAAGCTGTTCTTTTTCTTCAACGTCTTTATTATTGCAAAGAATAACAGTGCCAACCCTATGCCGATTATAAATACTTAAGGAGGCAACGCTGGCGTGTCATCTGGAAGGTTTGTGTAAAATCCTGTAGTTCTTTGGAGCTGTGGATGCCAAGGGACTCGTGGTTCTGGGTTATTCATTGCATTCAAAATAAGTTCCTCACTGTTTGGATGTTTAGGGCTACTGTAGCACAGCCGCTGCACCAACACCTCCCCATTCACCACTTTAAACATAAAATGCATCCAGGAAGCAGAACTCCTCTCTCCGCAAAGTGAATCTCAAGCTGAGGCAACCTCTGGTTTTCCAGCTACATTATAAGAACAAGCTGTTGATCAGGTATAATTATACAGTGGGGTTTATTTTATTTTTATTTGATTTTTGTTAAAAAAAAATGCCACAGCTTTGCGAGATACTTTTTTTACAGTCCTCTGCAATTATGCTTTAAAAGCTTGTCTCATAAAAGGTGTTAAATGCACGATGGAAAATGAACAGCTGTTGTTGTTTTGGACATTTTGCACAAGAGAGTTTACAGGGAAATCTCACCACAAGGTAAGAAAATCCTGCAATCCTCCCACGTTTATTTTTGTCTTATAAATGCACCCCAACATGGTAAGAGGGAGATGTGAGCATGTAAGCATGGGCCATTATTTTTTCCTTGAAAATTAACAGTTCCTGTTTCCTGTTTAACATAGATAAAAGCTCCTAAAAGGCTTTTTGTGGCATGAATATTAAAGAAAAAAGCTTATGCCATAATAAACTTTTAACATGCTACAAATCTCCATTTTCTGTTTGGTGTAACAGAACAGCCTTACCCAACCTGGTACCCTCCAGATGTCTTGGATTGCAACTCCCACCATCCCCAGGTAGCATGCCTATGCTGGCTAGAGAAGATGGAGGTTGTAGTCCAAGACACATGTAGGGCACCAGGTTGGGAAAGTCTGTAATAGACTAAAAGGGGCAGTCCGATGCATATTTTGATGATCTGGATACACGTTTTGAGCCCCAGGATTCACTTGACCTTACTCCCAGGTAAATGTGCATAGAACATAAGAAGTGCCCTGCTGGATTAGACCAAGGGTCCATCTAGTCCAGGACTCTGTTCACACAGTGGCCAAACAGCTGTCATCAAGAGACCCATTTGCAGACATGGACTGTTCTCTGACATTTGGACAGATAAAAAAAGGGAAGTGGGCACACTCACAGATGCCATCTAGACCCGCAATCATGCCAAGGTACAAGGCAATCCCATCATCCCCTGATTTTTGGCGGAGCTTAAACCTGCAGACAGCTCAATGGGGCCATTTCAAAGGAAATCCCAAGATACCATGAATTGGGGAGTAGAGAGATCAACCTAAATATGAATCTTCTTCCACACTTGAAAAATGGATTTGGAACTTCCAAAAGTCTAATTGAGCACAGGAAGGACTTCTCCCCTGAGTCAAAGCCAGACACAAACCATCCCTGCGAGGCGGGCAGGGGAGGAGAGAGGGAAGGCAGGCAGGCAGCAGACATTTCTGGGGGCATAAGGAAGTGAGCCAAGGATAAGCTTATGCCATAATAACTGAATGCATATAAAATGGAATAAATAAATAAATAAACAAAGGAGGGGTGGAATTAAAAGCAGCAGTGTTGCTGAATAAACAGCAAGAAGAACTTTTTAAAAAAGGCTATATCTGTCTTTTACCAGTAAGAGGGGGTAGGTGGACGTGCCCAAAGGGGGAAGCATCAGCCATTTGACTGGTCCTGTCTAGGTATCAGTCTTTTAAGAAGCAGACGCTCACTTCAACTCATGATAGGCATTGCTCCACTGAGTTACTCTTTTGGAGGGCTCTGATGGCCCTCCAAGTACAGGAGAGTGAGGGCACGTCTACATGCCCTAGGGGAGCTCATCCCCTTGCACCACATGTATTCAGTTGTTCCCCAAAGTTAGGGTGGGTAGCATTGCTGTGTGTTTCCTATCTGTAAGTATGATTTCAGGTTGTGTTTGTGCATTTGGTGGAGCTACTGTTTTAAAAAAACACTGGGAAAACTCTGTTCAGAGTAGAAAAAGGAGTTTCCCAGAATCCCAAGTTACCTGTTTTGCCTATCCCCTCCTCCAACTTTGGGATCATGTGATCATGACCGGGAGTTGACTCTGCCCCTCAGCAATCGAAAAGGTAATCTTTTTCCTGCCTTTACCCTACTTTTTAAAAATTTATAGCAAGCGAACCGCACCATGCAGAGAGCTGAGAGTAGGCTCAAAATGACCCCCAGCCACGACTCTCTAAGCACAAGAAGTTTCAGAAAGATAGCTTCAAAAACAACACAGTTATTCCCTTTTCTTTTCCGCAATGCAATCCTATGGGCGAAATGTTTCAAAATGGCGATCGGAGCGGTCCGCGGAAAGAGGATCGCTCCGAAAATGGGCGCTTCTCTTCGCCTTGCTTCTAGGGGTCCGCGGTCCACTTCTACTTCGCCTCTGGGCAAGGCGGAGCAGGCCAATTCGCTTCTGATTCTCCGGTTCTAATCGGAGCGGAGCACATGCCTACTTTTTATTCTCCTAGCATTTTAACAGTCTATAAATAAATTTTAACTTGATGTTTTAAATTTGTAATTTTGCATTGCTGCTGTTTTTATCTGGTTGAGCTTTTATATTGTATTTTATATTATGGTTTTATACTGATGTTTTATACTTTGAATGTTTTTAATTTTTGTGAACCGCCCAGAGAGCTCTGGCTATTGGGCGGTATAGAAATGTAATAAATAAATAAATAAGTCTCCCCTTGCTTAATACGGCTTTACTCTCAGTTATGTGAGTATAGAATTGCAGCCTTGGAACAGTTACTCCTAGGGAGGTCATGGGCTCTCCCACACTAGAGGCATTTAAGAGGCAGCTGGACAACCATCTGTCAGGGATGCATTAAGGTGGATTCCTGCATTGAGCAGGGGGTTGGACTCAATGGCCTTATAGGCCCCTTCCAACTCTACTCTTCTTCGATTCTATTTTTTGTTACATGGTTGTCTCTTTTTCACCGTGATGTGGAGCAAGATGCTTTTAAGAACAATTCTTAATTGTTCTTTTAAGAACAATTTTTTGTCTGTCTCTTCTGCCAAGATGCTTGTTCATGCACTGGTTATTTCTCGGTTGGACTACTGCAACCTTCTTCTCTCTGGCCTTCCTTCTTCTCACATCATTCCGTTGGTTTCTGTCCACCACTCTGCCGCTAAGATCATCTTCTTGGCTCGTCGCTCTGACCATGTTACTCCACTTCTGAAATCTCTTCACTGGCTTCCAATTCACTTCAGAATCCAATATAAACTTCTCCTGTTGACCTTCAAAGCTTTTCACGGTCTAGCTCCTTCCTATCTCTCCTCTCTCATCTCACACTATTGCCCCACTCGTGCTCTTTGCTCCTCTGACGCCATGTTTCTCACTTGCCCAAGGGTCTCTACTTCCCTTGCTCGGCTTCGTCCATTTTCTTCTGCTGCCCCTTATGCCTGGAACGCTCTTCCAGAACATCTGAGATCCACAAGTTCAATCGCAGCTTTTAAAGCTCAGCTAAAAACTTTTCTTTTTCCTAAAGCTTTTAAAACTTGATGCTGTTTGGACTTTATACTGTTAGTTTTACCCTACCCTGTGCCTGTTTACCCTACCCAGTGCCTGTTTTCATTCTCTTCCCCTCCTTATCGCTTTGCTATGATTTTAATAGAATGTAAGCCTATGCGGCAGGGTCTTGCTATTTACTGTTTTACTCTGTACAGCACCATGTACATAGATGGTGCTATATAAATAAATAAATAATAATAATAATAATTCGTTAGGGGGCTGTCCCATCCTGCAATGAGAAGGGACTCATAAAACCATTCTTAGTTAAAATGCGGATAGGGGGGTCATTGTGATATGGCTGATGCAAGTTACACCAAGGCGACCCAAGACATTCCTAACTCAAATCTCAGCGAGATTATTTTAAGGCGGGGTAGGAGTGGTTGATGTTCAGGGAGGGGGAAGGACTTTAGAAACTAAGCCTCATGCCCTTGATGACGGACAACTCATTGGATGCAGCACAATCATCATGAACATCCCGATACTGAAATTTCTACCCATGTGTTAATGAAAAGAAAAATACACAATTTCTTTCGGTACCGAGGCTTTGAGAATAAATCAAACTGTGGGGGTAACAAATCTTTGGTAGCTCCTGCTAGCTCATCAGTTTGCCAGCAATCCTTAAATACATCTTCACCACATTTTCCAAGTGATGTATAGATAAGATTCAATGGTTAAATATTTCAGTCACCGGTGCTCATCATGGGCTGCTTTTGGCAGGGAGTCAGTCAGAAGACTTCTGTGCTATATTGATCAAAAGCTTTCTGCATCCAGCTGAGAGACGGCGGGGACTCTTGACAAGAAACAACACAATTGGAGCCCAACTAGAACACAAGATTTCTTTGGAGCCAAGACAACAAAGGGGGAAAAATGAGGGTCATTTGTACTATGGAACAACTATCCCTTATCTTAATGTTTCTTAGAGAAAGCCAAATTCCATCCAGCAGCCATGTATGATGGGGAACACTATGGAAGTGCACATCTTTGAAGGTGACCGAATTTCAGTTCACAGGGTGCCTTTAAAGGGTGAAATTGGGTAAATTTGCATTAAAAGAAAATGAACAGGATAAATTCCTCTCCTAGCCCATATCTAGATTGTATGCATGACTGCATCAGGATTCTACATGATTGGTATATTACTGATGTACACAACAGGCATCTAGGTGTTCAGCTCAAGTGAATAACAAGGGCTTGCCCCCACTGTCATGCACCCACTGCCCCTGGTGTCCATGCATTGAGTAGAATGTCCTTACAGAAGCAACCACTGCATGTGGGCTGGCTCTCCCAGGGATTGGGAACCCTGCAGGATTCCCAGTCATGCGGAGGGGAAGAGTCAGTTGCTCCGATTTCAGCAGGGCTGTGAAACCATTCTGGTATTCAGTCATAGAATCATAGAAAAGTAGAGTTGGAAGGGACCTATAAGGCCATTGAGTCCAACTCAATGCAGGAATCCACCTCAAAGCATTCCTGACAGATGGCTGTCTAGCTGCCTCTTGAATGCCTGTAGTGCGGGAGAGCCCATGACCTCCAAGGTAATAAGTTCCATTGTCATATTGCTCTAACAGTCAGAAAGATATTCCTGATGCCTAGCCAGATTCTGGCTTCCTGTAACTTGAGCCCATTATTTTGTGTCCTGCACTCTGGGATGATCAAGAAGAGATCCTGACCCTCCTCTGTGTAATGACCTTTCAAGTATTTGAAGAGTGCTATTTATTTATTTATTTAATGCATTTTTATACCACCCAATAGCCAAAGCTCTAGCATGTCTCCCCTCAGACTTCTCTTCTCCAGGCTAAACATGCCCAGTTCTTTCTGCCTCTCCTCATAGGGCTTCATTTCCAGACCCCTGATCACCCTCGTTGCCCTCCTCTGAACCCCCTCCAGCTTGTCTGCATCCTTCTTGAAGTGGGGTGCCCAGAACTGGATGCAGGACCAGTCACAACTCTAAGAAAGCTATACAAGGTGCTGAAGCCTACCCCCAACCTAGGTTCAGCACCTTGGAAAGCTCCTTTAGAATCCTGCCTGGTTTCGACTGAAACCCAGAATGGATTTACAACCCCACTGAAACTGGAGCCACCAGCCTCCACTGGGCAGAGATGACCCCAAGTGTTTTTCTTCCTAAGGCAGACGAGCAGATGCAGCCCACATCCCAGACCCACCCACCCCAGACTCCCTCAGTCAAGGTGCACACCAAGGACGGCCATGTTGTAGACTGCCCTGAGGCATTTGCCAATTGGGCAGTCTACAAATCTAACAAATAAAATAATAAATGTTACATTGACAGCTGTGGTGACCAAAAAAACCCATCCCATAAGCACCTCTCTCCGTCACAGTAAAATACTGATACTAATCAGTATTAGTACTGCCTCACACTGCCTCACTCTGCCTATTGGTTGGGCCGGTCCTGGGCAATACTCATACAGCAGGCTCTCTTTACAGACATTTCACCCGAGGATGCCAGAGGGGAGGGGCAGGAGATGCAGCCCCTCTTAGCCTTCCACAGAGATATTCATGAGAGCAGAGTGCCTCTAGTTGAACTGGAATCCAGGTGTTGTGGGAAATAGTAACCCCCTCCCCCCTAAACCCCCCCCCCAACAACCCATGGAATGCAACCAGAAAGAGAATCTCTAATTTCTCAAGCAAATGGGATATGCTATAATTGTAGTAAGTTTCCAGAAATGTTGGGGCACTTTATTAAAATGTGTGATTAATACCTTGCCCTAGCCTTCCCCAATCTGGTGCCCTCCACATGTGCTGGACTATATTTCCCATCATCCCCAGTCAATGTGGCTGTTTGCCATGCAGCCTGAGGATGATTGAATTGTAGTCCAACATATCTGGAGGGTGTCAGGTTGGGGAAGGCAGCCTTAACCGATTCCTGACACTGATTAGTGGGTTACATAACCTCAGCCTTTGATAAAATAAGCCTTTTCACCGAATCATTCTCTAAAATGATTGGAACTGCTGAGCCCAACAGCATGAAGTCCCTTCTGGGACATCAATGTGCTGCTCCTGTCCCCACTTTGGACATATTAAGGCCAGATCTACACCGTGTGTCAAATCATTATGAATGTGGACTAAAATGCAGGAAATAACACCATGAAAACGGTATATGGAATGGGGATTGTGTCCCAGGAGTTATCAATGCACTTTCATACCACTATAAAGCAGTAGTGTAGGAGCATCATCACACAGGGGAAAATCACATTTCCTTACTGTTGCTTCTCCACCCCTAGTTTTGTCCCTCATTACTTCCTCTTTCTGCCTGGAGGGGAAAGAGGAAGTAAACAAAGACCACGTGGCCCATTCAGGGTACGTTTTTTCATGTCTACAGCAGGAGATCGCGGCACATTCCATTCTAAAAAAAAGAGCCAGATTAAAAGGGGTCTATTTTGCGACGGAAAAAGTGCACGGGAGGCAGTGGTTGTCGTTTAAGGGATGTGTGCACATCTGTAAGTGGGCAGTAGCGAGCCTGCGATAAAACACTCATCAGATGAACCTCTAGCTCTAGCCCAAATCTTCAGCAATCTGCAATCTCAGTTTCAGCACAACTTTAAGACTTTGCAGTTTGTAGCAGTCAGATTAAACCCCCAACATCTCTAGCAGGTAGATTAACCCACCAACATCTTCCCCAACCTGCCGCCTTCCAGATGCCTTGGAAGAGAACATCTGGAGGACACCAGGATGAAGAAGACCGTGCTAGGCGGAGGTGCCAGCTGCATAAATGTAAGCCTCCGCACTATATTCTTATTCAACAAAATAATCTACTGGAAAGAGAGAAAAGGTCAAGAGATGAATTACGCTCCTAAAGTTGTAGCAGAGGGCCGGAGTGGATAAAGGTGGCGAGTGGAAAAAGCAGGCCATCTGCTTATGGGTTAGCTGCTTTCATATGCTTTCTACATTTAGAAAGCAGTCAGGTGTAATTATTTATAAGGCACACTTTCAATCAGGTGGTTAATTTATACTTCCAGGGATTGGGATGTGTTAATTCTGAAGCCCAGCTCTACACGCTGTGCACCAGAATCCAAAGTCTGTTTCCTGTTTAGTGAGAGGTAGGTGCAAAGAATCTTTTTCTCCGCGCCCCCTTTTCTTATGATTCCAGTCTGGTCTTGTCAACTGGGCCTCCTGAACCATGGATGATGTAAGAGTAAAGCATCATCATCCTTGGGATAGTTCGCTTACATTCAGGATTAAAAGCTTTCTGATATCTATGCTCCTGATTATTATTTGTTGTGGAAAGAACGCGGTTTTTGAAGGCTACATCTTGGGAGCATCAATTTAGCCACTGGGTGTGCTCCATTTCAACTAAAAAAATGGAGCCAGCCCATGTAAACATGTTCTGCTTGAGTCCTCTTGTGGGGGGGGGGGGTCTGGTAGACTTCACGTTGTTAGCTAAGGGGACCCCATCTTTGTTAATGAGCCAACGTTCAGCCATATTTTCCTGTTTCCATATGTACCCCTCTCTTATGCATTTGAGAGAAACATGCTTACTAAGGTATGAGAAATTCAGCTGATGTGTTCTAATCACAAGATGTTCCAAGATGTGTATTGACCTTTGCTCGCAGGAACCATTGTCCCTCTATAGTTGATACCTTATCTCTATAGCTGATTGACAAACAGACACTTGGAAAGTCATTGTTTGCTCTGTTTTAGTTGCTAACAGCCCCTACCATGAGTTAATAACTGAGCCACCTCAAACAAAGTTCTATATCCTGTCCTTGTAGGAATGTGCTGACGTGAAACTATAATGTATGTTACAATGTAAGTTTTACTATATAAGAAGCTCCAGAATAATCCATAAGTGACACTCTTCCCAGCGCCTAGCTAGAGAGAGTCACGCACTTGGCCGACTGTGATCAGAAATAAAGGTGTGTTATTATCTGACTTGTATTTGTGCGTTCTTAGGAGAGTTTTGGCTGTCTCCTAGGGAAAGTACCTGGCATTTTTGGCTAACAATGTCTTAAAGGAAGTCCTTCATCCCTTTGTGTGGGGTGGAGTCATGGGGTCATGGGGGCTGGATTCCTTCACGGGTATCCTTAAGCCCCTCCCAGAATTTTCTGCTTTCATTCTGTAAAAGTATGACTTAAGTCAGGGTTGCTGAACCTCAGGACGTGGGCCCAAATCTGGTCATCGTGGGATCCTAATTCCGTCCTCTGGGATTCTTTGGTGGTTTCCCAACCTTTGTTCCCCCTCCCCATTCTAAAAGGTTGAAATACGTCTCCTAAGTCTTCCTTAGTAAGAGCTTTAAGATAAAATATGCTGATTTTTTTTGGCCACACCCCCTTCTACCTTTGGTCCCACCCACTACTTAAATGAAGCCGATTGGGCTGAAAGCAGTTCAAACCCAGCACTAAATATAACATGTGCTCATCTTTCAATGTGCATGCCACATGAGGCCTTAGCTAGACCTAAGGTTTATCCCGGGATCGTCCCGGGGTCGTCCCTGCCTGCTCCCGGGATATCCTGTGTGTCATTTACATGAACAGGGATGACCCTGGGACAATCCCGGGATAAACCTTAGGTCTAGCTAAGGCCAGAGTGGAAACATATGGATGGCTGACAAGCGCTACGCCCTTATTTTAAACTTTATAAAATGATTTTAACTTATGAATAATATTCAATACAATGCATGATTAAAAAACAAAACAAAAACAAACAAGCAAACCAAAATCAAATCACCCTGCCTGTTCTTAGGGTCTGGGTATTCTGCATTGATTCCCTTCTCGCACACCCATTCCTCATGGATCTTTAGGTTCCCTTGTCCCAAAGTTTCTGACTTATGCTCAGGGCTGGTGCCAGGCTATTTTGCGCCCTAGGCAAGGTGAGCTGCTTTCACCCCCACCTCCCAGCGTACCCCCACCCTCCACCCCCACCCCCGGTAGGCAGAGACAGGCGGGGATGGAGGCCGCGTTACCTTTCCCTCACCCGAAGTCAGAACGTGCGTCTCGACTTGGCTTCGGCTGGGCAGGTGCCCAGCCGAAGCCAAGATGGGACACTGGGGTGGGGGGGTGGGGGCGGATGGACGGCTCCATGTTCTGGCGTCTGGGCATGCCAGACATCAGGACGTGGAGCCGTCCGCCCCCGCCCCACCCCCACCCCAGTGTCCCGCCTAGCCGAAGCCAAGCCGGGACGCTGGGGGGGGCGGTGCAGGAAGACGGTTCCACATTCTGACGTCCGGCGTGCGTCGGAAGACCGGCTCTGGGAGTGGGAGGGTGACTTCCGGGCGTGGTGTTCAGTGCCCCCTTACCTTGACGCTCTAGGCGGCTGCCTGACTGGCCTCTATGGCAGTGCCGGGTCTGCTTATGCTTGTTCACACAAGCACTTAGCCTTCGGTCAGATTGTGTGAATGGTCCATTGCTGCTATAACTCCATAGTTACAGCTTAGATCATCTCAGACGCACTTGCGTTTTAGTGGAATTCATTCACACAGCCAATTCCTAGTCAAGTATACGGTATTTATTTATTTATTACATTTATATACCGCCCCACAGCCAAAGCTCTCTGGGCGGTTTACAAAAATTAAAAACAATGAACACTAAAAACAGATATACAAAATTTAAAACCACTAAAAGTTTTTAAAACAACAATATCCACTTAAAACAACTATTCTTGGGTCAGTTAAAAACAGTATATGCTGTTAAATGCCTGGGAGAAGACAAAAGTCTTGGCCTGACGCCGAAAAGATAACAATGTTGGCGCCAGGTGAACCTTGTTGGGGAGATCATTCCATAGTTGAGGGGCCACCACTGAGAAGGCCCTCTCCCTTGCTGCCACCCTCTGAGCTTCCCTCGGAGTAGTCACTCGGAGGAGGACCTTAGATGTTGAGCGCAGTGTACGGGTAGGTTCATGTCGGGAGAGGCGTTCCATCAGGTATGGTGGTCCCAAGCCATGTAAGGCTTTATAGGTTAAAACCAGCATCTTGAATTGGGCTCGGAATCAATGTTAGAGAAATTGAGTGGTGTACAATATGCATGTCTGAGCTTGGATGTGCAGGCAGCCTAGGAGACTGCAGGGCAATGGACAGATGAGTAATACAGGGGAAACACACACACACACAGCATCTTCATCCACCTTCAAAGGATTAGGTAAGCTCAAACCCCTCCAAAGAAACTATACTTCAACCCCTTCTAATGGTGAACCGTACCTGCGAGAAACTGTTGAGAATTTCTCCTCCCAGGAGAAATTTGATGAAATTGTCCTTTCACTTTCTCTGCCCACATATAGGGCAGAGAATTCCGAGAGGCCATTTCCTCACTTTTAAAGCTACTGAAGAGTAAAGGTTTTACACTCATTCTGAATTGGCTTTGTTAGGCCTCAGGGATGTCATCACTTGACCAGAGCGGCTAGGTGACAATGTCAATATTTCCATGAAGAGAAGACCAACGTGAACACAGTACCTTTATGCAGACTATTAGGGAGTGAAGTTCTGTTTATTTTAGTTAAGTGACCAAAATGGAAAAGGACACATAAGTTTGCTTTAGGAAGGGCGAATGCTTTCCAAGTTTAAAAGAGGATCAGGAAGGGGAAATAAACATTGCAATGTTTTCCTTTATGTAACTAAATCTTCTAATTTCCACGGAAGCTCAATTAAATAAACTTGGCAAGTTGTATGGCTGTATTGCATGTACTGTTCTCCAAGTGCATTTTGAGAATATGGAATTATCTGGCACAGATCAGCATCCAATTAATGTGGCTTTCACCTTGGGAATCTAATGATGGGGTCTGTTACGTTGTTGTTGTTGTTGTTGTTGTTGTTGTTGTTATTGTTATTATTATTTACATTTACATACTGCCCCATAGCTGAAGCTCTCTGGGCAGTTTACAAAGATAATAATAATAATAATAATAATAATAATAATAATAATAATAATAATAATATTTCTTACCTGCCTCTCCCTCTGGATCGAGGCAGGGAAGAACATAGAATACAAAAAAATGGTTAAATACATAAAACTGATTAAAACATATAAAACTAATACATTAGTAAAATAGCAGCCAGACATCTTAAAATTCAACTGAGTAGGCCTGCCGGAAGAGATCAGTCTTTATTGCTTTTTTATATTCAGAAAGACTATTGAGTTGGCGGATCTCTCATGGCAGGCCACTCCACAGTCTGGGAGCGGTAGAAGAGAAGGTCCTCTGGGTAGCAGTTGTTAATATAGTTTTTGCTAGCTGAAGTAAATTCTTCCCAGAGGACCTGAGTGTGCAGGGTGGGATTGTTCGGGAGAAGACGATCCTGCAGGTAACCTGGACCCAAACCATGTAGGGCTTTAAAGGTAATAACCAACACTTTATACTTTGCCTGGAATTGGCAGCCATCCTCACAGGAACAGCTAGGTAATTTTGGATCCAGGACTTAATGGTTTTATTGGCCGGGTGGTGGTGGTGGTCTTTAAATGGGCATGTGTATTATGTTAATTGTGAAGTTCACAGCTAATACTTCTCTTTTCCTCTTCCCACCATCTGATCTTGACAACTGTTTCTACATTCCTTATATCTTAGCGGGATGGGGGAAGAGCCTGTTTTCCAATCCTGATTTAAAAAGAAAGAAAGGAAATCCCCTGAGCATGTACAGTTTTGCATTTTAAACTAATTTACATCATATCACTTTCATGACAAAAGGAATACAACACAGTTTGTTTCTTCTGCCCTGATGCTAAACATGGGAATAACTGTCATTTTGGTGTAGAAAAGTACTTACATTTGGCTAGATTATGTCCATACCCAGTTTCTTAAACTGATATTATTGCTGCTGTTGTTATCATTCTCACGATCAAAGGAAGATAACATGGAATTTCTGAGAAAGCAGAGTTCCGTCTTCCTTTTGCCTACTTTCTGCATAGAGCATAAACTATTCCATTTATCCAACAATTTATCCAACTATTCCATTTATCCAACAATTTATCCAACCATCTGTCAGGGATGCTTTAGGGTGGATTCCTGCATTGAGCAGGGGGTTGGACTAGATGGCCTTGTAGGCCCCTTCCAACTCTGCTATTCTATGATTCTATGATTTTACAAATCATAGAGTCATAGAATCATAGAATAGCGGAGTTGGAAGGGGCCTACAAGGCCATTGCGTCCAACCCCCTGCTCAATGCAGGAATCCACCCTAAAGCATCCCTGACAGATGGTTGTCCAGCTGCCTCTTGAAGGCCTCTAGTGTGGGAGAGCCCACAACCTCCCTAGGTCACTGGTTCCATTGTCGTACTGCTCTAACAGTCAGGAGGTTTTTCCTGACGTCCAGCCGGAATCTGGCTTCCTTTAACTTGACCCCGTTATCCCATGCCTTGCACTCTGGGAGGATCAAGAAGAGATCCTATCCCTCCTCTGTGTGACAACCTTTTAAGTATTTGAAGAGTGCTCTCATGACTCCCCTCAGCCTTCTCTTCTCCAGGCTAAACATGCCCAGTTCTTTCAGTCTCTCTTCATAGGGCTTTGTTTCCAGACCCCTGATCATCCTGGTTGCCCTCCTCTGAACACGCTCCAGCTTGTCTGCGTCCTTCTTGAATTGTGGAGCACAGAACTGGACGCAATACACTAACCAGGGCCAAATAGAGAGGAACCAGTACCTCACGCGATTTGGAAGCTATACTTCTATTATATATTTCTGCCTGTTTTTCTTTTGTGCTATTACCATCCATAATCACTGTTAAACAAAACAAATATGCCAGTCATTTAGTTCAATTATAGTCTTGCAATTAGTTTTCCATTACACTCAAATTTCACAATAGCCTGCATCAATTTGTCCAGAAATCTATACTTCCTTTTTAAACAGAGTGTTTATTTGTGTAAGGGAGATTTTGTTAAATGCCAGCAAAAGCTTCTAAACTTAAAAATAACTGTCCTTATTCAATGTATACATTTATGACACCGTAGACACTAAAATGGCATTGGTGTTCAGACTTGGTTCTCACACGTGTTAGACAAGGATTGTCCAGCTGCCTCTTGAATGCCTTTAGGGTGGGAGAGCCCACGACCTCCTTAGGTCATTGGTTCCTTTGTCGTATTGCTCTAACAGTCAAGAAGTGTTTCCTGATGTCCAGCCAGAATCTGGCTTCCTGTAGCTTGAGCCCATTATTCCGTGTCCTGCACTCTGGGATGATCGAGAAGAGATCCTGACCCTCCTCTGTGTGACAACCTTTCAAGTATTTGAAGAGTGCTATCCTGTCTCCCCTCAATCTTCTCTTCTCCAGGCTAAACATGCCCAGTTGTTTCAGTCTCTCTTCATAGGGCTTTGTTTCCAGACCCCTGATCATCCTGGTTGCTCTCCTCTGAACCCCCTCCAGCTTGTCTGCATCCTTCTTGAAGTGTGGTGCCCAGAACTGGATGCAGAACTCAAAATGATGCCTATTTAGTGCTGAATACGGAGGAACCAGTACCTCATATGATTTGGGAGCTATACTTCTATTAATGTATCCCAAAATAGCATTTGCTTTTTTGCAGCCACATCACACTGTTGGCTCATCTTCAGCTTGTGATCTGCAACAATTCCAAGATCCTTCTCATTTGTAGTATTGTTGAGCCAAGTATCCCCCATCTTGTATGTGCATTTGGTTTCTTTTTCCTAGGTACAGAATTTGGCTTTTATCCCTATTAAATTGCACTCTGTTGTTTTCAGCCCAGTGCTCCAGCCTATCAAGATCACTTTGAAGTTTGTTTCTGTCTTCCAGGGTATTAGCTATCCCACCCAATTTTGTGTCATCTGCAAATCTGATAAGCATTCCCTGCACCTCCTCATCTGTCGTTAATAAAAATGTTGAAGAGCACTGGGCCCAGGACTGAGCCCTGCGGTACCCCACTCATTACCTCCCCCCAGTTTGAGAAAGTACCATTGATACTTTGAGGTCAATTCTGTACCACCTGACATCACTGAATGCCCCTCAAAACAGAGAAATAAAATCTCCGGAATGTAGAAAATGATGATTTAGTAAGATCTCAGTCAATGAACGGATATACCCCTGTTGCACAGGAGCAATAGAATCTGTTGAACATGTCCTTCTATATTGTAACATGTATAAGGAGTGCAGCAAGAAGCTATTTATTTCCACTATTAACAGCCTTCTCTGCAAGGACCTCCCCAGTTTTGATATTAATTTGTTTAAGGGATATGTCCTCTTGTATCACCGAAAGGGTTGCTAAGTATTTTAGGACCTCAGTGCATATTTTTTGGGGAAATGTTGTTATCCTTCCTGAGAGAAGGAATTCTACAAAACTGTATTTTGCTATTTACTTTTTAATTATCTTTTACATGGTTTATATTAACTTTGCTGGTCTTTGACCATAATAAATGAAAAGATGATGAAAATGAGAAGGGTTCTAGGCAAGCTTTTGTCCTGACATGACTTCACCCCGTCTCTTGTGTGGAGAAAATATTTTTTATATAAAACAGCATCCAGCCCTATGACCTCTCACATGCAGACTGAGGCGGTCAGAGCCACCCTAAGACATTTTGCTTCTTGAGGCAGAAGTTGCACAACCAGTGCCCTTCCCCCCACCTTTCAAGGTGCATATTTATTATTTTACTTATTATTGCATTTATATCCCGCCTTTTTTCCTCCAAGGAACCCAAGGCGGCATACATATTCCTCCTCCTCCTCGCCATTTTATCCTCACAACAACAACCCCATGAGGTGGGTTGGGATGATGGTCTGTGACTGGCCCAAAGTCACCCACTGGGTTTTCATGGCTGAGTGGAGACTAGAACCCGGATCTCCTGACTCCCAGTCCAACACTTTAGCCACTGCACCACACATACGCCTGTATTTTGTATTTGTATTTTGTATTTGTGTTTTTACACTGTTGGTTGTTTTATTATGGTTTTAATTTTTGTGAACTGCTCAGAGAGCTTCAGCTATTGGGCAGTATAAAAATGTAATATATAAATAAATAAATTAGGGTGACCATATGAAAAGGAGGACAGGGCTCCTGTATTTTTAACAGTTGCATAGAAAAGGGAATTTCAGCAAGTGTCATTTGTATATATGGAGAACCTGGTGAAATTCCCTCTTCATCACAACAGTTAAAGCTACAGGACCTATACTAAAGCGATCAGATTTAAAAGAGGGCAGGGCAGCTTTAACTGTTGTGATGAAGAGGAAATTTCACCAGGTTCCCCATATATACAAATGACATCTGCTGAAATTTCCTTGTCAATACAACTGTTAAAGATACAGGAGCCCTGTCTTCCTTTTCATATGGTCACCCTAAATAAATAGGCTAGGGTGACCATGTTTTGGAAACCAAAAAGGAGGACAACATGGTCAGCCCCCAAGGGGGCATGTCTAGCACCAAGGGGGCATGCCCACCTGAACATAGCCTTGGTCACATTTCTGATTTTTCAGCACACGTTTAAGACAAATCTGTTCTACAAAATAATTTTAAAAACTCAATTTTTAAAAAATTCCTAAAAAATCAATGGATTAATGGATCTGTTTCAAATTTGATATGACAAAACCCCTTCCTATGTGCTACCATCGTGCCAAGTTTCATGTCCTTATCTTTAAAAATGACGGAGTTATAAGCATTTTTGTTAATTCCTGTTAGAGCTGCTCTTTGGCTGGGGAAGATTGGAAAAATCCGGATTTTCCCTCCCCCTCCCGGATTTGTCACCAAAAACCTGGACAAATCCGGGCAAATCCGGTCATATGGTCACCCTAAAATAGGCCTTAGCTAGACCTAAGGATTATCCCAGGCAAATGGAGGGGTCGGGACTGCCTGCTCCCGGGATCCCGTGTGTTGTTTGGATGCACAGGGATGATCCCGGGACAATCCCGGGATATAGGCCTGGTCTAGCCATGGCCATAGTCCCTATAGGCCAGGTAATTTGGCCAGCTGAGGCACAAAATCCGAGATGTGCCTTTCCTTGGGGATAAAAAAAAAATACATTCAGTCACTAACAATTGGCTGCCCTTTCATGCCACTCTAAATCAGCTGCCTGAGGCAGCTGCCTCACTCCGTCCAACGGTCGTGCTGGCCCCGTGGTACAGCCCAGACACAGCCTTGCCACGGTGGTGAGAAATAGGCCATAGCTCTGCGTTCATTCGGTCATCCTTTAATAACTTTGCATGAGGGGGAGGTGATTTGCCCTGAAGCCTGGCTCCTGCCGTATCAGGCAGACGTTGAAGGATTAAGGGGTGGTGACTAGTGTGCAGAGAGAAATGACAGATGTGCAGCGACTGAACACAACGATGCAAATCATGGCATTATAAAATCAACTTGGGGGACGCGTGGGACAGATGCACACCCCTTACGGAAAAATGGTTTCCCAGTCTAAGCATGCTTAGTTTTCATTTCACGGCATTTGTCTCTCCTCAGCTATCCCACAGGGAACAGTGTTGGCATGGAAACTGTTGCCTCTATGAATGGTTGGTTCTTCAGTTCTTTAAACAGACATCTGATTCTTTTTCCTCTTTGCTTCAGGGCCAGGTACATTCAAATGAATAGCGCTTTTTGCAAGCTAGTGTTTAGGAAGGGGAGTGGTTAGGAGAGGAGGGGGTTTCTAGCTTTGCAGGAGGCATGAACAGGAATACCAGGGGCAGTGAACGACACAACGGTTGAAATAACACCTAGGTTGGTTTTATTTATCGTTTATTTAGATGTTCCAAGGCCATCTTTTAAGGCAAAGACCCAACAAAACAGCTGATATAAAACAACTACAAAACACAATCTCCTGTTTTGGGGGGAAATAACTATTAAAACAGCAACCTAAAACAATATGCAAGCCAGAAGTTAGCTAGAAGAATTTAAAGCCATTTCAATTCAGCAGCAGTATAAATCCTTTAAGGAAAAAACAGCCCACAATAAATGGATTTTTAAAGCCTGAAGGGAAGCTTGTGCTGAAGGAGTCCTATGCATATTCACTTGGGAGGGAATTCCACAAATATGGGTCCAGAACCCCGAAAGCCCTGTCTCCTGCATCACTAGTCTAATTGAACTTACAGACAAGCCTACAAGGAGGGTGTTCAAAGCTGATCATAAAACATGGGCAGGTTCATATAGGATGCCCTTCAGATCACCTGACCTCAAACTATTTGTGGAGAGAATGCTTGGACAATTTTCAAGCCTTTCTTTTTTGCTATGTAGGTATTTGAAATAGCAGATAATTCTGTTGTCAACACTGGAATATGGTTTTACGCTCAACTGGGCTATCTGAAAATCCAGCAGGAAGGGTGACAGTTTTCACCCTCTGTTTGTAGGTACTATCAGAAATAGGATTCTGGCCTAGAATTAGGGTGACCATATGAAAAGGAGGACAGGGCTCCTATATCTTTAAGTGTTGCATAGAAAAGGGAATTTCGGCAGGTGTCATTTGTATATATGGGGAACCTGCTGAAATTCCCTCTTCATCACCTCAGTTAAAGCTGTAGGAGCTATACTAGAGTGAACAGATTTAAAAGAGTGCAGGGCACCTGCAGCTTTAACAGTTGTGATGAAGAGGAAATTTCACCAGGTACTTCATATTTACAAATGACACCTGCTGAAATTCCTTTTTCAATACAACTGTTAAAGATACAGGAGCCCTGCCCTCCTTTTCATATGGTCACCCTACTAGAATACTATTGACCTTAGGGGCAATTTCCAATGCAACACTACTGCTAATGTCTGGCATAAATCATCTTTAGCACAACACCACAGAATCATAAATCATAGAATAGTAGAGTTGGAGACTGTCCAGTTGCACTTTGAAGGCCTCTAGTGTGGGAGAGCCCACGATCTCCCTAGGTAATTGTTTCCATTGTCATACTGCTCTAACAGTCAGGAAGTTTTGCACTTGAACATAAGAAGAGCCACATGGGATCAGACCAAGGGTCTATCTAGTCCAGCATTCTGTTCACACAGTGGCTAACCAGCTGCCCACGGAAAAGCCACAAGCAAGATACAAGTGCAACAGCACCCTCCTGCCCATGTTCCCCAGCAACTGGTATACCTCGGCATACTGCCTCTGATATTGGAGGTAGGACATAGCCATCAGGTCTAGTAGCCATTGATAGCCTTCTCCTCCAGGAATTTATCCACCCACCCCTCCCAGGAAACAAAAGGCTGACATGATGCTGAAACTCTGGTGCCTACTTGATCTAGGGTGACCATATGAAAAGGAGGACAATGCTCCTGCATCTTCAACATTTGTCGAGAAAAGGGAATTTCGGCACGTGTCATTGTCATGCATGCAGCACCTGGTGAAGTTCCCTCTTCATCACAGGAGTTAAAGATGCAGGAGTATCCAGATACAAAAGAGGGCAGTGCTCCTACAGCTTTAGCTGTTGTGATGAAGAGGGCATTTAACCAGGTGCTGCATGCATAACAATAACACCTGCTGAAATTCCCTTTTCTATGCAAGTGTTAAAGATACAGGAGCCCTGCCCTCCTTTCCATATGGTCACCGTAAGTTGTGTAGAAAAGGGAATTTCAGCAGGTGTCATTGTTATGCATGCAGCCCCTGGTGAAATTCCCTCTTCATCACAGTAGTTAAAGCTGGAGGAGCCCTCCCCTTTTTGTTTCTGATCACACTAGGCAAGGCTCCTGCAGCTTTAGCTGTTGTGATGAAGAGGGACTTTTAACCGTGTGCTGGAAGCATAACAATGACACCTGCTGAAATTCCTTTTTCTATGTAACTGTTAAAGATACAGGAGCCCTGCCCTCCTTTTCATATAGTCACCCTAGATTCAGGAGCCTTGTCCTCCTTTCCATATGGTCATCCTACATAATCACAGCTTCACCTGGAGCTGTTAGAGCTGCCCCATATGGCTTCTGGGAGCAAGAAAGGAAGAAAAGTTTGATTCCCCCATTCTTTTTTTCTTTTTTTCTTAAAAGACACCTGGCTGTTACTCATAAAAATCTCCATCTTAGACAAAGCACACCAGCTCCTTTATCAGTGGAAAATGGAGAAAAACTGAGCAGCCTTTATATTAGCAAACTTGGAGAAGACCTACGAGCAGCTCCAACAGCTCCTTGTAAATCCATCACATCACCTGCTAGCAACTGATGGCCTTCTCCAGGAATTGGTCTAACCTGCATTTAAAGCCATCCAGATTGATGGCCATCACTATGCCTTGCTGGCCAGGACAGGGTTTCCGCTCTTCTAAGGTTCTTATGAAGTGACCTCTTTCTCCTAAGAGGTTGACGTGATGCTGGGAGACAGACCCCTCCCACCTTAATTCTTCCATAATAGTTGTATACCAGGAAAGTAGAGTCACCCTTCTCTAATTGTTAAGCAGTCTGAATGTCAAGTATCCACAAACCAGATCAATGTAATTATGGCATAAGTAAAGAAGGCAACTCAATATGTGAAGGAAAAACCTAGGGGAGAAGCAGTTAACCTAATAGCGTGTGTTGCAGACAGAAGAAAAGCACTTTTCACCATCCTGACCTTTTGAAGAACATAAATGCAAGTTGGTCAGGTTAATCACCTATTTGAGGATTAGGAGTGGGTGGGTTCTTTCAAGGCACAGACCTATTAAGGTAGATTCAACTGTAAATATTTATGGACTTTGCTTTATGCCCTTGGGAAAGAGTGAGTTGTAAATCTGAGAGGGGGGGGGACATATTAAAGGTAAGTCACTGTTCCTTTTTTTTGCCTTCTGGAGATGCCTCTTTGAAATGATGATATTGTGAGATACTAGGCTTGACATTCTTCATGAATTATCAGGTCCTTCTCCAGGGCTGCTACAACATAAATATCTGGGTGGGTGACAGAATGGAACTTAGATCTACTGTGCATCCATTTATACAAATGGATGCACATGAACAGTAAGGATACAGTCCTATACTTGCACCAGTAGAGGCCGGTGACTCCAATTTTGGTGGGGCTTTGAAACCATTCTGGGTTTCAGTCAGAACCAGCCAAAACTCTAAAGGAGCTTTCCAAAGTGAGGAACACTATCCCCAAAATGGGTTCAGGACCTTGGCTAGCTCCTTTAGAGTTTTGTTTAGTTATGACTGAAATCCAGAATGGATTCACAGCCCCACCAAACTCAGAGCCACCAGCCTTCACTGACTTGCACCTACTTACTCAGGAGTAAGCCCCCCTTGAACTCAGTGGCTCTGAGTAGCCATCTACTGTATAGGAATCTGTACATAACCAGGGTTCTCTTAGCTTGTTGATGAGATTGTTGATTCAGGATTGTCACCCAGGGCATTTTTCATCTATATGATTGTGGAACAAGTATGGACCATATTGGCTGTGTAGGAGGCTTTGTACTATTGACATCAGGTGTGTGTGTGTGGGGGGGGAAGTGCATGCATTCCCCTTCTCAAGGCTGTAGCTCTGTCTATGGCCTTGGTCTGGGGAGGGGGAATATCCAACAGCATCTATTATTATTATTATTATTATTATTATTATTATTATTATTATTATTATTATTATTTACCACCCCATAGCTGAAGCTCTCTGGGCAGTTTACAAAGATCCATCTGGGAGCCACAGGGTTGCTGTTTAAATGCCTTTTTGCATTTTAACATGCTCAATAAAATGTGCAAATAGCAGCTACTCGGGGGGGGGGATAATTATCAGAATCAGAGCACTGGGGCGGCTTCGTGTACTCCATCCATCCATTCATCTGCTGTTGCTGCTGCAAATAGCAGCTACAGAAGGGGAATTCTTCCTCTGTAGCTGCTATTTGCATCAAGAGAGAAACTCCCAAACAATCAGCATTCTTCCTAATGTAAATGTCAGCTTTGGGGGCCTGATTTTCACTGGAATGGTGGAGGGGAGGGGGAAAATTTCACTCCCCCTCTTTGCCCACTACATTTTCCACTTGGGGTGGTGGTGGAGTTTTTCTAGATTCTCTCCCCTTGCCCGGACCTTGTTCCAGAGCCCGCTGCAGCACCTGACTCCTTCTACAGAGAGCTGGACCTGTTTCTGCACTTTCTGGGCATTTTGCACCACTTCTCCCACCCTGCAGGCTTTGCAATTTGTGCAAATTTCTGAACAATCTGCAGACCTTTCTGAGCAATATGCACGAATTGTAGAACGTGCACACACACACAAATGCGCAAAAAGTTCCCGGAGTTTGGGGAAAAGCCTGCAGCTCAATTTGCACATGTAAATCGAGTTGTACATATTATGGAACTCTGTTGAGCCAAAAAAAGATGTAGATTTCCCAGTGATGCACATCCCAGTTAGTATTGCCTCCAGGATAACACCATTAACATTGGCGAGGTGATGCTTGCCCTGTCCTGGACGGGGTTGCACTCTCCCTAAAGGATTGGGTCCGTAGTTTGGGGGTGCTCTTGGATCCAGAACTGTCACTTGAGGCACAGGTGAACTCAGTGGCAAAGAGCACCTTTTATCAGCTTAGGTTAATATACCCACTACGCCCTTATCTGGACAGAGATAGCCTAGCTACCGTGATCCATGCTCTGATAACCTCTCGTTTGGATTACTGCAATGTGTTATACATGGGGCTGCCTTTGAAAACGGTCCGGAAGCTTCAACTGGTACAAAACAGGGCAGCCCGTTTACTAACAGGGACTGGCCAGCGAGATCACATTATGCCAGTCCTTTTACAACTTCACTGGCTGCCAGTCCAGGTCCGGGCCCGATTCAAAGTGCTGGTATTGATATTTAAAGCCCTAAACGGTTTGGGGCCAGGTTATTTGAAGGAACGCCTCCTCCCAGATGTACCTGCCCAGACCTTAAGATCATCTACAGGGGCCCTTCTCCGTGAGCCCCTGCCAAAAGAAGTGAGGCAGGTGGCTACTAGGAGGAGGGCTTTCTCCGCTGTGGCACCCTGGCTGTGGAATGAGCTCCCCAGAGAGGTCCGCCTGGTGCCTACACTGTACTCCTTTCGTCGCCAGCTGAAGACCTTTTTATTCTCTCAGTATTTTAACAAATTTACAAATGCAGACAAAAATGTGTGTAACAGTGTACAAAAATGTTTGTATGTAATAGGGGAAAGTGCGCAAAAACACTCATATTAGGAAAAAGAGCACGAGATGTATTCTATTAATGGAATTCACTTGGGTGGGGATGTGTACATTTTTGTACAGAAACATCGTGAACAGAAATACGTATGATCTTTTGTGTGGACTTTTAAGGATATATTGATTAATTGATTGATTGCAAAGTGATGTGGGAATGGAGCAAAAGGGATTCATGTTGCCAAGAAATGAGAAACTTGAGCAGGGTTGAACTAGTTGACTCGGTTATTTGTACCTTCTCTGTTAGCTAGCTCAAATGGAAAATCGGTTATTTCTTCTGCACCGAACAAATGAAAAGCTGCAGTTGTGATTTATTTATTTATTTATTTCATTTATATCCTGCGCTGCCTCCAACGGGAACCAGCAGGTTGCTGCAGCATTCTGACTCCTCATTTTGTCTGAAACTCTCCATCACTGGCACTTGTACACAAGAAAAAGCATGGAAGAACAGCAGTCACGATGCAACCGTATATAAGATTGCAACAACATTCTTTCTGTGCATCATTTTTAAGGATACATATGGTGATGCAGTGGAGACAAGGTCACAAGAATCCAGCACCAACACTACTACTACTACTACTACTACTTCTCCTTCTCCTCATCTCTTTTCTTGCTTGTGGCAGTTTTTCTAGATGCACATCACAGGCTTTGCCAGGTCATGCTGTCTTTTACTGATTCAGGAATTTCCTGACTTGTTTTACGGATGAGTGCTTTCTGAATGTTGGTGTGGATGTAATTTGGTAGGTCCATTTTCTGAAAGCTTTCTGCATAGTTTTTTGACGTGATGCCAGATTGTGATTATGATTCAGGGATGCTTACATCATCTGCTCCCTTCATGTTCAGAATTTCCTGTTCCCTGTTCTCAGCTTAGCTGCAAGCCTCAGTGTAGCTGGGGGAGGTGTGTGGCAGGGGAGGGGGATGTGGAATGATCCCAGCAACACTATATTCTCTCCCCCTCCCAATGCAAAGCATTTTTTGGGGGGTGACTTGATCTTGAATAGGCAATTAAGACTCGTTGGCTTTACAAAAGACCGGCTCTTGGTGGAGATGAAAACTGCAAGAACTGGTTTGTGGAGATGGATCAATACGGCAGCTTGAATGTTTGCACTGCTCTTATTTATTCATATATTTATTGCATTTTTATACCGCCCAATAGCCGAAGCTCCCTGGGCAGTTCACAAACTTTAAAACCATCCAAAGTATAAAACCAACAGTATAAAAACATGATATCAAATGCAATATAAAAGCACAACCAGGATAAAATCAGCAGCGGTGCAGATTTAAAACAGCAACGTTAAAATTAAATTTATAGACTGTTAAAATGTGGAGAGAAAGAATATAGTGTAGCAACTGAAAGAATAAAGTGTAGATGCCAGGAGAACCTTCTTAGGGAGCTCATTTCACAACCGGGGTGCCACAGCAGAGAAGGGGGACGTACTAAACCGAAGGACACCGAATGGCCATTGAAGTGCATTGTGTCATTCCGAATGGCCATAGGAAATCATTGAAGGAGTTTAGGGATCATCTACAAATTAAAATATCTAAAGGAGTTAAACATTTAGTTTTCATAGAAAACCACACAGAATCAAAATACAAACCAACAAAGTGGTTTTGGGGAACAATTCCTATGACCCCCAACACAGTGGTTTCTAGGGATCATCTCCAAACATAAAAAGAAAACAGAATACAATAAAGAGAAGGTGACTGCCGTTCCATGCAATGCTTCATAGGAACCAGTTTTAAAAGACCAAAATAAGTGGAGGGGGGTTGCCAAAAACTGTCACAGATTATTTCCATGTTTACAAATCCCCCCCCCCGCACCCTCTCCTCACAACTGGCTTACATTTCAAAGTGGTCATAGGAATACATGGGAATGATACCACAAGCCCCTTAAGAATCAGATGAAGCTGAAAATGCTTACGGAGGTTGAAATTAGAAACCCAAGCATCCTAAGACTCTGTGCTTGATACATGTTGCATTGGACTTGCCCCCAACTTGCGCATAGCCATAATACGGGGTGTCATTCAGAATGGCCATGGGAAAGCATTAGGCTGTCACAAGCAGGCACGCAGAAAAGAGGGGGAGCCCCAAAACGCTCATGGAGATTTGAACTAACCCCCCCCCCCAAAAAAAACCTAAGAGTTTCTACTGGAGACATGCTCCACCGGAAAGACCCCCACATTGCACATGGGCCCATAAGGTTCCATCAAAATGACCATAGGAAAGCATTGGACAGTCACGCAGCCCCAGAAATCAAGGGGAGCCCCAAAATTCTCATAGACATTTGTAATGAGACCCTAAGCATCCTAAGAGTTTTTGCTGCAGACGTGCTCCATTGGAATGGCCCCTAAGCTGCACACGGCCACGTGAGGTTTCTTCAGAATGGCCATAGGAAAGCATGGCGCTTTCTGGCAGCCCCAGAAACTCAGGGGGAGCCCTGAAATTCTCATAGATGTTTGTAATGAGACCCTAAGCATCCTAAGAGTTTTTGCTGCAGACATGCTCCATTGGAATGGCCCCTAAGCTGCACACGGCCACGTGAGGTTTCTTCAGAATGGCCATAGGAAAGCATGGCGCTTTCTGGCAGCCCCAGAAACTCAGGGGGAGCCCTGAAATTCTCATAGATGTTTGTAATGAGACCCTAAGCATCCTAAGAGTTTTTGCTGCAGACATGCTCCATTGGAATGGCCCCTAAGCTGCACACGGCCACGTGAGGTTTCTTCAGAATGGCCATAGGAAAGCATGGCGCTTTCTGGCAGCCCCAGAAACTCAGGGGGAGCCCTGAAATTCTCATAGATGTTTGTAATGAGACTCTAAGCACCCCAAGAGTTTTTGCTGCAGATGTGCTCCATAATTGGAATGGCCCCTAAGCTGCGCACGGGCACATGAAGTGTCTTCAGAATGGCCATAGGAAAGCCTTGCACTTTCTGGCAGCCCCAGAAAATCAGGGGGAGCCCCGAAATTCTCGTAGAGGCTTGTAATAACACACTAAACATGCTAAGAGTTTTTGCTGCAGGTGTGCTCCATTGCAATGGCCCCTAAGCTGCGCACGGGCACATGAGGTTTCTTCAGAATGGCCATAGGAAAGCATGGTGCTATCTGGAAGCCCCAGAAAATCAGGGGGAGCCCCAAAATTCTCATAGATGTTTGTAATGAGACCCTAAGCATCCTAAATTTTTTTGCTGCAGACGTGCTCCATTGGAATGGCCCCTAAGCTGCGCACGGGCACATGAGGTTTCCTCAGAATGGCCATAGGAAAACAATGGGCTTCTCTGGCAGCCCTCCCAAATCAGGGGGAGCCCCAAAATTCTCGTAGAGGCTTGTAATAACACACTAAGCATGCTAAGAGTTTTTGATGCAGGTGCTCTCCATTGCAATGGCCCCTACGCTGTGCACGGGCACATGAGGTTTCTTCAGAATGGCCATAGGAAAACAATGGGCCAATCTAGAAGCTCCAGAAAATCAGGGGGATCCCCGAAATTCTCATAGACATTTGTAATGAGACCCTAAGCATCCTAAGAGTTTTTGCTGCAGTCGCGCTCCATTGGAATGGCCCCTAAGCTGAGCACGGGCACATGATGTTTCTTCAGAATGGCCATAGGAAATTAATGGGCTTCTCTGTCAACCTCAGAAAATCAAGGGGAGCCCCAACATTCTCATAGAGGCTTGTAATAACACACTAAGCCTGCTAAGAGTTTTTGCTGAAGGTGTGCTCCATTGCAATGGCACATACACTGCGCACGGGCACATGAGGTTACTTCAGAATGGCCATAGGCTTGTAATAACACACTAAGCCCATTCTTTTCCTATGGCCATTCCGAAGAAACCTCATGTGCCCGTGTGCAGCTTTGAGGCCATTCCAATGGAGCACACCTGCAGCAAAAACTCTTAGGATGCTCAGGGTCTCATTACAAGCATCTACGAGAATTTTGGGGTTCCCCCTGATTTGGGAGGGCTGCCAGAGAAGCCCATTGTTTTCCTATGGCCATTCTGAAGAAACCTCATGTGGCCGTGCGCAGCTTAGGGGCCATTCCAATGAAGCACCTCTGCAGCAAAAATTCTTAGGATGCTTAGGGTCTCATTACAAACATCTATGAGAATTTCAGGGCTCCCCCTGATTTTCCGGGGCTTCCAGATAGCACCATGCTTTCCTATGGCCATTCTGAAGAAACCTCATGTGCCCGTGCACAGATTAGGGGCCATTCCAATGAAGCACGCCTGCAGCAAAAACTCATAGCATGCTTAGTGTGTTATTACAAGCCTCTACGTGAATTTTGGGGCTCACCCTGAGTTTCTGGGGCTGCCAGAGAAGCCCATTGTTTTCTTATGGCCATTCTGAGGAAACCTCATGTGGCCGTGCGCAGCTTAGGGGCCATTCCAATGGAGCACGCGTGCAGCAAAAACTCTTAGGATGCTCAGGGTCTCATTACAAGCCTCTATGAGAATTTCGGGGCTCCCCCTGATTTTCTGGGGCTGCCAGATAGCGCCATGCTTTCCTATGGCCATTCTGAAGTAACCTCATGTGCCCGTGCGCAGTGTAGGTCCTATTGCAATGGATCACACCTGCAGCAAAAACTCTTAGCAGGCTTAGTGTGTTATTACAAGCCTCTACGAGAATTTTGGGGCTCCCCCTGATTTGGGAGGGCTGCCAGAGAAGCCCATTGTTTTCTTATGGCCATTCTGAGAAAACCTCATGAGGCCGAACGCAGCTTAGGGGCCATTCCAATGGAGCACTTTTGCAGCAAAAACTCTTAGGATGCTTAGGGTCTCATTACAAACATCTATGAGAATTTCGGGGCTCCCCCTGATTTTCTGGGGCTTCCAGATAGCACCATGCTTTCCTATGGCCAATCTGAAGAAACCTCATGTGCCCGTGCGCAGCTTAGGGGCCATTCCAATGGAGCACATCTGCAGCAAAAACTCTAAGGATGCTTAGGGTCCAATTACAAACATCTATGAGAATTTCGGGGCTCCCCCTGATTTTCTGGGGCTGCCAGAGAAGCCCATTGTTTTCTTATGGCCATTCTGAGGAAACCTCATGTGGTCGTGCGCAGCTTAGGGGCCATTTCAATGGAGCACACCTGCAGCAAAAACTCTTAGGATGCTCAGGGTCTCATTACAAGCCTCTACAAGAATTTTGGGGCTCCCCCTGATTTGGGAGGGCTGCCAGAGAAGCCCATTGTTTTCCTATGGCCATTCTGAAGAAACCTCATGTGCCCGTGTGCAGCTTAGGGGCCATTCCAATGAAGCACGTCTGTAGCAAAAACTCTTAGGATGCTTAGGGTCTCATTACAAACGTCTATGAGAATTTCGGGGATCCCCCTGAATTTCTGGAGCTTCCAGATTGGCCCATTGTTTTCCTATGGCCATTCTTAGGAAAACTCATGTGCCCGTGCGCAGCTTAGGGGCCATTCCAATGGAGCACGCATGCAGCAAAAACTCTTAGGATGCTCAGGGTCTCATTACAAGCCTCTATGAGAATTTTGGGGCTCCCCCTGATTTTCTGGGGCTGCCAGATAGCGCCATGCTTTCCTATGGCCATTCTGAAGAAACCTCATGTGGCCGTGCGCAGCTTAGGGGCCGTTCCAATGGAGCGCGACTGCAGCAAAAACTCTTAGGATGCTTAGGGTCTCATTACAAACATCTATGAGAATTTCGGGGCTCCCCCTGATTTTCTGGGGCTTCTAGATAGGCCCATTGTTTTCCTATGGCCATTCCGAAGAAACCTCATTTGCCCTTGCGCAGTGTAGAGGCCATTCCAATGGAGCACTTCTGCAGCAAAAACTCTTAGGATGCGTAGGGGCTCATTACAAACATCTATGAGAATTTCGGGGCTCCCCCTGATTTTCTGGGGCTTCCAGATAGGCCCATTGTTTTCCTGTGGCCATTCTGAAGAAACCTCATGTGGTCGTGCGCAGCTTAGGAGCCATTCCAATGGAGCACGTCTGCAGCAAAAACTCTTAGGATGCTTAGGGTCTCATTAGAAATATCTATGAGAATTTTGGGGCTCCCCCTGAGTTTCTGGGGCTTCTAGATAGGCCTATTGTTTTCCTATGGCCATTCCGAAGAAACCTCATGTGCCCGTGTGCAGCTTTGAGGCCATTCCAATGGAGCACACCTGCAGCAAAAACTCTTAGGATGCTTAGGGTCTCATTACAAACATCTATGAGAATTTTGGGGCTCCCCCTGATTTTCTGGGGCTGCCAGAAAGTGCAAGGCTTTCCTATGGCCATTCTGAAGAAACTTCATGTGCCCGTGTGCAGTGTAGGGGCCATTTTAATGGAGCACACCTGCAGCAAAAACTCTTTGCATTCTCAGGGTCTCATTACAAGCCTCTATGAGAATTTTGGGGCTCCCCCTGATTTTCTGGGGTTGCCAGATAGCGCCATGCTTTCCTATGGCCATTCTGAAGAAACCTCATGTGGCCGTGTGCAGCTTAGGGGCCATTTCAATGGAGCACACCTGCAGCAAAAACTCTTAGGATGCTCAGGGTCTCATTACAAGCCTCTACGAGAATTTTGGGGTTCCCCCTGATTTGGGAGGGCTGCCAGAGAAGCCCATTGTTTTCCTATGGCCATTCTGAAGAAACCTCATGTGGCCGTGCGCAGCTTAGGGGCCATTCCAATGGAGCACCTCTGCAGCAAAAACTCTTAGGATGCTTAGGGTCTCATTACAAACATCTATGAGAATTTCAGGGCTCCCCCTGAGTTTCTGGGGCTGCCAGAACGCGCCATGCTTTCCTATGGCCATTCTGAAGAAACCTCACGTGGCCGTGTGCAGCTTAGGGGCCATTCCAATGGAGCACGTCTGCAGCAAAAACTCTTAGGATGCTTAGGGTCTCATTACAAATGTCTATGAGAATTTTGGGGCTCCCCTTGATTTCTGGGGCTGCGTGACTGTTCAATGCTTTCCTATGGTCATTCTGATGGAACCTTATGGGCCCATGTGCAATGTGGGGGTCTTTCCGGTGGAGCATGTCTCCAGTAGAAACTCTTAGGTTTTTTTTGGGGGGGGGGTTAGTTCAAATCTCCATGAGCGTTTTGGGGCTCCCCCTCTTTTCTGCGTGCCTGCTTGTGACAGCCTAATGCTTTCCTATGGCCATTCTGAATGACACCCCGTATTATGGCTATGCACAAGTTGGGGGCAAGTCCAATGCAATATGTATCAAGCACAGAGTCTTAGGATGCTTGGGTTTCTAATTTCAACCTCCGTAAGCATTTTCAGCTTCATCTGATTCTTAAGGGGCTTGTGGTATCATTCCCATGTATTTCTATGACCACTTTGAAATGTAAGCCAATTGTGAGGAGAGGGTGACGGTGGTGGTGGGGCATTTGTAAACATGGAAATAATCTGTGACAGTTTTTGGCAACCCCCCTCCACTTATTTTGGTATTTTAAAACTGGTGCCTATGAAGCATTGTCTGAAACGGCAGTCACCTTCTCTTTATTGTATTCTGTTTTCTTTTTACGTTTGGAGATGATCCCTAGAAACCACTGTGTTGGGGGTCATAGGAATTGTTCCCCAAAACCACTTTGTTGGTTTGTATTTTGATTCTGTGTGGTTTTCTATGAAAACTAAATGTTTAACTCCTTTAGGTATTTTAATTTGTAGATGATCCCTAAACTCCTTCAATGATTTCCTATGGCCATTCGGAATGACACAATGCATTTCAATGGCCATTCGGTGTCCTTCGGTTTAGTACGTCCCCAGAGAAGGCCCTCCTCCTGGTAGCCACCTGCCTCACTTCCTTTGGCAGGGGCTCATGGAGAAGGACCCCTGAGGATGACCTGCCCAGATGTACCTGGGTAGGTACATCTGGGAGGAGGCATTCCTTCAGATAGCCTGGCCCCAGGCCGTTTAGATGTGGCTGTGGGTACTGTCATGGATACACATATTGCCCTCTTTCACTATCGGTAAGACATCACCCAAAGAATGATGAGATAGCCGTATGTACAATCATACAAGTTTGAGGGCCAGCGGCTGACAACACTATTTTAGCAAGGGACTCAAGTGTACACGCGGATGCCTAATTGGGGGGAAATCCATTTTAGAAGCAAGACGGGTCTTTTTAAGGAAGGCTTTTAAATGGTTGCTCCTTTTTTGAAGTGTTTTTAATTGCTATGCTTAAATTATTATTTTTGGGGATGGTTGCTTTATTTATTTATTTATTTATTTATTTATTGCCTTTTCTCTTTTCTCTGCTGCTTTTGTATTTTATGGATGCTTTTTGTATTTACTGCTGTGGTCAAATTATTTTTAAAATAGTTACATTCTAGCTTCAACATATGTTGTTGGGCTCACTGAGGAACGACAGATAGAAATGTTTTAAATAAATAAAGGACAGCTAATGCCAAACAGCAAAGCTCTGAGGAGAAACGTGGATGAGGAGGGGAAACGTGGAAACGTCCCTACGTGCAAATGACAACGTCACCCGCTCCACTTTCTCCTCCTCCAAGAGAGAAAACATGCCTAGGAAGACCTGACCCTACATGATGACAAAATGGGATTTAACAAAAGGCTGCACAGGAAATAATGGAAATATGATTATACTAATTCAAACGCTGCATAAGTAATGGGCCGCCAGCCTTAATTCAGGCAATGTGAAATATTAATGACTTTTGTGTGTGTGTGTGTAACCTCCATGGATGCTTGTTTCTCATGGTAAGACTCCCTCAGCGCTGATCAGGAAATTGGAGACATCAGTTTTCTAAAAGGTCAAATGCTACAAGCTAGCAAGATTTGTTCTCTCGCACAGAGCCTGGCTTCCTTCACGGACACAGGCTGGAAATCGTAGCCTCATATGATTCGTACAGACAGGGAGGGAAAAAGAAGGCAGAAACCAACAGCAACATACATGTGTGTCCACACACACACGTACAGGAATGGTGATAGCTCTCTGTGCGATGACTTTTTCATTGCACAGTGACAATCCTGTAATGTTTAAGGCACTTTCCCTAAGGGTCAGATGGGCTAATGAAAACTACATATCCTCAAATATGACTCATAAGCCACAGGAGATGATGAAATACTACAATATAAAGCTCAATAAAGAGTGATTAAGAGCCTGAGCAAGCACGAGAACTTTACATTATTCCTTCCTTCTGCCACCCAAACCCCTGGTAAGCGGAATTCTATGAAAACGTATGGCTTCTCTCTTGTGATGTTAAGGATCACATACCCCATGTCATGATGATGTAAGCTCATAGTGTGCACTCTTCACATAGCTGCCACATAGATAGAACAGGGCAGATGCCTGCTGCCACAAGACAGAGGGGTAGATTTAATGGGCTGATGTTATAGGAGGGTAAATTCCAGTTGAACTTTAGTAGAGACTCCTTGCCAGTTTGATCATGGAACCAACGACCTACGGGAGGTGGGTGGACTCTCTCTTGGCAGAGCTCTTCCAACAGAGACTGAACAGAGGTCTCTTGTGGATGGTCTTCCTCTGAATCTCTGGCATTAAGCACTGAATAGCTGGTTCACAAGAGCCTCCTGTCATGTTTCCCCAAAACCTCCTGCCATACTGGGAGACAATAAAGAGGTCTGCCACGTAATCCACAAAGCTTTATTCAGGCAATAAACATCTCTTCCCACCTGAAGAGAGTCTAACTTCTAGGAACTTTCCTCTAGGCAAAACTATGCAAACTAAGCGAGACAATTGTCCTTTCAAGAAGAGCAGGGAGCCCTTTTCCCAGAAAGCTTTAGCTTCAGGGAGACTGGTTCTGAAGAAGCCTTTGGTGAGAAGCTAGCTGGGCTGACTTTCTCTCACCTTCCTTTAGCTCCACCCGTTTTAGTCTGCAGCGTACTCTAGGATCAGCTAGCCTTGCACTTCCCCTCCCCTCTGGAGAATACTGATTTCCCACAGACTGTGCGATGTTAACGTTTTCTGAGATAAGGTCTGGCAAAGGTTCATTCCCAGCTGGTGAAGAGCTACTCCCTGAGTAGGCTGGTAGGTTTCTGGCACCATGTCTCCTGCTTCAGAATCTGATTCTGATTGATCGCCTGAAACTCCTTCCCCCAGCCTAAGGGGAACAGGCCTAGTCATGACACCTCCCCAGCTCTACAGGTCTATGTTTCTCCATCCCATCTGCCAAACAAGACCCAATTGTGTGGAACTGGGGTAGGGGCACTTGCAGAGGAGGATGTCATGTCCTGGACTCCTTGCACACATTTATTGGTTAAGGATGGACTTTGCAGGGGGTGAAGAACCTCTTTCAGCCCGAGGGTCAAATTTCATTTTGGAGAAGCTCCATAGGGGGTGCATTCCAGGGCCGGGTGGGGTAAGGGATGGGGTCAAAATACCACCCCATCCCCACTGATTTTAGTTGAAAGCTCTTGCTGCCAGTAACTCGGCCTTAGAGGAGCCGTTTCAATGTTTTAGAATGGGGCAGGAGGACTGCACAGAAGACAGGAAACCACCAAATAAGAGGTGGTCAAGGGAAAGAGGGTTCCGCCACTTGCTTCCCATGGAGAACATTGTGGCAAGGGGTGTGACCCACCTAGCCCCAAGCATTGGTTGGAGAAGGAACAACAGCAGGGAGCTTGTTTTGCCCTTCCCTGCCAGAAAGAACATCCAGAAGAACATTGAAATGAAGAATTGATGTCCAAGTTTTTCTCTTTTTTCTTTCTCCCTTCCAATCCCCTTACCCTTTGGTGTCGTGTCTTTTAGATTGGAAGCTTGAGGGCAGTGATGGTCTTATTATTAATCTTTGTAAGCTGCTTGGGGAATGGGGTAAAATCAATCAAGGGGAAGGTGGCCTAGGGAAGAGAGCACGGCCTTCTGGGGAATCTCAGAGTGATGGATTTGGACCCCCAGAGGGCCAAATGTGTCCCCCTTGTCTATGCAATTAAAGCCCCCCCTCCATCACCTTTCTATTAACCCTTTCCAGACATGAACAGACTTAGTGCCCCCCTAGTGAGGCCCTTGGGGGGAAAGATCATGGCAACTCAGCTCAAAGTCACTGGGGGTCTTGGCATATGGGGGCTCAGATTCAATGATGACAGGACCTAGACCCAGTATCTCCGTGGGCCATGAAATTGGTCCTCCTCATTCTCTCCCTCCAAGTCAGTGGCCAAGTAAAAGTCATGAGCCCTGAGAAGACCTGCTATTGTTATGCCGCCATCAAAGTCTCCACCCCACCCCCAGTACAGGGTGAATGGTAAGATCTTTTGCAAAACTGCCTTGCTTTTGGAAATATTTAAGGGGAAAGAGTGTTGCACAGCATTAGACTAGCTGCCAAGAACATGTTCCTATATGCCTTTGGACAAAATCAACATTCTCCAGGTTGAGTGTTTGGTTGGATGATTATCATATGGATTCAGTGTTCTGGATACCTACACAGTAGACAAGCAGACTGTGCCGGTTCCACGCTGGTTACTGATAGTTGACATGCACGGCAAGGTTTGCTCAGAATAGCTCCAGACCTCCACAATTACCGGAGGGGAGAGGAGTTCTGTCTTCACTGACAGTCAACAGTTGAATATAAAATGTCTACTTGGTTGCAATACCATGCTACCTAATCAAGCAATAAACCCAGAGATGCGAATTCTCTGTTTTTATCTACCGAAGCGACAGTGTTCCAGAGCCTGATAATATCAGCCATATCGTCAGGTGCTCCTTCACCAGCTTCACCTGCAACGTGATCGATGCCGTCACTGGCAAGCAACCATCTTCTGCATTCTGCACAAGACACACGGGATCAATCTGGACACAAGAGGATAATGTGGACACAACTTTGACACCAACACTGGCAACATTCGGAAACCAGTGGGATGGCATTTCAAATACTTAGAATGCTCTGATGTTGACTTGAAAGGCATCCGTTCTGAACAAAAAAATACTTCTAAGGGAGTCTAAAGTAAAATGGCTGCCTTAGAGTTGATAAGCATGTTTGTTGCTATATTTAGAGCTCAAGGAAGACCAAGGGTTTCTCTCCTATGACAGGTATTAAATTAGCGTAGCAAACATAGAAGTATTGTGTTATTACCAATTACTGCTGTGGTGAACGGTCGCTGTGCTGATCTCACATATGTTTAACCTTTCCAGAGAAATATCATGACTTGGACTATACCACTTAAGAATCCAGAGGGGGGTGATTGCATTATCCGAAAGATTCCTTGTATACAGAAGATGTCTGTATATAATAGAGTTGGATGCAAACAACCATTTCAACAAATTTCTCCAAAGGGAAGGAGAAACTCTCCCATCAGTTTCTTGGTTTGAGGGAGCCACACCATCATTTTTGGCAATAGCGTAGCACAGCTGTTTTCTTTTCCCCCAATATGTTTTTATTTGTTTTTTGCTGCTACTGTAAGTGGCAACAATAAACAGTAGCCTAGCCATTATTTAGCATCTTCCACAATGCCCTGGACCTAGCTTTATTCTGGGGCATTTTGGGGAGGAAATAGTGGCCACCACAATAATGGGGGGAAGGAATATTTGAAAAGAAAAATCTGTAATGTCGCCCTCCTCTCTCTCTCTCTCTCCCTCTCTGTGTGTGTGTGTGTGTGTGTGTGTGTGTGTGTGAGAGAGAGAGAGAGAGAGAGAGAGAGAGAAAGGGGAAATGTCTTATATGATGGGTGAAGTTACTGAAGAGAATTCTTATTTCCACTGATAGTAATGAATTAACCCACATAAGTTCTCCCTTAAAACAAACTTGTGTTCTGTAGAAATGAACTTTTGCACAGGCACAATATTAAAGTGAACCTTGGGACCGATAGTATGGAAACATGTACTGTGTCATGATATCAACAGGGCTGGCGCTGCCATAGAGGCAACTCAGGCGGCGGCCTAGAGCGCCAAGCAAACGAGGGTGCCGAAAGGGGCACCTGGAAGCTGCTCTCCTAGAGTGGCTTCCGGGCACGCTGTTCCAAAGCTGCCGCCCCGGCCGCCCCCCAACCCCAGCGTCCTGGCTTCAAAGCCAGCGCCCGGCCGGAAGCCGCTCTTGGCTTCGAAGCCAGGACGCTGGGGTTGGAGGTGGAGGCTTCAGAACGGCACGCCAGGAAGCCACTTCCGGACATGCCGCTTCGAAGCCTCCGCCCCACCCCCCAACCCCAGCGTCCTGGCTTCAAAGCCAGGAGTGTGCGCAGGTGTGCGTGCATGGGGGGGGTCGGGGCGGAGGCTTCAGAACACACCTGCCTAGGGTGCAATATAGTCTGGCGTCGGCCCTGGATATCAAGTGCCCCTTCCTGATTGGTTGTTTTTGCATGGCCTGTCACAGGAACACTCCACCCACCAGCAGCAGTAAGCAAGCTCTACTTACTGAACAAAATAAAAGGAGGCACTATACGAATGCCGATGGCCGAAATGCGATCCGACAAGAGCAACAGACAGATATGACATCATCACAGTTTACGGTAAGCAAAGCAAGGCTTGATCCAACCAGATGAGTGCATGAACCCAAAGAGTATTGTTTAGATACAGACTGTGTATGCTCAGGAGCTCACAATTAATTCTGAAATTAAAGCAAATTTGTAAAACACTGGTCAAGGCTTGTTAAAAAGGCGAACATTACGAACGGGCAAAGTTCAACCAGCAAACTGATATTAGCGTGCTAGAGAGAAGCCTAGTTTCGGCTTGTCATGTTCATTTTTGTTTTACATGCAGAGAGCTTTTGAGGCTGAAGAGCACTCAGCCATCCGCCCCCCTCACCTGCCTTCCCAAGTGATACAGAAGCAAGCGAGCTGTATTACTTGCTTCCTCAGAAGAACATGTGGATTGATTGTTAAGTATGGATATCCTAAGCTGTTAGGTTAGGTTAAGCAGATTTTTTAAAATGGTCAGCCTAAGGCCTCATGCCCCTTCTGGGTTGCTGGCGGTAGCTCAGCGCAGATCATTTCTAAGGTTACATCTTGACATTTTTGTATGCCAAAGAGCAATTATACATAGAAGTTACCCACCTGAAAAAGAATGCTTCTCTTTCAGACTCGCTGTTTCAAGATTTCATCCAGTCTCTCCTTCTTTAGCATGAACTGTTAGTGTAGGGTTCCTTTCCTGAAATAGAATTTACATAATTCAGCATTACTTGTGAAGACTGGGAATGAACGGGTCCTCTCTCCCTCTCTCTCTCCCCCCCCCCCCCACACACACTGAGTTATGAGCATGCTGGATTATGTCCCAGCTTGAAATTTCAAATAATTATGCATCTCTATATTAAACCCTTTGAGATCCGTGCTGGTATTTATTTCTGTGCCTAAAAATTTCTAAGCAATTCAGAAAGATTTCATTTTATTTTGAAAACTGTCTTAGCCACATTTCAGTTCTTTCAGGGAAAGGATTTTTACATTGTGCATCATTGCTGTTGTTGTTTTTAAAAATATGTTTATGTAATTTACAGGCCTGATTTGTGTGGGTGCATCTGACATGCATGGAATCAAGGGAATTAAGAAGGAAGGAAGGAAGGAAGGAAGGAAGGAAAGAAGGGGAAGAAATTCCACAAGGATTTTGTAACCATGGGCCTATGGATTTTGTTTGGTTCATGTTGCAAGCAAATTGACCTAAATTGCACTTTGTAGACTAATGTGCAGGAGCGAATACAGTTATCCTTTGGATTACACACCTCCCCCCCCCAATATGGTTATTGGCTCTGAAAATTAGGGCTGCGCACGGACCCCTTGATCCGCTCTGGATCCTGATCTGCAACTTTTGGATTGGGTCCGCTTCACTTTTGGCTGATCCGCCTACAGTCCACTCCACTCTGCGGCGGGGCTCCGGATCCACTTTTTTAGTTTTAAAGTTAGAAACATCAAAATGGGCACCATGAGAGCTTATAAACGTATCCAGATTCATGCCCATTTTGAAGGAAATCTGAGCATGCTCTGATTTTTGGGGAATATTTTAAAAATCCCCCATTTTCAGAAATGCAGTTATCTCCGCCATTTTTCCAGATACAGACCTCTAACTGGGCACCATCACAGCTTCCACCTAGATCCTTATTCATGCCTATTTTGGAGGAAATCTGAGTATGCCCTGATTTTTGGGGAATATTTAAAAGATTCCCTCCATTTTCAGAAATGCATGTATCTCTGTCATTTTTTCAGATACAGACCTCTAACTGAGCACCATCACAGCTTTCACCTAGATGCTTATTTGTGCCCATTTTGGAGGAAATCTGAGCATGCCCTGATTTGGGGGGAATTTTGAAAGTTTTAACCCTCAACCCTAACCCCAATTAACAAAAGTGCATACATCTCCTTCGCTTTAAAAGTTAGAAACATCAAAACAGCCACCATGACAGCTTATAAATGTATGCAGATACATGCCCATTTTGAAGGAAATCTGAGCATGCTCTGATTTCGGGGGAATATTTAAAAGACTCCCCACCATTTTCAGAAATGCAGTGATCGCCATCGTTTTTGCAGATACAGACCTCTAACTGGCCACCATGATAGCTTATAAACGTATCCAGATACATGCCCATTTTGAAGGAAATCCGAGCATGCCTTGATTTTTTGGGAATATTTAAAATTAAACCTAAATCAGAAACTTCCTCTCAGGTAACCACGTCAAAAATGAACACAGGGAACTTCAAGATAAACGGGGTGAGTGTATAGAGCTTGCGTTGCCATGCTTGGGTCGCAATACGTCTAAAAACATAATTTCTTTCATGCCATGCACTCATTTCAAAGTGCTATTACGTGTTGGTTTTTTAAGATGCACCCCCCCACAGACCCCCCTCTGTCACAGTTCACACACTACAGGGTATGCCCAGCCAATAACTGTAATATAACAATAAAAAATACTAATAATCACAACAAGAATTAGAACAAAAACGGTGTCTGTCTTTATTACCAATAAGGGGAAAGTGGACGTGCCCAGTGGGGCAGTGGGAACTGTGCCACCAGTCATTTGGCAAGTCCTGTCTAGGTACCTGCCTTTGAGAAGCCACATCATGCATCAACTCATGCAACTCATTGGCTTCTTTCTACTGTTACCCTTTGGAGGGTTCTGATGACCCTCAAGGCACTGGGCACTGGGCACTGGGCACTGGGCACGTCCACATGCCGTACAGCACATCATCCACTTGTACCACATCTATTCAGTTGTTCACCAAGGTTATGGTGGGTACCTTGCAGTGCTGTGTTGCCTATCTGTTATTTTACTTTGTATATTATTTAAGGTTGTGTGTGTGGGTTTGCTGGGGCTACTGCTTCACCAATGTACTCAAAAAGTGACAAAAGTCCTAGAAAAGACAAAGAAAGAAAAGTAACTAAATATTCCATTTTGCTTATTTCCCCCCCCCCCCAACATTGGGATTGGAGGATGCTTTGCATAGGCTGATCACTTATCACAATTGGGAGATGAACCTGTCAATCAATGTTAAAAAAAATAGGTTTCCCCCTCCCACTTTATCCATTCTATAAAAATTAATTGCAAGCAAACCGCAGGACAAAAAATTCTGAAAATCAACACAAATGACCCCCAATCATCACTCTCTAAGCATGGTAAGTTTCAGAGATGTAGCTTTAAAAACAAAGAAGTTATAGGCATTCTTTCACCTAATGCAATTCTATGCGAAAAAAGTTCCAAAATGGCGGGCAGAGCCTTGCGATTAAGTGGATTGCTCCACAAATGGGTGACCCACTTTGTGACGGTTCACCTCACCCCTGACCCAATCCATCTCTGCCTTTGGTGGAGGCGAATCAGGCCGCTCCGATATCGCGTCTACGAACTGAAGTGAAGCGGAGCACAGCCCTACTGAAAATGCACTCCGTTGATTTCAAAGTTGTGTATTTTAGGATACAATGAGCAAAAAAAAAAAAAAAAAAAAAAAGCAAATTCAGGATAAATTGTGCACAAAAATTTGGATTTTACTACATATTTAACTAAGATTTTTTTTTTTTAAAAAAATGCAAAATGGTCTGGGAACAGTATGGAATATAAATGAAATCTTTACATTAGAAAAAGTTACGTGTGTGTGTGTATGTGTGTGTGTTGGAGGTGGGGTTGAAATATCACAGAACCATCATTCTCTTTATTGGAGGGAAATACTTTCCATATTATCAAGTATGAGTCATCACCCCAAAGAGTAGAAGGATTAAATTCATATACCACAGATGCTTTGAGAGAAAACAAGTCCAGCATAGAAAAATAACACAGACTGGAATTAGAGTTATCCATCCATACTTATAACCAACAATCCAAAGGGCTCATAAGAACAAAAAACTATAAAGCACAGAAGAATGGCAGAAAGAAAACCAAGCCAGAAATGGGCTGCTTCCACATGTCAACACTAGAGCATAAGGCTTTTCTGATTAATTTTATGAATTTGCTAAAGGATAAAAGGATGAAAACATAGGGTTTGATCAAGACCTGTAGTCGAGCTTTGGAAAGACCTATGGAAATCAATGGGACATGTTAGTCATGAATAACATAGTCCCCATAGATTTCAGTGGGACTATTCTAAATAGGGCTGCAAAAAGCCCTATTTACCAGTGTCAGACCCTGGATTTTAGTACCCATCTCTAGAAAATCTCATTTTTCCACACCTTTTGGAGTATGCCTTGCTAAAATGTGAATTACTAATTCGTTCATTTCATTTATTAGATGCCCCATAAACAGAGTTCTTGGTGCGACAAACTGACTCAGGATGTAACCCTATGCATGTAAAAAGTCCTACAATTTCCCAAGATGAAAAAAGTTCTACAATTCCCCACAATGTTGGGAGTTGTAGGACTTTATTCCTATCTAAACAGACATAAGGTTGAGCCATAAAATAGTCAAAATCACAAGTCTGATAAAATCCAGTTCACAACAGCACAAGAAATCAAATACAACCGAAAGAACTATTGCAAAACAGAGATTAATATCATTTAAGAACAATCACACGATACAGTAGAGCGTCAAAATCCTCGCACGGCTAAACAAACCAAAAAAACCCATCTTCCGAAAGAGCAGTGAAATGCAGGGTTAAACATTTACAAAAGTGCAGGTGTGATTCGCTAGCACTCTCTCTCTCTCTCTCTTTTTTTATGGTTCAGCCTCCTCTTCCTCTTCAAGGATCTCTATAAATTAGGAATCTGAATGGGTGGTTGGGTGGGTGAGTGCATCTAATCCTGCACTCCACAGCCCAGAGCGTATATCCACAAAGCTGTTAAGAGCACAAAATATTAAAATTGCAACGTAATTAAAAGAATGGGAAAATGGCACAGCAATCTGCCAGAACCACAGCACATGAGATTTTGATTTTTTTGGTGAATTCTGAGATGAACTGATCTGATGTGCACCACCTGGAGCAGAACATTGCTATCCTTCAGGTTTTGAATTTTTCTGATTGTTGGGACTCAGCTCTCTCTCTCTCTCTCTCTCTCTCTCTCTCTCTCTCTCTCTCTCTCTCTCTCAAAAAAAGAAGTTTTCAACCTAACTTTTGAGGGGGAGATGGGCCTACCCAGTTGAATTTTAAGATGCCTTTTAAATAACGTGTTGCTTTTAATAATGTATTAGTTTTAAATGTTTTAATTAGTTATATGTATTTTATGGTGTTTGTATTTGTGTTGTACCCTGCCTTGATCCAGAGGGAGAGGCGGGTAACTCATCCTCATCCTCACCATCCTCATCCTCATCGTCACCATCATCATCTTGGATCCTTCCACCCTGCTCCTGCAGGATGATCCACAGGTCTTCCCTTCGCAATGTCAGAGCTCCAACATTCAGAGAGCAGGAAGGTGGGTGGATTGGGGGCATGGTGTGGAACATTGGAAGACCTGAATACGCAGTATCCAAGGCCAAGCCATCCCTCCATGATGTCTCCAACACTGGAAACATTGAGACCAGCCTTGGAGCTGGTATAAGGTTTCCATTCCATTTCTTGCATTGGGAGGGAAATTGGTGTGTGTTTTTAAGGGGGGGAGCGAATGGGAAGAGAGGAGCCAGGAGGGCTTTAGAAATGTTGGAATGCGCTGATCTCAGCGTGCTCCAACTTAGCAATAGGATTGCCCAGCCCCAGCGGTAGGAATGTTGGAGAATCCCGCAACAGCATCAAATGAGTTTGGAATTTCATGAATCTGACCCATGGGTTCTGCAACGGACCAGCTTTCCCCCAGTTGGGCAGATTCCGCAGACTTATGGTCTATTTTTCTACCTGTAATTTTAGTAATAATGAAGTGCCCCCCAAATGTATATTTCTCCCATAGGCTAAATTCACACATTTCGCAAGTGCAAATTTGGGTGCCTGCAAATTTGTGCAAGTGTGAATTTATTTAAATTTGGAAACTAAAAAAATATATTGTTGATGACCAAATGATGGAAGGAGAGGTGCCTGACAAACCACAAAACACAGGTGGGACATATTTTACGCAATCCGTAGATCCCTACCCAGCAGCAAAAATAAATACAAGTCCGTACCAGACTCACTGAACAATTCCCAGAGCCCACCAGAACAACACTGCATTTCCCAGCCACCTAAAAAAGAGTCTGGGGCTACAGCTAGACCTAAGGTTTATCCTGGGATCATCCGGGGTTCACCCCTGCTTGAGCACTGGATCCCCTGTGTGTCATCTAGATGAACAGGTTTGATGCCTGGACGATCCAGGGATAAACCTTAGGTCTAGCTATGGCCTGGGAGAACAAAAACATCTTTGCTGAACGCTGGAAAAAGAACAATGTTTGCACCAGTTGGGCCTTCCTGGGAAAGATATTACACAAACCGGGTGCCACCACTGAGAAGGCTTGTCTTACCTTGGATGTCAGTGGAGAACTGGAGGAGACCCTAACAAAAGATAACTTCATTGGATCGGCAGATATGTATGACTTTTGAAGAAAATTCCACTTATTTCAAAGAAGAAAATATCTCATAGAATTTTTTTCTGGTTTTCTTCAATGGCGGGTGGGAATGGGGGGAATGGAAAAAAATAACTTCCCCAATTTTTATGGGTTCTCCCCGCCAGGCCCTCCCATATCAATAAATACTATGGAGAAGATTGAGACTGTCAGGAAATGCACCCTGAAACGTAGGCAGTGTATCCACCATGTTAATTGTGTTACACCAACTGGCTTTACTGTTTTGTGCCTCCTGTTCTCTAGGATCAGGTTTACTCTATCACAGTTATCAGAGGGGAAAGGGGGATATGATGTCTGAGGTTGTTCACTGGGACATTTGCCAGACAACAGCACTCAAAGAAAGCTCCAGTGTGTTTTTCTTGGCAAAACTTTTCCACACTTCATGGAACTTTTCAAAGCAAGGGCACCTATTTATACACAAGTAGTGGAAGGGAACGTAATTTATTTCTCAGGAGAAACCCCCCCCCCGAACTTTCAAAAGCCTTATGCACTGTGAAATTGAAGTACACATGCTATCTTTCACGGGCTTAATGCTGGTGCATGCAAAAGGAACATCTCTCCCACACTGAAAAATGACTGTAAGAGTGCATTCAGAAGGTTGTAACTTCATGAACTGGGAGCAATTTCTATCACTCATTCCCAATGGCTGGGGCATGGGAGTTTAATTGGTGTTGATCTCCCAGATTCTTCCATGCCTTGGAACACTATAGTTCATTTTATGGCCACTTTCCAGGCTCGAGGAGGTCACATTGCCATCATTTCTTAGATTCTGCCGATGTGACAGAAACGGAACTCAATCCTCAGTCCCTCTGAAGGCTGTTGGAATAAATGCTTACAAAAACTGGGCAAGATCCTTTTAAGTCTTGGAGTCCCGTCCCCACCCCCACCCCCTGATATAGGCAGAGCTACCAGTCTAGACTTAGCTGCAGGCTACTTAAAAGCCTCAGTGAATTCCAAACAGTTGCTGAAGCAACATCTGATGCTCTTCTGCAGACCAGTTAACATTCAGCCTAATTGACTGTTGGAACTATCCAATGTGGTGTAGCCAATGTGGTGTAGTGGCTAAAGTGTTGGACTGGGAGTTGGGAGATCCGGGTTCTAGTCCCCACTCGGCCATGGAAGCTCACTGGGTGACTTTGGGTCAGTCACAGACTCTCAGCCCAACCTAACTCACAGGGTTATTGTTGGAGAAGGATTAAGTACACCGCTTTGGGTTCCTTGGAGGAAAAAAAGTGGGATATAAATGCAATAAATCCATATAAATAAAAATGAAAAAGACCGTTCATTACTGTCGTTATATCTCCGAAAGTTCTTCACTGATTGCTTTGAAATTTTGACACAGCGTTGCGTTCGAATACGCGAGCGTTGTTATGTAACTATGTTCTCTATGGGGTCAAAGGTTTGTCTTAAAATCGAAGAAATAGGCCTCCTCAAAACCAGTCCTGCTGATCATTGTGACATCACCAACCAGTAGGCCAATCCGCTGCCTCTGCCTCCTCTCCTATTTGCATGTACTCTCGCAATTGGCTGAGTGAATATAGATGTCACACCTGTGACAGTTACACGTTCTGAAGAAAGGTAACTGCCAGGAGTTTCCAGTAACCTCCTCACCATAAAAACATGCTTTTATATCTCCGAAAGTTCTTCACCAATTGCTTTGAAATTTTGACACAGCGTTGCATTCGAATACGCGAGCGTTGTTATGTAACTATGTTCTCTATGAGGTCAAAAGTTTGTCTTATAATCGAAGAAATAGGCCTCCTCAAAACCAGTCCTGCTGATCATTGTGACATCACCAACCAGTAGGCCAATCCACTGCCTCTGCCTCCTCTCCTATTTGCATGTTCTCTCCTATTTGCTCTTATAGGTCATTGTGACATCGCCAACCAGTAGGCCAATCCACTGCCTCTGCCTCCTCTCCTATTTGCATGTTCTCTCACAATTGGCTGAGTGAATATAGATGTCACACCTGTGACAGTTACACGTTCTGAAGAAAGGTAACTGCCAGGAGTTTCCACTAACCTCCTCACCGTAAAAACATCCTTTTTAAAAAACCAAACAGTAGGCCAATCCACTGCCTCTGCCTCCTCTCCTATTTGCATGTTCTCTCACAATTGGCTGAGTGAATATAGATGTCACACCTGTGACAGTTGCACGTTCTGAAGAAAGGTAACTGCCAGGAGTTTCCACTAACCTCCTCACCGTAAAAACATCCTTTTTAAAAAACCAAACAGCAGGCCAATCCACTGCCTCTGCCTCCTCTCCTATTTGCATGTTCTCTCACAATTGGCTGAGTGAATATAGATGTCACACCTGTGACAGTTACACGTTCTGAAGAAAGGTAACTGCCAGGAGTTTCCACTAACCTCCTCACCATAAAAATATCCTTTTTAAAAAACCAAACAGTAGGCCAATCCACTGTCTCTGCCTCCTCTCCTATTTGCATGTTCTCTCACAAAACTTTGCAATGGCACGCAGCTTGCAGTAAAAAAATTACTGAGCAACGTCATAGAAGGAACAATCTTGACAGGACCTTTCAAAGGTGAAGATGTCCTCATTCCTTGCATTCCTATGATTCCAACAGATATGCCATTTCAATTTAAGAGATTGCAATTCCCAATTCGATTGGCGTTTGCAATCACCATCAACAAAGCTCAGGGCCAATCTTTAGAATTGTGCGGTTTAGATCTAGACACAGATTGCTTCTCACATGGACAATTATATGTTGCGTTTTCTAGAGTCGGCAAACCAGACAATCTCTATATCTACACAGACAATGGAACAACTAAAAATATTGTATATCCACAAGCATTGTGAAATTAAACATATTAGAAACATCCACTTTGTCTTTTCTTTCTTTTCAATTTAACCAGACTGAGCCACAGCAACGCGTGGCAGGGTACAGCTAGTAAATAAATAAATAAATAATGTCCAGCTTGCACCTGAATTCCTGCTCATGTCAGCCTGACTCCTGCTTCTGTCAGACCTCCTTCTTGGGCCTATGGTTCAGATGGGTCCTGAGCTCCCAACTAGCCCTGCCCCACTTGCACCCCAACCTGGCCAGTGCTCAGAACCTGGAATAGGATGAGGGTCTTCTGGGGTCTTCTAGGGAATAGTTCCCTTGCCATTATGATCACGCATCTACATATGTTGCATAAATAGGTCAAAACATATACATACATAAATTGTGCTCTCCAAAATAAATCTGTGTAAGTAGGATTCCAGAAAATTGCTGTTCACAAGATCCTGAGCATCTTGGAGGCAGGGGTGGGATATAAGTCTAATAAATAAATATGGGAACACTGTTGGCATTAGGAAATACTAAAATACCTCTGGCTGGTTTTTCGCAGTTTCATTATAGATGCAGGAAATGCAAATATAAATGGCAGCTGTATACAGAATATTTACAGGTGGCCTTTTGTGTTCTACATCACATTAATAAAAGTTATTCATCTGAGGAAATGGCATTGAACTCTTTTAAGTAAATGTACGTGGGCATGAGTTTTGTTTTGTTACTGATTTTGCTTTCAATTGATTTACGGCTGGGCCGGGCCTTTCGAATGTGCGGAGGAACCTGAATTCACCTCTTGGCTTTTGAAGTGTTGGCAGAGACACTCCTGCAATCAGCTTCCTGCTGAAGTTCAGGTGTTCTGCAATTGTTTAAATGTGTATATGCGCCTCCAGGTTTTCTTCTTGGTAGTCTTCAGGCCAGCTTTTCTCAGCACTCTTCTATGCAAGGCAGAAATTTGGCTGCAAATCAAGCCTTCTTGTCATAATTATGGTACATTGCCTTAGTACTTGAGTCATAGGTGCTCTGAACAACAATAAATCAGCATGTAAAATTGCTGTGGAAAATGTACTAGTCCAGGGATAAGGCTATATTTCCCTTTACTCCCAGAATAAATTTTAAGCACTGCAAGTCACTTAAAACTTGCTTCCAAGCTGAGAGCACATTGTTTTTCTTGGGTGAGCATGATTTCCTATGGCTGCAATTCAATATGTCGTATTGCCGAAACAGCCATCAAACCCATGTCACCATTCATTCCTGAATGGGGCTGAAACCTAGAAATCTATTACCAATAGAATAGTTAACTAGAAGGGTTTGTTCTACTGAAGAAAGCAAAATAACACAGCACAAGAACAATGAATACAGCGTTGAACTGCGGCCTACATGAACACATTCATGCAAACTGAAAGAGAATATCTTATACAATAATAGATGTGCTTAGCTAGTGAAATAAATCATTAAGGTATATAAAAAAATAAGGTTGCTTCTTTGTCCTCTGTAAAGAAGGCAGCCTTCCAGAGGGAAATTTGTATCTAGATATACTAGCAGCATGTCTACACCAGCCTTGTATCCCGGGATTGTCCTGGGATCATTCCTGTGCATCCAAATGCCACACAGGGGATCTGGGGAGCAGGCAGGGACAATTCCTCCATTTTCCTGGGATAACCATTAGGTGTAGGAAGGGCCTAGGTATCCTATACTGAATGCATATTATATTGGAATTGACAGTGAAGCCAGATCTACACCTTGTGTCAAATCATTATGAATAGTGAATAAAAAGCAGAATATAACACTATGAAAGCAGTATATGGGATGGGGATCATGCCCCAACAGTTACCAGGGCACTTCAATACCGCTATAAAGCAGTAGTGTAGATCTATCCTGGGAGACCCAAGTTCTAACCAGGAACTCATTAAATGATCTAGCAAATTTGGAAGCAAATTTGCGAGATCATTCTCCTAAATTCTCCTTTCCCCTTCTCCTAAATTCTCCTTTGTTACTGAACAAATACAGCTCATCAGTATTTCATCCAACAATCTGTGGTGGCTCGTTTCTATGGCTTCAATATTTTGGTTCTGGAATCACACGGGGTCATTTTGAAGGAGGAGGTATGTGTAGTGGTGGTGGTGGTAAAGACGTCTTCTCATCTTAAAAAATTACAAACCTATGCAACTGCCATCATTTTTGGCTTCCAAACTGATTGGCACTCAACCACCCAAGTTTGCTGCTAGAGGGAACAAGTAGGACCTGCAACAAACTAGTGCAGACTGGGGCCTTAGCTAGACCTAAGGTTTATCCTGGGATCGTCCCGGGGTCGTCCCTGCCTGCTCCCGGGATATCCTGTGTGTCATTTACATGAACAGGGATGACCCCGGACGATTCCGGGATAAACTTTAGGGCTAGCTAAGGCCTGGGTTCTGCAGTTGGAGACATCCCTGCACTTCTTCCGAGCTAGGAGCAGAGCAGGGGAATTTGCCAAACCTGGTGCCCAACCCCTCACATTTCTGTCTTTCACTTCCTTCCCTCTCCCACAACCACTCCAGTTCCCTCCCTCCTTCCTCCCCGCCAAGACTGGCATTGTTTCTCTTTCCTCCTTTCCTCCTCTGTGCTCTGCTCTTCTCTCTTTTCCCCTCCATTCTCACCTCACCGCTGTTACATCTCCTTACTCATCCTCTCTCTCTCTCCTTCCTGCTTCTCTCACTTGGCTATGATCATTCCTTTCCTCCTGTGGGCTTCTGAGAATTCACCAATGTTATCACTGGGAGATTGCAGAGGGGTCAGTGCCAGTTTTAAGCTGCCCCTCTCTCCAGGCAAAGGAAGCTAGTGGTAGCTGTGGTAGCTTCTCTCTGGGGAAGCCCTGCCCATCTCTGCCACTGCCTGCTGACTGTCCCCACAGGCCAGAAGGTGGCAGGCAGGGCAAGAAAGGGTAGCAGCACTCAGCCCCAGTGCTCAGCACAGTAGAGAAGTAGCAGCAGTCTTTATTGTCCCAGAATTCCTCTGGGTCTCAATTCTGCACTAAACCAGCACACATTAAATCCCTTTTTCTGATCTGCCTTTTGACCTCTCTCTTGTCTGGATTGTGCATCAGGGCTCATCTACAGCTGCAGCCCTTTGGGGAGTGGGGAGGAAAGATCATGGAGTTTTCCACTTCTGGAATCGTCCCTCAGGGGCCACACGCCAGCTAGTTGTCCCGGAAGTAAAGAGGGATGTTCCGGGGTGCCATTTCGTTTCTTTTTAAAAGAGGAGACATTTGTGCATTTGTGCAATTGCGTGCGATCCTATGCGAAGGTGAGATTGTGTGGGTTTTTCTTTAAAACAAGAACACACAGTAAACTCGGTGCTGGAAGACACCGAGGGCCATCCCAAAGATGGAGAAAATGCTCTCCCCCTCACCCCTGCTGCCCATGGACTCTCCCCGCACGGCTCTGTGCCCGTTTCCTGAGCCCTGCTACTTGTGGGGAAGAGGGAGTTCCCTGGGAAGGAGAGCCACATCACCTGCGGAGCTCAGGATGGTCCAGAGATGGCAGGAAAAAATGGGGGAAAAGCAGTCCTAGCTATCCCAGGAGAACTGAGTGCTCATCCCTGGTTCACCCTGGGGTCAGCTGTGCATCATTTGGATGTGCAGGGACAACCTTGTGACCACCCTAGGATAAATGGCAGGTGTAGATTAAGCCTCAGTTTGATCCTGAACTGCCCTGCAGGCCAGCAGGGAACGCAGACAAGCTGGAGTGTGTTCAGAGGAGGGTAACTAGGATGATCAGGGGTCTGGAAACAAAGCCCTAGGAAGAGAGACTGAAAGAACTGGGCATGTTTAGCCTGGAGAAGAGAAGATTGAGGGGAGACATGATAGCACTCTTCAAAGACTTAAAAGGTTGCCACACACAGGAGGGCCAGGATCTCTTCTCGATCCTCCCAGAGTGCAGGACACGGAATAACGGGCTCAAGTTAAAGGAAGCCAGATTCCTTTACATCAGGACATCAGGAAAAACTTCCTGACTGTTAGAGCAGTACGACAATGGAATCAGTCACCTAGGGAGGTTGTGGGCTCTCCCACACTAGAGGCCTTCAAGAGGCAGCTGGACAACCATCTGTCAGGGATGCTTTAGGGTGGATTCCTGCATTGAGCAGGGAGTTGGACTCGATGGCCTTGTAGGCCCCTTCCAACTCTGCTATTCTGTGATTCTATAATTTCTTTGCCCCTTGCTTTGTAATAGCCCTTCAAGTATTTGAAGTGGTCTATCATGTCCCCACGCAGGGCTCATCTACACCAAGCGAGATATTCCACTATGAAAGCAGTATATAAAAGGCAGGAGCCACACCGCTGCTTTATAGTGGTACTGAAGTGCACTGACAACTGTTGGGAGCCATGACACATCTACACCAAGCTGGATATAGCACTATGGAAGTGGTATGAAAGCAGTATATGGTCTGTGTCACAGGCCCCAACAGTTGTCAGTGCACTTCAATACCGCTATAAAGCAGTAGTGTGGAACCCTAACCCTAACCCTAAGCCACCTGTTTAGTTTAGTTAATATTACACCCCTACATTAATTCAAAAAAGAGAGTTATTTTTATCCCCAATATGAGAAACTTTGTAAATTTTGATGAATTCTTACCAAGACATCGTGGGCAGGGCAGGTGGGAGGGGGAAGGAGAACAGGGCCGTTGGGGAGATCGTGGATGGGGGGAAGGAGAACGGGGCCAGGGAGTGAGATCGTGGATGGGGGCGGAAGGAGAATTTTTAAAAAAACTACTTACCTTTCCTGGCTCCTACACTGCTGCTGCCGCTTTAAAAATTTAAAAAATGGCGGCCGTGACAGCTCTCCTCCAGAGCTCGTCGCAGCTCGCGTGTGAATAAGGGCGAGATCTCGCGTTATTCACAACGCAAGGTCTCCCCTCCTCTCCCCCAGATTTTCCACCAGGTCTAACAAGGCCCTGGGAGATATTTCTAGGTGGTAGAATCTGGGAGAGCGTCCCAAGTACCGAATGAAAAAGGATGGTTTTGATATGTTCCCAGCAGTGTTCTCTATTCAAATTAAATTAAAGGAAGAAATTAAGTTTTCGCCTGCCGTATTTCTTGGCTAGCTTCCTAATGATAAAAAGAGAAAGAAGGAGATGAAAAACAGACCCTGCACTGCTTATATCTTAGGTAAGATGTTCGCAGCTGGAAAATTATATCGTCTCTCATCAAATTTGGATTAAAAATAGCAAAAGGTCTACTGGGAGGGAGGTGTTCTTCTTAAAAGCAATTTTCAACAACTTGGTATTATTTAACTTCATGTTATTCAAGAGTACATCACCACGTTCAGCCTTTCTCTTAAATAAGGTGAGGCACCTATGTTCGCATTAGGGGTGTGCAAAGTGGGTCTTCTCTGCCTTGAAATTTGATCTGGAGCTCCGTAGAGGTGATTCTCCGCCTCGACCTGTTCAGAAATTTCAGCTGGTCCATCAGGCTGTTGATTTGGGCTGGGTACCCATGACTCCCTTGTGACAACATCTTCACTGGCTACCGATCATTCGTATGATCTATAAGGCCCTAAACGGCTTGGGACCAGGCTACCTGAAAGGCTGCCTTCTCCTATATAAACTTGTCTAGCTCTTGAGATCTTCATTCAAGACCACTGCCTTCAGAAGGGTGACTCCCAGGCTGTGGAATTCCCTCCTGAAGGAAGTTATGTTTCCTCCCTCTCTCCTCGCCTTCCATCAGAAGGCAAAGACCATTTTGTTCAAGTGGACGTGTGGTATGTAAGCAGGTCCATTGAGCCAGATGCTAATTTTACGCTGTTATTCTTGTGTTTTTAATTCTATTTTAATATAATGGCTTTTTTAATTACCGTATTTCTTCGATTGTCAGACGCCATCGATTGTAAGAGGCACACTAATTTCAGAACCACCAACAGACAAAAAAAGCTTAAGACACACCCGCGATTCTAAGACGCACCCCATTTTTAGACATGTTTATATGGGGGGAAAAGTGTGTCTTAGAATCGAAGAAATAGGGTAAGTGTTATTCGTTATTGTAAGCCACCTTCAGTGCCATTTTTGTTAGAAAAGTGGGCTACAAATTGTTCCATATGAACCAATGGCCTGATTAGAGTCCTGCAGGGGAAGAGCCTTCAGTGTGGTGGCCCCCTATGGAATTCCCTGCCTTTGGAGGACAGGCAGGTGCCAACACTGTGTTGGTTCCAGTGCTTCCTGAAAATGTTGTTGTTTCAGGAAGCTTTCCCTGAGTGACCAGGCGTGATTTTACCAGAACTCTGGGTTTTATCAGAGTTTCTGCTTCTTTTTAAAATAGTTTTCTTTTTTTAGTGTGGTGTTTTTGTTCTTTAGAGCCTCATGTGGCGCAGAGTGGTAAGCGGCAGTTACTGCAGCCAAAACCCTCCCCATGGCCTGAGTTCGATCCCAGCGGAAGCTGGTTCTCAGGCAGCCGGCTCAGGTTGACTCATCCCTCTATCCTTCTGAGGTTGGTAAAATGAGTACCCAGCTATTTGGGGGAAAGGTAACTGTGACTGTGGAAGGCAGTGGCGAACCACCCTGCTACAAAGTCTGCCAAGAAAACGTCAGTGAAAGCAGGCGTCCCTCTAGGAGTCAGCAATGACTCAAGTGCTTGCAAGAGAGGTTCCTTTCCTTCCTTTTCCTTTCGTTCTTTTAGCCTATCTGTTCTTCACTGATCCAAAACCTTTTGTATGTGGAGAGGTATAGAGATATTCTAAATAAAATAAATCAATAAAGCAATGGCTTAAGTTACAGGTGGGTATATTTTGGTCGAACATTAGGAGAAACATCTTCACGGTAAGAGCAGTTTAACAACAGAACCACTTATTATTAGAGAGGTGGGTGGGCGTTCGCTCACTCAAGGTCTTTAGGAAGAGGCAAGATAGTCATCCGTTGGGGATGTTCTACTGCTGGGTTTTCTGCATTGGACAGCGGAAGCTTAAAACAGGCGTGGACACCACCCATCAGCCTGGCCAACATAGCCAATAGTGAGGGATCATGGGAGTTGTAAGCCAAATAAATAAATAAAAGTAGGCCCATTCCTAGCCTGGAAGAGCCCCTCTAGCTCTAAGATGCTGTTGCTGACTTTAAAATAAATAATAATAATAAAAAACCTCCATGCCAGGGGACAAATGATTTAGTGCCAGCATAGGAAGAAAATTCATTATCTTATGCAAATAAGCACCCATGGACTGTTTTCAGAGGGAGACAGAAACATCTTTCACAAGCATTTTTTTTTCGCATGGAGGATGAGAATCGTGCCAGGAATAAGTAGACTGTTCCTTTTGTATGTCCCGTGTTGAGACACCAAGTTTTTCATTTCTTTTATTATTCAGTTATTCATTTAATAGTTGCCCATTAAGAGGAAGGCTGATTTGGAGGAAGGGATGGACAAATTGGTCTATTTCTGGTCTGTGTCTATTTTGCATTTAGCCAATATTACATCTATTTTGTCCAATTTCTGCATTAGTCTGTGCTTTTTTCCCTTTCTTTCAAATGTGTGGAAATGTGTATTTATTTTCACATGCAACCTTCCGTAACATACTCATTTTGTCTGCAGCTTTCCCTAATATACACAATTTTCTATACAATTTTCAAGCCGAGGACTACATTCCAACATTCAGAGAAGGGTGCAAACCGAAGGGGAACTGTATTCTGATCCGCAAATTAGTCCAGGAAGTGGAAATGAGATCGGTTCATTTAAAAATGCCAACCAAACAAAAATCCTCACTGATCTCTAGTTTGCGGGGGGGATTTAAGTTTAGAAGAAAGACAGAAGTTCAGAAAATCATCTACTGTATGGGGAGAACAGATAGAATTTTTCTTCCTCACTCATGAGATTAGAACTGGGAGATGCCCTATAAAACTGATACAATTTGGAATCTATACACTTTTTGTTTGTTTGCTTAAAGATGTTTCTTTCTGCCCTAAATGAAAGAAATTATATTTCACATGGAAATGCCCTAGAAAAGTATGATCTTTGTGAGCTCCTGGAAGCTCATCAATGAAGTATCGAGATGAAATTCCCTCAAAAGGGGCTTCTGGAGACTAGGAGCAGCTGCTGAAAAGTTCCTTAACTGCTACAATAGTAATAAAACAATAGCTGTCTAGTGCCAAATATCCAGGCATCTTTGGAGTCATACAAGGAAGACGTTCTCTCAGGAAGAAACCTTTATTATGCAAATCACAGCCAGCTCAGCAGCTCTTCAGGTTAAAGACTTAATCAAGATCCAGCAACACAGAATTAAGTTCCCTAGTCAGCTTTGCACAATTCTAATTAGCGTACGAGAAGTTTCCTTTGTTGAATGCATTGTACTAGGACGTTGTGATGGAGCTGGCGAGTACCAGCAGTTGGAAACCAGAGTGGCTGTTCCAGACCCGCCCTGAGGGAGGGTCTTCTCCTAGGGACCTCTTTGGAGTGGCCAACCATTTAGACCACCTCACTTCCAGAAGTTGCCCCTCCCTCTTTGCCCAGTGTCTGATCCTTAAGTCTGTCACTCCCAAGTCCTTCCTCACTGTGACTCTGTTTTTAAGCCTTCTCTGGGTGCTTCTGCAAAGATGTAAGGCCATTCCTTACAATAGCAGCCTTGCTTCTATGTGAGGTTTTAGAGACCACCAATACTTTAGCATCCATTAAAACAACAACCACCGCTTCCTACAAGTATAACCAGACATAAATCTTATAAAGTATAATGTATAATTATAATTCTTCATCTTCACAGGAGCATCAACACAATGAAACCATTAAGCAAATTCACACCAATTTTTTAAGGCAATGTGTCTGAGGGTGATTCAGACCACCAGTAACTTTAATGTGCTGTATATATGTCCTTATTCACTTTCTGGGGCGTAACTGACCCTAATCCTATTTTTCCTATTTAAGCAAGACCCATTCCATCTATAATAATAAAAGATGTCTGTCTGTCTTTCCGACCCATAGTACCAAAGCCATGAAAACTGGACAACTAAAAATTTGTCATTCATACCGAGGAGACCTCTGGGGTGAGTGCTTTGTGGTCATTTGATTTTTTAGATGCTTTAACTAATTTTAGTTAATTTTAATTTGTCTCTGTGTTTGAAGGCTGCAGTACCATCTTCAGTCGCTAGGTGAGTCTTTGTAGTTGAGAGTCTGAAGCCAGGATGGAACATATTATCATAGAATCATAGAATACTAGAGTTGGAAGGGGCCTATAAGGCCATCGAGTCCAACACCCTACTCAATGCAGGAATCCACCTTAATTATAAATGGCTGTCCAGCTGGCTCTTTGAATGCCTCTAGTGTGGGAGAGCCCACCACCTCCCTAGGTAACTGATTCCATTGTCGTACTGCTCTAACAGTCAGGAAGTTTTTCCTGTTGTCCAGCTGGAATCTGGCTTCCTTTAACTTGAGCCCGTTATTCCGTGTCCTGCACTCTGGGAGGATCAAGAAGAGCTCCTGGCCCTCCTCTGTGTGACAACTTTTTAAGTATTTGAAGAGTGCTATCATGTCTCCCCTCAATCTTCTCTTCTCCAGGCTAAACATGCCCCTTTCTTTCAGTCTGGAAACAGCCCAAAGTTATTTGGATGTGGGGCAGTCCTCTACCTAAGAGGGCTATGAGGTGAACCATGGCAGGTGCTGTGCTCAGGGTTGTTTGTCTCTGTGGCTTCACTCAGGTGGGATGGGCACAATGTGCCCAACTCTGACAGCTGTGTATGTTTGCTTGAAGTTTGCTCTTTATCAAAAAAATGGCTGCTCTAACCATTGTAAAGCCCAGCCTGTCCGCTAGTTAAAAATTACAAACTACCACTGCAGCGGAGGTGGCACACAATGGAGCAATTTACTCCCATATTGTAGAACACCGCACATGCTATGAAATGCCACAGGTTAGATTAAAATCTTTAATTTGATTGATTGATTGATTGCACTTATATACCGCTCCCATAGCCAGGGCTCTCTGGGCGGTTTACAGAAATTCTAAAATTAAGATAAAAACGAGTATACAAAATTTAAAATTCTAAAACACAGAACATATGCACATAAAGCATTAAAAACCATTAAAAAAACTAAACATGTGGGTGATTAAGATCTGCCGCCATATGCCTGGGCAAAGAGGAAAGTCTTAACCTGGCGCCGGAAAGATAGCAGCGTTGGCGCCAGGTGAGCCTCGTCAGGGAGATCATTCCATAGTCTTGGGGCCACCACCGAAAAGGCCCTGTCCCTCGTTGCTACACTCCGAGCCTCTCTCGGAGTAGGCACCCGGAGGAGGAGCTTAGATGTTGAACGTAGTGACCGGGTATATTCACGTCGGGAGAGGCGTTCCGTCAGGTATTGTGGTCCCAAGCCGTGTAAGGCTTTATGGGTCAAAACCAGCACCTTGAATTGGGCTCGGAAACATACAGGCAGCCAGTGCAAGCGGACTGTTTTACATTCCCCCCCCCCCCCAAATCTCTTGCCAATTCCACACACACACACACACACACCATACACAGGACAGCAAAATGACAACATGCATAGGAGAGTTAAGAACATAAGAACATAGAAAGAGCCCTGCTGGATCAGACCAAGGGTCCATTTAGTCCAGCATCTGTTCACACAGTGTCCAACCAGCTGCCGACTAGGGACCCACAAGCAGGACACAGCTCAACAGGACCCTCCCACCCATGTTCCGCAGCAACTAGTGTGTACAGGCTTACTGTCTCAGGTTGCCCTTAGCCATCAGGGCTAGTAGCCACTGAGAGCCTTCTCCTCCAGAAACCTCCTTTTGAAGCCATTCATATTGGTGGCCATCCCCACATCTTGTGGTAGTGAATTCCATAGTTTAACTCTGCGCTGTGCGAAGAAGTCCTTCCTTTTATCTGCCCTGAACCTTGCAACAAAGGTCTTGCAAATACATCTTTTTACATGCAGACCCGTGAGAAGAGATGAAAACACGAGTAGTCCCTACGGCTGTGCTACATGCAAGCTCCTGCTTCGCAACTGCATTCATGGTAGTCGTAACACGTTCATTGTGTCATAGCACAGGGCTGACCCCAGGGGCCGTTGCAATGGTCTACAGTCATGAATCTTCATGGTTGCTTCTATGTGAATGATGCTTTGTGACAGCTGTGAAAGACTTGTTACATATCAATGTTTTGTTTCATTAATTCTAGCAGACATTTCTGAGGAAAACAATCAATATCCAAAGTCCTCTTGGGATCCAGCTATTCTGTGTGCATGTTCGCAGCCCAGTCAGTGCCCCCCAAATCCAGAAACACCTTTTAGAAGGGCAGTGGCATCTGGACAGCTTCTACAAAAGGGCAATCATTTTGCATGAACTACTTGAGTTTACCCATTGCACTCTGAAGTCCCGAATGTTCTTGAAAAGCCTGCACTTTTCACACGCAAATCTTTATTCATCGGGAGTTGCTCCAACCCCTTGATTATTTTGGTTGCCTCTTTCTAGCTCTGCCTTGAAACGCTGGACAATGCAAGTCAGAAGGGCAAGGAAATCCCTGGCCACCAATGAAGTGAACATTAAGATCCCCTGCAGAGCCACAAAGCAACTTTCTTCAACATAGTGCCCTCCAGATGTTATGGACTACAACTCCTATCACTCCCAGCCAGCATAGTCACTGGCACTCTCCCAATGTGTTGTTGTTGTTGTTGTTATTATTATTATTATTTATTTATTTATTTATATAGCACCATCAATGTACATGGTGCTGTACAGAGTAAAACAATAAAATAGCAAGACCCTGCCGCATAGGCTTACATTCTAATAAAATCATAATAAAACAATAAGGAGGGGAAGAGAATGCACCAAACAGGCACAGGGTAGGGTAAAACCAGCAGTATAAAGTCAGAACAAAATCAAGTATCAAAATCAAGGTGGGGAAGACTACAGTTCCCATCATCCCAGCCAGCATGATCACTGGTGCTCTCCAGATGTATTGAACCACAATTCCCATCATCCCCATGCAGCATAGTCACTGGTGCCTTCCATATGTGTTGGACTACAATTCCCATCATACCTAGCCAGCATGGTCACTGGTGCCCTTGAGATGTTATGGACTACAACTCCTATCATTCCCAGCCAGCACAGTCACTGGCACTCACCTGATGTGTTGGACTACAGTTCCCTTCACCACCAGCCAGCATGATCACTGGTGCTCTCCAGATGTATTGGACAACAATTTCCATCATCCCCAGCCAGCATTGTTTGGAGGACCCTCCAGATGTGTTGGACTACAATTCCCATCAACCCGCCTTCCCCAGCCAGCATGGTAAAATTGGGCAGGCTGCCGCAGAGGATGCTGGCCTGCAGCCTGAGGATCATGCAGGCGATGGTGGCAGAGCGTCTTACACTGAGCAGGGGCTATACAGGGAAAAGCAACCAGCCCGCCCCTTTTCCATTGCTGGTCCCTTGGAATGTATTATCTCTTTTCATAACCAATCACGGCATCGAGAAAGCAATTGCCCGAGAGTGTTATCACCAGCAAAACCTGCTTGCTGAAGGGAAAGGGTGGCAGGATATCAGCAACGTTCCCATTTAGATAGGTGCTATATTTAGAGATCCATTTTCAAGCCTCTTCGTCCAACCCCACCTTGGTTGGTAAAGCAAAAAAGCTTTTAAATATTGTGAAATAAAAGAAGGTGTTGAGGAGTGCAACATTGCTTGCAGAGACGAGTGACTCCAGTGTTTCCTCACCTTCTCCTTGTATGAAAAGGATTTTTTTTAAAAAAAGAATAATTAAAAAATGGTTGCAGAAGAAGCATCAGACATTTCTCTCTTCAGATTAATAATGAAGTTATTACCGGCAAGGGGGGGGGGGGAAAGGTTATTACCGCCCCGGGAAATGGGGGGAGAAAGACAGCTTTGTTTGCATTTTATCGCTGGCTGTCACCCGATGGAGGAACGTAGTGCTACATACATCAGAACAGCCAATGGTGAAAGCTGGTGCACGGCTTATGGCATAGTAGTGATACAGGAGAATCAACATAATATATGTGTTTTAAAGCAAAGGTGCAGAACCATGGGGTCGTGTGGGTTGCCGATCCAGTCCCCCAATGTTCCCCAGGTGCTTCCCTCGGCCCCACATTCTTCCCCCAGACCACCACTTGGGAGTTTCCTGTCTCTTGTGCCATTTCCCCCCCTCTTCTGAAAGGTTGAAATGCATCTTCTGAGGCTTACTTAGGCCGTAGCAATTCCTACCGTAAAGTCCGGGGGAGAGGAGGGGAGACCTCGCGTTGTGAATAACCCGAGATCTCACCCCCATTTACACGTAAGGCACGACGACCTCAGGAAGAGAGGCGTCGTGCCCGCCATTTTTTATTTTTAAAGGGGAAGCAGCACAGGAGCACTCCAGCGACAAAATAAAAATAAAAATACTTTCCCCGCTCCCTCCACCCTAACCCAGATGGGCTCAGCTCTCGGCTCCGCGTGAGTAAACTCGTGGAAACGGGCCACAAGCTGCACGGTCTCCGGCTCAGCCCAGGACCGTGGAAAAAGCGGGGCCAAAGGGTAGGGCTGTATCCCAGGGCCAGGGAGGGATGATCCCTCCCTCATCCCGGGATCCCCTGTGCGTCATCTGGACACACAGGGACGATCCCGGGGTTTGCCAGGGATAAAGGCTGGTCTAGCTAAGGCTTCAGTTACTGCCAGTTAGGGATGTCTCAAGGGTCCATTTGGAAGTTGGAGCTCATTGGCTTCACCACTAGTATGTGGATCTCTGCGCTTGCCAGACTCAGGGCATGTCTGCCCCAGATATCCTGAGGTCATCTCTAGGTCGTCCCTGTGCATTCATATGATGCACAGGGGATTCCAGGGTCAACCCAGGATGACCAGGGACTTCCCCCAGGATATCTGGGACTGTGGATTTCCTGATATTTCTGCAGTCCTGGGACAATCCCAAGGAGTGCTGGGGGAATTGCACAATTTTCGGAGGCCTCGAACATGCGCTTTCCTTCCCCGTACCTGCCCAGGGCTGAAAAGGCCTCTTAACACAACTCTTAAAAAAGGTACGGGAAAGTGCATATTCTGGGCCTCCGGAAATTGTGTAGATTCCCCCAGACGGGCGACAGGGAGAAGCAAAGCCCACCTTTGAGGCCTCTGGAAATTGCGCAATTCCCCTGGCACTCTAATGACGTGCTGTAAGAATTATGCGCTTTCCAGAAGCCTCGGGCATGCGCAACGCCGTGCGCTCACCAAGCCAGCTCGGCCTAAAGACAGCTGAGTGGGCAGAGCTAAGCGAGTGCAGGAGTCGAGCTACTGGATAGCTTGGCATTCCCTAGCCCCGAATGTGATGGATTGCAAGCCCCTGTCTGCCAACAACGTCTGCAAATTGCCAGGCATCTGCTCACGCCTGGCTTCTGCAATATGCCTAGTTTGGTTTTGCTCAAATTTCCTAATAAGTGCAAATTTTCTCAATCGGGAGGTTGAGAAAATTGATCGAGAGGCACGTTGTCATAGGTTCATTAGGGATTGGAATCAGACTTAACCAGGGGTGAAGAACCTCTTGCAGTGGTGGGCGGAGCTGAAGACAAAATGGGGCGGGGCAGAAGCAAAATGGGTGGGACCCAAAATACCAGCCTGTTTGAGCTTCAAGCTCTTACTGCCAGTCACTGAGCTTTAAGAGGGGCATTTCAACCCTTTAGGATGTGGGAAACATGCCCACGTTCTAAATGGAAGCTTCAGACGAGGGCGGACAGCCGCTGGGGAAGCAGCAAACTAATGGTGGTTGGAGGGAAAAGGTGGGGAAGAGGATGAGGCACAGCCATCTGCGGAACCCCAGTGGGCTGGATTGGGGTACCAGGCAGGCTGGTTATGGGCACTCTGGCCTCAGGTTCTACCCATCCTGGAGTAAATTCACAGGAGATTTGTAGTGGATTCTTTGGGATCTGTAGCGGTGCTGGTATCGAAAAGGCAAGAAATCATGGGGCCCACGTTGTTGCCAATTAAAGCATTCAGGAGATGAGGTCATGCTCTTGGCTGGGATTACCGAGACTTTAAAATTCACTCCTGTAATTAGGTTCTGGGAAAAACTAGTATAACGGATTAATGAATACATTTCCCTTGTCGTTGTTGTTTCAAATGCATTGCCCAGTGTCCACTAGTGAAGGGCCTGCCTTTGGGATGGCTGTGGGTGATTAAAGGGAGTGTTGGAGGACCGGTGGACTGCCAGTGCTGGTAAATGGCATGGCTGGAGGAACCTGTGCACTTTCTGGATACCCGGAAAGCATGGTTTCCCATGCCTCTATTCTCTCTTGCCGTGGGTGGTGGTGGGAAAGCACAGTTTCCTGCTCCTCTCCCCCCTTCCTCACCCTTTCAGGCCCCAATGGATATGGTGGGGGGCGGGGAGGAAGGCATTCTTTGCAAGCCTTGGGAAAGTGTGCAGATCCCCCCTTCTGGCCCAGATGGGTGGCTGGAACAGAAAAGCACACCAGGGCCTATGGCCCCTATCAGCAGGGTGGGAAAGCCATCAGCAGGGCAGGGAAGACTAATACAGAATATTAGTGGGAAAGGGAGAGACGGAAAGTGTAGGTAAGATGGTATGGGAAACTGACTTGAAGAACAAATAGGGCAACAGAGTTGGGAAGGGATATGGAAACAACGAGTGTTGAGAAACATGTCCGTGAGGATAAAAGAAAATTATTACAAGCTTGTCTGGAGGTGGTACCTAACCCCTGTGAAATAAAATAAACTAAACAAGATGAATTCAGCAATATGTTGGAGAGGCTGTCAAGAGAAAGGAACGTATTTACATATGTGGTGGGAATGTGAATATGTACAAAAATTATGGAAAATGGTGTTTAAAGAGATAAAAGAAATTTTAGAAATGGAGATTGAAGAGACACCTATTGTGGCATTATTATCAGTTTATGGAGAACTGAATTGTAATCAAGAGACAAAAGAATTGATAACGAATTTGTTGACAGCAGCAAGACTAATGATATCTAGGAACTGGAAGATTCAAGGGGATTATCATTTAGAAAATTAGTATAAAGAAATATGGGATATTGCTATTAATGATAAATTAACATGTAACATGAAAGTTAGAAGAGGAATGATAAAAACTTATGATTTTGAAGGAATATGGAAACAGTTTTTAGAATTTGTACTATTAAAGGGGAGAGGGAAAACACCTCCAGAGGAAGTAATGAGATTTTGGAAATATGAATAAGATCCCGGGGTTGGAGGGAGCACACTTGTGTTAATTATGTTATGTTAAATGGAATTAAGCTAGAACATATGTTATTAAATTGTTTACTTTATATTATTGTGTATAATGAGGCCTTGTTTCATATTGTATTGTTGTATTGTTTGGATATTTTTTAAAAAAATATTTTTAAAAAAATGCAGGGCAGGGAAGACTAGCGCAATTTCCCCAAGGTTGGGGAAATCGTGAATTTTTCCCTGCGCCTGACCAGAGATGCAGCCCCTTTGTCCCCTGAGGGACCATGGGGCGGAAATCCATCAGGTGCGCTCACCAGGGCTTGGGAGGGCTGAGCTCTGGGAATCCGTCAAGCTTGCAGGCCCCAGCGGATTTTTGCCCCACCCCGAGTCAGTGCTGGGAGAGGGAGACACCTAGGCCAGCCTGGTTCTCTTTGTGCAAGAAATGGGCTCAACCTAATATGAAAACAAAACACTAATTAAAAAAAAAGTGGGAGGAAGAGAAGGAAGATGTCAAAACTAAAACCATAGCCGTAGGCTGGCTGAAAGTGATGAATTGCAAGGTTTTATTTTCTTTTAATGGGGAAGAGAATCAATGAACCAAACATCAGCTGGCAATGATTTCCATAAATAAGGAGCAATTTGTGTGTGCTGGGTAGGGTGGTGGTGGTGTAAAAATACTAACGAGAAGGTAGAGGGATTACAAGGTTTCAGGAGGAATACCTGCAGAGTAAGGGTAATATGAAAAGGAGGACAGAGCTCCTGTTTCTTTAACAGTTGCATAGAAAAGGGAATTTCAGCAGGTGTCCTTTGTATATATGGAGAACCTGGTGAAAATTCCTCTGCACGACTAACTGTGCAGGAGCTATACTAGAGTGACCAGATTTAAAAGAGGGCAGGGCACCTGCAGCTTTAACTGTTGTGATGAAGAGGGAATTTCACCAGGTTCTCCATACATACAAATGATGCCTGCTGAAATTCCCTTTTCATTACAACAGTTAAAGATACAGGAGCCCTGTCCTCCTTTTCATATGGTCACCCTACGCAGAGTGCAAAAGTGAAGGCGAATACACAGAAGACAAAGATGAAAGATAAGCAGAAACTAGAGGAGGGATACATTTTTAAATAATTAGTAGGGCTGTACATCACCTCAGTTCAGATCCGAATTCAGCCCAAATCAATCTCGAATCGGGTTGGATCTGAAGCGTTTCAAGTGCTTCGGATCGATCTGAACCCCCCCCCTTCCTGCTGCCATGCGAGCCACCTGCTCCTTACCCAGACCCATTGTGAGTGTGACTCCCTTGCAGATGCCCGGATGGCTGCAAGTGCTCTCAACAGGTCCAAGTAAGGGGCAGGGGACTCATGCAGATTGGGCCCTGCTGAGCAGATGCCATTGCTTCCTCTGCCCCCGGCATGTTGGCCCCCTGCCCCATTCTTTAACTATGTCTGTTGTAAATCACAGGAGTTGCAAAATAAGCAGCAGCTAGAATAGCCATTAAATAGTCCAAGGTCAGAATGCCAAAGGTATCCATCAGAAGCCAAGGTAAACAATACTAGATTCAGGAATGCACTAAAGAATAGTCGAGGTCTTTCCAGGGTCAGGTATAGTCTGAGCTAAGTCAGGGAACTGGCATGAATGCTACAACCATTGCTTCCAGCAAACCCCCCAGCATCTAAGGCATTCCTTATATTGTGCTGCTGCTGATGCCTAAATGAGGCCGGCTGCATTGGATTGCAGCTAGCTCCTGTGAAGGGCTCCTCCCCAAACTCTCTCAGGCTCAGCTGTTCAGTCTTCCGCCTCTCCCAAACAGAGGCATAACAGAGCCCTTTGATCTGTCTTGAATCACCCACCAGTGAGCCTCATGGGATGCCCCTGGGATCCAGCATGATGAAAGGGGGAGGAAAAGCGTGTTCAATGGATGATCAGGGGTCTGGAAACAAAGCCCTGTGAAGAGTGACTGAAAGAACTAGGCATGTTTAGCCTGGAGAAAATTGAGGGGAGACATGCTAACACCCTTCAAATACTTAAAAGGTTGTCACACAGAGGAGGGCCAGGATCTCTTCTCAATCATCTCAGAGTGCAGGACACCGAATAATGGTCTCAAGTTACAGGAAGCCAGATTCCGGCTGGACATCAGGAAAAACTTCCTGGCTGTTAGAGCAGCACGACAATGGAACCAGTTACCTAGGGAGGTTGTGGGCTCTCCCACACTAGAGGCATTCAAGAGGCAGCTGGACAACCATCTGTCAGGGATGCTTTAGGGTGGATTCCTGCATTGAGCAGGGGGTTGGACTCGATGGCCTTATAGGCCCCTTCCAACTCTAGTATTCTATGATTCTATAAAAAGCAACTCTCTCTTTCTCCCCTAGGGAGAGGGATGTGGTGCCCTTGTTGGGTCAATGCACTCACTGGCTGCACCCTTGTGCAAGCCCTCCTCAATGCCCCCCCTCCTTTAGTGAGTCCACCTTCTCACCAGCATTCTCACCAGCTGCTCCTGCTCCTCATCCGGACTCTCCTCAGCGCTACCGCTTGCTGGGCCTTCCCCCTTGCCACAACCCCATTGTCTGGGCCAGACCAAGTAGTGGGCGAACAAGCAGGCTGCAGTGATGAATGGGAGGCACAGGGCCAGGGAGCTCTAGTCATTGGGCCCCTGCTGCAATGTGGACCATCAGCCACTGCCCAACCACACCTACCTTTGATGCCGCCAGGCCTGGTGTTACTCTGCCACATGGCAGAGGCAATACCTTTCTTGTAGAAGTGGGTCAGACCGCGAGGCAAAATAAAACAAATCTACTCCTTGACCCAAATCCTAACTGCATTTACTCAGCCAAAGAGTCCTCAATTACTGAAACCTGCCTTAGGGAAGATCTCATACATTCTCTCTCTCTCTCTCTCTCTCCCCCCCCCCCGCCCCCCAGCCGTTTTCTTTTTTCAAAAACAGGCTTATTTCTGCCTGACACATTGGTTGAACATCTAAGTCCTGAAAGGCCTGCGTCACTGGCTTTTCTGTGCACAAAAATTACATCTGTCCGGATTATCCAACTTGGCTACTACGCGGGGAAATGAAAGCTCGATATGAGCTAGATACAACTCTGCTTTGTTTACTTTCAGTTTGGAAAACTCTGACAATCTCCTGTACTCTTTGGGATTTGAGAACCACCTGATTATTATTGTTGAATTTTATTTTGTTTTCAAGATAATGAAGATTTTTCAAGTTAGCAAGTTCTTTGAAATATAAAATATCTGTACCTTCAGAGCCCATAAGCACCATATACAAAACCTCAACATTATTGTCCCTGAATAGGAATGGCGACCTACATATATCTACTCAAAAATAAATCCCATTCCATTCAATGGGGCTTACTTCAGGGTAAATGGTTACAGAATCACAGTCTCGGGCTTCCATAGGCATCTATGGAAAAACTTCCTGACTGTTAGAGCTGTACGACAATGGAATCAGTTACCTGGTGAGGTTGTGGGCTCTCCCACACTAGAGGCCTTCAAGAGGCAGCTGGACAACCATCTGTCAGGGATGCTTTAGGGTGGATTCCTGCATTGAGCAGGGGGTTGGACTCGATGGCCTTGTAGGCCCCTTCCAACTCTGCTATTCTATGATTCTATGACTCTATGATCTGGTTGACCACAGGACATTGCACCTCAGTCCAACATGTTGCTGGACCTAAGGCCAAATTACTCGTTCTTCAAATCATGCATCGCAGAGCTAAACGTGATTGGCCAATTTACTTCAGTGTAAGCATGCACAGCCCCAATTCAGACTGGGACCATGGCACTCTAGGAGGGGGAAATTTAAGCTTTTCCCTCTATCATCCAGAAATGCCACCATTTAGGGCACAGGGTTCAGCAATTTGGATAGCTCCTTTAGAATTCTGACTGAAACCCAAAGCTGATTCAGCACCTGCTGCAATAGGAGCCACCAGCCATCACTGCAGGGGGGGGGGAATTTAATAAAGAAAAATATGCCTCTATTCTGTCCCATGGTCAATCTCCAGGGACACACGTCTTACAATGCCTGGCTCTGAGGAAGGACCCCTCAGAGCTGGGCATTTGCGCCTGGCCAGCTCTCTGAAAAGCCAGGCCAGCTCCTTTTCTAAGCAGCACCGCTCCCTCACATCCACCACCTGTCCCTCACTTTGAGCAGATGCTCAGAGCATGAGTGGTAGCAGTTAGGAGATGCAGTGGTGGCAAAGGGGATGGTGAGTTGGCAGCACACGGCAGCAGGCCATCCTGTTGCAGGGGTAGCACACAATTCACTGCTTCTCCTGCTCCACTGCCTGTAGCAGGGGCTTCACCCCACCTCATGAGAGGGCCGTCCCTGTCTCCACCACAGGGAGGCACGTACGGCTCATATCTGAATTCTGCCTATGGGCTCCATCACACGTAATTTCCTCCTGCTTTGCATTCACATTTTTTTTTAACCTTCAATGTTCTTTCACTTGTTTGCTCTTCCACTCCACCTTCCATGCCCCTTCTCTTTCTTCCTCCAGTTCATTGGTTGCTCCTTCCCCCCCTTTAACAAGATAGGTCCTGTCAGATGAGTACTTCAACCAGACTTCCATTCTGCCTGGCAAAAATGGAACGACCTTTTAGTCTAGCTCTTTGGGAGCATTGAGGGAGTACAATCCTGTCTCTGCAGAGGTTTGGGCATTGTACGTTTTTTTTTTTAAAAAAAAAACACTTTCGAGCCTGGGATGCAAGGTTTGGGTTTTATATTGAGGTTTGGAGCCGGCTGCTGGGAGAGTTCATTTTTCCCTGCCAGGACCTGATGTGATCTGTTCGAACTGACAGCAAGGCTCCCGTCACAGCACATGTCCCCAACAAAGGAAAACATGCTTAGGGAAAATAATCCAGACTTTAGGTGTTCTAGGAAAAGATGGAAAAGGCTGGGGAAGAGGCAGGGTGTCAGCAGGACAGGCACAGTGTCATGTGAGTACCATGCTGCAGATCTGCACATCAGGCATGGCAAGAGGGCACTAAATTGCTGGCAGGATGGAGCTCTATGTGTATGCTCCTATTTTTGTAATAAATGGGGTATTTGATCATTCAGATCTGTTGTTCTGGTCTCATTGTTAATTCTACACTTTAGAGAGCCCAGTGTTAAGTCCAGAGCTGTCCCTATCATTAGGCAAACTGATGCAGTTGCCTCAGGTGGTAAATGCAGAGAGGCAGCTCTGGTTCCCCTAAGCTAGCCCTCTGCTTTCAGGTATGGTGGAGAATGCCAGCCCATTGTCAGTGTCGAAGAAAAAAATCAGCTGCCCATCAAGTTGGCTTTTTTCCATGGTATGGGAGCAGGCGCCATCTTATCCTTTGCCTCAGGCAGCAAAATGTCTTGGGGTGGCTCTGATTAGGTCTAATGCTGTTCCCCACTTGGCACCCCAATTCCTGCCCTCATGTGTCACACTAGCAGTTCTCCCATGGCCCATGGGTGTGTGCTCTGGAACAGTTTGGGAATTACCAATAACCGAGAGCCCTCTGCGTTTGAGGTGGTTTGCAAAGTCATATCTTCCCAAATCTTATATGCACATGGGAGTGAACTTTGTTATCACCCTATGGGGCCATTGCCTCCCACGGATCTCACGCATGAGCTGGTGTTTGCCTTCATTAGCAGTTGTCATTGTCCCCAGCAAAAATGCATGGAGAACACACCAGGTGCGCCCCCCAACCTCATTTGTGCATGCCCTCGGTCGATTCTGGACCTCACAAACGATGAAACAACGGAAGCTCTCGGGAGTGAGCAGCTACAGGGCTGCCGTACACTTCGCTGGAAGGAGGACGCAGGCAGCGTTGATGCAGTCAGGAATGCTAATGAAATGCCTCCATCCTTTTGAGGACAGATGCAAATCCTCCTCTAGGTTTATTGAAAAATCATTGTCATGAGCATCCGCTTGTACTAACAAAGCGGTCCCTGAGGGCTATTTTGGTTGGTTGTCATGTCAATAAAAATAGTTTGTGCCTGCAGTTCCATTTTTAGGGTATTGCTTTTCCGGCAGAGAGTTACATTTTCCTGTATATTCCCTAAGCTGCTGATCTGGGTGAACTCATTCCCTGGTTATAGCTTCTTTCAGTGAACCTCTGATGGCATAAAGACAATGCAACCTTTTAATCATTCCTTCATGTGAGGAAACTGTTTGCCTCTACCCCATAGAATCATAGAATCATAGAACCATAGAATAGCAGAGTTGGAAGGGGCCTACAAGGCCATTAAGTCCAACCCCCTGCTCAATGCAGGAATCCACCCTAAAGTATCCCTGACAGATGGTTGTCCAGCTGCCTCTTGAATGTCTCTAGTGTGGGAGAGCCCACAACCTCCCTAGGTATTTATTTATTTATTTATTTATATAATTACATTTATATACCGCCCCACAGCTCTCTGGGCGGTTTACAACATTTTAAAATAGTAAACATTAAAAGTATACAATTTAAAAACACACACACACACACACATAAAAACAGTATAAAAACAACAGTATCCATTTAAAAACAACAATTGTGGGGTCCATTAAAAACAAACTTAACGTTGTTAAATGCTGTTAAAATGCTGTTAAAAATGCCTGGGAGAAGAGAAAAGTCTTGACCTGGCGCCGAAAAGATAACAATGTTGGTGCCAGGCGAGCCTCATCGGGGAGATCATTCCACAGTCGGGGGGCCACCACTGAAAAACTGATTCCATTGTCGTACTGCTCTAACAGTCAGGAAGTTTTTCCTGATGTCCAGCTGGAATCTGGCTTCCTTTAACTTGAGTCCATTATTCCGTGTCCTGCACTCTGGGAGGATCGAGAAGAGATCCTGGCCCTCCTCTGTGTGACAACCTTTTAAGCATTTGAAGAGTGCTATCATGTCTCCCCTCAATCTTCTCTTCTCCAGGCTAAACATGCCCAGTTCTTTCAGTCTCTCTTCATAGGGCTTTGTTTCCAGACCCCTGATCATCCTGATTGCCCTCCTCTGAACATGCTCCAGCTTGTCTGCATCCTTCTTGAATTGTGGAGCCCAGAACTGGACGCAGTACTCTAGATGAGGCCTAACCAGGGCCGAATAGAGAGGAACCAGTACCTCACGTGCTTTGGAAGCTATACTTCTATTAATGCAGCCCAAAATAGCATTTGCCTTTCTTGCAGCCATATCGCACTGTTGGCTCATATTCAGCTTGCAATCTACAACAATTCCAAGATCTTTCTCGTTTGTAGTATTGCTGAGCCAAGTGTCCCCCATCTTGTAACTGTGCATTTGGTTTCTATTTCCTAAATGTAGAACTTGGCATTTATCCCTATTAAATTTCATCCTGTTGTTTTCAGCCCAGCACTCCAGCCTATCAAGATCACTTTGAAGTTTGTTTCTGTCTTCCAGGGTATTAGCCATCCCACCCAATTTGGTGTCATCTGCAAATTTGATCAGCATTCCCTGCACCTCCTCGTCCAAATCATTAATAAAAATGTTATATAATATTAGTATTTGAAAGACGATTGCTTCTGGAAGGGATATTGGCCCTTCTACTGGACAAGTGATAAGACATGTCCCATCTTCTTTCCACCTCTGCAAAAAAGCAGTGATGAACTGGGTCCAGGTATGGGAAGGTGATGTAGCCAAGAACCCAGCTGAAATCCTTGGGTTGACTTGGGTTGAACCCAGAGATTCCTTTTAATTCACTGCAGTATCAGGAAAAAAAGAAGCTAGCTAATCTATTCCCCTCCTCTGGTACATGTATTGCCTTTCTTCCCCATTGTATGACTCCAAGACAGTGCTGTTCAGCAGAGGGAGATGGTGAATTAGGGGAGTATGAAAATTTCAGTTCATTAAACATCAGCCTCGTGTGGCGCAGAGTGGAAAGCGGCAGTTACTGCAGCCAAAACTCCCCCCACGGCCTGAGTTCGATCCCAGCGGAAGCTGGTTCTCAGGCAGCCAGCTCAGGTTGACTCAGCCTTCCATCCTTCCGAGGTCGGTAAAATGAGTACCCAGATAGCTGGGGGAAAGGTAACTGCGACTGGGGAAGGCAATGGCAAACCACCCTGCTACAAAGCCTGCCAAGAAAATGTCAGCGAAAGCAGGCGTCCCTCTAGGAGTCAGCAATGACTCAAGTGCTTGCACGAGAGGTTCCTTTCCTTTCCTAAACATCAGGATATACCCCTTTGCACCTCCAAACACAAGTGCATTTTTAAGGCAAAGATTACATATTCCTGAGCCTGAGATCACATTTGCAAAACGTGTTCCCTAAAGAAATCAATAAAATTAAAATGTGCATGTTGGAGAAGGGAAAAAAAAGCATTTTCATGCTTTAGTCCATGGAGGGAAAGTACTCATTTGGGTGCACATTTAAAAAGTGTGTACATAAATGCACACTTTTCCTGTTCAAACAACAGCAACAGCAAGCTCACATTCAGGAACAAGGCACACCCAGCTTCAAGGTGGAACTGAGTGAACCTCTACAAGCCTGACCCTTGCTGATTCTCCCATCCTTACAGGGAAGGATGCCATGTTCAAGGTATTATCCTTGGATTATAGTTTGGTGTAGTGGCTAAGGTATTGGACTGGGAGTCAGGAGATCCGGGTTCTAGTCCCCACTCAGCCATGGAAACCTTCTGGGTGACTTTGGGGCAGTCACAAACTCTCAGCCCAACCTACCTCACAGGGTTGTTGTTGTGAGGATAAAATGGAGAGGAGGAGGATTATGTACGCCACCTTGGGTTCCTTGGAGGAAAAAATGCGGGATATAAATGTAATAATAATAATAATAATAATAATAATAATAATAATAATAATGCCTTATACAACTCTGGACCACGTTATCTAAGAGACCAACTTCTCCCATATAGACTACACTGGTGTTGATGTTCTGAGAGGGAGGCCTTGTTGATCTCCACTTGGCCATGGTGTGGAGAGGGCATTCTCCGTTACGGCAGCTAGAGATTGTATGGATTTTGTTGAATGCATTCCATCTGTCTTTTGCAGATCGTCAGGCGTTGTTCGTTCTGTCATCTGATAATTGACAGAATTAGATTTCTGATTTTTTTTTTTTAATTTTAGGGATCTATGAGAATTTCGTTCCACTTGTGCAAGTGTGTGTTAGAGCATGGGCACACTTGTGGTAATTCACAATAGCATAGGTGCAACTTTGCACAAATTATCCCACCACCACCACCACCACCAAAAGAAAACAAAAATGGTCCACAAGTCCACAGAATCTGCACGATCCAGAAAAAGCCATTCTGCTGTGGAACCTGCAGTTCAGATTCACAGAAATCTGAACTCATTTGAATCCATTGTGGATTTCTCCAACAGCCCAGGGGTGGCGGCCACCATGTGGAATGATCACGCCATTGAAATTAGGCTGGTTCCCAGCATGGAGAATTTGCACCACAAACAAAAGACAGAGCCCGGGTGTTTTCCTAACTGTTAGCATTGCCACCTGCTCTTCCCTATTTTAATTACATACGTCATTGTTTTATAACTGTTTTATTATTTATTTATTTTTATTTATTACATATTTATATTGCCCAACAACCAAGGCCAAGTTTACAATTTTTTTAAAAAAAAACACCAAAAGGTTTAAAACTTTTTTAAAAAATTAAAATGTCATATAAAACCAGAATAAGTTATAGTCCAGGGAAAGCTTGAGGAGATCTACACTAGTCAAGTTAGAACGTGTCTTACCAGTGTGCATTTCATAGTATTACGCCACATGACATATAGTTTGCGACGTTTTATTGTTGTCTGTTCTCTGGTTTTTATTTTGAACTTCTCTGAAATAAGAGAAGTTCTATTTGGGATGATGTGGCCGATTTCATCGTATTAAATGGGTTTCCTGTAGTTCTTAATTAGCCATTTGCATTCCTGGGGTCGTGTTTATGTAATTTTTTATTGTATTTTATATTATGGTTTTATACTGTTGTTTTATATTATGAATGTTTTTATTTTTTGTGAACCGCCCAGAGAGCTCCGGTTATTGGGCGGTATAGAAATGTAATAAATAAATAAATAAATAAATAAATTTCCGCACCCAAAGTTGGAACCATTTTTTTTCTTTCAAGCCTCTTTTTTGCAGACACTTCCAGTTTCACTTTGGGGAGGCATCTTGGTGGATTGTTTGTAGATGAAGGTGCAACTGAAGCAAAGAGAAGAGGAAGTGGGAGGGGAAATTGGCAGACCGGGAAACAGAACAAATGGATTTATTTTCTTAGTGTGCCCCAAAAGAATGCATTCCCACGGAAAGAGAAAATGTAAGTAAACGTTTTAAAAACCGCTACGTTTTAAATCATTCAAAAACAAAACGTTCAATGACTGTAAAAACAACATTTCATATACTAGGTGTAGATCCCCTCCTTATCTAAAAAAAGATGTTTCCAGGTGGCGTGTGAAGTAAGTTACATTTTCCGCCTCCTGAACTGCACGACGGAGGATTTTCCGAAGGGTGGGTGCTGCTACAGAGAAGGCCCTGCAGTTGAGGTTCTTCGTGACGACATTCTGTTCATCTTGGGATGATGAGCAGGGCCTCCTCTGCCAATTGTAGTTGCTGTCTGCGTATATAGAAGGGAAGGCGGTCTACTAGGAATCCTGGTCCCAAGTTGTTTAGGGCTCTATAGCATAATAACATAACCTTGTATGTGGCTTCGTAGCTAACAAGCAGCCAGGTTACATTGTTTATAGCTTATATTGCATTTTGTTATGATTTTAGTAATTTAACTGCTTTGGGATTTAGTTATTTTTAAATGAAAATCAGTGTATACATTTTCTGTAAAATAAAATGAAAAACTAAGGACAGAGCGGACTATGTACAGCAGCCACGGCTGTTTCATCTTAATTGGAAAGGCACCATGATAGTCTTCAGTTTGGAACCAGGGCAGGATCTACAATACTGCTTTAAAACAGTTTATAATGGTATTGACAACTGTTGGGGCCCAGGACACGCTCTTGCATTCTCTTCCCCTCCTTATTGTTTTACTGTGATTTTAATAGAATGTAAGCCTATGCGGCAGGGTCTTGCTATTTACTGTTTTACTCTGTACAGCACCATGTACACTGATGGTGCTATATAAATAAATAAATAATAATAATAATAATAATAATAATAATAATAATATACAGTTTTCAAACTGTTTTCAAAGTGTCATATCCTGCTTGGTGCTGATCTGCCCCTGGCAACTCAATGAAAGCTTAAATAATTAGGGATGATACTAAAATTATTATTATTATTATCTCTTTTCTCGCTCATGGCAGTTTTTCTAGATGGACGTGATGGGCTTTGCCAAGTCACGCTGTCTTTAAATGATTAAGGAATTTCCTGATTATTATTATTATTATTATTATTATTGCTACTATTCCACCTTTTCCCCAAAACTGGGACTCAGGGCGGCTTTACAAATTAAAACATGTACAGTTAAAACAAATAGAGATATACAAAAAGTAAAACAATAATTGAACAAGCTACAGTATTAAAACATTTAAAAACATTTAAAATATGATTAATTTAAAAAAATCTAATATAGAAACAGTGCATTAACTGAGGTCCAGACAACTCCCCAAAGGCCAGCTGGAACAAAAAAGCTTTTGCCTGCCTCCAGAAACACACTAGTGAGGGAGCCAGTCTCTTGAGCATGTTTTAAGCATGACTGCTTTCTGGATGTTGGTGTGTATTATTATTATTATTATTATTATTATTATTATCATTATCATTATTATTATCATTATCATTATTATCCCTAATTATAATTCTCAATAGATACAAACTTATAATAAGAATAGTGCACAAAATAAGCAGTGTCTATTTCCCCACTAATTTTTTGAGACAGATCTACCATTCCTGCGACAAAATGATCAGCTACTACATCCATCATTCTCAGTAATTTGCAAAACCTTGAGAAGACATTCCATCATCGCCGGAACAGAGACAAGCGTTCAATGATGACTCCATACAATTTTGCTGTACCCAAGAGATTGCTTACTCCAAAGCTCTTCGTCCTCCAAAACATTTAAGAACAAAGAGGATCAAACGTTCATCATTTATAAGCCATTAATCATAGCACAGCTTCAAACTTAGCATCAGTTTTAACAAGCATGGCTGCAGTACTACGCACACTGACGTTGGGAGTACGTCCCCTTGAACTCAGTGGTGCTTACTAGAGCTGTGTGCAAATGGCCTCTCAAAATTTTCTGCCCTATTTGTGGGCAGAGGAATTAGACATTTTCCAACAGCTTCTCAGGGTTGGAGCTCTATTAGCAGTGGCAGGAGCACATCATTTCCTTTTTGACTAAGGGGTTTTGGATTTGCTGCTACAATTGTGTTGGTAACATGGCCACCATTTTGAATCCTCAAGAATGCCCTAGAGTCTGGACTTAAAGAGTTGTTCTGAGGCATCACGGTAGTGGTGGTGGTGGAAATGGTCTCTCTCTCTCTCTCTCTCTCTCTCACACACACACACACACACGCACACATACAGGAGAATGTTGTTCAGAGAAAATTCTGCAAAAGTGGCTTTCTTTTTCTGGGGTGGAGTAGGGGAGAGAAAAAGAAAAATCTCAGGAATTTTCTCAGAAAATGTCTCCTGATAAATTTCAGCTCAGCTCTAGCACTTATTTCAGGGTATTGACACACAGGCTTGTTGTGAAAGTTCTTTACAAGGGTGGCCTCTTTTATATAGGGCAGTCCTCTATTTGAAGGGCTGTAAGAGGACTGCCCTCTGTTTTGAAGGCATCCTCTAGGCTGTCTAGTCCAAGTTTAGTTTAAATGTAAAGATTGATCAGAAGACAGAGCTGCCCAACAGCAACACCTGAACAGCAAACTGAACAAGGCACGTGGCTCACCTCGTCACAGTATTCTGCGTAGGGTAACATAGCTGAGGGTAAAGCAAAAGCAATTCTCTGCCATTTCTCCTGATCAAGGCTGCCAACTTCCTTTCTGGCTGAGCTCCTGTGCTAGCTCTGATGAAACCTTTGGAAAGCTTCACCTGCTAAGTATCTGCCCACCATCCAAATTCTATTAACGCAGGAGCTCTGCCAGTTGCTTTTAGAAACGACTCCAAATCCAGATAGAACCGGCCGCCCAGAGAAAGAGAGAGCATTTGGGAGCAATGGGAAACTATGTTGTTGCAGGCAGACATGATCCAGCTGTGCTGAGGGATTGTTCAAATGGAAAGATTTCTCCCTGTCTCTCTCTCTCTCTCTTCTGGAGAAACTGATCTAACTGAAAAACATTACCTGGAAATTGAAAACCCATATGTATTTTACATACTGCTGTAATGGTTTTCCAAAGGTAACGGTTTTCCAAATACCTCCCACCGGAGTATTCCTTCATAGAGGAAAAACTATGTCTGAGTTTGGACGACACGCTAATCAAGAGTGTGTGTGTTTGTGTGTGTGTGTAATAGGAACAGAATGGGAAACAACCATTGATTACCGTGAAGTCCGAACTCAGCAAATGTCTCCAAAGAATCAATCCTGAATTGAGGGGATTCTAAGATTTGGCTATTTTTAAAAAAATATAGGGCTGCCAATTTGCAACCTGGGAAATGTGGGTAGTATCCAACGCTGGCATTCCACTATAACCAATGACTTTGCACTGGTGGAAACCAATGCAGATGTGAGACCGCCTGCCTCTTTCTCCTGCCCCTGGTGGCTGCCACTGCCGCCTGCCTCCTTCTCAATGCCACTCTCTGAGGGATCCTTCCTCGGAGCAAGGCCTTGGGAGGGAGCCAGCCTTGCAGACTGTCTGTCTCAGTACAGCACAGGTAATCTCCAAGTAGGGAATGCACAGGCTCACCCACAACCAGCTTCATTCTGTGCCATGTGGACTTCTTGCTGTGCCATGTGGACTTCTGGACAGCCTGACGAGCACCCGATTAAGCCGTGGGGCTCATCTGCCCCCGTAGCGAGCCTCCACTACAGCTCTGACTGTAATCCAGAGTGGATTCCCAGCCCCACTAAAATCAGAGCCACCAGCCTCCACTGCCTGGATCTGCATCAACTCCTGCCCAGCCTTTAAGAAAGTGAAACACGGTCCATCTTTTCTTTTTCTTTTTTTCTTCTTTTGTATAAACTGCATACATTATTTTGCTCATGATACAAATTTGAGGTTCTTGCCTACATTTTTTTTTTTACTTGTAATAAATGATGGTTTCTTTTATATAGACTGGGATAAAGATCATCTTTTCGCTTCGGTTTCCCTTGGAGGATTCTCCCAGCTGCTCCTCATTTAAATATACGTGGATTTGAAATGGCCCGCTGCCTAGCTTCTTTGAGGTTGAGTAAAAGAAGAGACCAGCTGTGGGGGGAGAATAGAATGGCCGCGCTTATAGAAAACTGGCCAGGTGGTCACTCAGCTGCAGACCTCTCACGGAAGTCTGCCTTTCAGCTAGCAAGCCAAGCAAATTCCATCCAAACATTCGCCAGCTTTGTCTACAAATAAAAGATTTTTGTTTAAAAAATAGCTAACACCCTCCCCCTCCCACAAAATGGGGTGGTTTCGATGCCAGCTTTAAATTTAAATGGCAGAAACTAGAAAGTATCGACAAGTTTGATTCAATTCAATCTAGACTTAATCTGAACTTGAGATTTTTTAAAAAAGAAGTGGGAGAAAGCAACAAGACAATATCCTAGTATGTCTCATTAATGGTCTTTAGTGCATATTTGGGGGAGGGGGTACCCAAAGATTAGAGCTTCCTTTTAATGCAAACACGGTCCCTGCCCCACTGCATAAACTAAACTATAAGAATTCCCGCAACAGGAACGTGGATCATGAGATATAGAACTCGCAGATTGGGCAACAGAGGCGGGGGAATATTTTCGAGAAAATCAGAAACCTGTTTCCAGTAAGGGTGATTAGCATTGGACTAAATGGGCCATTGGCTCAATTAAAGGTGAGTCAGTTACTTAGATTAAACCCCTGCCTTAAGTCCTTAGTAGGGATAGATGAATCATCAATTTTGGTTTCTCTCCATTTCTCATTTTTTCAAACTTATATTCAGTTTGCCATAAACTCTGGGATTTTTTTGGGGGGGGTTAATTTTGCATGAATCTGTACACCCGTTTTTGCACATTTCTCCTAATGCATACCTTTTCGTGCGCATTTTCCCGATATACACATTTTTGTAAGCAATTTTCCTAATGCAATGTACTTTTAATGTTATTTTCATTAATATATGCCTTCTTCTGTGCAACTTTCCCCTAATATAAACAATTGTATGCATTTATTAATTTTTTGATTGGAGGACTCTGCTGCAAAATTTGGAGAAGTGCAAATTGTGAAAGATGGCCGAGTTTCGCGTCAGAAGTGCGAAATTAGCTAAACTCATGTTGAAATGTGATCTGAACAATCCCCCCCGCCCCCATTCCTAACCCTTAGGAAGAAAAGGCGCACATTTGTCATTTGTTCTGTGTAGCTTTGTTCCCAAAGACAGTTCCTTTTTCAGTAATTACATGTGTGTCCACCCCTGCCACCGCTCAAGTCCTGGTGTTTGTTCATCAGGTGCATTGAAATGAAGTGTGCTGTTTGCACCGACTTGTGCTTAAGCCCTTTTCTTTCAAGGAGAACATAATAACTGGGTGGTGCAGCAATTATCTGCAGAGATCTCATTTCCTCTGCACAATGTTGGGCCACACAAACTGAAAAACTGCAATCAACCAATTTACTGAGCTGCTCCATCTACGAGCTGGTTCACACACATGCGGGCTCATCCCTCGGAGACTGCGACATCAAGCGACGATTTGTGACTTAGGCCCTTTCTACACCTAAGGGTTATCCTGGGAAAATGGAGAGATCATTCCCGGCCTGCTCCCAGGATCCCCTGTGTGTCACTTGGGTTGATCCCGGGGGAAAAGGCAGGTGTAGAAAGGGGCTTGGATATGCAAGAGAGCCACCCAAGATCTAACTCCACACACAGGACTTCTATATTCTGTGCAAGTGTGGTTTGAGCTTTCGACGTCTCTAGAGGAAAGCGTCTTGTTGTAGATCTGTCAATGTCAGTGGGCGTGTCTAGACGATGCCTTATCCCGGGGATCGCCCCAGGATCATCTCACATGACACATTATTATTATTATTATTATTATTATTATTATTATTATTATTATAGCACCATCAGTGTACATGGTTCTGTACAGAGTAAAACAATAAAATAGCAAAACCCTGCCGCATAGGCTTACATTCTAATAGAATCATAATAAAACAATAAGGAGGGGAAGAGAATGCACCAAACAGGCACAGGGTAGAGTAAAACTAACAGTATCAATGTAAGATCAAAATCAAGTTTTAAAAGCTTTAGAAAAAAGAAAAGTTTTTAGCGGAGCTTTAAAAACTGTGGTTGAACTTGTAGTTCTCAAATGTTCTGGAAGAGCGTTCTAGGCGTAAGGGGCAGCGGAAGAAAATGGACAAAGCCGAGCAAGGGAAGTAGAGACCCTTGGGCAGGTGAGAAACATGGCATCAGAGGAGCGGAGAGCACGAGCGGGGCAATAGTGTGAGATGAGAGAGGAAAGATAGGAAGGACACACAGGGGGTCCCGGGGGCAGGGAGGGATGATCCCTCCATTTCCCCGGGATAACCGGGATGGTTTTTACCCCAGGTTTTCCCGCAGTCTTGGGATCGTCCCAAGTCCACGGGACATGTGGGCGGCCATCCCAGTTTGGTCCTGGCTCCTTGCAAGTAAATGCAAGGAGCCGGGAATCAGGCACAGAACTCTTCAGGCACTCTGTACCCATCGGGGGTGGGGAGGCGAGGGGGGGATCAGGTGTTCTTTTTTTAAAAAAAAAAAACACTTACATTTGCACTGGAGTGCAGGTGCGCTCCTGGTCCTTTCCCTTTTTTAAAAAATGGCAGGCACGATGTCCTCCTTCCTCCCAGGACGTTGCTCACCGTGTGTGGACAAAGGGGGAGTATCTCCAGATCAGCATATCACAAGATCCTCCCCCTTCCGTCGGGAGGTGTAGACATGCCCAGTGTCTCGTTTTCCCAATCTTAAATTCAGTTTGGGGATTTTCTTTTAAAGTTTGCATGAAATCGTGCACACATTTTTGTGTATATTTCTCCTAAGAATGCATTTTTATGCACTTTTGCCTTTTATTAGATATACACATTTGTGTGTGTTCTTTTCCCCAATATACACATGTTTGTACTTTTTCTTTCTTTCTTTAAATTGGAGAACTCCATTGCAAAAATTAGAGAAGTGGGAATTTCAAAGGATGACTGAGTTTCGGTGGGCATAAGGGATTCAAAAATGTGAAATTAACTTTGGTATTAAAATCTGAACTAAATGAATTTCTCCCCCGTTTCTAAGTGGAGATGTACCAGATTCTATCTTTCCCGCTTTCCAGGAGGTGGCATTGTTTGAACAATTATTTGGGGAGGTTCAGGCCTCCCCCACTCAGAGTAATGCAGGAAAAAAACATTTAAATATATATTTTAAAACATATTTTCTCTCAAACATGTTTGCTCCCTCTGGGCTGCCCTTTCCCCAACAGGGAAAGGGCTTTATTTAAGAAGGCCTTTAGCCTATAAGTGAGTCTGCTAGATTCGGTGCTGTTTTTAATATAAATATTTCTTTTATTGCATTTTAATGTATTGTTTTAATTGATTTTAATTGGTTCTGTAAGATGCCTTGAATACCATTTTTCAGTTAAAAGGTAGGGTCCAAAATAAGTAAATAAATAAATAAAGCCTTTTAAAATAGATTTTGATGTTTTTGCATGAACTACTCTTGTTTTCAATGTGAAACTGGCTGCACTGTACCACATGGTCAATGAAGGAGAAGTCATGTTCCACTAAGGAGAGGGCTTTTTCAACTAAAGCACCCCAGTAATGAAATGTCCTTCCTTGGGAAACGCCCTGATGCCAAGGTTGCTTTCAGTGATGCTGCAAGGATACAGTTGTGCCCAGCGTGTTTCCCCAGCATGCCTCTGGGCCCATGTGGCCATCTAGAGGCCATCTGGAGAAATGACAATGCCAAGCACCACGGCAGCTTCCTCTGCAGGGAACACAACTTGTTTTAAAAGTTAAAAGGAAGAGAAAAGAAGGAGCCATTAGAAGTGGAGGCTGGTGACTCTGATGTCAGCGGGGCAGTAAATCCACTCTGAGTTTCAGTCAGAACCATTCAGAATTCTAAAAGAGCTATTGAAGGTGCTGAACTCTATCCCCAAAATAGGTTCAACAACTTGGGTAGCTCCTTTAGAGTTCTGGCTGGTTCTGGTTCTGACTGAAACACAGAGCAGATTCACTACCCCTTTGACATTGGAGCTACCAGCCTCCATGGTCATTAACTGGTCAGAGCATGAGTGGCGCATTGGGGGAGCAGTGGGAACAGTGGAGGTTGGTGGCTCCAATTTCAGTGGGTGCCACGACACAGGCTCTGAACAACAGGCCCGGCCGCGGACACTCCCTGCTCAAGCTAAGTCCCACCACTTGAGGAGCCTGGGGCGAGGGACAACCACCGCCTTTCTCCAAACTATGTGGAGAAAGGGGTTAAATGGAGAAGGATTTCAGTAATAAATTAAAGCGCTGTGAATTATATGTACCGAGGTGAATTATTGTCAGAGTGGGTGTTTAATATAAATAACTGCAGATGATAATTGCCAAACAGACATGTGGGATTTTTGTGGTAGTTAAAACAAACTGATTAAAATTTAATTTTAAAAGTTCACAAGCTTTGTTTCACAATAAAGCATTTCAAAAAAACTTTTTTAAACCTCTCATCCAATCCTTTCACTCTTCTCATACACACTTTCCTTTGTCTCACACATTCACTCTTGAACTTTATTATCAGTATTGATTAATATACACTGACTGACTATCTGCACACCACCCTCAAAAGACACCACTCTCAACACTGAACCTCAAATTCTCCAGAACCCAAGTACTCTACACACCAAGAGCTAACCCACAGTGACCTCACAATCCCCCCAGTCATTCCCTTATATATCACTCCTCCCCCTCCCAAGACATTCTAACTCCACCCACTCAGGCCAACATTCTAAGCACCACAGACTTACCAATGCTAGACATGCATTAGGGAACTGACTTGTGGGGTGTAACGCTACAGTTGGTGGCTTCAATTTCAGTGGGGCTGAGAATCCATTCTGGGTTTGAGTCCAAACCAGCCAAAATTCTAAAAAGAGCTGTCCATGGAGTGGGACCCTATCTGTAAAATAGTCCTTCAGCATTCTGGCTACAATCCAGAATGAATTCACAGCCCCACTGAAATCAAAGCCACCAGCTTTCTCTGAATGAGAAAACCAAGTGGTGCACCAGGAGATGAGTGCAAGGGGAACATTGGTGTGGATGGGGGAAAGCTGAGCCCCAGTGGGGTTGAGACTGAATTTGGGGGCCCTAAGAGCTGTGGGGGCCAAAACCTTTGCCAGTAGTCTGGACTTAGGGCTCATCTACACCTATGAAGGGGCGGAGGATCTTGGGCTTTCCAGCTTCCAGGATTCCCCCCCCCCCAAGCGTCCAAACGCCAGCACGATGTCCCAAAAGCCAAGATGGACATTCTGGTGCAGCAAGTTTTTTGAGTTTTTTTGGTGGGGGGAAGAAGGACCCGGTTGCACAATTGCATGGCCCTGAAACTCCGAAAAACTAAGTAAAAAAATAAACACGTTAAAACTTGGTGCCGAAAAGTGCTGGCATCCATCCTGGGGGTGGTGAAACTGCTCCCCTCCATTCCCAATGGGCACGGAGTGTGCAGCTCCGTGTCCATTGAAAGAGCCCCACGATGTGGGGAGGCACCACACTGCCTGCAGTACTCGGGGTTGTCCCTAGACTGCAGGAAAAACCAGGATAAAAGTATTCCATTTTATCCCGGGGAAAGTGAGTGGTCATCCCCGGTTGAGCCTGGGATTCCCTGTGCTTCCTCCCCTTAGAACAGTAGGCAGCTACAGCGGCTCCTCACCCTACCCAATGTATAGAATATTGTGCATGATAAAAAGACACACTCAAGTTTTTCAAGTGGAAAGCATTTTCTAAAAGAGAAGAGACCAATATAGTCCTTGCAGAATTCTACCTCTTTGAATGGAGGTGAAAATTCCACTCTGCTCAACTTAACAACCAGCACAGGTATCTCCCTTTTACTCCCAGGTAAGTGTCATTGCAACCTACAATCCTGGGAGTGAGTCCTGCTGAACTGAATATGGCCTTTATTTCTGAGTAGACATGCCTAGGATTGCACTGTTAAACCAAGATGCCGTGAACACAAAAAGTAACACTGCAACCCTATGTGTATCTACTCAGAAGCCACACCCATCGGGTTCAATGGTATGATGTACTCCTGGGTGTATGGAGGGTTAGCTGTGCTCGGAGTTAGTCCCACTGAATTCCAATGGCCCTTACTTCTGAGTAGGCATGCCTAGGACTGCACTGTTAAAACAAGCTGCTCATCAGCCCCAATTTCAGCACGAAAATGAAATGAAATTTAAAATAACCTTGTGACACCTCTGCTTTTAGTGGAAAAAGTAAAAGCCTGGAGCCATTCATTTATTTCACATGAAGAATCTCCTTTTTGCTCATCCCTCTGCTTCCGGATTGAGTGGGACCCATCTATTGTCAGAGGACTCCTGCATCTGGCAGCTTGTCTAATGAATATTCCATCAGACTGAACCCTTTGGGACTCCATATTCCTCTCATTAAACACCAGCCTTTGCCCTTTGTTCAAGGCTCTTCGATAATATTCTGCACTACGGCTTAAAATGAGCTGGGGGAGGACAGCCATTCATGTAGAAAGCATCAAGTGGGACCTGAGAGACGCCTTCTGCTGCGCGCTGACGGCGTGACCGTTGGGAAGCCGCCTCAGCTTTTCGTACCTCATTTACACTCTGCAAAGCGGCTTTAGTCCGCAGCGTTGAGGTGGCTGCTTTTCAAAGGCCTTTATAATCACCTAATGGAAGGCGCTCAGAGAGAAGCTGGTTATTAATCGGCCCAGGCCCACGGAGCTGTTTTGTGGATGCAAATGGCTCTGTGAGGCACGTAAAAAAAACACACACACAGCATGTTTCTTCAGCCACCACATGGGTCTACGAGTGAAGCCTTCCAACTCTGCTTCACAGAAAGGGGATGAAGACAACTTCCAACACACAAGCGTGCAAGCTACAGCAAGCCTAGGAAACCTGTTTTCAGTCCAAGTACTAAATTCCAATCTGGGTGACCTCAGAAGACACCCAAACATGGCTACTCTTGATGCCGTCTCTGCCCCCCAGCAAGTGCTGGCTCTTGGTTTTGGGGGGCACTTGGGCAAGACTCCCTCCATGGGCCTCTTCCCTCAGTGAGTCAACCTCCTCACCGCCATGGTCACCAGCTGCTTTTGCTCCTCATTCTCATCTTTGCTACTGATGGCTTGTCTACCAGCCAGAGAGCCAGTGAGCAAGCAGGCCTTGGCATCAACTACTCTGCCTTCTCACTCACCACTGCTATCTGGGCCAGAGTAAGATACAGGTTGCAACGGGGAAGGGGAGAAGCAAGGTCTCTTGTTTGGGTGTGGGCCCTTGGCCAAGCCCAACCATGCCTACCTGTAATGCTGGCCTTGGTTCTAGGCAGCTTGTCCCGTGAAAGGGGGTTGGATTTGATGGCCTTATAGGCCCCTTCCAACTCTACTATTCTATGATTCTATGAAGTAGTGTCGTGTTTCTCAAAAATCTCCTGCCTTCTTGGGAGACAATAACGAGGCCTGCTAAGTAATCCACAAAGCTATATTCAAGCAATAAACATCTCTTCCCACCTGAAGAGAGTCTAAACTCTAGGAACTTTCCCCTAGGCAAAACTATGCAAATTAAGTGAGACAATTGTCCTTTCAAGGAGAATAGAAAGCCTTTTCCCCAAGACATGTAAACTTCAGAGAGACTAGTTCTGAGGTGGCTTCTGACGTGATGCCAGCTGGGCTGACTTTCTCTCGCCTTCCTTTCACTCTGCCCTTTTTAGTCTGCGGGCACTCTAGGATTGGCTAACCTGTCCATGCTCTCTCCTTTGGAAGAATGTTCGCTTCCCACTGACTGTGTATTATTTGCCCTTGATGAGAAAAGCTCTGGAGAGAGTTCACCACCAGCTGGTGAAGAGCCCATGAGAGCTTTCTCCCCCATGTTATGGAAAAATAACTGATTTCCCACTACTCCCTTCGCCCATCTCTTCTCTCCTGTCCTTCTTCCAAGATCCCTCATTTCCCTTTCCCAAAATGCCACCCTTGGGTGATTTCTAAGTGATTTAGATGAGTAGAATAGACCCCCTACTCCCAGGTAGGAGAGAAAAGTCCCATTTACCTATTTGGGTAAGGTTGCTTACTCAGGGGTAAGGATGAGCCCTAGCCGCTGGTTAAATCACCAGGCGCTTGACACACACACACACACCTCTTATTTCCTTTCCCCACAGCTCAGTGGGAAACCAGGGAGAGAAATAAGAGGTGGGAAGCTCGCCCATCGAAAGGAATGTCAGGCGCCAAGGGAGGGTGAAGCAGGAAGGTTTCTGCCACGTAGGCAAGGTGGGACAGGAATGTCCCACGGGACATTGCGAGGGGGGGAGAACCAGGGAGGGAGTGGTGGACAGGGATTAGTTAAATTATTATTATTATTATTATTATTATTAATAATAATAATAATAATAATTTATTTATATAGCACTATCAATGTACATGGTGCTGTACAAAGTAAAACGGTAAATAGCAAGACCCTGCCGCATAGGCTTACATTCTAATAAAATCATAATAAAACAATAAGGAGGGGAAGAGAATGCAAACAGGCACAGGGTAGGGTAAACAGGCACAGGGTAGGGTAAAACTAACAGTATAAAGTCAGAACAAAATCAAGTTTTAAAAGCTTTAGGAAAAAGAAAAGTTTTTAGCTGAGCTTTAAAAGCTGCCATTGTACTTGTAGTTCTCAAATGTTCTGGAAGAGCGTTCCAGGCAATTAAAGACAATAGAATACGTGACAGGAAGGTCCCAGATAAGGGAATCATGTGATAATGGAGTTTGCAAAGTCAATAGGGTCTCTCACCCATCTGGGCATGTCAAGAAAACAGGGAGGAGGATCAGCTGTGACGATCTGAGCAACCAACCAATTATTTGCATACAATGTTTCCCCCCTGTATAAAATGAAACATAAACTTCTGTTCCGGGCCTTTTCCCTTACATTGACAAGGGAGAGGGACCTTTGTACAAAGAGATTTTTGGTACCTGAGGTGGAAATAAACTTTCCTTTTGAAACTGCATCTGGTTGCCTTTTTATTTGATTTAATTGGGTTGTAATCCACAATTTTTCTAACACCCACTGGTACAAGCTGGCCTGTGTCTGGCGCCAACTCCTCTACTTCAGAGTCTGATTCTGATTGATTACCTGAAACACCTTCTTCCAACCCAGGAGGAGCAGGGCTAGACATGACAAGTAGGTTGCAATGGTTAAGAAGAGGAGCAGGTCTAGGGGGCTTTTGTCAGTGCCTCACTGCTGGAATGTGGTCCCTTGACAGGTGCCCAAACATGCCTACCCTTGACACCACTGGTCCCCTCAGATGTAGTATATTAAAGTTATTTTATTTATTTATTGCATTTCTATGCCACCCAATAGCTGAAGCTCTCTGGGTGGTTCACAAAAATCAAGTTCTATATAGCAAGTCCTTGCTCCCCTAAGAACGGTCATTGCAACTCGTTTCCTCACCTAAACTAGTTTTTTTTCTCCCCCCCCTTTTTTTATGGAGTCACTCCTGGAAAGCAACATAAGGATCTATGGAGGATATTTACTGTTAATGTATCGAGAATAGTAATAACAGCCCTTAGTAAAAGTATCTGATATTAACGATGATTGGCAGGCCTTACCGAAAGAGTCTTGGCACTTCTGAAAGGAGCAGAACTAAAGAAAAGGGGGGAAGGAGAGGATAATAATATCCTCATTGAAATAAATGGGAAATTAGAAGAATGAAAGATTTAGCCTATTATTTATTTATTTATTTATTTATTTATTTATTTATTTATTTATTGTATTTCTATACTGCCCAATAGCTGAAGCTTTCTGGGCAGTGCACACAAAAAAATCTAAGCCTAAGCTTCACTATGAATGCTGTGGTTAGGTCTCAAGAAGCTGGCCATATTAAAGGATAGGGAGAAGAACTGTGAGATTATATAGCAGGAAAGGAAAGGAAAGGAACCTCTCGTGCAAGCACTGAGTCATTTCTGACTCTTGGAGGGACACCAGCTTTCGCTGACGTTTTCTTGGCAGGCTTTATAGCAGGGTGGTTTGCCATTGCCTTCCCCAGCCGTTATTACCTTTCCCCCAGCTAGCTGGGTACTCATTTTACCGACCTCGGGAGGATGGAAGGCTGAGTCGACCCGAGCTGGCTGCCTTAAACCAGCTGGGATCGAACTCAGGCCGTGGGGAGAGTTTCAGCTGCAGAAACTGCTGCTTTACCGCTCTGCGCCACACGAGGCACAGAGGGACACCATATATAGCAGAAGGACACCATATTCTTGGCCCCAAGAGGGCTCATTCACACAACCAGCCAACCAGTGCATTCCTGGGGTATCTAGCATCTTATCCTGATTGTACCAAGTTTAAGAGGAGAGATCCTTTCGTGGATCAGTAACTGGTAAAAGAACAGAAAGCAGAGAGTAGGAATGAATGCTAAATTTTCCCAGTGGAGGGTCCCAAAAGGATCTGCATTGGGACCAATTCTTTTCAACTTGTTCATAAATGATCTAGGAGTGAGCACTGAAGTGGCCAGTTTGCCGATGAAACCAAATTATTTAAGGTGGTTAAATGAAAAAGTGGTTGTGAGGAGCTCCAAAAGGGTCTCTCCAAGCTGGGAGAATGAGCATCCAAATGGCAGATGCGGTTCAATGTAAGCAAGTGTAAAGTGATGTACGTTGTGATAAAAAAAAATCCCAATTTCAAGTATAACCTGATGGGATCAGAGCTAGAGGTGACTGACCAAGAAAAAGGTCTTGGGGCTGTGGTGGACAGCTCGGTGAAAATGTCAACCCAGTGTGCAGCCACTGTAAAGGAGGCAAATCCCATGCTAGGCATTATTAGAAAAGGAATTGAGAATAAAACTGCCAATATCATAGTTCCCTTATAGAAATCTATGGTGCAACCACACTTGGAATACTGTGAAAGTTCTGGTCACCACACTTAAAAAAATGGTATGGTAGAGTTGGAAAAAGTGCAGGAAAGGGTAACTAAAATGATCAAGGAACTGGAACATCTCCCCTATGAAGGAAGGATCCAACAGATTGGATTGTTTAGCTTGGAAAAAGGAGGCAAAGGGGAGACATGATAAAAGTGTACAAAATTATGCATGGTGTAAAGAATGTGGATAGAGAGACATTTTTCTCCCTCTCTCATAATACTAGAACCCAATGGGGTCATCCCATGAAAGTGATTGGTGGGGAAATCAGGACAGGTAAAAGGAAGTCTATACTGGTTTTTAGCTTATTAATGGTTTAATTTGTTTTTAGCTGTGCATATTTATTGTTTTATATTGTTTGTATGATTTTATCTGTACGCCACCATGAGATCCTTGTGATACAGGGTTTTAAAAATAAATAAATAAATAAATCCTTTTTCACACAGTGCATATTATTATTATTATTATTATTATTATTATTATTATTATTATTATTATTTATTTATATAGCACCATCAATGTACATGGTGCTGTACAGAGTAAAACAGTAAATAGCAAGACCCTGCCGCATAGGCTTACATTCTAATAAAATCATAATAAAACAATAAGGAGGGGAAGAGAATGCAAACAGGCACAGGGTAGGGTAAACAGGCACTGGGTAGGGTAAAACTAACAGTATAAAGTCAGAACAAAATCAAGTTTTAAAAGCTTTAGGAAAAAGAAAAGTTTTTAGCTGAGCTTTAAAAGCTGTGGTTGAACTTGTAGTTCTCAAATGTTCTGGAAGAGCGTTCCAGGCATAAGGGGCAGCCGAAGAAAATGGACGAAGCCGAGCAAGGGAAGTAGAGACCCTTGGGCAGGCGAGAAACATGGCATCAGAGGAGCGAAGAGCACGAGCGGGGCAATAGTGTGAGATGAGAGAGGAGAGATAGGAAGGAGCTAGATAGTGAAAAGCTTTGTTGGTCAACAGGAGAAGTTTATATTGGATTCTGAAGTGAATTGGGAGCCAATGAAGAGATTTCAGAAGTGGAGTAACATGGTCAGAGCAGCGAGCCAAGAAGATGATCTTAGCAGCAGAGTGGTGAACAGAAACCAACGGACTGATGTGAGAAGAAGGAAGGCCAGTGAGAAGAAGGTTGCAGTAGTCCAACCGAGAAATAACCAATGCATGAACAAGAGTCTTGGCAGAAGAGACAGACAAAAATGATCAAATCCTGGCAATATTATACAGGAAAAAACGACAGGATTTAGCTACTGACTCAATGTTTTACGGTGAGGAGGTTAGTGGAAACTCCTGGCAGTTACCTTTCTTCAGAACGTGTAACTGTCACAGGTGTGACATCTATATTCACTCAGCCAATTGTGAGAGAACATGCAAATAGGAGAGGAGGCAGAGGCAGTGGATTGGCCTACTGGTTGGCGATGTCACAATGACCTATAAGAGCAAATCGGAACTATGGAATTCACTACCACAAGATGTAGTGATGGCCACCAATTGGAATGGCTTTAAAAGGGGGTTGGATAAAGTCCTCGAGGAGAAGGCTATCAATGGCTACTAGTCCTGATGGCTGTGACACCTCCAGGATCAGAGGCAGTATACCTATATAGACCAGTTGCTGGGGAACATGGGTGGGAGGGTGCACACTGCACCCGTATCATGTTTCTGGGTTCCTTGTTAACAGCTGGTGGGCCACTGTGTGAATAGCATGCTGGATTAGATTGACTTTGGTCTGGTCCAGCATGGTTCTTCTCATGTTCTAAAGACAGGGGCAAATCTTTGATCTGACTCCTTTCTCATCTGTGCAATCTGCAGTTGTGCAAACCATTTAACAAAAAAAGGGAGGATTGGTGCCAGGGTTGGATGATTCAGAATGATGATCCACTTACTCTGTACAGCACCATGTACATTGATGGTGCTTTATAAATAAATAATAATAATAATAATACAAGCAGCACCAAAAAGGCTCCAGCCTCATGCTGAATGGGTTGCATGAATTGCCGAAGGTGCCAAATTAAAAGAACATCACCCAGAGCCTAGTTTTACATTCAAGCAAAGAGTCAGTCTGAGGCCTGGAGGATGTACTGTTGCAGAGGTGTCTTTGGGACAAGAAATATGCTTAGTAAAATCCATTTGCTCTGGGAGACAGCTTGCAAAAGAAAAAGAAAAAGAAAAATCAATAAAAGATGGGAGGAAAATGATGATAGCCAAAGCCTGTGAAAGGAAGAACGGCGCTTGGTCACACTCCAAATGAGAAATCCTCAGAAATTATCGTTTCATTTGCACGGAACCATTCAGGTTGTACTAAACTAGTCCAAATCCACTCAGTCTGCAAACGGCATGTAATAAGTAACCAGAGTGATGTCGTTCCCAAGAAATTAACCTGAATTGGAAACCCAGTGCATACTTCGGAGTTTATTATTAAATTTCTAGCATTTATACATGAGGTTAATAAACCTCTTATGGGGCAAGACTTGCTCTGAACTTTTATGCTGAAGATGTCTAATCCCAGTTAATTAAAAATAAAGATTTCTGCAAAAGTCTCACTTCCAGAGGGCTCCAACCAGAAACGAGACATAATAACAATAGTTGTTAACAGCAACATGGGAGGAAAGAGATGTCAGGTTGCCAATCCTGAGGCTGACCCATCTTTCATAATAGAAACTACCAACCCTGAATCTTCTTCCTCCCATGTAGTCATTGATTATCATCATCATCATCATCATCATCATCATCATCATCATCATCATCATCCAGCTTTCGGGGTATATACCCTTGCTGGGGCATGCTGGGAAATGTAGGGCCTTTGTCTGTCTAAACATGTACAGGCTTCCACCCTAAAACTATGTTAGCAGCCCTCCAACCAGCCTAAGCCCAGCCAGCAAGAGCCAGGCAGGGTGGGAGGAGCAACAGAAAGACTGACAGGCTCTCCATCCTCCATTGTTGACATTTCAGCTAGATGAGCCTCTGAGTTGGAGACAGAGATGGGCCTCTCTCCGGTGGGTCCAAGGCTTCTGCCCCCTTTACTCCCCAACCACTGCCACACTCCTTTCCTCTCTCCCCATCCTCATATGAAGTTGCATCAGCAAAGGTGGTGGTGGTGAAATCTGAGCTCTGTCTACAGCCTCAGAGGGGAGGGGGATCCTCCTTGCCCTATGTCTCCTCAGCTGGTGTCCGGTTGGGTGACCATATTTGAGAAACCCAAAAGGAGGATGTTTGGGGGGTGAGGGTGGAATGACCCAGAAAGCACGCTTTCCCCTCCTCTGCTCCAATCAGGGTCTTAAAGGCCCCGATTGGATCAGAGGAGGTGAAAGTGTGTCATCCCCATTCACAACCACTGCTCCAATCAGGGCCTTTTCTATAATGACTGGGAATGACAACACGTTCCCCTTTAAGGCCCCAGTTAGAGCAATTGGGGGAATGAGGTGCCTCTAGAAAGCGTGCCATTCTACCCCGCCACACTAATGAAGACCTTAAAGGGGAAATCATGCCATTCCAGGGCATTAGAGAAAAATACAGAAAAATACCCCCTGACACCCAGGATCGTACCAAAACCAGGACAAATCCGAGGATATCCTGACAGTTGGTCACCCTGTCTGGCAGTCAAAAATGTCTAGAAGTTGTGTGAGATGATTCCATTATCTATCATCCTGAACCTGCACAGATGTCCCGCGCCAGTCGCTATTGACTGTTGCACCTCGTGAGTAAAAACAGGAAGCACAGTGTCCTTTGCGCTCCTCAACAAGTTCCCCTGTTCCCCTCCTCAACAAGGCACCATCTGTAGCTCCTCTCCTTTCTACAAGCTGCTTTTGTTTCTACAAGGAAAAAGCACGTGTGTGTTTTTCCAGAAAGAGCTTGCTCACAGATCAAGCTCAGTTAAAACATTTCAAGGTGATTTCACACCAATGCGAGCACACTAAGAAGGACTATTCCCTGCTCTGCTCTCCGCAGACCGATGATAATGTCCCTTCAGGCAAGTCCTTCTGTGAACGGTGGAAGGGTGGGGGGAGCAGATGAAATATCTTGCATTTATGAATGTGGTGCATCTTTTGTCCTGAGTCTCCCTCAAATCAGCACCAAAACCTCTTCATTCTATCCCCTGAATGAATGATTGTTTGTGGCATATATATATAAAATGCAAGGAATTCTGGACGGCATCCTTAGCTCTTCCTGCTGCTCTCATCTTATCCTCACAACCTCCCTTCATGGATTGATGGATGAATTTATGGTTGTGCAACTAGGGTTGGACCAAGTGGGGAAAGTCCATGCCATCCATGCATAGGGGCAGAAGAAGATGGGGACGAAGGAAAGGATTGTGGCAGTGGGAGGGGAGGGGAGGGGAGAGAAGCCCTGGACCCACCAGAGAGAGGCCCATCTCGGTCTCCAACTCAGAGGCCCATCTAGCTGAAATTACAATGATGGAGAGCCTGTCAATCATTCCGTTGTTCCTCCCAATCTGCCTGGCTCTTGCTGGCTGGGCTTAGACTAGTTGGTGGGCTGTTAACATGGTTTTAGGGTGGAAGCCCGTGTATGTTGAGACAGAAAAAGGCCCTACATTTCCCGGTATGCCCCAGCCAGCATAAAAATATAGACAAGGCCTATATTTCCCAGCATGTTTTCCTAGAGAGCAACAGGGGATGAGGGCATCAGGGTAGCAGAAGCAAACTACATGTTACTCCTGTACTCATGACGGTGCTATGATTTCAGTGGAAAACTGTACACGTTCAGAGTAATTTTTTTAAAAAAATAATGTTTGGCACACATTTCAACATTTAAGGGTTGTTAACAAAGTGGTAAAGCATAGAATGGTGGTGGCAAGAGAAATGTTCTTTGTGTGCTTCACAACTAAAGTAATATACAGGGCCAGAATCAAGGGTGGGCATGGTGGGACACACCCTAGTAGGGGCTCACAGACAAGAGCTCCCTAGAGTTGCCCCTCCTCTTGTCCCCCTGCCTCTCACTCTGGCCCAGGCAACGGTGGTGGTGAGAAGGAGAAGCAGAAGATGTCACAGCGTGCTTGCTAGGGTGACCCTATGAAAAAGAGGACTGGGCTCCTGGTTCTTTAACATTTGTATTGAAAGGGAAATTTCAGCAGGCGACATCTGTATGCATGGAACACCTGGTGAAATTCCCTCTTCATCACAACAGTTAAAGCTGCAGGAGCCTTGCCCTCATGATCAGATACAAATGAGGGCAGGGTTCCTGCAGCTTTAACTGTTGAGATGAAGAGGGAATTTCACCAGGTGTTCCATGCATACAAATGACACCTGCTGAAGTCCCCTTTTCTATGCAACTGTTAAAGATACAAGAGCCCTGTCCTCCTTTCCATATGGTCACCCTAGTACTTGCTTACTGGGTCCTGGCCTGTCAAGGAAGCAAGTGGAGGTAGTGATGAGAGAAAGGATGAGAAGGAGAAAGAGCAGCTGGTGACAATGGCCGTGAGAAGGCAGAGTTGCTGAGGGAGGAGAACCATTGAGGGTGACCTAGCCACGGGCTCTCAAAACACATGGAGCTGGAACTGGGAATGCATACGGCCATCAAACCACCACCACCAACACATCCATGTGAGACCATTAAGTCCAGTGTCTAAAATTATATAGCTGCACCCCTGTGGATGTGCTTTACAGTTTTATGTGCTGCTTTTCGAACTATCAAAATTTTCTCATGGTGGCGTACAACAAACGATAATAAAAATCAAGGAAACTCCGTATCAAACTCACAAAACAGGAAGCAGGATAATAATAAACCAAAGGCAGCAAAAGAATAATAAAAGCCCATGTCAATTTACTCGGCCCACTTAGCATAACATCTCAAACAGTCCAGAGAGCGACTTCATTACATCTTCACCTACCCTCTGAATGAAAAGCAGTCGGTTAGGTTGGTTAGGCTGAGACATGGCGGCTGGCCCGAGAACACCCAGGGGGCACTTCATGGCCGGATGGGGGATCTGAAACTGAGTCTCCCCAGTTTTAGTCGGACACTCTAATGCAGCCTTCCCCAACCTGCTGCCCTCTAGATGCATTGGACTGCTCTAACCACTTCATCACATGGGCTCATTATGCAAATGGGACTGATTCATCATGCACCCAGTGGAGGCTGGTGGCAGCAGTGAATCCACTTTGAGTTTCATTCAGAACCAGATAGTTTTTTAATAGAATCCAAGCCTGCAGGGAGGTGAAATATAGTTATTGGGGTAGCAGCAGGCAGGGAGGGGAGTATGAGGCTATGAGGGGAGCAGTCCAGTGCTCAAATCAAGGGAGGGAAAGGTGAGTATGGAAAATAGGGCTAATCCGAATCCTGTGGGTGGTAAGGTATGGCCAGTGGGTGGGCAGGGAGAAGGGGTAAGCAGGGAGAGGGGTGAGCAGGGAGTTAGATGAACTCTTGTTGGCTTTGCACCTGGGAACCCGCACCATCTGACCTGCTTCATATGTCCAGATCTCGCTTCGGATCTGAAGTGATTCAGGCCAGACCCAAAGCAGCCCATGGTGGAGCAGAGCCAATTCAGAAGTTCCGAATCGGCCTCTGAAGCAGATTATAGGATCCTTATGCAGCCCTAATGGAAAACGCTCCTCTGAAGTTGCTGTTTGCCTTTGGAGGAAGGCTCCTGCAGGTGCTAAAATGACTGGACAGTGTCAGCTGAAGCAACCGAAATGAAAAAGCAAGGGCCTTTCATTCAAGCGCCTTACAACGTGCTTCTCTTTCTTCAACGTGGATTCTTGCCTTGCCCCTGATGACTTCTTAGCGACTTTTGATAGTTAAAAGCATAGCTTCCATTTTCAGAACTAGGATACGTCTGCCTAGCAACGGTTGGGAATTAACATGAGGAGATGGGTGTCATCTTCACGCCCTGCTTGCTAACTTCCCCGGGGCATCTGGCTAGCCACTGTTGGCGAACAGACAGCTGAGTTAGGAGGAAACCTCTGAGTTAGCACAACAAACTTGACATTCTTCCACTTACACTCAGTCTTAATTACCCTAGTCCAGCAGTCTTCCTAGGTCAGACCCAAATACCATGAGGTCACCTCTCTCTCCCTCTCTCTCTCCCTCTCTCTCTCCCTCTCTCTCCCTCTCTCTCTCTCCCTCTCTCCCTCCCTGTCTCCCTCTCTCCCTCTCTCTCTCTCCCTCTCTCCCTCCCTCTCTCCCTCTCTCTCTCTCCCTCCCTCCCTCTCTCTCTCCCTCTCTCTCTCCCTCTTTCTCCCTCTCTCTCTCCCTCTCTCTCCCTCTCTCCCTCCCTCTCTCTCTCTCTCTCTCTCTCTCTCTCCCTCCCTCTCTCCCTCTCTCTCTCCCTGTCTTTCTCCCTCCCTCTCTCCCTCTCTCTCTCCCTGTCTTTCTCCCTCCCTCCCTCTCTCCCTCTCTCTCTCCCTCCCTCTCTCCCTCTCTCCCTCTCTCTCTCTCTCTCCCTCCCTCCCTAGTGAAGATATGGGGGCAGACCATACCTTCACTACTGGAGTTTGCTGAGAACTCTGTCATTTGGGAAGGGCTCTGACCATTCTGTGTGCGATCTCTAGCTTCCCAAGCAAAACTACAGTTCCCAGGGTTCTCTGGGAGAGATAATGAAACCAATCCATCATGTCGTTATGCCCTTATGCCAGGGCCCCAGAGCTGCTTTCAGTCCGAGGGGGTGCATTCCATTTTGAAGAACTTCTCAGGGGGCGCATTCCAGTGGTGGGCGGGGCTGAAGGCAAAAGGGGGCTGGGCAAAACCCTAGAGGGGTGGGATAAAAAAAAAAACCCAGCCTATTGTGGCCTAAAGCTCTTGCTGCCAGTATCTCAGCCTTACGAGTAGCATTTCAGCCTTTTAAAAAGGAAGTGGGGGACAGAACACTACACAAAAGCTAGGGGACCATCAAACAATTGGTGTTTTGGTCAGAGGGGGAAGGTATGACCTTCTGTGGAATCCTAGAGGGATGGATTGGGACCCTGGGTCTAAGGTTCTGCACCCCTACCTTATGCAGTCTGTCCAGTTTTCAGCATAAAAACAGTGGCCCTGGTGGGATGTTCTTTGCCAGGAGAGCAACGGTGGGTATGGGACCTCTTAGAGGTATTCCATGGTATCCTTCTGGACTTGCCTGTCTGGGATGAAGGCCGGCACAATGTGGCAGTGGGTCTACTCGTAGCTGGCAGGTCAGTTCCAGAAGGTGGTGTGTGGAACTGAGGTTGGACACCTTGGCAGTTAGGCTACGTTGTTCTGCAAAGTTCAGTATGCCCCACTCCACTGTGGTGCTGTTGAACATCTACATGAAAGGTCTGGGAGAAGTCATTAGGAGGTTTGAAGCAGGCTGATGATACCCAGCTCTGATGATACCCACATCAGACCAAGATGTGGCCATGGATACTATGAGGTGTCTGGATTCAGTAATGGACATAATATGCCATTACTGGAAGGGCTTCACTGGCTACCAGTTTGCTTTTGGGCCTTATTCAAAGACTAGTATTGTCCTTTAAAGCCTTCATGTTGATTTTGCTTTCTCTCACGTCCACATTTTTTTTTTTTAAAAAAAATCTCTTATTCCTTCCATCCCATTCATGAAGAATTTTGTGGATTTTGTTATGATCTTATCAAAAAAAGAAAGAAAGAAAAAGAACTGAATGGAATTCTCACCCATCTGCACTGGCCAAATTCAACAGGTCCAGCTATTCCCAGTATGACGAGGACCATAGGTCACAAGTTGAAGATGAGCCAACAGTGTGATGTGGCTGCAAAAAAAGCAAATGCTATTTTGGGCGCATTAATAGAAGCATAGCTTCCAAATCACATGAGGTACTGGTTCCCCTCTATTCAGCACTGGTTATGCCTCATCTTGACTACTGCACCACACTTCAAGGAAGAGGCAGACATGCTGGAGGGGGTTCAGAGGAGGGCAATGAGGGTGATCAGGGGTCTGGAAACAAAGCCCTAAGAGAAGAGACTGAAAGAACTGGGCATGTGTGCCACAAGACCCTAAATTATAAAATTGGCAAATCACATTGGTTCCCTTTTTGGGCAGGAAGACAATATTCTGCCCTCACAACTGGCAGCTCCAAATCACCTCAAATGCATCTCTCTCTCTCTCTCTCTCTCTCTTTGCAGTAGCAACTCACTCCCAGCAGGGACTCTCTAGCTTTTCCCTTGTTGGTTTTAGCAGTAGTTTGTCCACTTTTGCGTTGCCAAAAAAGGAGGAAATGGACAGCCAAAAGAAAGGACAATTTAGAAAGTTTCTCACCTGCCCAAGGGTCTCTACTTCCCTTGCTCAGCTTCGTCCATTTTCTTCTGCTGCCCCTTACGCCTAGAACGCTCTTCCAGAACATTTGAGAACTACAAGTTCAATCGCAGCTTTTAAAGCTCAGCTAAAATCTTTTCATTTTCCTAAAGCTTTTAAAACTTGATTTTGTTCTGACTTTTATACTGTTAGTTTTACTCTACCCTGTGCCTGTTTGGTGCATTCTCTTCCCCTCCTTATTGTTTTATTATGATTTTATTAGAATGTAAGCCTATGCGGCAGGGTCTTGCTATTTTATTGTTTTACTCTGTACAGCACCATGTACACTGATGGTGCTATATAAATAAATAAATAATAATAATAATAATAATAATAATAATAATAATAAGAAGAAGAAGAAGAAGAAGAAGAAGAAAGAATAGCTGTAATTTAGCTATTGACTTGTACCTGCCTGCTCAGTCTGCTGTCCAGGTGCTAATTCATGATGAGTGTCTTCAAGGCCTCCATATGGTTGTTTGTCTTTGAATCAGACTTGGACTAGGCACCTCTTCAAAGAGAGGGCACCATCAAATAGAGGACTGCCAGCTTTCCAAAAACAGAGGACTGTCCTCTGTAACGTAGGACCCTGGGACATTAGCAGTGGGTTAATTGCTGTGATCTGGGCTACCAGATCCAGAGACCTGCCATTCATAAGCTGTATTGCGGGAGAGGGGAGAATGCAGGAGTGGTCAGCCAATTAACTGTGGTGAGGGAGGAGCCCAAGAGGCAACGATGAACATGATTGGCTAGCTGCGGTGACGCACAGCGCAGCTGCTGGAGGTGGAGAGGAAATTGAATGACAAGAGAGTGCAACGTGGACCTGTGCTGGGAGATTTTACAGCACTGAGTAGAGCAGAGCAGTCTCTCAGTGCCCAAACAGAGATCCATCCCAATCCAAGGATCAAGTGAGCCTCTTGGAATTTGCCTGCCTGATGTCTTGTTAAACAACTTGCTTGGATGACATGGAGGGGGAGGGGCAGGAGAGGTCCGAAAATCCCTCCAGGTGAATAGGGTGTGCAGCATCTCTACTTCACAGAGGTTGGGGGAAGGAAAGCCTTCACACACACCCCGCCCCCCAGTAGCCTTAGTGTCAGTGCTTGGAGTGGACGTGACTCCTGGTTGAAAAATAGTGACCATCCCTGGGCCCGAGTAAATCGAAAGACAACATTCTTGAGCTTGCTTTATGCAATCTTCACCAACAGAATCTTAAACCTCTCCCCTACTGCCCATGCCAGGGTCCCAGTCCAGATCGGGGGCCCTGCGCCTACTCAAGTGTAAAACAAACAAACAGATACAGCTCCTAAGAATTCTCAGTTACGCTACAGAAGAATTCTCATCAGTGCATTCTATTTATTTATTTATTTATTTATTTATTTATTTAGAGTATTTTTATGCCGCACCTCAGCCAAAAGGCTCTCGGAGCGGCTTACAATGTATCAATAAAGAAGACAGTCCCTACCCTCAGGCTTACATTCTAAAAAAATGACATGACACACAAGGAAAAGTGGATGGGGATTCTATCTCAGCTATGATTCTATGATTCTATCTCAGTTATGGCTCTCAATGTATTTTAGGGAGAAGAAATTACAGTTAAACTGAAGTATCTGTAGGATAGACAATATTCCTGGAGAAAGACTGAAGGTGTAAATCAAAATCAAAACTCGGTCCCATATTTCTGGCTGGGGAGGTAAAGGTGGATTCCGGGATCTGAGCAGGTTGAAGACAAGTGGTTTGCTCTTTCTGGTTGTGGTTCTCCAAGGCTTTGTAGTCTTCCCATGAGGTCTTCCTTGAACTGGAGATGTTAAGGATTAAGCCTACCAGGTTGTGGATACCAAGCACGAGTTCAACAGTACTTCAAACAGTCCAAGGCCGTAGCTAGACCTAAGGTTTATCCCAGGATCATCCCGGGTTCGTCCCTGCCTGACTGCTGGATGCCCTGTGGGGCACTTAGATGAACAGGTTTGACCCCAGGACAATCCTGAGATAAACCTTAGGTCTAGCTATGGCCCCAGTCCTTTAGAATATGCACAAATTATGCCCATTTACCGAAAGTGGGTGAGTTTATCTTTGATTGATGTATTCCCAGAGCAGAACCTGAGACTGATGCTTTAGGGTGGATTGGATGCTTTTGGGTGGATTGGATGCTTTAAGGTGGATTGGATGCTTTAGGGTGGATTGGATGCTTTAGGGTGGATTGGATGCTTTAAGGTGGATTGGATGCTTTAGGGTGGATTGGATGCTTTAGGGTGGATTGGATGCTTTAGGGTGGATTGGATGCTTTAGGGTGGATTGGATGCTTTAGGGTGGATTGGATGCTTTAGGGTGGATTGGATGCTTTAGGGTGGATTGGATGCTTTAGGGTGGATTGGATGCTTTAGGGTGGATTGGATGCTTTAAGGTGGATTGGATGCTTTAGGGTGGATTGGATGCTTTAGGGTGGATTGGATGCTTTAGGGTGGATTGGATGCTTTAAGGTGGATTGGATGCTTTAGGGTGGATTGGATGCTTTAAGGTGGATTGGATGCTTTAAGGTGGATTGGATGCTTTAGGGTGGATTGGATGCTTTAGGGTGGATTGGATGCTTTAAGGTGGATTGGATGCTTTAGGGTGGATTGGATGCTTTAGGGTGGATTGGATGCTTTAAGGTGGATTGGATGCTTTAGGGTGGATTGGATGCTTTAGGGTGGATTGGATGCTTTAAGGTGGATTGGATGCTTTAGGGTGGATTGGATGCTTTAGGGTGGATTGGATGCTTTAAGGTGGATTGGATGCTTTAGGGTGGATTCCTGCATTGAGCAGGGGGTTGGACTCGATGGCCTTGTAGGCCTCTTCCAACTCTGCTATTCTATGATTCTATGATTCTATGACTTTCAGAACTATGAGGGTTTGCTGCCTGCTCTTCTCGTACACATGCAAAATCAGTGCTCGGCTTGCATCGTTTTCCGCCCTCGTTTGGTTAGGAGGTCCATCTCCAATCACAGTTCTCGCAGTGCAGTTTTGCCACCTCTCATATTTCCATGACTTCAGCAGCCTGCTAGAAATAGCTTTTGTTTGAACATATTCCCTTTCAGTGTTTACAATTGAACACTTCCTCTGTTGCGCCAAAATGCAGGACAACTACACGAGCACGACATTTTGCTGAAATGCTTTCCCCTGCATACCTGATGAACCAAGCTAAACAGAGTTAGCTTTTCTTTTTTCTTTCTTTCTTTCAGTTTTTTTTTTGACAGACATGTTAATAAGAAATGTAAGGCTGCCATCCTAAATACATTCAACGGGGAGAGTAAACCCCATTGAATGCAGTGGGATTTACTTCTGAGTAAGCATACTGAGGCTTGCATGGGTTAGATCTACAGATTCCTAAAAAAAACCCACCCCATATTTATTTAACCCTAACTATAATGTGTGGTTTAGTGGCTAAAGTGTTGGACTGGGAGTTGGGGGATCCAGGTTCTAGTCCCCACTCAGCCATGGAAACCCAGTCACAGACTCTCAGCCCAACCTACCTCACAGGGTTGTTGTTGTGAGGATAAAATGGAGAGGAGGAGGATTGGGTTCCTTGGAGGAAAAAAGGTGGGATATAATAATAATAATAATAATAATAATAATAATAATAATAATAATAATAATATTGTGCACTGCTTGGGGCAGAGATCTGCCTCTTCTGCTTGTTACTACGCATGTGCATTAATGGTGCTGTACAAAAAATTTAACAAGAATAATGGTGGTCTCCATTTTAAAAGAAAGAAAGAAAGAAAGGAAAAGAAAAGGTGGAAGAATAGAGTATGTTTATAAAATAAAGAATAGGAAACTTTGGGGCGTAGTATTTTGTGCTGATAGGGTGGATTTTAAGAAAGCAATAACTCTGAAGCAGTGTCAAAAACTGCAGTGGAGGATTCCTGGAGTGGCAAAAGGCAGGCATCACCTCACTGGCTTTAAGCCATCTCCCTAGAGCCGGAAATGTGCCAGGGGAGAGGAGTTTTAACCGAAGCCACAGCTGGAGAACACTCCCACTCTGTCATTTCTAAGATGCTGTCACGAGCATTTCTAAATCCCTATGGAAATGAGGATCAAGGGTTTTGTCTGAAACAGAGCTCACGGGAGATCAACTCTGGAACCTGTTCTCAATGGTAAGCATAAATGGAAGACTTGGGAAGTAGAATATGAATGTATTGGTGGCGGCAGGGAAACTGTCAGCAGCCTTTCCATACACTATTAAGCCTAATCTACAAAGATACATTAAGCAACATAGAACAGAATCTGACTGGGAAAAATACACTTACCTGGGAATACACTTACCCCAGTACACACAGACACGCACATGCACACACACACACACACACACACACACACACACACATTTTATGGGGCTGTGAATCAGCTCTGGGTTCCAGTTGGAACACTGAAGGAGCTATCCGAGGTGCTGAACCTATTTGGAGGCTAGGGTTCAGCACCGGAGCCATGAGCCTCCATTGTTTTTAATGGATTAGCAGAGCCTTCCCCAACTGGGCAGTGGAGGCTGGTAACTCTGATGTCTCACTTTTTTCCACTTGCAAGGAACCCTAGGCAGCTGATAGTCCTCCTCTCTCTTTTATCCTCACAACAACAACCCTGTGAGGTAGGTTAGGCTAAGAGTCAGGGATTGGCCCAAAGTCACCCAGTGAGCTTCGTGGCAAAGTGGAGACTAGAACCTGGATCTCCCCAGTCCAACACTCTAACCACTACACCACAGTGACCCTGTTCAGATGACACGCTAAGCCCTGGTGGTTAAGTGTTTTGAGCTAAATATTATGGCTTAGCATGTTGTGTGAACCATTCCTAACCATGGTGGCTACATAACCATGGTTTAACAAACTCACTAACTGCTGCAGAAAGGTTAGCAGCATAACCATGGTTTAGCATGTTGTCTGAACGGGCCCATAGGCTCTCTGTATTTTATATTTTTAACTGTTTCTACAGCATGTTTATATTTTAACAGTTTGTAATCCACCCAGAGAATGTTTGTTCTTGGGCAGATAAGACATGTAAGAAATGAATGAATGAAATATATTTTTGCTAGTATTTGAGATATTGTTGGCTTGCCTCTTTTGCCTTTCACTCTGCCCACCACTGGAATGCAGCCCCTGATAAGTTCTCTGAAATGGTATTCAGTGCTTATGGTGAAATAAATTTTCTACCTCTGCTCTAAGCACTGGAAATATCAGCATCAGTGCTTAATTTCAGGTTATTTATTACATTTATATACCGCCCCATAGCCGAAGCTCTCTGGGCGGTTTACAAAAGTTTAAAACAGTGAACTTTAAAAAAAAGTATACAAAATTTAAAACCATCAAAAATATAAAAAACAACAGTATCCATTTAACAACAACAGTTCTGGGGTCCATTAAAAAACAAACAAACTTAGCATATGTTAAATGCTGCTAAATGCCTGGGAGAAGAGAAAAGTCTTGACTTGGCGTTGAAAAGAGAACAATGTTGGTGCCAGGCGAGCCTCACTGGGGAGATCATTCCATAGTCGGGGGACCACCACTGAAAAGGCCCTCTTCCTTGTTGCCATCCTCTGAGCACTCAGAGGAAGACCTTAGATGTTGAGCGCAGTGTACGGGTAGGTTCATGTTGGGAGAGGCGTTCCATCAGGTATTGTGGTCCCAAGCCGTGTAAGGCTTTCTAAGTTAAAACCAGCACCTTGAATTGGGCTCGGAAACGTATATGCATCCAATGCAAGCAGGCCAGAATCGGTCTTATATGTTCGAACCTTCTGGTTCCGGTTATCCATCTGGCTGCTGCATTTTGCACAAGCTGCAGCTTCTGAACTGCCTTCAAAGGCTGCCCCACCAGCTTCTGGTTACTGGTGTTGAGCAGGTCTCTGCAGCTGAGTGTCTCCTATCCTGCCCTGGCCTGGTGATCACCTTACCAAGTGGAGAAGAGAGTGCTTCTGAGAATATACAAAGTGCTTTCACTACCCATCCCCCATCCATCCCCACACATAAATAATAATAGTCAGACTTCTCACATCTAGGTTTAAGGGTTAAGCCTGTGTCCAGTGTGGTGTTTAGGCTGCAAATTAAACCCAGCTTAAAGGGGGGTGAGTTCCTTTAAGGTAGACTTCCTTAATCTGGTGTTCTCCACATGTGTTGGACTGTAACTTCCATCATTCCCAGCTGTGGACAATAGAAATTACAGTCTAACACATCTGGAGGGCACTAAGTTTGGGCAAGGCTGCTTTGACTTGGGGAGGGAAGCATTATGAGTGAAAGCCCAAACAAAATTTTACAGGAAGTAAGCATCTAAATTCCAAACATTTTCATGCACTTTTGACTCTGGGATGCTTTATGTGTTTGTTTTTATTTTTTAAAAAGAAACACACACACACACACACACACACACACATTTCAATATTGCCGTTCGCCCTAACAAAGGTCCCCAAGTCAGTTTACAAAACAAAATACCACAAAACCAAATTAATCAACAGAATTTACATGGAGTATTAAAGCCAAGAATATCAGAGTTAGTTCCTCCTAACTCAAATTAATAGTCAGGCATCATCATCAGCAAGTGTTTGCACTGCCTACGTAAAAGTAATCAGGGATGGGGCTAGTCTAAGGGAATTCCACAACCAGGGGCTGCCACAGAAAAGACCCTATTTCATGTTCCCACTGGCCCATGCTCTTTGCTGGTGGCATATCCAGCAGAGCCAAGGAAGACTATCTCAGCCTACGGGCTGTTTCGTAGGATCTGTTGGAGCAACACTGCTTTAAATGGTCCCCACAAACCACTTGGAAGCTGGCACAAATTGGCATAAAATCAAGACATGAGACTTTAAGAAAAAGATAGCCCTACCAATTTATTTTCAAGGTGGCTTCCTTAAAACCTATATAGGACATTCGGGAGGGTTGGGGGAGATATGGTAATCAGAAAAATAGAAACCGGAGGCTTTTTTAAACCAACAAATCTGAGTGAGAAGCAACCGCAGCATCAAATCTATGCCCAAACTGCTACTTTAAATGATTTGATAACAAGTTCCCCCAAGTCTTTTCTATGTTAAGCTTCATCCCTTTCCTCTACCCTCCTCTAATTCAGTAGAGGGGCAGCTCACACATTCTAACTGGCGATCCACCGTACATAATTGGGTGGTGGTCTTTTGCGCAGGGGTCTACCTGTCTGCACGCCAACACATGTTGGCTCCGAATGTCCAACTTCTATCCTCAATTTCTGTAGGGAATAGGTTGCATCTGCAGGGTGTACATACATTCCAACACACAAGTCCCGATGAATGTTTAGAGGTGGAGGTGTGAACCAGCAGGAGCAATCCTGGGATGTCCTCCATGCGCTTCTCTGCACCCTACCTTGACATCCGCCACAAGTGGCATACGACCTGTCCCTGTGGTCTTTTTCTGGGCCCCAAATATAATCACAGGATTGGAGAGGGCATCTGAGCCACACACACACACACCCCTGCTTGATACAAAATCAAAACCAACCAAACTAGAGCCGGAACATCCAACAGTTGTCTGGCCTCTGCTTGAAGGCCCCCAGTGATCTAGCCCACCGCTGCCACCTTGGATGTGGCCAGGGCAGAAGTGATCATGATGAGGTCTATGTGTAGAGCAGGGATATGGAATCTCCAGCCCATAAGCCCAAACTGGCCTGCAGAGGGTCAGAATCTGGGAGTTGTCCCTCAGGCAAGCACACATTCTGGCAAACTGACACAGGACACCCAAATCAGTGAGTCTTCTTTATTGCAGCAAATCCCATGGTAAAAGCTTAATGGCTACACTTCGGAAATCGTATCACTTGTGGTCAGTAGCTATAGGCTCCAAGAAATTCCAGGACAGTCAAAAGCTAATCACTACTACTACTGTGACGAGATCCCCATCAATGTGGTCTCCCTGTTGCCATCTCCATGGTTTTGAACACAAGGGAAGGTCAATCCATTCACAGATTCCAAACCCACACAAGGGAGAGGGATGATTCCTGACAGGAGTGGAGCTTGGCTTCTTGGAGGAATCCACAGTGTTCTTGGACTTATCAGTGGAGACACAACCAGCCCTGGGCTTCATGGGTTACATGCCACCCCAATCAAGTCCTTTTCGCCATACTGAGATAGGCATGGAATTTCATGCTTCTCTCTACATGGAGAATGGCAAAATAGGTGGGGTGATGATGTCAGTGGGTGTGGCCTGCCACTGACATCATCCATCCTATGGAGAACTTGGTGAAGGCAATTCAGCCTCCATACCCCTGGTTTAGATATCCCTCTAAACCAACCCAAGGGCAGGCAAACGTTTTGGCCCATGGGCACCTCTGGCAAATTGAGATGCTGCCTTGGGCACTGCCACAACATGGCTTCCATGGGCGGCATGACAAAGGACAAGAACTAAGCCATAAAGACTGAGTACATGGCAGAGGTGTGGTCTGAGCCCCAACATATGAAACAACCCCTTTGAACCTACTGTATTTAGCACAAACAGATACCTATTTCAGCAGAATCCCAGCTGCCAGTAAGAAAAGGTGTGGGGTTTTTTGTTTGTATTTCAAGTGGAAAGGATGGGGCGCCTCGGTGGGTGCAAAGAAAGGTGACTGGGGTGCGTTGGTGTCCACATTGCCCACCTCTGTATAGCAATAATCACACCACTAGGAATACATGTTAAAGGGGTCTAAGAGCAGGAACAGATGAGCAGAACCCCTGTATGATGTCTTCACGCTAGGGCTGTACCACTTCAGTCTGGAGGTGGGGGGAGGAGGTGGGGGAAGTAATGTTGGATACGTACATAAAATGCACTGCCTACAAATTAGCATGTTATCCCAAAAGTCTAGAGCAGATCCTCCTTCTTCATGTGCTCGTTTCACATGCAGAGAGAATATTTAATCTGGAATTTAATCAATTCAGACAATTGATCCACCAACCACAGATTTCAGTGGCACTGTCCAGCATGCAATGAACTGCGTGGGGTGTGGGGCTCCAACTGATCTGTTTTTGCTTTGTGCTGACTCTATTTTCTGCACAGCGCCTAGCATAAACGCTGGCTAATCAAATAATAACCAGGTGTGGAACTCTCTCTCTGCTTTCTAGTAAGAATCAAAACAGTGGCAGATTTCGAAATGGGTTGGATTCCCATTCCAACCCAACTCGATTTGCTTGCTTCCTTTCTTTTAATATCTACATGCTTGACTGCTGAGGCTACTCGTTTTAATGAACCCACACCAGCCTCACAAAGCCCAGCATAAAAGCAATCCCGCGTTGATTAATAGCAGTCCCTGAAGTAGAGTCATTGAGGGGAACATCTATTCATTCTGTCCCAAAGCAAGAGAAAGGCAAAAGCTGAGACCATTAGTAGTCTATATACTGACATTCTGCTACACCTTTATGCAACAGGTGCTTTATTAGGTATGGGGGTGGGATAGGGGAGTCCAACACCTGAGCAGTGGTTTTAGCATCTTATGCCCACAACCAAGATCACAATGCTTTATTCTAGATTATTGAATCTGAACTAAATCCTGTTCCCCAGTCCTGTATTCACAGCCATACTATGCCCTGGGATTAGACTCTCCACTCTGCCCAGAAGCATGTAGTGAAAGAATGGGTGGAGGAAACCCACCCCACAGCTGCTCTAATCCTGTGTGGAAGAAGGTAGTAAAAATCTGTTAAGAAGGGACTGATCTACATTAAGTTGTCTCGAACGAGGCACTCCGAGAAAAAGACACATCCCATTTTTGTTGTCATCAAAGACCCTCACTTGCTTCCCCAATCTGCATGCTTTTCTCATCTAAGATGCTTTCATGTCATGGCAACAGATCAGCCCTTAGATATATAAGACGGGCCAGCTGCAACTGCAAGTCTGATTGACAATTCCTGCCGGACACTGGGAAGAAAAGAGGAGCTCACTCCAGCAGCTGGCTTTGTTCTGAAGCCGAGACACATCCGTATTTCTGCCACAAAAGCCTTACGGGCAGACGACTGCGCAAGACATCCAAATGGCCAACAATGCCAACAAAATAATTACAATGGGGGTGGGGTGAAGGGGGGGGAAAGGTCCACAGTGAACAAAACCATTCATGGATCAAAATTAATAAAATCAAAATTTAAAATGGCTGACATTATTCACACACAACACACACAATCATTTATTATCCTGAAATAAAGCACCTTTACTTTTGATCTTGGCTGGTTATTATAATACATAATAATAATAATAATAATAATAATAATAATAATAATAATAAATTCCAATTGCTCTTTGGCTTGAAATACAGCACATGCAGACTATGTCAGCTGGGCATCTTAGGTATCACAGTCTGGAGGTAGACCGCAAGAAAGACAAGGCCATATGGCAGAGTGCTAATTGGTTTGCATTCGGTGTGGCTTCTGGACTAGGCAGGGCATCTTTGGCAGTTTTGCATCTCTCTCTCTCTCCCCCCCTCCATCTTCCAGCGAAAGGCAATTCATGCAGGGGGGGGAGCATTTGCATCACTCCCAGTCATGCGGCAAAGCAAGCGTGCTCCTAGATTAAACTCCAGGCTCTCTCATTATTTATCCACGCCCGAAATAAGCACTTCGCCCAGTCGCCTGGGCTGTGCCGCTGACCTCTTTTTACTCCTCCGTGGCGGAGGATCCGTAAGGCGGCAATAATCCACCCACCCTCGCCCCACACAGGGAAGCCACGCAGCCTCTCTGTGCCACACTCGGCGTGGCATGAACACAAAGGGTTGATGTGGTACAAGAGACGGCAGACCCAGAGAGAGAGAGAGAGAGAGAGAGAAACAAGCTGCCATCTGGAACAGCGCTTAAGGCAGCTTGGTGCCCTCCAGATGGGATGGATCACAATTCCCATCCCTTGGCCATGCGGGTTGGGAATGATGGGAGTTGCAGTCCAAGCCATCTGGGGGGGGCATCAGGTTTGGGAAGGCTGCTTTAGGGCTTTATTGTACACGACATTGGTCAGAATGCCTTGCCCTGGAGAGGAGTGTACAGTATTAACTAGCTTCCAAGCATAAGGGGGGGGGGGGTGCACCCCAATTCACAAAGGGGATTGCTGGCTGCTTGGCCATCCCCATGCCACACTGGATTCCCCTCCTCCAGTCTCAGATCTAGGGGATCAACGCCCACCCCTAGCTTGCTTTTTCTGACCTCTCCCACCACCCACACACCCACTCACCTTAGCCAGAGATTCTTGGCTGGGGTGGGTATGGGGAGAATCGTTACACTAGACTTAGTGGGGGGGGGAACGGGTGGTGGTGGTGGAGAGAACAAGTGAGTAGACGCCTTCAAGGGCACCATTTGGCCATCTTGGCTCTTCGCGCTAACCACTAGGCTGCCTCCCCCCACCCCCGGCATAGTACTCTCTCCACAGAGGCGTGCCTCCGGGCACTCATTGTGTCCCCATCGGGGGTACGCTGGGTGTGTGAGGGCTGGGTGGAGGTGGATGCCACGGAGCGACTCCCAAGTTCAGGGGGGAGCGTGGAGCGACCCCCACCCCACCCCGCCCCCGCCCCGCTCCGGCGAAGCCTCAAGGCATAAAGGAATGAAGCTACACAACACCTTCCCGGCGCTCGCCTCGCGCACACCGAGCGTGTCTCCAAGCAAGCGTGCACCTCACACACCCTCTGGGGCTGGGAGGTGCAAAGAAGCCCGGGGAGGGAGGGAAGGAGGGAGAGAGAGAGAGAGAGAGAGAGAGAGAGAGAGAAGGCAGCGGGTCTGGTGCCACGTCCCCCCTGGCAATCTCGGATCCACATCGCTTTTCTATTGAGCTCCACACCCACATCCAGGAGGCGGCGGAAAGGGAGACACAGAATCACAGGAGACACGCCAAGGGCTCGATTCCCCTGGAATGCCCCCTTACACACACACACACACACACACACACACACTACATATGTATATCACACATACATGTGCGGACACACACACACAGTACATATGTATATCTCACATACATGTGCGGACACACACACACACACACACACTATATCTACAGCGCTCAGCACAGGCGTAGCTGTGCCGTCTCTTACTGTGTCTGGCGGTGGAGGAACTTGGATCCCAGTTCCATGCCTCCAGCAGCAGCAGCAGCAGCAGCAGCAGCAGCAGCCCCGGACGTTCCTTCCTTCCTTCCGCGTTCGACAAGCTCAGCACCTCCGCGCTGAACAGCTCCACGCACCCGCACTGGAGCCACTGCCTGCGATGCTACCCATGCGCCGCTGCTCTTGCAGCCGCCGCCGCCGCCACAGCCACCGCGGGCTCCATCCTGCCTCCCCGCCCCGCTCCGCCCCGCCCAGCGCCGCCCCCCGGCTCCTGCCATTGGTTCGGCCGCCTGGCTGGTGGACGCGCTCCGGGTCTCCATCCCATCACCACCACCACCCCGCGCGCGCGCGCGCACACACACACACACACACACACACACACACACACGTGTGTGCACGTGAACAAGTGACGCCGGCCGAGGGGGAAACCTAACCCGAAGCCACCGCAAAGAGGGAACGCGTTCGGACTACATCTCCCAGCCACCCCTGCGGTGGATCTCGCAGGTGCCTGCCTCGAGAGGGGCTGGGATTTGTAGTTCTTGCCGGCCTGCAGGTATTGCTTAGCCAGTGGAGGCTGGTGGCTCCGAGGTCAATGGGGCGGTGAATCCGCTCGGGGTTTCAGTTAGAAGCAGTCAGAGCTCTAATGGAGCTCTCCAAGGTGCTGAGGAAAGGGCTCAGCACTTTGGATGGTTCTGCCTGGAACCCCGAGCGGATTCACCGCTCTACTGACATTGGAGATAGCACTATTCAAATACTTAAAAGGTTGTCACACAGAGGAGGGCCAGGATCTCTTCCCCATCATTCCAGAGAGCACGGAATATTTGGCTCAAGTTACAGGAAGCCAGATTCCAGCTGGACATCAGGAAAAACTTCCTGACTGTTAGAGCAGTATGACAATGTAACCAATTGCCTAGGGAGGTTGTGGGCTCTCCCACACTAGAGGCATTCAAGAGGCAGCTGGACAACTATGTGTCAGGTATTCTTTAAGGTAGATTCCTGCAATGAGCAGGGGGGCTGGACTCAATGGCCTTATAGGTCCCTTCCAACTCTACTACTCTATGATTGTATTGTCTCTGTGTTGCAGACTTGGATGGGATGGAGAGGTAGCTTAGGGACTGGGCCATTACTGGCTTGTGGCACCTAATGAATCCATGTTTAAATTGAGATTTGAAATTGTGACTTCCTTAGTCTCACAGATTTAAATCCACAACATATTTCATTGGAGCAACCCTCACTTACCACACTGCATGCTACATTCGGGAGTGGTCCTCTCCTAAAGCAATGTTTTGTCACTATGATGTGAGACCATTTTGGATTTTCTCATCAGTGGCACCCAGACTATGGATTCTCTCTCCGGGAAGGCCTGGCTGACAACCTCAGTGTCAGTGTATTCAAGCATCATCTTAAATCCATTTTGTTTTATGAAAATGACCCTTGATTCTGATGGATTGGCTCCCATTGAACATTTCCTTGCATCTCTGTTGCTGTTTTGTTTTACAATATGGACAATTGTTTCTCTTCTATTCCTTTTTTATTATTTCTTTCTAGTACTTACTGACTGATCTTTCAGCTATGGCTCTCAGAGGGCCTTACAAATAAAATACAATGAAATCTTTATATCACAGAAGGCAGTTAAGATCTAGCCAAAAAAGCTAACAACATGATTAGTTGCCCAGTTGGGGCAGAAAATGCAGGGTGTAAATCTTTATATAATGAATACATGGAAATGGGACCCATGCAACAAATGTTGTACCCCCAATAATAAGTCTGCATTCCATGGTCACTAAGCTTCTTGCAATGGAGGCTGGCAGCCCCAAAGTCAGTGAAACTGTGGGTCTGCTTTGGGTTTCAGCCAGAACCAGTCAGAACACTAACTTTAGAGTTAGTGTTTACTGGAATGGATTCACTGCCCTGCTAACTTTAGAGCCACCATCCTCCACTGCCTTCTTGGTCCTCATATGGATGCTTTGGGGGCTGAATTTCCTCCCCACCCATCAAGGAGTTGTTGCATTTCTGTAAACCAATACATCACCCAAGGCCAGCTGCTACTCCCCTCTAGTGCCATTTTAGCTACATAAGCAATGGCACTTACACCTGGACATCAGAAAATAGAGGGAATAATCAGTGATGCCCCAGGTGTAATATGTCAGCACTGTGTGGTGAGTTGTGGTTGGGAGACCATGCATCCCGGATTCTGAAATAGGTAGGTCTTTGGTCTGATTCAGCACAGAACTTCTTATGTTCTAAAGCAGAAGTGGAAAGAAAGTAGATTTCCAGATTCTCCCAGCATTCCTGGCCATTAGCCATGCTGGCAAGAGCTTCTGGGAGTCGAAGTTCAAAACATCTGAAGATCTACCTGTGGTGTTACCCCACAATTGAGTATCCTGTATGCACCTGGAATTAGTATGCTTGGTGAGTACGGAATGTTAGAACTGAGTGGGTGTGGTTTGTAATGTAATAGGTAGGGTGGGAGAAGGAGTATATAAGGCGTGACTGAGGGGGGGAGCAGTATGTTAACTTAGTGTGTTGTACTGGTGGTGGTTGGCAGTGGAGACTGGAATTGTTTGTGGAGTGAGCGGAGATTAATTGCTAGGGACTTAAAATTGGTTTGGAGAGAGGGAGAGAGGTGGTTGGTGTGTGGAGAGTTTGGTTAGGCAGGATTGGAAGCATTATATTTTCATTTAAAGCTTTTAACATGACAATAAACTTATTATTATTTTGTTAGCTACTAAATACCATGTGTCAGCTTGGCATTATTTACCTGCCTCACAGTTATCAAACACCCACACCAGAATATACCCACAGTACATTTAAAAACAGATCCTATATTTAACCTGTTTCCCTCATAGCTAGGGGAAAGGTTTTATGTAACCCTCCCTCAGGTTTTCAGGTGGTGGTGCTTGGCCTGAGAAGGGTTTATGTGGCGGGCCTAGTATTGGTGTGACGTCGCGCTACCTCCTTCCACAGACCAAAGAGTTCTGTCCACAACTCTTCTAAAGGAGGAGGCTGAATAACATTGGGGGGGGGCTTGTCTCTTATTTATGCAGGAGAGAGCAATTGAGGTGCATAACAGAATTGGATCTGTGGCAATGATGGGGACAAAGTGAGAAGTTACCAAATTTTGAGTTCCTGGGGGGCCCAGCTGCCATTTTGTCTGGTACATGGGCCTCTGAGAGTCTGGAGTTCTTCTTGCTAAGTGTGCACATTGTCCAAACAAATCTTGGCAACTCTTCTGCACAAGCACCAATGGGATCTGGGCGTTCTTATCCCCCAAACAATGTTCCAGTGGGAGTTGGCACACAAGGCAGTACAGTCACAATAAATTGCTCTATAAGAAATGAGTTTGAAAACAGGCAGGGACATATTCTAAAGAGAACAACCCACATTCCACTGTGACAAGGAATACGATGTTCTTGATGGGGGAAAGGAATGGAAGAAGAAGAGAGCAGAAGGACAATAAGAACTGAAGAAGCATGGGCATATTTTGCCATCAGACAGAGTTTTCCCAAGTTATCTTCTGGCCAGTTTTGGACTGATGGATTAGGAGTACCACATGTGGGTTGTGGAAGTTTAAACCTTCCTACTTGGCCATGTTTCCTCCCAAAGCAACCCCCCAGCAACAACAGGGACTGAATAAAAGGGTGAACCCCTCCATTTGTGCCAATGGAGGGAGGGGTGGATTTGGGGTGAAAAAGTGGCTGCACTCTAAATATTTAATACAACATGTAGTCTAGCCCCTAGACCCCACTCATTCTTCAGTTCAGCAGATGGAGGCATCCAAAGTACCATCTGCTCCTGTTTCCTGGAATGACCTGCAGTTGTGGTGGCCTGCAGACAAGTTGGACCTACTAGCTGCTTGCTCAGTGCTTGCCTTCTTGGCTTACAACATCTAGCATGGGGTTTGTTACCCCTGATCCAGCAGCTGGATTAGGCCCATGAGGCCTCCCACTTGGCCTTTCGAGGTCCCTGAAGACGTTCCTTTGACTTTTCTCAGCAGGAAAGCTGACCTACAGTTTCTTTAGGAGCTACCCCTTCAAGGTGCTGGGAGTACTTGAAAAAGCAGCTCATTCCAATAGTGGCAAAGAGGGAGCTGATCTCTCTGTGTGTGTGTGTGTGGCCGTTTCTACAACAGCCTGAAAATGCAGACGGGTCATGGCCGAATACCTGTGCATCCAAATGATGCACAGGGACTCCCAGGGGCAGGGGGGGACAAGCACAGGTTTTCCCAGGGATAAATAATTCCTGGGAAAATCCGATTCTTCCTGCAGTCTCAGGATTGTCCCGAGACTGCGGGACGTGTGGCCACCCATCCTGGTTTCTTCTCTCCTCTCTGCAAGTAGCGGGGAGCAGCAGAGGGAAGGAACTGGGCTGGGAGGAATTGGGGGTGGGGGGAGTGGGGAGTGGGCTTTTTCTAAAACAACAACAACCCACACTTCACTTTTTATTGGAGTGCATGTGCGCTTGGCAAAAAAAATGGCAGGTGTGTCACCCTCCTTCCTCCCGGGATGTCATGCCCGCATGTGGAGTAAGGGGAGGATCTCACGATCAGGATCTTGTGAGATCCTCCCCCTCCCTCCCTCTTCAATGGGCTGGTGTAGAAAATGGCCTCTGTGTGTATGTGCATGCATGTCCCCAATCCCAGTGATATTAAATTCTTCAATTTCTCCAGTGATATGAGCAGTTCTCGCTTCCATCCTTCGGGACATTGAAAAAAAACTCAGTGTGAATAGCTCTCTCTCTCTCTCTCTCTTTCTGTCCTCCTGTTTCAGCCACTCTCTTAGCTTCATCCCACATACCTGCTTCCTTTGGATTATCCCTGTAGTGCTAAGCTTTCGCCGTTGTTATTGTTTTTGCTACCGGGAAGCAGCGATCCTTTGCATACCAGGAAGTGAGTTTAAGGGGGGGAAATGTAAAAATAATAATAATAAAAAATCAATGGATGACCCAATTCAATTCAAGTTTGGTATGCTTAAAGCTCTCCCTAATATCTATTAATTTGCCAATTTTGGTGTCTTTATCTTTAAAGCTTACACAGATGTAAGCATTTCTTTAAAATCCTGCTCCTGCACCTCAGCGGCGGCTGGGAAGATACACTCAGAAAGTAGGGGCTAAATAGGGCAAATCTTTTTGCTTTGAAGCACAATTAAAGCAAGATGCATGAGAGTACTTCACAATCAAAGCAGATTATAAAGTGGAAAACTTCTGAGTCCTTTGCATGCAGTTCGCAGTGATTGCACAGTGTGATGCTGGTATGATAAAGCTCTCTCTGTCTAGATGTGTGAACGGGAAGTGTATGTCAATAGTATCTGTGTGTGAATTTGCTGCCATGCACTGTCCAGAGGATTTGCCATGTGGCAATTCACCCCTTGTTCCAAAAAAAAAAAAAAAAAGATTCTTCCCATTGATACAGTAAGAGAGGATTGACTAGCTGGGTTCAGGAGGAATCAGCACTTAGTACATTAAAGGTGCTTTTAGATATAATAATTTGCTGGTGACAATAACAATGCAAGGTTAGACAGCTATTTGTTTGTTTTCCTCAATTTCCCCCCTCCGATTCAGGTCTTGAAGGTAATTTGAGTAGCAGACACTTACCTGGGAGTAATTCAATGGGGCTTATTTCTGAGTAGATATGTATAGGATTGTGTGCTGTTATACGGATATCTTGTGAGGCTGGCAGGCTCTTTCCATGGTAAAGCAGAAGGGAAAGAAAAATCAAAGCATTCTTGATGGCATCCCAGAGCACAGCAGGGGACCTCACAATCCTTTCTTGAGTCCAACACAGGCAATTGCCTTTTAATCACTCCTTTATCATCTGCTGCATGGCTTTGGGATGGTACAAAATGGCATTGTGCTTTGACACAGCATTACTGCAGAATACAGTTAAATGAAAGCATACTTTCCATATTCAAAATAAGTATGGCTTTCGGTTGAACATGCAGCACATCAGAAGTCCTGTCATCTAATTTAAATCAAAGCTGTCGGCCACATTTTCCCCTTCTGTCTTTCATTCCCAAAGAGTCAGAATAGATGTGGTATGAGAGATCGGTGATTGAATCTCCTAAAATTTCAGATGGGTCAGCTTTGATTGTAGCAGCATGGTGGAGGGCGGGGGCGAATGTCACCTTCACCACTGTAATGTTTTCCTGATCTAAATCTCTCCCCCCAAAGCTGCTATTAACCTCTCTGGAAGGAAAATTAAGAGAGGATAGAAGTACTTTCCTTCCCCCTCCACTATCAGTGAACAGCTATTAGCAAGTTCAGGGTGGGGCTGTTAGATCAGGAGACTGCATAGAGCAGGGGTCCCCAATCTTTGCTGGGCACATTTTGGAACTTGAGAAAAGGCTGTGGGTGCCATCACTAAATGGCTCCCACGGAGGGTGTGGCTAGTCACTAAATGCCTTCTGTTGGGCCCTTGCTGGGTGGGGGGTGAGAGAGAAACAAGTACCAAGGCTAGTGCCTGGGAGGTAGGGGGGACAGCAAGGCAAAGGAGTAGAGAAAGAGCAACAGCAGAGGCTAAGAGGGGGAGAAACAGTGAGCGAAAGAGGAGGAGGAAATAATGACGCTGGGAGGGAGGGAGGAACAGCAAGGCAAAGGGGTGGAGGGGAGAGAAAGATCAACGATAGAAACTGTAAAAGGAGAAAGAAGACTGCCCTAACATTTTCCAAGGTTTTGCTAAAAACATTTTTTTAGGGGAGCAGGGCATCGTGAACACTTTTGGAAGTCCCATGGGGCACCACAATGGCTGTGGATGGGGACTCCTGGCATGGGTGAAGGATTAAACAGCTGTTTCCCAAGGGCTGTTGCTCTGATCAAACTTGACCCCGCTTGCCATCCAGCTATCTATTGCCGCCCTGAAGTCCTTGTTATTGTTGGGGTGGGGGGGGGGGTGGAGTTAAATCAGGAATTCAATTGTGAATCTCTCACATCATGTCTATCTTGGTTCTCAGTTTCATACCACCACCAGCATGTAACCCAGTTAAACGGGAATGGTTTCAGTTATCAACATCTGAGGATGTGGACAAAGTGACTGGGACCACTGCCTGTACTCGACCCTTGTCCATCTTGGTTACTTACTTCTTGCTGGGCAGGTGTGTTGGGAATTGACTGGTTGATTCCAAGAGGTGATTAATGCCTCTATGCAGGAAGAAATCGAATCTTTTGAAATGTGGATATACTGACATATGTTGAAGATAACATGGACTGACCAAATAACAAATCAGGAACCTACTATGTAGGGTAAACAAATGAACGGAATTACTAAATACCACCAAAAGAAGAAAATTGCAACATCTTGGTCATATTATTCAAGGAGAAAAATACCCCATTCTCCAACTTATTATACAAGGGAAAATTGAAGGAAAAAGATCAGTGGGAAGAAGACGAACATCCTGGCTAAAGAACTTGAGGGAGTGGTGTAGCTCTACTTCTATACAATTATTTAGAACAGCGGCATCAAAAACAAAAAATGACTGTAATGATAGCTAACCTCCAATAGGAGGAGACACAAGAAGAAGGAGGAGGAGGAGGAGGAGGAGGAGGAGGAGAAGAAGAAGAAGAAGAAGAAGAAGAAGAAGAAGAAGAAGAAGAAGAAGAAGAAGAAGTAGTAGTAGTAGTGGTGGTCCCGCCATTTGAGGGAGGAGCTGGTGCAACTTCTCTTTAAGAAATTCTCTCTGGAATATCAAGACTTTATCAATGGCCTGGTTCAGACAACACGCTAAACCATGTTGTTTGTGGTTAAGCAGCATGGTTTAGCGTCGTTGATCTGAACCAGGCCAATGATTGCCCAATCACAAAAACACCCTTCTTGGGCAAGGTGAATGGCCAGGTGATGGCGGTTCAACTCCAGGCACTCCTGGATAAAACAGAATACCTGGATCCATTTCAATCAGGTGTCAAATTGGGTCTTAGTGTTGAAAAAGCCTTGGTCACCCCAGTGGATTCGGAAGGATTTGCACAAATTTGCATTTGCGCGAGTGCGGAATGAAATTCTCACACATCTCTTTTTTTAAAAACCCTGATCTGCCAGTGAGCAGACAACAGAATGAAAGACATGGTATAATCTGCAAAACACAGATGGAGGAGATTTAACAAGATCCCTGCATCCCTAGTTTAGACTTTACTATAGTATCATTAGGGGCGTATTAGATCTCCACACACCCATTTCAGGACGCTATTCATATTCATTGTAACTAACTTCTTTTGTTCTGCTATTTATTCATTAAAATGTCATCTGGTTTGTTACTCATGCAGATGAAAAATGCCTATGAAGTTTGCATTCATTTTCATTGCATTTTTTTTTAGGGTGTGTGTGTGTGTGTGTGTATTATTTGTTTGCCACTGCTTGTGGCAGCAGTAGAAATAGAGATGAATTCCGCATCTACTCATTCTCAGCTGCAATTTGATTTTCACAGAATGCCCCAGCTGGTTCTGTGTTGTTCTGGGGCAGCCTTCCCTATCTTCTTCCCTCTGGCTGGGGCATTATGGGAGTTGTATGCCAACATTTCTTGAGAGCGCCAGGTTGGGGAAGCCACAAAAAAGGGGGGAGCCCCACTGTATCCATCTCCTTCTCCACCTGCTGAATGTCCGAACATCAGGGGCATTCTGTGTGTGTGTGGGGGGGGGGGCAAACGGAATGGAAACTGTTGCCAGAGAGAGGTAAGACCATGAATGAGCATGAATAGGTACCAGTATGAATAACAGAAATTTACCCATTATACACACTATGACTGATTTGAGGCTTCTCATGCTCTTGGAGCTGAAACCAAAACCACAGTGCCCATACACAAAAGAGGAATCAGCAGACCTTGGGGTTTCCCTGAGTTTTGTAGATATGCCAAAAAACCCAGTCACATAATAAATAAGTGGCATGGGATGTTGAGAGACTGGGAGTGGGGCAGGTGGGAGGACTGGTAATTGGATGGGTGGTTGCATCAAAAGAACTGGCTGAAACAGGAGGCAATAGAAAGATAGATAGATAGATAGATAGATAGATAGATAGATAGATAAGAAAGGACCACCTCATTGTCTGGATAAGTCACTTCCTGGTTCACACAGAGAAGCTGTCTTCTGGGGATGGAAGAGAGAACTGCTCATAAATATCCATGGAGAAATTAAATAATTTATTATTACTGGGATGTGGAAGAAATGGGTGCTGCACCTTGGATAGCTTCTTTAGAGTTCTGACTGAAACCCAGAATGGATTTACCACCCCACTGAAATAGGAATCACGAGCCTCCACTGTGGCCTTAGCTAGACCTAAGGTTTATCCTGGAGTCATCCCAGGGTCATCCCTGTTCATGTAAATGACACACAGGATATCGCGGGAGCAGGCAGGGATGACCCCAGGACGATCCTGGGATAAACCTTAGGTCTAGCTAAGGCCTGAGTGAGTCTACATACAGAGATAAAGAGCTTTATCACACCAGCGTTATACTGTGCAAATCACTGCGAATTGCATGCAAAGGACTCAGAAGTTTTCCTCTTTATAATCTGCTTTGATTGTGAAGTACTCCCATGCATCCTGCCTTAATTGTGCAATAAAGCAAAAAGATTCACCTTATTTAACGTATTTTACTTTTTGAGCGTATCTTCCGAGCCACCGCTGGGTTGCAGGAGCAGGATTTTAAAGAAATGCTTACATCTGTGTAAGCTTTAAAGATAAAGACACCAAAATTGGCACAGTAATAGATATTAGGGAGAGCTTTAAGCATACCAAATTTGAATTGAATTGGGTCATCCGTTGATTTTTTTTTAATGTTTTTTTTTACATTTCCCCCCTTAAACTCACTTCCTGGTATGCAAAGGATCGCTGTCGCCCGGTAGCAAAAACAACAACAGCTGTGAAAGCTTAGCGCTACGGGGATAATCCGAAGGAAGCAGGTACGTGGGATGAAGCTCAAACACTCAAAATTGGGGCAGGGGGAGTGGATTAAAACAACCCAGTGAATATTAAGCTTGCTCAGTGGAGTACTGTAGTGACTTGACTGTGTTGGGGAAGGAAACTAGTAGGGAGGGGAATGAAATGGGGTAGTTTGGATGCTAAATAGAAATATGCCATGCTGCAACATTCTATTGCAGGGACCCACCTGTTCCTATCTGTTATCCACGGCAGTCATTTTGGAATGAATGCAAACTGAAGTTGGCCCTGTTCAGTTCAATTTTCCATTCATTTCAAAACAAATGTGTGCTCTGTACCTCAAAGATGAGCTGGGAAATGGTGTTTTGGGTAGGCTAGCAAACAACAGTCAAATTCCTGTTTCAATCTCTTCCAATACCCTGAAAATCTAGGAAAGAATAGGAAGCCAAGTAAGACAGCAAGCAAATAAATAAAACAGAGGGGGTAAGGGCTGTGCTATCAAATCCGAGACTGGATTTTCCGCCGAACAAATGTATCAGCTCTAATGGTAGCCAGATTGCCTACCGCAAAATTGTCTACTCCAAAATTAGGGCTAGAAAATAGTGTTGGTAGAAGATGGATAAAACGCCCCGGTCCTCTCAGCCAAACCTCAGGCTGGTTGCCAGGAGTTTTATTTCAAGAAATTGGGCAGTTATTTGTGGAATTACAGTTATTTAGATGGCAAAATGGAAGCTTTTGAGCGGTCTGTGTTGGTATGAGATCTATTGGTTACAATCAACCCTTTTATATAGCCAGAGTCTTATTATATGGCAGGAGGGGGGAGACTTGCTCCTCTGGGCTTCCCCGAATGGCCAGGCCCTTTCTCCTGTCCTCCGCCCCCCACCCCATTCTAAACAACTGAAATGCTTCTTCTAAGATGTTGTTACTGGAAGAGCTTTTAAGGTTATGATTAGCGCTGTGCTGAAAATTTCAACCGTGCCATTTTCAGCATTTCATTGGGGGTCGGGGGGGGGGGGGAATGAAAACTCAGATGAAAGAGGCTGGGATTGGTGAAAATTTTGGAGAACTCTCTCCTTGGGGAGATGGACAAGGTTTCTACATAACTTTGTAAATGTAATCAGCTGTTGGTGGGTCTCGTTTCTTTCTATTTGATTTTAAAGCACCCGTTTTCAGGACCCAGGAGTTCTTCCTGAATGCTTATTGGAGAAGGCGAGGTCACATGGTCTCCAACAGGCATTCACTAAGAACTGCTGGACTCTTCCAAATACCAGGGGAAGGTGTTTTTTTTGTTTTGTTTTTAAAACTAAAAAAATAATAGGAAGAAGGGCCCTCAGCAACTGGCTACACTTAATAAAAAGGTATGTGAAAACCCTGTCCCCCTCCCCAAGGAGAAAATTCTCCAAATTTCCACTCCCCCCCCCCCATGAAAGAGGCAGAAAAAAACAATGCCTCTTTCACAGGGAGGAAATTCATGGAAACAGTGGGAATACAGCCCAGCACTAGTTACAATTAGCTTTTACCCTGACCCCATTTTGCCTTCAGTCCAACTCACTGCTGGAATGCAGACCCTCAGAGCTTCACTAAAATTGAATTCAGCACTCCGGCAAAAAGAGGTCCAACCAGGGGAGGCTGGTGGCTCCAATGTCAGTGGGGTGATGGATCCGCACCGGGATTCCACACCTTGGAGAGCTCCTTTAGAGTTCTGACTGGTTCTGACCAAAACCTGGAGTGGATTCACCACCTCACTGACATCGGAGCCACCAGCCTCCTCTGGGTTCAACACCCGTGTTACATGTTGTTAGCAAGTGTAAAAATGCCTAAAGAAGAAATAGCTATTAGCACCTACTGAGTTAGAACAGCAGGGCCGTTAAGTGTTATGGGGTCAATAGGGTTAACAAGAGTGCCGAGTTAGAATTCTGGCATCAGAAGGAATTGCCGGGCCTTGAATTTGCCCATGTGCAGCAGACTAAACAAGTCTGGTCACTCTTCCACCCTAAGGCAAAATGTATTGTATTTCTATTAAAATGATAATAATCACTTCTACATTTGCACCTATACATATAAATTTGCATTAACAAATTCCATGCAGATTGGTGTCCTCTTTAGTCCTCTTTTTCAGTGAAGCATGTTCTCTTTGGGGGGGGGGGGGATTCAGAAGCAGCCACCCTATCCATCTAGCACTTCGAATTTTACTTGGAAATAGATTGGAAGCCAGCGCAGCTGTTTCGTCAAGGGAGCCCCAAGATCCCCGTGGGCAACTCCTGTCAACAATCAGGTGCCGGCTGCATTCCGGACCAAATACACATCTGGACCAAATGATCCAGATGTGATGTAACTAAGGCCATTTCTACACCAGCCCAGTGTAGAGGGAGGGAGCGGGGAGGATCTCGCGAGATCCTGATCACGAGATCCTCCCCTTAGTCCACATACAGGCACAACATCCCAGGAGGAAGGAGGGTGTCGTGCACACCATTTTTAAAATTTATTTTTTAAAGGACACGCCCCCCTCCCCCCCAATTCCTCCTGGCTCAGCTCCTTCATCTACTGCTCCCCGCTACTTGCAGGGAGGAGGGAAGAATCTGGGATGGGCGGCCACACCTCCCGTGGTCTTGGGACGATCCCGAGACTATGGGAAGAATTGGATAAATAATCCCTGGAAAATCAAGAGCTCACCCCCACCCACCCCTGCCCCTGGGAGTCCCTGTGCATCATTTGGATGCACAGGAACTTGTCCGTGACCATCCCGCAATTTCAGGCTGGTGTAGAAACAGCCTAAGGCATCTATCACCAGATCTGCACTACCCTCACTTGGCAAAGACACCCCTGACCACCACCAAGACCTGAGCATCCAAGGTCAAAACTGGGTCCAGAAGACACACATACACCACCACAAGTCTGTACTTTCAAGGGGAGCACTTTACATTGGGGATGGCTGTCATTTGCAAATCCCACCCTTTTGGGGTCCAACAAATTCCCCCTGCCTGCCCGGCTCAGCTTGCATTTGCGAACTGAGACATGAGAGTTTTCCCCGAAATATGGGGAGATTTTGGGGGAGGAGGGTGTCTTTTTTGTGAATAGAAAGTTACACAAATTGTGGCTGACGTGTGCATAATTTATGCAAGTTCCAGATATAATTTGCTTAATTTACAAAAAATCCAGGTTGTAATTTGAACAACTTCCTATTTACGAAGGAAAAGAAAACTGAAAATCTGTGAGCTGGCCTCACTCAATGTCGAGGGGGGGCAGGGGCGTGGGGGGGCCAAGCTGATAAAAACTCAATGATCTCCACCCCCGGACAACTTCATCCGACGTCTCTAGCCCACATCTGGTCCATTACTGTATCCAAACAGTAGTTTGATAAAACTGTACTACCCAAAAGGCAGGTTTTTACAAGCCACGCCTTGTGCATCTTTAAATGTTTGAAGTCACATTTCCTTTAGAAGAAGGGAAGCCCAACACATTGTGATGGCTTCAGGGGAAGCCTGTTTTATTTTAATCTGGCTTTAAAAGCAGATATTCCTGGTTATTGCTTTGTTTGGCTTTAACAGTTCAGCAGCTTGTAATAAAGTAGACATATGTATGATTTTAACCCTGAGATCCTTGTCATATTGGGCAGGATATAAATGTTTTAATAAAATAAATAATACATAAAATAAAAGCTGCGATCAGTTTAGTGATATTTCTCACCTGTGTGCGTATGTCTGATATACCTGATTGGGCCTTGGTTCCAAGACATACAGGCATTCAAAGATTCACATACAAGGGTGAATGCCATCCACGCATTCTATTAGTGCTGCATAATCTATAGAGCTTACCTATAGTAACCTGATTAAAATGTCTATTTTATTTCAAGTTGCTGAACTGTTAAAGCCAAACAATCAAAGCAATAACCAGGAATATCTGCTTTTAAAGCCAGATTAAAATAAAACAGGCTTTACAATCCCACAACCAAGATTTGTTTTTAAATCTTCCGAGTCCCAGTAATTCGGGGCGGGGTGGCTGGGTGGCGTGGGGGTGGGGGTTAGGGTTATTGTTGTTTAAAACAGAGATTATGTTTGTTTTCTGTTCCTGCATTCAGGACTGCCTCACAATAAAAATCCATCAGGAATCAAAAGCAGAACAAAATGTATGAAAAGTGGAGGGGGTAGATCTGGGCCCTTTTCGGAGAATAGTAGAGTTGGACGGGGCCTACAAGGCCATGGAGTCCACCCCCCTGCTCAATGCAGGAATCCACCTTAAAGCATCCCTGACAGATGGTTGTCCAGCTGCCTCTTGAAGGCCTCTAGTGGGGGAGAGCCCACAACCTCCCTAGGCAACTGGTTCCATTGTTGTACTGCTCTAACAGTCAGGAAGTTGCATCAGCTGACCCCATTCCTGTCCATCACGCAGTAGTAGAGTTGGATGGGGCCTACAAGGCCATGGAGTCCACCCCCCTGCTCAATGCAGGAATCCACCTTAAAGCATCCCTGACAGATGGTGTCCAGCTTCCTCTTGAAGGCCTCTAGTGTGGGAGAGCCCACAACCTCCCTAGAGGTTAAATCTCTTATTGCCAATAACTAAGCTTTAGGAGGGTCAATTCAACTGTACAGAATGGGGGCTGGTGGCTCCGATGTCGGTGGGGCTGTGAATCCACTCTGAGCTTCAGTCAGAACCTCAGAGTTTGTTGGCTGCAAGCAGAGAAAACAAAAAGAAGCACTGTGCATACTCCAACTTTCCCCATTTTCCTCCTTTTTTGGGGTGGGAGGGGGTTGCTTTAAAAGTTACTTTAGAATTCAGATAGGCTGTGGTGAATGGCCTCTTCCAAAGCTTTGTAGAATCTCTGCGCACAACAGTACAGCAAGCGCTCCCATTCATCTTAATGGGACATGTGCACAGGAGAACTGTAGCCCTATATTGTGCCCATATGTTATTGGGAAGCCTAAACTAGCGTTTTGCTGAGTGGTGTTCATTTGTTTATTGATTTGATTTGATGTGTACCCCACCTTTCTAGCAAGAAAAATACCCCTTAATGCAGTTTACAATCCTAAAGGAAACTTGACTAAAGACAACGATAAAACAAATGCATTGAAACACATTGAGAAACAGAGAAAAAAACAGAATAAAAATACAGCATCCAACCCCAACAGCCGCTCAGGATAAAAACAGCATCCAACCGTGTTTATTACCACCACCATTCATTCCCATTCTGGAAGCTTATGATCAATATAGCGAATAGAAGAGAACGTCACCCATGTGAATAATCCAATTGATTCAATGAGGCAAGCCATCATATGACTTCTATTTGCTTATGTGCTTGGCTGTTTGCAAAGGTAAGCTTTTAGATATGAAGCCTGCAGATCTTTTTGAGATTATTATTGAAATGAAGCCCTGAACGGCCTTACATGGGAAAGGCACTAGAGCAAACTTCCCCAACCTGGTGCCCACTGGTTAGATTGGTCTACAGAACCCATTACCCTCAGCCAGCAGGGCCAACGTATCTGGAGTATGCTTGGTTCGGGAAAGCTATACTAGGAGAACAACAAGAAGCAGCCTATGATTTTACTGTTTGATTAAAGGAGGGAGGAAGACTGTTTCTCCCCTTTCTCGTTTTTAATGGCACAAAAGTAATACAGTTATAAGGGGATAAATGAATAGGTGCTCCCAAATTTATCTTATTGCAGTTTTCATTGTACAAAAGGTAATCTCGGCATAGTGTCCTGGGATAAATCTAAGAGATGGGAAGGGGCAGAGCTTCCAGGACCAGCCCTAGACCAAATGCCCCCTACCCCCATTTAGTGGGAGATTCAGGACAGATGCAAGGAAGGACTTCTTCACACAGCACATAGTTAATCTATGGAATTCTCTACCACAAGACGTAGTGATGGCCACCAATTTGGATGGCTTTAAAAGGGGGTTGGATAAAGTCCTTGAGGAGAAGGCTATCAATAGCTGCTAGTCCCGTCCCCCCCAAAAAAAAGGAAGAAAAGAAAAGAAATAGCTGCTAGTCCTGAGGGCTATTTGCTACTGTGGCATGGGTTGTCGTGGTAACGGAAGGAGAAGGGAGTGGCAGTTGGGAGCAGTTAGGAGAGGATCCAGAGAAAGAAAGGAGGAAAACGAGGAGGAGGAGGAGGCGGAGGAGGCGGAGGGGAAGTACTGGAGGGATTTGGGGAAGATACGCAAGAGAAGGTGATGTTGGACAGAACATTTGTAAGGAGCAGGGAATTGGGCAGGCTGCCACGTTGAACAGCATTTCAGGAGCGGGATGAAGACGTCTACCCAAGCCATGTGCAGGGCCTCCCTTAGCCTGATCTTGCAAGACAATTATTCACCCAGGTCTATCTATTCTAAAAAAATAGACCTGGGTGAATAATTGTCTTGCAAGATCAGGCTAAGGGTTTGTCTAGTCCATCACTGACTTCAGGGTGGTATGATAAGTGATGACTAGTCCCTGTTTATCACAGTGTCTTAAAATGTCTGCATGGAGTTTTGACCTGCTCAAAAACTCCCGCGCCGATCAGTAGTGGGACAGCGCCTGTGAATAAACAAGCAGATTTATTAATGAAGGCAAACATCAGAAAAATGGTACAGACTTAAGTGAAACCCACACTGACAGTACGGTATTTGAGAAATGTCTGTTGCTTTAAGATTATTCAAGAGACCTTTAATCTGTTATAGAAATAGTTTTTTGCTTTTTCCCACTGCACTTCAGTCTACATTGAAAAATAAATTACTGACCACACTAGTGGACTTGGTATATATCTGTGCCCAATTCCTACAACAATAGGTACAGTTAGACAGCTATTTAGGAGCTGAGACAACTCAGCGACTCACAGAGTGTCAATGGTTAAGTTGTTAATAATAAATTCATAAGTTTTGTAAAATGAAGGGCTTTCCATGTTTGACTAAGTTCCAGTGCCTCACCCAGATTGCTTACTTGTGGTTACACTACCTCCAGTAAGCCTATATGCACCAGTTGTTGGGGAACATGGGTGGGGTGTGTGTGCTGTTGCACCATGTTCTGCTTGTGGGTCCCTGGCTGACAGCTGGTTGGCCACTGTGTCAACAGAGTGCTGGACTAGATGGACCCTCGGTCTGATCCAACAGGGGCCCTTTCTACACCTAAGGATTATCCCAGGAAAATGGAGGGATCATCCCTGCCTGCTCCCGGGATCCCATGTGCAACATTTGAATGCACAGGAACAACCCAGGGACAATCCCGTGGGAAAAGGCAGGTGTAGAAACGGCCAGGGTTCTTCTTCTGTTCTTACACTGTGGGATATATTCAGACCTTGAGAGAAATGCATGATGGACAGGAATGGGGTCAGCTGATGCAACTTCCTGACTGTTAGAGCAGTACGACAATGGAACCAATTGCCTAGGGAGGTTGTGGGCTCTCCCACACTAGAGGCCTTCAAGGTGCAGCTGGACAGCCATTTGTCAGGGATGCTTTAAAGTGGATTCCTGCATTGAGCAAGGGTCTGGACTCAATGGCCTTATAGGCCCCTTTCAACTCTACTATTCTATGAGTCTATGAATCTCTTCACACCTGATATTTACTGAAGATCTGAAAAAGACTTCTTTGTCACCTCTAAGTATGTATGCCAGAGAAATCTGCAACAGATTTAAATGAATTCAGATTTCTATGAATCCAACCCATGGGTTCAATAACAGACCATCTTTCTCTGAGACATGCAGATTCTGCGGACTTCTGGACCAAGTGAGATTTGCCAATGCACGTCAGCCCTAATGCATATTTGTGCAAGTGTGTTAATGCACATTTGTTACTGTGAATTAGCACTAATCCATATTAACCGTTGCACATCTGGACAAGAAGAATGAAAATCAGCTTTTTAAAAAAATCTGATTCTTTCCATGAGCAGATGATGGAACAAAGACAGCTGACAATCAGTGAAACAAAAGCAGAACAGGTTTAACAAATTCTGTACATCGCTCCTGTTAAGTGTCTCCAAGCTCCGTTCCTTGGAATAAAATCCCCGTTTTTCTGGCTTGCATGCAGTATCTAAAAATACCCTTCTACAGAATGAAGCAAACCTTTGAATAAGCACAAACATTTCAGAATGAATGCCCACCATTACTTTAAAGTACAGCAACGAAACCACTTTCATGTCCCTGAAACTGCTCTTTTTCAACAAAGTGGTTAACCAGACATGTTTAACTCAAAATACTTTTTCTCCAAGGATTTTTTTTTTTTTTGCTCTACAGCATTTTATTTGGCACATGCTGCTTTGATTTTGTTTCAGTTTCCTTGCTGAAATGGCACTTGGCTTTGAATATTTCAAATGCAGGTCTTCTCAGGTTTGGGAAAGCCTGAGGTATGCAAAACCGCACTCCTTGTTCAAAATGGGTCACTTTTTAGAGCAAGGTAGGGAAACCAACAGAGCGCTTTGGTTGGAGGCAAGAGGAAGAAAAAGACGTTCAGCCAGAGACGGCTGGAGCATGAGGGAGAGATCGCATGTTTTAAAAATGTGGCGCAAAGGTGAGTGGAGATCTCATTCGAAAGGGCCATAGAGAGAGATGAAGCAAAGGCCTAATCTACGCCAAGTAGGATATTGCACTAAGAAAGCATTATGAAAGCAGTATATAAAAGACAGGAGGCACACGACTGCTTTATAGTGGTATTGAAGTGCACTGACAACTGTTAGGGCCCATGACACATAACATACACTGCTTACATAGTGCTATTTCCTGCTTGGTATAGATTAGGCCAAGGACTCAAACTAGGGTGGCTATGATAGGCCTTAGCTAGACCTAAGGTTTATCCCGGGATCGTCCCGGAGTCGTCCCTGCCTGCTCCCGGGATATCCTGTGTGTCATTTACATGAACAGGGATGACCCCGGGATGATCCCAGGATAAACCTTAGATCTAGCTAAGGCCTAAGTCTGAAGGACTGTAAGAGGACAGTCCTCTATTTATTATTTATTTTATTACATTTATATACTGCCCCATAGCTGAAGCTCTCTGGGCGGTTTAAAGAAGTTAAAAACAGTGAACATTAAAAACAAGTATACAAAATTTAAAACCATCAAGAACATTTTAAACCAAAATTTAGAACCATCAAGAACCCTTTTAAAACAACTATTCCGGGGGCAATTTAAAAAACAACAACAACTCAGCATATGTTGTTAACTGCCTGGGAAAAGAGAAAAGTCTTAACCTGGCACTGAAAAGATAACAATGTTGGTGCCAGGTGACTCTCATCAAGGAGATCATTCCATAATTGGGGGGGGGGGGGGCTCTGAAAAGGCCCTCTCCCTTGTTGCCATCCTCTGAGCTTCCCTCGGAGTAGGCACTCAGAGGAGGACCTTAGATGTAGAGTGCAGTGAGTGGGTAGGTTCATGTCAGGAGAGGCGTTCCATCAGGTATTGTGGTCCCAAGCCGTGTAAGGCTTTCTAGGTTAAAACCACCTTGAATTGGGCTCGGAACTGTATAGGCAGCCAATACAAGTGGGCCATAATCGGTCTTATATGTTCGAACCTTCTGGCCCCGGTTATCAATCTGTCCACTGCATTTTGCACAAGCTGCAGCTTCTGAACAATCTTCAAAGGCAGCCCCTTTAAAGACCTGTCCAAGCCTGGTTTAACAATAAACAACCATAAGGAAGAAGGTTAGGCAGGTTCCCTTGGCAGGACTGACATTAAGAGTAGGCATGGTTGGGCATTTGTTAAGGGCCCACACTACAACAGGGGCCCACCGGCACTGGGGCTCGCTGCTCCTAGACTTTATTATCCCCTTCACCCTTGTGCTCTGCTTGTTCACCTGCCTCTTTTTGCGGGTGACGTATAAATGACCACCCTAGGACGTGAGCACCTTACTCTTTGTTCCAATATGGCTGTTTGCCAAAGGGAGTTTATTTATTTATTAATAAATAAATAAATAAATAAAGTTCTTTGCATGTTCTTTGGAGTGCCACCGCCAGAGATAGTAAGAGGATGCTATTACAGCTATCAGTTCAACAAGGGGCAGAAGCCAAATAGTCCCTTTAGCTGGGAACTAAGATATATCATGAACACACACACAGATCCAGATCACTACCAGACTGAAACCCATCAGCAAATTATATTTGAGCTGCAACATTCCCTTTCTTTCAGAGGAACAGGCAAATGCTAACACTGCAGAAAGCTTCCAAATCTTCAACAAGGGAATTAACAATGAAGGAGATGTATATCCATGCAGACATAGAGAGACACTTACTCCTGCCAAAAATAGAAAACAAGATGTTATTCAGATTTTTATTTATTTATTTGCTTACTTGGTGCACTCGTTATTTTCTCTGTTGATTTGTGTAATTAACCCACCTGTTAATTAGGTTCCAACATTCAAGTTATTGGTGCTTTCTGGATTTACTTTTAATGGCCTCATTAAGTGGATTTTCCATAAGCATTGGGGCAACATTTTTAGTGTGGCTAATTTTTAAATTGGAGAATTAAAAAAAAATTCCCCAATTCTCTCTCCCTCTCCCTCCCCCCCCTCACACACACACACACACACATACACACAGAGATTAAATTCTTTTGAAAAAAACACATTGATCACTCTTTGTAATGGCTTGCCTGAAATTAGTCTCTGAATCATTTCTGAAGTTGATATTTTGTTAATAATGAATTAGCAAGCCACTCAGAGCTATCGTAAATGAGTGACTGAAGAGTCCTGGTGGGTCTTGCAGGCAGACAACTCTACATTATTGAGTGAGATGGAGAAATGACAGATTGTAAAAAGGAAACCCGGCACTGTCTGCAAAAACTCCAGATCTGAGCCACATCAGAAAAACCATGTTTGCAGCTTAATCGGGGTGAACAAATGAAAAGATATGAAGGGTAACCAAGCTTGAAGCATACGGAATTGCTGGTCGGCATTATATCCTTCCCTCTCCTTCTCTCTCTTGAACTCCCTTCCGCTGCTGAGATGGTGCAAAAACTCCCTGCTCAAAACTGTCTGTCCCCATTCCAAGTCAGGGCCTCTGCCATCCACTTCAGGCTGGGCCTGATGCAAACTGGAGTCCACATCACGCCTTGATTTGCTACCCTGGCTCTCCTTGAATATTCAATCTTCTTCCATCTCCAAGAAAATAGATGGGGTGGGGGAGAACTTACTTTATGTTAGGGGAGGGGTGACAGGTGGCAGGGTGGGCTGGCTACCTTGCAAGGCCTCTCCTGTGTGGTTGAAAGCTAGGGTTGCCATTGATCCTACTTTAGAGAGGGCAGTCTTCTATTTGAAGGATCTTGATCTATTTGAAGGTTCTTTGAAGGGCCGTCCAGTCCAAGACCAGCTTAAAGTTCGAGAAACAAAGAAGGGAGAGTAGCAGGAGCTCTGAAGTCATCCATCAATGGTTAGCAGCTCCTGGACAGCACATCAGGGAGGCACATGTGTCAACTGGTCACCATGCTAGAGTGAGATGCATGGTATTTCTAGCTCAGCTGTAGTCATTATTTCCGCATTGGCATCTATCCCTATAAATCATCATATGCATTGTGCTTTGCAGAGTGGTGTTCTCTTTCGACCTACCCTACTCCTTGTGTCCTTCAAGCCATTCTCCATGGAAGGCCCAGCCCTGCCCTAAAGCAGAGTGAGGTAGCTGCCTCAGTCAGCTGACTTGGGTGTCATGAAAGGGCAGCGCATTGTTAGTTAATTTGTTTTTATTGTAATTTTTACTCCCGGGGAGAGGAACTTGTGAGATTTTCTGCCTCAGTTGCCAAAATAACTTGGCCAGCCTTGGGATTTAGGGACCTAGTCTAGGGAGACCGTGAGTAGCAAACTCCCCGTTCACCCTGTGCAAAAGAGTCCATGCCTCTCATTGAATGGAGCACTAAACTGCATCACATTCCAGACAGATCTGGGAGTTTTACCTCACAAAAAAATTATATTTATGCATCTTTAAAAGGTGGCTTTATGTAGCACCCTGTCTTTTGTTTACTTTCCGGGTGGAAAAGGGTAGCACCGCAGGAATTCTTTTAAGCATATAGCATATACACACACCAGAGACCTCAGACCTGAGGCAAATCAAGTTTTGTAGACTGAACGTCCCCATTAAGCTGACTGCATAAGGATACAGTAAAACCTTTCCCTTTAACCATTTGTTAGGCAGAGTATAATCAAGAAAAATAGTGAGTTATGCTCCTACGGCAGTCTTTTCCAATCCAGTGACCTCCAGATATGTTGGACCACAATTCCCATAATTCCCAGCTCAGCCATTGAAATGCTATTAACACCAGTAGAGGCTGGTGGCTCCGATTTCAATGGGGCTGTGAATCCATTCTGGGTTTCAGTCAGAACCAGCCAGAACTCTAAAGGAGCTCGCCAAGGTCTTTAACCCTATCCCCAAAATAGGATTCTCAGCCCCACCAAAACTGGAGCCTCCATTGGTTAACACACATTTGTCTGTAATATATAACTTGGTAGGGATGTATGAGAATTGTGTTTCAGTTCACAAATCCCATTCACAACCCCGAATGGTAACGTGAATGGGAATGCATTTTTCACACATTCCTCATCTGGCGATGATGTTTGAGAAAGTTGTTGTTGTTGTTGTTTAAAAAAGTGCACTTTGAAATGCACGTTCTTTTTTCTTTTCTTTTTTAAAGAAATGCATGTTCAAACTTTAGTCAATGGGGGAAAGTGCACACTTTTGAGAGATGCACAAAATCCCTGCATTTCTCATGTTTGGATAAACTGAAGAGCATGTCGCAAATGAAAACAGAAGTCAGCCAAACTGTGCTTCAAAGGGAAGTTCAAAGGGAACTCAAACACCCCTGGTTCTGCCGTCCTTATATCTTGGCCCCAGGGGCTTGGATGAACTGAGACACAGCACAAAGTTAGGACTAGAGATGCCTGTTGCTGGGCAACCTGGCCCCCATTTGCGCTTTGCCAAATTTCTGTGGTGCATCTGACTCAGCTGGCATTTGCGAGCTGAACCCAGGTTTCTTATGGAAATGGAGGAAGTTTTCATGCAAAAACAAACAAAAAATGTAAAAAGCAAATTGTGTGAATTAAAGGCACAATTTTGTGCAAATTGCAGCTGTATTATGTGCAAATTGCTATTTTCAGGGTTTTTTTAAAAAAAGAAAAGCTGGAAATGCATGAACAGGCTCAACTCTAGGCTGACCTGGAATGGAACCTATGCCAGCCCATCATTCTTCTACTTAGAGATACTGTTACGCAGCAAGCTACTGGTTGACTCTTTGGTGTCAGCAGCAAGATGAAAGCAGTGAAGATGGAGAAAGGGTATAATATGGTGCAAAGTCTCTGAACCCCAAATCTCTCCCACCCAGTTTGCCGGCCACAGCTCCCCTGACATGCTGGGGATTAGCATTAAAGATGTAGACATGTCCTTAATACTTGAGACGAGGCAGGGAAAAGAATCTTCCTGCAAGAGGTAAAATCCTCTTACTTGTCTCTGCTTTTGTTTTATGCTTGTTTTTGCAAAGCAGATGTAAACTGTAGGCTCTTGGTGTACTTCAAAGGAATACGTAGCCCGGAGCTGCAGTCATTATGTAGGTCAGTGCATCTCGAACACGGCAAGCAGATCACCTTTGATCACTCTGTGGCAACTTGATTTTAGTAACAGATGGGATGGAGGAGGACCCTCTAGCAATTTAAAATATTAGATTAAAATGAACCATGGTCGATCATCTTAAACTATTTCAATCCTCATTTCCTATTACTATTACACACCATGACCAAAATTCCCTCCAAAAATATCACAGCCCTATTCAATTAAAATGGGACCTCACTGATTAAAATGAGCACCCACTGATAAATCAATTAAAGATTTAGTTGATTAACCGACAGATTCACCTTAGCTAGAATTCCAACTTGGGGGTTGCATATGGGGAAGTAATCACTGTAACAGAAGAGGTAATTGTGATGTATATCCAGTTCTCAGATCTTATTTATTTATTTATTGCATTTCTATACCGCCCAATAGCCGGAGCTCTCTGGGCGGTTCACAAAATTAAAACCATTCAACGTATAAAACAACAGTACTAAACCATAATATAAAATACAATATAAAAGCTCAACCAGATCAAAACAGCAGCAATGCAAAATTACAAATTTAAAACACCAAGTTAAAATTTATTTATAGACTGTTAAAATGATGGAAGAATAAAAAGGTCTTCACCTGGCATCTAAAGGCATATAATGTAGGTGCCAAGTGAACCTCCTTAGGGAGCTCATTCCACAGCCGGGGCGCCACAGCAGAGAAGGCCCTCCTCCTGGTAGCCACCTGCCTCACTTCCTTATGCAGGGAAATCTTAAAGTTTTAAATATGCAGGGTAGGTTTTTATGCCCTGCAACCATGGCTCGCTTTGGACTGGTTCATACATCACAATTGTCACTTGATAACTTCAATGTGACAACAAACCAACATCAGTATTAATCAACTTTCTCAACCCCTACTGAAAATGTTAAAAACTGGCCAGGCTCATATGGGAAAAGGCAGTATTTCAGGCAGCCTGATCCCAAACCATATCGGGATTTATAGGTAGGGAATGCTGGGGAAATCTGCAATGGAACTAAATGAGTCTAGATTTTTATAGATTTTTATGGACCAGATTTTCCCCTGTTGGGTGGAATCTGCCAATTTGCAAATCATTAGCCTAGCCTTTGGGAATTTTATGCAAATATTGTCATAGAAAAATATGCAAAAAGGAAAAAAGGGGGAAAATGGCCAAAATGCACATTTCCCCCATAGGCTAAAGTGTGAAAATGTACACTTTGGTGGAATTTGCGCATTTACGGACATGCAAATGTGCACAAATTCTGAAACTAAAAAAATTAATCAAATTCTGTTTTTGATAGGTGATGACAGAACAAAAGTTGAATGACAATATGTGAAACACAGACGGAACGGATTTTGCACAATGTGTACATCCCTATTTAAACATTGAATAATGCCTGGAAACATAATGGAAGCCAGTGAACCTGTCGCAACAATGGAGTCATGCACTTCCTGTAACCGGGCCCAGCCAACAATCTGGCTGTGGCATTCTTGACCCGCTGACATTTCTGAACAGTTTTCAAAGGCAGCTCCACATAGAGATACCAGAAGATCCAGATCTAACTTCTGCCCAGCCCTGCTCTAGAACATACCCAATAAACCCCCACAACGTGTCACAATTCTGTAGCAGATGCTTGAGGTTCCTTGACCAATAAGCCAATGTTGGAAGTAGCCCCTGGAGACAGAAATCCCTGTGTAAAGTTGGTAAAAATAGGATCAGCCAAGCCGTCAGAGGTTTCTGCCATTCTGTAAATAACCAGGGGCTTTGTCATGGCCAAGGACAAGTCATTTATTTAGAACTGAAGGGGGGTTCTCCTTGACCATCTGTGATTTATACTTATGGCAGATGGCTTTGCAATGGCCATGTTGCTCTTAAACAGTTGACTCTTGGATGTGTCGGTGCCTTTGCTATTAATTCTTCACCTAGGCTGAAGTTCGCATAAAAGCCTGCTAGAACTTTTGCCTGTTTTTCTTTCTTTCTTTTAAAAGAGTCTGGAAAACACTGACATTGCCCCAGAGTGACCTTATTGACTCTAATTGTAACTAAGGCGCTTTCCTCACTGTTCAACATTAATCTGGGAACGTACTAAGAATGTAACTCCTTCTCTAATCCTGGGTGATGACCTGGACTAAGACAGCTGTTGCCAGTCATCTGGCCTGAAGAAAAAGAAATGCTGATAGTGTTTCTTGTCAGCCGTGACAATGTGCAATATGAGATCACAGCCAGAATGGTCCAGTGGGTACAGGTTGTTTCATCTCCCTCTCTCTCCCTCTCCCTCTCTCTCTCTCTCTCTCTCTGCTTAGTTCTCCATCTGTAACGCTGCAATTCTTTATTTCTTTGGGCCATAGGTCATTCACATACAAAGCAGCTAAAACAAATTAGGACAGGTCCAAAAGAAAAAAAAACAAGTCTTAATATACATGACACGAAAATAGGTTCACAAAATGTGATTCAAAATCCATTTCAATTAGAGTGCGTCCAATATTAAGATGGATAATTATAATCTAAAAGTGAAGATGGCTAAAAAGGCCATTAAATCAAGACATCCCTGAAACAATCAACTGCATAAGTGAGAATAAATGAGTTCTCCATCTGTAAAATGTATTTATATATTAACAATTTGCTCATCAAGTGATGAGAATGCTTGCAATCTGCATCATAGCCTAGTTCACGGGTGGGCAATGCCATTTTATGAATAGTCAAGCCCCGCCTCATAGAATCATAGAATAGCAGAGTTGGAAGGGGCCTACAAGGCCATCGAGTCCAACCCCCTGCTCAATGCAGGAATCCACCCTAAAGCATCCCTGACAGATGGTTGTCCAGCTGCCTCTTGAAGGCCTCTAGTGTGAGGGAGCCCACAACCTCCCTAGGTAACTGATTCCATTGTCGTACTGCTCTAACAGTCAGGAAGTTTTTCCTGATGTCCAGCTGGAATCTGGCTTCCTTTAACTTGAGCCCATTATTCCGTGTCCTGCACTCTGGGATGATGAATCATAGAATCATAGAATAGTAGAGCTGGAAGGGGCCTAAAATGCCATAGAGTCCACACCCCTGCTCAATGCAGGAATCCACCCTACAGCATACTTGACAGATGGTTGTCCAGCTGCCTCTTGAAGGCCTCTAGTGTGGGAGAGGCCACACTAGCCACACTCCATGGTAGACATTTTGTGAGAGCTCCTACCACACTCTTTCAAAATTCTGAATGTGCCCGTGTCAAGATCAAGCCTGTTCCTCTTAGTGTGGGGGAAGAAGTTTCCGGCTTTCAATCAGAATCAGATTCTGAAGCTGAAGAAACAGGACTAGAAATGCACCAGCCTACACAGGAAGTGGGAGGTGATTCTCCCAGTTTCTTCAACTGCCAGGGATGAATCTTCACTGGACCTTATCAGTGAAAACGTTAACAACTCAGAGTCTGTGGGAACTTAGTAATCCTCAGAGGGGGAAGGGACTTCAGATTTGGCCAATCCCAGAATCTACTGCAGGTTCAAATGGGCGGAGCTAAAAGAAGGCGAGGGGTGATCAGCTCAGCTAGCTGCTCACCAAAGACTTCTTCAGAGGAATCCTCCCTGAAGTTAAAGAGACTTAGGGAAAAGACCTTCCCTTTTGTTGAAAGGAGAATCGTCTCGCTTAGTTAGCCAAGTTTTAGCCTAGAAGAAAGTGTTTAATCTCTCTTCAGGTGCAAAGAGATATTTATTTGCTGAATAAAGCTTTGCAGATTACTTGACAGACCTCTTTATTGTCTCGCCCAGCAGTGGTAGGGCTTGGAAACACAACACCCAGTGATCCAAAAAGTTGATGGATCCCTGCCTTATATTGAGCCAGTCTGTCAATCCCTCTAGCCCAGAATGTTCTATGGCCACAGCTAGACCTAAGTTTTATCCTGGGATCATCCAGGGTTCACCTCTGCTTGAGCACTGGATCCCCTGTGTGTCACCTAGATGAACAGGTTTGACTCCTGGATGATCCAGGGATAAACCTTAGGTCTAGCTATGACCTATATCAGCCTTCCCCCAACTGGGTGGTTTCCAGATGAATTGTACTACAATTCCCAACCAGCACATCTGGAGGGCCCCAGTGCGAGGATGGCTGGTCTACAATGCTGACTGGCAACAGCTCTTCAGAGTTTCAGACAAGCGTCTTCTTCAGCCCTTCCTGGAGATGTTGAGGATTGAACTCAGCACCGTCTGTACCCAGAACAGGTGCTCTACCGTAGAGCTACAGACCGTCCATTTGCAATACACCCCGTGTTCCTGTAAACCTTCTGAAGGTAGGTAGCAGTTACACAGGTGCAGCTTCATCCATCATGACACTGAAACAACAACAACAACAATAATCATCATCATAATAATATTTATTTCCTACATTGGGGGAACAACCATCCCTACTGCTTTTTGCCAGGCTTCAGAGAACTGGAAGGCACAAACACCCTGTCCCCAGTGAAATACAGAAATCACGATTTGATGCAAAGAAAAGCTGTCATCTTTGTTCTTAGGAATCAATGCAGAGTTCCAACAATACAAAGAACAATCTTTTGCTCCTTGTCTGAGAAATTCCAACTTGATCATTAAGCTGTTTGTGTCAAATGGTGCACAGGAATTCAATCTCGCAAAACTTAAAAACCCTAGTATGACCGATATTCTTAAAAGTTCTAATCATATTAAGCTTCAGTAATCCCTGTGTGAAATAGTTCAAATGCTTCTCACTGAAACAAGCCATGATTTTCTCTCTTTTTCCCCTTTCTCCCTTTCAGGCTGTGCTTCTTTTCCTAAGGAAACAGTTTGCTCGGTCTCCAGAATAAGAAAACTAATGGCATCTCAGGAAGGTTTGGGAATTATTCCAGATACATGAGCACCCCACTGATAGCCCCAAAAGGGCGGAGCTTTTGAGGGTGCTTGATTTGAACACTGGCAAAAAGCTTGCAAGCATCTCCTCGACCTCAGCTCCCAAATCCAAAAACATACCTTTGGGTCAGGGGAAAGTGGAGGTGGTACTGACAGGGTGACTTTATTTTATTTTATTTTATTTTTATGCCACTCCTCAGCTCCCCCCCCCCCGCAAAGGCTCCTGGAGTGGCTTACAATCAATCAGTTAAAAAACACACACATAGCACACAAGGAAAAGGGGACAGGGCAGGAGAAGGAAAAATTGAAAATTTGAGCAGGACTAGTAGCTTCTCTTATCTCTTGGGGGGATTTTTCCAAACACGAAGTGGAACTACCAGTGCACGTAATTTCTAATAGGGAGAAGGCATTCTGGGATCACAACTATTGCAATTAGGGACATGGCTGCGTGGTGAGGGACAGAATGTGACCACCATCCCCAACAAAGAGTGCTCCGGTCACCACTGACGGGGACGCTTTTGGGGAGGAGAAATATCCCTCCCCCACTATGGAAGGCAGTTCAAGAGTTGTAGAAGGGGGGGGCAGGCTCTTCCATCACCACTAGGCAATTGCCTGGGCCAAGCAAGGCCCAATAATATCAATGCCTCCACTTGTCGTGTTTCTCAGAACACTCCTGCTTTCGATGGGAGGCAAATGACGAGGCTTGCTAAGTAATCCACAAAGCTTTCATGAAGCAACAAACATCTCTTCTACCTGAAGGGAGCCTAATCTCTTGGAAACTTCTCTCTAGGCAAAACTATACAAACTAAGCAAGACAATTGTCCGCTCAAGAAAGAATAGGAAGCGCCTTCCCAAATGCCCATAACTTCAAAGAGCCTGGTGTGGAGGCAGGTTCTAGCGCAATCTTAGTTGGACCGGCTTTCTCACACCTTCCTTCTGCTCTGTGCATTTTAGCTTCTGGTGGACCCTAGCATCAGCTAGCTTGTCGGGATGCTCTCCTACGGAAGAAACCTCACTTCTCACTGAGTGTGTAGGATTTGGCCTTCAGGAGGTAAGCTCTAGAGAGGGCTGACTCCCAGCTGGGGTATCGCCAGTGAGAGCTTCCTCCCCTACTGGTACAGGCTGGCTGGTGTCTGGCGCCACCGCCTCTATTTCTGAATCTGATTCTGATTGATTACCTGAAACACCTTCTCCCAAAACAGGGGCAGTAGGATGAAGCTATCAGTCACAACCAGTTAGAAGCCCAAAGGAGCTATCCAAGGTGCCAGAGCCATTTTGCCAATAGCCATTTTACCCCACGTTTGGGTGGGGGACAAAGGCATGAAGTAGATTTGGATAAGGCGGCAAACTCTTTTTCACGTCTTTGACCAGGGGTGGGGAACTGGTGACCCTCCAAATGTTGCTGGACTGCCAATCCCATCAGCCCTAGCCAACATGACCAATGGTGAAGGATGATGGGGCTTGCAATCCACCATATGAAGAGGCATACATTCTCCATCTCTGTATTATACCTTCCCAAACAGGGAAAAAAAAACACTTCTCATTGGTGTCTGAAACATATTTCTCTGGTTTTCAAACGTTATACAGCCATGTCTGTCTGTTTAAAGATTGCAGTCTCGATTAGCATTCTAATTTAAGATTCCACTCTATTTTTAAATGTTTGGCTGTAGTCTCTAGGTGCTGCAAAAACTGCTTGCCTGTTTTCACAATAACAGATGAAAAGAATACGAGTCCTTTCTGATTCTTCCTGTAGATATGTAGGCTGTCTTGCCACCTGCTCCTAATTTCAAGAAATAGTAATAATAATAATAATAATAATAATAATAATAATAATAATAATAATAATAATAATAATTTCATTTCTCTACTGCCCAAGAGCTGAAGTTCTCTGGGCGTTTTACAACCATTCATAAGACGATGAAATTCGGCCTTAAAGATACAGCATAAAATGTAGCACAAAATTTTAAATGTCCAAAAACTAAAACAATTTAGACAGCTAAAAACAGTTTCAGTGAACTACTACATTTGTTTAGGTGACTGGCATAAATGCCCCATCATATGCCATTAAATGCCTGGGATGTAGTGTAACTTTTGAAAGTAATTTCATACATTACAAGGATGGTATTTCACAGAGGTGGGGAGCCTTTTCTTGCCAAGGCCTGCATTCCCTCACTGGCAAGGCCCACCCTCCCTTCAAGCAGGGCGAGCCCTCCATCTCAGGTGGGAAGTCCAGAAGGGCAGCAAATGGTATGTATCACCCACTGCTGGGAGGAATGGATACCCCACGGCCACCCTATACCTCACTCTGAGGACCTCTCGGAATAAGGCATAGGGCAAGGTGGCCGCTCCAGAGAGCCATGACCACTGCTCTATTGCTAGTGTTCTGAAACATCGCATATGCCATTTTCTTATGGTCCTCTTCATGGGGCAACTCTAGAGGTAGGTTGGGCATAGGCAGTAGGGTGGCCACTTAGACTTTGCCAAAAAGAGGAATGCATCACCCCCAAAAGAGGATAAAACAGTGTGCACATTTGCATTAAAAATCCATTTCGTAATGTATATGTATCGATGCAAATTTAGAAATAATGACTGTTATTTAAATAGAACTATGATGGAACTCACCATAGTGGGGAAGACAGTGGCAAGGTGACCTGTAGTTTGCTGTCCAGATCCTGCTAACCATTGATGGGCCACTTCAAGGCCCCTACATGCTCTCCCTCCTTATGTTCCTTTATCTTTGAGCCTTTCTACATGAGGCTTTTATTGTATGCACGTGATTGTTCATGCACGGTAGTTTGCGGGTCCTTTACACAACTTTGTCATCCTCCAGGCCTTCCCCCTTGCTTTGCAACCATTAGCACGGCTTTATCTGTAATGGGAAAAGTACACTATTTTAAAACGATGGTTGGAATCCCGCCATGCAATTGCAGAGTCGCACATTAACCACAGCCATACCACAGAGCCATGTAGCGGCTATATAACAAAACATAGAACTTGCAAGGAAAGTCTGGTATTATTTAGAATTGTCAGAATGCTCTACTTCGGTGCCATCTAGTGGTTGCATTATGTAACATTATACAACCACTGAAAGAAAAACCCCAGGGGGAAAAGCATGTGTAAAGGAGCTGAATTTAATCCTGCAAAGAATCTGGAAGCAGAAGCCTGGGTAAAGGTGTGGGATAAAAGCTTCATGTAGAAATGCCTTACAAGACTGACTTGGCCTGGGCAGTCCTTAAAATACAGAAATGCCCTCTGTAGAGCAGGGTGCCTGGCTACCCTAGTAAGAGGAAAAGTTTGGCTTTTATGACTGCATGACAGATATTCAGCAGAAGAGGCAGAGAGCAGACGTTTCACCTATGCAATGGCAGGCCTCTTCCGCAGCTCTCAAGAAGGCCTAGCTAGGGGTGGTCGAACTCAATGGTGCTTGCCTCACTATGAAGCTGCCCACCCCACTTGCTGGGCCACGAGGGCCTCAGAAGAAGCTTGCAAAGCTTTCAGCCTGCCCCACTGAAATCATGCACATCCTCTGCCTGCGTTAATCATGGCTGCCATTGACACAGGAAGAGGAAGTGTGCAATTTCTTGCAAGCGCTTGGATGAGGGTATATGCTTGTGTTGGGAGCACCTGACTGGGTCCATGGGTTCATATGTGTGTGTGGGGGGGAGGCCACAGCACTCCCAGATCCAGTCGGGTGCTTGTGGCATCCCTAGCCAGGTGTCGTGTTTCTTAAAAAAAACCTCCTAGCTCCTTAGGAGACCAAAAATGGGGCCTGCTAAGTAATCCACAAAGCTTTATTTAAGCAATAAACATCTCTTCCCACCTGAAGAGGGCCTAATCTCTTGGAAACTTCTCCCTAGGCAAAACTATGCAAACTAAGTGAGACAATTGTCATTTCAAGAAGAACGGAAAGACTTTTCCCAAAAGGCGTTAACTTCAGAGAGGTTAGTTCTGATGCGGCTTCAGACGTGATGCGAGTCGGGCTGACTTTCTCTCACCTTCCTTCCACTCCATGACTTTTAGCTTGTGCCGCACCCTAGGATCAGTTAGCCTGTCAGTGCCCGCTCTTTCGGAAGAATGTTGGCTTCCCACTGCCTCTGTATGATTTGCCCTTGATGAGGTAAGCTCTGGAGAGAGATCAGGACCAGCTGGTGAAGAGTTTGTGAGATCTTTCTCCCACACTGATACCAGGCTGGCCTGTGTCTGGCGCCGACTCCTCTACTTCAGAGTCTGATTCTGATTGATTACCTGAAACACCTTCTTCCAGCCCAGGAGGAGCAGGACTAGACATGACACCAGGCAGTGGAGCTCAGCCAGTTACCTGTTCAGGGAAGAGAGTAGCAGTGGTGTAATTGAGCCAGGGGTCTCAGGGGTGCAACCCTGGCACTTTTGGATTAGCAGAGACGCTGATGTCATCGGCCCCTCCCCTCAGTCTTCCTTGTTCCCTCTGAGCTTAGCTGGAATTCTCACAATAGATGGGCAGGGGTTGGATTTTCCCGGCAGCAACATATTGTTTGAGCTATCTTTCTTGTACTCCAAAGTACTCTGGGGTGGCTTGGTCCTGAATGAGTCATTAGGAACCATTAGCTTGACTACTACTACAACTACTACTACTACTACTACTAATAATAATTTTATTACCCGCCTCTCCCTCTGGATCGAGGCGGGAAACAGCATTAAAAACAATAAAATACATAAAACTAGTTAAAAGAGTGTATCAAACCAATACAATATTAAAATAACAATCACAACATCTTAAAATTCCTAGGTTTAAAATTCCTCTGGGTAGGCCTGCCGGAAGAGACTAGTCTTTATGGCTGTCTTAAACTCAGAGAGAGCATTAAGCTGTCGAATCTCCTCCGGCAGCCCATTCCACAGTCTGGGGGCAGCAGGAGAAAAGGTCCTCTGGGTAACAGTTGCCAGCCTAGTTGTGGCTGACTAGAGGTGTGTGTGTGTGTGTGTGTGTGTGTGTGTGTGTGTGTGTGTGAGAGAGAGAGAGAGAGAGAGAGAGAGAGAGAGAGAGAGAGAGAGATCAACACAGCTGCCTGCATTTTATTTATTTATTTGCAAAATTTGTCTACTGCTCCATATCTGAAACAGATTAAAACACCATTATTATACTAAAAACAACAACAACAACAACAACAACACAGAATGCCAATAAAAACCATGGCTGTCAGTCAAGGAATGCTTCCTTGAATAAGACTGTTTTCAGGAGGTGACAGAAACAATACAGTGTTGGTGCCTGCCTATCCTCCAGAAGCAGGGAGATCTACAGAAAGGGGGCCACCACACTAAAGGCCCTTTTTGTGGTGGACTCCAGCCGGGCCATAGATCCACATGGAACCACCAGGAGCATGCCTTCTGACAACCTCAGTGACTGGGCAGTTTGGTAAGGGCGAAGGCGCTCTCTTGGGTACCCTGGTCCCAAGTTGTTTAGGGCTTTGTATACAGGTACTACAGCCTTAAACCTGGCCCAGTAGCCAATAGGCAGCCAGTGCAGTTCCCTCAGCAGAGGAGTTACATGCTGAAAAGGGACAGCTCCTGACAGCAGCCGAACTGCTGCGTTCTGCACTAGCTCCAGCTTCCAGAACATCTTTAAGGGCAGCCCCACATAGAGTGAATTGCAGTAATCCAGCCTTGAGGTTATGAACAGATTTGGGACTCTCCTTGGCGGGGGTGGTTATTTCAGCTGTCACGATGAGTGCCTGCACTTCAGAATTGACTACTGGTGGGCAGTCTTAGGTGTTTTGTGGCCCAGGCCATAGCTAGACCTAAGGTTTATCCGTGGATCATCCAGGGGTCAAACCTGTTCATCTAGGTGACACACAGGGGATCCAGTGCTCAGGCAGGGGCAAACCCTGGATGATCCCAGGATAAACCTTAGGTCTAGCTGTGGCCCCAGTTTCCAAAGCCCTGCTCTCAAGGAGCGAAGGCATCATTTGCAAGTTGAGTTGCTGTCAACTGGTCCATCTCTTCTTAGAAGTCTTCCAAGGGTTGCACGGCAACTAGCCTTAGGTGCTCAAGGATGTCCTTGTTGGGTCCCTCTGGTCCAACGCCATCCTCAGAGTGGTCCAGGAACTTGATCAAGATACCATTACGGAAGAATCTGAATGCAGGCAAAGCCCATCGCATCCCTCATTAAGGCAAAAGCTCCTGGCTGCCTCCATGTGCTTTCCCAGCAAGGAGCCATTTAATAATGTTGTCTTGGCGACGTGTCGTATTCATCATGCATCTGGTCCCCATGACGATCCTTGTTGCCGAAGCATCATTAGAGACACAGCCTCCCCTCTACACACACACACACACACACACACACACACACACACACACACACACCATGCGGCCATGTGGGAAGAGACTGAAGATATTTTAAATTCAAGGAATGTTAACATCCCTTTTACCTGAACAAACTCAAAGGCTTATCAAGAAGCGCAAGAAAAGCACTGAATGGAGACACCCGACAGACGGGAAGACTCATCTCCCTGGGCTTATCGTGGCCATAAAGGGCTTTGGACTAAAGAAACCTCAGAGAAGACTGACAAGCGCAGACAGATCAACACTGGGCCCCAAATCAATTTTGCAGCGATCGTGAATGTACACAAAGCAGTGAGAAGAGAGTCGAGCAGAAATCAATGTGAAAGGTAGGCTGGGATTTGTTCAAAGGCCTACAAAAGAGACGCTCAGGAGGATGTCTTTATAAATTGGATAGAAGAAGGAAGCTGGCACGTGGTCGGCATGATCCAGGGTGGCAATGGTGGAGTGGCTGGAGCAGCGTTCCACAAACCGGTGGCCCAACACATCTAGAGGGCATTAAATTGGAGCAGGCTGGGCTTACAGCAGGAAGACCCAGGTTCAAACCCATGCCTACAGATAAAACCATCAGGGTGACCTTTGGCTAGCCATGCTCTCTCTTTCCTTTGCTCTTCTTCCCATAACCCACCTCACAGGGTTGTTGCACAGATAAAAGATGGGATGATGTAGGAGGAAAAAACTGGTTGTGTACTAGGGGAGGGGAAGAAAGGAATGGAGAGCCCACAAGTCCAAGTCTTACAAGGCATGTTCTTATAGTGCTAAATTATGGTTTAGTGTTATTTCCAAATTAAGCCTGAGCAGGAGGCAATGTGTCCAAATGGAGACGTTTTGCCTCCCTCTCAGGGGCTTAGGAGCAACATACATACCCATATCTCTGAGTTGTAGCTTTGCTATAAAGGTGGGAAAATGTTCTACTGTTAGCTAGGGAGGTTGTGGGCTCTCCCACACTAGGGGCCTTCAAGAGGCAGCTGGACAACCATCTGTCAGGGATGCTTTAGGGTGGGTTCCTGCATTGAGCAGGGGGTTGGACTCGATGGCCTTGTAGGCCCCTTCCAACTCTGCTATTCTATGATTCTATAGGTTGCAGTCCAACATAGAGGCTGTTCACACATCATGCTAACCCACACTTAGTGGTTGAGTGTGGGTTGTTGTAGAACTGTAGGTTGTTCATTGAACTGTGGGTTAGTGTGTTGTCTGAACCCAGGACATTTTTCACAGGGTGGTTCCATTGCAGCTTGTTAACCACCCTGAACAACCCAATCACAAACCATAGCTTCTCAAGGTGGCTTGTTTGAGAAAAACAAGCCACACTGCATGGTTAACAAGCCACCCTGAGGAAAAAATGTCCTGGGTTCAGACAACAACCCACAGTCATCCACTGAGTGCGGGTTAGCATACTGTACAAACTAGAAATATTCTTACCTGGGATTAAATCCCATTGAACTAAGTGAGACTTACTTCTGAAAAGGCATTCCTAGGTTGTGCTGTGTTAAATAAATGTCTTTTCCACCCAGGCTTTGAAGGCAAGCTCTTCAGAACTTCGTGTCAGTTTCTTTGTGCCATCATTTTAGATTCAGTCCTCTTCTTCCCTTCCTCCAAGTAGTTTCTGAAGGTTATGAGAAGGGAGACATACTGGGAGTCCCCCCCTCCCTCCTGCAGTATTCTAGGTTGTAGAGATCAGAGAAAATATTCCCTTTAATCCTTGGATTACACAGAGTTGTTCTATTGGATGTGATTGAACTTCTCCTGGAAGTTTAGAAAAGTCCTTTGAAGCTATTTGAATTCCAAAATGTCAGATTCTTTACTTGGCAAGCTCAGAGCTTATATGGTGGTATTAGCAGAATAGCTTTGATTCGATATCATCAGTCAAGTTTACTAAATGACACAGTGGTGGGTTCCCCCCCCCCTCTCTTTTAACATGTCCGCCTGCCGAATATTTCCATATTCTCAATAAAGTACCGGCTGCATCTTTATTGATTGACTGACAGTCTCCTCTTTTTCTTAAGAAGCAGAATTAAGGATTAGGAAGGTTCTTTTGACAGCTGTTAAATGATCCTCCGGCGAATGCCCTGTCCTTGTCAATTAAAGTGGAAGGCATATTTTATGTATGATGTCATATGGAACAGACTATGATCGGAAGGCAAATTATGCCGGAACGTGGCTGAAGCCAGGCAGAACTTAATCCGGTCAGTGTCCGCAAGCGAGACAAGGTTGGTGTCCCCATGAAGGCCATCTGAAGTTCCATCATAGCAGTGTGTTCTCCAGTTTTTGAGGGCCCTCGGGTAAGACTTGTGCTACCTCCAATATCAGAGGCAGTATACCTATGTACACCAGTTGCTGGGGAACATGGGCAGGGGCGTGCTATTGCATTCATGTCCTGCTTGTGGGTTCTTGGTTGAGGGCTGGCTGGCCATTGTGTGAACAGAATGCTGGACTAGATGGACCCTTGGTCTGATCCAGCAGGGCTCTTGTTTTGTTCTTAAGACAACCACAGCGAGTCCCCTCTCTCAGTGAGACTAACTTCTCACCACCACTGTCACCATCTGATATTTTTCCTTCTCTTTTTTTATCATTGGTGCCACTTGCTTGCTTGACAGGCAAAGAGCAGTGAGATCTAGTGCTTCTCCTTTTCAACTACCACCATTCTCTGGGCCAGAGTGAGAAGCAGGTGAACAAGCAGACTGCAAAGGTGAAGATGAGGAGCAACTGCAGGGGGCTCTTGTCTGTGGGCCCCTGCTGGGGTGCGGGCCCTCAGGATGTGCCCCACCATGCTGACCCTTGATGCCAGCCCTGGTAATTAGATAGATATAAATGCAAGAGAAAGTAATGTCCAGCACCCCTCCATTTTCAGAGATAGTCCTGATTTGAACTGAATAAGTACACAATACACTGGGAAGCTGTCCTGTGGGGCTGTGCACCACTTCGGATCCGAATCCCAAATCCGAAGTGAATCGGGGTGATCCAGACCTCTCTAAAACAGAACTGAAGCGAATCAGGAGAGGTCCAAATTGACCCGAAGTGAATCAGGCCTGATTCAGAAGGTCCAAATCGGGGTCCAAAGCAAATCAGGCAGTCCGTGCACAGCCCTACTGTCCTGTATGAATGGGATCATGTTCCTTTCAAAGATACTGATGCAGCAGTAAGTTTCTGACAGATTGTGTCCAAGTTTTGTTAAGCTGTCCCACACTCTTACATTACCATTGGCAAAGTTTCTGATTCTTAGTATATGTCCTTGGTGGCTGGAATTTCCAACATTGATGGCTGTTGATGGCCGGTGGCAACTAGGTAATGGGCGTAACCCCTTCCAATCCTTGGATAAGGGCCAAATGAACACTCTGGCAGAATTTTGAGGTTGACACCAGGGAGGCAAGAAGGAACAATCTGGATTCTTTCTTCTGGAAGAAAAGTGACTTAGACTAGTACTGTCTATTCCCCTTCCTTTTTTCTTTTTAATATTTTAAAGATTGAAGCTCACAGTTTGCAGTGCCTCACTACTATTCCAGAATCTCTTTCATTCTTCTTTGTCTCTGGTCCAATTTTTATGTCAAGTTTGTTTGTGCTTTTTCATTTTCAGTACCAATTGTACCATGACTTCTGCCTAAATAGGATGTCATTTACTAAAAGAGCTGCTAAACAATAGTTCCAAAAGTAAATCCCACCACAGTAGCATTTTTCCTGTCTTCTAATCACATTTCCTTATCTCTGTTCATTTCATTCTATTTATTACATTTCATATCACCCAATAGCTGAAGCTCTCTGGGCAGTTTGCAAAAATTAAAAGCCATTCAAAAAAATACAATACAATACTCCAAGTGTAAAAAAAACATTTAGATACTACATGTAGGCCCTGTTCAGAAGACACCTTAAACCATGGCTTTAACTAAGGTGAATAAGGCAAAAAGCCTTTTCCACAGTGATTGAAGCCATGGTTTAAGGTGTCTTCGGAATGGGTCCATAGAGAGACAGCACAGACACACAAGGCCAGTTCAGATGATACTTCAGGCTCTGTGGTTAGTGAAATTGTGGTTCTCTGGGGTTAGCACTAACCAGAAGCCATTCTGTCACACACAACACTTTAAGCCATGGTTAGAGCTGCTAACACTGCTGCAGATGGTCTGACTGTGGTTAGTGAGTGAGCAGGGTTTAGCAAAACGCATTGCACAGGACACCTTAAAACCTTCTGCTTAACCCAAAGCCTTAAGCAGCAGGGTTGAAGGTGTCTTCTGAACAGGCCCACAAATGTCTAAACAATTTTAAAGAATCAGCTATACGAAAAGTGCAGGAATGGATTTAAATTTCATCAGATGCTGCCAAATGCCTGAGATGGGGCTTAACCTGGCACCAAAAAGATAATGTTGGCTTTCAGCTTGTCTCAGCAAAAAGGTCCTCTTCCTTGTTGCCACCTTCTGAGCCTCCCTTGGAGGAGGTACCTGAAGAAGAACCTGTGGCCAGATCTACATCAAGCAAGATGTAGCGGTATGAAAGCAGTATGAAAGCGGTACATGGTATGTGTCAATGGGCCCCAACAGTTGTCAGTGCACTTCAACACCACTATAAAGCAGTAGTGTGGCTCCTGCCTTTAAATACCACTTGCACACCACTTTCATAGTGCACTATCCTGCTTGGTGTAAATTAGGCCTTAGATGTTGGTTCACGAGATGTTAAGATGAGCTCCGGAATCTCACGGGTGCTTGTCAGAACAGTTTGAGGTACTGAGTGAGGATGGACCAATTGAATTCTGGACCCTCTTCAGCAATGATGCAGAAGTTTATCTTGAATGTAATCCTGGACTGATCCAATTGCAAAAACAATACTGTTACATGGCTAATTACTTTAAAATTGTCTAACAGATGACTTGATAGTAACCGGCTGGAAAGCTCTTGTGGACTGGAGGGCATAACTTTAAAACAAGTTGCATATCCATAAACATATAAAATCCACAAAATGATATTTTAAAGGCAACTGCTGTACAGTTTCAGGTGTTCAAAGGGAAAGGAGAAGACTATCAGTGGCTACTAGCCCTGATGGTTGTGTGCTATCTCCAGTATTCAAGGCAGAAACCCTGTGTGCACCAGTTGCTGGGGAACATGGGTGGGAGGGTGCTGTTGCACCATGTCCTGCTTTGTTGGTCCCTGGTCAACAGCTGGTTGGCTACGGTGTGAACAGAGTACTGGACCAAATGGACCCTTGGTCTGATCCAACAGGACTCTTCTTATGATCTACCACCACTTGCTCCACCTGTGCCTCAATCAGAAGGAAACATCAGCAAGCAGAAGGTGTGGAGGATGCTGTCTCATATGCTTCACCTTGCCTTAAATTGCCATTCTGACTGGGTGATTAGCAAATGCCTATCTTTTTACTCTTTATTGATTAATCCAGCTTAACTGTCACCCAAATTTGGTCCTTGCCACAATGAATGTAGATTAGACTGCTGACTGTGTCCCTGGGTAGGCACACACTGAAGGTATAAAAATAATAATATTATTTCACTGGTCTTAATCACCCTAATTGTAAATATAAAAGGTGGATGAAATCCATTGAGTGGGAACTGATCTAAGTGAAACGACCTTCAGCACACTCTTTACGGCAAATGGACACATGGAATTTTGGCTGAAGAAAAGGAGTCTGTCATTTCATAGGTGCCTTGATTTAGAGTCCTCTGGTGGGTTGCTAGAAGGCTACGATTCAACATGAAGGAGGATAAATGAGTTCCAAAATTGCAGTGGGCAACGTGTCATCCGTACGTGTTCCAAAACCAGAAGACAAATTATAGCCGATAAAACCTTTCCTAAACCTCAAACTATTTAGACAAGCGTGTTTAGCGCTGAGTAGCTGTTTAGAAACTGAACTACAGTGTGGGACGTGATACCCACAGTTCAAATCTCACCTCTACCAGAAATCCATTGGCATGGTTTGCACATAACACTGAAATACGGTTTAGTGTTAACACTCAGGAACTTCTCAGCCCAGATGCTCCCTACTCCCCCTCCAGCGGGGGGGAAAGCTTCCATAAAGAGATTGGAAGCTTTTCCTACTATTTTCATGACTACTCATTATAGTCAAAACTTGTGCCATTTCAGGCTGTGGGTTTCTGTTGATGCTCTGCCCTATAGCCTGAGTTCTGCTATGGGGCAGATCTTTGGCATGGGTCAAGTTAGGGTGGGTTACTCAGGGAAGCAAGACAGGGAGCCTGTTCAGACATCATGCTAAGATCACTGAGGGGAGACATGACAGCACTCTTCAAATACTTGTCACACAGAGGAGGGCCAGGATCTCTTCTCGATCCTCCCAGAGTGCAGGACACGGAATAACGGGCTCAAGTTAAAGGAAGCTGGATTCCAGCTGGACAACAGGAAAAACTTCCTGACTGTTAGAGCAGCGCGACAATGGAATCAGTTACCTAGGGAGGTTGTGGGCTCTCCCACACTAGAGGCCTTCAAGAGGCAGCTGGACAACCATCTGTCAGGGATGCTTTAGGGTGGATTCCTGCATTGAGCAGGAGGTTGGGCTAGATGGCCTTGTAGGCCCCTTCCTACTCTGCTATTCTATGATTCTATGACACCACAGATAAGGGGGTTGGCCTAACTATGGTGACTTAGGGCTTTGCTAGACCTGCCTTAAACTCCAGGCGTGTGGAGGGGCGAGCCCACGCTGCAGCTAGCATGGGCTTTCGGTTTAATCCACATGTCAGATGCGACGGGCTAAAGGAAAGCCCCGTCGTGTCTGTCATTTTTTTTTTATTTTTAAAGGGCCGGGTGCACAGGAGCGCCAAAGGTAAGGTGTTTTTTGTTTTTTTAAAAGGTTTCCCCGCTCCCCCTTGGCCACGATCTCCCCCCCCCCGGCCATGATCTCTCCCCCTGCCCCATGCGTGGCTTCTCCTGGCTATGCGCGAGTAAGCCGTAGAGCTGGGAAAAGCTGTGGAATGGGCTAGACCTTCCGCGGTCCCAGGCTCAGCCCGGGACTGTAGAAATACCGGGCTACAAGTGGAGCCTATTACCCCGGGGCAAGGGGGGGTTGACCCCTGCTTGAACCCGGGATCCCCTGTGCGTCATCTGGATGCACAGGGGCAATCCCGGGTATCAACCTGGGTTAACCCCTCATCTAGCAACAAGGATTGTATAAGAAAACCGCCACAACCACGGTTAAGGAACCACCCTGGCTAACCATTCTGCTGCAGAAGGGACCTCGGTGGTGGCTTACCATGATGTGTAGCCGACTCCAGGATGTTTCTAGGCTGGAACCATAGAGTCCACCGGCAAGAGCAATCACCACTTCCAGTAATCTCTGCCACTCTTGCCATCACGGAGTTTCTCTATGGTCACGTGGCCATATTTATTTTACCTTTTTGTATTTTTGAAATGGAGAGGCCCCAGATAGCCCCTTCATGCCACAGAAGGAGCCACATGGAGTAACCACATGGAGGTATGAGCCCTAACAACAGAGGGTGGGTGGCTAGAGGAGCCACACAGCACCTCGTGGTTCCACGGTTGTGGGGTGGGCCCACTTGCAACACCTTCAATTGGGCCTGGTAGCGCTTTAATCTAGCAGCAGTTCTGCAGCAGCTGCAGCTTCTGGACCACCTCCCAAATCAAACTCCTCCTCAGATCTACCTTACAGAGTTGTTGTAACGATTACAAAGATATTGTATGTGAAGAGTTTTGACCCTTTAAAAATGTACCATAGAATTTCTATCCATTCTTAGCTTGTACATAATTCTACTTTGCCTTGAAATCTTCTGGCAAATTAGCACTGAATGTGGAACATATCGAAGTATGGGGCTGAGGGAGGAAATGTTTTAAAAATATTTAGCGAGGATTAAGCCGAGTCTGAGCATATGCTTCTGTTAATTGGTAATCCTTTTAAGGAGATTAAAATGAATGCAAGGAATTGCATTCCTTTATTAACTGTTGTGCAAATAATTCTTCACCTGGGGATTTTGTGCAGGGCAGGCACCCCTTAAGAACATGGCTATTAAGTACAGGGTTATAAAAGAAAAAGAAAAAGGAAGCGTTATTAGTGTTATTTTCATTTAAATCCTATTGGTGGTCTGTAGTTAACACTTTTCACAGTTTTTTCCCTACCATACTGAAGGCAGGCTAATGTACTATTAGAGAAATGTAGGAGGATAGACCCTGGTATGTATCTCATATCAGAGCATTGTTAAACAGAAAAAGAGATCAGAGCTTAGGCTAAAAGAAAATCCATAGGATTCAAGCACAGAAATTAGGGCTGTGCATGGACACCCCCCCCCCCCCCCCACGATCCGCTTCTCATCCAGATCTGCAACTTCCAGATCAGGTCTGCTCCTTTCCGCAGCAATCCGCCTATGGTCCGCTCCACTCCGTTGCGGAGCGCCGGATCCAAATCGACTTGCATTGAAATTCATATACCTATAACTTTTTTTCTGTTAATGTTACAAACCTCAAAATAGGCACCATGAGAGATTATCCATGTATCTGCATTCCTGCCCAGTTGGAAGCAAATCTGAGCATCCCCTGATTGTGGGGGAAATTTTGAAAATCCTACATCTCATTTTCAGAAATGCGATTTACTCCAACATTTTTACAGATACAAACTTGGAAGTGGGCATCTCACAGATGCCATCTAGATCCACATTCACAGCAAGTTTCAAGCAAATCCGAGCATGCCCTGATTTTTGGTGATTTTTTTTTTCAAGCATCATCCTCTAACCCCCATTCACACCCCTTTCTAGAACTCTGTCAGTTTTGACGTTAGAAACCTCAAAATTGGCACCATGAGAGCTTATCCATGTATCCACATTCATGCCCAATTGGAAGGAAATCCAAGCTTCCAGTGATTTTTGGGGAATATATGAAAAATCCCCCACAAAGGACAGTATGCTCATAAGGAAACCATACCTGCCCATAGGGATCCATTGCAAAGCGCTTGCCCATAGCAATCAGTAGCACAGATGATTTGGGGAATCAAGATTTTTTCTAAATAAGGATCTTCATCTCAGGTGAAACACTTCTCAAAATGCACGCGCACACACACACACACACACACACACACACAAGAAACCTTAAACATGATGAATGTGCAATGCAGCTGCCTTTTATAACACGGAAGGATACCCTGAGTCAAAGCAAGACATGCACAAACCATCCCTGCGAGGCAGGCACAGAGGAAGACAGGCAGCATGCCCCTTTAGCACTGGGAGCAAGCATGCCGGAGGCTTGTGGGGTTGAACCACAAAGCCCATCATCTAGTACATCTCCCGGGCACCAGGAGGGCAGAGAGGCAGGCAGAGATGTATGACTATGCCATAGATCTATGGGGAAGTAAGTCCCAGCAGATACCCCACAACAACAGCACCCAGGCGGAGGCGGGAAGGCAGGCATGCAGCAGACATTTCTGGGGGCAGAAGGAAGTGAGCCAAGAATTGTTTCAAAGCCAGTAATGTAAACCATCCCTGTGAGGCGGGAACAGCACAGAGAGATGCCTTTTCTTTTGCATCCCATAACTAGGGGGCTAGGAGGATAAGAGTAAAGCTTTTAGATCCTAGTTTTAGAGTGACTGCACTGTGATCACAGCCATTATTAAACAACAATAATAATCAGAATGTTAATAATTGCAGTACTAATATTAATAGTAATAACAATAACAACAACAACAACAACAACAACAACAACAACAACAACAACAAGGAGTTGAACCACAATGAAAACCTGCCTGACTTCACTGAAGAGGGAAAGCCAGGAGAGCTTGGGCTATGGGATGTATAATAAATGTAATAAATAAATAAACACAGGAGGGGTGGAATTAAAAGCAGCAGTGTTGCTGAATCACAACAAGAATATTTTTTTAAAAAAAGGCTATGTCTGTCTTTTACCAGTAAGAGGAAAGTTGATGTGCCCAGTGGGAGGGGAAATTGTGCCAATTTGACGGGTCCTATCTAGGTACCAGTCTTTCAGAAGCTACCGCACACTTCAACTCATGATTGCTTCTCCAATGGCTAACTTTTGAAGGGTTCTGAGGACCCTCCAAGGGCAGGAGTGCACTGAGAACGTCCACATGCTCTAGGGGACCTCAACCCCTTGCACCACATCTATTCATTTGTTCACCATGGTTAGGGTGGGTAGCAGTGCTGTGTTTCCTATCTGTTATTTATTTGCTTAGTATATGATTTAAGGTTGTGTTTGTGCATTTGGTAGGGCTACTGTTTCAAAAAACACTGGGAAAAGTCCATTCAGAGACTAAGAAAGAAAAGTTTCCCAGTATCCCAAGTTACTAAGTATCCCGTTTTGCTTATCCCCCCCACTTCAACTTTGGGTTTGGAGGATGCTTCATCAGGTGATCATGACTGGGAGTTGAATCTGCCTCTCATCGCTTCAAAAAAAGTTACCCCTCCCGCTTTTTTTATGCATTTTTTAAAAAATTATAGCAAGCAAACCGCCGCACGAAAACTGCTGAAAATAGGCACAAATGACCCCCACCCATGACTCTCTAAGCACATTCAGTTTCAATGATGTAGCTTGAAAAACAAAAAAGTTATATGCTAATCTTTTCCGCAATGCAATCCTATGTGGAAAATATCCAAAATGGTGGGCGGAGCGCTCCACATAAAAGCGAATTATTCGCTTTTGGTCGCTTCTCTTCGCCATGCTTCACTAGCCACCCAATCCGCTTTTCCTCCGCCTGTAACAGAAGCGAATCAGGCCACTCTGCTATCGCTTCTAAGAACCGAAGAGAAGCGGAGCACAGCCCTAACAGAAATCCCCAAGCCATGACTACATTAGGAGGCTAACATGATTTATGGTCAACATAAGAGAAGTAATATAACATTGGACTGTAATATCCATAGGAATGCTCATAATGGATTAAATTTTCAGGCAGTGTTCATTTGCCCTCTCTAGTGTCCGGGCTGATCTGACTATGCAATAAAGCGGCATCTGCATTAGACTGGTTAAGCAACTAGGAACCATTTGGCTGAGGAAGAAACCAAAAGAGGGCACCAATATAAGTTATCTAAGGTAGCTAAACAGCACTTTACTGAGATTGGCAAACACCCAATGCCATATCCCCCTGACCTGTAACCAGTGCAAGAGACTGCTGAGTTAGAATTCATCAACAGAGGCTTGAATCAAGATAAGGGGTTTTTATCACACTCATTGGCTTACCTAAGACGTTTGTTATCAGCAACAGCTGCACTGTAATTGACCACTATTGTGAACAGTGGTCGTCAACAGTACTTTTCTCGTGATTCCAAGCCCTCCCACCAAGATGGTGTGCACCCAGGGAACTTTATTTTGGTTTTTTTTTATTTTCAAAGGTGAACATTTATTAAATACTCAGTCATAAAAGACATTGTTTTTATTCATTTATTTATTAAGCAGTGTAGGCACTGATGCCCTACTCAGCATTTGGCTTGCCTGACCAGGGTGGGTGTGTTGCAGGTGGGGCATTAGTGGGGTTTTGTGGTGACACTGGCTGGAGAAGGGGCTTATGAGACAATGTTAGCTTTCGGGGCCCTGCTCCTGGCAAAGAAGGTCCCGGCAGAGCGATTCCTTTTCACTCCTGCTGCAGGGAGCAATGGTGCACTGTTGGGGGGGCAGTGGCAGTGAAGCAGCCAGAGGGCAGCCGGAGGACCATTCCCGCTGCATCTGGATCTCCCTCTGGATTCCTACTTAATGGCCCCCCTCAAGTTGGCACTTATTGCTTGAGACATTAGGGTGTGCCTAGGCACACCCAGCACACCCCTTGCACATGCCTATGAAACCGGGAACTGCCCTCTGAAAGCCTTCCAAATAGGGGACATCATCAAATAGAGGATTGTCCTCTGACAGCAGAAATAGGGGACTCTTTGCTGTAGAGTAGGACACATGGCCACCCTAAATACACCATAAAATAATAAATCATAAAGTAAACAACAAATATCAATAGCTTCTCTACTATCAGATTTACCAATCTCTCCGATTAGACACCATTAATGACCCGGATAAACATGAGAGTTTGCACCTGTTCCTGGAGCAAACACTGTAAAAATAGGTACGAGCCAAGAGCTATAAGGGAGGGAATGTCTCTGGTGAAACACCACCACCACCAAAAAGGCCCTATCTTGGATAGTCACCCACCTCACTTCCATGGGCCTAGCTATCCATAGCCAGGCCTTTGATGCCAGTTCATGTAGGAGTGGGTGGACCATTGGATACTCCAAACAGGTCCTTAGTAGCTTTCTTCACAAAGAAAGAAATATATTTACACTACCCATAAGTGTGCATTAGCTGGGATTTGGGATTTGCTTCCAATTCCTGTAGTCTTTTGAAAAGCATTGTCCAAATGAAAAGCCAAAAGAAAACGTGATAAAACATCCTCTCCAAATACCTCTCCACAGATTCTTCAGGATGTATGTCTAATCAGTGCATTAATTTATATGAACAATGGCAAAAACCTTATTTCTTTTATCAAGTCATCCTGTGCGAGTTACCATGACGGCAAGCACAATGGGCACTTATCCGGAGAGACATCGTCTTGCATAAATATGACTCCCTTGTGCTGAGAGGCGGTAATTATACCGACTTGATTTGCAGCTGCAGATGGAGATACAACAAGACCTGGGTGCTTGACCAAGAGATAGATCATTCTATTAAGAACCAAGGTCTACCAACTTAACCTGCTTGTGTTTTCTGACTGATTTTGCTCAAGATCTTGGTTGTCATCTTTTGCTTGTCTGTGGTAGTTTGATGCCTTTTCTTTCTGGATAGACCCATTGGTCCTGTTCAGATAACATGCTGAGCCATGTTTAGGCTGCTACCCATCATCATCATCATCATCATCATCATCATCATCATCATCATCTCTATAGCGTGCATAGACTAAGCTCTCTGGACAGTTTGCAAAAGATTAAAACATTAAACCATGGTTAGGAATGGTTCATACAACACACTAAGTCATGCTTCACATGACACATTAAGCCATAATGGGCCTGTTCAGACAACACGCTAAGCCATAGTTAGGTCACTAACCCTTCTGCAGCATATGGTTAGTGAGCATGTTTAGACCGTCATTATGTAGCCACCATGGTTAGGAATGGTTCACTCGACACGATAAGTCATGGTTCACATGACACACTAAGCCATAATGCTTAGCTCAAAGTGCTGAACCACTATGGCTTAGCAAGTTGTCTGAACAGGGACAAAGTTTAGCTCTAAATGTTTTACCACCATGGCTTAGCCTGTGAACTGAACAGGGTCTTTCATTATTAAGAAATGGGCTCCTCCATTCACTTATATGGGATGTGATGATACAAAGGTTCCACAAGCATGTGATTTTCCTTCCACATTCACATTCTGGGGTGGTTTTCTGACTTCAAATCTTCCCCTGCATGTAATTCTTGAGCTAAATACTAGGGATGTGCTCCGCTTCTAATCGGACCGGAGAAGCAGTAGCGGAGCGGGGGGCTTCGCCTGCCTTTAAGGCGGAGGCGAAGAGGATTGGGGGGCCGGCGAAGCGTGGCGAAGAGGATCGAGGTGAAGGCGGATCCTTCGCCTCGATCCGGAGCTCCGCCGGAAAGGTAAGTGGGGTTTACCGGGCCCTGCCGCTGTCGCCCATGCGGTGACGTCAGCAGGGCCCGGTAACGCCCCCCGCCCTCCTCTCCCTTACCTGCCTCTGTCCGCGGTCCGTCAGCGTCTCCAATTGAGCCCATGGTTCCAGCAGGAAGTCTGGGCCGCACGGCCCAGACTTCCTGGTGGAACCACGGGCTCAATTGAAGACGGCGACGAACCACGGACGGAGGCAGGTAAGGCCCCCCTCCTCCTTACCGGGCTCTGCCACCGGATAGCGGCAGGGCCCGGTAACCCCCCCTATGGGGGGGGACCGGAGCTCCGATCCGGATCCGGAGCTCCGAGCGGAGCGGAGTGGGCACAGGCGGAGTGGGGGCGGGGCAGAGCGGGCCGATCCAAAAATGGCGGATCTTAAAGTGAAGCGGAGTGGGGGGTCCGTGCACACCCCTACTAAATACTCCCCCAAATGCTTTCCCACCCCTCTCCCATATCGGTTTTGAAAGTGGTTCCAATGAAAGGATACATCTCATCCATCTCTAATGTGAAAAGTGCTTAGACGGGTTATTTGGGGCACCACTGTAACGTCCTAATCCTGTGATTTGGCTTACATCTGTTGTTAAGGCTGTTTCTTGTTAATGGACAGTAATGAAAATGATTCGGCAAGGAAGCCATGAGTGACTTCCTTCAGTCTCATGAATTCACCTTCTAGGAAATGGGTGCTTTGTTACTAGCTATACCCACTGTGGCAGCTGTTTTGTGAATGGTGTGCCCTCTCTGTAGCAGCCATTTTGTGAGAGTGCTCATGACACTCTCAAAATTCCAAATGTGCCCACTGACCCAAAAAGGTTGGGGATCATCTCGAGACCGTGGAAAAAGCGGGGGGGGGGGGAGGCTATGCCGATATCCCAGGAAAAGGGAGGGATCATCCTTCCCTGCTCCTGGGATGCCCTGTGCATCATCATGTGAACATACAGGGGCAATCCCCGGGATATCGGCTGGTCTAGCTATGCCCTAAGAATTTAGAAGAGCCCTGCTGGATCAGACTAAAAGGTCCATCTAGTCCAGCATTCTGTTCACACAGTGGCCAACCAGCTGCCCACAGGAAAACCAAAAGAAGGACATGAGTGCAACAGCACTGTCCCACCCATGTTCCCCAGCAATGGGTATACATAGGCATACTGTCTCTGATAAGTTTGTCTAAAGCTGCATCTGAAGCATGAAATCTTGGTGATCTTAGTATAATTAGGGTAGTAAGTAATACTCTATACTAATTAGAGAAGCAATTAGTATAGAGTGATACTGAGAGTCATATGTCAGACTTGAGTGGATAAAAAGAAGAGTAGATTTGGACTGGGTTGTTGGTTGCTGGGTCCTTGCTCTTGGGGTGTGTGCTTTATCCTCTATATTTTTGGTGGAGTTTTTGTCTAAAGGAAAGAAAGGGTCTGTGCCAGTTGTAGAAATCAAAATGATACAATAGTACACAGTGACTGTTGATTATCCGATTAATATTCTGTATTTGGTGTGATCCAAAAGTCAGAATATAATGAGATTTGATAAGATGAAATGAATCCCTATGTAATTGGTTTGTTTGATCACTGTAATTCAATGATGTCTATTATATGATATGTGGTGGGTCGGGTTCCCCCCCCCCCTGTGTGTGTATGCGTGTTTTAAAAAAAAACTGATTAAATTTCTGTGATCACTTATTTTATTGATTGATTTCTGTTCTATGTCTACAATCTGTTCTGTTTTTGTTTTTTTCATCATGTGGGGCTATAGCTTCCCGGAATAAAACATCTCGACAGATAAAAACTGAAAAATGAACAACAGAACAAATAATAATAACAACAACAACAACAACAACAACAACAACCCAGCAACAATTCAAGACTTCTGCTGCATTTCAAACCTTCAAAGAGTTTAGCTCCTCAAAACACTTGTGGCCCAGACTTCCTGGTTGAGCCACGGGCTCAATTGAAGAAGCTGAGGGACCGCGGACGGACGCAGGTAAGGCCCAGTTCCCCCTTGGTCCCTTACCGGGGTCTGCCACCGTCGCCGCATGGGCGGTGATGGCGGCAGGGCCCGGTAACCCCCCCTCCCTCCTCTCCCTTACCTGCGTCCGTCCGCAGTCCCTCGGCTTCTTCAATTGAGCCCGCGGCTCAACCAGGAAGTCTAGGCCGCACGGCCCAGAATCCTGGTTGAGCTACGGGCTCAATTGAAGAAGCCGAGGGACCGCGGACGGACGCAGGTAAGGCCCCCCTCCCCCTTGATCTCTGCAGGTAAGGGAGAGGAGGGAGGGGGCCTTACCTGGCGCCACTCCCCTCCACTGCGGAGCTCCGATTCAGAGCCGGAGCTCCGCAGCGAAGAGGAGCGGACTGTGGGCGGAGCAGAGCGGAGCAGAGCGGGCCGATCCGAAATTTTCGGATCGGCCCGCGGGGCGGAGCGGGGGGTTCGTGCACACCCCTAATTAATAGAGCCCAACTTTCCAAAGGGGGGGAATCCTCCTCATTTCCTTAGCAAGACAGAAGAGTAAAGCAAACAGAGGAAATTAGGCAGGTGTTAACATAAGGATTACACCCTTATCAGCATCAGACAGCTAGCGATGTTGATTGGTGCCTACCTCCTTAAGATTCATCTCTCTCTACAAGAAGCTTGCAGAAGCTGACCTGCTCTAAGAAACAAGAAAACGATCCTTTATACGGGCCTTTATATATTAAATAAACAGTCTATAAGACAACTGTGTAAGTTCAACACCAGACCTGATTCCTCACTATTTCTTGCTCACTACAGTCCCCAATGGATCATCAGACGTACAAAAAACTGCAGACATTGGTGTAGTAAATATGTTTCCACACTTTTTTCATCAATAATATTCTCCTCTCTCCTTCCCCATCCAACTTTCTCTCTCGGCACCTTAGCTGGTTGATTTGGCTGGAAACACGTCTTAAGCCAAATCCCAAATAATATAAAATCCAGAAGTGGAGACTTTGCCCGTCTGCTTCCTGCATGAACCACCACGTTCATAGAATAACAGGATCTCCGGTGCTGCTTTTGCGGCCACAAAAGGGTTGTTCTTGGCTTTCCACAGGGTGTCCTGAATAGAGACAGACTTCTGAATTGTGCGGATTTGGGGATTTGGATTTGGGCATTTGGATTGTCTCTATGCGCCACAGAAAAGATTGAGATTCACATTCTGTAGCTTAGGTGTGGTGTGGTGTGTGTGTCTCTATTGGTGAATGAGTGCTGGTTATGGCACAGATGTAGAAGCAGAGATTTGAGATGCAAATTGAACTGATCTGCCTCTTTGCCAGAGGTGTAAGCACAAGCCTAAATCTCAGAGGGCTTTTTTTTTTTGGTTGGGAATATATATATATATATATATATATATATATATATTTACAGCAAATGTTGAAAATCCTTCCTTAAAATAAACATAAGGAGCATAAACTATGGGGGATTTCCTGAGAGGGGCGAAGCCTGAACAGGTAACGTCAGTAAGCTCACAGCCTGGCTGGCAGAACTGCAGATCCTGAATGTATGTCCTCTTTGTTTAGTTATCTGCCCTGCAGCCGTCCCTCTGGTTAGCTATGATAAATTCTAGGGGTGTGCACAGACCCCCCGCTCTGCTTCACTTACAGATCCGCCATTTTCGGAGCAGGCCGCTCCACCCCGCCCCCACTCCGCCTGTGCCCACTCCACTCCGCTCGGAGCTCTGGATCCGGATCGGAGCTCCGGACCGAGGACGGAGGCAGGTAAGGGAGAGGAGGGCAGGGGGGTTACCGGGCCCTGCTGCCATCGCCGCCCATGCGGCGACGGCGGCAGAGCCCGGTAAGGGACCAACGGGGAGGGGGGGCCTTACCTGCCTCCATCCGCGGGTCCGTCGCCATCTTCAATTGAGCCCGTGGTTCCACCAGGAAGTCTGGGCCGCACTTCCTGCTGGAACCACGGGCTCAATTGAAGACGGCGACGGACCCGTGGACGGAGGCAGGTAAGGGAGAGGAGGGGGGGTTTACCGGGCCCTGCCGCTGTCGCTGCATGGGCGACAGCGGCAGGGCCCGGTAAACCCCACTTACCTTTCCAGCGGAGCTCCGGATCGAGGCGAAGGATCCGCCTTCACCTCGATCCTCTTCGCCATGCTCCGCCGGCCCCCCAATCCTCTTCGCCTCCGCCTTAAGGGCAGGCGAAGCCCCCCGCTCCGCTCTTGCTTCTCCGGTCCGATTAGAAGCGGAGCACATCCCTAATAAATTCGTTTTAATTCATAAAAAGAGTTTGCTGATTATTATCTTGGGCTTCAACCTGGATGGTATATTGTATAGGACTATGGATAGTGGGGTAGTGTGTAAACTATCATCATATTATAATTAAAATGTAAAAGTTTTGCTAGTACTGGTTATTTTAATAGGTGGCTTTAAGCACTCTAGGATCCATTGATGAAGGATGGTTTCCAGAAATAGAAATAGAAATAGAAATATATACATAAATGTAAACAAATAAGCCTAGCGCCCTTTCTTAGGTTTAGCTCCATGCCCACCCCCAAGAAATTGAGGAGTCTACGCCCCTGCGAAGGACTAAAAAGGACTGATTTTATCCTCTTAAGAAGAGATGGGCAGGATTATGCTCAAATGTCATTTTCTCTGCAGCTTCTCCCCATGCCAAGGGAGCCATAAATATAATGGCTACTTCGATTCTAATTTCACCATAGAAATTTCGAGTCTAATTTCATCATAGAAAGCAGCACTGCTATATCTTAGACATGCTGTAGCCAAATGGCTGGCCAGTCCCAGCCAATAAAAGTAATTGACATTCCCTTTTCTGGGTGGAATCAAAGTGAAAGGTCTTATTTTTGGAGCACAGCTTTCAAATTAGGCCAAAGGCTCCCCAAAATGGTTGTGATTCTGATGAAAACTTTGGCCAAAGGTTGTGTCAACGAAGGCTTTTTCCATCTCTCTCTCTCTCTCTCTCTCTCTCTCTCTCTCCCCTCTCTCATCAGAATGGTCTGCAGAAGAAACTACAAAAAGTAGTGGCTTGCAAAAAGAACATCAAAGGAACATGTTCCTAAAAAAAGAAAGAAAAAAGAACAGCCATTTTATCCACATTTGCCCTGAAAACTCACACTTTTTTTTTTTAACTGTTGTACTTTCTTTGGTAGCAGACGTAGTCAAACTGGAATGACACAGTGGCTTGATATGCAGAATCTCAAAATGTTTCTGTGACGGTTTGGGACTACAGAGGCAAATTAACAAGGTCAGGCATTTGAGACCTGGGGTTATTCTGTTGGGAGGGAGTATCCTACCAGTTAAGTTCCATTTCTCCAGTTAAGTTTTATTTCTTCAGGGTTCAATTCACACAGTACTTTCTGTGTCATGTTTCTCAAAAACCTCCTTCCTTTTGGGGAGATAATAACAAGGCCTGCAATGCTTTATTTAAGCAATAAACATCTCTTTCCACCTGAAGAGAGTCTATTCTCTTGGGACTTCCCCCTAGGCAAAACTATGCAAACTAAGCAAGACAGTTGTCCATTCAAGAAGAATGGAAAGCCTTTTCCCAAGACACAACTTCAGAGAGACTAGTTCTGAGGCGGCTTCTGACGTGATGCAAGCCGGGCTGACATTCTCTCGCCTTCCTTTAGCTCCACCCGTTTTAGTCTGTGGCGCATTCTAGGACTGGCTAGCCTGTCGGTGCTCTCTCCTCCGGAAGAATGTTGGCTTCCCACTGACTGTGTATTATTTGCCCTCGAGAAGATAAGCTCTGGAGAGGATTCACTCCCAGCTGGTGAAGAGCCCGTGAGAGCTTCCTCCCCCACTGGTACAGGCTGGCCTTTGTCTGGCACCGACTCCTCTACTTCAGAGTCTGATTCTGATTGATTACTTGAAACACCTTCTTCCAAATTAGGGGGAGCAGGGCTAGACATGGCATTCTGTTTTGGGGAAAGAGGGTATAAAAAGAGAGAAGAGAGCCAGCCAGAGAGAGCCGGAAAAGATGAGAGCATGAGGAAGAAGGAGGTGGAAAAGCCTAAATGCAGCTAGGGGAAAGGATTTGTATTTTTTTGTAACTTTTATTTTCTTTTAATGCCCTTGTATCACTCAGCTCTATTGACTAAATGTCTTTATTTATAATTTGGTTGTTTAAATATTCTAGTAAAGTGACTTGAGTGTCACTCACCCGATGTCTACAGCCTAAACCCCATGTTATTGGGAAGGGGAAGGAAGGAAGATGGGACTCTTAAGGAGGCAAGAGATCCTTAAAGTGTTACTTTGCCGTCAACTTTTTGCAACAAACTGGCAATTTGGGATAGGGGTGGGTGGTGCCCCATGGACTACATTGTACCCCATGAACTGCAGCCCGTAGCGTGGTGGTTCAGGAAGCAAAACTGCCCCCCCAAATACTTCTGCAGTTGCCCACCCATGTATTAAGGGGAAAATCTTGCAAAAACCAAGTGCGTTATTAGGCAACCTCACGTACAGAAATGCATATATTAACAGAAATGTGCCAAAAAATGCATATTAATTTTTGTATGGACTTTTAACACACACACACACACACACACACACACACACACCTCCAAACACACAAATTGATGTGGAAATGGGTCCTTGACAGTATCAGATTTTTTCCAATTTCCTGACTTTGTGCAAATTCACCCTTGCAAAAATTTGCACTTGTGAAAATGTGCAAATCCTCATGAAAATGTGCAAACCCCCCATGCGCAAATCCCCCCAAAATGCACATTTTCATGTGGAAAATGCGTATTTCTGCCCATTTTTTAAACATATTTTTCTATGACTAAATTCATGTAAAGGTAAAAAACAATAAAAACAGGGAATCCATAGGACTCGGTAAAAACCAGTCTGCTGCAGAATCTACAGGGCAGATTTATAGAAATCTAAACTCATTTGATTTCGTTGCAGATGTCTTTGACATCCCTAAGTGCAACTTGATCAAGAACAGGAAAATACTAGGGGTGTGCTCCGCTTCTCTTCAGTTCAGAGAAGCAGGAGTGAGGCGACCTAATTCGCCTCCGGAAAAGGTGGAGGCGAAGAGAGTCAGGGGGGCTGCGGATCGAGGCGAAGAGGATCGCCTCAATCCGGAGCTTCGCCTGAAGGTAAGTGGGGGGGAGGGGGACTAATCTGGCGCTGCCGGCGCCGCCATCCATGCGGCGGTGGCGGCAGAAGCACCAGGTAAGGGAGCAGGGAGGAGGGACGCTTACCTTCCTCCGTCGCAGGCTTCAATTGAGGCCCCGGTTGAAGCCGGAAGTGAAGGCCGAGACCTCTTCTGGCTTCAACCAGGGCCTCAATTGAATCCCGCGATGGAGGAAGGTAAGGGGCGGGGGCTGGGGCGGGGGCTGGGGTGGGGGCCTGGCCTACCTGGCGCTGCTGGCGCCGCCATCCATGCGGTGGCGGCGGCGCCAGGTAAGGGAGCAGGGAGGAGGGATGCTTACCTTCCTCTGTCGCCGGCTTCAATTGAGGCCCCGGTTGAAGCCGGAAGTGAAGGCCGAGGCCTCTTCCGGCTTCAACCGGGGCCTCAATTGAATCCCGCGACAGAGGAAGGAAAGGGGGCGGGGTGGGTGGGTGGCTTATCTTCCGCCGCTGCCACCACCGTCCATATAGTGACGGCAGTGAAGCCGGATTTCGCTCCGCAGAGCGGAGCGGGAGATGGGCGGAGTGGCGCGAAGAGGATCAGGCCACGAAGCGGATTGGGGGGTCCGTGCACACCCCTAGAAAATACCCAGTGCCTGGAACCTGAGATCTGCTTATCTAGAGTTTCTGTCTTACCCCAGATTGAGCTTCAATTTCTTGGTACTCATTCAGCTTACCATAGTTTCAGACACTGATACAGAACCTGCACCACTACACCCGATTCTCATGTAACCAGGAAATAGAGCATATTGATGGCACCTTGATCCAAATACCTTGTTGACTGCTCCCAACAGTTTCATATAGACAATAAATAGCATTGGGGGAAAGATGGCACCCTGCAGCAATCCATAGCATAACTGCCAGGAGACCACGGGCATGTCTAGATGAGTGTTTATCATGGGGATTGTCCCGGGATCTTCCCTGTGCATCCACATGACGCACAGGGGATTCTGGGGGGGAGGGAGGTATGATCCCTCCCTTTCCCCAAGATAAGGTGAACCACTTTTATCCCAACTTTTCCCATGGTCTCAGGATGATCCTGAGACCACGGGAGGTGTGGGCCACCATCCCGGTTTCATCCCAGCTCCTCACGAGTAACCGCGAGGAGCCGGGAACCGGGCATGGGGTACGGAGCTCCTCAGGATGGATGGGATTGGGGAGCGGGACAGGTTTTTTATATTAAAAATACCATTTTTGCTAGAGTGCTCCTGTGCTCATTTTAAATAAATAAATGGCGGGCACAACATCCTCTTCCTCCCAGGACGTTGCGTGCCATGTGTAGACTGAGGGGGAGGATCTCGTGATCAGCATATAGTGAGATCCTCCCCCTCCACCCACCCCCTGGTCTAGGCATGCCCCAAGTCATAATCACCTTTCAAGCACCTTGCCCCATTGTGGGGCATTTCCAACTGATTGACATTTGTGCAAAATCTCTGGATCCAGGGTGGGTTTTTTTCAGGATTGAATGCACATCGTCTCCTTCAGAGCAACAGGCACTGCACCATCACGCAATTATGTGTTACCACATCCTGGCCAGACGTAGCCAATTCCCCTCACCTATTGGGAAGGGTACATAGAATCATAGAATAATAGAATAGCAGAGTTGGAAGGGGCCTACAAGGCCATCGAGTCCAACCCCTGTTCAATGCAGGAATCTACCCTAAAGCATCCCTGACAGATGGTTGTCCAGCTGCCTCTTGAAGGCCTCTAGTGTGGGAGAGCCCACAACCTCCCTAGGTAACTGATTCCATTGTCGTACTGCTCTAACAGTCAGGAAGTTTTTCCTGATGTCCAGCTGGAATCTGGCTTCCTTTAACTTGAACCCATTATTCCGTGTCCTGTACTCTGTGAGGATCAAGAAGAGATCCTGGCCCTCCTCTGTGTGACAACCTTTCAAGTATTTGAAGAGTGCTATCATGTCTCCCCTCAATCTTCTCTTCTCCAGGCTGAACATGCCCAGTTCTTTCAGTCTCTCTTCATAGGGCTTTGTTTCCAGACCCCTGATCATCCTGGTTGCCCTCCTCTGAACACGCTCCAGCTTGTCTGCGTCCTTCTTGGATTGTGGAACCCAGAACTGGATGCAATACTCTAGATGAGGCCTAACCAGGGCCAAATAGAGGGGAACCATTACCTCACGTGATTTGGAAGCTATACTCCTATTAATGCAGCCCAAAATAGCATTTGCCTTTCTTGCAGCCATATTGCACTGTTGGCTCATATTCAGCTTGCGATCTACAACAATTCCATGAGGTCAGTTGGGGAGCTGAAAGTACCCTGTCCACACCCTGAGGCTGCAATCGCTGAAACTTCTCCTACAACACTGAAAACGTGAATTGACAACATGGATGGCAGCCCGGCCACCATTTTGCATTCTCTGCAAGGTGCAGGATCTTGTTTTCTTCCAGGGCTCGTGGAAAGGCAGGTGAAGGGGAGGGGTGGCATCTGCCTCGAAGAAGACTGATGGAGAATATTTAGAGAAAATGCTGCAAAGCGGGGGTGAGAAAAAGGAAAACCTCAGAAATTTTCTTTAAAGAAGAAAGGTCTCCCTTGCAATCATGGCTCAGCTCCAGTCTGCCCCATTGCTTCCATCTCTATTGATTCAGGAATGCTTTGCTCCCATTTGTAGTCTGATGCCTCGATTACTTTGTGCAACAGGACATGCAGGGCTGGCTTCAGCCAGACGAAGCTCACTACGCATCTGGCGCATCCGAAGGGCTATGTGAATTATTAATTAACTGTCCTCCTGATGACCCTGGTAAAATGAGAACAAACACGTGCATTCAGATGCAAAACATACCCATAGGGACATGAGGGTAAAAATAATACAGCGTTGCAATATAAATTTACCTAAGGAGCCATTTTCAAACACTAAGAAACCCAGCTATACTTCCAAATATTGCTTTTAAAAAAGGACATCAAAGACACCAGACAGCCCTAAAAATGTGTTTGACTATTATTATTATTACTAGCAAAAAAAGCCCGTCATACGACAGGTGTAGAGGAGCAGTCTGGTGAGGAGGTTGGTGGGTTTTGGCCCCTCTGCTAGGCCGGAAGCTCCTGGCAGTTATCTTTCTTCAGAACTTGGAACTTCCATAGAAGGCCGCAGTTCCGAGGGATGTCCCTAGATGGCGCCAGAGGGCAAAAACTATTTCTCAGACCTTGGAACTTCCATAGAAGGCCGCAGTTCCGAGAAACGTCCCTAGATGGTTTCAGAGGGCAGAAACTATAACTGGCTTGGAGGATCAGTCTGGGCTTTTAAATATATAAAAAGCTTTCTCCGCTGTGGCACCCCGGTTGTGGAATGAGCTCCCCAGAGAGGTCCGCCTGGCGCCTACATTGTACTCCTTTCGTCGCCAGCTGAAGACCTTTTTATTCACTCAGTATTTTAACACTTAAATTTAACTTACATTTAAATTATACTGTTTTAACTCTGTATTTTAACCTTATATCAATTTTGCTGCGTGGTTTTATCCTGGTTGTGCTTTTTATACTGTATTTTGTATTTGTGTTTTTAACCTGTTGGTTGTTTTATGATGGTTTTAATTTTTGTGAACCGCCCAGAGAGCTTCGGCTATTGGGCGGTATAAAAATGTAATAAATAAATAAATAAATATATTGCTGATGATGATGATGATGATGATGATGATGATATCCCACTCTTTTCCCTCTTGCAAGGCTCTCAACCTAGCACAACAACCCTGTGAGATTTGTTAGGCAGTGACTGGCCCAGACTCACCCCCATGAGCTTCATGGCCCAGTAGGGACTTGAACCTGGATCTTCTGAGTCCCAGTCCAACACTGTAACCAGACTTTTTTTTACTTTAAAAAGTATTTGCAATAAGTCTAGTTCTTTTTGCTCTGCCTCCCCCTTTCTCTACTCAGTTTCCTCTCAAGTCAAGGAACATGATCCATATTTTATGACTTCCCCTTTTGTGCATCTAAAAATATGGTGCTACGCGCTCGTGGCCCCAACCACCGTGCCCTTTCAGTCTCTGCAATTGTTTTGTGTAAGATGTGGTCAGAAGGCAATTGAGTAAAATACATGGGTTGCATCTGAGCTGAATTGTTTCAAGGGCTGCCTCCCACAAGCCAAGAACGAAGAAGTCAGGGTTGTTATTTGTGGGGTGGGGGTGGGGGGGAAGAAGGGTGTTGTACAGGCAAGCCTATACATTCCACTTGTCCCTATTTTCTGTGTAGATGTATAGGTTTTGCAAAATCCATTCTGTTTGCATTTTGCTGATGGCTCAGTACATCAATCGAGGCTTGCGACAAAGGCATTGCGATCAGACAAATTTCGACCAATGAGAGGAGTAATTATGAAATTTAGCAGGATCAACAGGAAATATAAAATACATAAAACTGAATTAAAACATAATATACATTGTTAAAACACATTCTAAAAACTTCCTAATTCTAACTCTGATACTATTAATTGGCCAAATTGACTAAACTGACAACAGACACCCCTATCTAAAACACGGTCAATTCATGCTCTCAACCAATCAGTCACCAGCACCAACACTCCATTTACTCACTCCCTGCTCCCTGCTTAACTCACTTACCATATACACTCTGTACAATTGACATAAACCACATTACCTTAAATATACCTATATATACCAACCTGTACAATACATTACATAGCCGAACATCACAGTGACAATGTACACGCCTGCTTGGCCACCCCCTGTTGATAAAATGCTGAGGAGGAGGAGGAGGAGGAGGAGGAGACGAAGAAGAAGAAGAAGAAGAAGAAGAAGAAGAAGAAGAAGAAGAAGAAGAAGAAGAAGAAGAAGAAGAAGAAGAAGGAAGAGAAGGAGAAGCAAGCACCTTCAGCCCCAGGGAGTCCTGGAACCAGGCAGAATATATTTTTCACCAGTCTCCATCACCTGCCATTCTCTGGGCAGTCATGGGGAGGGGAGGGGTCTTGGGTTGTGTAACTTGGCCCAGAGGTCCATCCCTAAGAGCACCAGTGGGCCTTGGCTCAGTGAATGCGTAAGACAGCGTATAAGCCAAGAGACAAACAGCCTTCAGCAGTATGTAACAGATGGGCTGGGGGGGTTCCTAAAGGGAGCTGTGGAAAATGCTCAAATGCGACAAGTGTCTCCTCCTTTTCATCTGAGAAAGGCTGAAGGGGAAAATAAGCCCTCTGTTGGCCCGAAAACCTTCACCCACACTAAACTTTCTTTGGTCCCAAGGAATTCCTCTAGCAGTTTCACATTTCAAATCGCTTGCCCAAACAAATCTATAATTAAGCATCATTTTATCTTAAAATACATTGTACATGTACAGTGGTGTTCTGGACTCCCCCCCCTTTTCTTTTTTGCAAACACACTTCAATCTGAACCCCTTTGATGAAACAGGGTGGTTTCTTGCTGCAGTACATATTAACAGCTTTAAAATATACACGAGCACATTCCTGGCTGACCAACATCACAGAAGTCAGCCTTTGGAAATTACTACAAGCCACACTAAAAGACATCTGTTCAGGACGTGGCAGTCCTGCCATGTTTATTTTATGCTGAACTTTGCATCGCGCACACCCATGTTCTAAGCCTCCTGAAGTGGTTGTGTGTTTCTGTAGGTGGGCTTTGGCTTGCATAAGCAAATTTCTCTGCCATTTGTTCATCGATATCAAACCTCTCTAGTGCAAGAGCACAGAAAGACCTTAGCAGCAACTTTGTTCTGTTTGACACTGGGAGCCCGTCTACACTTGTCTAGATGAAACGTAACAAGTTGGCAGAGATGACGTCAGCAGTCACGTGATGCTGTTGTTGTTACGTTTCTTCTGACTTTTAAAACCGTTCCACTTTCTGTTAAAATCGTTTTAAAACTAACAATGTGCCCCAACCTTTCGTTGTTTTCAATGCCGTCTTTCAAAGTCATGTCTCGTGACCATGGTCTTTGCTTCCTGATTAGGACAAGTGAGGGCTTTTCTAGGGGAGGGAGAGCTGGCACAACGCGACGAGGGGGAGGGGGAGGGGGAGGGAGGGCGGTGAAAGAGGGGACAGAGGCTTAATTTTTTTAAAAAAACGCTTATCTTTCGGGGCGCACGTGGCCCCTTTAAGACGCTGCAGGGCTTCCCTCATCCCTACGCGTCGCCCCGCCTCCCTGCCGGCTTATCCCGGCAGGTCTAGCTCAGAGTCACCGGAAGAAGGAGGTTTACTTCAGAGCCGGTATGAGCATAATGAAGAACGTTCTAAAGAAGAGTGTGCCGGGGTAAAACGATAGAAGAAAAGGTATTTCGATTGACTGGGCTCAAGTTGCATTTTGTAACGTAGCAAGGGAGGACGCAACAATGCACTTAAACAACGGTGTAATGAATAGTGTAGATCCTGCCTAAGGCTATTACCGTCGATTGTAAACGCCATCGATTGTAAGACACACACTAATTTCAGTACCACCAACAGAAAAATCTTTGATTCTAAGAAATAATAAATGCACCCACGATTCTAAGATGCACCCCGTTTTTAGAGAAGTTTATATGGGGGGAAAAGTGCGTCTTAGAATTGAAGAAATATGGTAATTTATTCATGGCCTTTATATCCCACCCTCCCTCCAAAGAGCTCAGAGACAGGGTTCAACTCTCCCCCACTCATTTCATCCTCACAGCCCTGTGAGTAGGTCCAAGGTCAACGGGGGGAGCCTTTGTGGTTTACTGGGAAAGTTTGAACCACCACACTGCAATGGAACTAGTTACCATCTGGGCAGAGTTGCTGGCGAGGAAGATGAATCCCACAAAATTGGTGCCATACTCAGTGGCTCTGTGTGGTAGGGAGGGTGGCTAAGCTAGCTAAAAGCACAGATGTTCAGACTAAGTGGCCAGGACAGAGTGTGAGAGTTTATAGGAAAGTGGCCATGTGTCCTCTTTGACAGAGGGCAGTCCTCTGTTTGAACGGCTGCCAGAAGATGGTCCTCTATTTGAAGACACTCTTTATTTGGATGGCTGTCCTGTCCAATTCTAGTTTAAAGGTAAACAACAACAATAACAACAACAACACAATGGAACTGTTGCCCATCACAAGTTAGCACCCGGACAGCAGACTGAACAGACAAGCTTACAAGTCACCCGGGCACAGTATTCCACACTATGGTGAGATGTATTGTAGTTCTGTCAAGATTGTAATAACTATGTCTAATTTGCATCTATACATATAAATTAGCACATGCAAAATTTTGTGCAAATTGCCATCCTCTATTGTCCTCTTCTTTTTAGTAGGGATGTCACAAGCATCTGTCTGGGGGCTCCAGCTCGGCAGATTCACACCAGTTCAGCCCCCTGGACACCAGTTCGCAGACCTCAACTCTTCGTACTTCTCCTTTCAAGGGAAAACCTGGGTAGGAAGGGCGATCTATTTCAGCATCGGTCTGATTGCTTTGGGACTCATGTAGGAAAAATTGGGATGGCAAATTGCAATTTTAACATGTATTGGAAAGACACTATCCAATCCCCCAGAAATGCACATTATCATGGGGAAAATGTGCATTTTCAGCCACTGGGTGTTTTTATTTTATTTATTTATTTTAAATTATATTTATTTTGAATTTTATAACACATACAATAATCACACTACATCAACTCAATATACCACAATAACGAAATTAGAAAACTTATTAAAATAATATAATAATATCTCGTGCACCCCACCCCCCGGGACCCTTATTCTCCTTTCCAAAATTGTAATGTATCCTGCGACGGTTTACTCCCTTTCCCTTTTCCTAGTACAAATTGAACAAATGGTCTCCAAATTTCATCAAAATAATTTCGCTTCAACACTCCTCTCTTAACTTTAATACTACTCGTGAGTCTGTCATTAATAGCTATATCCCAGACTTCTTTATACCATTCCTCTATTTGATAATCCCTTTGTTCCTTCGAATTCCTGGCAATTATTAACCTAGCTGCAGTTAATAAATTATTTATTAATTCTTTACTATTTTGCGTACATTTAACCCCTTCATATATTGATAACAGTGCTGTCCTTGGCCCTATCTTTAGCTTCACTGGGTGTTTTTAATGTATCTTTTTCTATGACTAAATTTGTGTAAAACTCTGGATAGTTAAAACAACAACTACACAATCTCCAAGTCCGCAAAATCCATGTGACTTGGGAGTCTGGTGCGGAATCCATTCATTTCTCCAACATCCTTAATAGTGCCAAGACCATGAAGTCAAGTTGCCTGAAACTTGGCACGCACTCGTACTAAGGCCTTAGCTAGACCTAAGGATTATCCCTAGCAAATGGAAGGGTCGTCCCTGCCTGCTCCCGGGATCCCCTGTGTGTCATTTGGATCCACAAGGATGATCCCAGGACAATCCCAGGATATAGGCCTGGTCTAGCCATGGCCTAAGAGTACCTTAGGGTGTTCACCTCAGGGTAATTTGGTTTTAAAACACATTCATCCCATTTAATGTGTCTATGTGTTGAAGACTGCAGTAATCTTCAGGCACTAACTTTCCTAACCAGCACATAGCGTTTTGGTCAATACAGTTTGGAGCTGGGGGAGGAATTGAAGTCTGTGCCCCAGAGTTATACAGCAGCTTCTCCCCCTTGCTGTGGAACAGACACCCCCCCCCCCGGGGGAATGGCATGGACAGAACCCTCTGTTGGGGACTATAGGGATGCAACATTGCAGGCGACATGTCTAAGGACACCAGGCACAACGTTGCCAACTCTGACACCTCTGAAACGTTGCTAGAAGGTTTCGCTGTATTAAACTAAGAGCTATCCCAACCCATGCGAAGCTGGATCCATGCACTAGTAAATAAACAAAATAAAATACGTATTGTGTATTCGTGAGCAAATTATGTCCAAAGCCTTGCATATTCATTATGCTTTGCATTGCTACCTTGAGAGAGTTCCAACTTTAAAGGTGACCTAAAAATAATTTTAAATAAATAATGCAAAATAACGCTTACTGCCTGTCATTGCTACTTCCAGTTTGTAGCGAGGGAAAGATTTCCCCTGTCTTATTTATTTATTTATTATTGCATTTATATCCCACCTTTTTTCCTCCAATGAACCCAAGTACATAATCCTCCTCTCCATTTTATCCTCACAACAACAACCCTGTGAGGTAGGTTGGGCTGAGAGTCTGTGACTGGCCCAAAGTCACCCAGTGAGTTTCCATGGCTGAGTGGGGACTAGAACCTGGATCTTCTGACTCCCAGTCCAACACCTTAGCCACTACCCCACATTGGCTCTTGATACTATTCTGGCATTTTCTTCTCTTTCCTGATTATTGGTGTATACTTCACTATCACTGCATTTTTAATCTACCTTTTAATTTCAGAATCCTTTAAAATAAAGGCAAGGGATGAAAGACCCAATATACATTGCAGATCAAACATATACTTCAGAATAAGCATGATCTCTGGCAACAAATTAAACTATGTACAGTATGCGATCTTTACCACGTCAGAAGTATTGCACCTATTTTAATGCTCTCTAAAACAGCATTCCAGGGAAGCTTTGCTAGATTTATTTCTACGCCACAACTTCCCTACAGCAAGGCATTTGACACATCACAAGCCTTTGCCGTATATGCCTGCTCTATTCATCCATCGTTGGCATCTGCTGCTGCTTTCAATATTTAGACACTACTATGCCACCACAATTGAATTTTAAAGGCTGTTTTGTCTGCGAATCACTGCTCTGTTCCAAACACAACAGCTAAAAAAAGAAACGGCCACATTCTACCTTCTTAAGGTTAAGATCTAAACTGTCACTCATGTTACTATAGAAACCAGAGTCGGTTTCATCAGTCTACCTATCACACAACGGCAGACATACTATTAAAAAAACCAGAAAATCTAAACACATGCATTGAGCCAGGCAGGGAATGGCGCTAGTCACAGTTCGTTTACACTGTGACCGTGGCAACCCGTCGACACAGTGCAGATCTGCTGCGGACAGCCCTGTTGTGGCTACCTCTTGCCACGCTCAAGCGTATACAAGGAAACAGTCAAGCAAAGGAAGGGAGGGAGAAAAAATATGACTTCTAGAACTGAGTTCTGCAGAAGGGATTGGAATTCCCAGGGGGAAACATGTCTCTGCATCCATGGTGAAGAGAAAACTAGCTGATCTCTCTCGCTTCAATGTCACAACAAGGAAACTCACTTCTACACAGCTGCGCTAGAGGTGATTTACAACCCGAGAATCCCGAGGGGCGTGAAGGTCAGCCAGTTTGGTCTCCTGCATTGAGGCCTGATCCTCAATGGGCTAAACGTTAACCAACATCATCCAGTTCAGGGCCCTTGGCCACGGGATGTGGCAGGGAAAGCTAGGGACTAGGGACATTGGGGAAATTTGCAATGGAATCAGATTTCTATAAAACCTGGATTTTGCAGCAGACTGGATTTTCCTGAGTCTACACGGATTCCCTGGACTTGTGGACCATTTTGTTTGTTCATTTTTACTTTCTGGGATTTTACACAAATTTTGTCATAGAAAAATATCAAAAAATAAAATAAAATAAACCACCAGTTGGAAATGTGCATTTCCTCCATAGGATAAAGCATGAAAATGCACATCTGGGAAGATTTGTGCATTTGGGGAGGATTTACACGTTTGCATAATAGCAAATTTGCAAAAATTGTGAAATTGGGGGAAATTCAATTCTATCAATGAGCAGACGACGGAACAAAAGGCACAATCTGTGAAACGCAGGAGGAACAGACTTTGCAAAATCCATACATGCCTCCTAGGGACTGTGCAATAAATGCCGCGTGGCCACACTTTCTCCATATAAGGCAACTCTGCTGTAAGTTGCACCATATTTTCCAAGATATTTAAGCCAAAGTGCTTTCATCTTCATTGCCTCAAACCTTGATCTTCTCCAGCATATTTTGAGGCTCCTTCTAATATGAGGACCTAAGCCATGGCTTACTTGGCTTGCTCATAAATCCAGCACTGTGAGGTGGAACAAATTGTCAGTGGGTCCCTACAGAGGTGGGGTCCCTTGGCAGGTGCTCAGCCATCCAGCCCTGTGGCAAAGTGTTCACACATAGCCTGGCTTATACCTACTAAGATACCCTGCTGCCCATTGGTGTGTTGAAGGACATAGCCCTTCTACCAGTGTTGGAATAAGATTCAACTGTCAGTCTAGTTAGGGATGGTGACAGGAGGAGGAGGCCATCTTGTCCTTCATCTCTGACAACAAAATGTATTGGGCTTGTCCTGTTCCTACATTAAAAAAAAACTCTTCTGAAAGTGGAAAACTAACAACCAGGGATCAGGTTGATATAGGACCTTTCTCCTTTATGTGCTAGCTTTTATTTGTACACAGTATTTAGATGGAGGAGCATTCAAAAATGGCATCCCCAGTGTGAAGTGGTACTTGTGTGACCATATGAAAAGGAAGACAGGGCTTTTTAAAATTTATTTATTCATTACATTTATATCCTGCCTTTTTTCCTCCAAGGTGGCGTAGATAATTCTCCTCCTCGTCCTCTCCATGTTAACCCTCCTGTGAGGTGGGTAGGGCTGAGAGTCTGAGACTGGCCCAAAGTCACCCAGTGGATTTCCATGGCCGAGTGAGGACTAGAACCCAGATCTCTTGATTTCCAGTCCAACACTTTAGCCACTACACCACACTGGCACCTGTAGCTTTAACGGTTGCATAGAAAAGGGAATTTCAGCAGTTGTCATTGTTATGCATGCAGCACCTGGTGAAATTCCATCTTCATCACAACAGTTAAAGCTTCAGGAACCCTGCCCTCTTGACTAGATACAAAAGAGTGCAGGGCTCCTGCAGTTTTAACTGTTGTGATGAAGGGGGAATTTCACCAGGTGCTGCATGCATAACAATGACACCTGCTGAAATTCCTTTTTCAGTACAACTGTTAAAGATACAGAAGCCTTGTCCTCCTTTTCATATGGTCGCCCTAAGTGGTACAGTCCTGCAGTGTAGAGTGGAAGAGGCTCACTCTCATCCTGCTGACTGTGTATACCAGGCCTAAGAGCTTGCATGCATTCAGCCTTGTGATGCGAAAGTTACTAAAACTTCATTCATATTTTATGTGTATGCCATGGGGGGGGGGGGGGAGAAAAGGATGTTAAGAATTGGGTCTCTGGAAAATAAGCAGGCAAATCTATTAAGCCCACACAGTAATTAACTAATGTGATTATTTAGAACTTTGATAGAAACAGTTTGATTACACTGACAGCCTGAATTAATCACAAAAGGTAAATGAGCTGTGGAAGTTTGTTTCGAAACTTGGCGATTAACGGAGATTACAGAACAGAGATGTTTTCTCTGCATGGAAGAATAGAAGTGTTCCCACCAAAATCAGCGGGAGTTTTGGCATGCGTCGGAAGGATCAAGGTGTCACCATTACTGCAACGCTCCGTGTATGAGTGGAGCATCCGAGGACACAATCCGCTGAGAAATTCTCTACCGCAAACTCCACTGGAATGAAGGGCAACTCCTCATTGCTGTGCAGCTTACACATAAAACTGACCTGGTGGATTGGGCCCAATCAATATTTTATACACGACACATAGAAACGTCGGAAACTGCCTTATACTGCCTCCAGATGTTGGAGTCACCGGGGTTTCTGGCAGGATTCTTTCCTAGCCCTACCTGGAGAAACCATGGATTGAACCCAGGACTTTCTGCATGCAAAGCAGAGGCTCTACCACTGTGCTACAGATCCACCCCTTACATAATAACACAGACCCAACCCACAAGCAATGGGAACACAGAAAGAGGAAGACCTGGATCATCTTCCTCAAGGGCATTTCCAAATGAGGCTTTTATCCCAGACCTGTACCAAGGCTTCTGCTTCCAGATTCTTTGCAGGATTAAGATCACTTCCTTTACACATGCTTTTTAGGAGGGAGGGGTGTTTTTTCTCTGCCTTTCTGTATGTTTCATTATGCAACCACTAGATGGCACTGTAGTACTGCAGAATTGCACAATTACATGACAATCTCATTCCATCATTTCTAAATAATTCTAGACTTGCCTTGTTGGGGGGGGGACACCCACAATGATGGTTGCAAAGCATGGGAGAGGCCCTGGAGGATGACAGCATCAGGTAGAGGACCCACAAACTACAGGGATTGAGCAATCATGAGTGTGCAATAAAAACCTCATGTAGAAAGCCTCTCAGTCAAGGGACTACTTGCTGCCATTCTGTTAACATTGCTTTCTCAGCCACTAACAATTAAACCCATAGCTGGAGAATTGTGGAACCACCTCCATTGCTGGTTAGCTGCAAAGTAAGTAGGGAGAACCAACAGATAAAGAGGTACGCAGAAGTGGTGACATAATAGAATGGAATGGTGGATTAGGTGGGGTCACCGTCGTGATAAAGCAATTGACAGAATCCATCCTACCCCAACTTGGTGACCTCTAGATGTGTTGGAGTGCAAGTCCCAATGGAAAAGAAGAGATAGTCTCTAGTGTTGGAAAATAGAAAAAGGGTTTTATTTTTTGCTACATATATCTTCAATCTTTAAAAATTGTATTGTTGTAAAAGGACTTAATGTATAAAAAGCTCGACGTTTCGGATCTCCTGATCCTTCTTCAGGAGCTACAAATAAACGAAAAACTTTTTTATCAACACATACAATACTTACATTGAATTTTGTCATAAATTGTATGCACATTAACAACATTAAAATATGCAAAACGAAAACGAAAAAGGAGGAGAGGGAAGGGAGGACAGGAGGACAAGAGAGAAAACAAAAAGAAAACAAAGGAACGACATTGCTTTTACTTCCGTTTGGAGTGCAAGTCCCATCACTTCCAGCTAGGATGGCCAGGGAAAGGGGGTGGGACAATCTGGAGAACCCTGGAGGCAATAGAGGCTGGTCACTCCAATGTCATGGGGCAGTGAATCTGTTCCAGGTTTCAGTAAAAACCAATCAGAACACTCGAGGAGCTATCTAAGGTCACAGCAGGAACTGGAACAAAGTCCACGGGGGCAGACCTAGGAAAACCCAACAAATTCCACCCCTCAAACAGATTGGTCTGACATCGCTAGCAATTGCCCAAACACCTCTGAGGGTGGTGAATGACAGCCACCACGTGCTAAAAGGAGAGAACCAACACAATTGCATTCTCAAAGGCCTAGAGGCTACCTACGCCCTTCATTTATTACCCACAAGCCTCTGTGTTAGCCCACCCACAAGCCTGTGTGTTGCACCGGTGTTCCTAGCAGGCAACAGAAGGGATGCCATCAGCCTAACAGTGAGCTGAAACCCTGCCATTAATTATGCAGCTAATTATATTTAGATGAAGCTAATCTGAAATGTGCGGAAGGAGCGAGCGATTGGATGCCTCTCCATAACAACATATGGCAGAAAACCAGAACTATTCCACGGAACATCACTAATTTCAGAATATCCGTTTAGGAGGATAACAAGCCAGGGCCGGCTGAACGTCAGCGTACGGCTGCTGCGTTTGCATCGACGGCGTTAATGCTACTGTAAGCGGAGGCCTCGGAGCCCAGGCGAAATCATGGCAGGGGTGGGGGGGACTTGACATCCGAACCCCAAGTTTATCTAGGGTGTCCATTTGCACATCCCGCCTCCGGGGGGAAAAAGAGGGCAGATGTTGCATGAATGTTGCACGTCTTAATCGGTATGAATAGATGCCAATTTAGAAATAGCTGTAATTTAAACAGAAATCCCCATTTTAGTGGGGATGTCTGCGGCCAGGTGGCCTGTATGCCTGGTGTTTGGGTGCTACGCTCCATGGCCAACATTGAGGCCCCTGAACCGCCGTTTTTACACATAATGGTGGCTCGCGAAGGGGACCGGGGGGGCGGGGGTTGCCTGGTGCTTCTCGGGAGCTTGCTGAGCCACCCAGCGGCTCACATGGTGAGTGGTGGCAAACAGTGGCAAGGCTTTGCAGACCCATTCCAGCAGGGTGAGCGGTGGGGAGTCTGTTGGACACCATCCCCATATGAAATGCCTACAACATTAGGATGCCCATCTGAAAAGGAGGACAGGGCTCCTGTATCTTTAACAGTTGCATAGAAAAGGGAATTTTAGCAAGTGTCATTTGTATATATGGAGATCCTGGTGAAATTCCCTCTTCATCACTGCAGTTAAAGCTGCAGGAGCGATACTAGAGTGACCAGATTTAAAAGAGGGCAGGGCACCTGCAGCTTTAACTGTTGTGATGAAGAGGGAATTTCACCAGGTTCCCCATATATACAAATGACACCTGCAGAAATTCCCTTTTCAATACAACTGTTAAAGATACAGGAGCCCTGTCCTCCTTTTCATAGGATCACACTATACAACGTCCCTGGTAGGGAACAACGATCTTTTTGATCCCATGCTGCTGTTATCAGCACAGCACCCCTGAGCACTCCATGCTCGCAGGCACAAATACCAGTTGCGAAAACATTTGATGATCAAGCAGTGTCATCAATGCCTCAAATCACCCACACTACGGTCAGGCACAAATATGGCCACCCATTTGGATTTGTAATACAGTTGTAATAACGTGCAATGCAGTTGCTATATTTAACAAGCAATAGTAATTCCGCTGTATTTAACAGGCAAAAGTAAACCTTTACTAAACAGTTGCTTTTTTAATATGCAAGATTGTATTAAGATTTGCAGTCTTCATTTATCCATTAGCAATTGCATGTTAAATTTTTTTTTTTACTTTTGCATTTACTTTTGCATTGCACGTTATTACAACTGTATTACAAGTTAAAAACTGTAAATGCACCCTTGAAAGTTATTGCATTTGCTTTCTATCAAACCAATTGCTTGTTAAAATATCTATACCCACAAACTGCATCCTGTGGTAGTGATTACATTTGTGCTCTTCGGCCACATGTTAGGTCCTTTTTTTGCTATCATTTTCATCGTGAAAATCTCTCTCTCTCTCTCTCTCTTTTGCCATTCACCCGTTTGGATGGCATTAAAAGGGGATAAATACCTGGAGGAGAAGACCATCAATGGTTACTAGCCCTGATGGCTGTGTGCTACCTTCAGTATCAGATGCAATAAGCCTATTTATGCCAGTCGCTGGGGAACATGGGTGGGAGGGTGCTGTTGCACCATGTCTTGCTTGTGGGTCTCTTGTTGACAGCTGGTTGGCCACTGTGTGAACAGAGTGTTGAACTAGATGGACCCTTGGTCTGATCCAGCATCAGGGCTCTTATTGTGTTCTTCACCTCTTCCCATGGTTCTCCAAGCAGTTGCAGAGGAGTGGCTACTCATGCACCCAGCAGCCGTGCACTTGCTCAAGAAGCGTGGTTAGGCATGGTGGAGGATCGTTAGGGTAACTATGCTGCAGACTAGGGCTGTGCACGGACCCCCCGATCCAATCCACACCCGATCCGCAAATTCTGGATTGGGTCCGTTCCACCCCGCGTCGATCCGCCTATGGTCCACTCCACTTCGCTGCGGAGCTCTGGATCCAAATCAGAGCTCTGCAGCAGCGGCAGTGTAAGGCCCCCCTCCCTCCTCCCCCCTTACTTGCGTCCGTCACAGTCTGGCAGCGGCTTCAACTGAGCCTGAGGACTCAAACCAGAAGACCAGGCCGCAATGGACTGCAACGGACTCAGGTAAGACCCTGCCCCCATGCCCCCTTACCTGGCTCTGCCGCCATCGCTGCATGGACTGCGGTGGTGTTGGCAGTGTCAGGTAAGGCCCCCTCTCTCCTCCCCCCTTACCTGCGCCCGTCACGTTCCAGCAGTGGCTTCACCTGAGGACTAAAACCGGAATACCAGGTCGTTGCCCCCTTACCTGGCTCTGCCGCCGTCACCACATGGACTGCTGCAGCGCCAGGTAAGGCCCCAGTTACCTTTTTTTCAGCGCTCCGGATCAAGGCGAAGGATCCGCTTGGTCTCGATCCTCTTTGCCTCGATCCACAGCCCCCCCCGACCCGCTTCGTCTCCGCCTTTGTCGGAAGCGAATCAGGCCGCCTCACTATTGCTTCTACATTCTGAAGTGAAGCAGAGCACAGCCCTACTGCAGACCATGTGGCAAGAGCAATCAATATGGTTAGTGCTAATCATCAAGCACCATGGTTAACCTAACCTCCCTTCCCCAAGTGAGTCTCAACAGAGCAGTGTAAAAGAGTTAGGGGAGACTCCAGTGACAATGGAACCTACCTGTGAACATTCGTGACAAAAGGCCATTTTATTTGTATTTTTTGCTCCAATGAAGACCGACATCTGAAAAAAGTTTTTTTTATTTAAGGTCCTTCTGGAACAAGAGGACATGTAAGATATATTTCAATACTTGGTATTATAGCATGAATTACAGTTATGTCCCTATTTGTATGGTAAGGATAAGCGTACTAGCACCATCTCCACAGCTTCTCAATTGAACGTCGTCCTAACACCTTAAATTGGGAAGGCTTTTTAGGGGGTTGTCATTTTTGTTTCATTTTTTCAAGAAAAAAAGGAGGAAAATGCCACCGGCACAACATATAAATGTTTGCACAAAATGTTTCTTGCACACACACACACACACACACACACACACACACAGAATGTGTTTCATTTAGTCTATTGGTTAGGGAACCTTAAAAATAAGTTGGCCTTGTTAAGGTGATAAAATAACCCATTTTGCACGAAGAAGGAATGAGCACGACAGAAATAACTTTGCATAACTTTGGCTGGCTACCCGACGACAGCCGATGGAAAACTCTTGGCTCTCTCTCTCCTCCGAAAAGCAAAGTTGCAGCCATGTTAAGGGAACTTGTTTCACCTTAAATGTAGCCCACGTAGTGACTAAACGTGAGCCAAGGTCAAGCTGGAAAGATGTTTGGCCTACTAAAACTATGTTTAGCTGTGGCATTTCTGTTAGCTTTCAAGTCTCCTCTAAAGTTATTTTTTTCAGTTTTTCCCTTTTTTAAAAAAGCACACACATACACACAACCAGGCATTTTGAATACTTGGTTTTATCCAGTATTTCGAACACTGATGCCTTTGTGCTTACTGTGTGGTCTTCAGGCAGAAGAATGTGGCCTGGCAATAATGCCTTCTCAGCTAATGTCAGAAGCTCTTTTTACTTGATTCATTCATCAAAGGTCCACATAGCTTGTGGCGCTCATCTACACCAAGCAGGATATTCCACTATGAAAGTGGTATATAAAAGGCAGGAGCCACACAACTGCTTTATAGTGGTACTGAAGTGCACTGACAACTGTTGGGGGCCATGACACATCTACACCAAGCAGGATATAGCACTATGGAAGTGGTATGGAAGTGGCACATGGTCTGTGTCAATGGGCCCCAAGAGTTGTCAGTGCACTTCAATACCGCTATAAAGCAGCCGTGTGGCTCCTGCCTTTTATATACCGCTTTCATACCACTTTCATAGTGGAATATCCTGCTTGGTGTAGATGAGCGCCACTGATCCAATAGGGGCAAAGAGATTTGGGTAGAGGGGGCAGGTTCTCAGCAAAGTTAAAGGTATATTGGATATATTCAAAGTGAACTCCCTCCACCCCCTCCCGAAAAAGAAAAGAAAAAGGCCCTGGGCTTTAAAGGCTTTTGTGATACTTACATTTGTATACCTCATCATAATTTTAGCAGTGTTAGCTCAGGCTGAAACAAGTCATTTTTCATTTGAAATGAAGAAGTTAGCATCTTGTGACATGGGGACCTAGTGAATGCATCTGTTTTGTTTATTATAACAACTGTCATTTATCAATGGCAACTAGTCATGATGGCTCTACATAGTCCCCAAGTTCAGAGACAGTGGACTTTTTCTTTTTAGGGAAGTTGGGAGAGGAAATGATGGAGGGAGGAGTTTAATTCTCCCCATAGAATGCAAGATGGTCTCAATCTGAATTCAGGCTGTGTGCACTTACTCTAGAATAACAACATCATCATCATCAACAACAACAACAACAACAACAACAACAACAACAATGGATTATCCTCAGTTATGTGCTATGCAATTAATGCAACATGGAGTTGGACCCTAAGAGAATACAGAATGTCTGAGGTCTGCTAAATTCCGCTCTACAGCACAGCAGGGCCCTTTAAGAGGTTCAGTCTTCACTTGGGAGGAGGGGGTGTTGAGACAGTGTTCAGGACAAGGCCTGCTCAAGATATTTTGCAGCCTGAGATGGAACAGAAAATAATGTTTCCCCCAAGTCAAGGTGCATAGTACCCAATGCTGGCCAAGTTATTTTGGCACCTGAGCCAAAAAATCCCACCGCTGCCCTGGGAGTTAGAAAAAGAAAGAAAGAAAAGAAAACTATTTTTGTAGTTAGCAATAATGAAGACGACCTTCTCAGTGGTGACCCCGCACCTGACTTGGAACACCTCCCACTGAGGCCTAGTGGGCACCAACGCTATTCTTAAGGTTGAGCTTAATCTATCCAAGAGTGTGAAAATATATTTTATATAAATTATGTTTATTCATTTAATAGAGTTATATCCCACTTTCGAACTAGAGTCCTTGAAGTGGCTTACAATGTTTGTAAAATACAACAGATACAGCAAGGACCACGTGCTCAAAAAGTGAAAATAAACAACACAACCAGCTGAACTGGAGCAGAAGACAGAATCTTGATGTCTTGGTGGTGGTGGGTCCAACTGGAGCAGGCCCTGGCGTTCCCTTTGCCTGATCCCGTTTCCCTTGCTCCATCTTTTTAATAGGCGACTATCCTTGTCACAATCCCTCTCCGCGCATGAAAATCGTACTACGTGCCTTCTTGCAATTGAACAAACGTGGGAATAAGAATTTAATAATACTAAGAGTAATAATACTAAGAGTAACAATGACGACAACAAAGCTCAGGTGCTCTGCCAAATCAGTCTGCTAAAAATGGGGGAGGTTCATGCAGTGTGTCCTGCATCTGGCAAAACGAGTGCGCAATTTCTCTGCCACAAGCCCACGCGTGACCTGCTCCCGCAACGACTTCAGAACATAGAGCAACCAATCAGTGGGTATTTCCTGTTTATTTTTATTTACACTATTCGTCTACCACTCCCCATCCAAAAGACTTCAGAGCGGTGAAAGGCAGGTTCTCCAGCCATGTCTGCTCAGATAAGCAGGACTGGGGTCCGTGGCAACCAGTAAGCCCAGGCAAAGTCCCAGCCTCCCTAGGAAGTCTTTGTCACCCTTCCTGTTGAAGAGAGTCAGTGGCAATCCTGGGCAGCTGGAGCCACTCCAAGACATAAGAACAGAGGATGATCAGGGGTCTGGAAACAAAGCCCTATGAGGAGAGACGGAAAGAAGTGGGCATGTTTAGCCTGGAGAAGAGAAGATTGAGGGGAGACATGATAGCACTCTTCAAATACTTGGAAGGTTGTCACACAGAGGAGGGCCAGGATCTCTTCTTGATCCTCCCGGAGTGGAGGACACGGAATAATGGGCTCAAGTTACAGGAAGCCAGATTTCGGATGGACATCAGGAAAAACTTCCTGACTATTAGAGCTGTCCGGTATAGGATTTCCATTATCCACAGTTTTAGGTTTGCCCACAGAAGAAGATTCTACAGAAGACTGTTAATTGTCAAGGTCAGCCACCTGGACTTTAGCAGGGCATTTTCTAGTGGGGTGACTTGATTGCCAATTATTGGCTTAATTGATTGTACAGATAAACTGTTGTATATATATATGCCTAGTGCATGAATGTATTTTACTTCTCTCCTGTGTATATGCTGTTACTGTAAGTATTGTGTTATGTGCCACGTATGCTGTAAATATATTTTTATCAAACTAAGTTAAGCCCCAGTAAATGTTATTGAGGAACTCTAGTGTCTGTGGTTTCTGGCTATCTTCACTGTCTTTGGCTGTGTCTCCGCACACTAAAATCTTCCAGCTGTCTTCTCTCTAACAAGAGAAACTGAGCTACCTCGACAATGGAACCATTTACCTAGGGAGGTTGTGGCCTCTCCCACACTAGAGGCCTTCAAGAGGCAGCTGGACAGCCATCGGTCAGGGATGCTTTAGGGTGGATTCCTGCATTGAGCAGGGGGTTGGACTCAATGGCCTTATAGGCCCCTTCCAACTCTACATTTCTGTGATTCTAGTGCCAGCTCCAGGTTTTGGAGGGACCTTGAGTAAGCCATCTCCAATGCCCCCCTCGATCGGTGAATCTGCCTTCTCACCACCATGGTCACAAGAAGCTATTTCTCCTGCTCCTCTTTTTCATCATTGCTACCATGTGCTCGCTTGACAGGCAGAGGGCTAGTAGTGAGTAAGTAGATAGTGGCATCTCTTGTTACTCCTTACCACCACCACTGTAGTCTGGCCCAGTGAGAGAGGGAGTTGAGAGCCAGTATGGTGCAGTGGTTAGAGTGCTGGACTGGGACTCGGAAGACCTGGGTTCTGTTCCCCACTTGGTCTTGGAAGCTCACTGGGTGACTTTGGGCCACTCACTGACCCTCAGCCTAACCTGCCCCACAGGGTTGTTGTGAGGATAAAACCAAGAGAAGGACAATGTAAGCTGCCTTAGCTTTCTGGCAAGAGGCGTAGGGGGAGGCAGGATATAAATGTAATAAATAAACAAAATCAATCAACAAGCAGGTTGCAATGGTAGAGGAGGAGCAAATCCTGGGGGGGGGCCCTATGGTCAGTGGGCCCCGGATGAAACATGGGCCCTTGGCAAGTGCTCATCCATGCCCACGCTTGATGCTGGCCCTGCACAGGAAGTCTTCTCTGCCCAGGGATATACTTCAACCCATTCTTTCCCAACATGGTGTTTAGGACTTCAACTCCCATCAGCCCTAGCCTGCAGGGCCAATGGTCAGGAATGCTAGGAATTGTAGTCCAAGACACCAGGTTGAGAAGCCTTCCTCTAACCTGTAGTTCTGGTGGTTCACTACAGGGGGCAGCTGTGTAGAAAGCCATGAATTCTCGGATCTAGGCCTCTCGCACCATATGCCACTGTACCCTATAAAATGCTTCCGGATCAAGCTGGAACAAACTAAGAGGCCAGATCTTTTATTGCACCATGGTGGAGTTTCCCCTCTGCCTTTGCTTCACCATGTCCTCAGCTGCCCCTAAGCCGGCCCTGGCAGGAGTCACTTTGGGGAATGCCAAATGTTGAATACTCTGCATGTTAGCATAAACAAATACAAATGTCTAATTTGCCGTGGGCTTCAACTCTGTTATGAGTAGGAAATAGCAGAGAAGGCGTGCGTCCTGACTGTTAGAGCAGTACGACAATGGAATCAGTTACCTAGGGAGGTTGTGGGCTCTCCCACCCTAGAGGCCTTCAAGAGGCAGCTGGACAACCATCTGCCAGGGATGCTTTAGGGTGGATTCCTGCATTGAGCAGGGGGTTGGACTCGATGGCCTTGTAGGCCCCTTCCAACTCTGCTATTCTATGATTCTATGATTCTGCGTCCTGCCAACATGGTGCCAGCCAGATGTGTCGGACTACAACTCCTATCATTCCCTGTTTGCCCTAAATTCCCTTAAGAATGCAATCCCCTGCACACTGACCTGGAAGAAAGCCCTATTGAACATAGCATTCTGTCAGGGATGCTTTAAGGTGGATTCCTGCATTGAGCACTTGGTTGGACTCGATGGCCTTGTAGGCCCCTTCCAACTCTACTATTCTATGGTTCTATTTCTGAGTAGACATGTATAGGCATCGGCATCATCATCATCATCATCATTTTATTTGTTACCCGCCTCTCCCTCTGGATCGAGGCAGGGTACAACAAAAATAATTTTGTATTTGTGTTTTCAACCTGTCAGTTGTTTTATTATAGTTTTAATTTTTGTGAACCGGCCAGAGAGCTTCGGCTATTGGGCAGTATAAAAATGTAATAAATAAATAAATAAATAAATACACCAAGGCCTGCACTGTAACAGGTTTTAAGAGTTAGAGTGGTTGTTTTTAAAGCATCGCTCAAAATTCAACGTTGCAGATTTGATTCAAATTCTCAAGCTGTACCAGTTTTTCAGCTTGTACAATATTTGATCGAAGTGCAAATCTGGACCCTGGAGAAGAGAACTGCCTGCATCTCCTTGAAATAGTTGAAAGCCTCTGCCATTGTCTGGTGGGTGCTGTAGTGTGACTGTGATTCAACAGTTCATTGTGACCCTGGGGAAACAGCAAATTTTATATTGGAGTGAATATATCACTGATATTTATTTGCCGGCATAAAATATTTACCCAGCATCTGGCTTTAAAAAGTATATATCTCAACAGCCCAGAAAGCTTTAAATCTGAATAATAAAGCTTTCACCCTAGGAAGAGCGGTAGCTCAATGAAGCTTAGTGTTTAGGATTACACCTGCAGTGCAAAGCATCTGGCACACAGCTGCACAAATGAATTTGCATTACTAGCCTGGTTATCTATCAAGTGTCATGTTAAAAATCTATCTGTCTAAAATTATTTAAAGGAACCCTCTCAAGGTGGCACACTACATAAAAACCACACAAAGTGGTCATAATAAAACAAATGAAAATCCATATTCTACATTGCATTGCTGCTGTTTTTATCTGGTTGAGCTTTTATATTGTATTTTATATTGTGGTTTTATACTGTTGTTTTATACTTTGCATGTTTTTCATTTTTGTGAACCGCCCAGAGAACTCTGGCTATTGGGCAGTATAGAAATTAGGGCTGTGCTCCGCTTCTCCTCAGACTGGAGGAGCAGAAGCAGATCGGGGGTGCTTCGCTTCCCCTTAAGGCGGAGGCGAAGAGGATCGGGGGAGCAGCGGAGCGTCGCAGAGCAGATCGAGGTGAAGGCGGATCCTTCACCTCGATCCGGAGCTCTGCAAAAAAGGTAAGGGGGGTTTACTTGGCCCTGCCGCTGTCACTGCAGCCCATGCGGTGACGGTGGCAGAGCCAGGTAAGGGGGAGGGGGGTCTTACCTGCATCCGTCCGCAGTCCTGCGGCTGCTTCAGCTGAGCCTGAGGACTCAAACAGGAAGACTAGCCTGGTCTTCCTGTTTGAGTCCTCGGGCTCAGCTGAAGCAGCCACGGGTCCGTGGACAGATGCAAGTAAGGGAGAGGAGGGAGGGGGGTTTACCTGGCCCTGCTGCCGCCGCCGCCGCCCATGCGGCGACGGCGGCAGAGCCAGGTAAGGGGGCAAGGGGGAGGGGGATCTTACATGCATCCATCCGCAGTCCCACGGCTGCTTCAACTGAGCCCGAGGACTCAAATAGGAAGACTAGTCCACAACTACAGCCTGGTCTTCCTGTTTCAGTCCTCGGGCTTAGTTGAAGCAGCCACGGGTCCGCGGACGGATGCAGGTAAGGGGGAGTAGGGAGGGGGGTTACCTGGTCCTGCCACCGCCGCGCCCGTGTGGCGACGGTGGCAGAGCCAGGTAAGGGGGGTCTTACCTGTGTCTGTCGTGGCCCGTCGCCAGCTTCACTAGAGCCCGCGGCTCAACCAGGAAGTGTAGGCCGGGGCCTACAGTTCCTGGTTGAGCCGCGGGCTCTAGTGAAGCTGGGACGGGACGGGACGGACATAGGTAAGGGGGAGGAGGGAGGGGGGCCTTACCTGGCGCTGCTCCCCGCAGCTGCGGAACTCCGATTCGGAGCTGGAGCTCCGCAGCGGAGCGGAGCGGACCCTAGGCGGATCGAGGATCGGGAACAAAGAGGATCGGGGGTCCGTGCACAGCTCTAATAGAAACGTAATAAATAAATAAATAAATAAATAAAATACATTCAACATCCAAGGCCTTCCTCCAAGTGCCTTCTCCAAAGGAGGCTCAGCAACAAGAGAAATGGCCATCTTGGTGGTGGCCCCCTAATTATGGAATTATCTCCCTGACAAGGCCTGCCTGGTGCCAATACTGCTATCTTTTCAACACAAGGTAAAAATTGCCCTCTTCTCCCTGGCAACTGGCAGCATATAATGGGTTTTTTAATCATACCTTGGACTGTCTTTGGCTGATAGTTTAAAAATCATTTTTAGATATATGTTGCCTGTGTGTGTGTGTTTGTGTTATCCGTTTATACGTTTTTACACAGATGCTTTTTCATACTTCGTGTAATGTATTTTAATGGTTATAATTTTTGTGACCTGCTCAAAGAGCTGTGTAATGGCATAGAAATATAATATATGAATGTATAAATTGAATGAATGCTTCAATAAAATCCATAAAAATACAGATTGCCAATTAAAAGCATTAAAAACTAAACTTACCAATAAAATACAGTGGTTCCAATTTAAGGGAAGGTCAGTGAAAATAGAACTTTCCTGAAGACCTGCAAAAAAGGGGCCTGACAAACCCCCAATGGAAGTTGATTCCAAAGGTGTGGGGCCACCCTTGAGAAGGCCCTCTCAGCCATTACATGTCAGTTATCAAATATTGTCACACATTAAATCCTATTGAATGCATATTTTGACAAGTCTATCAGAGTTCCTTCTTCAAAAGATCAAGCAAACTAATTCAGGTACCAAATCTCCATAGTATCATCAGATGTGTACAGATGGGCCTCCCGGCCTTTAAGTACACATACACAAGGAATAAAGACCCTTTAAACTTCTACTTCCTTTAGGACTGTGCTTCTCCTCAGTCCCAAAGCCTGAATCTGAGTCGAAGCAGGTCGATTTGGCCTACTTCGGCCCGAATCTGGTTCAGTACTACATTGGGCCACCTCAGCCTGAAGAAGCCGGAATACTTTGGGCTGATTCAGCTCAATGGCCAGTCACTGCCCCCTGCCCACGGGACTTACATGAGACCTCTGCACATGCCAGCAAGCTGCCCAGCCTCCTCTCTGGCCCACCATAGATCTACTGTTATAAACTATGGCAGCTGTAAATAGCGACAGGGAGGGAAGGGGAGTCCAATGGACTTCTTGTAGATGTTGCATCCAGAACTATATCCGAAGTGGGTTGTCCCGGGCCTGAGGTGCCCAAAGTTGAATCAGGGCTAATTTGGAAGCTCTGAATCAGCCTCTAAGTCAAATTGGGAGGGCTGTGAACAGCCTTACTTACCTTTGTTTGGGCAGTGGGGGGCAGGTTGCTGTTTTTCTAACAAGAAGGGGAAAATAAGCTCCTAACAGCTTCTCAGACTCTGTCTTGGTGGATGAGGCCAAGCTTTGACGTTCTGTTTTTATACAGAAGCCCAGAGAGCTTTGGCTATGGGGCGGTATTGCAAGGATAAGAGTCAGTTCTCCCCAACCTGTGTCGGACTACAGTTCCTAGCATCCCCTAGCCAACCACAGCTGGCTGGGGAATGCTGGGCATTGTAGTCAGAGAGCATCTGGTTGGAGAAAGCTGGTCTTTTTTGATCATAGGGCCCAAACAGTGAAACATCTGGAATGAACGTTTCACCGGATTTATAAACCTGCTAAAGTTTTTGGCAAGGCAGCCAGAATTTTGGGAGACCTATTAGGAGCTGACAGAACTGTGGTTTTCAGCCTGAACTTTGCTTTTCTTACAGCTTGACAGCAGCAGCACTGGTGACCTTTTCACCATGGGGATCGGCGGGCAGGTATTGTGCCGTGCGGTGGAGGAACTAATACATCCGTTCCCGTTGGTGTCTCGTTTGAAAAGGCTATCCGCGTCGTCCTCTTTCCAATGCTGTATAACAAACAAGAACTTAATTTGGAGCAGAACAATCAAAACCTTCTTGAGCTACCTTCCCCAGCCTGATGCCTTAGACATATATTGTACGACAACTCCGATAATTCAGGTTGAAGGAGACTGCGGTTGAGAAAGGAATTACAGTACAACCAGTGACTCCATTTTCAGTGGGGCTGTGAATCCATTCTTGGGTTCAACCAGAACCAGCCAGCACGCTAAAGGAGCTATCCAAGGTGCTGAAACCTATCTCCAAAGTGGGTTCAGCACTTTGCATAGCTCTTTCAGAGTTCTGGGTGGTTCTGGCTGAAACACAGAATGGAATCACAACCCCGGTGAAATCACATCCACCAACTTCCACTGAGTGAAACATCTGTTGCTGTACGTTAGGTCTACACTAGGATGTGTTATATGGCCATATTGTCCCCAGACCATCTAGCTATATAGTAGGGCTGTGCTCCGCTTCGGTTTGGTTCATAGAAGCAGTAGCAGAGTGGCCTGATTTGCCTCCACCAAAGGCTGAGACGGATCGGGTCGGGGGAGCTTCGGATTGAGATGAAGCGGATTGAGACAAAGCGGATCCTTCACCTCGATCTGGAGCTCCGAAGAAAGGTAAGTGTGGGGGGAGGGGGCTTACCTGGCTCCGCCACCACCACTACAGTCCGTGCGGCGATGGCGGCAGAGCCAGGTAAGGGCGCAGGGGGGCTTACCTGCCTCCGTTGCAGTCCGGTGCCGGCTTCAACTGAGGGCCAGGCCTCAAAGCCTGGCCCTCAGTTAAAGTTGCCACCGGACCACAACAGAGGCAGGTAAGTGGTGTGGGGGAGGGGGGCCTTACCTGGCTCCGCTGCCACCGCCGCTGCAGTCCGTGCAGCGGTGGATGGTGGAGCCAGGTAAGGAGGGAGGGGGACTTATTCACCTCCCCATTTTGTCCCCCCTTCCCCACTTACCTGCCATCCGCTGTGGAGGCAAGTAAGTGGGGAAGGGGGGCAAAACGGCGGGCGTATCATGATCCGACCCTTCAGAACTCGCTCTGGGATCCAATCTGGATTGGGTCAGGGGAGGGTTGGATTGGCGTGAATCAGTTCAGGCCGGATCTGAAAGTTCCTGATCAGACCTTGAAGCAGTTCGGGGGGCTCTCTATTGCCTTAGTCAGGGATGGGTAACTTGTTGCCCTCAAGATATTCTCAGACTACAATTCCCACCATCTCTTCCTATAGGCTATGCTGGCCAGGGATGATGGAAGCTGCAGTCCAAGAACATCTGGAACGTCACAAGTTGCCCACACAAGTTCTAAGTCAAGGCAGCTGTCCCATCTCTTTTTTCTGTGTCTGCAGTAAGAGAAAAGATAGAAAAAGTGGCAGGGAAACATAGGAGGGTTACTAGAGGAAGATTTTTCTCTCTCTGAAACCCTGGTAATATTCCATTAATGACAATGGTGCTATCAAAGTCTTGTCTGAAAGCACCTAATTTACGAAGCAGTACCCTAAGGTCTTTGGCAAAGAGGTCTTTTCCAGCCTCGCAGGTGATACTTTGAGCAGGAGAGGTTGGGATTGAACCTGCAACATTATCAGGGCTGGCGTCACAGGTAGGCATGGTCAGGCACCTACCAAGGGCTCACACCTCAACAGGGTCCCACTGACAAGAGCTCCCAGGAATTGTTCACCATTGTTTGTTCACCGGCCTCTTGCTCTGACCCAGACAATGGTGGTGGTAGGACGGAGGAGCAGTTGATGCCACAGCCTCCTTGCTCCATGGTTCTTCTCTGCCCGTCAAGCAAGCAAGTGGTAGCCATGATGGAAGGGAGGACGAACAAGAGCAGCTGGTGACACTGACCCTGTTCAGATGACACGCTAAGCCCTGGTGGTTGAGCATTTTGAGCTAAACATTACAGCTTAGCATGTCATGTGAACTATTCCTTACCATGGTGGCTGCATAACCACAGTTTTAAAGCCCTCACTAACCATTTGCTGAGAAAGGGTTAGTGATCTAACCATGGCTTGCCGCCATTTCTTGCTGTGTGCAGGAGAAAACACCCACTGAATGGGCCGCGTGGTAGTTGTTTTCTTCCTCTTTCTTCCCCATGTGGAGAAAGAGGAAGCTGATCATCCCTACTGTGGGACAGAAACAGGAGGCAAAGCGACAGGAGGAAAACGCGATTCCCTCTCCCCCGGCTGATGATGCTCACTAACCTTATTCAGCCGTGATTCTCCCTCTAAGCATTGACCATGAAGTGTTGCCTAAAACTCCCTTCTACCAAGACAGAACATTTCCAAGAAGACCTGTAAGGCTTTCTCGTCTGAGCTTGCCTTTGTTGGGCAGAATTCAGATACGTGGCATCATACTGTATTTCACACTTGAACCTGGTATTTTATTTGTTGTTATCATTGCAGATTAGCCTTCCCCAACTAACCCAACACATCTGGGGCCACCAGGTTGGGGAAGGCGGTTGTAAATTACTCGTTAGACATATCCCGAGCCCAATGACCCAAGGGTGGAAGTATTTCAACAAATCCGACTCAAGTTCAAACAAACTACTTGTGCGTGCAATGTAAAATTACACACCACTTCCATATTCACCTTGCAGGAGTCTATGACGTTTTTTGTTCTGTTTTAGAGACTAGGGAGCATGGCTTTCCCCCACAAAAAATTGCATCACAGTTTATCCTTCTGGTGAAATAAAGATGGAAGCTAATGGTGGCTGGAGAGTAAAAAGCAGAGTTGTGCAGAAAGGGGCAGGAGCATTTTCTTCTAGGACTAGAGAGACCAACCCTTGGAAATCTTCGTTTCCATTTGCATTTTGTAGTCTGTCACCCCATCTAGTGTTGGCATCTTGTATGTACTATAAAATGTGTCCCCACTGAAATTGGCTCTTCCCTAGGGCGAACACTTATCCACTGAAAGAAGAAGAAGAAGAAGAAGAAGAAGAAGAAGAAGAAGAAGAAGAAGAGGAGGAGGAGGAGGAGGAGGAGGAGGAGGAGGAGGAGGAGGAGGAGGAGGAGGAGGAGGAGGAGGAGGAGGAGATGCATTACAAAATAGAGAAGACAGAGATCTTCATTAAATTTGTATATTCTGATTTATATGTTGATATCCACATTTAGAAATATTGGCTATCATTATGAAATATAAAAAGGAAACACATCATATGCTTGGGGTACATTATAGCCCCCCCCCCCAAGCAGTGAAGGTTGGTGGCTCCGATGCCAGTGGGGCACTGAATCCCCTCCAGGTTTCAGTCAACCCAGTCAGAACTCTAAAGAAGCTCTCCAAGGTGCTGCGGTATCTGGGGGGATTGCACCTTGGACAGCTTCTATAGAGACATTCTGATTGAAAGCCGGAGCGGATTCACTGCCCCACTGACATTGGAGCCACCAGCCTCCACTGCTTTTCTGGCACCATAATGTATCCCACATATATTCAAGACTGAATTCCAGGTGCATGTGCGTGCACACACACACACACACACACACACACACACACACACACATATATATATATACACACACACACACACACACACACACACACACACACACACAGAGAGAGAGAGAGAGAGAGAGAGAGAGAGAGTCTATTTTAAGACCATACAATGTATTTTCTTTTTATATTTCATAATAACCAGATAATACTGGTAGCCCAAGGAATATTCATACCCCATATATGAATACCAAGCTAATTCTCTTAGTTTGGATTCTTGTGTAGCCAAAACAGCATGATCCATGCACAAGAAGGAATTATTATCAACAGGCTCCCTAAGTTTGCAGAAAAATAAGAACAACGTTATGGGGAAATAATCCCACCCACAAACAGCCCAATGACTGAGCATGCTCAGTGGATGGGGAATGCTGGCTGAATATTGGAGGAGGGGAAGGAAACTGGGAAACTGGGGAGGGGGCAGAATGGAATGGTGTGGCCTGGAAGAGCGCATGGCTGCCTGGCTGCCTGGAACCCTGAGCAGGATCACTCCGAACTGCCAGTGCCAGATTTTGGAAGGCCTTTGAGCAAAACAGGCTCCTCCCGCAATAGGTCTATCTTCTCACCACCATGGTCACCACCAACTGCTCCTCCTTCTCTTCCTCTTTCTCCTCATTGCTACCACCTGCTTACTTGACAGGCAGAGAGGAAAATGGGCAGTTCTCCTCCTTCTCACCGGCAACACTGTTTGGGCCAGAGTGAACCAGCAGGTTACTATGGTGAAGAGGAGGTGCAAGTCCAGGGAGCTCTTGTCAGTGGGCCCCTGCTGGGGTGTGGGCCCCCAGCCAATGCCCAGCCATGCCTCCCCTTGATGCCAGCCCAGTATGCTGCCACACAGGTGTAGTCTCCAAGCACAGAGAGTGAGGAACTGCGCCCCTGCCCTCTCTTATGGAATCACTGTGAATAGCATATTTTTTCCAGGTCTGAAAACAAAATTCAAACATGCAGTGTCTTAACTGTACCTCCTGACTTGGACCTGATATATTCTATCAATATTCAACATTTGCAAGAACCAGCATGACAACAGGTTGGCTTTCCAGGTTAGAACCCAGCCTGTTCTAGAAAGGCAGACATTCTTCCCTTCCAAAAAACACCTTCCCCTAGCTGGCATCTTTCCAACTAAAATGCCTACCGAAAAGGGGCTCCTTGCTAAGGTGAGTAATCCTATATTTGCAAATCTTTATTTCCAAATAGAGTGAGATCAAAGCGGTTAAATGGATAAGACCTTGCATTATCCATGTCAGAAAAATATCCGTAATCTCTTATAATCAGTTGATCCATATGGTGTCAATCTGAAAAGGAAACAGCCGTTTAGCTCGGAGACACAGAGAGAGGGAAAGAAACCGGTGCAAGTGAATTTCTCAGCCAAGAATCAAAAGTGCTGGAAGGGAGAAGAGTTCATCTTGTCCATTATTCCCCAACAAGGTATACTCACAATGTGTTGGAGTGCAACTGCTATCAGCCCCAGCCAGCAGGGCCAATGAATAGGGATGATGGGAGATGGATTCCAAAACATCTGGAGAGAGCTAGATTGGGGACAATTGATCGATGATGATGATGATGATTTACAATATTTATATACTCCTCAATTATCTAACACAGATTCCAGAGCAAAGAACATAGGTATAAACAGTAAAAAGAAGATTTAAAAAGCAAATTAAAACTGATCAATTTAAAAACAAAGGAACCAGAAAAACAGTGGCTGGTCAGTTCAGGAAGGCTTCTCGAAACAGAGTTGTTTTCAGAAAGAGCCGGAAGCAGCCTAGTGTAGGCACCTCCCTGATCTCCAGGGGCAGAGAGTTCCATAGAGAAGGGGCCACGATGCTAAAGGCTCTTCTCCTGGTGGATTCCAATCAGATGACAGGTCCACGTGGAACCACCAGGAGAATGCCCCCCAATGACCTCAGTGATTGGGCAGGATGGTAAGGGAGAAGGCGCTCTCTCATGTATCCTGGTCCCAAGTTGATCTAGTCTGTCTTTCCCTAACCTGGTGCCTTCCAGATGTGTTGGACAGATGTGTTGGACTGCAACTCCCATCATTCCTAACCAGCATAGCCAAAGGCCCTGTGGAGTGGTTGCTGTTGAGGATGTTCTCAATTGTTTGGGAGGTTGTCTTAAACCTGAGACCTGATCGAGCCAGGACCCACACTAAACAGTTTCATAGGTACCAATATGACTCATGTCCACTTGCATGAAAGAACGGTGTAGTTTATGGATGGGAAATGGATGCACATAAGACAAGCTAAGAAAAGCTTACACTGGGCACTCAATTGGTAAATCACAATTGCATTGGTTCCCAGGATACAACAGGTGCTGTCCACAAAGCTGTTTATCTGAGCAGGTGGTCCACCTCCCCCGGCCCTCTCAGATGAGAACAGGTTACAAGCTGATCTGTCCAGGATTTTATACAGCTTAATTCACTGAGTTAAAGATGGCTACAAGGACACACACACATCTCTCTCCCTTCTCTAAGGAGGAGAAAAGGGAACTTTCTGTCTTGATGGGACAGGAAGTTTCTTACAGCAAAGAAAGGATCATCCCAGCTGGAAAGTATGAACCGTGCAAGACAACTACTGTGCCTTATCTAACTCTTGATAGAAGCAGAAAGCATTGAGCTTCAATGTACAGCTCCCAAAACCAACTCTAACCTCATAATAGTTGCCAACTGCTCTACCAAACTACTATGCATATGCTACTAAGTTCACACCGGACTCCTTGCCTTTCTTCTGAAGCCAAATCCGATACAGAGTTATTTAACATAATTAGTCATTCATTATATTTCTGATGCTCGGGCTATGAGTGCTGTTGTTTATGTACCCAAAACAGCACCATCCACATCCAATCTGGCTTGGAGGAACCCCAAGGTTTGCTGAAGTTAAAAAAAAAAAGGGGGGGACCATGAGGTGGTAAAGTTGGACTTGATGGCCTTATAGGCCCCTTCCAACTCTACTATTCTATGATTCTATGCTTCTAAGTTGTGACGAGGGCATCAGACAGTCCAATGAGGACTAAGCTTACTCAGTAAGTGCAGAATACTGAATGGAGAAGGGGGGAATGAAGTGCTTGGAATCCTGAACAGTGAGCAACTCTATGCTGCAACATTTTATTGCAGATCCTTGTTTATTTGTATCATTCTTCCACTCTAGAATGAAATGAAATTAAGGAACACCTTGCTTTTTTTCAATGGACTCAGTTTATACACACTCTGCTGAGTTTTATCCGCCTGTTGAGTAATCAGGTCAAGGGTGAGGCCAAGTCTATGCATGTGTGAACTGGCCTACAGGTATGCCCTGTGTTAAATCATTCCAAAATATGACCTGCCAGTCAGACCTTGCAGCCATGTCCAGATCCTACAGCTCCAGGTTTTTTGGGGGAGGGGATCAGCTTTGAATACATCTCTCCATCATGCCTGGATCCATCTCCAGCTGAGAGCCCCCCTCCCTCCTGCTACCAACTGTCACTGCTAAGGCCATCAGAGGGAAAGGAAGCAGCAGTCAGGCACCTCTCCATCATGCCTTGATCTGTATGAGGCTATTAGAGGGAGAGGAAGTGGCTGCTGAACTTTGCAATTAAGGCCTTAGCTAGACCTAAGGTTTATCCCAGGATTGTCCCGGGGTCATCCCTGTTCATGTAAATGACACACAGGATATCCCGAGAGCAGGCAGGGACGACCCCCAGGATGATCCAGGGATAAACCTTAGGTCTAGCTAAGCCTAAGAATCTAGTGCCTGAATTTGCTGCTGCTTCTTTTTTCCTCTTCCCTCCCAATCCCCTTTCCTTTTGTGTCATGTTTTTTAGACTGTAAGCCAGTGGGCAGGGACTGTCTTAAGAAATATTTTTGTAAGCCACCCTGAAAGCCTTTTTTGGCTAAAGGATGGGATAAAATTGCTATGTAATTAAAATAAAATGAAATAATAAATAGGTGACCTCCTTCAGGGAGTCTGCCTTATCACCCCCATTGTCAACAGGTTCTATTGCTCCTCTTTGTCTTTCCCATCTAGATAAATGTTAATCTGTTAAGTCTTGGGATCAGAAATCTGTGCATCTTATCCTCTCTTTTGGGCATAAATAATTACCTAGGAAAAGCTAACGGATGGAATATTCAAAGCTGTTAGCTAACGTTATAATTAGTTTATGTGCTGTTAGGTTTCAAGAGACATCATCACCATCATCGTATCTGCTATGGATACGTGACAAATGCAAAGGATCATTACTTAGTGTTTGCACCTGAATTGTTAAAACCACCAAAATAGCTAGAATGGAAGTGCCGACAGCTGCTGTTACTATATAGTGGCATAAATTGCTTTGCTAAAAATAAAAAGCTACCAGGTTTTAGTGCTGTCCCTTGAAAATAAAATATACTTCTATATTCTGGTAACAAGACGACAGACTGATGTGTATAATTCATCCTCTTGTGTGTAACCATCCTTCCGTGTGCAGCCATTTCACATATTACACCAGAATAAACATTGATTTGCCATCAAGTTTCCACTCAAGAGGAAACCACAGCCAGGGATGGTGGCCAGGTATCCTCTTTTACAGAGGACAATCCTCTGTTTGAGGGCCTGGCAGAAGGCTGTCCTCTATTTTGAAAGTGTTGTCTGTTTGAAGGGCTGTCCAGTCCGAGTCGAGTAAAGAACCAAAGGAAGCAAGAGATAGGCCTTGCAGCTGCTCATCAACAGCCCATGACTGTACAAGTCACACAGGTCTCTTGGTCACAACCTTCCACACTATGATGAGATGAACTGTATTTCTATTTAAACCATAATAATTATTTTTAAATCTGCATCCATTCATATAAACGAGCATATGCAAATTGTTCTCGTTTAGTCCTCGGTTTTGGTGATCCTAGCTGGGCTTCCCCATAAATGTTTTTTTCCCCCCAGCAATCCAATCAGTGTTATCTCCACTCAGATTGAAATCACATGTACAACAGAATCAGGGCGGGACTCCAATAAAAAAAGTTGCATTGTGAAATGCTTCTTTTCAGGGTTCCAGCCAGCCATAACCTCTTCCAGAATACTCCATTTCATTACTCTTTCCCACCCAGCTTTCCCATCCATCCCTCACCCAGAACAAACACTAAGTATTCTACGGCCATGGAGCATGCTCACTCTTCAATGCACTGTTTTGGGAGGAAGGATGTGATGGGAATTATTTCTGATGGGAATTTTTGCTGCCTCCTGTTAAAAAGGCCATTAGCAGAGAAAAAACAAAAGGTAGACCAGAATGAGCATTTACCTGTCCCACATGCACAGAAGTCTAGTGTTTTAGCTCTGCTGTTTTAAATCTGTATTTTAAATCTCTGCATTGCTGCTCAGTTTTATTCTGGTTATGCTTTTGTATTGTGGTTTTAAGCTTGCATATTTTAACTTTTATGATGTACCTCGTGGTTTTAATTTTTGTGAACATTTCTATACTGCCCAATAGAGTTTCAGCTATGGGACAGTATAAAATGAGATATATAGATATAAAATAAAATCTATTTCCTTCTTTTGGTGAAGGAAATAAAAACAGTTTACTCACAATATTCTTGCGCATACAATCCAGGCACAGCGTATGGTTTCAAACAAAGTTTGCTCAGTCCATGTTCTTTGTGTTCCATTACACAGACAGGAGCAGGAGTAAAGAAGAGCATGTGCTGGCAGCAATGGTGGAAGGTCAGAGAGAGAGAGAGGAGAGGAAGGAAGGGGAGCAACAGGAAACCACAGTGTAGGTTACAGAGATCCTAAGGTTAGCTAAAGCCCCCAGATTCCCATGCATAAACTAACTAACTCCAACACTGCAGCCTTCCTGTAACTTGCAAACAAGGTTGCCACGTTCCCAACAGGTTGACCTCTTTGTTCCCTGTGGAGGAACCCAAAAGGGCGGGTTAGTTGTACTAGTTTTTAGTCCTAGAACTATTTGCACTCTGTACATGCACAAATGCTTTGTCTATCACTGGAGACTGTTTTGCAAAACTGTATTATGATTGGTGGGAAGGTTCTGTCGTTGTTTCTAAGAGGAACTGACCCTATAAATATGTTAGCTTTGCCTGCAATTAGTGGGCAGTTCCTTCAGATCCTCTAGGGTTTGCCACCTTGCAGCACTGCAGGCTGCTCGTAATAAATCTTTTCTAAGATAAGATAAATTGTGTCTTGAGAGTCTTTGCCCGCCACTCAGCAAACCAAGGGAACCTGCCCTTTTGCGTTCCTCCACACCCTCCCTAAAGATTGTACTTCTGCAAATCTCAGGGCTCCTCTGAGCATACTGATACTCCTGACTTTTTTCCCCTCAGAAATCAAGTTTTGTGTACATAGCTGTTGGCACGCACCACCTGAGTTTGCTATTAGAGAGAGTGGTGACAAGCCAGAGAAGAGGATGGGCACAACAGTGAAACAGGGAGGCTAGGATGTCCTGGGGGTGATGAGCCGGGGGCAACAGGAAAGAGATTCGATGCGTGCAAAGACCAACACAGGCCTAATCTACACGTGCAGCCCTTTGGGGAGTGATGATCACGGCGTTTTCTGTGCCCACTATCGTCCCTCACAGGCCACACGTCAGCGGGTTGTCTCGACATTAATGGAGAGCCATCCGGGTGTTTTGGTGTTTTGCACAAAGTAGTGGTGTTTGTTTTGTCTTTTAAAATGTTTTTATTGATTTTCTATAACTACATAATAACCATACTTCTAAACAATACAAACAATATGATATATAATCCTAACCCTGTAATACATAATACATAGAATCATAGAATCATAGAATAGCAGAGTTGGAAGGGGCCTACAAGGCCATCGAGTCCAACCCCCTGCTCAATGCAGGAATCCACCCTAAAGCATCCCTGACAGATGGTTGTCCAGCTGCCTCTTGAAGGCCTCTAGTGTGGGAGAGCCCACAACCTCCCTAGGTAACTGGTTCCATTGTCTAACAGTCAGGGAGTAATAATAATACATACTTAAAGAAACTAATAAACATACATTCTCTTCACTTCATTCTGCTTTGATCTAATCATTGGTTAACATTAAAGTGCACCCCCAACCCAGGAATCTTATTCTGATTTCCAAAATCTCATTGATTCTTCTGGAGGTGTTTTCCCTCTCCCCCTTAATAATACAAAGTCCAAAAACTGTTTCCATATTACTTCAAAAACATTTGTTTTTGTCATTCCTCTTCTAACTCTGATGTTACATGTTATCATTAATAGTAATATCCCATATTTCTTTATACCAATCTTCTATATGATAATCCCCTTGAACCTTCCAGTTCCTGGATATCATTAATCTTGCGGCTGTTAACAATTTCGTTATCAATTCTTTTATCTCTTGATTACATTTCAATTCACCATACACTGATAACAATGCCCCAATTGGTGTCTCCTCTATCTCCATTCCTTTAATTTCTTTTATCTCATTGAACACCATTTTCCATAATTTCTGTACAAATATACATTCCCACCACATGTGTAAATACGAGCCTTTCTCTTGACAACCTCTCCAACAAAGAGGTTTTTAACAAAGTAGTGTTTTTTTTTAAAACAACAACAACAACAACACAGTGCTGGAAGACACGGAGACCAATCCAAAACATGGTGAAAATTTATTATTTCTTTATTGAATTATATCCCTCCTTTTTTCCTTCAAGGAACCCAAGGCGGTGTACATAATCTTATTCCTCTCCATTTTATCCTCACAACAACAACCCTGTGAGGTAGGTTGGGCTGAGAGCCTGTGACTGGCCCAAAGTCACCCAGTGGGTTTCCATGGCTGAGTGGGGACTAGAACCCGGATCTCCCGACTCCCAGCCCAACACCTTAGCCACTACACCACACTGGCTCTCCCCCTCATCCCCGATACCCATGGGCTGCCCCTACACAGTTGCATGCCTGTTCAATGAGCCCTGCTACTTGTGAGGAACAGCGATGACTTTGGGAGGGGACCCCACACCGCCCGTGGACCTCGGGATTGTCCCAAGACAGGGGGGGAAATTGTGACAAATCCAGTTGCCGATATCCCGGGAAAGCGGAGTGGTCATCCCCCTGCATCACCCCGGGATCAGCTGTACGTCATGTGGTCCCATTGGGATGACCTCGATACTATCCTGGGATAAATGGCAGCGTAGATTAGGCCTCAGACAGGAATGCAGACTGCTGATTAGCAGCTCCTTCGATGACACGAGGTGCTGCTGAAAATCAGGCTTTGGTTTCTTTAATGTCAACTTCATTATTCATTGTTGCCTTAGTTGAACCATTTCAGCCAGAAGGTGATTGCTTGTATGACACCGTGGCACAGCTTTTCGGCTCAAGAGGTCTTTCAGCTTGTGTTCTTTGAGTGCTAGAGAAGCAAAATGAAAGAGGGAGGGGGATTGTTCTTGATAAAAATAATTGCCTTCCCCGCTAACGTCGTCTGTTTTGCTCAGTGAAGCGTGACTCGCGCTTTCTTCACATGCCAGGCCAAAAAATAAAAAAATAGCACAATATATTCTGTCTCCCCAATTGCACTTTTAATTAACTTAAATCTTCCTACGAGATTGCCTGGCAGGCTTGGGAATGGGGGAACTTCAGGACATCCAAATATTTATGCCTCACTCTACAGACCTCTCTTATGATAGCAACGGAGGCAACTGGCATGCCCCAGCAAAAGGTAAGTCTCCCCATGTACCTCCCAGAGAAAATAAAAGAATCCTCCCCCTCCAGGTCAAGGGGGAAAATATGCTACACTCATCAACCAATGGAGGCCTCTTTTCCAGCGTCCCTAAAAACTGCTTATCACAGGAGTCTAATTGACAATTAAGAGAGTTCCACAAGGAAAGCTAAGCAGGGTGCCCTCTAGTGGTGGAGGACCACACCAAGATACCTGTTCCCCTGTCACCGATAAATTATTCTGCCATCAACTATACTGTTATTTTTTTTTTACTGTGTATTTTATTCACTCCCAATTCCAGGTTTTGGAGGGCCCTTGGACAAGACCTCCTCCATGGGCCCTCCGTCAGTGAGTCCACCTTCTCACCACCATGGTCACCAGCTCCTCTTGCTCCTCCTCCTCCTCTTTCTCATCATGGCTCCCACTGGCTTGCTTGACAGGCAGAGAGCCAGGGAGCAAGGAGGACCGTGACCTCTCCTGCTCCTCCTTCACACCACCACAGTCACTTGGGCCAGAGCGAGAGGCAGGAGAAGAAGCAGGTTGCAATGAAGAAGAGGAGGAGAAGGAAGTCCAGGTGGTCTTGCCTGATCATGCCTAACCTTGACACCTGCCTGCTTACAGCAAAGTCGTTTCTATAGTGATATGTCTGCTCAATGCCCCACTTAGAGCACCCATTATCAACTTTGGTTGGTACGCCAACTACGGCCATTCCTGGACAGGAATAGCCATGCCATGGTCATTCATGCACTGGTAACCTCAGGATTAGATTACTGTAATGCACTCTATGTGGGGCTACCCATGAAGCTGCAGCTAGTGCAGAACGCAGCAGCTAAGGTGCTCACGGGGACACCTAACTCTGCTCATATACCACCTGTGTTAAAAGAACTGCACTGGCTGCTACCGAGCCACATACAAGGTTATGCTGTTATCCTACAAAGCCCTAAACAACTTGGGACCAGGATTCCTAGCAGACCGCCTTCCCTTATATATACCCAGACGACAACTACGATCCTCAGAGGAGGTCCTACTGGCTATTCCGAGACTAACAGAATGTCACCATGATGAAGAACTTCTATGCCGGGGCCTTTTCTGTAGTGGCACCCACCCTCTGGAAAACCCTCCCTCGTGCGGTTCAAGAGGTGAAAAATGTAACATCTTTTAAACCCCTCCTGAAAACACAGGCTTTCCCTGGTTTTTAATGTAGCTGGTTTTATATTGCCTTTTTAACTTTTTATGTTTTAAATTTATGCCTGTTATATTTTATGGTTTTTTTAATTGTGCACTGCCCAGAGAGCTTCGGCTGATGGGCAGCATAAAAATGTGATAAATAAATAAATGCTTATCTGTTAGGTCTAGGGATGCTCTACAGCTTCTTTCTTTTTCGGTAAGGTTTATTATTATTATTATTTGTGGGGGTGGGGAGTTGTGCTGCTTCTGCTGCTAGTGGCAACAGCATCAACTGAGTTGGCAGGCTGGACTCAATTTTGCATCCACCACAACACTGCTATTGGGAGGGGGGCAGTGATACCTCCAGCAAAGAAGTGGAGCTAGCTAAACTTTGTTCTCAATGTTCTTGAATATTTTCTTCCCCCATGAAAGAGGCTTTCATTGTTCTGCCTCATTCTCTGAGTGTTTCATAATTTATTTCCGTGGTGTTTTTCAGCATACCTAATCACTGCTATGTGACCAGGGGTGTTATGTATTTTCCCCCACCCTATTACATATTAGGGCTGTGCACGGACCCCCTGAACCGCTTTGTGGCCCACAACTTTCGAATTGAGCCAATCCACTTTGGGTCGATCAGACCCGCCCCCGCTCCACAGAGTGAGATCCGGAGGGGCGGATCGAGATTTGGGAGGGCAAAATGGGGGCTGAATAAGCCCCCTCCCCCTGCCCCCTTACCTGGCTTCGCTGCCGTCGCCGCACGGACTGCAGTGGCAGCGGCAGAGCCAGGTAAGCCCTTCCTCCCCACTTACCTGCCTCCATCACAGTCCAGCACAGGCTTCAACTGAGGGCCAGGCCTCAAATCAGAAGAGCAGGCCGTGGCCTGCTCTACCAGCTTGAGGCCTGGCCCTCAGTTGAAGCCTACGCCAGACCGCGACGGAGGCAGGTAAGCCCCCCTCCCCCTGCCCCCCTACCCAGCTCCATCGCCATTGCCACACAGACTGTGGCACTACTAGGTGAGCCCCCCTCCCCCCACTTACGTGCATTCGGAGCTCCGGATGGAGGCGAACCGCTTCGCCTTGATCTGCAGCTCCCCTGACTCGATTTGGATCCGCCTTTGGCGGAGGCAGATTCGGTCGCTCCGCTCCATATTCACGATCCGAATCGAAGTGGAGCACAGCCCTATTACATATCCCTTCCATTGCTCTGCAGCCTCCCAGGCTGCCTGCACTTCCTGATCCAAAAAAGCCCTATGGGATGAATTACCTCATGATGTCTCCCCCTGGGCCTTAATTGAAGAGTTGGGGCACATTTCTCAGCCACCTCTTAAATAGGGTCAGCACAAGAAGCCCAGCCCCAACCCATGAGGATTTCTCCCAAAATTTTCTTCGCCATTGCATTGGATTCAAACGCCAGTTATTTTCTCTCAAATTGAATGAGAACAGTTGAAAAACTGTGGGAGAAATGTTTGGCAGAGCGCTGGTTTTGTATGTGAACGAGTCTGAATATATTTAAAATTCAGTCATTCAGCAAGTGTTGCTCTTCAACATCCTTTTCAATGGGGGCCTCTCACCTACGTATTAGGGTAAAGGAAGGTGAGTTTAGTGAATTCAGGTTACAATTAGCATCTATTCAGCTCCATTCAGTGATCCACTTTGGCTGCTATCTTATGTAGGATACATAAGACAGGAGCAATTTAGCTGCTTCCATCCCATTTAGAATCCATTCAATCTAACGCTGACCTGTTTCAAAAGCTCTCGGGATTTCTTGCTAATCACCTGGTGCATGTGAACCTTGGCTATTTTGACGCGTTCTCAAGCCATACATGTTGCAAGCCTGAAGGACACTCATTAAAGCATGTGACGTGTTCCAAATAGAAGGCCATCGCTTGAGCCCAGTTTTTCAAAACTTGTTGAATTGCCTCAGCTTCCAGCACAGACCTCTGCAGATGGTAAGTTCTATGAAGAGTTCTCCACTGTGAAATTGTCAGCTTCTTCTGCAAACTACAATCCCCAGGGTACTTTTAAGGAGGCAAATGCCAAAGCTAGAACAGGGCTGTGCATTTCTGTATTGACAGGCAAAGTTAGAAAGCCAGACTCATATTTATGCCCCACAATACAGAGGATTTGTGTTGATGTCCAATTACAGGGGCCCTGATGGGATTATTTTGTAATGCCTGTTAGAAATGCAATCTTATATATGAATATGGAAGTGTAAGGCTTATTACTTGAGATCTACCAGACCGATTTCATTCATTTTTGTTTTGAACTGAAGCTTGAGCAGGGTAGATGTGCAGAAAATTGTGAAAGTTCAAAAAAGTTCCAAGCTCAAGTTTTAAGAACAATTAATTTCCTCCACACCAAGACAGGGCAGCCCCTCTGCCAGTGCAATTACAGATAGCCCTGCTCAGCCAATCATTGTGGTGTGAAGGCGGGCCCTGGGCACAGCTGCCATCGGGGAAGGAGAAAGGGATAAAAGTGGCCCATTGGGAATTTATTTATTTATTTAGAATATTTATATACCACTCCCCATTGAAAATTTTTGGAGCGGTGTACAAGATAAGATGAAAATAAAAACAGAATAAAACAGTCAAAACAAAATTTAAAAGAAGCAAGAACAGAGATTCAAGGCTGCATATTAAGGAAAGGCTTCTTGGAATAAAGATGTTTTCAGGAGGCACCGAAAGGAGTACAAGGTCGGAGCCTGCCTGACCTCCAGAGGCAGGGAATTCCACAGGAGGGGCGCCACCACGCTGAAGGCTCTTCCCCTGGTGGATTCCAATCGGAGGATGGATCTAGGTGGAACCACCAGGAGCAGGCCCTCGGATGACCTCAGTGACCGGGCAGGTTGGTAAAGGAGAAGGCGCTCTCACAGGTATCCTGGTCCCAAGTTGTTTAGGGCTTTGTACACAAGTACAAGAACCTTCAACCTGGCCCAGTAGCAAATAGGCAGCCAGTGCAGTTCCCTCATCCCACGGAGTCGGTCCGGGAGGATACCATGCTTGATGGTATCAAAAGCCAGGACATGTGCTGCATGCAAATTTTGGAGGGGAGATTTACTATCCATGAGCCACATTTTCATTATTCCTGACTCCCTCTGCGGTGAGGGGACTAAAGGGCAAAAGCATGTGGAAGGAGTAGGACTACTAGCACCCATGGCAATGTGGCGTTTACAGTAGTAAGTGCAAAAAAGGCAAAACAAAATGAGCAGTTACCAGCCCCACATACACATAAGGCTGTGTTAGAATAATGAAAGAAACCACACCCTTCTTCAGTAAAGGAAAGGTAACATCGTTTACTCACAATATTCTTGCATATAAAATGCAGGTACAGAGAAGAGTTTCAAAGAGTTCATTCAGTTCATTTTGTGCTCCGTTACACCGCCAGGAGTGAGAGAGCAAATACATGTGCTCCCAGCAATGGCGGAAGTCAGTGAGAGAGGTGGGGAGGAGCCAAAAGGAAGAAACCACAGGAAACCACATTGTAGGCTATAGAGTTCCCAAGGCAAGCTGTGGTAAAAATTCCCATGAACTAACTGTAACACTGCCTTCTTCCAGTAACTTGCAGATGAGGTTGCAATATTCCTAACAGGTGCAATGTCACTTGCACACATGCAAACATACCTGTATTCTCCTCTGCCCCTAAAGAAGGCATTGAGGCCTTAGGCGAAGACAACCCCAGAGAGCTCACATTGTGGGTGCTATCAATTACCTCTCACTGGCACTGGACATCTTATTCAGAGATCTTTCTGCTTAGCATGCAAAGTTGATCAGATCTGGGATTAGAGTTGCTACTGCATTTTGGGAAGTTTGAGGCAGAAAGGGGCACTTCTTGCCCAGGGGGAAATGTCCAAGGAATTCCAAGAGAATCAGAGAATCAGAGAATAGCAGAGTTGGAAGGGGCCTACAAGACCATCTAGTCCAACCCCCTGGTCAATGCAGGAATCCACCCTAAAGCATCCCTGACAGATGGTTGTCCAGCTGCCTCTTGAAGGCCTCTAGTGTGGGAGAGCCCACAACCTCCCTAGGGAACTGATTCCATTGTCGTACTGCTCTAACAGTCAGGAAGTTTTTCCTGATGTCCAGCTGGAATCTGGCTTCCTTTAACTTGAGCCCGTTATTCCGTGTCCTGCACTCTGGGAGGATCGAGAAGAGATCCTGGCCCTCCTCTGTGTGACAACCTTTTAAGTATTTGAAGAGTGCTATCATGTCTCCCCTCAATCTTCTCTTCTCCAGGCTGAACATGCCCAGTTCTTTCAGTCTCTCTTCATAGGGCTTTGTTTCCAGACCCCTGGTCATCCTGGTTGCCCTCCTCTGAACACGCTCCAGCTTGTCTGCGTCCTTCTTGAATTGTGGAGCCCAGAACTGGACGCAATACTCTAGATGAGGCCTAACCAGGGCCGAATAGAGAGGAACCAGTACCTCACGTGATTTGGAAGCTGTACTTCTATTAATGAAGCCCAAAATAGCATTGGCCTTTCTTGCAGCCATATTGCACTGTTGGCTCATATTCAGCTTGCGGTCTACAACAATTCCAAGATCCTTCTTGTTTGTAGTATTGCTGAGGCAAGTATCCCCCATCTTGTAACTGTGCCTTTGGTTTCTATTTCCTAGATGTAGAACTTGGCATTTATCCCTACTAAATTTCATCCTGTTGTTTTCAGCCCAGCACTCCAGCCTATCACGATAACTTTGAAGTTTGTTTCTGTCTTCCAGGGTATTAGCTATCCCACCCAATTTTGTGTCATCTGCAAATTTGATCAGCATTCCCAGCACCTCCTCGTCCAAAGGAAGCAACAAGAGGTTTGAGAAGAGAATCATTTCTTGGTGGGGTCTGCACATCCCTGATTCTCATAGTGGTAGGGAGGATCCAGATTGCTAAGATCCTGGAATTGGGCCCCAGTTTTGGACCCACATCCTCTCTCTGAAACGCTATCAGCGGACGGTCCTCTCTTTGAAAGTGTCCTCCATTTGAAGGCCTGTCCAGTCCCAGTCTGGTTTAAAGATAAAGAACCATCAAAATGGAGGTGAGCAGAAGCCTTGAAGTCACCTGTCAACATTTGGCACCCACACAACACAGTGAGCAAAGCACAGAAGTCACCTAATCAAGCTGAGATCTATTGTATTTCTATTTACATTTTCTTAATAATTTCTAAATGTTCATCTAGTTTGCACATAAATTAACACATGCACATTTTATGCAAATTACTGTCCTTTCTTTGCAGGTGGGGAGGGGAGGAAGACATGCATAGCCTCTTTCTTGGCAATGTGGACGTGCCCACCCTAACATTGATGTCACCAATAAGAGAGCTTTGGCTATTGGGCGGTATAAAAAGGCAATAAATAAATAAATAAATAAATAAATAAATAAATGCTTGTATTGGCTAGACTAGAAATGGGAACACAAGCTTGCACTGGTGTTTGGTGTGGCCTGCAGAGCTAGCTGTTATTTCTCCTCCAAATGAAGTACAAGGTGTGATTTAAATTAAATAAATAAATAAATAATAAAATAGAGCCCTGCAGAGTGAATAATTTATGTGGTCCTCCTAGCCAGGATACGCATTTTATGGTTTGCTGCAGAGACACACATATAGCACAAGGATCGCATTGCAAATGTGGCAAATGCAGGCATCCATTTCCTTAAAGATGTGACCGAGAATCCCGTAGGCTCATAGAGACTCAGATTAAAGGGTTCACAGATACGCTTTCACAAGAGAGACGGCTGCATCTGATCAGCTCTGAGAAGCAGGTGTTGCCATGGCAATGAAAGACGACTGAATGCTACTCAACTGGCACAGGCAGATCTGTTAGATGCTCATTATTATTATTATTATTATTATTATTATTATTATTATCATCATCATCATCATCATCATCATCATTTTCGTCTCCAAAGGCTGTGTTTGCATTCAGATATTATTCAGAGGCAACAAAGGAAACGGTGCTGAAAAGTTATAGTTAGCTGCAGTATTCACGTTAAAAGTCTGAACAAGTGGTGCTTCTCATGGTTATTAAACCTACAGCTTAAACAAAAAAAAAGATGAAAGAGAGGCTCCGATTTCAGTGGGGCGGTGAATCCATTCCGGGTTTTAGCCAGAACCAGCCATCACTCTAAAGGAGATATCCAGGGTGCTGAACCCTATCCCCAAAATAGATTCAGCACCCTGGAGAGTTCCTTTAGAGTTCTGATTGAAACCCAGAACGGATTCACAGCCCCACGGAAATCTCAATCACAGTCCCCCGCTGGTAGAGATCTAGAAACTTGCTGCTCAATTGCACCTTTGCTGCAGTGAGCGGAACAGGTGTTAAGTTGAACCTGCTTATTTTGCCATTATAACATTGTTGTTTGAACAATACATCCATTTGTGTTCTACAACCACCACCATCCCCCCCCTCCCCCTCCCCACAAGGATATTGTGGCATGGCATTCCAACAGAAAAGCTGCTCCGACTCTTGGTGGCTTTCTCTATCAACTTGATCAACATCTAGGACATTTAAGGTGAATCTGCCACCAAAACATTAAGCAAGGCACATTGATATTCAGAATTCGGGCTGTGCATGGACCCCCAACCCGCTTCGTGGCCCGATCCGGAACTTTTGGATCAGGCCCGAACCACTTTCGGTCAATCCGACCCTCCCATGCTCCTCTCTGCACGCTCCAGAGGAGCGGATTGAGGTTTTGCCCCCTTCTCTACTTACGTGTCTCCACGGTGGGTAGTAGAGGCAGGTAAATGGGGAAGGGGGGACAAAATGGGGGCTGAATAAGCCCCCCTTCCCCTTCCCTGGCTCCGCCATCATCACTGCACAGACTGCGGTGGTGCCAGGTAATCCCTCCTCAACCCCCACTTATCTGCCTCTGTCACGGTCTGGCACAGGCTTCAACTGAGGTCACAGCCTGCTTCTGCTTTGAGGCCTGGCCCTCAGTTGAAGCCTGTGCCAGACCACAATGAACACAGGTAAACCCTCCTCCCCTCTGCCCCCTTACCTGGCTCTGCAACCGTCACCGCACAGACTGCGGCAGCGCCAGGTGAGCCCCCCCTTACCTGCATTCGGAGCTCCGGATGGAGGCGAACTGCTTCGCCTCATTCTGCAGCTCCCACAACCCAATTCGGATCTGCCTTGGGCGGAGGCAGATTGGGTCGCTCCGCTCTGGATTTGCAATCTGAATTGGAGCGGAGCACAGCCCTATTCAGAATTCAAACATGTTGGTGGATGTTCCAAACCACTGTCAGCATGAAGCATCAGGGCCCACATCCCAGGAGGGGCCCACTGACAAAATTCCCCTGGAGTTGCTCTTCCTCTTCACCATTGCAACCTCTTTGTTTGTTCACCTGCCTCTCACTCTGGCCCAGACAACAGTGGTGGTAAGGAGGAGGAGCTGATGCCCCAATCTGCTTGTTTATTGGCTCTCCTGACTGTCAAGCAAGCGGTAGCAATGAGGAGGAGGAGGAGGAGGATGGCCATCTGGTGACAATGCCAGTGAGAAGACAGACTCACTGAGATAGAGGCCACCATTTGCCGTGTCCTGCACAAGGGCCTTCCAAAACCTGAAAGACCCTGTTCCAGACCCTGCTCTATGACATATCTCCTTATGCTTCCATGAATGTCATCACATCCTCATCGTATCTGCATTGTGATGCTATTTTAAACTTTTCACGCCTTACCATCAGCGCACTGGTGACGTTTTCACCCTGAGCTTTCTTCATTCTCAGGAGCGAAGGACAAAGACACATAGGGAGGGCGACTTGTTCTGACTGACAGCTGACCACCCCATGGTGCGGTGTAGCTACAATAAAACCAAGCATGCTCACAAGCATCCGGAGGTTTTAAGAACAAGGGATTGATACGGGCATAGGAATTCAGTAACACGTCACTGCTGGGGCCCACCGAAATTTAAACTATAGCCAGAGTTTGCCATGAATGTCTGCAGGAGGGTGGGGGTCAACTTCCAGAGGCGATTTGCATCCTGTTGACTCCTCCTCCCCACAGAGGCCACAAAAATAAAAACATACTTTTAAAATGGCATCTGAAGCATCTACAGAGTGTCAAAAAGGTCAAAGTTAGCTTATTTTATAGCTAATTTTGGCCCATTTGGAGTTCTACAGAGCACTAAAAGGGTAAACGAAGACTTCAAACAAGGCACTCAGAGTGCTATTTTCACCTGGCTCCTACACTGTGCTCTTTTGAGCACCAAGTGAACACCTTTTTATTTCCCTGGGGATTTTAGTTTTTCAGTTTCTGTTTTAAATCTGCCACTGTATTTTAAATCTTTGCACTGCTGCTAGGATCTATTTGGTTCTTATTTTTATTTTACGCTGTAGTTCGAAACTTTTATATTGTATTTTATCGTGATGTGTTTTATGGTTTAAATTGTTCTGAGCTACCCAGAGAGCTTTGGCTACTGCAAGGTACAGAAATCTAGCAAATAAATAAATGAATATTACAATGTAGGGGGTCAATGGGGGTGGGGGCTGCATGTTGCCCACCCTTGATCTACAGCTTGCGACGGAGAAACAGATTGGAATTCTTCCCCATGCCTCATTCAGTTGCCCTCCGCTATTTGTTGATCGCTACATTGTCCTTCTCTTCTGTTCCTTTCCTTTCGTCTTCTCCCTGCTCCTGTTAGCACACCTTCATTCCTTCCATGAACCAGATAGGATTGGCGATGCAAAAACAGGGGGGGGAAAGTGGTACCTAAAGAGAACTATCCTCTCTCTGGGCTCCATCACGCCTACCTTTTTTTTTTCCTGGTATGCACCCGCAATTTTGACCTTCATTTCATTAGCGTGGCAAGCGCTGGTCCCTTGCACGATTGCCACAGTTGTTTGCTCTCCTGCTATTGCACTCACCCCAACCTGCCCCTTCTCCTTCCCCCTCCATTTCATTAGTTCTTGTTGGGTGATGGATGTGGGTGCCTCCCCCCCCCCCCCGCTCTGGTTTTGTTGACTAGGGTTTTACCAATTCAGCTTTTAATTGGCTGGGTGCCATTTCCGTGGGCAACGAGGGTGGGGTTGGAGCAGCAAAAGTCCATTCTACCAGCTCAGCACAAGTCCGTTTGTTCGATTGATAGACTCAGCAAGGTGGAGGAGAACCGCCCTGCCCTCTTTCATCAGCAGGACCAGCCCCAACAAAAGCAACGTAGCGGAAGGATGGCAACATACTGGGACAGAAGGGAACTTTTATTTTGCATGGAGAAAATATATCGGACTTTCTGGGTGTGCGTTTTTTGTGGTGCGAGGAAGGCCAGAAGGTGCAGAGGCAGACGACAATGTGAGAGGGACCCATGAAAATCCAGTAACGAGTGTGCAATAAAACACTCGTCCGATGGAGCTCTTTGAGTTGGGGTGTTAAACCAGTTCCAAAAAAACATGGATTGTAAAACAGTTCCAAAAAGCCACCTGGCATCTCAGGTGAACAGCCTGATCCAGGTGCCTTTGCAGTAATGGGTTATTAACACCAGTTACAGATGTCTAACATTCATAGTTGTAAACTGCAGGTAATAAGCCTTTTGGAGTGGGGGAAATAATGGTATCATCTGGTGCCAAACAGATCTGTTCAAATGTGGGTCCAGTTCTCAGGTCCCTCCTGAACCTCTGCTTTTTCTGCAAGATTCCTTGAGGGCCAGTGTGGTGTAGTGGCTAAAGTATTGGACTGGGAGTTGGGAGATCTGGGTTCTAGTCCCCACTCGGCCACACTGGGTGACTTTGGGCCAGTCACAGACTCTCAGCCCAACCTACCTCACAGGGTTGTTGTTGTGAGGATAACATAGAGAAGAGGAGGATTATGTATGCTGCCTTGGGTTCCTTGGAGGAAAAAAGGTGGGATATAAATGCAAATAATAATAATAATAATAATAATAATAATAATAATAATAATAATAATTCCTTCGGCTCTTAGAGTCTCATATTTTCTAAAATTCCAAGGTTTAGTCCAGCTCTTTCCTGCTCCACCTCAATCAAGCTCTTTCTTGTGCTTTGATCCTATCTGCACATCGCCACCTGTACAGCATCTATGCAGTGAGGTACTTACCTGTGTCGATGTCAAGGTAAGAGCCGAATGTGAACTTGGCTCTTGCCTGCCCACTACACTATCAAAATCAACCTGATTTCCCTGCTCCTTCTTGATGGAATATGCTAATCCAAGAAAGAGGGAGGGGCAAAATCAATAGATAGGCAGCTTTTAATTTCCCATTCCAGGCAGACAGCGACAGGGAGATCAACGTCAGATTGTTGCTTTCTTTGGCAGACAGCGATGGCCCCTTGCAAAATAAATCCATTGTCTGGATCTTTCTACACAGGCCGTGGAGATAATAGCATCGGCAGAATCATCTGCGAGTTGGCACAAAAGCATTATTGAGCATAAAAGAAGCAATCTGTAGTTTCTATGGAAGCATTTTAACCTTTCTTCTTTTTACCGAGAGATGCAAAAGCTTCAGAGGAACGGATCTGTGAAGCATTGAGAAGAGGGCTAATTAATCCCCTAATGCAACCTTCCCCCCCCCCCCAACCTGGTGCTCTCCAGATGTATTGGACTACAAGTCATATCATCCCCAGCCAGCACGACCATTGCTGGGTTGGGATGATGAGATGTATAGAGTTGAACCCAATGTTAATTGTACATTGAATTTCACGGAACTTAGGTTAGTCATGGCTAACCTAAGTCCCATTCGTTTCAATGGGTCTAATCTAAGTAGGAGTAATGTTGGATTCAACTCACAGTAATTCATCTGGAGGGCACCAGGTAGGGGAAAGGCTGCCTGAATGTATAGTAATTACAGCCCAATCCCATGCCAGTTTACTTAGACATAAGTCCCACTGAGACTTAGAACTTTTCTACAAAAGGCATTTCTTGTGCATTTATCATTTCTTTCTCACAGTTTTTTAAAACGGATTCTTTAGATAATGCCGTGACTCTCCAGTTTCCCTTCTGTTTATTAAGAACACTTTCATGGTTATTGGTTTGTTGGTTTGTTTTTGGAGTGAGGAAAATGCAGCATTGTTTGCTAAAATGAAACAAAACACGTTTCCTCACTTGGGTAGTTGCATTATTCCGCTATTCTGCAGTGCCACCTAGAGGTTGGGTGGCAGAAAAGCAGGAAAGGAAAAGCTCTTTGCATAACGCTCAGATCTCAATTCTGTGATGAAACTGAAAGTAGATACAGTGGATTAACATCCTCAGATAGAAAAAGTCTTGCTTTCAAGAAAGCATACATAGGTTTGCAGCCCGACAACCCAATCTTATGCGGGCCTTCTCAAAAGAAAGTCTTACTGAGTTCAATAGGACTTGCTCTCACATGTGTATTGGATTGCAGTTTGGATCTCTTCCATGTTGGTCGAGAACTGGTCCCATTTAAGCTTTTGAAAACAATTTGCAATCATTTGAATCCAGTGATTTATCAAACTGCTCTGACTACCATATTTCTTCGATTCTAAGACACACTTCCCCCCCCCCATATAAACATCTCTAAAAATGGGGTGCGTCTTAGAATCACGGGTGTGTTTATTATTTCTTAGAATCAAAGCTTTTTTTCTGTTGGTGGTACTGAAATTAGTGTGTGTCTTACAATTGATGGCATCTTAGAATTGAAGAAATATGGTAGATTAATTAACGCAGGCCTTCCTGACCTGGTACCCTCCCGTCTAGCATAGTTAATGGCATGCAGTAAGGAGCCCACTTAGGCATCACCAAAAAAGGAGAAAACAGAGGATATGGAACTTCATGAAATTTGCACATGATAATCTATATGTATATTAGAAACAAATTTCTAAATATTGAAACTGGCCAGGCAAAGTGACACATGATCCAGGTCTATCAATACTTGTTACTGGTAAATAAATGCAGTATACAGGGTTTTAAGCTGGAATGGAGCAGAGAATTGGATTGTCCCATCCTGCCTAATCAATGGATCGACACCTTGGTGCGTATACCTGTCGTGTCTATGGATCTTACACTGGATCTTATTCAGCAAACAACAAAATTGTTTATGTCTATTGGATACCGCAATGTCTCGTCAATGAGAGATTGTTTAATTCAGCTAATTGCTGGCAGTGCTATACAGCTAATGCTACTTTTAAGTGTATGTCCAGTAGTTGCTTCTTTGGGGGAGGAGGTTTGTACTGGAACAGTCCTTGATATCTGCTGCTGTGCATGCTCTGAGTACAATTCCATGCATGTTTAGAAAGAAAAGAAGTCCTACAACTCCCAGAATTCCCCAGCCAACAATGCTGGCTGGGGAATTCTGGCAGCTCTAGGATCCCCCCCCCCCCCCGGTCTAAACATGTGTAGAATTGCACCATAAATTATTTTCCTGCTTCATATAAATTATCGAATGGTATGTGCAAATGCAATCTCCGTGCCCTCTTAACAGCTGAAAGACTGGTATTACAACATTGGAATGATGAATACTCACCTCCCGCAATGCAGCGGATTGAGGACCTTATAACACTTTCAAGAGTTGAATATGTGGCTGTGGCATTACACCCCACAAGTCAGTTCCCTAATGCATGTCTAGCATTGGTAGGTCTGGTGTGTTTAGAATGTTGACCTGAGTGGGTGGAGTTAGACTGTCTTCGGAGGGGGAGGAGTGATATATAAGGGAATCATAGAATCATAGAATCATAGAATAGCAGAGTTGGAAAGGGCCTACAAGGCCATCTAGTCCAACCCCCTGCTCAATGCAGGAATGACTGGGGAGACTGTGAGGCCACTGTGGGTTAGCTCTTGGTGTGTAGAGTACTTGGGTTCTGGAGAATTTGAGGTTCAGTGTAGAGAGTGGTGTCTTTTGAAGGTGGTGTGCAGATAGTCGGTGTATATTAATACTGATAATAAAGAAAGTTCAAGAGTGAATGTGTGAGAGAAAGGAAAGCGTGTATGAGAAGAGTGAAAGGACTGGATGAGAGGTTTTAAAAAGGGTTCTTTTGAAATGTTTTATTATGAAACAAAGCTTGTGAACTTTTTTTAAAAAATAATCAGTTTGTTTTAACTACCACAAAAATCCCACGTGTCTGTTTGGCATTTATCATCTGCAGTTATTTACATTTAACACCCACTCTGACAATAATTCACCTCAGTACATATAATTCACAGCGCTTTAATTTATTACTGAGATCCTTCCAATTTAACCCCTTTCTCCACATAGTTTGGAGAAAAGTGGTGGTTGTCCCTCGCCCCAGGCTCCTCAAGTGGTGGGGCTTAACTTGAGCAGGGAGTGTCCACGGCCGGGCCTGTGTTGTGGCAGTGGTATCTAGACGTCACCTTTGAAGGATACTTATTTGGATAGCTGTCTGCTTTTTGTTGAAACCAGTGTATAATTGCGAGTAAGTTGTATAAGTTGCATTTGGATGTAAGTTGTAGTTGCTAGATAGTTGTTGCTATGGTTATATACAAAATCATGTACATTTATTTATTTATTTTATTTATTTAAAATGTTTATATCCCGCCCCATATCAATAAGATCTCAGGGCGGCATACAGATAAAAGCATACAGTATAAAACAGTAAATATACACAGCTAAAACAAATTAAACCATAAACCAAGTTAAAACAATATATAATTTAAAAGCAGTAAAAGTATTAAAACAGTGTGCCATCTTGGTGAATTCAACCACTAAAAGCTTTGTTAAAAAGCTTTTTAACTTCGGCTTTTGGGCTAATTAACTTCAGCTAATAGAGCTTCGGCCATTGGGTGGTATAGAAATGTAATAAATAAATAAATAAATAAATAAATAAATAAATGCCGTGTTTTCACTTGGTGCCGGAATAAAACCAGCAACTTCTCCAGAATTGGAAATGACGACTATACTTGAGATTGAAAGACAATACAACTTGTCATAGTGGGGAGGACCATAACCAGGTAACCTCTGTGCCACTGTCCAGGCAGACTAATCATCTCTTCTGTCCAGGTGCTACGTCACCAAAGGTTGGGCTCTCCCTTCTTCTGTTTCTTAATCTTTAAACCAGACTCAGACTAAACGACCCTTCAGATGGATTCTATATAATAAAGGATTATTTGTGGCTCTAGAGCAGCCTTTCTCAACCTGGGGCGCTCCAGATGTGTTGGACTGCATCTCCCAGAATGCATTCTGGGAGTTGTAGTCCAACACATCTGGAGCGCCTCAGGTTGAGAAAGGCTGCTCTAGAGGGTGGGACTAGAACCAAGGAGTGGAAATTACAGGGAAGCAGATTTGGGATAAATATCAAAAGAAATGCCATGAGCTCTTCAGCAATGGAACAGAGGTGGTTGGGTTCTCCTTTGGTGGAGGAATTTAAGCAGTCTGGATGGCCCAGTTCCAGGAATGCTACAGCTGCACTAGATGATCTCCCATATCCTTTCCAACTGTGTAGGTCATAAATCACCAGCATTAAACTCAATAAACAGGAGGAAAAAGTCAACAAACAATCTGTGGTCAAAAGCTGAAGTATCTGTCCAAAGTTGCATCAACAATACTGGAATCAGGAAAGCATCAAAGCATAGTCAGGGTCCAGTCCAAGGTCAGGATAAGTCCAGGCAAGATCAAGTAGCTGGTATGCAGAGGACGAAGACAAGGCACCCAGAAAAGTGGTTGCTTCCAGCATCACTTCTTAGTTCTGGCAAGTCTTTTATGGGGATTGTGGTGATTGGGAGTTGTTGTCAGCTGCCTGGGCCTTCAGCTGGCTTCTGCCTGTTCCAGTGAAGGACCACTCCCAAAACACTCCCAGGCTCAGCTGTCTCTCCTTTCTGTTTAATCCCTCAAACGGAAGCACCACAGTATACTTCTATGATTCTAAATAGAGGATTTTTCTCTAACAGCCCGTTATATTGAGGACTGTTCACTGTAAAGTAGGATGCCTGCAGGGCCAGTCCAAGACATTTTGCTGCCTGAGATAAGATGGGTCCCTCTCCTGTTCCATGTAAAAATAAAGCGGACTGGACCTGGTTTTTCAACACTGATAACAGAACAGCAGCTTCCACTGCATCCAAAAATAACAGGTTATCTTAGGGGACACAGTGCCAGCTGTTTGGTACTCAGCTCTTTTTCCAACACCTTGCTGCAGCCTGCCAATATCTGCTGCCTGAGGCAACTGCCTCGCTCTGCTTAATGGTATGGCCGGCCCTGGACACCCGGCTGCTCTTGCCTGTGTGTACAAGCCATGTACGTGGTAAAAATCGAGTAAGTGTCCATTATGTACAATTGCATATAATTTAGAAGAAACAGCCTGCTAGATCTCCTCTGCATGGCGTCCCACCTCCTGTTATAATGTCGTTTGGTTCTCCAGAATGTGTTAAACAAAAAGCACCCACCACGTGTAAAAAGCAGTGAAGTTCAGTACAGATTCTTTTCATTAAATGTTACAAAAGTAATCTTCACAACCACCTCCCCCTCCTTGACTCCCACTGTGTATCAGACAGACACAAATAGAGTTTCTTGTGCTTCAGAAGCCATTCGGAAATACCATTCACACAGTAAACCAAAACTAGGGTGACCATATGAAAAGGAGGACCGGGCTCCTGTATCTTTAACAGTTGTATTAAAAAAGGAATTTCAGCAGGTGTCATTTGTATATATGGAGAACCTGGTGGAATTTCCTCTTCATCACAACAGTTAAAGCTGCAGGTGCCCTGCCCTCTTTTAAATCTGGTCACAGTAAAGCTGCAGTATAGCTCCTGCAGCTTTAACTGTTGTGATGAAGAAGAAGAAATTCCACCAGATGCGACATGCATACAAAGGACACCTGCTGAAATTCCCTTTTCTATGCAACTGTTAAAGATACAGGAGCCCTGTCCTCCTTTTCATAGGGTCACCCTACCAAAACTCTTCCTGGCTCAGCAAGCAAATGTCTCTGAATGTAAAGCGCAAAACCAAAACATATCGGTGTTTGACAGGGCCAGAAGACTCTCCTTCAGAAAGAAATTAATCTTTTCCATGGGGACTAACAACGGCTGGTTTTCAAAATTCTGGCAGTCTGAGAAGAGAACCTCTAAGCATGTGCAGAGTGCCTATCCCTTTGTGTGAATAGAACAGGGGCACTTTTTTTTAATGCCTTTTGTAAAGACCCTGCCATCCCCAAATATACTTTCCATCAAAACAGGAATAGCTCACAACAATGCTCTTCTCTAAATGAACAATGTATAGCATGCTTGCAACAGGCCACTCACGGACGTTTGCAGGTCATTTTGATGATGATGTGAACCTCCTGCATGTCTCCCGCCCCTTCCCCTGGTTATTCCATTTAAAAACCAACAAACCCATGGATATCCCAATTCTTCTCAGGAATTCTTACTGTGTACAGCCGAAGTTGCACTACAAAACATCCACTAGAGGGCGATGCTCAATTTAATACTATGAAGAGGGGCGTTTTACAGATGACGTGGTTGCCCCTATACAACTGCACAGGAGAAGCAGGAAACAAAGCACCGGTAATCAAACACCATTTCCCTTTAATCTAAAGAAGAGCAATATTATCTTGGGGAAATCCCACCCCCAGCTAATATGGGATTGCAGCTAAACTCAGAGGGAGCAGGTAACTCTGAGGTGGGTGACACATGATGAGGTGGGTGACACATCCCTGCTAATCAAAAAGTCCCAGCATTTCCTCTCTGTGAGCCCTCCTGGCTCCAGTACACCACTAGGTGCAGGGTCTCTGAGCATGTTCAGAAGGCTCCTCATCCCTTGTTAAGACAACGTTGGGAGGAAAACGTATCCTGAAGTGCCTCACCCCCACCCCTTAGCTAACCATGTGTATTACTTCCATTGTGAAGCATACAGCTGAAATTCCTCTAACAACACCCCACCGCCCCCAACACCCAGTCCATCCTCACAGCTGCTTCTACATGCCTGATACGTTTGAACAACAGCAACATTGTTTGCCTGGCTTTAAAAAATAAATAAACTCTGACCATGTGCAGTTTTACTTTTTAAATTCACTTCAATCAAAGCACCATCATGAATGCAGGAATACAATGGAGTTTGCTTCCCGTGCCCAGATGTCTTCATCACCTGCCACAGACTGGGTTTTCGTGGGGCAAGGGGGGACGCGTTGATGTGTAGGACCCTGGACTTTGGCACCCAGCTTCTGTCCTAGCTGCATCCACTTAGAAGCCCATATATGAAATGACCTGCAGAATTGACTTGGTATTTGGTGCTAGAAGACAGAGGAGCAGAAAAAGCCTTCAGTCCAATTGAGGCGCCAATTGCGGCGTCCCCAGTCCAGAAGGGCTGGGGGGCTGGGATTACTGATTTGCAGCCATCTCCCTCGCACCAGATGATGGCACTTCGAGCGAAAGAGGGGAGCTGCAAAATACGAAGGCAGCACAGACCTGTCTGAAGGCATTTGCTGCTGAGTCTTTATCCGGCACCCCTGGCTCTGCCTCTAGCCATGGCTGTGCGTGGCAAATGTGCAATTTCACACGTTGTCAAAAGCATTTAACAGGATCGAGCTGGAGCTGATGTTGATGCGAAGAGAAAGGTCAAAGAGAAAGAGGACCCTCTGTCCTGCACATCCCACAAGAGACGTCTTCATCTTGGTTTCGGCCATGCTGTGTAAACAGCAGTGTAATCAGTGGGGGATGAAGGCTCCAATTTTGGTAGGGCTCGTGAATCCATTCTGGGCTTCAGCCAGAACCAGCCAGAATACTAAAGAAACTATCAAAAGTGCTGAATCTATTTTGGGGATAGGGTTGAGCGCCTTGGATAGCTCCTTTAGAATTCTGTCTCAACCCCGGAATGGATTCTCAGCCCCACCAAAATCAGAGCCACCAGCCTTCCCTGGGTGCAGTGGTTAAATTTGACATGCAGGGTCTCATCATGACAGTCCTCATAGCCACACCCCCAAGGGGAGTCCCAAAATCCAGGCAGATCCATTTCAACAAACCGGTTCTAGCTTCATTCATCTCCACCAGGAACTCATGTTTTGTAAAGCTAATGGGTCCAAACTACCCATTCAAGACTAAAATACCCCCATTACAATGGGAAACAATATATTGTTGTTCATTCCGCCTTTTCCACAGCTACTGTGAGGATTGCACCAAAGCTCAGAGGGAGATGATGTCAGTATCCCTGCTTTTAAAAAAGCGGGGCTGGGTCTGCACCCCTATGACCTCCGATTCTGCTATACCACTATGGGTCAGCCATTGTGGGCTAAAGTAAGAATGGTATGGGAGTGGCGGCAAGCCATGCTTTGATCACAACAAAGGCAATCACATCTTCCTGATCATCCTGGTTGCCCTCCTCTGAACATGCTCCAGGACGCAGACAAGCTGGAGCGTGTTCAGAGGAGGGCAACCAGGATGATCAGGGGTCTGGAAACAAAGCCCTATGAAGAGAGACTGAAATAACTGGGCATGTTTAGCCTGGAGAAGAGAAGATGGAGGGGAGACAGGATAGCACTCTTCAAATACTTCAAAGGTTGTCACACAGAGGAGGGCCAGGATCTCTTCTTGATCCTCCCAGAGTGCAGGACATGGAATAACAGGCTCAAGTTAAAGGAAGCCAGATTCCAGCTGGACATCAGGAAAAACTTCCTGACTGTTAGAGCAGTACGACAATGGAACCATTTACCTAGGGAGGTTGTGGGCTCTCCCACACGAGAGACCTTCAAGAGGCAGCTGGACAACCATCTGTCAGGCTAGGGTGGATTCCTGCATTGACCAGGGGGTTGAACTCGATGGCCTTTTAGGCCCCTTCCAACTCTACTATTCTATGATTCTATGATCTTTAAAGTTGCATAACTAGGGCCTTGACCATCACCATTTACACAAATTCAGAAATACTCAATTTCTGGAGCTGCCATTGTTTCGCACAATGGAGTCTTTGGACAAGGATGAATGGCTGCCAGGCACTAGCCGAGGTGCAGGGCACTTAAACAACAGGGTCACAAATGTGCCATGACCCAGCGATCTGGGTCTTAAGTGTGTGTGTCAGGTTCAGGGGAATCTACCAGATCAACTGTTGTGGGCACCCACAACATCCCCAGATGCCACAGTTGGCTAGGGATATATGAGAATCCGGGCATTCGATCTTGACAGATTTCTCTGGCTTGGCCCTGGCAGACTTTTGTTCTGTTTCCAGCCACTGGCATCAACTCAATCTATAGCGAGTCAGTGTAATGAGCATATCCATTGTGTTCCTTAGTGGTGGCAATTTGCGCAGATTGGATCTCTCTTTGGGGAGGTCTTTAAATTTGCACTAATGGCATCATAATGTTTTAAAATATGTTTTTAATTGCAATCTTGTGCAAGTCTGCAACGTCGCAAGTCCACTTTTCTGCTATGTAGCCTCACAGAGGCATGTTCCCAGCTTGTAAATATTGTTGTTAGTTACATGCTTTCCATATATTACTACATTTAGCAGATGTAGTAATATGCTCTCCACATATTACTACATTTAGCCATATTCCGTACTTACTAAAGAACTTGTCAATTTCATCCTCCGCTTCGATGCATCTCCAGAAAGATGGACTTCACTTTTCTCCCCCAAATGTCATTATATCATGCCATTCAAAAACTGAAAGCTATACTTGCCTGACATGGAGTTCCAGAGATTCTTGTTTCTGATAATGGACCCCAGTATGTCTCTGATAGGTTGAAAGAGTTTTCAAACACCTATAACTTTCACTTGATCCCCAAAGTAATGGAGAAGTTGGATCTTCTCTAGAAATGTTTAAAAACCTTCTGAAAAAGACAGGTGATACTAGCATATAGATCTATGTCTATGGGTCCAGGACTCTCAGTAAAACTACTTATGGGTTGTGGGTTATGAATCCTCTTACCAGTGCTGCCTTCTCAGCTGAAACTCCAATAGCTTGATTTGAAGGCATTTTAAAGACAGGATGAGGAAACAAAGTTGCAACAGCAGGCTAACTTCAATGTTAAACACAGAGCAAATCCGTTATCAAAAGTGTCTCCAAGTTATACCATTTGGATACAAAACTCGCAAGAATATGGAACTGTGCAACAGGAAACAAAACACCCTAGGTCTTACATTGGAAAATACCCTCAAGGACTGCTTCAAAAAAACTGAGTCCATCTTTGCTACCAATGTGGCAGAATGTCAAGCACCAGAGGAGGAACCATTAGCTCTGGAGATGGTCTTGGAAAATACCTCCATAGTATGAACGCAGTCTGGAAGAATGGTCACACCACCTCGAGGATTGGCACTTTAAAAATCACTTTATTAATAATTTGACAAGAAAGATTCATTTCAATATATTTCAGTAATACTTGCTTATGAGAGTAATGAGAGTTTAAAGTTAATGGGGGAGTAAAGAAAGGAGATAGAGCATGATAGATTATACTTCTTTGTGGGTTAAAAAGGATGAAGATGTGGAATTCAGTAACAGTTGTTGTCCTTTCCTTGGGGAGATATACTTCAGTTTCTACTTCAAAATGGCTGGGTGAGAATCAGGAAATTAGTTGGGGATGACCCCCTAAATTGTCCTCAGCTTGCTTTTGGGTAAGCACAGTTGTCAAACCTTTGAAACTCCAGTTTGGTGCAAAAGTTGATCATGTGAGTCTGTGTATGAGGTTGTGGAGTGTGTGTGTGTGTGTGTGTGAGAGAGAGAGAGAGAGAGAGAGAGAGAGAGTGAGAGAGAGAGACCTACCAGCCATGCTCTTTGTTGCATCCCCTGCCATACTAAGGCAAATTAATTTTAACTGAAGGGAAACTCATTTAAGATGATCTGGGAAAGGGTGCAAATTAATGGAAGAATTTATTTTATTCTAGGTGATCTGGATGACAAAGTAATTGGCTGGCTTTGCCTTAAGTGGAGTTTAAATGCATCCTAGTAATTATTTCTAAATTTGTATATATAAATCAGCATATGCAAATTTTATGCAGATTTGAACACCATGGAGCCTGGGTCCCACGTTTTCGCAGTGCCTAGCAATGCCCCGGTCAATGGCAATACAGCTTCTTGTTCATGTCCTTGTACTGTGGGTGATACACTGCCTTTGATAAGCATATTGCGAGGTTTCTGTCACACCCACAGACGTGCATTTGGCAGGCGTTGTTGTCACCTTGAAAAGAGCAGAGGAAAAAGGAGCAGCAATTAAGGCACCAGGATGCTCCCAAAATTACCTCCCCTTCAATCTGCTTAGGAAATTGATTGATTTATTACAGTTATATCCCACCTTTTTTTTCCTCCAAGGAACCCAAGGGAGTTATATATTCCTCCTCCTCTCTATTTTATCCTCACAACAACAACCCTGTGAGGTAGGTTGGGCTGAGATCCTGTGACTGGCCTAAAGACACCCACTGAGCTTCTGTGGCTGAGTGGGGACTAGAACCCAGATCATCTGACTCCCAGTCCAACATTCTAACCACTACACTACACTGGCTCTCCAGAGCCTAAGAGGGGTGATATAATAACCTCCCCTGCCCTGATTCTGGAAACAACTGATTTGGGGGAGAGAGAACAAATTTACCTTTCCTCCCATTTTGTTCTCAATTTCAACTTCTCCCCCTCCCCCACTCCTGAGTAAGAATCCAAAAATCCAAGCTGACCTGTTGATCCTTCTCTCTGTGTATATCATAAATGCCTTTTGTATTGGGGGTGTGTGTGTGTTCTTACCTACCCATTCAAGACCACGTCAGCCCAATATTTCCCATTACAACAGGGATAGCTCCCAACAATATATTGTAGCTGAGAAAATGAACTATTTTATTGATAGATTGCATTTGTATCCCACCTTTTTTCCTCCAAGGAACCCAAGGGGTCCTACATAATCCTCCTCCTCTCTATTTTATCCTCACGCCAATAACCCTGTGAGGTAGGTTGGGCTGAGAGTCTGTGACTGGCCCAAAGTCACCCAGTAAGCTTCCATTGGCTGAGTGGGGACTAGAAACTCGATCTCCTGACTCCCAGTCCAACACTCTAACCACTACACTACACTGGCTCTCCTGTAAGGATAGCTATGTTAAGCAGTACCGCTCTTCCTCTACTTCTAAGCAATGTAGTTCAGTAATTTGAGTTGTCAGAGGAATAAGTCCGAGGAGTGATGTTCGCTGAATGTTCATCAATTTAACCGCTACCACCACCACCACCACCACCACCCTTGCCCCAGACTTTGTCTCACTTGCCTGTGAGCTGACCCAATTCAATGGAGATTGAGTTTGGCCAATTCATGAATTTTAAGGGACAGTTCTTAAATTGGCATTTACATGAATTTCAGACACAATTTGTGCAAATCGCTCCTGTAATGTGGTCAATTTGGGCAAATTGCAGCCAGAATGGGCCTGATTTGCGCAAATTGCGGCTACAATTTGTGCAACACCTGGGCGCAATTTGCACAAATTAAGGATGTTGTGGCCACCATTTGCACAAATTAAGCATGTTATGGCCACAATTTGTGTAAAATAAACATATTATGGGTGTAATATGCATAAATTATGTGACTTGTAGACATTATTTGCATAATTGTTGATTTTAACCACCCTCCCGCCCATGCCCAGAGACGAGTCCCTGGATTTTGGGCAAAAGCCTACGCAAATTCAAACCAAACCAGGGCCTCTGGGGAAACCCAGCAAGTCTAAAAATAGGTGGATTTCCCCACAATGACCATCCCTATTAGTAACTACTAGTTACTACCAGTCTGCATCATAGTAACTACAAGGCCAACAAAATAAGCCAATTCAAATCAGTATAAGGCTGTGAATGCCAAGCCTTTTCTAAGTCATCTTTCCTGCTGCAATGAGGGTTAGAATCTTGTTCTCTCCTTGGGGAAAAAAGCCAGTTCTAAAATGCCCCTGGGCTGCTTCAAACAGTAGTTCCCTCTCCATGTCCTTGCAGCGAAGAAGACTTGCAATGGTTATGACTCCTTTCTGCGATAATTTTTCAGGCACTGGGACAATGTAGGCTTTTTCTACCATGGGGATGACATTTGAATCAGTCCTGATTCTCTGCCAGATACATGTGCCTTAAATGCCAAATTGGAATCAAGCTGAGCTGAAAAAGAAAGGGAATCTCGTCTCCAGCTTCTGCTGAGTGAGGAGGACTGGAGAACTAGAAAATTAATGAAATGCACATAGAAAAGTTCTGGAGATATCGAAACTGCAGAAAGAGGAGCTGAGCTGTATGAGCCCAACCAACCTCAGCTGATAACTCTGGGGCCATTTTCCTATTAATATCACATTACACGCCTACCATCTGTTTCTATTCCATTTACTTTACGACCTTAGGCCAGCCTTGAACCAATAGCAATACTGATGGAGGCAGAAAGCCTAGGAGGTGTCACCTTGTAGCAAGGAGCTCTCACAAAGTAGCTCTCATATCTTTCATTGCCATTCAAAATGAGCATCTAGGAGACCTGGGCTTCTAGCCCATGGGCGCTCTCCTCTAGCCAGGAGCAGCCGCTGCTCTTTTTCATGGGAGGAAGCTGTGCCATCCCTGATTTGAAATGGCATCCAAAGAATTTTATGGGAAAGAACAACACATGGAAATGTTGGGATTCTGTTTTGTATAATTTTGCAGCGACGTTGACTGGGGCAAAAACAAGCCAGAATACAGCAGAGGAATAAAGCCTTGGAGATTGGAGCCTTAAATATGTGCCTTACGATGCACAAAGGTGTCACAGACATTTGCATTCTGCTAAAAGGCTTTCCCTCTTGCAAAGCAGTGAAGAAAGCCTTGGAGAGCATAACATAAAGCAAAGTGGCCTCAAGGCTGTGAAATCGTGTGGAAGAAAACATTTGTTTGTCTTTAAGGGGCCACAAGACTCTTATGGAAATAAGGACATTGGAGGTATAACACTGAGGACATTTGCAGGAAGAACTGAAGAGGTACTGCTATACTAAGGTGGTTATTATAGGGTGACCATATGAAAAGGAGGACAGGGTTCCTGTATCTTTAACAGTTGTATAGAAAAGGGAATTTTATTTCAGCACGTGTCATTTGTATATATGGAGAACCTGGCGAAATCCCCTCTTCTTCCCAACAGTGAAAGCTGCAGGAGCCCTGCCCTCTTGAACAGATGCAAAAGAGGGCAGGGCTCCTGCAGCTTTAAATGTTGTGATGAAGATGGAATTTCACCAAGTGCTGCATGCATACAAAAGACACGTGCTGAAATTCCCTTCTCCATACAAATGTTAAAGATACAGGAGCCCTGTCCCCCGTTTCCATGTGGTAATTTTGCATGGTCCTGCATTGAGCAGGGGGTTGGACTCGATGGCCTTGTAGGTCCCTTCCAACTGTGCTATTCTATGATTCTATGTTGTTCTTTTTCAAAGGCAGACTTGGCCTGCATGCTAATCATCTAAGGTCAAACTATAAAGTACAATAAGAACCAGATCATACAGTCATGGTGAGGGAATGAGCCACAGTCGCTTATTTCCCCCGCCATGCATGCTGGTTGCAAGTTGGGGGGATTTGCATAAATACCATCACTGACACAGCTTAAGAAGCCGCCCCACACAACCTAAAACAGACCATGAGTTCTGGGTGTCTTATTAACTATAGCAACAAGTCAGCCTCACCAGGTTCACACAACACAGCAAGGTGTGCAGGTGACAGTAAGTATGCAGGTAAGCCACGGTGATTTATTTCCCCCAATGTGATTGTGTGAACCTGGCTACAATGTGTGATGGTGCTTAACATCTCTGATCAGTCGATATATATATATCTATTTTCATTGGGGTCGCAGCACAGAGGGAAAGATTCTGGCTGGAAGAGAGAGCTGTCCAAAGGCAGCAATGGAGTAATCAATGGTTGTAATGTAGCTGGGATTGGGTACGAGTGTGTCCACGCCATCCCATGCATACACAAATCTCAAAATAGAGTGAGAATTTCATTTTCACTCGCAAACATGCAAGACTGCCCCATTTGAAGCCCTGAATATCAGCGCAAGCACGTGTTCAATGAAAATATTCCAAAATTGTCAAACTCATGCTCACATTCGTCTCATTCCTGATTCCCAGTTTGATTTGCGCAAATTTCTTACTTTGCGCAAATTTCCTCAGTAGACTTCATCAGCCCTGCTCTAATCTATGGAAGAAATTTGTACAAATTGGGACAATTGTGCAAAGTTGGGGAGAGTATGCCAAAACTCCTATTCAGCTGCTGCTTGGTTTGTGCAAGTTTCCCATTTGTATGGGGAAATATTTCAATTGAGCAAATTATGTGAGTTCCCATCTGCAGGCTACAGTGGCACTACCTGGATACAAGATTATCTCAACACCTCCTGCCTGTCAGAACTAGGCCAAAGATTATTGCCAGGCATGGTATTAGCATGCGTGGGCAAAACCTACAAGCCCTGCCTTACCCACCCTTTCCACACTGAGCAACTAGGGATATGAGCTACCATTGAAAATGTCCCATAATCCAGCTGAGCAATGCTACACCAGGAGTATTGTGGGAAATTTAAAATGGCAGCTTTTATCTGCCAACCACTACCACATTGAGGTGCCTACTGGTGTTGAGGGGGGGCACCAGAGAAGGCTGTTTGGTGAGGCCCCCCTCAAACCTGTTGCAAACCCTGGCAGAGAGCAGTAGCCACTCCAGTTGTAGAAATGATGTGCTGGCCTTGGATAGAGATGCTCTAACTGGCACCCTTGAGAGTTGAGCTGCTTGTAGACGTGAACGCTCCCATCAACAAACTGAGATGAGGGACCCTGGAAGGAAGATGAGGGAGAATCCAGCACACTTACTTTCACAGATTACATTTTTCCCTTCGCACTTGTAGTTGTAGGACTTGATATATGAATTGCTAAAAAGCGAATGGCAGTGTGGGATGTTTGCAGAAGCATCATAACATTTGTCATGGGCTCGACAGCACCTGAAAAGAAAGGGTCGGTGGCCTGAACGTTGTTATGCATTCGATTCAATTTCTCTTTTCATTGTAAAGGACGCTCTACATCCGGGGTGCAGAACTCATGCCCGGGGCCCGCATCCAGCCTTCTGGGGTTCTCCACAAGGCGACACCCCTTCTCCTGATCCCACCCCCTTTTCCCACCACCAATCATCAAGTGGTTTCCTGTCTTTTGCGCACATTTTCCCCCATTCTAAAAGATAAAACCCTAAAACATTAAGCTTAAAAAAAAAAAATGCTGGAGTTTTGGGTTTTTTTAGTCCCATCCCTTTTTCCTTTGGACAAAATTTCCTAAGCTGCTTCCAAAGATGAAGGGATAGGGCTTTTTCCTTGAAAGATGCAAGCTGTTTCAAGGACAGAGTCCTTTCTCATTGTCTTTGAAAGATGCTCAGGCAATGGATATAGACAGTACACCAACACAGAGGCTTGATTCAAACACACATACAGACACTCACCACTCACTGGCCCTGTTCAGAAGACACCTTAAACACACCTTAACCAGGGTGTTTAAGCAGCTTTCTGGCTTAAACACCCTGGTTAAAGCCATGGTTTAAGGTATCTTCTGAACAGGGCCACTATGGCAGGATCTACACTACTGCTTTAAAATGGATTTTAACCGTTTTGACAACTGTTGGGGCCCATGACACACTCCATCTACAGTTTTCAAAATGTTGTCAAAGTGTTTTATACTGCTTGGTGTAGATCTGGCTTATGTAACTGCCAATAAGCAGAATACTGCCCCCTCCCCTCCCCCCACACCTGAATTTATAAAGGAGTCACTTGTTCTGTAACTTGCTTTAAATTTATTTACATAGTTTTCTGGGCAGGAGAAATATATATCTGAATCTGCAAGTTTGCAAACAGCAGACCAGGCAACTTAATCCAATCTGGGGACCTCACACGGTCTGGGTTAAATGCAATCCTAATATCCCTGGTCTTACTTTAGCGAGGACAAACCACTCATTGAAGAGTTGTCAGAGGACAGCCTTCTATTTGAAGGGGTCCTCTATTTGAATGGGTGTCCAGTCCAAAGCCGGTTCAAAAATAAAGAACCATAAGAAAAGGGAACAAGGTGCTTGAAGTTACGCATCTCTAGTTAGCACCTGGACAGCTTATGGTCTTCCCTACTGTGGGGAGACGTGAAAGCTGTGCTCTTTAAATGAGTATCACTTGACTGCTTTGCTATTGGTATGAATCAAATACAGAATTTCAGAAAGTGCCAGCTGCTAAATGTGCACATATTTATTCATTTATTTAATTAAAACATATTAACTGTCTGAGAGAGAGAGAGAGAGAGAGAGAGAGAGAGAGAGAGAGAGAGAGAGAGAGAGAGACACCAGCCAGATGTATACCAAGCAGGATATAACACTTAGAAAACAGTTTGAAAATAGTATATTCAATGTGTCCTGGGCCCCAACAGTTGTCAATACTGTTTTAAACTATCATAAAGCAGTAATGTAGATCCTGACACCATTGCAGGCCAAGCATCAAATACACTCAAGTACTATGACTTTGAACTAGTCATTGTCATACTTAGAGTGAACCCATTGATTTCCAACCCTACTTTTTCTTTCTTTCTTTGTTCTCATTATGGTTTTATATGGTGACAACCTATGGTTATAAACAATACATTGACTTGCCTTGACAAATTCTATCTACTATTGCATGTTAGCCTTCAAATAATGGAATCGAATAGCATTTGACATCGTGTCATATACAATTCTCAAATGTTTAGTGAATATTCAGCAAATATTTCAGTGATCAGAAAATAGTCCACATCTAAGGAGATTTTGAGGAGAGTGGATTTACTTTAGCTCTAACCCATTTTTCTAGTGACCCCCATTATTTTAACACTCCCCTTGGCAAAAGATGTGAATGGCCCTGAGAGCTTTGACTATTGGGCAATATAGAAAATGAATAAATATATAAATAAATAAATATAGAGTCGACAGGGGAGAAAGCATCGATTCTAGTGCCCGTTGAAGCAGCTCATCTGGAAAAATATGGCCCACTTGAGGTCCAAGTGCTCTGGTTGTCTGACAGCTCCCAATGAAAAATGTTTCACCTTTGTGTATCCATTGTTGCCGCCTGGGTAAATCCAGAAGTTGTGTCAGGACAGCCATGGCATTTCATTTCTGGTCCCGTTCATTTTTAATCACACTGAAATTTCCTGCAGTTGCCAGCTGAGTTTCTGCTACAGCGAGCTTCCATTAGGAGCTTATGGGCGAGACAAGGTTGTCAGGTGTACAAATTAGACCTGGGAGGAACTTTGCAATTTCAAATCGGTTTGGGGCTTTGAACACACTTCCCCCTCTAGGTTTCAGCTTGCGTCAAATGCCCAAGCAACGTTGCCTTACTGGAGTTCAGGTTTTAATTAATCCTAAACAAATCCAGGCGGAAATTGCCTCACTGTGGAGTTGGTCTGTCCTGAAACATATGCCAGGCGGCTTTCTGCCAGCCCAATTTTCTTTACCGTTTGCAGCCTGCCTCAGAGCTACATAAAATATTGGATAAATACGAAAAGGAAAGAGAGCTGTGCTGCCACAGTTGTGGAGTGGCCAAGTGTGGACACATAAGGGGCTTCACAGCATCATAGGAGATTTTCATATCATTGCGTGAGAGAAGGACGAGCAATGAAATGTTGCAATATATCCTCACCTCCTAATAGGATTATTCCTGTTTGGAGTTCCAGTCAGCTAGGCAACCAAGCTTTTATTTATTTACTTATTTATTTATTGCATTTCTATACCGCCCAATAGCCAAAGCTCTTTTTAGCATGCCATGCCATTCCATCTCAATCCCCCCCCCATTTTCTGTTTTTCTTTTCCTGATAGGGTGACCCTATGAAAAGGAGGACAGGCTCCCCTTGTATCTTTAACAGTTGTATTGAAAAGGGAATTTCAGCAGGTGTCATTTGTATGCATGCAGCACCTGGTGAAATTCCCTCTTCAACACAACAGTTAAAGCGGCAGGAGCCCTGCCTAGCATGACCAAATACAAAAAGAGGGCAAGGATCCTGCCGCTTTAACTGTTGTGTTGAAGAGGAAACTTCACCAGGTGCTGCATGCATACAAAGGACATCTGCTGAAATTCCCTTTCCAATACAATTGTTGAAGAGACAGGAGCCCTGTCCTCCTTTCCATAGGGTCACCCTAGTTTTGACTGAAAGCCAGGGTGGATTTCCACCCCACTGACACAGGAGCCACCAGCCTCCACTGTGCAAGTGAGAAGCACTTGTGAAAAGTGCATCTGGCCGAAGATCTTAAAGAAACAGACCCGCCAACACAAACAGATTCTCTTTCAAAGCAGAACAAACACTTATCATGTAAGTTGCTTTTTCTTTCTTTCTTCATTTTTTGGGGTGGGTGGGGAGGGCTAATTTTACATTATCTCTGAGTCTCTCAGACAGTATGAAGCTGAACATGATGCACTTTTGAAATGCCACTAACTTGTCCACGCCGTCCACAGGTGTTCCGGATCCTCCGAACCCGCACCAACATCCATAATCATTGAACTCGGTGTACGGTGAGCTGCCGGGAATGGTGCATTCGATCATTGTACGGAGTTCCCACAGGGCCCTTGGCACGCGGGAAGGAGTGACAGTGCTGACTGGGAAAAGGCATAGTTGCACATGAGTAATCCTTCGGCAAGGCATAGTCCAGTTTGGCTATTCTCATATAAGCTCTGTTAAGTATGGCACAAGCTTAACTTCGGTGCTAAAATAAATGCTGTGCCAAAAATTGTGATTATTCCGTTTTTGGCATTTCAGAGATGGTGGGGTGAGTGAAAAGTAAAAACTCTGGCAGAAGACAGTGGGAGAGGTGAGGATTTTGAGATTTTTCTCGTTGGGGAGGGAACAGGGTTTCTACAAACTTTTTAAAGTCTAAACAGTTGTGGAGGAGTGCTCTTTGTATTTATTTATTTATTTTTAAACAACCCCAGTGCTTGCAGGAGCCCAGGAGTTCTTCCTGAATGCCTATTGGAGAGGGTGAGATCACATGTCTCCAAGTAGGCATTCAGGAAGAACTGCTGGGCTCCTCCAAGTGCCTGGGGTGGTTGTAGGTTTTAAAAATAAAGTAGAAACAAGACCCCTCAACAGCTGGCTACATTTTAAAAAGGTACATTGAAACCCTGTCCTTCTCTCCCAGGAGAAAATTCTCCCCAAACTTCCCTCTACCTGAGAAAAAGGCAAGGGGGAAATGTATCTTTTGCAGGGAGAGAAAAAGTTCCTGAAAATAGGGTCAGGATTTGGCACAGTAATAGCTAAAATGCTATGATGTTAGTCCCAGCAGAGGCTGCCTTTCCCCCTCTAGGCTCTATTATGGCCTCTAGTTGAGCCATACACTGGCTTGACAGCCATTGCCACTCCCCTGGGAAGCACGGGGGAGGGCATGTCATTCTATGGGAAACATTCATACAGTAACAGTCGCACCACATTAATTGAACTCAATGGGAATTACCTTTGAGTAGATAGTATGGATTACGCAATTAATCACCTATTTTTAAAAATGTGTTTGCAGCGCAAGTGCAGACAAGGATAAGAGTTCCCTCTTAGTGATAACTTCTGCAGATAAACCTTAACTCAGAGGTGAGTGGTCCTCTAGATCTTTGGCCTGAAACTCCCATCAGCCTTATCCAGCATAGCCAATGGTAAGGGATCATGGGAGTTGTAGGGCCAAACATCTGGAGGTCACAGCTTGCCTACTGCTGCCTTAACTTTTAGGGTGGCCATATGGAAAGGAGGACAGGGCTCCTGTCTCTTTAACGGTTGTATTGAAAAAGAAATTTCAGCAGGTGTCATTTGTATGCCTGCAGCACCTGGCGGAATTCCCTCTTCATCACAACAGTTAAAGCTGCAGGAGCCCTGCCCTCTTTTGTATCTGTTTAAGAGGACAGGGCTTCTGCAGCTTTCACTGTTGTGATGAAGAGGGAATTTCGCCAGGGGCTGCATGCGTACAAAAAGGACACACGCTGAAATTCCCTTTTCTATGCAATTGTTAAAGATACGAGGGGGGGCTGTCCTCCTTTCCATATATGGTCACCCTAATCCAGACATCACTGGTGCTGAGAAGGAGGAGCAGTAGACACTACTGATACTTTTTCTCGATCCTCCCAGAGTGCAGGACACAGAATAAAGGGCTCAAGTTAAAGGAAGCCAGATTCCAGCTGGACATCAGGAAAAAACTTCCTGACTGTTAGAGCAGTGCGACAATGGAATCAGTTACCTAGAGAGGTTGTCGGCTCTCCCACACTAGAGGCCTTCAAGAGGCAGCTGGACAACCACCTGTCAGGGATGCTTTAGGGTGGATTCCTGCATTGAGGAGGGGGTTGGACTCGATGGCCTTGTAGGCCCCTTCCAACTCTGCTATTCTATGATTCTATGATTTTCTGACAACTTGCTGGTGGTTCTCCACCAGTCAAGCAAGCAAGTGGGAGCAACAATAAGAGGTGGAGGAGCAAGATTCAATGGTAAGAAGGCAGATTCACAAGGGACGGGGGGTCCACTGAAAGGTTCTTGCCCAATGGCCCTCCAAACCCTGGACCAACAGTGAAGAAGAAGATGTGTATGTGGCAGGAATGCAAACATAGTTCAGTTCTGGTATTTCAAACAAATTCTTGGTCTCAGAATTCTTTAATTCTAACTATATGCTGTTGGATCTCAAAATTCTAGTTTAAAAATAAATAAATATAAAAACACATAGATCCCTTAAGACTGAAATCTGCTCACCCATAATAGGCTGATATTCTCAAAGTCTCCGTTCATAGTGAAAGACAAAATACAGAAAGTCTTCAAAATCTTTGGACTACTTTCACTGAAAATAAAACTGCTTATCTCTAGCTGCTAAGCATAGGAGAAGCAAAAAAAAAACACTAGGGAGGATCCAGAAGCAAAAAAACCCACTATACTAACAATAGTATTCCCCCCCAAAGAACGTATCCATTGTAATAAATGAGAGGGAGGGAGGGAGAAATAAACTTACATGCACCAAGCAGGATCAGGAAGTAGAGCATCTTTCTGGATGAATAACAAGAGGATGCGTCTACTGGATGAGTACTGTAGAACTGGAACCTCTCACTGGGAAAGCTCAATATATATATATACGCCAATATGGCCAAATTTCATCCTACATCAGGGTAAACCCAGCTTACTTCATGTAAGGCTCCTCCAGATTTACACCAGCAGAAAGGAAAATAAGATATGGCCTATGTATCTTGATAAGATATGCTCCAGATATCATGATCGGACATTGGCACCTTCAACTTATCAGCTCCAAGAAGATTAAAGGAAAAAAGTGGAGTTCAACAAATAGAATGTTCAAGGTCAATGGTATTAACAACAACAAAAGAAGGTTAGAATTTGGACTCAGAAGAGGTTCTGCCACTCAACCATACAAAAAATTAAGAGGAGAGGTACAGAAGTTGTATTTGATACTGGTAGGTAAATGAGAATGCTTATGGTAACTGGAAGTTAGGGATAAGAACATCAGAAGAATGATGGATAAGGCCAAGGGTTCTTCTAGTCCAGCAGTCTGTTCACTCAATGGCCGACCAGCTGTCAATGGGACACCCACAAGTAGGACGAGAGCAACAGCACCCTCCTGCCCACATTCCCCAGCAACTGGTGTACATAGGCAGACTGCCACTGATACTGGAGGTTGCACATAACCATCAGGGTTAGCAGCCATTGATAGCCTCCTCCTCCATTAATTTGTCTAATTCCCTTTTAAAGTCATGCAAATTGGTGGCCATCAGTACCTCTTGAAGTAGTGAATTCCATCGTTTAACTATGAGATATATGAAAAAGGACTGCATTTTATCTTCCCTGCATCTCCCAACAATCAGCTTCATGGGGTGACTCCTCCCCTTTGGTTCTAGTGTGATGGAAGAGGAATAAAATTCCCCCTATTCACTTTCTCCACACCAGACATAATTTTGTACACCTCCATAATGTCCGCCCTCGCTTGGATTTTGTTTAAACTGAACAGTCACAGACCATGACTCTGGTTCATCGGATGCTCAGCCATGGTGGGTTGTTGTGTGGTGTGAACCTGGCTTATTTTTCAAGAACAAGCCACCCTGAGAATCCGTGGCTTGTTGTGGGGTTGTTCATATCCATGGTGGCTTCTTGTGTCATCCAGACCCAGATGTCTGAACTGTGGGTTGTCAGGAATGGCTACAGAGCCTCCCAGAAAGAGCAGTGAATACCTTTGTCACTCCTCATGATCTCACTGGTGCTACCCTCATCCTTTTTCAATGCTCTCCAACCTCTGCTTCTAAAAAATAAAGAAGAAAGGACACCAAAGAGTGTGCTGAATGTGTTCGCTCTTCTTCTTCTTCTTCTTCTTCTTCTTCTTCTTCTTCTTCTTCTTCTTCTTCTTCTTCTTCTTCTTCTTCTAATTTTTGATCTTGCGCAAGCGCACAAGGACATTGGCATAAACTTCCCCTCCCTTTTACTGCTCTGCCATGAGTTTTGTGAAATTTCCCCCTATGGGATTTGTACATCTAGCAATCCCACTCACTGCTCTGTAACCCATATGTATATATGACAGCTAGCAATGGAGACCAGTAAAGCGAAGCAACAAGCATGAAGAGAGAGGAGCCAAAGCAGCTGGCAGCTGCAGAAGAGAAGCAGGTATTAGGAGCAGGAATTCTTACTTCAGTAGAATGTGAAGCAGCCCTGAAGACAAAGGTGTTCGCTAGCAAGGAAAGCCCCAAAGTGGATAATGAAATTGACGAGGACACTGACAAAAGAGATCACTATGCTTGAATAAGTAGCAGGCAGGCAGCCTTGCGCACTTGCAAGAGTGCAAGAACCTGGGGGTGGGGGGAGTTTGCAAACGTGTTACTCTGTTCACAAACGTGCCAAAAATGAATCCCATTTGGTGAGCTGATGTGGGGGAGTTTGCTTTGGGAGCTGGCAACCCCAGCAGACAAACTGTCGAAAAGGTACTGATGTGAGACAAGGAAGCAAGGTGTTCTGCTGCAGAGGTGCTTGGGATATATGCTGGAGTCGGCAGGTGGATTGAGGGGGACTGAATGGGGTGGGGGGGGAAGACACAGGGAGCCACAGAATGCCCAATCATCTTCTGGGTTAGCAACTGAACAACCAGCCTATGGTGACTTATGCTCAGGATCACTCAGCACGATGTATGGATGTGCCCATTGCAACCTTTCCTCTTAGGGGAGTTGCTTCTGGCCGTGATCATTTTGCTTGCCTGTTTCTGCACCTTTTCCACCTCTACAGTATTCTTTTTAGGTGCAGTAACCATAAATGTATGCAGTATTCCATGTGTAGTCAAACCACAGATATGTGGTTTTATATTGTATTTTGTATTTGTGTTTTTAGACTGTTGGTTGTTTTGTTGCGCTTTTCATGGTTTTAATTTTTGTGAACCGCCCAGAGAGCTTCGGCTATTGGGCAGTATAAAAATGTAATAAATAAATAAATGTATAAGTATGATATTGGCAGTTTTATTTTGCCAGTTTCACATTCAGAAACCATGTCACAAATTCAGAGTAGGGCTGGGATTCCTGATGCTGGGATTGTGTAAATTCCAACCTGGACCTATTCCAACCTGGATATTTTCATCGAGCTGCCAACCACAATCCCAAGATCTCTTCCTTGGTCAGTCACTGCTTGGTCAGATCCTGTCAGCATACATGTGAAGGTGGGATTTATTTATTTATTGCCCCAACGTGCATCACTTTACACTTGCTTATGTTGAACTGTATTGCAGTTTTGATACCTATTCTATCTTTTGGAGAAATCCTTTTGGATCTCATCATAATCCCTTTTTGTTTTAGCCATCCTAAATACTTTGCTGTCATCAGAAAACTTGTCCACCTCACTTCTAATTCCGGATCATTTATGAAGAAGTTGTAAAACATTGGTCCCAATTCAGATCCCTGTGAGACCTCATTGTTTACCTCCCTCTGTTGGGAGAAGTGTTCTTTACCACTTACCAATCCATAAAAGGACCTCTCATCTTATCCCATGTCTGCAAAGATTGTTCAGGAAACCTTGGTGAAAGAATTTGTCAAAAGCCTTTTGGAAGTCCAAGTAAAATATGTTTACTGCATCACCCCTGTCCATATGCTTATTAACACTCACAAAGAACTCTAAATGGTGAGACAGGACTAAGTTTTGTGGAAGCCATCTTGATTATTTTTCAGCAGGGCTTGTCCTTCTATTAGGGCTGTGCTCCGCTTCATTTTGGTTCTTAGAACCAATAGCGGAGCGGCCTGATCCGCCTCCGGCAAAGGCGGAGATGGATCAGGTTGGGGGAGCTGCGGATTGAGACCAAGCGGATGGAGACAAAGCGGATCCTTCGCCTCGATCCAGAGCTCCAAAAAAAAGGTAAGTGTGGCGGGAGGGGGGCTTACCTGGCACTGCTGCAGTCCATGCGGCAATGGCAATAGAGCCAGGTAAGGGGGCAAGGGAGAGGGGGGCTTACCTGCCTCCATCGCATTCCGGCGGCGTCTTCAACTGAGGCCAAGGCCTCAAACAGGAAGACCAGGCTGGTCTTCCTGTTTGAGGCCTCGGGCTCAGTTGAAGCCGCCGCCGGAACGCGATGGAGGCAGATAAGTGGGGAGGGGGGCCTTTTCAATATAAGTCTATGGGGGGGAAACACGGAGCTCCGATCCGGATCCAGAGCCCTGCAGAGGATCAGAGCAGACCATAGGTGAATCAATGCAGGGTGGAGCAGACCCAATCCGAAGTTGCGGATCGGGGGGTCCGTGCACAGCCCTACCTTCTGTATGCTTACTGTGTGCTCTTTAATAACATTTTTCACCAATTTACCAGGAACATACGTTAAGCTAACCAGACTGTAAGGGATCCCCCTGGATCCCTTTTTTAAAATTGTTGTAATATTGGACATTCTCCAGTCCTCTGGTACAGATGCTGATCTTAGGGATATGTCACTTTTTTTCTTTTTTTTTAGAAGATCAGTGAATTCACATCTGAGTTTTTTAAGAGCTCTAGGATACAATTTGAGCCCGGTGATGTATTGGCTTTCAATTTGTCAAATAGGACAAGAACTTCATCTCATGTCACTACTATTTGATTCAGTCCTTCAAACTCCCTTCCTGAAAACATTGATTCAGATATAGGTATCTGCCCTACATATTCTGGAGTAAAGGCAGATAACAAGAATTCATTCACCTTCTCTGCAACTCTTTATACTCCTTTAATACATCTTTAACTCTGTTGTCATCCAGTGATCTAATTGCCTCCTGAGGCAGTTTCATGCTTCTGATATATTTAAAGAATTTCTTATTGTTGATCTTGATGTTATTGGTGTGGTGCTCCTCAAAGAGCTTTTTCGTATCTCTGATTGTCTACTTGTATCTCCTTTGTACAAGCTTGTATTCTTCTTGTGCTCCTCATTTGGGCAAGAATTCCATTTTCTGAAGGATGTCTCCTTCTCTTTAGTAGGTTTGTTGACACAACTGGTTAAGCATGCTGGTGACCTTTTGGACTTGGTGCTACCTTTCCTGACCTATGCTATACATTCTAGATGGGCTTCTATTATTACGGTTTTGACTAACTTTGAAACATTTTAGAGAAATGTAACACTCTTCGCTTCTTCTTTCAACATCCTTTTTACCATTTCCCTCATTTTAGAGAAATTTCCATTTTTGAAGTCCATTTTCCATGTTTGGAGAATGTGGATGGAGAGACATTTTTCTCCCTCTCTCAAATTACTAGAACCCAGGGCCATCCCATGAAGCTGATTGGTGGGAGATCCAGGACAAATAAAAGGAAGTACTTCTTCACACAGTGCATAGTTAAATTATGGAACTCACTACCACACAAGATGTACTGATGGCCACCAATTTGGATGGCTTAAAAAAGGGATTGGATAAATTCCTGGAGGCAAAGGCTATCAGTGGCTACTAGCCCTGATGGTTGTGTGCTATCTCCAGTATTTGAGGCAGTAAGCCTAGGTTCACCAGTTGCAGGGGAACATGGGTGGGAGGGTGCTGTTGCACCATGTCCTGCTTGTTCATCCCTGGCTGATGGCTGTTTGGTCACTATGTGAACAGAGTGCTGAACTAGGTGGACCCTTGCTGATCCAGCATGTCACTTCTTATGTTCTTATGAAGTCAGATGTCAATCTATTGGACTTCCTCAGCAATTTCCCACTTGTATTAAATTTGATAGCACTCTGTTTGCTGTTTCCAATTGGTTTGACAACACTCACTTCTCACACTAGATCCTGGGTGGCACCACTTAGGATAGAGGAGAAAGGAGTTAGAGGTCTTTGTGTGCGCTGGCTTATTTTATTTCTTTATTTGGCTTTCAAAGAATGTGGATTGTTGTTAGTTATTTAATAAGGAATTAATTGCATTGTTACTTATCCTGTATGGGTTAGTGGAGGTCAATACTTCTGGAGTGTAGCTTGGTTTTAGAGCAAACCAAACAAAAACCATCTTGGCTAAAACACAGTTAGCTTGGTGTCCTTCACTACTGACCTCAGCGGAGGCTGGAAATACAAACAAGGGAATAGAGCAGCCAATCTCCAGTCATGCATCCAGTCTAGGTCAGGCATAGGGGTATTGGAGAAATCTGCAACAGAATCAACCACCAGATCTCATGGCGGACCAGCTTTTCCCCAGTTGCACAAGTTGCTTTTCCTGAGGTGCAGACTGTTTGTTTGTTTTTTTAACTTTCTGGAATTTTACCCAATTTTAAAATGTGTAACATTATAAAAAGGGTGAAAATGTGCATTTCCCTCATAGGCTAAAGCATGAAAATGCACATTTTGGAGAGGATTTGCACATTTTGGAGAGGATTTGCACATTTTGGAGAGCATTTGCACATTTTCACAAGTTCAAATTTGCATAAATTTGTGACATTGGGGGGGGGGAAACCAATTCCACCAATGAGTGGACAATAGAATGAAAGGTGTTGCCACCCATTAATGCAGATGGAACAGATTTTACAAAAACCATACATCCATGGTTGGGTACCATCAGATTGACAAATCTCCATATCCCTCAAAGCAGGAGAAGAGGGCAAAATTGAGCAAAATAGTCATGTCTCATACAGAGAGCAATTTCTTTATGTATGGGGTATAGAATATGTTATGGATAGACTCTCTAGATGAGCATCACTGGGACAGCTATCTGTGTTAAGTACTTCTTAAAGAAATGGCTAGGGCAGGAACAGCAATCACAGCCTTTTGTTTAAGGGCAAGGACATTCATCTCCAACTCTAAGGAAGTATTGTATAAAAAAGATTTGTATATAAAAAGTCAGGTTTTCAACAGCAAGGTGTGCCAGCTGTGATTGGTGCCAAACCATGGCTAGACTGCAGACCTTCTGCTTCTGTCATATGCAAACCTGGCTGTTCAGGTCTCTCATGGATCCATTACCCAATCTCCAGGCCTGTCCTTAAGTCAAGCACCAGCATCCCATTCTTTACCTCTGAAGTCCTGCTGTTCCTAGGCCTAGGAACAGCAGGTTCCTTGGAGGCCTAGGCCTCCAAGTTGAACAGTGGCTGGGCCAGGCTATGTCACATTTTGGGTTTCAGGAACTGGCCTTGCTGAGAAAATAGCTAATTTCCCTGCTCAAAGCATAGTTTTCTGGGAAGGCTTGCACGTGTTTATTATTATCATTATGCTGTTTTTTATAGTGATGTAGCTCTACTAAGTTAATTCCTCTAAAATCAACTTGTTCATTTTATATTCATGTTTGTAAGCAATAAATGTGTAATAATGTGCTTTCCCCATTGTGTGTGTGTGTGTGTGTGTGTGTGTGTGTACAATCTTGTGCCATAGATGCTCTCTGATCAATGTCTAAAGTTTCCTTTGGTTTAGCAGGTCTGCGTCTTGAGAACATGTGTAAGTTTATGTATGTGGCTAGAGGAGAGAAGATTCAGTAACAATTTCTTGGTGGAGAATGCGGGCAGACACAGGTCTGATTGCTCAGTGTGATTGCTCAGGGATGGCAGAGAGGGATCCCAACAAGATAAAAAATGTGAATGTATTTTCTTTCTTTTTTCTATTTCTGGTGCATTGCTGTACCCATGGTTTGAGAATTGAAATACTGCAGGTAGAAAGTTTTGTTTAGCCTAATTTTTTACAAACGATTTGCTGCTAGAAACTGTTTTTCAGAACTGCAAATGTTGAAGTAATGGGAGTGTGCTGGAGCTGCTAGGCTGTAACTGTTGAAATCAGTTTTCTATAAATAGAAAAAAAATCATTCTCAAAATTTCTCAAGTGGTGGTAGGAGGCTGTCAATACCAGAATTAGACCTTTCACTTCTACAAAGTAAAGTGTCATACTGATCACAAATTTCTGTGCTGAGCACATGCTCAGAGGCAACTTGTTCCTTAATTCTGAGCTCTGAGCCAGTATTTGGCACCTGGCTCTGGTTAGTGGATCTTGGGGGTGGGTGGCTGGGTCTAAGAAAAAACAAAAATAAAGGAGAACTCCAAAGGGTAGGGTCTTCACACCCTGACCTACATTAAGCTTATTGTAAGAGTCATTGCTTTGCCCTACTGAACACTTTTACTTCAGTGAGGGCTCTTGGGATCTCTCCTCTAATATCCAAGTCCACTTTTAAGGATAAAGAATCAGAAGAAGTGAGAACAGCAGGGCCCAAGAAGCTGCCCATGGACAGCAGACTGAGCAGGCACACCAAATTACCTGGTTGCAGTCTTCCCCACAATGGTGAGATGTATTATATTGCTATTGAAATGATAGCCATTATTTCTGAATCGGCATATAAATTAACAAATGCACATCTTATGCAAAGCTATTTTTGCATCTTTTTGGTGATGTGTAAGTAACCACCCTAGTTCCTTCCATTTGAACTTCATGCTTTTTATGGCCAGTGTCTGCACTGACTTAGGTTATCCATTTTCTTTTGAACATAAGAAGTCCCCTGCTGGATCAGACCAAGGGTCCATCTAGTCCAGCACTCTGTTCACACAGTGGCCAGCCAGCTGCACACAGAAAACCCACAAACAGCACCTCCCACCCATGTTTCCCAACAACTGGTGTACATGAGCTTACTACCTCCAATGCTAGAGGTAGTACAAAGCCCTCAGGACTAGTAGCCATTGACAGCCTACTCCTCTGGGAATGTATCCAACCCCCTTTTAAAGCCATCCAAAGTGGTGGCCATCATCAAATCTCATCAAAGTGAATTCCATAGTTTAATTAGGCACTGAGTGAAGAAGTGCTTTCTTAAAACTCTATCATGGATCTCCCACCAATCCGGCTGATGGGATGACCACACTGGGTTCTAGTATTATGGGAGAGGGAGAAAAATGTCTCACTTTCCACATTCTCCACACTATGCATTATTTTGTACACCTCTATAATGTCTTTTTTCCTCAGCTAAGCAGTCTGAGATATTGTAACCTTTCCTCAGGAGTTGCCCTTCTCTGCACTTTTTCCAGTCTACAATATCCTTTTTTAGGTGCACAGTATTCCGTACGCGGAACTGTTCACAGTATTCTAAGGGGACTATGATTGTGGCAGTTTTATTTTCAATTCCTTTCCTAATTATGCCTCACATGGAATCTCGCTTTTTCACAGCAGCCGCACACTGGGTGGACATTTTCATCAAGCTCTCCACCACAATGCCAAGAGCTCTTTCTTGGCTGGCCACCACTAGCTCAGACCTCATCAGCTTATACTTGAAATTGGGAGGTTTTTGCTCCAATGTGCACCATTTACACTTGTTTACATTGAACTGCCTTGATGTATTTGGACGCCCATTCTCCCAGTGTAGAGGGATCCTTTTGGATGTAAATAATATTTACCTCCATATGTTCAGCTGAACATATAACATATGAAGCTACCTTGTCCACCTTGTCTAGCACTGTCTAGTCTGACAAGCAACAGTTTTATGGGGTCTCAAGCAGAGGGTCTTTTGCATCACTTCTACCTGATCCTTTTAACTGGAGATGTCTGGGATCTGAAGCTGGAAGGTTCTGCCTCCAATGCAAGTATTCTACCACTGAGTTAAGATCCCTCAGCCATCCCGGCTTACATCAGGTCAGACTATTTCTCTATCTTGAGCAGCGTTCTCTACTCTGACAGAGGCTCTCTGATCTCTAGGCTGGTGTCTTTTGCATCTTTAGCTGGAGATGCTGGGGTTTGAACCCAGGACCTCCTCATGGTGCTTTACCACAGACCTATTTAAATTTATGTATTTATTTTATTGCATTTATATCCTGCCTTTTTTTGCATTTTTTTGCATTTTATATCCTGCCCAAGGTGGCTTCCATAACCCTCCTCCTCTCCATTTTATCCTCACAACAACAACCCTGTGAGGTAGGTTGGGCTGAGAGTCTATGACTGGCCCAAAGTCACCCAGTGAGTTTCCATAGCTGAGTGGGGACTAGAACCCGGATCTCCCGACTCTCAGTCTGACACTTTAGCTGCTACACCACACTGGCTCTCATTTGAACCTTCCACTCAGTTATCGCTATGAATAATCAAGCCGTGCTAGCCATTTCTAAAGGAAAAATCCGCCTCCGCTCCCGTTGTTTTAAAAAGAAATGTCAATATTGTATCAATCTATCAAAGGGTCAGCAGTCACAAGATCCAGCAAGCCGTACCACACACCAGAGGTGAAGGCAAAAATAAAACAAAACACCCAACTTCCTTCCTTATTCTATTTACCTATCCCCCCCCTTTTCCATGAATAAGCACCAGAAACAATAGAATAGCAGCAGATGACATGAGCTGGAAGATCATTCATCCTTAAAAACGTTTCCCTAAAATCAAGAAAATGACGCCAGCAGGATGGTCAGCAAGTAATACACAGGTGGCAGCGGTGGACCAGGTAGGATGCAAAGCTACATGAGAAAAAAATAGCAGATTAAACGTGTGAATTAAAAGCGTGCTGCAAAGAAAGAAGTTTTAGCTGCATGTCAGAAAGCAGACGCAGAGAGAGCCTGGTAGATAGTGCATTCAGGGACGGCCCTACCATGAAGCGGCCTGATGTGAGCACAACAGGCAGCAGACTATGGGAAGAGTGGCAAATTGCACCACTTTCCCCCCTCTCAAAGGCCTGCCCCTTCTTGGTCCCACTGGCCGTGCGGGCAGCCAGCAGGCCCAAGAAGTGGCCGCCCGCTTGGCCACTTGCCTTCTGACCCGCCTGCTCACATGCCTCACACGCCTCCCGCCCTGCTTGGCCAGCCAACCCAGCTGGCCTCACCTGCCAGCTTACACTTTGGGGCACGTGTATACATGCTGCCTCACCAGCACACCCCATCAGGGGTTTTTATGTGCAGGAGCTGTGCACCGCCTGCGCAAAGTCAGCCAAAGCATCGTGAGAGGTCCTGGAATGATACTTTGGCCAACCTCATGCAGGTGCTACGCAGTTCCTGAAGGTCAAAGTCCCGACGGGCGAGGTGGACAAGTGTATGCTTGCCCCAAAACAGTAACACAGAAGGCATGCACACAGATCTGGTGGGATGGGGGCTGGGGCGGGACCCCGCTTCAGGCGGCATTTAAGTCATTTTAGACCTGGGGGGGGCAAACAGTGCATTGGGGGACACACAGGTGGGCAAAACCAGGACACGCATACACCATTCACAAACAGCAGCAAGGAAACAGTGATCCGGCCTGCAATGATTGCTGTGCAGGTGAGGTTAAAGCCTCCCCCCTCCCGCAGTGCTCCTGATCAGGATCACTGCTTCTCCCTGCTATGAAAGCAGCAGGAGAAAAGCTCGCATGCTTCTCAGTAGTGCACGGCGTGCACGGACGCCCCCAATCCGCTTCATGGCCCAATCTGGAAAATCCGGATCAGGCCCGATCCTCTTCGCGCTGCTCCGCCTGTCTCCCGCTCTGCTCCACGGAGCGAGTTCCGGCTTCGCCGCCGTTGCTACATAGACGGCGGTGGCAGCAGCGGGCAAGATAAGCCACCCCCGTGCCCCCTTACCTGCATCCATCACGGGCTTCAATTGAGGCCCCGGTTGAAGCCGGAAGAGGCCTCGGCCTTCACTTCCGCCTTCAACCGGGGCCTCAATTGAAGCCCGCGACGGACTCAGGTAAGTGTCCATCCTCCCTGCTCCCTTACCTTGCACCAGCGCCGCCACCTCCGCATGGATGGTGGCGCCAGCAGCGCCAGATGAGTCCCCCCCACTTACCTGCAGGCAAAGCTCCGGATTGAGGTGATCCTCTTCACCTCGATCCGCAGCCTCTGACTCTCTTCGCCTCCGCCTTTTCCGGAGGAGAATTAGGCCGCCTCGCTCCTGCTTGTCTGAACCGAAGAGAAGCGCAGCACATCCCTACTTCTCAGCACCCAGCTGATGCTAGGGATGTCAGAGAAGCCTGCAACGGAATGAAATGCCTTCAGATTTCTATGAATCAGGTGCATGGGCTCCACAGCAGACCAACTTTCCCTGAGGCACACAGATTCCACAGTCTCACGAAGCTTTTATTATTATTATTATTATTATTATTATTATTATTATTATTATTATTATTATTATTTACTTTCTGGAATTTTAGTGCAGCTTTCCCCAACATGAGGCCCTCCAGGTGTGTTGGATTCCAACTCCCATCACCCCCAGCCAGGATAGGCATGGGAGTTGTACTCGGACACATCTGGAGGACAGCCAATTGGCGCCTACAGTGTATTCTTTTCGTCGCCAGCTGAAGACCTTTTTTATTTTCTCAGTATTTTAACACCTACATTTAAATTTTGCTTTTTTAATTCTGTATTTTAATCCTATAGCAGTTTCTGCTGTGTGGTTTCACCCTTGTTGTGCTTTTTTATATTGTATTTTGTATTTGGGTTTTTAGATTGTTGGATGTTTTATTATGTTCTTAATGGTTTTCATTTTTGTGAACCGCCCAGAGAGCTTCGGCTATTGGGCGGTAATTTTTTTTAATAAATAAATACATAAATAAATAAAGTGCATTTGAGACATTCCAAAGAGAAGGGGCTACCATACTAAACGCTCTTCTCCTGGTGGACTCCAGCCGGGCCGTAGGTCCATGTGGAACCACCAGGTGCATATGCCCCCCCAATGTAGGGTGACCATATGAAAAGGAGGACAGGGCTCCTGTATCTTTAAAAGTTGTATTGAAAAGGAAATTTCAGCAGGTGTCATTTGTATATATGGAGAACCTGGTGAAATTCCCTCTTCATCACAGCAGTTAAAGCTGCAGGTGCCCTGCCCTCTTTTAAATCTGGTCACTCTAGTACAGCTCTTGCAGCTTTAACTGTTGTGATGAAGAGGGAATTTCACCAGGTTCTCCATATATACAAATGACACCTGCTGAAACTCCTTTTTCTATGCAACGTTAAAGATACAGGAGCCCTGTCCTCCTTTCCATATGGTCACCTTACCCCAATGACCTCTGTGACCAAGTAGGTTGGTAAGGGAGAAGGCGCTCTCTCGGGTATCTTGGTCCCAAGTTGTTAAGGGCTTTGTAATAATAGAGTACTACACATAATATAAAAACAGTTTAGCTACAAATATATAAACAGAGGAGACACATTTACTTTATTTTATTATTACATTTTATAAAAATCACTGCACTGGCTGCCAATTAGTTTCCGGGTGAAAGTGTTGGTTATCACCTTTAAAGCCCTACGAGGTTTGGATCCAGGCTGCCTGCGGGATCACCTTCTCCCGTACAATCCGCCTCGCACACTCAGGTCCTCGGGGAAGAATTTACTCCAGTCAACAAAAACAAGGCTGACAGGTATTACCCAGAGGACCTTTTCTTCTGCCGCTCCCAGACTGTGGAACGGCCTGCCAGAGGAGACTCATCAGCTTAAAGCTCTCTCAGAGTTTAAGACAGCCGTAAAGACTAGTCTCTTCTGGCAGGCCTACCCAAATGAATTTTAAACCTAAGAATTTTAAGATGCTGTGATTGTTATTTTAATGGTTTTATATGCTCTTTTAACTGAGTCTATGTATTATATTGTGTTTGGTATTGTTCCCCACCTCGATCCAGAAGGAGAGGCGGATTATTATTATTATTATTTATTATTATTATTATTATTATTATTATTATTATTATTATTCCATCGTGGAACTCAAGGTGGCTACCTGTGGTTCCCAGATGGCCTTCCCTCCAAACACTGACCAGATCCAGACCTGCAATGTTGCTGCCTCCTGTGCCAGGTATCTATACATACCTATGACCTTGCTCATTTGTTAAGATCATGACTGACGCTCTTCTCCAAGTAGCCCCACCTTCTGAAGTTAGAGGCAGCATCTTCTGCATTTGAGGAATGACCACCCCGGACGTATTGACCTGGTACCAATTTTGATACCCTTTCGGCAGCATCGTTTGCAAATTTTGCACCACTCTAAAGCTTGCTGCCCTCTTCAGGCTTTCTCCAACATGGCACCCTCCAAACTCCGATTTGGCCATGTTGGCTGGAACTGATGGGAGCTGTAGTCCAAAACATCTGGAGGGCACCAGGCTGGGGAAGCCTGCTCTATACTATTCCCACCCAATTGGTCCAATTATTTATTTATTTATTTATTTTTATTTAATTACATTTATATACCGCCCCACAGCCGAAGCTCTCTGGGCGGTTTACAACATTTTAAAATAGTAAACATTAAAAGTATACAATTTAAAACCACACACACACACACACACACACACACACACACACATAAAAACAGTATAAAAACAACAGTATCCATTTAAAAACAACAATTGTGGGGTCCATTAAAAACAAACTTAACGTTGTTAAATGCTGTTAAAATGCTGTTAAAAATGCCTGGGAGAAGAGAAAAGTCTTGACCTGGCGCCGAAAAGATAACAATGTTGGCGCCAGGCGAGCCCTTTAAACCTCATTAAAGGGATCATCTTAACCATTTTGAAGTCTTTTTAGTAGATCAGTTTTAAATTGCAAACCAAAACACAACCCCGCTAACTGAGTTGCACAAAACACCTATGGAACTCTCATCAACTCGACATCTTTCCACTTAGTTGTAGCAACTTACCTCTCTGTCTTCCACAGTATCTGAAAACTGCACTATTTTTTTGCTCAGACTTTTCCTGGACCTTCCCTTTCATGTCTCTTTCCCTACCGCCTTCTTCTTATCGATCTTTCTATGCCTGTGGGAAGGGTCTGTGTTTCTTATCGATATTTTTTTTTACAGCGCTTAGATGTAGGCACTAAATAATAAATATGCGTAGCTACACTCTTCATCAGACAGTCCCTTGACATTTTCATCCTCTTTGGCTTATAGAAAGCGGTGCTAAGAAAAAGATGGTGATGCCCGTCTTAAGAGTTTGGATATTCCTCAGCATTTCAGGTGGAGTACTGCGCTCTGCTGGCTACAGAAGGAAGCTTGATTCAGCCTCCAAACTATTATCTTTGCAGATTAACAAAGTCAGGCGAGTTGGTTCATAAGAGGAAGGAGAAGTAAAACCCAAATCCACAGTTAGGTAATGTGTTAATTAGGACCAATTGGAAATGCACGACATTGTGAGCAATCTTTCAAGATCTACCGGTCTTTCCATCAGGTAAGATATTATAAAAAGAAAGGGGGAGAGAAAGAAGAGTAGAAGAAAAAGGCTGACTTGATGTTGATGTCACAAAGTCTGCATGGTCAGAGTCTTAGGATGGGGTTGGGGAGGGGCACAGACTTAAATAGATTAAGCTGAGCTAGGTGTCCCGCAGGTTTCAGGTTACATCTAAGAGCTTCTCCACATGGGGCATGTATTGTGCAATCAAGATCAGTTGCCCACGGAAGTTTGTGGGTGCTTTACATGACGTCATCAACCTCCTGGGCCCCTTTCGCAGTTTATGACCTTTATCTCGCTTTCAAAAATATTGGAGACAACGCGACAAGGGATGATATCTATCGGCTGTGTGAAATGACCGTTTAGTGCTGCAGTCACAGCACCATCTAGCGGCCGTATAGAACTTGCCAAGAATGGAAGTCCTCGATTGTAAACCACGTGTCTGCCTGTGTAAAGGAGCTGATCTTAATTCCGCAAAGACATTGGAAGAAGAAAGCCCCAGTAAGGATGCTGGATTTCAGCTTTGTGTGATGAACTTCTAGGACTGTTGGGACAAACTCACAATGGCTGATTCCCCATTTTGAAAATACAAAATCCAGTTGTCACTCAGACTTGTCTCCAACCTTTGGACGTTCCTTGATAGGCAGAGAACAATAGTAAAGAGAAATGTAGCAAAGTTTATATTTGCAATGCTGGAGATTAATGTTGAATGGTGCACTAGATTAAAAAAAAAAAGTCAATAGAAGAAAAAATAGGTGTTACCAATTTTCAGATGGCAGTAACTCATCTTTCTCCTGAACAGATAAATTCAGTGATTTCCAAGTTACACATAAAACAAAGCAACCCATTCTGGCCCATAAGAAGAAGAAATCCAAAATCTAAATACAGAAACTTCAAATAGTGCAAAATGTGGCAGCCAGGTTGGTCTCCAGTACATTTAGGGGTGACCACGTCACACCAACTTAAAAATCATTACACTGGCTGCCAATTAGTTTCCAGGTGAAGTATAAAATGTTGGTTATTACTTTTAAAGCCATACACGGTTTGGGTCCAGGCTACCTGCGGGATTGCCTTCTCCCGTACAATCTGCCCTGCACACTTTGGGAAGAATTTACTTCAGTCAGCAAAGACTAGGCTGACAACCATTACCCAGAGGACCTTCTCTTCTGCTGCTCCCAGACTGTGGAATAGCCTGCCAGAGGAGACTCACCAGCTTGACAGTCTTTTAGCATTCAAAAAAGCTATCAAGACTGATCTCTTCCAGCAGGCCTATCCAGTGGAATTTTAGGATGCCTTTAGTATGCTTTTAGGATGTTTTTTTTTTTTACAATGTATACTATGTTTTTAATCAGTATTTCATGTATTTTATGCTTGCTGTTGTTCCCTGCCTCGATCCAATTGGAGAGGCGGGTAAGAAATAAATTATTCTTAATTATTATTTACATTTAAAAAAAACCCCACACTAATTGGCACATTCATTGCATCCACTCAATTAACACATCAAATTTGGCCTGTAAATGTTACCATTCAGCAGCTGGATGAGGTGCTATTGAATGAGAGGCCGCTTGGAGGCGTTTGCCCAGCATTTCCAGGCACAAGGTTCAGGTGGCCAAAGGAATATCGGAATGTCGTATGACCAGGCTTTTCTTAGAAAGGCAGAACACAACATCTGTCACCTGACAAAGGACTTTAGCCAACCCTAGGAAATGCCACAGCTGCCAAACCCGATCACATTCTGTTCCCAAAACATACTGCGTTGACCTCGGCTCTGGAGTAACCTTCGAGAAAACGAAGAACTGACCAGCAGCAACCCTGGAACAACTTATGTAAAATGTTGTGCACCGATTAAAAATATGCTGGCCCTTTTTGCCTCAGCACTGGAAGAGGAATTTGCTTTATGAGCCAGTTAGTCTATCGAGGCAAAAAGGTAGAATATAGTAGCAGCTGAGCTTGCACATTCTTCTTGGGTGGCCGACAGCAGCAGCAGCCGCTGATAACATGTTGGGAAACAGAGCTCCTGTTTCAAAAAGCCATCACCTCCCTGAGTCCTGCAAATCGCCAGCTTACACTAGCTCAGTCTTTGCCACAAAGGGTCCAACTTTTTCTTTTTGCTGAAACCTTCGCAGCGCTTCGGTTGAAACAGGTGAGGTGATGAGGTTTAAACCTATGTCAGGATGGGGCAAGTTGTTGCCCTCTAAACATTTGGGCCAACGACCCACATCATCACTAGCCAGCATAGCCAATGGTGAGGGATAATGGGAGTTGTAGTCCAAACATTTGGAAGGCCACAAGTTGCCCACTCCTGGCTAGATGGAGGAGTATCACTTTTGCTTTACCGGCAATGAAAGGGCCTTTGCAAGCGGTCAGAGGCATTTTGCTCTCACCAGAGTGCAGATGCAGAGAAATGTCCCAGTGAATGCAAGATAATGGAAAGTGGTGGCAATTTCAGAACCTAAAAACAGCTTTTGGAATGCAGCTCTAGTAAAATTCTAGACTGAAACTACCTTGTTTAGGTAGTAAAGTAATATGCTTTCCTGTATAGCATACAGGAAGGTACGGCTGGGCTCAACCTATGCTTCCAAGTGCAGGGAGGTTTTTGTTATGGGGGAGCACTCATACCCCAATGCTTCAGCAGCATCAATGAATCAAATGCACATTGAGGCTATCCAATTATATACTTATTTGTTAAATTTATATGCTGCCTTTTTTCTCTCTTGCATGGAACCCATGATGTTCCTCTCTCCATTTGATCCTCACAACAACCCTGTGAGGTAGATTTGGCTGTGAGTCAGTGACTGGCCCAAAATTACCCAGTGAGCTTCATGCCCGAATTGGGACTAGAACCCGGGTCTCTCAAGTCCCAGTTCAACACTCTAACCACATTTCACCGCAATAGCAATCTCAATTTTTCGAGTGCCAGTGCTTATGTAGCCAAAATAGCAAGATCCATGCAGAGCTTGGGGGAACCTCTAAGATGTGCAGGAGCATATAAAAACATTTTTAAGGTGGGGAAGAAACTCTAAGGGGAAGGAACCCCAACTCAGCTCAATGAGAACTATATATGTGCTTTAACTATTGGATGCTGACACATGGAGGTAAGAAGGAAATCCAGTCGGGAGGCGAGATAGAATAAAGTATCCTGGAAAAAGTTCCAACCAGCTATGAACATAAGCATTCCACACTGCAACATTTTGTTGCAGGCTCTCTTGTTATATTTGGACTTTCAAAAAGCTTGTTAAAGTCCCTCAGCAAAGATTCCCAAGTAGACTAACAATGCAGTCCCATAGGTCTATTCAGAAGCAAGCCCTATTGAGTTCAATGGGTCTTACTCCCAGGTAAGTGTGCAACGGGTTGCTGCCTTTGTATGCAATAACAAGAGGGCAGGCCCACATGTGGACCCCACGGTTTAAAGCAGAGTAGGAAATGGAGTGTTCATAAAATGAGTGATTTCCTGATCTTCCCCAAAATGTGTATCAGGACTGAGACAATTTATTTTGTTCATAAATGATCCTGAGTTCTCAAGGAGGTAGAAAACTATGTGGATAATGCAAGACCATTTAGCATGATAAAACCCCAAGCTGATTATTGAGGGCTACAAAACTATTATACCAAACTAGGGACACGGGTAATGAAATGGCAAACTCCATTCAGTGTAAATTAATCCTGGGAAGGAGGGTAATTGGCTAATGCTTTTGAGAAAGCCTTGGGTTCCGGGGTCAAAATGTATGAGGTTGCCCCAGGTGAGACAGAGAAGAGGCAGCCCAGGTGAGATGTGGGTTGCCAAGATAGTTTGCTGGGTTTTGGAAACTCCCCATTACTGGGCTAATCATCGATGGGAAGATTTTAATAGTTCTACATTGCACAGGGAAGAAAAATAGACCACCATGGCTTATTTCCCCTCCAAGATCATGCAAACCCAGTCAGTGTGAAAAATGGAGGGGAAACTCTAAATTCATTAACAAGCAATGTGGCATAGAAATGTGATCAGCAGACAGAAAGGTTGAAGGAAAGGTGGATGGCATTGCCCAGGAATAGGGAATCTTTGACCCTCCAAACTCCGTTGGACTAGAACTCAACTCATTCCCGACCATTGGTTGTGTTGGCTGGGGATGATGGCAGTTGTACTCCATCATCATCATTTGGAGGTACACAGGTTCTCCATCTTGAGTATTATTTGTCTACAATCCTGCCACTAGTAATGAAGCATTTAACTATGGCAGGAAGACTACTTTTAGGCATTTTGTTTATATCCTTTCTTTTGGTTCTCAGGTGGACCCTGTCCAAGCACTGACCAGACCCAGACCTGCTTAGCTTCAGCAATGTGACAGCATCATGTGCCTTCACAGAGCAAGCCCTGGGACACATGAAAGCAAAAATTAGCTGCCGACGGAATGAGTCTCCACTTGCTGATCACTGTTGCAGGACTGCTATCTGTATTGCATTCTATCACAATGTTGGTGTTTTGCATAGATTTGAGAAATAGAAGACAAGAGGTACAACCCCACTAACACAGGAACAGGTAGTAGTTGATCAACTTTATTATGTTATCAAAGTATGACAATCAAATATGCAAAAATCTGAACATTATATTCATACACAAAGAGGAGGAAAGTGTGTATAAAACCAGTAGGCCTTACCAGGCCGCGTTCTATACAAAAATACTGTTAAGCAGAGAGCAGCAAAGTAATTGTGCAGTCCCTGAACCTGTGAACATCTCAAATACTATGTACTTCACAAACTAGCTTAATGGCAAGAATTCTTGACTTTGGCCTGCAAACTCATTTGCACTTATTGCTCAGTGGTGAAGTCTATCCTTCTTAGCAGAATCACATAGTGACCCTGAAACTTTGCAGCAGCATTAGCATTACCCAAAAAAGACTGGAGTTCCATCCAGCGCTTTCTCAATGATGCACCAGAAACAGTACATTTGGTCCATTAGAATTTTGGTTTTTGAAATACACCTGGGAAGAAAGTTGTAAGGATATGAAAACTGGACAATTTTTTAGCACCTGGGAGTTTCAAAAGCCACATGAATTCCTCGTAGGTTCTCCCAAGTCAGCAGCAGCTACCAGGCTCCAAAGAGATACATTTTAGGATCACCAGAGAAAATGATGTATGCCTAGTGGAAATCTGACTTTGGACAGCTGGATCCCAAACTATATAAAACTGTTTTGAAACTAACCTGTTTCAAAAGCAGTCTTACATGTGACCCTGGGAAGCTGCTGTTTGAGAAGAACTAGTTTCAGGAAACTAGTTGCACAATATGTGGGATCCTGGCCAAGATCTGCAGAGAGCTTGGAAAAGCTGCAAGGCATCCAGCGGATTTATTACACGGCAGTGAGGTTGGTGGACCAGCATCATTCACAAGATTCAGTGGCAGGTGAAAACGGCTCCCACTTGTCCCAATTTGTTGCATACAGCAAGGATCTGGAGTCTGAATGTCCACAGCAAATGACAAAACATAACCAAACATCTTTGCATTCATTATTATGGGATAATACAAGTCCCTACATGATACTAAACCAAAATTAAAAGGCGGAGCAAAACAGTCATGTCTCCAGCAGAACCAATAAGAAACACCTACTGCTGCTAATCTGGTCATAGTTAATTTGATGGCAGCTAGCCGGCATAAGCACCGACAAGAAAACTGTCACTGACTTAGAATCAACAGGGAGGGGGTATGAAATGGAAGACCTGGACAGATTAGAATTTCAGTAGCACTATGAAATTGGATTAAGTACACGAAATAGATGTGCAAAGCCAAGAACAAGCTCTGCATGTAAAAGGAACCCCCCGTTTCACCCTCTGAAAAGAGAATGGCTGCTCCAGACAACCACATGGCAACAAACATAATGGCACCTTGTGGCTGTAAGGCAAGTAAGGGCAGAATAGAGAATATCTCAGTAGATAAGGTGAAACCAGATTCATGGCCAACATTAGAGCTATAATTACGGCCAGTTTAGCAGGCTGCATTTGCAACAAGACCTAGACAAAATTATACTTGCAACTACACAAAGGGAAGTTGATTTAAGCTGACAATTCAAAGACAAGGCCTGAGGAGACAATTTCAAGGAGCAAGATGTGGAAGGGTGTTTGGTAGAGGCCATCAGGGATTTCTGTTATTACCAGACCCACGGTGTTTATCAATGGCCTTGTTTAAGTTTGTTACTGGCATTACTGAAAACATGATTATACATTCCATATCACAGTAAGCACTTTAAACTGGAGAAAAAGCCACTTGTTTCTTGACCGACCAGTATTAATGCAAAAAGCTACTGCAATGTAACAATACTCAAAGTTATAATCTGGATTGTTTAAAAGCTCTACATGAAAAAATATTTAGAACTTAACACAGGACTGGTAACAGGAAATGTGTACTTTCAGACTGCCAGCTCTTGCAGATTCCACTTCCACTCAGGAACAGTGGAGTAGAACAAGCCAGATGTGCCCACATCTGTTGCGCTGCACAGGTGCTTGCTGAGGGCTCTAGGCTCCTAACTCAGAATGAAGCTAAGACCTCCAGATCAGTCTGACATTTAAACTGGGGCATTTGGCACAAGTCTCAAAGACATACAATGTTAGAAGCATCCCAACACAGGCCTGTTTTGCATGTAACAAGCCACCATGGGCTAATTTCCCAGTGGGAGTTGTTGTTGCAGTACTAGCAGCCATTTTTAAACTGCCTGCCATGGCTTATTGTTACACATGAACCGGACCAGGGTGGTTGGGCTGTGCAATTCTGAAACAGTCCTGATCAATCAGGGAGGGAAAATAAGCCACGATGGCTTATTATCCCCCTCCCCCCAGGGTGTGCCAGTTACAAGCCATCTAATTAGCATAATTACCACTCCAGATCACAGGTCGGATGCATCTGGCTAAACCAGCGCTTCACCTGAAACTGGCCTTGGAACAAAAGCAAGGCTTTTCAAGTATTCAAGTAGCCGCAACTGCTCTCAATGGTACATAGAGATCCCCACCTTAAGAAGGTCATTAATGCCTAGCCTGTCAACATTTAGCATTACAGCCAAGTAGAAATGCACATGTCACAGTACTGAAAATCTTGCTGTCTTCAGTATTTTCACAGCCACCTCACTCTGGCCAGGACCAAACTGGCAGGTTCTGCTAGAAGATGTTATCAGGAACTCCAAGACATACTGTATCTTCTCCAAGAGACATACATGTCTGGCTGGATGTCACCAGCCCAATGTAATATTAAATCCATGTGTCTGTAACAGCTGCTGCTGGGACTTCACTCAATGCCTACTTCTCTAATGGGAACAATGATCGGGTATTTCTGACCCCTCAGAACAGTCAAGTCCTCATGTTTTCTCCTTTATGTTACAGCTCAATAAGCATGGAAAGAGAATGACTTCCCTACATCCCAGAGAATAAGCACAACACATTCTTCACGCAGATGGGACACCAGGTATTCTACTAGAGATGGCTATATGCAGCTGGAAGGAGCCGTTTGTATGTAGGACACCATGGTGCGTTACGAGCACTAATCAAGAGAAAAGTGATCATTAATTGACATCAAACAGATTTCCAACAAGCCAAATAAACAGGCTTTAAAAAGAGGAGGCCAAAACACTAAATCTTCCACTCCCCATCTTTAAAAGGCCTCCAAGTGTCACGGAGAAAAAGAGCGTTGGGCACTGTGTCAAGAGGCAAAGAGAACCTTTTTTACGTAGGAAATTGTTACGGGATCATAGAGCATGTCAATGTGCTCACTTTTCGGCAGCTCATAGAGTATCACCTCCTGTTTCTGCTGACCCACCCACTTCTTACACTGCAAGGCACTTTCCAAGTTCACTGTTCCATCACCATCTCCGTAGAAGGTCTTAGGCTCCTTGTCTGGGAAGGTGTCATAGAAGAATGAGTCAGGAGTGTCTACCCCAGTGCCATAAAGACAATGTATGCGCACCCCTGGAGGGGTCATCTTGTAGACCAAGGCTTCTGTCTCCTCTCTCATCTGCCATCCATCTTCAAAGTCAATGTCAGTATAGAACTTGTGGTAATCCCGGATAGTATAGTTTGCAGATGGCGTGCTGACAAAGATCTTATCTGGAGACCATGTATAGTTGTAAGGGAGCAACCAGCTGGTTGAAACTGCTGATCTCTGCTGGTCTCTGATCTTAAGGGAACTGATGACGGAGATCCGGTTGTTGTCACCTGTGGCATTAAAATTACAACCAATTAATTACAACTCATTAATTACAACCAATTCTCATAAAACCATCACCCAGTTGTCAAGTTCATGACCCAGATCAAAATAAAAGTGCAGTTTGAAAATTAACTTTAAATACATCCTAATGTTTGTGATACATGTAGTGAATGTGGTAAACCTATGCCTGATGTCAGACATACTTAGTGGGAACGGGGCAAAACTGACAGCTTTGAAGAAAAATGTTATCACAGAGAAACCAAATGGCTGGATATACTTTAACAGATCTGATATGTACATTACTAATTGGCTGGTTTGCTTTTTAAAAGTTAGAACAGTTAGAATATATGAATTTAGCATGAAATAAACACCTCGAAAATTCTAATAGGAATGAAGTGACAATCTAATAATAATAATAATAATAATAATAATAATAATAATAATAATAATGCCATTCTTGGGCATCATTTATTGAATATATGAGGACAACAGTAGATAGCTGTACTAAAGCTGGCATACACTAAGGAAAATCACTGTCCTATAAAAATTGTCATCTAATGTTAAGAGGTTCCTACAATTGTCCCCATTCATGGATCAAACTATATGAGTTAGGGTTAACTGTGTTCAGGTGGCATCACAAACACCTGTTCAGTGTAACTCTCCTTCTGTAGGCCGCACACCTACCTGACGCAAGTACTCGAAGAGTTTTAGATACTCCTCCCCATGGAGCGCCCAGAGATACAAAATCCCTTATGTATTTGTCTTTCCAATCTTGAGGCTGATGGTTGAGGAAGTAGAGAATGTACATATTTCCCATGCTGTGGGCAATTAAGACCACTGGCTCGCCATGCTCTTCATACATTATCTCTATCAGTTTCCGGACGGCCACAAAGTAGTCTTCATTCTCATCTACAACAAACATGACAAATAATTAATCCAATTAACTGAAAGAGTATATTCAGTATCATTATTTTTATTTTTTTAAAAAAACCATCTGTATTCTGTTTTGCCATTGAATAACAGCCTCCAAGTTAGTGATTTCTCAATGTGAAATTACTGCTAAGTTGCAATAATTGCTCACGCTTTGGTGTTTTCTCTCAGGGTAGCTCCGGACATTACAAACAAGTTTTAACTATGGAAATGTAACGTGCTCCCAGAATAGCATGCTAAGTAGCAACTTTCCTATCCTAGATTTTTTAAAGCAAAATTCATGATGCTTTAAGTCCCAGATATATACAGAACTCATCCATCTCACCACAATTCACTTTCATATAATCATGCAGGAATTCTGAATCGTTTGCACTTCCTGTGTCACATTTGTATAAATGTGAGCAAACTGTAGTCCCAACATACGAGGTTCCGTTAGCATCCCAAGAACTGTGGCGCTTTTTAAAATTTAGCCATCCCAAATGTAGCAACCATCTATCACCCCCACAATTCCTAAAGCAACAAGGCCTTAGGGTTGACCACTGGGGTTTTTAATGATTTGAGGGCAAGGGTCTGAAGAGTAACTGCAACACAGCCACACAATGTGTGGATATTATTTCTGCACACTGAATTCATGCAAGATGTGTGCTTTAGCACACATCAGTCTCCTTCCTACATGTGAGCCTGATAGGGACTGCTGCAACACTAGCACAAACTGCAGTTTGCATGGTTAGTTCCCCCTCTGAATGTGCAGATATCCCGGAGGAAAAAGGGTACATGCCTTTCCCAAAGACACTCCCAGTTGTCCTATATCCCCAGGGAAATACGCAAAATTAAATGCAAAAATCATGCAAGTTAGCAGAGACCATACTGCTTCATTTCTACTTAATATGCAGTTAACTTTTCACTCTACTCTGTTCTCAGTTATGCATTTGAAGCCTTTGAAGATATACTTCTAAGACAGACAACCATCTGTCAGGGATGCTTTAGGGTGGATTCCTGCATTGAGCAGGGGGTTGGACTCGATGGCCTTGTAGGCCCCTTCCAACTCTGCTATTCTATGATTCTATGAAGTCTCAGTACAGGGACTAAGACTTGCAGTTTGGGGAAGAATTCCATGCTCCACACCATTTCTTGCTTATCACCATCACTAACATATGCAAACAGGCAAATCTGCCAATTAAGCAGAGCTAAAATAGGCTGAATATTCAACTTTCTTTGGTTCAGAAATTAGCTTAACCTTCTTGGAAGATTTCCATTTTAAGCACAGGGTATACACATTTTTGTCTATATTTAAAACAGGTTACCCCTAACTTGGTCAAAGGCAAAGTATTTTGTGTTACACAGCATGGGGACGAATGAGAAAAGTTACTCAGCTAATAAGTCAAGGCATCTGGATGAAATGCCATTCAGCAGACTCCAATTCTACATGCAAAGGTTATTCGACCAACATTATGCATTTATTAATGGACTGGCAAACTAGCTTCCTTCCAAGCAGCTTATCTTCTGAACAGAACTGAAATTTTATATTCAATCCTCTGTTTTTGTTAAAGGTTGGGAACTTCTTAGTCCTCATTGGAATAACAAATCTAAACATAATGTTAAAATCCAAACATTTGAGTTGAATGTAAATCCAAACTTTTGAGTTGAATGTAAATTCGAAGGAACATTGTCCATTCCTAAATATATTACATATATTTCTATAAATTATGGATTCTCTTTCAAAGTTGTTTTTTTTTCTTGTTTAGCTTTGCATTTAAGGATCTCTCTCTCTTCTTGCTTGTTGGGTGTATATAATCACAGAATCAGGGTGGATAAAAATCAATGATTTTTTTTAAAAAAAATTAAAAATTATTTAAATTGGATTTTTTTCAATAAAATGCTTTTTGAGGAAAAAATCTATCTAAACATAGTTTTCTATAGTTTTTCATTATGTAACATGAGGCTGTTTAATTTTTTTGGTAAATGAATCCCATTAATCCATTCACAACGTTATGCTCTTCCAGAGGTTTCTGTAAGATTATTTTTCTCCTTCCAATAAAGTACAGCAGAAAAGTTGTCCAAATATGAATGATTAACCTATTAAACTGGAGCTAGTTCACCTCACAATAATTTAATTATCTATCTATGATGTGTTTCTAATCAAATCAGTATTTTTGATATAACTGTAAAACTAATCTGAAAAGTTGCTACTCTAAAAATGAAACCTTCATCTGGTTGTAAATATTAATATTATACCAGCAAGAATGAGTCTTTGGTAACTCTTGAGTTGTGCAAAGTATAGCGAGGAAGAGTGCACTTTTTTTTGGGGGGGGGGGAGTCACATGATTAAATCAAGTCTTTCTGAGTTGTGATTTAAATCATGATTTAAATCAAATCCACCCTGCACAGAATTTTTTCATCATTATGCTCTATTTCTTTCTTTATCATGTTTGTCTTATATTTTCATTTTAAGTTGTACCTGTGCATTTGCAAAGGCTTGGCAAGGTTTCTCCATTAGACTGTCTTCTAAACCTTTTAAGATTGAAGTTCTATGATTGAAGGCAAAAGCCTATCTATTTATCTTCCTATTTATACACATACATACATACACACTCATTCGACAGATAAGAAACTGACGCTCTTTAATTGATGTAATCTTGTTTACATAATCTGATATACGCAGACTGCAAAGAGAATGTGTAGGTTCACAAAAGTAAGTTTGTCACTTGATTTTTGTACACTTGATGACTGGCAGCTAAATATGGAAATTGACACCATTTAAAAGGAGTAATTTTTTAGTTGACACTGGGTGATTTTAATGATATCCTTTTATCAATATCTATCCTCCAGGATTCAGGCAGAGCACTTCGGCGTGTTGTAACATCTTAGCTCTATGACACATAAAGGTCACCCAGACCTGTTTATAAGTAACCCTGTAACTATTTAACTATCAGGTGACATTCAGTTGTATCAGGGGCTAAACAGTTAAAGCCAGCGAAAACAGTTAGAAAGCTAAAGACTTAATATTTCCCAACTTGTTTTCAAACCAATAACCTTAACAGATAATAGAGAGCTGGAATGCTGAAACACTGACAAGCTTCTGTATAGTGCACAGAATCTTAAGCTGAAATTATTTTCTGGGGATGCAGGCATGTTAAGTAAAGGAATCAGCACGCTATTAATAAACAGAAGGGGTTGAAAAAGCATGAATACATTCCATTCAGATAGGACAAGTTAATGATTTTAAAAGATCTAATGCTCCTTCTTCACCTGTAAGTGGGCTCTTGTGGTAGTTTACAACCGTTAAAAGTGTGGGTCAAAAATAAAATACAGCAGCAAAAAAGCATTTAAAACTTCCCCCCAAAAAGCAGCACTGCCTTCCAGCCACAAGAAGCTATTGAACAAAATTAGTGCCAGCAGCTTGCCAGTATAAAAGCCCTTCTCAACAAGAAGATTGTTACCATTTTATTTGATGTTCTAGTAAACTAATTAGATCGGCTCCCCTACATGGGGAAGGGAAAGTGCCACAGTAGAAGCAGCTCTACTCTTTGGGGCAGGAGTATAATTCACTGGTACAAGAACATGCTTTACACACAGCATCAAGCTGAATCCCTGGAGAGAATCAGGTAGTATGTGATGGAGGGGGAGGAGAAGACCCTGCCTGAAAGCTTGAAATGCCACTGCCAGTCAGAGCCAACAATACTAGACTAAACAGACAGCCTGACCAGCTTCCTCTGTTCTATGTCCTCCTCATAGCCCTCCAATCCCATCTCTGACAGCAATCTTGCTCTTAAAGATCTTTGGCCATTAGGCAGGAAGGGGATCATACCGGATGAGGTGTTCCTTTAAGTATCCCGGATTCTTTAAAGGGATTCATCTTTAATTCGGACTAGAACTAACTGAACGGTCCAGTTCTTTTAGCACATGTGAGGAGTGTTCTTTAAGGCCAATTCAAATTAACACTGTGGCAAACACATTCTGAAGGAGGATGGGATGCAAGTGAGATAGAGGCACATCTATTTTAGTTACTGAAAGTATTTTTCTCCACTTCAAGGCTAGATTTCAAAGATTAACCTTGCACGTTTTGGCACAGTCCTACTGAATGGCAGTTCATCTTGTGTCCTATTGATGCCAACTACTTTCCCCAGAAAATGTATGTTTGCATGAGCCACAGTTTAAGTCAAGCTTTTAAAACTAGATCTTCAGTTCACCCTGCTGCATAACCTTAATCCCGATAATGAAGTTTTATTTACTTGGGGCCTTCCGCCAATCGTAGGGAGCACCTCTAATATCTTCATCCCGTTGGTAGCCCAAGTTTACCAGAGTCTTCACCAGTGTGTAGAAATAAGTACCTGTGAATAAGAGAAATTGAATGTCAAAGATACTGAAAGGCCAGAACACTGCCTTTTGTCCAGAGTAAACTTAAAAATTCATGATCCTTTTCACCCAGCTCACATACACCTTCACCGAAGTCTGGGGTAGTTATAACATTGGGTTTGTTCACACATTACAGCAGCCTAACCCAAAATGAGGCTGCAGTGCCTGCAGCTGCCATTTTGAATACACAACTCCCACTCGCTTGTCGTGACAGTCATTACATTATCAGTTTGCTCATATTAATAAGTCTAAAAAAATGGGCCATAACGCCAATTACGTGCACTAAGAATTCAGAAAGAACTTGGAGATGGCATTCATTTTCAATTAATCAGGGACTAAAACACAACACTCAGGGTTGATTCGCATGATCATTCCAGTTGCTCAGTTGGGTAGCTGAGAGCATGCCTGAATGGCCTACTTGCATAAGCAATGTAACATCAACAGAAACTCACAGTAGAGCACTTCAGTGTCAATGAAGCAAAAAAACATCTGGCAGAGCTCCCTACCCACAGGAGTAGAATGGGGGTATGCCACAAGTTTTCTACAGTGTTGCACTACCCACAACAGCTAACTGCTCCCATTAGCTCAAAGTCAGAGATGACCAAAAGGAACATGTGAATTATCCTGTAAAACTGCTACTTTGTAACAGTTTCCACTCAGTATCTACTAAGGGACTTCAGCAAAATCAGGTTTATATACAACCAAGTTAAAACAATATGCATTTTACAATCCACTGCAGCACTCTTAACTAGCTCAAGATAATGCTTTAATAGAAGAGAAAATGCAGCATATTTGTAGACTGGTTATTTTAAGCAACAAAGGCAACTGGCAATGTAATATTACTAGTGAAGCAATTTAGAGGGAGAGGGGAAACACACTTTCAGATATTTCTTCCTTAATTCAGATGACAAGAAGGATTTCTAACCCAGCCTTCTCCCTATTGTTTTTTTTTAGTTTTGACTGTGAAAGATTCCCACCCCACAATGCAGAAACATCCAACCATGTGATCCCCACTATCTGCAACCTAAAGTAGTACAGTCCAGGAACAGATTGGCCTGCAGTTATTGAACAGAAACAAAAACTTTCAAGCATATAAGTAATGACTAAGTAAACTGGCAGATCTCCTTGAACATTCTAGTAACAGTAAGGAAATCATTGCATCATTTCCCTTCCAGCACATATTAACCTTAAGAGCAGGGAAGACACAATGGCCCTTTCTACACCGAAGGATTATCCCAGGAAAATAGAGGGATCATCCTTGCCTGCTCCTGGGATCCCGTGTGTCATTTGGATGCACAGGGATGATCCTGGGACGATCCTGGGGAAAAGGCAGGTGAAAAAATGGCCATAGTCTAATTTTCTACAACCTATTACTGGAATGGCCTCTTTCCATCAATGCAAAAAATATACAGAAAAGAAATCTCAGAGGCTGTTCCCCAGCATTGCAATTATTTTCTCTTTAAAGCCTTAAAGGTTTTATTTATTTATTTTTAAAAATTGTTTTAAATTGTTGTACACTACTTTGATTGCCTTTTAGCCAATAAGGTGGCATATATACATACTAAAAATACATAAGTAAAGCCCAACATTATCTTACAAAAAGCATCACAAGAACTATTATGCAGGTGCTTGTGTTCAAGGAGATTTAGAAAAAGAGGCTATTTTGTATGCTTCATTTACCTGTATTTGGGACATTGCTTCAAGATGCTACCACTATGCAGTTCCCTAGTAAGAACAGGTTGGGTAAAAATACATACCAACACTTCTTTTACTAGGATCAAGGAATTCCAAAGGAAATGTCTGTCCAAATCCAGGAACTCTGATATCGACCCCATCTGGTGACCGAGTGGTTCCACTAGTTTGATTGTACACCAGCCTGGAGAGGAAGATAAAGACAATGGTGAGCATAGTCATATTGTACTACACAGAGAACTTACACATCTGAATTACCAGGAGCACAAAATGTGTACTACAAATGGACTTCGAAGACTAATTTTCTAGCTCTCCCAAGTTAAACTAATAAAGAATGGGCACCATCAATCTGCACCATGAGAGCATACGACCAAAGGGCAGAACTCAGATCTAGAGAGAAGATATCAGTATTCTTTACAAATTTATCTGTGAGTGGGTTAAGACTCTGAGACAATTTTAAATAGAGCATTTCAACAAAGTTTCCCTAGTAGACTTTAGCTACAAAGTACTATTTGGAAAAGCCAAATCTAATAATTGTAAAAACTTCTTGGGAAGCAACTGGTTTATCTCATTATAGCTTCCAGGCAGTTTTTCCTGGCCACTACAGTTCTGCCTCCTTCCATTCTATGTAATATAGATAATTACAAGCAGCGGTGACATTTGCTCTAAAATGCTAGTGCCTTTAATAATTTGTTAAATTTCACAATTTGAGTCCCAACTTTTGCTTTTTATCTTAAGCAGCTGAATTAATGACAGTGCATTGACTATTTTGGCAGGTAAGTGGAAAAATGTTAACTGATGTCTTGCCAACATAAGCTCCGTTGAGTTGCATCTGCTTTGCAGTAACATGAGTGACTACAGTTGCACTGCCAATATATCATTTGTAGTGTTTGCTCTTTTGAAGGCTTCTATGTCCACATGTCAACTTAATTTAACAGTAACTCATAGGTCACATTCTGATATGAAAGGAAAACAGCAATTAAGTGTTTAAAAGGCACAAAGCAAGTTGAATAACAAGAACTCAACTATTGTCAAGGTAAACAACTTATTCATGTTCTTCAGCAGCAATTTAAACACCAGCATAGAGGCTTTTTTCTTTAATCAGATAGTATTTCATGTCCGGACTCATGCCAATTTCAAACTAGTATGTTTTCTTACATTGGCTCAATTCATAAATCATGTAAAACCGAAGTTTGTACTAACAAATATTAGTACATAACTGGTAATGGGTGACTCTGCGAAAAATGCTGCCTTAGGGCTGAGGATTGAATCAAATCATCCTCTGATCAGTTCCATCTATGACTCAATTCTTGCACACTTATTGGCACATTAAAATTATTTTACAACCTCTTGTTCTTTGTGAGGTAGATCAATGTCTCCATTTTACAGATGAAGTAGTAGACATTAAGCACGGTATGCATCATACAAGACCAAATGTCATATTGAAGTAACATCCATGTAGGAAATATTGTTGATCCATGCATGACAAACACATGTATTTTGCCAAGTTTAAATGCAGCATGAACATGCTAGCAACTAAAATGTTATGTCATGCATACATGTACTCCACAAGTGACAAGCAGAATTCATGGTTTCACTAATGGAACTCATCAATGTAAAAAAAAAAATCATCTTGAGTGAAGCAGGTTCAGATCAATAGCTCAGCCAGGATTTGAACATGGACCCCCTCAGAGCCACTGAAATACACTGGCTGTCAAAAATGTCCTTAGCAGGTATGACCTCTCTGCTTGAGCTCTCCTAGATCTCATAGCATTCCTGGTGCCAATGTCTGCTACCCAAAGAAGAATCGAAATGGTTAAAGTCACATTTTTATTCAGGTTTGAGTCATTTTAACAATGCTGCAGCCCCCACCTGATATTATCTACCCAGCAGTCAATAAAATAAGGAAGCAGCAATTCTAAATTCAGCCATATCGTGAAGTAACTGTCCGTCTTCTTTTTGCAAGCATAATGCACCACGGAAGGTTTGTCCAACTTCGCTTCTAGCTGGTTGCCCAAATCTCCTGGCACTGTAATGATACAAGAAAGTGAGGGGAGAGGGAAGGTTACACCAAATTCCATGAGTTCACTCATGTATCCCCACCTCCACTGCTGCACTACATTTGGCTTTGGATACTTGAGAATGCACTGCAATTATTATTTTTTCCCATAGACGATGCCACACTCTAAAGCAGCCTTTCTCAACCTGGGGCGCTCCAGATGTGTTGGACTACAACTCCCAGAATGCCCCAGCCAGCTCTGCTGGCTGGGGCATTCTGGGAGATGCAGTCCAACACATCTGGAGTGCCCCAGGTTGAGAACCACTGCTCTAAAGCAATCTGAGCTTCATGGAGAAGAGGTTCCAGTACTACTGCAAGGGAACTTAGTATTTGCTCAGTATTCAAGCCAGTCATCTGATCTTCACGAGTCCAGCTGTAAGAATTCTTTCACACTTGGGAATCTCACAATTTATGTAATGTGCCTACTTCAGAGTACAGATTGTTTGAAGCAGGAGAGGGGGACTTGTTTTCTCAGGCATGGGAGTTAAACTGACTGAAAATCTTATTACACTGAACTTTTTTTTTTTAATCAGGTAAATATGGTATCTTAAAAAACTGACTGTTACTGGAACGTTTTGCAATTGAGTACTGGAATATTTTGCAACTGTTTGCCATGATTGTTACACATCAACCGTGTTTTCTCCAGATGTCACTCATTCCTCTAAACAAGTTATGCCATATCTAAACCAAAGAAAGTAATTTAGTTAGGTGTTTATTTTAGTTATTACATTTCTATACCATTCCAAAGCCAAAGCTCTCTGGGCAGCTGCATCCAAAGGTGCCATGTGAGCAGGGAAGGCACTGCTACACCTGTGACCAACCCCTCTGAGGTCGGGAAATCCCCCTCTCCTGCTGCATCTCCAGTATCCCAACCCCGGCCTTTCCGCAGGAGAAGTTTTTTGGGAGGAGCAGCAGAGAGGAGAAAAGCTCCATTGGGCGTAATCGACTTAATCCTTTGCATTTAGTACAGCCAGCTTCATGGTCCAATTCTAAACGTTTGTTTTGAAAGGATCACTGCTGTGATACAGCAAAGAAAACAGCCTTTGTTCTGCAAATGTGGCATTACAGAGTTCGCTTTGCCACACTGATTTAACATATCCCACATACCACTTCAAAGTAAAAACATGACTTGTCCCATGGAAATGCTCTACCAATGCCAGGCTTCTGCCAAGTTATAAAATAAATTGTTGTCCGGTTCCAACCATGGAAATATTTCTATCTCCATCAGTCAGCAAGGGAGTAAATAAAATGGAAGCAGTTATATACAACATTCTACTAATGGAGATGGCAGTCCAAAGAAATAAACAAAGCACTAAAAAGAGCACTAAAAAGAGCACTATACCCCCTCCCCCAACCACCAGTGAACTACATACTCTCTTCCGTGGACCTTGTAAAGTTCTGAGCCATGTGATTAATGTTATAATATCCCTGCCAGCAGCCTTGATAATTATTTAGCAGCAAATATATCCATTGGCCAAAACAGAATATATAAAAGCAAACATTTACATTAAAATGGATGGATTTTAAGACAACAAAGATTTAGGACTGCCATGAGAATCAGCTTCTTTTCATGGCAAAATGTGATGTATTTCATCATCTCGGCTGCTTTGAAATTAAGTGAAAAAAATTATTAAGAAAATAAACCTGTATTTGTTTATTCCTTTTTATAAAGGTCGTATCATCTACCTCTCACAAAGCAAGCATATTGAAGGTAAAACATTAAACACACACGTACACATACACACACATTATATATATAATGAAATCCACGGTGAAATCCTGTGCTACGTGAGTCTTCAGTGGAAATCCAGGAGTATAATTACATACCATCACTACGCCACTAAGTAATTACTTTTGAGCCAATTAATTACTAGAATGTTTGTAAAGAATGTTCCAGCAGCTCATGTTTAGACTACTACATTCCTTGGCATTCTCCTTCATATCAACATTAGGATATAAGGGGTGGGCGTGTCTGCAGTTTCACAGAGTTCAGCCTCAAAGGTAGGTGGGCAGTTTTACTACTTTTACAGACTTGCCCTGAAAGTACCTCATATTTGGATATACTGGAGTACACAGCCCTAATGAATGGCCATTGTACCCAATTCTCCACTATGCCTAGGACAACTACCTTCAGAGACCCCATTCCTTGTAGTTGTGCCTGCTGAAAGAATTCCTGAACAACTGCCATAGAAACTCAGCGTATTTCAGAGAATTCCAGGACATATTCTATGCTCACATTTCATGCATGGTCCTGGGTCCATGACTCAGTAGTACAGCACATGTTTTACATACAAAAGGTTCAAGGTTCCATCTTGAGCATCTCCAGGTAGGACTAGGAAAGACTATCTGAAATCCTGCAGAGCCACTGCCCAACAACGTAGACAATACTGAGCTAGACAGACCAATAGCCTTCCTCCATACACAGCAGGTTCCTATACTCCCAGCTAGATCCACCAGGTCTCACTGTTATCCTCCCTGGGCTAGGGATACTGAGAGCTGAAGTCAAATACTGTTATTATGAACAATAAAAAACACCCTAAAATACCAACTCTTAAACCTGAAATGTCATGTTCCTTTTAGAATAGGTTATACAGCAGAGAACAATTAAAGTATGTGAGAAGCATTTAATATCACTCTTAAGATTGATGTAAAATGGACTTTCATTTATCACCAGTCTCCAAGTAGATTTAGCATATGATCAAAGTTCCACTGGGATTACAGGACCTATTTCCTATGTGAGGTGCTTAAGAGCAGAGAGCTATATATGCAAACCAAACTGTTCAAACCTGTATTTCCCCAATATCATAGTGCTTTTTCTAGGGTAAATGCGAGAGCAATAGAATAATATGCTGCCACCATCTCAGCCATATCAGAAGATGGGCAGCTGCAGTCTGTGCTAGCTAGGGCTTCCAGAAAGTCACTAAGGCAAGCCACACAATGACCAGCTAGCCTACAATGCAACCTTCTGCTAAATATTTTTAAAATGTCCCTTAAAGTATTAACTCCACACAAGATAACAAATCAGAGAGCTGACTGCTTTTCATATCTACGTTTGCTCCTTTGACTATCTACTGCTGGGAGATATGTTTATGAAATAACTTTCATAAGATATCTTTCATAACAGCACTACACTTAGAGCAGACAACAAAAAGAAGGCACAGAATTACCACCACGGCAGGAAATATTTTATTTCCAGATGTTTTGTTCACAAAGGTCTTCCAAGCTTGGACAGAATATAAACCAAAACTAATTCTAAGGAGCTTAGGGGCAGTCGGCATATGCAAAGCTGGAAAACTCTTATGTATTAGCATAGCTGGGCATCTAGACATTTGAAATAATTGCATCTGCAAGCTAACTGGGCTTTAACGTTTGCAAAAAAAAAAAATCTGCCATTTATTTAGAGATTTGATCACAGTGGTAGGAAAATCTCCAGTTCTGTCCTCCCAGCTCTACAAGTTAATTTCCAGAAGCAGAAACTTAAGTTTATTTTTGCAACTATTTCTTTTCCTAGGAAACCCACTCATTGCTGTTGGCCAAGAACAGTTCATAAAATCACTTATGATAGTTTTCTCTACAAGAATCTTTTAAGTTATCATTCAGACCAAAACGAACAAATACATGACATGCAGATCCTTCTGAAGATCAAGCATGTAAACAAACACTGATTCGGACAGCCAGTTGCCAAATTTGACCTAAGTAAATAACTTATGAACCCTTGCGTAGGAAAGTTAATTCTCTAATAGCATTGCCTATGGCCAAACCAGACAGGCCTGTATGCCAGAGTTCAGCCATAATTGTTAATAAAGTATGGGGGGGAGTGGGGGGGAGGAGTTTCCTGTATATTAGAAGCATGTGGGAGTGAGTGCTAAAACCTTCTTGCACTCACACTCCCTGCCCCCCACCTAGCCACTTGTTCTCAGTATTTCTCTTACAGTGAGTCTAAAAGAACAGATTAACACAGCTAAAGAGTAGCAACAACATGCATTTTCACATGCTTATATTTCAATGTTTTATAAAGCTATGTCACAAGACCAGATACCCTCTGAACCATTCCAGCTGTACATCCAATGGCAGGATATGGTTTTAAATGAACAGTTTCATTACTTATTGCCATCTTCCGAGATGCCCTTGGAAATGGCATTTGTAGGATGGCCTCAGATGTTGATCAAAGTGTCTAGGTAGGTTCAGTTCAGGAGAAGCACTCCATCAGGTATTTCAGCCTCGAGTCATATAAGTTAAAACTAGCAGCTTGTATCAGGCTCAGAAACATATAGGCAGCCAATGCACATAGGCCAGAATTGGTGTTATATGCTCAGGCCTTCTGTCGCATTTATTAATCTGGCTGCCACAATTTACACAAGCTGCTTGTGAACAGTCTTCAAGGGGAGTCCCATGTAGGGTGCATTGAAGTAATTTAATTTGGAGGTTACCAGAGCATAATTACCCAGGTTAACCTAGCCCAGATAGGGATATAGCTGGGTCAGCAGCTGAAGCTAATAGAAGGCACTCTACCTGAACAAACCTCAAGCTACAAACCTGTTCCTTTAAGAGCAGTGCAACCTCACCCAGAACAGGCTGAGTACCCTCCATCCCGTTCGAGGAACCACCCACCTACAGGATTTCAGTCTTGTCTATACTGAGCTTGTTTATAAGCCCTCATCCAGTCCATTGATGAGCCAGGCAGTGATTTACCACATCCATACACAGCCTAACCTGATGAAAATGAAAAGGAGAAATAGAGCTGCATATCATCAGCATAATGATGGGAGATCATTCCAAAACTATGGGTTCCAAACCTATTCAGCAGTTGCATGCTATTCAATTCATGCTGAACAACATGGGGGACAAAAACTGACCCCTGAAGAACCTCATGGTAAATAAACAGGGCTGAGCAATATTCCCCAAGTACCACTTTCTGCAACTGGCCATGCAAGTAGGAGCAAAACCACTTCAATGCAGTATCCCTCATTGCCAGCTCGGACAGTCACCCCAGATAGATACCCCGGTCAATGATATAGAAAGCTGCTGAGAAATCCAGCAGTATTAACAGGATCACATTCCTGACAAAGGTCATCATACAGGGCGACCAAGGATGTTTCCATGCGAAAATGCAGCTTGAACCCCAATTGAAATAGTTCCAGGTAACCAGTCTCATCCAAAGGTACTACCATCCACTCAAGGACCTTGCCCAGGCAAGGAACATTTGCTACTGCCCTAAAGTTATTAAGATCTTCCAGAGAGGATTTCTTCAGGAGTGGTCTGACCGGCGCCTCTTTCGGATGGCATGGGACCACTCCCTCTCTCAAAGAGATATTAATCAGCTCCCTGTCTCAGCCAGTTCTTACACCTCCCTGCTGGGGTTTATAACTGCAACACCAGTTTAGCTTACACAAACAGTTAACACCTTTATCTGTCTAATTAGATCTAGCAATATCAGAGGTGACATTTGCTCCAAGATTCTTAAAACTTTATTTACACCAATTTTAACTAAGTCTAAAAAGGCACTAGTTCTCTTTATGGAGAAAAATATTTTACAGTAGCACTGGTAATTCCTGTGAACTCACTGAGCTGAAAACACACAAGGAAATTGAAAACACAAAAAGGAACATCTCTTTCAGCATATATTCAGGCTAATAGAGCAATGTTATTTAATATGGGATACCATTACTTTAGTATAGATCAGTGGCTTTCAAAGGGTTCTGCACAACCCTTGGTTCCTTGGACGCTTATCTGGGATTCTTCAAGGAGAAAGGAAGCGAAAGCAGACAAGATATTCTGAAAGAAGGCTGTGCATCCCTAATAATCTTCAGCTACATGGTTCAAATCACAAAGGAGTGATGAGTGGTCTTCAATTAGTAGGTTATAGCCTAACCTGTGGCACAATTTGTTTTAGTAAAGCTTTAGAACTGCTGTTTGGTGGCAATGCTGAAAACATTCTGTTAGAAGATTTCTGTCACAACCACCATGCCTGAAAGAACTACAACTCCTATGGTTCGTTAGAGAGAGGGAATTATTTATACTACACACTACACCACAGTATGTCTATGGCAAAGAAGATATTTCCTGAGAAAAACGAGAGAGGTAAATGAGATATACATTAAAATAGAACTGGGTCCTAAGTTGCAAATCAGGTGCCAAATCAGGTCGCAAGCAGTATTCAAGTTAAAGGGAACTTTTTGTGATGGCCCCTTTCGTTTTTGCTTTTAGAAGATTAGGGGGGGGGGAGAGAACTGGCCAAAATTAGGGGAATCAATGTGGATTTCATTGAGGGCCCCATAACATGAATACCAGCTTCAGAACTGGAAAGCAGAAGACAACTGTTCTAGGGCAAAGTTTTAGTTCACAGGGCAAAACGTGAGACTGACATTTCTTCTTCGTGAACAATGTATGCGCCCTACAATGTGACCCAGAACATTTCTGCAATGTGCAGACAATTGATGTGGATATGGTTCCCTGAGCTTAGAAAGTCTGTTTATTTACAGCATTTATACCGTGTCCTTAGCGTCCCCCCCCCCCCCCAAAGGCTCTCAGAGGAGCTCCTAAAGATAAGTTGGAAGACAGTCCATGACCTCTGGCTTACAAACTAAATTTAAGACATGACACAAAAGGAATAAGGGACAGGGAAGAAGGATATGTAGAATTAAAATTTGTTTTAAAAATCTCTGAAAACCACTGGCAAATATCATACTTTTTAAGACTACCATGCAGCACCTAAGCAAGTGTCTAATAGACAAAAAAAAAAACCCAAAAAACCCCACCCACAATAGCAAAGGAGAAGAAACCACAGTCTTTGGAAAATCTTTGGCCCTTAGCCTGAAATCAATTTTCATTTGTCTGGATTTAGTACTTAAAAGATTTAGAAACCTCCCATATAACTTCAGTGAGCAAAGGACAGACTGGAAATCCCCAGCGTTACGTCTACAGGGAGAATAAAATATAAGTGGTATACAAGTTTTCTGTGTAGCCCTGTATATGTCTACTGAGAAACAAGCCCCATTAAGTTCAGACCTAAGCAACTTAAGAAATAATACTAACAGGATTATTGTTAGCTTATTTAAGCTGTTCATTAATTTTTTATCCTTAATTGATGCATAGAAGGACCTCTCCAAACTACACATACAGTAGCATCAAATACTAACTGAAATTCAAAAATATAATACTCCGAGATAATGTTGAGTGTCAATAAAAAATAAGCATTATTCTCAAGATTTCATTAAGATACATGACCACACATCAACATTGTAATCTATTGTTCAAGGAAATGATGGAAACAAACTCACATTTGACAGTGCTCTGCTCCAAGACACAGCACCTATGAGTTGCCAATGAACACTACAATAATCCCTTAATAAATTACATATCCTATGTAATTTGCAGAAATTACAGATCCATATCCTAAAACTGCCTACTAGTTTTAGTTGTTAACAACTTTACCCCATCTTCTTGATATACACTTAGGCCATGGCTAGACCAGGCCTATATCCCTATCCCGGGATTATCCCTGTGCATCCAAATGACTTACAGGGGATCCCAGGAGCATGCAGGGATGACCCCTCCATTTGCCTGGGCTAATCCTTAGGTCTAGCTAAGGCCATAATGGCACTGTTCAGATGACACCTTAAATCACGGCTTTAACCACAGTGAAAAAGGTTTTTTGACTTATTCACCATGGTTAAAGCCATGTTTAAGGCGTTGTCTGAACAGGGCCATTATATGGTTTCTGTCTAGCTATGGTAGAAACAAGAAACTTGTGCTTCCCTGGACAATGGATCAGCATGACATTTATTTTGAATCTTCATATAAACAAGATATGTTAACATTTCCATCTGCTTACCCATAATGTATTGATGAGCTACAAAATTACAGCTCCACAGTAAGCATCTGTCTCTAGCACATGACTTATTTAACCTCATTTACTTTTCATATGGCTGCAGCCTGATATTGGATCAGCAGATACTTCACCGATTGTTTTATCTCAGCAGATTCCTGCTCTGGATCAAATGCCAAAGCATTATTTGTTTTCTACAGAGGCTAAAGAATAAGAAAGGAGAACTGAGGAATAACTCATCTTGATGGAGGGGCACATATGCAAGTTATTTTCCCCTCCATTACCTCAGCAATTCACAAATGTGTATTAATTAATTTCCTCGTTTTAATTCAGTTAATCTGCCTCACATCTTTTAAAATCAAATGTTGATTTGTTAAAAGATAAGTAAACAGTTTCCTTAGCAGTAACATGGCAATAACTAACATGTCCTAAACCACTGCACTATAACTAGCCAAACTACTATTTTTGTTTGTTTGGTGAAGTATTAATGTATACTTGTATGATTAATTTTACCACTGAGGTGGAAAATTGCCTAAACTTCAGAGTCGTTCTGTTCTGACAGAATTACAATATATAAAACCATTTTTCAGTTTGCAGAGCGTCAGAAATCTACTTGTAGCCAACATACATATACAGATTTCTGCATAGAAAATTCTGAGTGTGGTAATGAGAAAACAAGTTTTTCCAACCCCAAATTAAGCAGCATGTGCTTTCATGTATGTATTTCCTAGCTATATAAATACAACCTAGGTTTATGATTGTTCAGAACAGTTGTGACAGTTTGGAGGAATCAATGGACACCAAATGGCCTAAATTAAGCTTCCTGAACACTGACATTGACCTGTGCTATTACAGGGATGAGATTTTTGTACCAATTTAACTCCACTAGTCAAAACATGGAAATACTAGGCCTGCAGAAACCAACCACCAATCTAGACAATAGAGGCCAGAGACTAAATAAGAACATGCAATTTCCATCTTTTCTCTCTATGCCCCAATTTTTTACAACAGGAGTAGGCAACACACACTGCAAGCAACATGCAGCCCACTGCAGGCACTCCGCTACCTCTATCCCCCCCCCCCCCCCACGCTATTGCTCCAGCTACAGTGGTTGCATGAGAGTCATCCCCGCCCCCATGCCATGTGAAGCAGCAAAATTGAGATCCTGCAGCACATGAATCAGTGGTCTGGGGGGCTGGTAGGAGCCTGATTCCACTAGGAATCAATGTGCAAAGAAGACACTCTTCACATCTACTTCTGAGGAAAATCACCCACCAACAACACCAGCCCACCAAACAGCTGTTTGATGAGCTGGTGGGAGCAGATCATAATAGTTTGAAGGAGAGGGAGATTAAAACCTCTCCCTCCTCCGAGCGATCATGATCCAAGTTGCTGCAATTGGGGATGGGGAGCAAGGTTAAAGCCTCCCCTCACCAATCGGTGGGGGGATCATGATCTCTGGGAGAAAGAAGAGGTTTTAATCTCACCCACCTCCCAATAATCATGATCCATGTTTCTGGGACTGGGGGAAGAAGTGTGCGGGATATGGCCCTGCTCTCCCTCTCATTCCGCTCTGTACAGCAGCATGCTCCATGTAATTATGTTTTTAATGTACACCACCCAGAGAAATTTGATTACTGGGCAGTTTAAAAGTACAACAAACAAATATGTTAATCTTTACACTGCAGTAGGATTGGCCTTTTTCTGCAACAGAAACTAACGTCAGACTATGCTTCATACCAAAGCATTGGTCCCTGGAGCTCAGTTTCTACACTGATTGGCTCTTCAGGGCTCTTCCTCGGCTCTACCTGGAGAAGCCAGGGATTGAAACTGGGACTTTATGTATGCAACTGAGCCACAACCCAGCCCATCTGATAACAAGGTAAGAATCTGCCTTCCACCAAACCAGAATATTGATCTATCTAGCCCAGTATTCTCCACACACTGGTAGCAGCACTTCAGGGCCTCAGGGATCTTTCCCAGCCCTTATATGCCAGAGCTTGAACCTGTGATCTGTTTCTTGCAAAGTAGGTGGTGTACCACTGAACTATGTCTTCCACCCTGAAAACTTCGAAAGTTATCCCAGGGCTGTGTTATTCCAGGGCTCTTTTACTGAAGAAAGAAACAATTCCAGTGTGTTGCAGCCACACTCCCTGCTCTGGATCCTCATCAAGGGCTCTCTGGTCCACAAACACTTCAACCACAAATAAATTTGTTAGCCTATCAGGCGAGAGAAGAAAGCTCATTTATTTATTCAACAATCACTATTATCTGTCACCAACATTAATACGAATTTCTAAGTGATGTACGGAACGATACACCACAGATGATCATAATTATCTGAATAATATTACTGTAAACAGAAGACAGAATTACTTTCCTGGGAATGCTTGTTGGGAAAGGTATGGTTTCAGTAGGTGACGAAAACACAGAAGAGTTGGCATCTGTCTAATTTGTAGTGGCTGTTTATACTCCTTAAGAAGCTGTTCCTAGTTACTGTTATTACTAGCACTGTTATTAGCATTATTATGCTGCTCCTCAGCCAAACAAGCTACCTGAGCGGCTTGTTAAATTGATTAATAATCAATTTAACGAGACAATCCCCGCCCACAGGCTTAGAAACTATTTCTTCGCTAATTTAAAAAGTAGGAGTTACATATGAGATTGAGATCTTAATAACCATGAGGAGGCTGGTGTTGAAAGCCTTACAGGGCCTGATCCCCACCCAGGGCCGGAGCTGCCATTAGGCCTAGGGCGCAGACCTCAGAGGGGCGCAGTACTGCCCTTTAAGGGCCACAGTTTTATACAAATTAGCTGTTTTAAGGGAAAAAAACATACTTCGATTGTAAGACACACACTAATTTCAGTACCAGCAACAGGGGGAAAAAACTAAGACACACCGGTGATTCTAAGACACACCCCATTTTTAAAGATGTTTATATGGGGGGGAAGTGCATCTTAGAATCAAAGAAATAGGGTAATAAAAGGAAAATATAATAGTTCAGAAACTGTTCTTGAATAGCTGAATTGAAGTTGGCAATTTTGGGGTGTGTGCAAGTAGCTCACCTTGCCTAGGGCACAAAACAGTCTGGCACCGGCCCTGCCCCCACCCCATTACCCAAAAGCCCCCCAAAGCTCAGCATTTTCACACTCTGCCCCACCTCCACCCCATATTTATTTATTTATTACATTTATATACCGCCCCCTAGCTGAAGCTCTCTGGGCTGTTTACAACAGTTAAAAATGGTAAACATTAAAAAGTACACAATTTTTTTAAAACAAAAACACACCATCAGAAACTTAAGAAAACAACAGTATAAAAACCAACATTATCCATATCTCTATAATAGCCCATTAAAACCAAGAGGGGAGTGATGAGGTAACTTTTGTAGGCCTCCTTCCCTACACAAGACTCCCCCCACCCCACGCCACCACCACCACCACCCAAAAAAATCCTCACCAACATTTTCATCCTCAGTTCCCCCCCACACACACAAAATAGCTTCATAACGTGTTACCCATAAAAAATAAATGAGGAGGGGGCTGTTGTGTAGGGTGACCCTATGAAAAGGCGGACAGGGCGCCTGTATCTTTAACAGTTGCATAGAATAGGGAATTTCAGCAGGTGTCATTTGTATACATGGAGAACCTGGTGAAATTCCCTCTTCATCACAACAGTTAAAGCTGCAGGAGCTATACTAGAGTGACCAGATTTAAAAGAGGGCAGGGCACCTGCAGCTTTAACTGTTGTGATGAAGAGGGAATTTCCCCCAGGTTCTCCAGCTGGTCATAGACAAATGACCCCTGCTGAAATTTCCTTTTCAATACAACTGTTAAAGATACAGGAGCCCTGTCCGCCTATTCATAGGGTCACCCTACTATTGTGGTAACCTTGACAGAGACCCTCGCCCACACAAGACCCCCCCCAAAAAACCCACCTCTCACCAACATTTTCACCCTCAGTTCCCCCCCCCCAACAAAAAAGATAGCTTCATAACGTGCTGCCCATAAAAAAAATGAGGGAGCTGTTGTGGTAACCTTGACAGAGACCCTTGTCCACACAAGACCCCCCCCAAAAAAACCACCTCTCACCAACATTTTCACCCTCAGTTCCCCCCCCAACAAAAAAGATAGCTTCATAACGTGCTGCCCATAAAAAAAATGAGGAGGGAGCTGTTGTGGTAACCTTGACAGAGACCCTTGCCCACACAAGACCCCCCCCAAAAAAAACCACCTCTCACCAACATTTTCACCCTCAGTTTCCCCCCCCCCACAAAAAAGATAGCTTCATAACGTGCTGCCCATAAAAAAAATGAGGGAGCTGTTGTGGTAACCTTGACAGAGACCCTTGCCCACACAAGACCCCCCCCAAAAAACCCACCTCTCACCAACATTTTCACCCTCAGTTTCCCCCCCCCCCAACAAAAAAGATAGCTTCACAACGTGCTGCCCATAAAAAAAATGAGGAGGGAGCTGTTGTGGTAACCTTGACAGAGACCCTTGCCCACACAAGACCCCCCCCCAAAAAAACCCACCTCTCACCAACATTTTCACCCTCAGTTTCCCCCCCCCAACAAAAAAGATAGCTTCATAACGTGCTGCCCATAAAAAAAATGAGGGAGCTGTTGTGGTAACCTTGACAGAGACCCTTGCCCACACAAGACCCCCCCCCAAAAAAACCCACCTCTCACCAACATTTTCACCCTCAGTTCCCCCCCCCCACAAAAAAGATAGCTTCATAACGTGCTGCCCATAAAAAAAATGAGGAGGGGGCTGTTGTGGTAACCTTGACGGAGACCCTTGCCCACACAAGACCCCCCCCAAAAAAAACCACCTCTCAACGACGTTGTCACCCTCAGCCCCCTCCCCCACTATCTCTGAAACTGCGCGTGCAGGCCACGGCTGGTGTGGGGGCCTTGAGGGGTCCCTCCTCCCCACATCTTTCTCCCCACACACACACACACACGTCCTCCCTCGCGGCCACAGGCGCCCTGCCCACCGCCGTCCTTACCCAGTAGGACCGGGGGCCCGGGGGACCTGCCCTTGCCCCCGCCCGGGGGCCGCCCCCGAGGCAGGCAGCCGGCGCCCTGAGGCGAGCACAGCAGGGCCACGAGCAGCAGGGCCAGCGGGAAGGCGAGCCGCTTCCTCCGCCTCGAGCCAGCCGGAGACACCATCGTAGGCCCTCCTGCAGCCGCTGCCGCTTCTCCTACGCGAGTTTCTCCCTCAACCAACGGCTCTTTTTATTTTCTGCCTCTCCTCAGCCGCCGCAGTCTTCCCTCTTGACTCCTCCGACGGCCTGAGCCTGTACGAAGGTGGCGCGTACCCTGCCGCCAGGCCTTTATAAAAGGGAGGCGGCTGGCCAATCTGCTTCTCGCCGCCGGCCCAGCAGCCAATCAGAGACGGAAATGAGGAGGAGGCGGAGTCGGCGGCCCAGGGGCTCCGTGTTTGGGAAGCGAAGAGCCGAATGCATCGATCAAGGAGCAAAACAAAGAAGGAGAAAAGATGGGCCCAAGCAAAACCAATCGCGAATCGATTAGATCCGGTCCCGCTCCAGCCTGCAGGGGGGTTGTTGCATTTTTAGGCCGGGGTGGGTGTGTTTGGATGCTCTCTACGACCTCCCTTCGAGGGTGTAATCGAGGCAGGGCTCCAGGGACCGACACCCCCCACTCCTCAGACTTCCCTGTTCCCTCTGAGTTTGGCTGCAAGCCTCGCAGCAGCTGGGAGGGTTGACTTTTCCCGGGAATAATATATTATTCCTCGTTGTAATGCATATTATTATTATTATTATTATTATTATTATTATTATTATTATTATTATTATTATTATCCTTGAGGCCCAATGCTGGGCCTCAAGGCGGCACCACAACATTTAAAACATATACATTAAAAACCAATAAATAGAGATATACAAAAGTTAAGTGTCCTGAATGAACAATTGCAGGTGCGATGTTATGCATGTTTAGGCAAGAAACCTCCCAGCGCTCCCCAACCATTCGCTTTACAAAAGACCTGCCCCAAGCACTTGAAAACTCCTAGAACTGGTTTGTCGCTGTGGATCGACAGGTCTACATGCTATTTTAGACTCTCCTTTCAAGCGGGGCTGTGGGGGCGTCATATTGAGCACCTACATTGCAAAATATGGTGAACCGCTGAGAGATTGTATTAGATCCAGCGGAATATAAATGTTACAAATAAATAAATAATAAAATATACCACTGCTCTTTTCCCTTCCAGTCTTTCACACTTCCTTTCGGACTTAATTTTCTCTCTGATTTCTCTCACACATACCCATTTTCCCCCACCCCTGTGCATTTTTACTCAGAAGTCAGCTTTGCTCTCAATTCATTCGGGCTGCAATTCTATATGCTAGCTGTCGTCAACTAGGTGCCTTCCAAAGGTTTTGGACTACAACTGCCATCATCCCCAGCCAGCATGGCTAATGGTCAAGAATCATGGGAGCTGTAGTCCAAAACAACTGGAGAGCACCAGGTTGGATAAGGCTGCTATACACACTTACTAGGGTTTACACCTCATTGCACTCAGCAGGACTTACTTCTGAGTAAACATGCCATATGAATTGTGCAGTGGCTCTCAAGGAAATGACTTTATTTATTTATTACTTTTATATACTGCCCCATAGCCGAAACTTTCTGGTCGGTTTACAAAAGTTAAAAACAATGAAAAACAGATATACAAAATTTAAAACCACCAAAAGTATAAAAAACAACAATATCCATTTAAAACAACTACTTTGGCCCTAATAGTATGCCTCTTGTGCACACTGTTTTCCACTCTTTGCCTTTGCCTCTACTCTTGTCTCTCAGACTTCTGCTTTTTTAATGTTTATTTTATTTATTGTGTTTTATATCCCACCTTTTTTCCCCCTCCAAGGAACCTAAGGCAGTGTGCATAATCCTCCTTCTCTCCATTTTATCCTCACAACAACCCTGTGAGGTAGATTGGGCTGGGAGTCTGTGACTGTCCCATAGTAACCCAGTGAGCTTCATGGCTGAATAGGGACAGAACCCGGATCTCCAGACTCCCAGTCCAACATTCTCACCGCTATACCATACTGGCTCTCTGCTTTTAGTGCAGCGTTCTTAGATAAGCTCACTGGCATTCTTCGTGTTGTGGTTTCCCAATGCTGACAGAAAAGCTCTTTGCACATGCTGACAAGATGGGGTGAACAATTACCCAGCTCCTGTTAGGCTCTCTTGCCTCCCTTCTCAGGTCCCTGCCTGCCTGCTTGTTCTGGCTTCCTCTCTGCTGATGCTAGCACTTGCTTAAAGGAAATTACAGCATCACCTATCCTTCCCCTGAAACTGGAGAGAAAAGTGCTGGTAATCTTTCTGGGAAAACATCTAGCCTTGAAAGGTCAGGAGAAGAAGCAGTCACAACTTGGTTGGGGTACCACCATCTTGCACCCTGATGGCTTTTCCCTCCCTCAACTACCATCAGAAGGGCGCCTGCGAAAACATCTAGCCCTAAGGAGATAGGAAAAGAAACAGATTAAACTTGAATTTAAAAGGAGAAGAAAAACCGAAGAAGAGAAGGGAAAAAAGAGGAACAGGCCAGCCCAGGGGGATCATAGATGTCATGCAAACTTGAGTACAATTGGTTCCAGAATTGATATATTTCAATCCATCTGGGCAACTGAATCACTATCATGCCCACCTCTTCTATCCCAATACTTTTTCTTGCATAGTCTGTCTTTTTGCTATCATAAGCCTAAAGGCAGGGGCTGTCCAATTACTGATTCTTGTAATCCATTCTGGGAGCCTTTTGACTCAAGAGCGAGATAAAAACGCTTTGAACAAACAAAGAAATAAAAGATAACAGGAGGCTATTGTGACTTGGTGACACCAGGCCCAGTGTTATCTGTAAAACGTTAGTGTTAATTGGCTGATTAGTTGTCCCTGACAGGACATCTGACCAGCTTGCCCTGATGCAATTTTAGAACTATTGGTCAACTGTAAGTCAGATGTGGATTTACACTGGGGAGGTGTAGGGTTCCATAGGACCCAGGAGGTAACTATTTATTTTATCTTATTTAGGGTGACCATATGAAAAGGAGGACAGGGCTCCTGTATCTTTAACAGTTGCATAGAAAAGGGAATTTCAGCAGGTGTCATTTGTATATATGAAGAACCTGGTGAAATTCCCTCTTCATCACCACAATTAAAGCTGCAGGAGCTATACTAGAATGACCATTTTAAAAGAGGGCAGGGCACCTGCAGCTTTAACTGTTGTGATGAAGAGGAAATTTCCCCAGGTTCTCCATGTATACAAATGACAACTGCAGGAATTCCCTTTTCAATACAACTGCTAAAGATACAGGAACCCTGCCCTCCTTTTCATATGGTCACCCTATTTTATTTATTTTATTTATTACACTTATATACCGCCCCCATAGCCACAGCTCTCTGGGCAGTTTACAGAAATTCTAAAATTGAGATAAAAACAAGTATACAAAATTTAAATTTTTTAAACACAGAACATACACACATAAAGTGTTAAAAACCGTTAAAAAACTAAACATGTGGGTGATTAAGATGTGTTGCCATATGCCTGGGCAAAGAGGAAAGTCTTAACCTGGTGCCGGAAAGATAGCAGCGTTGGCGCCAGGCGAGCCTCGTCAGGGAGATCGTTCCATAGTCTGGGGGCCACCACTGAAAAGGCCCTGTCCCTCGTTGCCACACTCCGAGCCTCTCTCAGAGTAGGCACCCAGAGGAGGACCTTAGATGTTGAACGTAGTGACCGGGTATATTCACGTCGGGAGAGGCGTTCAGTCAGGTATTGTGGTCCCAAGCCATGCAAGGCTTTATAGGTCAAAACCAGCACCTTGAATTGGGCTCGGAAACATACAGGCAGCCAGTGCAAGTGGACCAGAGCAGGTGTTATACGGTTGAACCTTCTGGTTCCCAAAATCAATCTGGCCGCCACATTTTGCATGAGCTGCAGCTTCCGAACCGTCTTCAAAGGCAGCCCTATGTAGAGTGCATTGCAGTAATCTAACTTGGAGGTTACCAGAGCATGGACAACTGAAGCCAGGTTATCCCTGTCCAGATAGGGGCGTAGCTGAGCCACCAACCGGAGTTTGTAAAAGGCATTCCATGCCACTGAGCCTCAAGTGACAATGCCACTGTTTTGGGATTGGTTTTACACCTTGGACTCCTTGGAGGAAGAGCGGGATTAAAAAAAGGCACAGGCTCGAGTCCCCAGTCTTTTGAAGAGACATAAATGCTCCTGCTGCTGAACCCCTTATTTTAAATATATATTATTCCTTTCTACAACGAAGCAGTGCTTTCTCCCATGTAAATGCTTTTAGCATCAGGCAGCAGAGGCAGAAACCCCATTTTACCCCTCTGGCCTTGAAGGGTTAAGTGAGCATATAAATGCAAAACTCTGCACATGATCACCCTTTTTCTTTTATTCATCGGGATTGCACAATTTTTATTGCTCTGGGGAAAGCCATGGCGGTGGGATGTGTTTCTTTCTAGTGTTTCTTTCTAGTATATCTTCCATATCTTTTTCTTTTCCTGTGAAGGTTACAGTCCAGTGGCTGTAATCTTTGTGTACACAATAACTTTGGAATAAGCTCCATTGAACACAGTGGGATTGACATAAACATTCACATGACGTTACACCTCGTGAGTTGTAAACAGCCATTTCAATCCAGGTGGGGCCAAGCTGATATTTCTTGCTGAGATGAAGGAGACACAACTATACAGTATCCCTTGTTCCACTACTTGATAAGAGAGATCAAGGTACCTTTTCCCTTGCTGCTGCAGCCCCCCGCCCCCCCCCCCCCCCGAGCCACTGGGACAATACAGGTCTTTCTGGCAAGTACGTCATAGCTGCTTCTTCTCGGGCTGATGGCTGCAGTCCTCTCCTTCCCACGGTGTTCTTCCTGGGAGAGCACACAACCTCCAGATGGGCCTTGCTCCTGTGACTGGCGGCATGAGAATAGACACTAAAAAGTGGTTTTGGGGTGTGTGGGATCAGGTGAAAGGATACAGTGGTAAATCTGAGATGCATCTCTTTCAACTAAGCTGGCGTTCGTAGTAATCTTAAAACTAGGGTTGCCTGGTGTTAGGGTTCAAAATCTAGTTTTGGTCTCCTTTTCAAGAACTCCAGGGGGAAATCTCAAGGTGAGGAGCCAGAGCAAGGGAGGGCAGGGTACTTTCTGTTTCCCTCCCCCACAAAAAAAGAAACCCTAAAATAAGGATTTACAATATTGGAGTGGACATACTGTGCAGCATAAGTGCAGGGCCTTTTCTGTAATAGCCCCAGAGGCTCCAGGCAGGACAAGTGGGGCAGCTAGATAATTTTAGAACCTGGATCCTGAAGCATGTGACTAGCATTTCTCTTCACATAGCGTGACCATATTTTGGAAACCCGAAAGGAGGACAACATGGCTCAAGGAGGCGTGCCCAACCCAACATGCTCAGCCCCAAAGGCGGGCCCATCCTGATATGACCGGCCCCAAGGGGGCGTGGCCTTCGTCACATGTCTGATTCTACGGCTCACAATTAAGACAAACGTGTTGTACAAAATATGTTAATGTTAAAACCACTGAAATAAAGTGAGCCATTCAACGTACCTGAAATTAACATGTATTTTTAGTTGCTGTACAAATTTCGTTGTGGAGGCTCTTTTTGCTGTCCTCATACCAGATCAATGCAAAAGAAAATCTATTATTTTCCATTTTTCTAAAAAAAAAACAGGTCCTGGATTGTGGGGGGGAAGGCCAAAGAACACTGGGGTTAGGACCTGGTACACAACGGCTAGACTAAACAGAAAATGGGAAACTGACAGTAAAGAAAGAAATGTCCTACAACTCCCAGCACTGCACAGACAGCATGCAAAGGATTGTGCCCTAACCAAAAGCGAGCCTCACTGAGATTAATAGGACTTATTCCCAGTCAAGGGTGGAGAAAGAAGAGCGGAAGAATGATTGGGTCACTGCAGCAATCTTTTCTCAGGCCCATTCAATGTGATTTAATATTGAGCAAGAAAGAGCGTCTCTCTTTAAAATACTGTAACACTTGAGATGTAATATAAACTAGATTTTCACAATTTCTATTAAAGGTCTTGCTCCAGGCATAGCCTTTTGCAGATTTTTATCTGTACAATAGTGGGAGAACTGGTGAGAAGCACCCACCATAAGGCCTCAGTGTTGAGTTTCTACCAAACTCTGTTACGACCACTATCAAAACATCTGACTACAAGTTACAAGAGTTAGGTTTTATTTATGTATTTATTTATTTATTCCATTTATATCCCACCATTTTCCCTCTAAGGAACCCAAAGCAGTGTACATAATCTTCTTCATTTTATCCTCACAACATCAAGCCTGCAAGGTAGGATGGGCTGAGAGTCTGTGACTGGCCCAAAAACACCCAGTGAGCTTCCATGGCTGAGTGCAGACTAGAACCCAGATCTCCCAACTCTCAGTCCGACTCTCTAGCCACTACACCACAATCCACAAGTCAGACATTTAATATACTAGCAATATTAAATGGATAGTCAGTGTGAAGTTCAGGTTAATTCTGGTTAACTTTGTATGAATGACTAGACAGTGTAGCATAATCCTACTCAGAAGTAAGTTCAATGGAGTTTAGTGAACACCAAAGAAGACAAAGCGCTCCCTATGCTCACTTTTCTCTAGCAAGTGCAACCCCCTCCTGTCAAGGGAGGTTTGCCATAGGATTACATTGACCTAAAGAAATGCCTATAACGTTTTTAGTTTTAATGATATAAAAAATTAAATTCGGTGAGCTTACAGATACCTTGGAAATGCTTACGCATTTCCAATTTTAGATAGATATGTCCATTGGTTTACTTGCAATGAATTTTTAAAAATGTGAGTTCCAGTCATTTCAAAGAGCTATAACTTCCTCATTTTTCAAGAAACACAGATGTAACTTTGCATTGTGATAGAACCTAAGCAGGGCTTGATGCATGGCAATTTTGAAGCACATACGTTCATCTGCTGATTTTTAGAATTATTTTAAAGATTTTACCCTCAAACCATCCCCCCATTTACAAAATTGCATTTATCACCGTCATTTTTAAAGGTAAACACACGTAACTTGACAACCTGATAGCTTCTAAATATATCCTTAGGCATAGCAATTTTGATGCTCATGGCTTCATCTGCTGATTTTTAGGTTTTTTAAAAAAGTTTGAGTTTTTAAAAATATTCTTTAAAAATACGCTGTCATTTTTCAAGATACACAACTGCAATTTTGCAGTGTGATAGAACCTAAGTAGGGCTAGATGCATTTTGAAGCATATACCGTAGGTTCATCCGCTGAATTTTAGTAATTTTTTAAAGGTTTTACCATTCTCCCTTGACAAAAATGCATTCATCTCTGTCATTTTTAAAGGTAAAGCCATGTAACTAGGCACCATGATAGCCTCTAAATATGGTAGGTCTTTAGAAGGGCTTGATGCATGGCAATTTTGAAGCATATAGGTCCATCTGCTGATTTTTAGTGATTTTTAAAAAGTTTTAGCCAAGTTCAGAAAGCTCCAAGTGTATTGGCAGCCATGATTGACAAGTTCTTAAATAAATTGGGAATTTCCTCTCAGCAGGAGTGTTAACCACTTCAAAGGAACACAGGCAATACTAAGACAGGGAGGCCCAGTGGTTTGGCCCAGTATTAGGGGATTTCCAACACATTCACCTGCGGCAGCAAATGGGCTATCACCTTTCTTGTAGGGGGAGGGGTACTACCAAACAGAAGATGCAGCAGAGACAACCATCTCAATAATATGTATTCATTTATTAGTATTTATAGATGTTTTACATCAACAGATTTCAAAGTAGTGAACAAAAACCATAAAAACATAAACATATAAAAAACTATGTTGAAAATACATTGCATCTATAGTGTAGGATGCATTACACACAGAATGCTGACATAAACTGATATGTCTTCTTCCTAGCAGAACACAGAGAGGATTGGAGAATGTCCCAGATCCCTCAGGAGAGTGGAGTGTGCATAGTGGATGAAACAACAAGATCTCTGCCTAGGCCACGTCCCAAACCCTGCATGCTCCCCAAATACATCTAGCTGCTCAGCCGAAACAAGTGCCAACCAGCCTGCCGAAGGTGGTGGAGGCCTCGTTGCAAGGCCCACGATTGAAAGAAAGACCCCTTGGTTGAAGCCAGTACAGGGCTCTTGCCAAATGCCAGTGCCAACGCCTGTACAGAAGCTGGTGCCGCCTCCTGTGTGGAGCCCAGATATCACCAGGTGGCCAGAGCCACTCCAGACGTCTACCCCGAAGCCAGTGCCTCCCCGTGTGCATAGCCTAGTGACAACTTTGCCGCCAAAGCTACGCCTGACATCTCTCCCGACATCGATGGCGACCTGCGTGGAAAAGGCCGTGGAGATGTCTCTGGCAAAGCCAGGGCTGACCGATGGACCCAAGCTGGATGGAATAAATCCTATGGCGCTCTGGAAAAATGAAGGCATAAGATGTTAGTCTTCCATTCAAACAAAAGGGTTTTCAAGTGATTCTGTGGAAGAAACTTAAATTATCTTGACTAGGGAGGAATGCGGCCCTGAAAATGACTTTGTTGCCTAAACTGTCTTCTCTGTTTCATACCTTGCCAGTAGAGATTCCTGGAAATGAGTTCAAACGTTGGCAAAAAGCTCTAGCCACCTTCAGTGGAGGGGGCAAACGCATTTGTGTCAATCAAGCGACTTTCTTGCGGCCAACTAAACTAGGGGGGTTGGGCGTCCCAAATCTTAGGCTGTACCATGATGCCTTTCAATTGAGGCAACTACTCAAAATAATGAGGAACAAGACAGCAATCCCGTGGGTGTCAATTGAAAGCGCCCCCTGCATCCCTACGATCAGGGCGATCCCCTTTCTTCTACCACTGAAAAAACATGTACAAACCATTAAAAACCCGTTTTTGAAAGCAAATGTAAAGGTATGAGCAAAATGGGCAAAATGGTTTGCAACAACCCCTTCCCCCTAACCCTGATTTATCAATAGGAATCCTGGTGAATCCTTACAAACATCGTAGTCTCATCACTGACCTGTGCAGTGGCTTTGGATGATGAAGCCACGTTAGTCAGGACCAGTTGAACAGCCCTGGCTTGGGTCCATCGGTCGCCACTGACCTTCTCCAAGGTTTCTCTCCTAGTTTTGGCGCAGCGGCCTTTTTGACGCAGGTCGCCATCGACTTTGGGAGAGATGCCAGGAGTGGCTTCTTCGGCAAAGTTGTTCCTAGGCTCTGCATTGGGGATGTCACCGGCTTCGGAACAGACATGTAGAGTGGGTTTACCCACAAGGTGATGATATCTGCGGTCCGCACACGAGGCGGCACCAGCTTCTGTACAGCTGGCGCTGAAATTCGCCAAAGGGCCTGCATTGGCCTTGCTTTGATCCAGGGGCCTTGGCAAGGAGGCCTCCACCACCTCTGGCAGTCTGGCCAGCACTTTCTTTGGCTGAGGAGTTGGCAGTGGCTTCACAGGAGCCAGTTGAGTTTTGGGGAGTGACCATGGATCGGGACGTGGCCTTGGCAGAGGTCTTCCCACTGTGCTGCATGGTCCTCTCTCCTGAGGGATCCGGGGCAGTCGCGAATCCTCTCTGGAGTCTGCTGGGAAGAAGACACATCAGTTTATGCAAGCGTTCTGTGTGTAATTCATCCTACAATCTATTCTACATATTGTTTTTACATGTTTATGTTTTTATGGTTTGTGTTCGCTACTTTGAAATCTGCGGATATAAAACATCCATAAATCCTAATAAATCAATAAATATTATTGAGATGGTTGTCTCTGCTCCATCTTCTCTTCATTAGTACCCCTCCCCCTGCAAGAAAGGTGATAGCCCACTTGCTGCCACAGGTGGGTGTGTTGGAAATCCCCTAATACTGGGCCAAACCACTGGGCCTCCCTGTCTTTGCTGATTGGCAGCCATTCTCTCAGGTCCCCCCAGGCAAAGTCCTTTCCCCATGCTGCTGCTTCAACAGGAGCTGCCAGAGCACGGGTGCCCAACCTTTTGGGGTTGGTGGGCACATTTGGCATTTTGAAAGGGTGTTTTGGGCACACTTACAAAATAAGACTCAATGAAAGGTCACTTGTGCGAGAAACAAATACGAGGCGGACATGGAGTCTGAGCACCCAAACAGAAAAACACTCCTTTGAACCCACATCAATATGGAGCTGGAGGGCAGCCCTTCGCTTTGCAGCCTGCCAGTTTCAATAACATCTGAATTGGCACAAAGAGGTGTCGCCCTCAAGTAAAGAGGAACCCATGGAACGGGCATCCTCTGCACGTGCTTACTGCCGTTCCCACTGGAATCCCAAGGTTCTACTGGGCCAGAAACTCTCACGATGCAAACAGGGGGGCTTCCACACACAGTCTTCGGGGCACCCCGAAAGCACTTCAGGGCACCCCGAAACTCCTAGTGCAGCTACCTGGTCAGAAGAGACGGAGGAAGAGGCGGTGGCGGCGGCGAAAAGTTCCCAGGGCTCAGCGGCTTCTTTGCCGCCGAGCCCAACTCCCCGCCGGCCTCCTGCTGCTGCTGGCGAAAGAGCCACCCGGGTTGGAGAGCTCGGCGGAATAGTCCGCCTTCTTCCGCCGAGCTCTCCAACCCGGGTGGCTCTTTTGCCGGCAGCAGGAGGCCGGCGGGGAGTTGGGCTGTGTGTGCAAGCCCCCCAGGAGTCCAAAAAAGGAATGGCCACTTGGCCTGAATGGAAGGTGCTGGGAGGGAGGGAGGCTGTTAGGGAAGTGAAAGAGGAAGTCAAACCACACAGTAAGTTTGAGAAATAAGTGTTTGCTTTGACCAAAGTCTTCGTCCAAATGTGAATGGATAATCTCGGCGCAGTCCTGGGCACCAGCCAAATTTCCTTCGCCTTTTATATTTTGCTATGATTCTTGCTAGAGAGAGCCATCTATTTAAACATCACACTCTTCTCCCAACCTTCCTTGACTTTCTGGAACATTTTGCTCTGGATTAATTAATACATAAGAGCTCCCAGTTCCCTTGGACCCATCACTCAAAAGCTCCAATGAGATTTGAGTTGCGTTCATGGGAAACCAGAGCCAGACTCTTTGTCTTCTAATGCTATTTTAGGATTGCAGCAGGAAAGTAGGAAGTCTTCATAGGCATTTCATTCCCACACACATTTCTTACTCTATCGCTCTGAGGGCCCCCAAAGCAAGGATCCTTCTGACCAACAGATGTCTGAGGAACACCCTAAAAGGAAGCCTATGAAGAAAGTGTCTTGGCAGGATGCATCATATGTTCCTACAGACCTGGATAGTATGGATACAACGGAAGAATCCACTGGGATCTCCGGTGATGAAGGTTCAAATAGAACCTCCTGGGACAGATCTTTACACCCCAGAAGGGAGCATTTTTCCACCCATCGTCCACGTTGCAGAGGTCGCAACAAGATCTGATTGTGAACCTATCTTCCCGAACACACTATCTAATGAAGAGAGAAGGATATTGTTCCTACGCTGTGATACAAGGCTTTTCATACAAGGCTTGATTTATTTCGTTTGGTGCGTCAAATAACATTGAGATAATTTTTTGGTGATAGTGCATCTGACACTATCAGCATATCTTCCGCCCACGCTCTACGTTCAATCCTAATTCCTACAATCGGCATATACAAGTATTTGAACATGTTGTGTTAAAAGATTTACATCAACTGGAAATACACATCCCATCAACATGGCACAATTTATCAAATAAAGATTGGGAAACTGTAAAGAACCTGGCTAATGATCCGTCTATAATCATCGAGGAAGCAGATAAAGGGGGTGCAATTGTCCTACTGGACAAACAGGATTATCTGAAAGAGGTGTTTGACAACTACAGGACTCATCTTACTACAAACCCTGCAGATCAGACCCTACCAAGCATATCTCTTTTTTTATAAGAACTGCAAGCAATGAAGCCATGCTTTGGGGGTATATAGATGAACAAACGGCAAAGTTTCTACAAAAATCACACCCTCTCATACCTGTTTTCTATATCTTACCTAAAATCCATAAATCATGTTTCCCACCACAAGGACGCCCAATAATCTCGAGGTATAATTCCATTTTAGAGCCCTTATCCTAATACAGTGACCATTTCTTGCGCCCCTTCGTGGCTCAAATGCCTTCATATTTAAAGGATACCTCTGATTTCATCAATAAAATAGAGGGTAAATATATTCCGCTCAGTGCCATTATGGCAACGTTGGATGTCAATTCCCTCTATACTAGTATCTCCCATGATAAGGCACACAATACTGTTGAATGGTATCTCAATAAACGGGACAATCTTTCTCCACCTACCTATGTCCTATTAGAACTTACTGAGATCATATTAGAAAAAAACTATTTTAGGTTTGACGAAAAAAAATTCCTGCAGATTCAAGGAGTTGCCATAGGAAGCCCTTTTGCCCCTAGTGAGGCCAATTTATTCATGGCACAGCTGGAAGAGAATTTTATCTATCATCCAGCTCAAAACCCATTCTATAAGGAAATACTTTTCTATAAATGATACATAGACGATATTTTTTTAATTTTTGCAAATCCACATAGTTTCATTGAATTTGTAACCTGGATCAATACTATGGCAACATCAAATTTTCCTCTCATCAAGATAGAAATGAGATTACCTTTTTGGATATGTGGGTTTACCGCCATTCTGATCACTTATGTCTAAAAAGTTTATAAAACTAACAGACAGAAATTCTTTATTACATTATTCCTCATTCTATCCATCACATCTAAGAAAAAAATTATTTCCTGCTATGATGCTAGAAAAGGCCACAACTCTGGAAATCCTCCCAAACACTGTAGAGTCAAGCAGCAGCAGTCCTTGCCGTCCAAATGTCCGGTAAGGGATAGGCCACACAATTGCAATGATGTAAAACTGTTTATTGCTGTTCCCATGGTAACCTGGGGCTTGTGAGGTGGGCTCAAGGAGAATATTCAAAGTGGGCTATGATGATGAAAGATGATGTCATAGCAGAAGGTAGGGTGACCATATGGAAAATAGGTCAGGGCTCCTGTATCTTCAACAGTTTTAGAAAAAAGGGAATTTCCTTTTTTATCCTAAGAGTTAAAGCTGCAGGAGCTATACTAGAGTGATCAGATCCAAAAAAGGGCAGGGAATTCAAGGGAATTCCACCAGGTGCTCCATGCATACAAATGACACCTGCTGAAATTCCCTTTCCTCTACAATTGTTACAGAAGCGCTGTCCTTCCTTTTCATATAGTCACCCTACAGAAGGCAGAAGAGCAGACCAAGGGCTAAGAATTCAGCTAGGCAGGGAAGAGAATTAGTGGTTCACAGACTCCACACCCCAGCCACCATTCCATGCTTCACAACCGCTTCTACATTCCTGATATGCTAGAATAACAACAACACAAACAGTTTGCCACCCCCAATTTAAAAAGAAAATATTCGGTGCATGTGCAGTTTTGACTTTTACACCTAACGTCATGAGTACAGGAATAAAGTAGAGACGGTTCTGGTGCCCTGGTCACCTGCTGCTCTTGGGGGGGTTGTCATTTGGGGGACCCCCCAAGGGGTGCATGGTCCTGAAGTTTGACCCCATGTCCACCACCACCTGTGCCACCTGTGGGATATGCTGCTTGATGCAGGAGTTTCATACTACCTCATGGTCAAGTCATGTCTAGGTGCAATCCAGAGAAAATGGAGTAGGAAGTGCCAAGTACCACAGAAATGCCCAGGTTTTGGTGGTGTTGTAAATCACCAACGTTAGTGGAGGCTGGTCATGGGGTGGTGAATCTGCTCTGTATTTTTGTCAGAATCAGTCAGTACTCTATAGAAGCTATCAAAGCATTCACTGCCCCACTGACATCGGAGACACCAGCCTCCACTGATTGCACTGTAAGAGGGTCATCCCACATACCTGTTTCCCTTGGATTATCCCCTACAGTGCTAAGCTGTCGCCGTTGTTATTGTTGGTGGTGCTACCGGGTGGCTAGATCCTTTGCATACCAGGAAATGAGTTTAAGGGGGGAAATGTAAAATAAAATAAAATAATTAAAAATCAACGGATGACCCAATCTGATTCAATTTTGGTATGCTTAAAGCTCTCCTTAATATCTATTACTGTGCCCATTTTGATGTCTTTATCTTTAAATCTTATGCAGATGTAAGCATTTGTTTAATTTTTCTTCAAATCCTGCTCCTGCGCCCCAGTGGCTGCTTGGAAAACAACAAATGATACGATCAAAAACTAGTAGCAAAATACGGCGAGGCTTCTGCCTTTGAAGCACAATTAAAGCAGGATGCATGGGAGTACTTCACAATAAAAGCAGATTATGAGCTGGAAAACTTTGGAGTCCTTTGCACGCAATTCACAGTGATTGCACATAATGCTGGTGTGATAAAGCTCTAAGTCTCTGACTAGGCAGACTTCATGTCTGCAATTTTATCAGCATTTTCCCCCTCTCCCCACTCCCTCCCAAGAGGGGTTTTTTGGTAACCTCTTGCCTCACAAAAAAATGGGAAATCTTGAAAGCTTGCTCACAATTTTTGTTTAATTTCTTCTTTCTCCAATGGAGAAGGAGGAGGAGGAGGACAAGAGATTATTGCATTAGCCATCTGCCATCATGCAATTCCAAAAGGAAACAACAGTGTGTGAAATTCCATATCAGAAAGTAAATTGAAATTAAAACAAAATAAAGATATTACAGCCAAAACAATCTGATTATATGTAGACAGTAAATTACAGGGGGCAAGAGTTCCGGCTCATAAACAATGCCGATAATGTAGTTTAAATCTTCATTCCAGTTACTTCTGGATACACTTTCAAGACAAGTATAATAAACTTTGCAGCTTCAAAGTTGCTATATCTGTCCTGATCAGATAGCAAATATAGCAGTTTCTCATAGCTCTTTTTCTTTGTTTTCCTTGCCAATAGTGGCTGTATATACAAGTCTCTTAACATAATATACACTCCAATAGAAAATGGCCACTGTGCCCCACCACCACTGTGTTACATGGGCAAATTCTAAGATTCTCCGGACCCCCAGTATAATTTTCCAATAAGGGAACATTTAGCCAGTCATGTGTAAAAGCAACCCTTAGTTCCCTCTTCACTAGATGTTCAAAATAAAGTGCTACCTGAAGTTGGTGCTAATAAAAGCATTGCCTGACTGTGGATTTTAGAATTTTTCAAACAGGCTAATATGGCTTACGGAGCTATACAATATATGCAGCTCAACTAAGTCACTCTGAAATTTTCTACATGAGGCATTTATTGTGCCCTTGTGATTCTTCACTCACAGTTTGTGGGTGCTTTACACAACATTGGCATCATCCAGAGCCTCTCCCATTCTTTGCAACCATTTTTTTTCAAATCAAGGAAAGTCTGATATGTCCAGGAAAGATGGAATGAAACCCTGGTGTAGTTGCATAATTCCAGAGGTTATGTAATGGAACATATAGAAAGGCGCAGAAGGGGGCGGAAAACAGGAAAAAACCATGTGTAGAGGATCAGATCTTTATCCCACGAAGAACCCAGAAACCTCAATACAGTAGCAGGTTAAAAAAAAGCTTCATGTAGAATAACCCTCTGTCATGTGCGTGTGCCTTTCATAAGTCACAGATTGCTGTTAATCAACCAACAAGGGTCTCCCTGTGAAAGCTTTCAAATATCACAGTTCCCAGCCTTGACTTGATTCAGAGCCATGCATCTACTGTTGGACTCACAGAGATAAGCTGTGTCACAGGACCAAAGTATCACATTCTAATTTGTTAGTCAGACAAGCTGGCAGACGCTGGTCGTTGTATATGCAATTCATTCCATTAGATGAACTTTAAATCCACTTTGGGATTTTTAAAATGGGAAGCGTTTGGGATTTTTAAAACAGGGAATGGTCTAAAATAAATAAATAAAAATGCAAAATTAAATTGCCCCAGAGATCAAAAACGTGTCACATTATTCTGGGTTCTGTCTTATTTTACCTGCATGGTAATCCTGTCCCAGAGAAAGATTTTTTTAAAAAATGAAAATCTTTTGTCTGATTTAGATTTTACTGTAACTTATAAGGTCTCTCTTTTTGGTCTGGTAGCATTAAGAATTCAGGCAAAATTTATCTCTGGCAATGCAGTGGATTGTTCTGGGGATGCTTTTGACTTAATGGTCTCCCTAGCTTTTGTGAACCGCCCAGGGAGCTTTTGCTGTTGGGTGGTACAAAAATGCAATAAATAAATAAATAATAATAATAATAATAATAATAATAATAATAATAATAATAGATGTTTGAACTTTCAGACTAGAATTATCCATTTTCAACAATGGGTAAAAAAAAATTATACAATGTATTGTGGATCTATTTTAGCTTAAGCATTTTAGATTTTGTTTTATGTTATATTTGTCTTATTTTTCTTAGCTGTTTTGTATGTGAATGGCTTATGGCCCAAGCAAGAAATATTGATTGATTGATTGATTTTTTTAAAAAATATAATGTTGTGGATGCATCCTCCTTTGCAGCTGAGAAACTGGCGATAGTTGATGGAGCTCAAGGTACTAGTAAGTCTATCCACACATGCCTGAGAGAGAGAGAGAGAGAGAGAGTGATGGCCTTTTTTGTATACATCTACCAGTAGAGTCTGGTGGCTCTAATGTCAATGGGGTGGTGAATCTCCTCCAGTTTTCAGTCAGAATCAGTCACAACTCTAACGGAGCTATCCAAGGTGTTTCACACTGGTTCTAAATGAAACCTGGAGTGGATTCAGTGCCCCACTGACATCAGAGCCACCAGCCTCCACTGGAGGATGTGGTTGGTGAAACCCAGAATTCTGTGTTTTGTTTTGTTTTAAAAAGCACTCCTTTAAAGTTCTGACTGAAACCCAGCACGGATTCACTGCCCCACTGACATAGAAGCCATCAGCCTCCACTGGGATCAGCAGTCATGGAAAGTATGGCTGTGCACTGCCTCGGATCTGAACCCCGAATCCGAAGTGGATTGGGGTGATGCGGACCCTTCCGAACCAGATCCGAGGCGGTTTGGGTGAAGGCTGAGCCGGCCCGAAGCTGAAGCCAATTGGCTCCAAAGCTTTGGGCCGCCTTGGTGCTTTGCAGCCGGCTTCAACCCCACCCACCACCCACCAGTCTACTTACCTGCTGCCTCCATCACTGCCGCCATTTTGGTTCTGGCAGCTTCTACTGCCACCGACGCATAAGCCCGGAAGTAGGCTGTGTGGCCTACTTCCGGGCTTATGCGTCGGTAGCAGTGGAAGCCGCCGGACACAAGGGCAGTGGCAGTGGACGGCGGAGGCAGCAGGGAAGTGGGGAAGGGAGGGAGGGGGCTTACTTGGTACTGCCGCCATCCGCCGCCATCCGCCGCCATCCGCCGACATCCTTGCATCTAGCGGCAGTGGTGGGCGGTGGAGGCACCAGGTAAGTGGGGAAAGGGAGGCTTTTCTGGGTGCTGGCTGGGCAGCCGGCACCCAGAGAAGTCTGAGGGGCCTTGGAGGGCCCAAATTTTGCCTCAGCTTCAGCGCCGAGGCAGGTCAGGTAGGGTGACCATATGAAAAGGAGGACCGGGCTCCTGTATCTTTAACAGTTGTATTGAAAAGGGAATTTCTGCAGTTGTCATTTGTATACATGGAGAACCTGGTGAAATTTCCTCTTCATCACAACTGTTAAAGCTGCAGGTGCCCTGCCCTCTTTTAAAATGGTCGTTCTAGTATAGCTCCTGCAGCTTTAATTGTGGTGATGAAGAGGGAATTTCACCAGGTTCTCCATAAATACAAATGACACCTGCTGAAATTCCCTTTTCTATGCAACTGTTAAAGATGCAGGAGCCCTGTCCTCCTTTTCATAGGGTTACCCTAAGGTCGGGCAACCCCTGAAGCACCCCCGAGCCAAACTGGGGCTGCTTCGGGGTCTCCGAACCGGCCTCCGAGGCAGATCAGGGCTGGCAGCACAGCCCTACTGGAAAGGCCCCTCCCTAGTAATAAATTGCCAAGGGTTCTTGCAGGCATCACAACAGTTTTGAATAAATGCAGGGCAAAGTTTGAAGGAAGATAAGCAAGCCACTTTCAAGATTTAATGGGAATTTGTCTCATGCAAAATTTCAGTAACAGCAAAAGGGCTGGAATATCAGGAATGTTTTTGAACTGTCCATAGGTGCATTTTGTATTTATAATAACATGCCTCTAAATGGAAATAACTAGGTATGTATTTATTTATTTCATTTCTATACCACCCAATAGCCAAAGCTCTCTGGGCAGTTTACAAAAATTAAAAGCATAAGTACAGCATAAAATAAAAGCATGAAAGCTTAAAAGCACAATATAAAACCACAATGCAAAAGTACAACCGGAATAAAACCGAGCAGCAATGCAGACATTTCAAAGACAGACTCAAAATAGCAGAGTTAAAAGACTAAGGTAGTAAATTAGTAACTTTGCTGTTTTAAATTTGTGTTTTAAAATTGTATTTCTGCACTGCTGCTGATTTTATCCTGGTTGTGTTTTTATGTTGTATAACTGTTTTTATGTTTTTAAACTGTTTGTTTTATACTTTGAATGGCTTTTAATTTGTGTGAACCGCCCACAGAGCTTCGGCTATTGGGCAGTATAAAAATGAAATAAATAAATAAAGCAAATAAATATAAATAAATAAATAAACAATGGGAAAATAAAAAAGGTCTTCACCTGGCACCTTAGTTGCCAGGTGAACCTTTCTAGGAAGCTCATTTCACAACCGGGGAGCCACAGCAGAAAAGGCCCACCTCTTGGTAGCCACCCACCTCCGTGGCAGGGTCTCACGGAGAAGGTAAGTATATAGCGGTTAGGGTGACCAACTGTCAGGATTTCCCCGATTTGTCCTGGTTTTTGTTCTTTCCATGGTGTCAGGGGGGATTTTCTATAATTTTCAATAATGTCCTGGAATGACACACCTTCCTCTTTCAGGCTGCCATTAGCATGGCAGGAGGGAGTGACATGCTTTCTTGAGGCACATCATTCCCCCACCCCGAGCTCCAATTGAGGTCTTAAAGGGGAAAGTGGGTCATTCGTGGACATTATAGAAAAGGCCCCAATTGGAGTGGATGGTGGTGGTGCAGAATGAAATCCTTTCCCCTCCTCCACTCCAATCGGGTTCTTTAAGGTGGCGGGGGAATAACGTACTTTCTGCAGGACTCAGAAAGCTGCTTCCCCACACACACACTAGGTGTCCTTTTTTTTGGTTTCCCAAATATGGTCACCCTAATAGCGGTCCAAGTGCTGATCCTTATGTAGTCAAAATGGACTACACAAGAGGGAGGTGTCAGCAAGCTCAGGAAAACCCCAGGTTTTGCAGACATACAAAACATGTGTAAAGGGGGGGGGGACATAAGGGGGAGGGGACAGCTCTATGAAACAGCTCTATGAAGACTGAACATGCTCAGTGGCTATGACGTGCTGGCTGACTGCTGAAGTGGGGGAGACAGAAAACAGGGGGGAGAGGAATGTAATGGCATATCCTAGAAAAGGCTGGCTGGACTACCGAACAGGAGAATTCCACGCTGCAACGCCTTGTTGTCATTCTAGGGTGACCATATGGAAAGGAGGGCAGGGCTCCTGTATCTTTAACAGTTGTATTGAAAAGGGAATTTCTGCAGGTGTCATTTGTATATATGGAGAACCTGGTGAAATTTCCTCTTCATCACAAGTTAAAGCTGCAGGTGCCCTGCCCTCTTTTAAATCTGGTCACAGGATAGCTGCAGTATAGCTCCTGCAGCTTTAACTGTTGTGATGAAGAGGAAATTTCACCAGTTGCGACATGCATACGAATGACACCTGCTGAAATTCCCTTTTCTATGCAACTGTTAAAGATACAGGAGCCTTGTCCTCCTTTTCATATGGTCACCCTATGTCATTCCCACTTGTATATATGAATAGTAGATGAAGGTGCTGAGTTATGATGGGTGTGTCGCCAAAATCCAGCTACAGAGAAACAAGGACAGATACCGGGATGCTCAGGAGCACCCTAACATTTGCAGAACTACAAAATGGTGGTTGTGGATGGGATTGAAGGGAGAACAATATCCCAAAACAGCCCAACGAGGATTGAGCATGCTCAGTATCCCTGGAATATTGAGTATCTTTTGTGGGACACCATGGCTGGCTGGAATACCGACTCTGCATTGGAACATTTTGCTGTAGGTCTACTTGTTCTTTCTGAATTTGATATTGAAAGCCTGTCAACCTCCTGGCAACAGTCTCTCTTTAAAGGAATGTTTCTCTTTCAAAACGATGATTGCACAGCTTCAGGAAACACCCTTGTCATGCCTAGACGTGGTGAAACAGCTGATAGAACAAATGAGACAGTGGTAAAGTACTGAACTGCAAGGTAATACAGATTGGAATAATAATAATTAAGGCTGTTGGGGAGAGAAACTTCTCTCCACTTGTGAGGTCTGGTTTCATGTAAAGGTTGGCCAACACGGAAATGACTAGGTTGCATGATAACCAATCAAGAGGATTTGCTCATTGCTCTTCTCCAAGTGGACTGTTCCCTGCGAGCACAGGGTTGTATTCTTCCGGCTATCCAGAGCTGATTCGCGTATTACAAACCAGGATAAAGGCTGGTGCCGGAAACATGGGCAATGATGGACTTTCTTTCTCTGCAACGTAAGCCTCTGACTAAAGCCAGCCAAGTTTCCATTTTCAGGGCCGGCCTTACCCTTAAGTAACGTGAGGCAGTTGCCTCAGGCAGCAGATGCTGGGAGGCAGCAGGAAAGAGTTCAAGGAGAGAATTGTGTGCCTTGCAGCCTACTCTGCGTCCTCTAAGTTAGTCTGCTGCCTTCAAGATCAGTGAAGAACATTGACCCATCATTAGTGTGGAAGGCAAATTCATCTGCCAGTCCAGTCGGCTTTTGTACATGGGGTGGGCACAACTTGTCCTTTACCTCAGGCAGCAAAATGTCTTGGGTGGCCCTGCTCATTTGTACCATCTCAAGGTCTTTATGCCTCTATGTTTTTGTTCTTCTGTAAAGCAGGAATATTAGGCTACGAATCAAGCAGCAGTCGCTTGCTTTAGTGGAGAGCCCACCAACCAATTTCTGCATCAGATAAGGCTTCACAGGCATCTGAAAAGTTATTTTCTAGCGCTAGCAAGGGATTTCTTCAACACAAATCTGAAATAAAGGAAATCTGAGATAAAGCTGGGTTCCGGTTTTGCCAGGTCCAAGTCATCCATCAGCTATCTAACTCTGTTGAACTACAAGCATCCCCCTAACACTGTAGACTGTCCTCTCTTTGAACGTTCAAAGCATCCTGTCTTTGAACGATTGTCCAGTCCATGCCCAGTTGAAAGATAAAGGACAATCAAGAGGAAGAGCTGGGCCTTCAAGTTGCTCATCAGCATCATCTGACCAGCAGAAAGTTCTTTTTATGATTATCTGCACTCTGAAGTGATATGGGCCAGGCAAAGGTTGACCACCTCAACAAGATAAAGGCCGAAGTCTTGTGACCCCTTGGTAAACTGGTATGTGAACAAATAGTGAAGCCCGCATCCATTCCTCCTGGCCTTGTATTGAGATAGTAGTAAAAATGACTGTGATGATGATAAATTAACTGACAGAGGAATGGAATGCAGTTGTAACAGAAAGAGCAAGCCAACAGGAACAACGTGAAATGACGGATAACAGTCAACAAACAAGCAGGAGGAAGTGCATGCTTCGTATATAGGGATTATTATTATTATTATTATTATTATTATTATTATTATTATTAGTCACCCCTCTGCTTTAGAGTCATTTAAGGCAATGAATGAATCACATAAAACAATAAAACACAAATCTCTTGAAATCACATTAGCAAGAACATTCAATAGAGTAAAATTGTTTTTTAAAAAAATAGAGAGCACCATTCAACACCATTAAAAGCTTACCATCTTCATTGTCTTTCTGATGCCTAATAAAGGAGGGGGACAATCTAACCTCTCTGGAGAGGGAATTCCATAATCAGGGCACTGCCCCAGAAAAGAACCTCGGCCTCTTGGTAATTGAGCTATGGAGTGCCGCAGGGCACCATCTTGTCCCCAATGTTATTTAACATCTATATGAAGCCGTTGGGAGCGGTCATTAGGGGATTTGGAGCTAAATGCCATAGATACGCCGATGACATGCAGCTCTATCTCCCTGTGACAACTGAATCAGGTGAGGCTGTGCAGGTCCTGGACCGGTGCCTAGACTCAGTAATGGGCTGGATGAGGGCCAATAAACTGAGACTGAATCCTGGCAAGATGGAAGCCCTGTGGGTGAGTGGTTCCTGAGTCCAGGAGACAGACTCATTGCCTGTTCTGGATGGGGTTGCTCTGCCTCTGAAAGAACAGGTTCATAGTTTGGGTGTACTCTTAGACCCGTTTCTGTCATTGGAGGCTCAAGTAGCCGCCACAGCTCGGAGTGCCTTTTACCATCTTCGGTTGGTTCGCCAACTACGGCCTCTCCTGGACAGGGATAGCTTGGCCATGGTGGTACAGGCATTGGTAACCTCAAGATTGGATTACTGCAACGCGCTCTATGTGGGGCTGCCCTTGAAACTGCTCCGGAAGCTGGAGCTAGTGCAGAACGCAGCAGCTCGGCTGTTGTCTGGAGCTGCCCCTTTCCAGCATGGAACTCCTCTGCTGAGGGAACTGCACTGGCTGCCTATTCGCTACCGGGCCAGTGTGAAGGTTCTTGTACTTGTGTACAAAGCCCTCGACAACTTGGGACCAGGATACCTGAGAGAGCGCCTTCTCCCTTGCCAACCTGCCCGGTCACTGAGGTCATCCGAGGACCTGCTCCTGGTGGTTCCACCTAGATCCATCCTCCGATTGGAATCCACCAGGGGAAGAGCCTTCAGCGTGGTGGCGCCCCTCCTGTGGAACTCCCTGCCTCTGGAGGTCAGGCAGGTTCCGACCTTGTACTCCTTTCGGCGCCTCCTGAAAACGTCTTTATTCCAAGAAGCCTTTCTTTAACATGCAGCCTTGGATTTCTGATTTTTACTTCTTTTTAAATTTTGTTTTAACTGTTTTATTCTGTTTTTATTTTCATTTTACCTTGTACACCGCTCCGAAATTTTTCAATGGGGAGCGGAATATAAATATTCTAAATAATTCTAAATAAACCTGAGTGTCTTCAGGCGAGCGTTTTATTGCAAGCTCGTGACTGTCCACTCACAGGCCTTCACGGATCATTTTGATGATTCAGCCATCCTCTTGCACGCCTCCCGCTTCCGCTGTCGTTTTTTTCCACTACAAAATACAGCCCGGAAAATCCTTTTCCTCTTGGCCCTGACAATAATTGGTTCCATTTCCTGCTGCGTGCAGGTGAAGCTCTGCTACAAAAAACTGTGCCTTGCTACGTCTTTCTTCCCCACGTGAAGAAAGAGGAAGCTGCTCATCCCTATTGTGGGACAGAAGCAGGAAACAAAGTGACGGTAGGAAAACGTGATTTCCCCCCGTCTGAAAATGCTTCCTGTCTCTACCCATTAGGTCCGTCAATTGAGCAGGAAACAAAATGTCCCATTAGCTTCATGGATGGATGGATGGATGGATGGGGCACAGCAGATGAGGCCTTGCCAGACTTTCAGGACAACCCCTTTGGCTTTCAATTAAATTATGGGAGAGTCCAGATGTCTGTTCCCTTTCAGGCTTTTCACCAAAGTTTGCCTCAGGGTGGCACAAATGATTTCACCAAACGCAACTTTTATGACTAGATATTATGGATGTGTTCCCTGCTTTTTCCCATAAGGAAGCGATGCTGCAACAGCTGCTGCTTACTCACTTGCTGTGCTTTTCCCCATCTCTCCAACTACACTGACTCATCGACTACACTGCAGTCATATGAACGGAAGAAAAGAGCTGTGCCGGATCTCACCAAAGGTCCATCTAGTCCAGCAGTCTGTTCCCACAATGGCCAACCAGCTGCCCACGGGAAACCCGCAAGCATGACATGAGCACCCTCCTGCCCATATTCCCCAGCAACTGCTGTTCATAGGCATTTTGCTTTTGATATTGGAGGATAATATATAGCAGGGGTCCCCAACCTCCGGGCCACAGACTGGTACTGGTCCGTGGCCTGTTAGGAACTGGGCCATGCAGGTGAGCTGCTTTCACACCACCCCCCACCCCAGCGTACCTGGGCACACGGCACCATCTCGCCTTCCCAGCCGAAGCGAAGCCAGGACCCTGGGGTGGCTTTGGAATGGCGCGGCTGGCTAGAAGCCGCTCTGGGAGAGTGACTTCCGGGAATGGCGTTCCGAAGTCACCCACCCCAGCGTACCTGGCTTCGCTTCGGCTGAGCGCCCACCCAGCTGAAGCGAAGCCAGGATGCTGGAGTGGGGAGGCGGGGGGGGGGCTTCCCAAAACCATCCCCTCAATGCCCCCGCCCCCAGTCTGTGGAAAAATTGTCTTCCATGAAACCGGTCCCTGGTGCCAAAAAGGTTGGGGACCGCTGATATATATCCATCATGACTGTTGAAAGAACTGGGTATGTTTAACCTGGAGAAAGGAGAGACATGAGAGCAGTCTTGAATGAGCTGAACAGCTGTCATGTGCAAGATGGAACAGTCTTGTTCTCCATTGCGCTCAACTAGAACCAACCACTGGAAATTGCAGGGATGCAGATTCTGGCTAAACATGAAGAGAAATGTCCTGAGGGGTGTCCAGCAGTTGGACAGACTGCCTCAGGAGGTGGCAGGTTCTCTTTCACTGGAGGTATTTCAGCAGAGGCCCTCTGTCAGGGATGCTGTAGCTTCACCTTGCAATGCAAGAGCCTCCATTGAGCACAGGGTTGGACTAGATGATATTCAAGGAACCTTCCAACACTATGATTCTAAGAGCCTCAGGTAGAAGATACTATAATTAAATGACCAGTAAGGCAAACATATTTCAGCCCTGAAGTGATCTCCTTCGATATGACTGAATCATGGGGAAATCGTTGGAAATTTCCCCACTTTGAATAAGCTCGTGTCCAAGGATTAGTTGCGGCACCTCGGCTCATCCTTTTGACATTCTCAAAATGAGTCATCTTTACTGTTTGGGACAACCTGAAACAGGTATCGGTGCTTCCTGCAGAGACTCCCCGATGTTCCTTTGTGTCTAGTCCGGTCCCTATGGTCCCATTGGAGATTTAGTTTTAATGAAGAGCTTCCAAAGAGGATGAGAAGCGATAGCAGCTAGAGACAATGGTGGTGAGAAGGTAGGCAGGTGGGGGGAAAGCAGGTAAGGGGAGGCTTGTCAGAGGTGTACAAAATCATGCCTGGTGTGGCAAATGTGCATAGGGAGACATTTTTCTCCTTCTCTCCCAATTGGGTCATCCCATGAAGCCGATGGGTGGGAGATCCAGGACAGATAAAAAGGAACTACTTCTTAAACAATGGAATTCTGTGCCACAAGATGTAGTAATGGCCACCGATTTGGAAGGGGGAAGATAAATTCCTGGAGGAGAAGACTATCAATGGATACTGGTCCTGGTGGCTATGTGTTATCTCCAATATCAGAAGCAGTAAGCCTGTGTGCATCAGTTGCTGGGGAACATGGGCAGGGGAGTACTGTTGCACTCATGCCCTGCTTGCGGATTTCTTGTGGGCAGCTGATTGGTCACCATGCGAACAGAATGTTGGTCTAGCTCTTCTTACATGCCTAGAGAAGTGTCCTGCTCAAGAACTGTCAAAACCTGGAGACAGCGTTGGCTTTCACTTTGTCCCCATGTCAGGATAAACTAGATTTCTGCATCTCAGCCTAAAGGCACAGGAACAGAGCTTATGTTGTCATCATTCCTTTGTTTTTAAACTTCATCCCACGTACCTGCTTCCTTCGGATTATCCTCGTAGTGCTAAGATTTCGCGGTTGTTGTTGTTTTTGCTACCGGGTGACAGCGATCCTTTGCATACCAGGAAGTGAGTGTAAGGGGGAAAATGTAAAAAATCATTAAAAAAATCAATGGATCACCCAATTCAATTCAAATTTGGTATGCTTAAAGCTCTCCCTAATATCTATTACTGTGTCAATTTTGGTGTCTTTACCTTTAAAGCTTACACAGATGTAGGCATTTCTTTAAAATTCTGCTCCTGAGTTCCAGCGGCAGCTGGGAAGATACGCTCAAAATGTAGGGGCTAAATACGGCGAATCTTTTTGCTTTATTGCACAGTTAAGGCAGGATGCATGGGAGTACTTCACAATCAAAGCAGATTATAAGGTGGAAAACTTCGGAGTCCTTTGCATGCAATTCGCAGTGACTGCACAGTATAACACTGGTGTGATAAAGCTCTTTGTGTCAGCCTACAATTCTTTGTCCCAAGAAAAAAATGTAGGTTTTTGTGCCCTGGCTGGTCTTGTAAGTTGCATTAAGTTGATCTGATGGAGTTCTCCAGAAATAAGCTGGACCTATAAAGCTGGAACTGAACGGTGTAGCACGCTTGCCTTCCATCTGCAATGCAGCAATTAGATACTTCTATGCCTGAGGCCAAGACTGTCGTCAAGGGCGAGCATGGTTGGGTGGTGAGCCTTTGGCAGGCCCCACTGACAAGAGCCCGGTGGAGTCGCTCCTCTTCACCATCGCAATTGGCTTGTGGACCTGCCTCTGGCTTAGGGCTTTTGCACATGTGGCTTTTAACCCACCACTTTTCCAAGGCTTCCGTTTCCAGATTCTTTGCAAGATTACACTCTGGTCCTTGACATATGTTCTTTCTGGGTGTGGGTGGGTGTATGGGAGGGTGTCTTTCTCTTCCTTTCCTTATGTTCCATTACACAAGCACTAGGTGGTGCTGTGGTGCAGCGGAATTGCGCGATTATGCTAGGGTTTATCCCGCCATTCAGAAATAATACCAGACTTTCCTCGTTAGGGAAAAAAAATGCTAAAATGTTGTAAGGTACAGGAGGGGCCCTGGAAGATGAGGACATTGTGTGAAGGAGCCACAAAGTGAGGCCCTTAGACAACGCTGGTGGTGAGAATGGGAAGCAGTAGATTCTGGCTCGCTTGCTCTCTGACCGCCAAGCAAACAATTGAGCGTAGTTACGAAACAGAAGATGGGGAGCAAAATGGTGGTGAGAAGGTAGACTCACTGAGGGAGGGTGTGGCGATACCCACCTTTCTGTCCCTTAGGTATGTCTGGCTTTGTATGTCTAGTGAGTGCGGAATGTTTGACTGAGTGGGTGTGGCTAGTGATGTGGTGAGAGAGGGGGAGGGAGGAGTATAAATAGGCTGGCTGAGGGGATTGTGAGTTTTAGTTTTGAGGTGGGTTTGAGGTTTGGTTTTAGTCTGGGAGTTTTAGTCTGGCTTGTGCTTCGTGAGAGTGTTTGGTGTGAGGAGTGAGAAGAGATTTTAAATAATATGGTTCCTATATGGAACCTATATGGTTCGGGTCCCAGTTATTTGAAAGAACATATTCTCCCTTATGAGTCTGCCCGTGCTTTGAGATCTTCTGGAGAGGCCCTTCTTTCAGTCCCACCTTCTTCACAGGCACGCTTGATGGGAACATGGGAGAGGGCCTTCTCGGTGGCTGCTCTGGTGCTCTGGAACTTTCTTCCCAGGGAAGCTAGGCTGGCTCCCTCCTTGATGGGCTTTCGGAAGCAGGCTAAAACTTTTTTGTTCCAGCAACCCTTTGGAGAATAATCTGGCCCTCCATCTATGTTAATGTCTTATAATTTTGTTGTGTATTTTAAATGTTTGTGGTTTTGTTTCCCCCCCCCCCATGTATATTTTAAACTTTGTAAGGCTGCCTTGAGGCCCAGCATTGGGCAAAAGGCAGGATACAAATAATAATAATAATAATAATAATAATAATAATAATAATAATAATAATAATATACAGGTTTGATCTAAATTGAAATACCAAAGATTTGTTAAATTTCAATAAACTTTACTTTGTGTTCTGTTACCACAAACCACGCGTCAGCTCAGATTGATTACCTGCTATATTACACAGTGTAAAAACATCTAACAATGCACCTGTAGTTCAGTACCTCAGCAACAGAACCTATTTTCCAAAACCCTTTACCTTGTTCCCTCACATATAGGGGAGAGGTTGTGTTGTTTTTATTAGAGGTGTGCACGGACCCCCCGCTCCACTCCGCGGCGCTCCACCCATAGTCTGCTCCTCTTCGCCGCAGAGCTCTGGCTCCAAATCGGAGCTCCGCAGTGGAGGGGAGTGGCTAGGCGTGCGGCCTAGACTTCCTGGTTGAGCCGCGGGCTCAATTGAAGAAGCCGAGGGACTGCGGACGGACGCAGGTAAGGGAGAGGAGGGAGTGGGGTTTACTGGGCCCTGCCACTGTCGCCGCATGGGCGACAGCGGCAGGGCCCGTAAACCCCACTTACCTTTCTTGCGGAGCTCCGGATCGAGGCGAAGGATCCGCCTTCACCTCGATCCTCTTCGCAATGCTCCGCCGGCCCCCCAATCCTCTTCGCCTCTGCATTAAGGGGAGTCGAAGCACCCCGCTCCGCTTCTAATTCGCCGGTCCGATTAGAAGCGAAGCACATCCCTAGTTTTTACCCTCTCCTCAGGCTTTTCAAGAGGTGGCGCTTGGCTTGAGAAGGGTGTGCTGGCTAGGCCATCTGTGTGAGGTCGGTGCTGTCGCAGAGGGGCTCACGGGTCCCCAAAACCAGGATCCGGCGCTGCTTCAGATGAATGAAGCAGCACAGGAGGATAAGCCGGTAAAGGACATGGTGAGCAGCTCAATCTGGGAGTCTTGAAATTTGCTTAAATTGGCATTATTCCCATGCCTCTTCCCCAGCGTACAGTTCTTGTCTCAACCAAAACTGCTGGTGTTTGTGCGTTGGCTGGTCTTGCAAGCTGAATTTAGTTGATCTGATAGAGTTCTCCAGAAGTAACCTGGACCCTATAAAGCTGGAACTAGAGGGTGTGGTTGAAGCCTCTGGGCACCTTTGGGCATAGTAAACTATATTCCAGGTCAAGAGAGAACCTGTAGTGTGGGCAGGAATGAAAGGAGACAATGAGGAAATCCTGGGAATGGGGTGTACCCAGCAAAGCAGTTGAGCAACCACTATGAGACGGTTGCTGAATGAGGGTTGCTGCACGTTCCAGGGGAAAGGTTTTCCTTCCCCCGCACCTGTGCTTTGAACAGCAATCTGTGACATGCAGAAATGTGGCAGGTGAACCTTTTTCCATCACCCATGTTCAAGCTAGGAAAGGTTTTAGCTGATCTCTGCATTGGGCTGCTCTTAAAAGACACAGGCGTGGGGCCAAAATGGTACCATCCACATGCAAAAGGAAGGTGTCAGCAGGGTTACAGAATTTTCTTTTAAACTTTTGGAGAAAGCAGATCGTAAGCAGGGAGGAAAACTCCAAACGGGTCAGAGTTCAGTGAGTATGGAATGTTGGATGGCTATTGCAGGATGGGGGGGAGGGCAGAAAAGCAGAGGGGAGGTGGAATGGAATGGACTCACCTGGGAGAGGGCACGGCTGGCTGGAACCCTGAACACATGGCAACATTTTCTTCCAGTTGTAGGATATTCATTTCACATGCATGTTTTTAGGGTGAATACATGGCAAAAGAAACATACATATCCAGTAGGTCACATGGGATATCAAATCTTTTCTTTCCTCAGATGTCAGAAATGTGGTGCTCCCAAACCCTTTTCAATGTGGGTAATTTTAAGTAAATATTGACTCTAAGATTCATGGCTAGAAGCTGCCTGACTCTTGGGACAGTCTATCTAGGAACTGAAACATTAGCACCAAAAGGAGATTCCAAGAAAACAAAAGGAAGGAAATCCAATATGACTAGGACAGCGTTCCAGAAACTGGTACCCTCCAAACATGGTAGACTACAGCTCCCATCATCCACAGCCAGCAGAGGCCAATGATCAGGGATGATGGGAACTGCAGTCTGTAACTTCTGGAAGGCGCCTGTTTGTGGGAGACTGGACTAGAGAAATCTGAGTGAAAATCCAATTCTTTCATCGATTACGTATAATGTTTTCATTTTTCATGATAAAGAGTCTTTGTCACAAAACCCATTGGGATTTTGAATAAATACACATTTATTCCCCAACCTGGTGCTTTCCAGTGGTATTAGAGTGCAACTCTCATCATTCCCAGTGATCATGGCCATTTGGGCTGAATTGATGGCTGTTATGCTGGCAGGTTACCACTCGGTGCATTGGTTTCATTCTGCTGATGGGTTGGGGTTTTAAGAAAGCAATCCTATGGTCTCTGGGCGAACGTCCCAGGGACCATAGGATGGCTTGGAAAATCCCTCCGAGTCAGAGACTGCACTCCAACATCAGAAAGGGGAGTTGGAAATCTGAACCCAGACCCCTCCCTCTTCCAGCCAGTGTGGAAAGAACCTCACCAGCTGCCTCACCTTGGAGGGGGAGGATAGGAGGTGTTCCGGTGGACAAGGGAGAGGAGGAGACTGGAGAGGCCAGGATACAATTTATCCTGAGCCTCCTCCAGCCTCCTCCCATCCCTCTCCGAAGGGCCCTCAAGAAATCAGGAAAGATGGAGGAAAGGGAGGAAAAGATTGCCTCCCCCACTCCTCCCACCCTGCCGGCTTCAGCCCAGCAGGGCATAGGAAACTCAGAAGTCTCCGAGTTCAGGGGCTTCTGAGAAGCGAGGCATAATCTATAGGACTGGGCCTCTAATGTGTGATTCTTGCTGTTGCATTTTATGGTCTCTGGATGGGTTGATCGTTCGTGCCATGCGTTGCTTCGGCAATAATGTCAGGCTTTATATTTTTCAATATATGAACGGGTTAAATGTACGCAAAATAGCAAAGAACTAATAACTAATTTATTAACAGCAACCAGATTAATAATTGCCAGGGATTGGAAGGAACAAAGGGATTATCAACTGGAAGAATGGTATAAAGAAGTCTGGCATATAGCTATTAAATAATGACAAGCTCATGAGTAGGATTAAAGTTAAGAAAGTTACTCCCATATGTAACTGCCCGGACCTTAAGATCATCTACAGGGGCCCTTCTCCGTGAGCCCCTGCCAAAGGAAGTGAGGCAGGTGGCTACTAGGAGGAGGGCCTTCTCCGCTGTGGCACCCCGGCTGTGGAATGAGCTCCCCAGAGAGGTCCGCCTGGCGCCTACACTGTACTCCTTTCGTCGCCAGCTGAAGACCTTTTTATTTTCTCAGTATTTTAACACCTAAATTTAAACTTTGCTGTTTTAATTCTGTGTTTTAATCCTATATCAATTTCTGCTGTGTGGTTTTATCCTGGTTGTGCTTTCTATATTGTATTTTGTATTTGGGTTTTTAGAATGTTGGATGTTTTATTATGTTCTTAATGGTTTTAATTTTTGTGAACCGCCCAGAGCGCTTTGGCTATTGGTAGGAGTTTCAAGACTGACAAGGAAGTGCTTCTTCACACAACCCATGGTGAAGATACGGAAATTGCTACTAAAAGATGTAGTGATATCCACCAACTTGGACGACTTTAAAAGGGGATTAGACAAATTCATGCAAGATAAAGCTAGCAATGGCTACTAGTCAGGACAGCTATATATTACTTTCAGTATCGGATCTGTATACCAGTTTACCAGGGCACATCAATGAGAGGGTACTACTGCCCTCATGTCCTGCTTGTGGGCTACCCATTGGGGCATCTGGTTGGCATTTGTAGGAACAGAATGCTAGAGTGGCCTTTGGTCTATTCTAGCACAGCTCTTCTAACCTTCATAGTTTCTGCAACTGTAAATACCTGAGTATAAAGCCAGCAGTGGAGACATCCTGCATATCAGATATTTACATTACGATTCATAACAGTAGCAAAATTACAGTTATGAAGTAGCAACGAAAATAATTTTATGGTTGGGGGTCACCACAACATGAGGAACTGTATTAAAGGGTCGCAGCATTAAGAAGGTTGAGAACCACTGCTGTAGAGGGTTTCGGTCACAGGCAGAGTTTTGACCTTTAAAGCTCTAAATGGTTTGGGACCTAGTTCCTTGAAGGGCCGCCTTCACCCATATCAGCCTGCCCTCTTAAGATCAGAAACAGAGGCCCTTCTCATTTGCCCACCTGTGAGAGCAATTAGGTGAGTGTCCACATGGGACAGGGCCTTCTCTGCAATGGCCCCAACCTATGGAACAAACTTCCATCAGAGGTCTGCCCTGTGCCATCCTTGCAGGCTTTCAAGAAGGCCTTAAAAACATTTTATTTTACCATGGCCTTCCCATGATGAATACCGTTACTGCTGCTATTTTTGTTCCTGCTAGTGGTTTTATTGTTTTAATTGCTATTTTATTGTGATCGTGTCTTTATTGCTTTCAATATTTTATTGTTCTTAATATTTTGTATTTTATTGTTATAAGCTGCCTTGTGAGGGCTTCTGCCCTGAGAGGGGCCAAGAAATGTTTTAAATAAATAAACAAATAAATAAATAATAGAGTGATGCAATTACATCATGTTAGACTCTGACCTCAACGATCTTGTCCTCATCATTTGGAGCAAATGTCAATTACTTCACTTCCTAAACATTGTAATAAACCAGCTCTGCTGCATTTCGGGGACTTTCTGCTTTCCCCCTCAAAGTCCTGCACTGAAGGCACCATTTATTTATTTATTTATTGCATTTTTATACCGCCCAATAGTTGAAGCTCCCTGGGCGGTTCACAAAAATTGAAATCATTCGGTATAAAACAAACAGCCTAAATCAGCAGCAGTGCAGAAATACAAATTTAAAAATACGAATTTAAAACAGCAAAGTATTTATTTGCAGGTATATAGTGGAGGTTCTGTTTCGGAGCATTTCTGGTCCTGCTTAAAACAGAGCAGTTGGCCGATAATAAGAATGAAGGCACGCACAGAGATAATGGAAGCAACGGAATCCTCCAGTGCCTAATGTATACGGGTTTGCGGTGCTCCATACACATAGCTTGGATTCACTTCATTTTAAGCTCGGCTATCCCTAGAGACCGACTTCTGGATCGTTTGCTGGAAGTGGTTCCATTATCGCAGGAGCAGGCTTTGCTGCCCATCACGGTGTCCCAAGGTGCTGCATCTTCCCAGAAACTGATGAAGAAATGGCAAAGCACAAGCATATGATCTACCAAGCAGAGTGCAGCCCACCTGCCATCCTTCCAGTAACCGAATGGACTCAGGTAAACGATGGATCCAGGATCAGTATGGTTGGGCAGCTGCCGAGGGCCCACACCCAGGTATGGGCCCCCTGGAGTTGCTTCTCCTCTTCACCACTGCAATATGTTTGGGCACCTTGCTCTGGCCCAGATAACAGTGGTGGTAGGGAGGAAGAGGAGGAGGAGGAGGAAGAGATGCCCCTTCTTCCTTCCTCCCTGCCTCTCTGCTGTCAAATCATAGCAATGATGAGAAATATGACCAGAAGCAATAGCAGCTGTTGACAATGGTGGTGAGGAGATAGGTGAAGGGGTGGGGTGGGGGGTTGAGGTTCTCTTGCCTAAGGGCTCTCCAGAACTTGGAACTGGCACTGGATGGGCCCACTGCTCATCTTCCATGACATCCCGAGCTGGTTCTTGTCAGCCTTATGATTTCACAAATAAATCCAGCTCCCTTTCTTCAAGCATAGATACGGCCTTGCAGGCCACTAGACCCCTCTTCCTCAAATAAAGGTTGTAAAACCCAGGAAAGAAGAAGTCTGGTGGCACATCCCATTTTCAGACTTGCGTTCCTGAATGCCACGGCAAATCTAACCCCCTCCCCAGTCAAAAAGAGGCCTATTAGGAACTCCCATGGCCCAATGCTCCATCCCATCTATGCCTTGGGCTACTAGTGGGCAAACACCTCTCAACTCGATTCGGAATTGGTCTTGGCTAACTGAGCTATTTCCCAGAATTGGAAAATGGTGTTTTCCTGAGCCTGGTTCTGAAATTTGGATTCTGTTGAGTAAAGCATCATCAGATGGGGGTGGGGGTGGAATCGCATTTATTTATTTATTTATTTATTTATTACATTTTTATACCACCCAATAGTCTAAGCTCTCTGGACAGTTCCCTGCTGTCACTTCTCCCCCTGCTTCTGTCCCACAATACTTCCTCTTCCTTCACATGAGGAAGAAAGAAGAAGTAAACAATGACCACATGGCCCATTCAGAGGGCATTTTTATTGTGCTGCTTCTCCTGCACACAGCAGGAAATGGCGGCAGGTTTCACTCCCCCCTCCACAAAAGATAGTTTTCCAAGGAATCTGAATCTTTGGTATAGATACTGGGTGTCCTGTGTCAAGGATAAAAACCCACTTTGGTTGTAAGGCAACTCCGTTTTATTGAGCCTAATGCAGCTGCATGAAGGGGGTCCTACAGACAAAGAACTTCTCAACTGGCCATGTGAAAAGCAGGTATATTTGTACATATTAGCATCTTAACTAATTAACATTTAGCAAAGTTTTAAAGCAAAACAAAGACAGATCAAAGAAGAGGTCTTCATTATACATTATCAACAGGTGGCCCATAACTCTTCTAGCAATGTCAGATTGACCTGGATGGTCAGTTCTCTTTATCATGCCAGCTTATTTGTCCCATACTATATCAAAAGAGATCTTGACAGTTAGAAATTCCCATTAAGCCTTACAGCACATTCAGGCGCATACGTAATTCCAATCCCATCATGCAGTTTACTTTATGTATTAAATTGAATGTAATGTTGTTCCCCTCCTCGATCCAGAGGGAGAGGCGAGTAAGAAATTATTATTATTATTATTATTATTATTATTATTATTATTAATAATAATAATAATAATAATAATAATAATAGTAATATTTTCTCTTTCTCGCTCATGGCAGTTTTTCCAGACGGACATGACGGGCATTG